>NW_026126611.1:0-1275000 GCF_943737965.1 Phodopus roborovskii | reverse complement strand
CGCATTGCTACGTGCCTTTCTCCTTTGGTGCATGACCTGATTTGTAACCTTGGGTTTGAACTCAGAGAAAATTGCGATATCCATAGCATTGTAAGTCAGAATGGGGAAGTCTGCTGGGAAGCACTTACAGGCCGTGTAAGCTGTGCAGAGTCAGGTTCGTATTGCCTTTGTACACCAAGCTTCGGCCAGTACCGTTACACTGAAAATGTTCCTTCGGCCTGTGAAACAAACCCTCCTTGGCTCTTTTTTCTTGGAGGATGTTAAAATGTGGTTGTCAGAGGAGAAAAAGAAGCCTGGGAACTATAGAGAAGTCAAGAGATGCTTAGATAAGAAAATTGTGTGTGAGCAGGAGGCAGGCCCAGGGATACTGGAGTGGATCTCAGGTCCTGGATCCACTAGTCACTAGGTGTATACACAGCATGGATAGTCTGGATAAAGGTCAGGACAGAATGTGTTACTCAGAACAGCACCTAAATATGAATTGTTTCTGGATTTCAGTATTTCTGTAGTTGATCGTAACTAGAACTACAGCTACACATACTCTACTGGTAGTAAAGCCTTTCACATTTCACAGTTCATTTCTGCTGAGCTGCAAGTACTACATTTACCATATGTCCAATTATAAGCTACCTGATTTTGTCAATGTTTAGTAGTTAAAGTTTTTTTTTTCTTTTTTCATCCCATGACACAGAACTGCAGAGCTAAAATTTATTTTCTCCTCCTACAAGGGCAGAGTCTGGATTACAGGGGAAGTGTGCGGATGCTGGGTCCTGTCTGTGAGGCCATCCATACACATATCTTATCTCTGACCAGGGCGCAGTTTGAAATTAAGTATTCACCGTGGTTCCAGTGGACTGCCTATCCTGAGGTTTGACATTTGTGTTTGTTTAGAAATAAAAGACTTTGCAAATTGGAAATCCTCATTACTGGCCAAGTTAAAGGTGTCTTTTTCCGTTTTGTTGTTGTTGTTGTTGTTTTGTTTTGTGCAGTTTTTCCCCCCTGTGTTTCATTTGACATGTTAAAGGACTTAATAAAACAGTACCTATAGCATGTCTGATTCTAAAACAGAGTCTAGTAAGGTGAGCTGCGTTATAGAGGAAGTAAACTAAATCATTACAGAAATAAGAAGTAGGTCAAAATATTTTATTTCAATACTATGCCAAACTTAAGCTTTAAAGAAACAATTAAAAAAAACTTTCAAAGAACTCCTTAGATATTAAATAATTTTATTATAGTATTTTAATAGGAACTGTTTGCTTATACCAAAAATTTAAATGTAGTAGTTGAAATATTAAGAGGCTTGAATGCAGTAATAGTATCTTAAAAATAATTTTTTGTTTTGAGGATGATTTTTCATTGAATCTGAACTCTAATTTATGTTTTGCTCTGAATTAGTTGTTTCTTGAGATATTTGATGCCGTGGAAAGCCTGAACTCTCCTGCCATCTCCCTCAGTGTGATGAAACTGGCTTCCTGTCTGGAACGAGCCTTAGGGGATGTGAGTGTGAGAACCCTTGTTGTTTGCTAGGTTACCTGGGTGAACACAAAAACTTAAGATTTCTTGTGTTTTTGTTATTATCTTCCTGTAAAATACAACGATCCTCTTTTTAACATAATTAAGGAATCCTAGTACCTGTGAGCTGGGAGATGTCTCAGTAGATCAGAGTACTTGCTGTGTAAGCAGGGGTACCCGAATTCAGATTACAGCATCTATCGATACCTCTTGTAACCCCACATTGGAGGCAGGAGGATCTCTGGGGCTTTCTGGCCTCTATTCTAGATCCCTATCTCAAGGGAATAAGATGGTGAGCGATAGAGTAAGACACCTGATGTCCTCCTCTGGCCACCTTATGGTACGTGTGGTCAGCACACACACACACACACACACACACACACACACACACACACACAATGTCTAAGCACTTTCCTGTGTCCATTTGTGCTATGCACCATCAATCATGCTCTCTCGGTTTTAAAGTATTTCCTCATAATGTATTACTGTATGATTTCCGTTTGAATTTTAGGTATTTTTACTGCTCGGGAAAGAGTGCCCCTTTCTTCTCAGAGATCTCCTTGCATCTGCAGAGCTCGCACAAGTCTTTGGACATGGTGTGGTAAGCATGTAAACAATTCATAAAGCGTGGAGTAAGCTGGTGTTAGCTGTGCTCTTGATATTCCAAAACTACAGTACTCTGGGGAAACTTGAACTGTTTCACCGGCTAAGTGTATCCTCTCTTCCTTCTGGGATTGTACCTCTTCTCCCACGTATCCCAAAGGATATCTCTCCCCAGATCTGATGGTCCAGCCAGAGAGACAGTTAGAAACATCACTTTGTTCAGTTAAGTATTCGCAGTGGTAGTACGAAGTCCCTACAGCAGTTTGGAATGAGTGTTATATATTTGTCCTAACACGCCCATGTTTCTAACAGGTAGGAATTTTTATCTTTTGCATTCATTCAGACAAATAGTGGCAAGACAAAAACAGAACTCAGTGAGAAACTACCGAGGCCTGTATACTTTTCATAGTATTCTCGAGGGACTGTGACCAAGTGAGTTCAGTCAGACTAAGTGGTGACATGTAGGCAGCTCATTGAGGCAGATGACTAGAACAGCCATCTTAGTGGAGTCTTTATTTGGGACTGAGAAACCATCTTCAGTGAGCCCTACCACTGCTCACTGGGGTCATTTCCCTTTCTAGCTTAAAAATAATTTCTTCTGCTACAGAGCCTGGGATGAGGCTGGGGCATGGCCTCTTGTTGCTCTACTGAATCATTAAACACAGTCTCTTCCTGCCTGCCACCTGCCATTCGCCATTTTCCTCTGAATGGCCACTTTTAGCCTCTGGATGATCTCTTGTGGCCACTGACAGGTGGTATTTGGCATATAAAATGGAGGATGGAAGCAGAGACTCCTGAGGTTGCTCCAAAGACATGGCTATTGAGCACTGGTGTTGGGTCGAACCCCTCTGAGCTTTCCGCCTCCTGGTTCTGTTTCAGAGGCTCAGAAAGCACCTCTTTCTGCTCTGCAGCAGCCGCACATACACAACGCTGCTTTCATTTCCTTCCGGAGTGCCGGCTGGTCTCTCTCGTTGAATTTGTGGGGACGCAGGACATGGGTGCTGCCTAGCTGTGGCTTGTGGCTGCTGTTCTCATCCTGTTTGTTTGTGTGTTGTTTTACCACGTAGGCCCACACTCTCTGGCGTGGAGTTTGTATCCATCATTTTCTGTGTGTGCAGATCCTGGGCACCTCTGGTGAACCATGTTGAACCCATGTACTCTGAGTCAGCTTCTCATCCTAGGACTGCCCTGACGGTCTGGTGGCCTCTGAGACCTTAGCTTCACTTGCGTTACTCTCTGGGCACGGTGGGAAATGGTGGTGCCTTCCCCCAAGTGTGTCTATCGTGTGCTCAGTACTCAATAAATGTTGGCTGCAGGCCAGGGAAATGGCTTATTGGGTCAGTCCCCAGCACCCACATGGTACAAAGGGAGATCTGACGGCTATATACTGTCACACAGTAAATGGGAATGTATAAAACGTAATGTTAGTCTCACTATTGTTACTACTTCATGCTGGCAGAGACTGTTGTCTTAGTAATAAAGGAGAAGCAAACGATGTAGGAGTTAGTTTATTTACCCCACTTGTCAGTAACCTGCTGTCTTCATTGCTTAGATGGACGTACTGAAAGTCTTCATCGGGTCCCCCTGTGGACTCAACCTGAGGAACATCTTGTGGCATGGCTTCGCCTCCCCTCAAGACATCCCTCCAAAGTAGGCCATTGGCTAAGTAGCTTTCTTTCTTAATCTGCTTCAGAATTTGCTATATCTCGAATTTCCCGGGAGGAAGGGGTTAATTGTGAAAGATGGGAGGATTTGAGACAGGTTCAGGTTGCCTTGCACCCCGAGAAGAACAGACAGAGAAGCCTGGACAGGTAGAAAGACTGGGCATTTTGAAATCTTAATGACCTTCTGGCTATTGCACAGCTTAACATCATCTGTGGAGAGTTCCAGAATCTGGTGGTGTTATTTCTTAGTTCTTTTATTTTTTTTTATATTCATTTATTCATGCACACATACACCACACCATTGGTGGGGAATGGCTCTCCTTCCAAATGTGAGGCTGGGGATTTAACCGAGGTCATCTGTAGTCTCCTTTACTTGCCAAACAATCTCAATCCCGCTTCTTACATAATTTTAACTTTTTGTTTGTTTGTTTGTTTTTTGTAAGAGAAGTTCTTTGTATGTATGACTAAGTTCATTTTCTGGTCTCTGGTCTTCCCTAGATACTGTTCAACTATGCTGTTGTTGACTGCGGGACTGGGTCAGTTACTGAAGAGCTACCTTCACCAAACAGAAGTCACATTGGCACACCGACCTTTTGTAACTCTTACAAACCTAGAGGATGTGATTGTTTTTCCTGGCAAGTTCTGTGTTTCACAGGGGGTTCACGGGGGGGGGGGGCATTTGCAGTTTTTAAGTAGCAACGCTTGGTGAAGTCATCACCTGTCATTGCCGGGCTGGCTTCGTAAAGTCTACTTCTTCCCGCCTTTGTGGGTTCCATGGGGGACCCTCTTCCTCGGGTGTGCTCCGGTTCAGAACGTCCTGGGTGCCTGTCTCCCCCTCCCCCATCCTGTCTGCTTCAGTTCTCACGGCATCTTACCAGCTGTGCCAGCAATGGAAAGCCTTGCCCGTCCCCTCTGAGAATACGTCCGACCCTCCTCTTGGCCAGTGCACTGCCCCAAGTCCCTGAAGAGATTCATTTGCCCATCTTTCCTCATGGCAAGCTTCCTGAGGCCACTCTGCTGTGGCTGGAGGCCACGTGGTGTGCCTCCTTTTTTAGGAGTGCTCTGCCCCAGGCCACAGCTCACCTTCATTGGATTACCTATCCACAGGAGCTCCTGGCTTCTTTCAGTTGGCTGCTGTGATTGTGCTCCTAAGGGTACTTGCTCTTTCACAGGCGTTACTTACGAGGTGCTCTCAGCGTTAGAGAAGGCGATGATGAAATCCACCTTCGTACTAAAAATCATGTTACCATACTGGGAAATGGCAGTGACCAAGTTCAAGTTGCACAGGTAACCAGGCCTGTTCTGCGCCCTTCGCTGTCTAAAGCTCAGCCACTGTCCTGGAGAGATCAACTCGGAGTATTTTCCTCTAATACTTAGAAAAGCTGTAACTATTTCAAGTGTTCCCTGTCATCCTCTTGGTGCAATTAACTTTTCCTTTTCTTTTCTTTTCTTTTTGTTTTTGTTTTTTTGAGACAGGGTTTTTCTGTGTAACACTCCTGACTGTCCCAGAACTTATTTTGTAGACTAGGCTGTCCTTGAACTCACTGAGATCTGTTTGCCTCTGCCTCCCAAGTACTGGGATTAAAGGCGTATACCACTACCACCTAGCTACATAACTTTATTTTTTTAAGAATAAACCTAGTATTTTTCTCAGTTTTTACTGTAAGAAAAGAAATTGAACCTAGCAATACAGAACCTTGAAGGAAAAAAAAAAAAAAAAAAAAAAAAGGACATTAGATTCCCTCAAAGGGAAAGCCAGGCACAGCATGTTTTCAGTGAGGTATCAGTCAGAGAACCAATCGGTCAGAGAACCAATCATTTGGTCGCTGCTGGCCCTCAGGTAACCTCATTCTTGGATTCTTGGAGTTTTTGCTGTTCTGGCCATCCTCAGAAGTGCATATAGATCTTTGATGACAGTTTGTTCTACTGACACCACTAAAGGTATCACTGAAAAGATCTCATCGAGCATTAAAACACCACCCACCCAAACATGTTTTCACAGGCCCTGGTCTGATTGGGATTGGCTTGGGTTGCTCTCCCTCTCATATTAGTGAGCTCTATCCCTTACTCTCAATGCCACATCGGTTGTTCTAGGCTGCGGTTGCCATCGCTGTGGCATTTGCTGATCCCCCCGGGTTCCACAGGTTTGCTGACTGCACCATGCTGCTGCTGCCGCAGCTAGAAGCTGGGCTCAGGAGAGTTTTTGCTGCAGTTAACAAATGTCCTGATAGACTCCTCACAGCAGAGGTACATGTGTTTCTGTTACCAACTCTGGCTGGGGGTACTGCACTGACAAATTTTCTTTGGCTATTTAAAAACTTAAAGGGCTGGAGACGTAGCTAAGTTGGCTGAGTACTTGCTTAGTATGTGCAAGAACCTGGGTTCAATCCCTTACAGCACACACACACACACACACACACTCACATGTATATACACACACACTCACACACTGACACACACTCTCATACACTCACACATACACACTCACATACACACACATACACACTCGCACACACGCATACACACATACACACACATACACATATACACACTCACACACACCACATTTTATTTGCTGTTGAAGCACACATTTATTTTAATTGTGATATGTCAGATAACCCTGTTTCCAAACTGTCCTTTAAACTTAATGTTGTATGAAACAATTCTTCTGAGGGCCAGAATGATATTACCATTTTGTTTTAATTATTTCTCTTTTATCTCTCCCCCCTTTTTGCAGTCAACAATTTTATATACCACATTTGATGAAGTAAGTAGTCAAACTTGCAAAAAGCTTTGAAAACAAATCGTCTTTTTAAATACAAAAAAAAAAAAAAAAAAAAAAAAAACAAAACACACACACACACATAAGGATTAGGGCTGGAGAGGCAGTTCAGTGGTTAGGAGCCCTTGCTGTCCTTGCAGAGGACCTGAGTTCAGTTTCAGGCACCCATGTGGTGGCTCACAGCCTTGCATAGGCATGCACCCGCGCGCACACACACACATGCAGGCTAAACACTCATGCACATATGATAAGTAAATTTAAAATAACTTACTACTAATAAAACCCACAAAGATGAACTGTAAGTAGCATGCATACCGGAAAAAATGTTGATAAGCAAGAAGGAGCCTACATTAGATTTAAATATAGCTCTGGGTCCATCCTTCAGTTGATTGATTGAATGCTTGCCTGGCGCTGAATACACCCTGCATGGCGGACGTACCTGTCATCCTAGCCCTTGTGAGGCAGAGGCAGGATTGAGGGCAACCTGTAATACATGAAACCCTGTTTCAAATTAATAAATTTAAATAAAGCTATCAGGTTAATTTTGAAGCTCACTATGATTAATCTCATTTCTGTACTTATCCAAAACACGAAGTGTGAAAATGCAAACAGATCGACGCTCTTGGCTATAACCACTGTTGAGCACAACTGTCCTTAACCAGTGTAACAACTTTAGAAATTCGAATATTCTAATTGTATGTGTACAGAACAAAGTCTGTATTCATGTAGGTGCATTAGTTTGGGTATGCAGTGTGTGTGTGTGTGTGTGTGTGTGTGTGTGCGCGCGCGTGCGCGCGCGTGCGCCTGTGCGTGTGAGTGTGAGTTTCACAGCTTACTGACTGATCTATTTTTGGTGCTTTAGATACTGGCAAACCACTTGAATGATGGCAGCATCAACCAGCTTCCTCCTTTCCTCGGAGAGCCTGCCATGGTAAAGTATGGGGTATCGGGTACCACCAGTCTCATGTCTGTGTGTTTATGGACGTGCTGGCATCTAGAGCAGAGTGAACGCTGTGCTCTGCGGTGTGCTCAGGAGCTGACTGCTGCTGCGCTGTCATCTTGCCCTGTCACAGACACTCATCAGGGGTGACTGTGAGTGGGCACTGGGCTTTGCTTGCCCCTGTGCCTCTCATGCCCTTTGAATGCCTGGCCACTTGGCTGCCCACATGTTTTTACTAAAGAAAGGGCTACATTTGCTTTGCAAAGCTTAGCAATAGTCAGATGTCGCCAGGATTAAGTGTTGGATGAAATGGAATTAATGTTGTAACCATTTTTCAGTGGGTGTTTTCTGTTTTACGGGGACTACAGTGACCGCTCTAGACTCTACTAGATACCTTTTGTCTACCCCACCTCACTGAGAGGAGATCTGGGCTCCACTCCCCATCCCTTATGTGATTTTGGCACCCCTCCCTACCCTCAGGCTGCAAGATGACTGATTTATCTGCTACTCTTTTTTTGCCTTGAGCCCCCTGGACTCTTCCTGTGT
The DNA here is from genome assembly GCF_943737965.1 of Phodopus roborovskii. Taxonomy (NCBI): domain Eukaryota; kingdom Metazoa; phylum Chordata; class Mammalia; order Rodentia; family Cricetidae; genus Phodopus; species Phodopus roborovskii. The sequence goes on along the minus strand of NW_026126611.1, from coordinate 1,266,953 downwards.
TGGCAGTCTGCGCACATCAGTGGCTTTCTGACATGTTTCTCCATAGTCTGGCCGAGGGAGGCTTTGGGCATGTGCTGTTAGAGGAGGGAGCAGCTATCTTTGTTGATGTAAGATGCAGGAATGGTCCACGGGAAATGCAGCGGAAGGGATGGCTCAAGGGACACCTGCTTGCTATGCTCATTCAAGCAAGAGCAGCGACTTAACGCTTCTTTAGGAATGTTTCTTTCCTGGTGACATAGGAGGGTAAGAATGACAGAGAAATGAGTGCCTTAGGCAGCGACTCCTTCCTGGCAGCTGCCTCAGTGGTTGGCGCTCAGCTCCTATGGCAGGCTGGGGAGCAAGAGCTCCCACTGTAGTTCCAGCTGCAGGACGGGTGAATGCCCTCTTTGAGGCTCACATTTCCCATCAGTCTGTAAACAAGCCAGGGCTGCCTGGAACCCTGCCTTTCCCTCTTCCCTCTGCCACAACACTAACAGAACGCTTCTCTGTTAATTCTCTAAAAGGAATTCTTGTGGGATTTCCTGAACTATCAGGAGGGTCCCCGCATCCGAGATCGTCTGAGCCACGGGGAGATCAACTTACGTGAATTTCCGAGAGAAGCGGCAAGCCAGCTGCTCACATTCTCCCTGGTGCTTCTGCTCAGATTCACTGAGGAAGGCTCCCTGTCAGAGCTGAAGGTACCCCAGGGAGGAGGGCACTGGCAGAATTTACCACCGCTAGCAATGGAAGAGCATGTCCGCCTTTTCACACAGGATTACCTATTGATCGTAAAATTTCATTTTACCTTGAGTTACAGCAGCGCTCCATCAGAATAACTATAAACTAACAACATACATGAATGCATTCTCTGAAAAATCATAATTGTGGATCTAAAACGATTTGTCTTCTCTTAAACACATATTTGCCGTTGTTCTTAATAGCAGCGTTGGTGGTTAAAAAAAAAAAAAAAAAACAGTTATAAAGCATGATTAGCCAAATGCAGGAAACTCTCACAAGTCTATGTTAGATTGATGGAACAGAGTATTTGCATTTCTGAAACTAATGATTTTGTTATTTTTAAAGTAAATCATTTCAGTTACAGCATTGTAGGTGGTATTTTTGTTTTCAGATTTTATATATGACAATTATTTTTTTAACTGTTTAAAAGTCCAAGCAAGCCAGGCTGTGGTGGCGCACACCTTTAATCCCAGCACTGGGGAGGCAGAGGCAGGCGGATCTCTGTGAGTTCGAGGCCAGCCTGCTCTACAGAGCGAGTTCCAGGACAGGCTCCAAAGCTACACAGAGAAACCCTGTCTTGAAAATACCAAATCAAGAAAGCCCAAGCCAGATCGAAACTTTCTTAGTTGGATGTCCTGGCTTCCCTATTCTTCCCATGAGTATCTCCAAATAGGCTCATGGGAAGGAACCCTTTGTCCTTTGAGCATGTTTTTCATTAGTGCGTTTCTGGATCTTTGCTGTGCCTCCTCTTTTTGTTACCTGCCTATCATTCTGTTGCACCAGAGACCATCATTTATCTAAATGATGTCTTCATTAATATGCAAGCTGTGCTTTTGACTGGTGAAACCTTGGTTGTAGTGGTGAACTGCAGGATGTGTTCACTTGGGCACCTATGTTAGTAAGTTTGCAAAAGTAAAGCCTGTGGCTAATAGCAGCGAGGACCGATTCTTCTCCGCACCGATGCTGCCATTCCTCCGTTGTCTTTGCTCACTTTAATAACCTTGCTGCTGTGTTCGGTGATGTACCACCTGTTAGCTGTCATTCTTGAAAGCTTCTTTGTATTCCAAGAAAGTATAAACATAGCCATAATCTTCCTAGTGTTTTGATCTTTTGCTCCAAGTAAAATTTAGTTCCTCTTGGGAGTGAGGCAGAGAATCTAGTTTTCAGTGTTTTCTTGATGGAATTGCTAGCAACTTTCCTGAGTGCCATGTAGAGAACTGACATCTTTATTCAGGGTGCGCCAGGCTCCAGCCCTGGACGCTCTTGCTGGAAGCTCTGCTCTCTGCTGAACTCCATGACATAGCTTAGTGCTTCCCAGACACTAAAGACAACTGCCATTCCTGTCTCCTCAGAATTGTGTTCTCTGCTCTCACTGTTTATATTCCATGGGAGCTATGCCATTAAAGTAAACACAGGCCCAGAAAAGCAAACCACAAAGAGTAAGCTAGTGGGATCACACAGGGAAGCGGACGTCTTTTACTGTATTGAACCCTGCTCAGAAACTGAGGATGTAGCTCAGCTGGTAGAGGGCTTACCTGGCGTACATGAAGACCTGGGTTTGATCCAGTAATCCCAGGCACACACCTGTAATCCCAGCCCTCACTCAGAAGATAAAGGCAGAAGGAGCAGAAGGTTCACCCTCGGCTACCTGGAGTCTGAAACCAGCCTGGGACGTATAAGACCCTGTCTCAAAGAAACATTTTATCAGTAACAAGTGTGTCCCAATTTCAGAACACCCCCCCCATCTAAGTAGCACATCTCCAGAGGTAGCTCCCGAGGCTCAAGACCCCCAAGCCTCCTTCCCCGTTTTTTCATTCTATACTCCGTTTTCTGTCCAGAAATACATCTTGAGTGTATTACTCAGTGTTACTCCATTACCACCATCAGGCCAAATCACCTTTACTTCCTGGAGGGGCACTGTAGAGGCTGTCTGTGATTGTGATTGCATATCTTAGAGCAGAAGGGGGTGCTCTCTCCTGGCCTGAAGGCATACACTGTCCCCTGGTGCCTACCCCAGCTCCCATCCCCAGCCTCCACACAAGCCTCTGACCTGCTGGGACCACAGCCATGGGGGTGCTGCCCTCGACATGGCTGTGGCTCAGGCTGGCAGTTGCCAGTGAATGAGATGTTGGCACACATCCCCAGCACTTTGATCTTGTGGCCATTTCTGTGCTGGTGAGAATGTGACAGTCTCTGCTTCTGATCTCTACCAGCTTCTGCTCCCTGACTTAATAGTTGTGCAGTTTCCAGCAGCTGATGTGGGTTTTCAGTTATACATTTATGACAGCTGTTGGAAAATACTGTATTATCTTTGTTTTGTTTTGTTTTGTTTTTTACTATCTACATATTTAGCAATTAACTGTTTATGGTCATGTAATTCTCTTCTAATTGTATTGATTTTCAGTCCTTAACATTTTTCCTTTTGTTTTGGGATCTTTTTCTCGTTGTATATTTATAGTTTTGCTATGCTATGGACTAGATAGATGTGACCTTTGTAAATTATGGTGGCTCTCAGCTCCCTTTTAGTCGGTTGGTGACGTGCATCAGGTGCATCCACCTGTAGTGAAGAGTTCTACTGTGCTCCAGATGAGTAGAATTGTTTTGAGGAAGATCGTGAAAGAGTAAGACAGTGATTCAGAAGAAGATACCAAGCCCAGCGTGGAACTATAATGACTAACACCGGTGTTCTTACACTAGGCGGAAGCAGTAATTCAGTTGCTGGTTAGTCTAGCGCAAGGCTACAGATCCCGTTGCCACCCAGCCTTCCAGCTTCAAAAACAGGTATGCTACATGTAGAGTGTCTGGGAGAAGGGACATGTGTGTCACTGATCTTCCTTCAGAGACATCAGAAGGGCCCCAGGACTTAGTCCTGTCAGGCTTCTGACTAGTTGGCCACTGGATATTTTGAGCTTGTTGCTGGAGTTCTGTGTCTCAGAGTTACAGGTGTTTTTAGTCTCAGGGATGACAGGTGCAGCATTTAGCATGGAACCTAGATGGCTGTTGTGACTGTCTCTTCCTAGAGAGAGAAACAGGTTTTATCAAGTAAGGAATGTCATTTTTTTTCTTCTACCATATAAGACAATTTTCTGTTAACTTATAATTTTAAAAACAAACGTCCAAGCGTTTGCCCCAGGTAGTTCCAATTTGGGGATTATTTAAAATGCTTTATGCTTTTTTTTTTAAAGGAAATTTTATGGAGGGGGCTGTAGTATGTATGAGTACAGGTGCCCTTGGAGGCCAGAGGTTTCTGATTCGCTAGAGCTGAAGTTATAAGCAGTAGTAAACCTCACAGCAGGTGTCTGGACTTGAGCGCAGGTCCTCTTGCAGCTGTACAGGCTGTTAACCACCAAACCGTCTCCTCAGCTCTCAGACATTTTATTCTGTTTCTGGCAGTAGACAGGACAAGATGAACCCCCATGATTGTCACACTCAGAATGGCTCTTGCACAGACATGGCAAGAGAGTGCAACCCCACAGGGCTGCTGCAAACTGGTGTGTGAGTGTAGGGGAAGTCCTAGCTGCCTTAGGACAATCACATCCACTGTAAGGCTTTCCTGGGGACATGTGAACAAACACCCATTCTCCTAGAGCACCAACAGACAGATCAAAGAGACCATTCCACCAAAGACTGCCGTAGCAAACAAGTGAGTTTTGGGGAGTGACTTACAGGATGCCTAGATGCCTCAGGCAGCTGTGTCTGTGATGTCCATCCCTGCAAGGGTGAGTGAGACACAGAGGCTGCCCCACAGCTCTGCACACAGCTGTTGATCAGCCAAGTCAAGAGCAGGAGCAGAGCATCCTCTTCCCAGGGGCTGTCTTCAACTTCTCCTAGCCATGTTCCCCATGGCTTTGGATCTTGTGAGTTCCATAAGATTCCTCTTACGAAGCTTCCTCCAGGAGCGATGCATGGCTGAGGAGCAAATAGCTAAAGCAGTATGGGTGAGGAGGGTCATGTCAGCCAGTTCGCCACCCTCCCACGCCAGTGGCTTCTGGTTTGGGAGCAAGGGCAGGGGTGGTACCCTCATGAGTCTTCTTCCCAAGATACCATTAAAAAGTAGAACTTGCCTACAGGGACCAGCATTTTAAAGAGACTGGACAGGAGGGAAGCTTCTGGATGGTAGACCACCAGGTGACCTGATCGCTGAGCCCCCAGCTGTGGCCCCTGGTAGCATCTTGGCTCTTTTGGGTCCTCATCGATTATCCATCTACACTTGGCGACAGCCCTGTATGCTGTGCTTTCTAAGGCCATTGCTCTGGTTATTGCTGCTGCAGAAGACTGCTCAGCCAGCGACGCCCACACAGCTGCCACTTAATTTGCTGATGTTATTGTGGGGCAGGACCTGCTGAAGGATCTCTTGTGTGGCTTCACCTGGGTGCTGACAAGTTGTTGACAGTGTTGACGTGGGCTCCCTCATCTGGGCTGTTGCCCTCCCTCACTAGATTGCCAAAGCTAGTCACAGTTCAGAGGGGAGGTAGGCCCCTCTCAACTGAGGGAGCCATATTTGTGAACATGCTCATCATCACCCCGACAGAAAGGACCAGCAGCAGTCTCAACAGTCCATCGAATGAACGTGTGGAATGCTTGAGCTCACCATATGCTTTTTCAAATATGCAATCTGTAACAGTTTTACAAATATTGTCTAGAAAGTGACTCAATATCCATGACATTTGGAGCCGACAAATGTTTCCTCCCAGGTGCTGAGCTGTGAGGAAAGCCTCAGGATGTGGGATGTGGTGCCTTTGCCGGAAGAGCAGCGTCAGGAAGCAGCCAGGTGGGTGTCATCTGGACTGGGGTGTACGTCACCTGAGTTGTTGCATGTGTCGTCTGGGCCGTGTGGACCATGGCTGGCAGTTGCAATCAGCACTGAAATGCTTATCTTTGCCCTTGTGCAGGGATGCTAGAAGGCCTTTGGGAGGGAACTTCTGGGCCTGGTGTGTTGGTGGGCCATTGGGCACAGACTGGAGGTGTCTGTCGGGAAGATAAGACACCCTTCAGGAAGGGCTCAGCAGACATGGAAAAGGTCTGGACTGGAGGAAGAAGGGGAGGGACTGTAGAGTAAAGCAGACATGCTTGTAGGACTAGTCTGGACCAAGCCACAGATCACCTTGCTTTCAGCATCTCACGTCATGCATTTTACCCTGCCATGATGCCTGTTTCCATCTACATTATCAGTTATGTGGGAATTCTAATCATTGAAATATTGTGTGTTCTTCAGATTGGAAGGTAATTCTGAAGCATATGCCTGCAACTCTTTAATTAGCAAGATTTTGTGTGAGTTCTGCCGTCATATGCCTGGGAACACCTGTGCTGTAGATGGCTTGGATGGCCTTCCCCGGGAGAGGTGAGTACTGAAGAAACATGCATGGTAAATCTATGACACAGACTCAGAGGTTAGGTGAGGTCTAGTGGGGTTACACATGTGTACTCTGTTCACTGCGGTTGCATTCTATCTGCCTGTCGCTTGCTGAGGTCCACTTGACCCTGCAGACCCCACACCGATTCAGATTTAGAGAAAGGGCTGGCAGCTGCACACACACCGCCCCCCCCCCCTTGTGTGATCCCCGCATGTTTTGCTCTTGCTTGCAGGTGGCCCCAGCTGCTCAGGGAGCTCTGCAGCACACGCATCCCCACCCTGTTCTGCCCCAGACTCGTTCTAGAAGTTGTGGTTGTGCTCCGAGGCATCAGCTCCCAGTGCCAGCGTGTATCCGACCAGGTCATTGCCTCTTTGCAGCTGAGACACAGGCAGTGGGTGGAGCGTAGGCTGCGGTCCAGGCAGCGGCAGAACTATCTGCGCATGCTCAACAGGTAGGCCGCTGTCCTCTTCAGCACCCCTCTTACTCAAGCTGATCCTTCCAGAGAAATTTTAAATTTAGCCTGTGGGAATGGGTCCCACCACCCAAAATAACTGTCTGGATTTAAGCTCTAGAGCATGTTTCTTAGATTTGCCAGCACTACGGTTCTCCGCATTTCCTTAAGAAATAGCTGTTTTGGACATATTTCTAGAACTTTGGGTTGGATGTTGTGATGTTTCGTAGGCCTCTCAGAGCACTTGCTTGTTCATTGCCTTCCAGAAGTTTCTCAGTGTCCACCCAGGTAGTTTATATGGGAGTGCTATTACTTCACTTCCCTCCTAAGATGGAGTGGATTTTTCAGCATCTCTGCTGGTCTCACGGGCTTTAACAGGAATTTCTGGGACCGGGCAAAGTTAAGACACACTCTCTTCTTCCCTTGGTTCTGGTGGACACAGAGCACGAGGCCTGACAGCAGCCGCTGGGTCTGGCTGGCCTGGTGAGTGTTCTCGGAGGCAGCTGCTGCCAGGGAGAGGAAGCGCTCGCTCTGTGGCCTGCAGGACTTCCTTATGAAAAAGGAAGTCACTCTGCCACCGCCTTCACTCTGCTTCCGTTTCAGCGTTAGCCTCTTGTCCGCTGTGCTCCATGTGACTTCGCTGCTCCTTGCACTGGAAGTGGCCAGTGTGCACGCTGTCCAGGGTAAAAGTTCCCAGGAGCGCCATCAGTACCTGAGGTAAGGCTCGCCTGCCTGCTCGCCTGCTCGGAAGAAAGGAGGCGTAGGCAGTCTGGAGAAATTCCTTTAGTGATGTTCTAACCCCCGCAGGTTCTCCTGCCAGTCTTCTCTATATGCTGTGATGCCAACTTTGTGGACGTAACCAACAGCTTCAAACTTAGGAATTCTACTCCGTGTTCAAGTGACTCACACGCACTTCAGTTGGACACTGCTGTGTGGTGCAGTCCGTAGCGTCGCTGTACCGTGGGTACTGAGTGTCATCCGTGGCATCTGACCACAGGCTAGGAGCACTCTCCAAGTGGCATCACCAAGTGTCCCCGAGGAATAAACCTGCCCCCAGACCAAGGCTCTGTGGGTTTCATTGTACCATTCATTTAACATATGTTTATGAACGGAGACATGGCAATACAAAAGGAAGAAAGAGAGTATGCCACATTCGCACCCAGAGAGACACGTGGGCAGGACCTCCTCTCGCTGTGTGTCTGTCTGCCCTGTCTCCGTCTGAGCCAGGTGGCCCTGAAACCTTTGGAATTCTGCCCCCCACCTAAGAGCAGTGTCGGGATCTGAGGGTGAAAAGCGTCTTGACGCCAGTGTCTACAGCCTTGGCCTCAGCACTTTCTCTGTAACAGTTTCTCTGTAACAGTTTCTCTCACGTTCACTTTGCATGCATTTCTTCTCGAGTCCACACACAATTGGGTAATTTCCTGGAATATTTCCAAGAGGAGACAAGACATGTACCCTGGTACAATCTGTAACAGAACAGACAAACTAAAATTCCTCACGGTCTTTTTAACAGGTTCTTAAAATCCATCCTGCAGTACACTGAGAATCTAGCGGCCTACACCAGCCCGGAGAAGAACAAGTGGAAAGAAGCCATCAGTCTTACTCATGCAGTTCTTTTGAGAATTTGCACGTTCAGTGAGAAGAAACAAATGCTAATGCACTTAGCCAAAAACTCCACAAATCAAGTTGACACACGTTGACAAAGAAAACGAAAGTCAGGCTCCTTTTGGCTATGAGAGAAGACTCAGACAGATGCACTGGCCAGTGAGTTAGGTAGCATCTGAATGTGGGATGGATTTCTGGATCATTCTGACCTTGTAGCAGGGATGCTGGTGGCTCTAGGGGAGAACGGAGTCATCCCATGGGAGGAACAGCTCCACCCCTCTCTCATTTGGTGTCACTGTGGCCCCTGGGCCGGTCTTGATGCCTGCAGAAGATCGGGGTTTTCATGCCCTCGTGGTGCCCAGCGGGAGGTGTGGTCACTGCTTTGCCCAGAAACACGTGGCTTCGCATATCCTGTCGACCCCCTGTTCGTTCTTAGGAGCTGTCCTTGTAGCTATGGTCTAGGCATACAAACCGTGGGGGTGTGACAGATAGGCTCAGTTTGATGTGTGGGATAGTTACAGTTCTCCCCAGGGGCAGGATAGTGTTCCTCCGTGTGCATTCTGTGGGTAAGTTAATGAGCAGGAGCAGCCTGTGAAGGTGGAGCTCACAAAGCTGGGTGACAGACCGCAGGTCCCCAGGGAGCACTTGGCAGAGAACACATTTGTAGATGTGAAGGCTGAGTGTAGGAGTCTCTGAAGAGTTGGAGGAGAAGAGACCATCGAATCCCAAGAATTGCCTGAAAGGCCGCTCTCTTGTTTGGGGATCTGGGAAGAGAGAGTTCCTCCTCAGTTGGTAGTGGCAGGATTGGGGAGGCTGCATTACCTGCATATGTGATACCGCACTTAGCCATACCAACCTCAGTGGGCCATGCCTTCTCTCACCCACCTTCCAGACTGTGGCTGGATGTGTCCTGCAGCCAGACAAAGAGACTCTGGGGGTACTTTATGGCATATTCTGCCTGTTCCTTTGTAATTTTAAAGCCCACCACACACACACACACACACACACACACACACACACACACACGTACGTCAGCTTCTGGATAAAATAGTAAAAATACCAAGTTGGTGTTCATCAGTTGGCTTTGATTTTTTTGCTCCCCCCCCCCAGCCCCGGGATTTAACACCTTATTTAAAGAAACAATATCCACATGATGACATACCTCCAGAGAGTCACATAGAGGACCCACAGATGTATCCTACATCTCTTCAGGGATACCATGTTCTCGTGCATAAGGACTTGTCTTTGTGTGTCACGCCAGGGGCACGTGACCCTGCATCCCACATTGCATCACTTCAATAGAAATGGAACCCATCTACATAAAGATGCGTCCTGCATCACATCAGAGATGCGTAATTCGTGTTCGTGCCTCTCCCCAGCCCATTACTCCAAGGACACATCTGCCTTTTTGTATGCTGTCCTTCGTTGCATAGCAGCAAGAGGTGTTTTGTTTATTACTGTGGTGTGGAAGTTGATACCTGTTCTGAAAGGGCAAGGCCAGAGTTCTTTACTATGTGGTATCTCTGCCCTTTGAAATTAACTAAAAAGCGATTTGATACCCGAACCTTACAAATACCTTTTTTCCATGGACCCTCTCCAGACTTTATCAAATACTGACAGTTCTTGCCTCTCAACCCACTTTTTAAATTAAATAATGATTTCTTTTTTTAAACCATGAGTTCCATGTTGGCTTTCATTTTCCTAAAGAAAGGTATCACTTAGGTATGATGATACATGTCTATAATTCCAGCACTTGGGAGCCTGAGACATGAGGACCAAAAGATTATGACCAGCCTGGTCTGTGTAAGGAGACCCCCGTCTTAAAAAAAAAAAAAAAAAGATAAAAGTGTGTGTGTGTGTGTGACTATGTGTGTGACTATGTGTGTGTGTGACTATGTGTTTCTATACAAGAGTAAGGCCTGGTGATAAAAGTTGAGAGGCTTGCTTTCTCCTATATGTCATCAGAAGACAAAGGAAGCTATTGGATGATATGCACAAATTCAAGTATATGACCAACTCTTGGTCGAAGGTGCTACCTATCTATCCCAAGCCAATTGCCACGTGTACCTGCAAAGGAGGCCTTCCCTGTCCTCTCATGGCTGGCCAGCTCTCAGTTCTACAAAGGAGGTAGCAAACAGAAGACCAGTGGGAGAAGTCCACAGTCTTAGGTTCTAAAAGAATTATGAGGGGAAAAAAATGAGTGTTTTCCAGGATGTAGTCCCGGGCACTGTCCCTTATGACTTCCAGCAGGATGAGCCTGTCTGGGTGGATACCACTCCAAATCCTCTCTCCAGGTTGGCCAGAAGCTAGCAGTAGTTATGGGGAAGAACCTGTCTGTCTTAAGGAGAAACACCCTTAGAGCAGGCTAGATTCCATTACAGAATGATTGTGCTTCCCCTGATCAGACACAAGGTGGCACTCTTCATCAAGCCATTTGGCAGCTGTGAGGGACGATGTCTTCAGTGAACTCTTGTGACTCCAGGAAAATGAATTCTTTCCTTTTCCTCTGGCTGCAGTGAGGTAAATCTAAGGTGACTGGAGAGGGAAGTGATCGCCGCTGCTCCCCTAGCCGCCGGGACCGTGGGGGCACTATGCTCACCTGAAGGCCTGGCCTTCCTTTTCATTTAATTCTCTGTTGATGAAAGGTATGAACAACCGTAGTCCAAACCTTTTCCATCCCCATGGGGGAAAAGATTGGTGCTGCATTGTGCGAATTAATCCCCCCCGGGGAAGGCATCGTCGTGGCCAGTGGCGGTGACAGGAGAAAGAGGGCGGTACCAAGGTCACCATTAACCAACCACCAATCACCATCTTGCTGATGGGGGAGGGGAACCCTTTGTCTAAGGGAACTGGATGGAGCTTTGCAGAGGAGTGGGGAGTGGGGGGGGGGGGAATGTGGGCGCTCAGACTTGCAGTGGAAACTGGCTTCTAACCACTCACCCTCCCCAGCTGCAGCCTGAGTTCACACCTTGACATCGCAGCCAATCTGCCAACACTGCTGTTAAGGCATGGGGCCCATTCGGGATTGGCTTTTAGGGGCTGACAAAGAAAATTCTTTACATTGGGTAAAAGGGAGTGTCTGTGGTTTGGTTTATAACCCTACTAAGTAATTTTAGTGAAACCAAATCACACCCCCCACACACCTCCACACACCCCCACCCCACCCCACACCCCGCCCAAGTCTTGGAGTTTAGAGAGCCAGGAGCCAGTTTTCCTGTGAGCTGTGTTGTCTGGATTGTAGAGTATCCGTGTGAATTAGCTGGGACTGTTTAAGTCTTTGATAGCAACTTAAGTTCTCCAAATAAGACCCTGAATAAATACAGGAAGTCCCTTTGACACACCAATTAATTGAAAATGAAATATGCTAAGTTCAAAAAAAGCCAGCCATAAATCTAAGTACTATGCCAGTAGTTACAGTTTATGGAGCTTATCAGCATAGACTTGCCATTATAATATATTAAATATACCTTTACAGAAAGCTTATGTATTTTCAAAGACCTTTGCAGTCCTTAATTGCTCAGGACTTTGAGTACCCCCAAGACAATGTGATGAACTCCATTTAAGAGGATGGAAACGTAGTCCAGAAACCCTGGAACTCCTTGTCCTGGAAGAAGACTTGGGGAATGCTCGTGTCCCTGGCTGGCAGGCCTCCTCTTTGTGGAGATCTGCTGGGCCCTGCACTATTACCTTTCCCCTCCTCTGAGCCATCACTCCCTGGCTGGTTCACAGGGGGTCCCTCTGCATCCCAGAAATAACACTAGTAATCTCAGAAGCCACCTTGCAGCAGCTTGGCAGGGAGGCAGAATCAGCCCATCTCCCAGAAGCAAAATGCAGGGTCGGCAGGAAGGAGGCATGGTCCATAGGCTCAGAGTGCAGAGCTGCCATGCTAAAGCTGTGGGGTCCCAGAAGCCCCAGTCAGAGCAGAGGGTGGGTCTGCAGGCCACGTAGGGCCAGTGGGCACAGAGGATTCCATTTGTCTCAGTTTTGGTTAGGAAGCCTGAGAAAGTAGCTTAGGACCTTACAATGAGCATTGTAAAATTCTAGTGCTCCTGGACTATAACGGAATTGACCTGGAAATGAACCTCTCTCTTCCCAAGCTGGTGCCCCTCACTTCCTACTTGAAACTTATTCTTTCACACAGCGGCATGCTAACCCACTCCCAGGAACCTCTGTGTTAGCTGCCAGTCTTCCTGGGGTCAAATCCCGATCACCCATGTGAACATGGGAGGGCTACACTTCTGCCTTTTTTTGTTTGTGTTTTTGTTGTTGATGTTTTTCTCTCTCTTACCTGTAAGTGCTAGAAAAACTACTGTGACTCTTTTTACATTTGGACCCATCCTGCCCATGTCCAGGAAGAGGTTTGGACCTAAGTTAGTGGCCAAGGGGTCCACTCAATCAATGGAAGTGTTGATCTTCAGCTGCTGTAATGTGTGTAAGTCAGCGTGGGAACAGGAGGTGCGAAGCCACGCCTTAGGGGTCCTCCATGAGGTGTGATACTCACAGGCTGACAAATGGTGGGAATATTGCCCTCCTTAAGTGTTGGTCGTGTCCAGATGGTGCAAACTATCCATTGCTACACCCCACATCCCTCCACCCAGCTCTGCTGTCCTGCCTCCCTTTAGTTCCTGTGCCTGAGCCCCCCCCCCACACCCCTAGTGCTTTCCATGTGGAATATCTCTAAGACGAGGGGCATGAAATTTCAAGACCATTCAGGAATCAGTTCTTATCATGCCTGTGACATTTCACACCTCACTCCCAAATAGCTCGCCCACCCCGGCCCTGTGCTATCGTGCCCAACTTCATGGTGTTGTTTGTTTGTTTGCTTGTTTTGGCAAAGGACCCCCAGGTTTGAGCTAGCTAGCAGGAAGAGGAGGGCTCATGGCTACCCACAGGCCCAGGGCCATCCTCCCGTGCCAGGACCGTGCGGGCTGGATTTGCTGAGTCTGCAACTACAGTGTCTGTGCTTTTATCTCTGCCTACACTGCTTCCGCTACTCTGTTTTGGGACGTACGGGATAATATGCTCAGGTCCCTTAAGGATGTAGAGGAAGGAACCATTTCCATATCCATCTGACTCAAGTTACCATAGTCAGCTGCTGGCCGAGCAAACTGACCCTCAGATGAGTCACAATCTGGCTCACAGAAGGTCACACAGCTCGGTCAAACTCTGTAAGTCCAGTTGAGAAGTCTGTGTCTGTGCTTAAGATGCCCTTGGAAGCAAAGGAGGGTGGGATGCTTAACCCCAGCAACTCCCAGTTGTATGTCTCAACTCCATTCAGGAGACCACCGTGAGACCATGAGGCCCCAGCGGGCATGGGTGGCCAACAGGCAAGGCAAGGCCTCCTGGGCAGCTTGCAAGAGTGAACAGGGTGCAGGAGCTACTAAATGGGACCCTGGAGGGCTACTAGGCTTCCAAATCCAGGGTGCTTCCAGCTCAAAGGAGGGTGAAGTCTGACCCCCAGAGTGAAGCTGTAGGGCAATCAGCTGCGGGCCACAGGGGCCCCGTGAGGCAGCAGCAGGGTCATCTGTGACTGGGGTGACAGGAGCGGGGTCACCTGTGAGCCACCACTGTGACCTAGTCATATCGCTTCCCCCTGCTGCATGTTATCGGAATTGATCATCACAGTCACTGGAGACGTGAAGGACAGAGGAACAGGTGGTGGAATCAGACCGTGGTCAATGGGGTAAGGACATGGGTCACACCCAGGGACATTATCAGGTCACCAGGCCAGCACAGAAGCCCCACCTCTCACCAGGCATTATTACAAGTTTCCATAACCCACAGGGTTTGATTTGTCAGCACTCATCTTTTCCTGTCTGGCTCCTCGCTGGTTCCAGGAAAGCTCTGGGCAGGTTGCAAATGTCTGGGTTGAAACAGCTCTTCCAGGGGTGGGGGGGAGGATGCAACAGAGATTGACAGCAGGAGGGGGTGGGGTGGGGGGCGTGGAGACATCTGCTTTGCCACCCTGCAAAAAGCTGCAGAGTCCACCTGCCCTGACTAGGCTCGCTTCCAGAGCAAGCAGGCCGGAGCTCAGCCACAGCACTTCACATGCCTGATGCTCTACAAACCATGGAAGAATGTTGCCTGCCTGTGCTAACCGCAGGCAGGCAGCATCCGGAAGCAAGCCCCTGACTTCCTGGTGTCCTGGGGACTGTTGGTAAGGAAGCCAGCTTGAGGAGTTGCTGCAGGAAGCAGCTCAAGGTAGGGATGCAGAGTTCAGCACCCATGCTCTCAGACTGTGGTGTGAGAATAATTTTGTTGGTACCAATCCATGACTTTGTAAAGCTTCAACATTCCCATCTTTAAAAATAATTATCCCTTTTAAATTGTGGTGCATGCCTCCCAGCACTCAGGAGGCAGAGGCAGGTGGATCTCTGAGTTCTAGGACAGCCTGGTCTACAGAGGGAGTTCCAGGATAGTCAAGGTTGCACCGAGAAATCCTGTGTCCAAGTGTGTGTGTGTGTGTGGGGGGGTCACCACTAGTACTTAAAATGCGTTACCATGGCAGCTCTGGGACTGAGGCTGCTGCTTCTTGGCCATCCATGCTTTCCCTGTTTGTGATTCTGCATGCATCCAATGCTCATTACCATTGCTTGGGTTTCTCTGAACAAGTTTCCATCATCAGAATAAGAAGAAACAGAGGACCAGAGGTAGATGTCAGTGGGCAGGGCAGGAAGTCACAGTGAACAAGTCTGGGTAGAAGGCAGAGTTGATCCCTAAAGACTTGCACACCTTTAATCCCAGCACGTAAGAAGCAGGCAGATCTCTGTGAGTTTGAAGCCAGCCTGGTCTACATGGTGAATTCTAGGCTAGCCAGGGCAACATAATAAAGACCCTGTCTCAAAAAAATAAAGTTTAATAGATGTTTTCAGAGAGGAGGGTCTGTTCATACACTCCCCTTAGTCATACTTGCCACTCAGTCTGGCAGAAGCAGAGGTGAGGTGGTAATACTCTTATATATCTCGAAGAAAGGAGTTTGGGCACGTTTGTAGCAAACTGAAACAATTTTCTTGATAGATGTATGCTATGATGGTTAATATAGACTGTGAATCTAGAATCACCTAGGAGGAACATCTCTGGACTTCTCTGTAAGAGAGTTTCTAGGTTGGGTCGAGATGGAAAGGTCCACCCTAAATATGGATGGCACCATTTCCTGGTCAGTCCCTTCCCAACTGAATAAAAAAGAGAAGCAAGCTGGTCGCTAGCATTTGTCCTATTCTAATCCCAACTGAAGATACAATGTGACCAGCTCCTGACATGATCTGCCTACCTTGATGTACTAGACCCTCAAACTGTGAGAGCATAAACTCTTTCTTCCTTAAGTTGCTCCTGGCTGGTATTTTTGTCACAGCGTTGAGAAAAATAACTAAATCGCATGCCCACACGTGTGACCTCCGTGGCCTGACCTGACCTGAAGTCACTGTGAACCTAGATGAAAACACTCTCCTGGCCTTACGGTGCACCACTGCCAAACTCCCTCTCAAGAAATGGAAAGAAACCTGCAAATGTCGAGGACTGGAGACCTGTGGCGCTTCCCCTCCCCAGGCCACCCTGATCTTTAGTGGAATGTTTAAACAAGCGCTGATAACACGCTCCCCAACAGCCCAAATAAAGTTTTACGAGGAGAACAGGTGGGCCTGTTTGTAAGATCAACTTTCCCCAGAGCTACAAACAGACAAGCCACCTCAACCTTGCCACTTGGTTAATGTTTCTCTTTGGGCACCCCCACCCCACACCCCACCCCGGGCTGTGTGCGTGCATGCTGCTGCCTGCTTGGCTTTTCACCTGCTGTCTGCAAGAGCTGGCCTCAATCATTACACACCATTAGTCTGCATGTGAATCCTTCCCCACCAACCTGCCCTGCCCCTCTATGGCCCCTGGATACCTGCGTCTCCACGACGTCTGAGGCCTGTGGGTGTGCACCCTCAATGTCGAACACTAATACCACTTTCCCCAACCCCTTCCTTTGGTGCCTCGAACATCATTTCCCATGCATATTCTCACTCTCTTATCTCAGACTCTAGGCTCAGCCAGCAGATAAGGTGTAGCGTGTTCTGCAGATGCTTTAGGTGGGGAGGTGTCTCTTCCTGTTGCTCCTCCTCTGAGTCCCCCCAGTTCTTTGTTCCTGCCCCCCCAGAGAAAGCAGACAGAGGCAAGCCTTGAAGGCTGGAGGTCAGGGTGCTTTTTTCCCATAGCAACTCGAAGCATGGCATACATGCACAGCAGACAGACGAATGAATAGGAGGCATAGCTCAGCTCGTTCTTGGTGGCAGACACCAGAGAAACAGAGCCAAGGGTGCTCTGGGTGGCCGGAACAACAGCGTATAGTCGTTGTCCTGGACAAAATGGTGTTCTTTGCTCAGTATGCTGTCCTCATACTAAGTGACCCCTGCACCACAGCTGTATGTACACACAAGCCTGTCTGGGTGGTGAATGGCAGGCTCGCCACTGGCCACTGACCCACTAGCTTTGCTCCTCTCTGGAATGACTTCTGGGTCATTCCAAAGACTGGGCGGAGCTCACAGAGCCGCCCAGCCAGTCCTTGAAGTTAGCCCGAGCAGCTCAGTTTCTTCCTGATCACTGTCTAGTCTCTAATCTGGCTGCTCAGCTAGATGGGAGACCTTTGCTCCATCTGACCCCAAGCAAAGATCCTCTACTGGTGACATTGGCCTCATCAGTCCCCAAGAAACTTGTGTGGCTTGCAGGGGGCTCAAGACAGACTTTGAGGTTGGGCTTTCTGTTGGCAGAACTCCAGTCCCAGACGGCTCCTGATACATGGCAGGTCTAGACCCTGCTACACTCCATCTAGTCTCCTGGGAAGGGACAGCAGTACCTTCGGGGGTGGGGAGGGAGGCAAGGTCTGAACCTGTCACCTGTCAGAAGCTTTTGCTTCCTTCTAATGGCTGCTATTATCCATATTGCTGTACCTGAAACAACCCACTGCCTCCATGCCTCTCATTCTTACACTAGCGCATCACGGGATGCTGACAGCTTACAACCACTATGTGGCCTTCTCCCAGACCCTTCTGATGCTCTGCCCTATGTGGGTGGGTCCATCATTCCTGCCATATACTCCTCTATGAGGCTACGGAGCCATGCCTCCCATCACTGGTTACCCAAACAGCAAATGCCCCACTGGTCACCTGGCAATGACTCCTTCCCTATAGGGTGATTGTTCTGAGTTCTATTGGACTCTCCATTGATCCAGTGAGTAGCTCAGGGTGAGAAATGTTTTCGCTATGGGCACAGTCAGCATCCTGTTGCAACCTTGTAGCAGATAATTCTGCTGCTGCAAAACCATTAAAAAAAAAATGTGTCCTGAGTCTTGGTGTTATCACATTGAAGGTTCTTCTGCCTGCACTGCAACCCATGCAGCTTTGCCCTCTCTCAAGGGCAGGGTCATCAAACAGCCAGATAGTAAGGAGTGTAGTCCTGTGAGCCCATGGGCTCTGCTCCATCTGCCCATCAGGCCATAGCTAGAGGCCGTGCCAACAGGTGGGTGTGTCTGGTTCTAGAAAAAAAAAAATGTTAGCTAAAGCTGCCTAGGGTTATAGTTGTAATCTGCTTGAGGGCCTGCCATCCTTGGCTGGTAGGCCATCTGGCTGGTGGGAGCAGTGTGCGTCTGTGGTGGGCATCCAATCATCTCTACTGTATGTTGTTTATTTTATTGTGGAGGAAATGAGCCAGCAGTTTCTCAGATCCTCCCATCTGCTAGGTGGATCACAACTTGAACCTCTGAGGTCTGTCTGACCTCAAAGCCTCAGCACTTTCCTCTCCCTGAGCCAAAGTCCCGCTGTTTCCACTAATGAGGGGTATGACCTGGGCTGCCACAGCATGTTTCTCTAATGCTAAGAAGCTCCTGGCTGGAACATACATGCTGGGGATCCAATGCCCTCCACAGGCCATTTGTAAGAGGATCCAAATTTTTTCCCACTTAATGTGGCATCAGGAAGAGCCCTTGGAGTCCCTCCAGGAGTCTACCAGTCCCTGGACCATAGGCTTTTACATCTAGTATGTAGACGAAGATGGCACAGCTTTCATCCTGTCCCATTGTCCCGAGAGTGGATACCCATTTAAGAAAAACTGGATATTTTTTTTTTCTAATATAGAACTCATAAAAGAATGGGGCATAAAACAAAGAGCCCTGAGTAATCTTGTTTGGCTTCAGTTGCTTTATCTTCAGTAAACAAGCAGCTCAGATATAGTTTGGGTCCTGTTCTCTGAAGCTAGCTTTCTGAATATGTCAAATATGAATATGTAATCCTTGAAAATATCGGCATGCTGTACACCCTGACTCACAAATGTGCCCGTTTTGTTCATTTGTTTCTTCAGTAAAGAAGCTTCAGTATTTTATGCCCTGGCTTGATCTTAACACTGTCAAGTTGAAGTTTGTGTGAGTGAGAAATGTTGGGAAAGAATTGGAAATGTAAGCTTCAGGCAATTCACAGGAGAGTCTGCTCTACGCCACAGAGCCCGGGCTTGAGGCTCTGAACTATTTTGGAAGCTATTCCTGGGTTTAATTGGTTGATGTGGTGTGTGTGAGTCTGTGTGTATGTGGTGTGTGTGAGTGTGTGTGAATGTGTATGTGTGTGGTGTGTGCATGTGTATGTGGTGTGTGAGTGTGTGTGTGTATATGTGGTGTGTGAGTGTGTGTGAATGTGTGTGTGGTGTGTGAATGTGTATGTGGTGTGTGAGTGTGTGTGTGTGTATGTGGTGTGTGAGTGTGTGTGAATGTGTGTGTGGTGTGTGTATGTGGTGTGTGAGTGTGTGTGAGTGTTGTGGTGTGTGTGTGTATGTGTGGTGTGTGCATGTGTATGTGTGGTGTGTGCATGTGTATGTGGTGTGTGAGTGTGTGTGAATGTGTGTGTGAGTGTGCGTGTGTATGTGTGTGAGTGTGTGTGTGTGAGTTTGTGAGTGTGTGTTTGTATGTGTGTGCGTGTGTTCCTGTTCCTTCATCTTAGTCTTCCGGTGGCATCGACACGTTCCTTGCCTGGTTATCTGTTATGGGCTGTCTTTTGATTTCTAGAAATGATTGTTTTTGTTGAATCTTGACAAGGACGACATGGCCCTTCCTTATCGGTCTGTCATGTCCACCTTACATTTTATCCGTGCGTCCTCCCCTTCATCATCCCCATCCCCACCTCTCTCACTATCAGAATTGTGACATTTTGACATGTGCATGTCATTTTCTTGTTTTTTTTTTTTAATCTCCCATTCTCTCTGCTTTTCCCTCCACCACTAGGATCACGGTCTCAGAGCATATCATGCATGGCGATATGAAAGCACCTCAGATATATTAATTAGCTAACTAACTTATTAAAATTAACTTCCCTGTTTCTTTTTATTTTTCATTATAGCTTTTTACGCATCATTGGAGTAGATCTTCAGGGAACTTGGCCTAGACTGCCTTAAGAAAATGTACCCGAATATAAGGTCCAAGTGGGACTTAAGTTACCAAGGCCCTGTTGTGTGGAAGAGCTTTCCCTGGCCTCACCTGCCTCAGAGGGATTCCGTCAGCAGGAACCAAGGCCACTGGCCGGAGTTGGAGTTTGCCAAAGAACATGCCGAGAAACACAGTTAAACACTTGCAGCTTATACTCTTGACTCCCCAGTAACTTCTGATTAGAGCACAATTCTGCGGAAAATTAAACTCTCCATACTGGTCTTTCAGAACAGACAAGAGTCTTCATTTCCAAGGTACAGGAACAGTGTGTGCACACCAAGGGGGCCTCCATAGCTAGGGGTCCTCGGGGAACATTTCCTGGGTGGGTGGGTTGGTGGGGGAATTAATCCCGGGCTGAGTCCACTTATGATTTACACACACCTCACAGTTAAAAGATCCACATTCTAAAGGAACTGCAGGAACCTTTGCCCCCTGGGAACAAAAGCAGGAGATTAGCTCTGTGTTATCGATCAGTGTTGTCAGGGTAGAATAAAAAGGCTAACTTTAAGGGCTTCACCTGTTGAAGCATTAGTTAGAGCTTCCACTGGAATTGGAGGTCACTCCTGCTTGGGGGTTTTGTGTTCTGAGCCCTCAAATGGGCGCACTGAATTACCTTTAACCGTAGCCTCAAAGCACCGGAGATGAAGCATGGATTAGCGTCTTAATCTTAATAGCACGAGGCCTGTAGTTAGGGTTTGGGACTCACTGGACTAGGTAGCATTGTCTAGGGCTGTCCCTGGCATGTGGTACTATTAGCAGTGGGCGGGGGATGAGCGGGGCTTTGGGCCTCAGAGCCTTTGACGGGCTTTGGGGGGTGTTCTCACAAAGCTCTGCCAGCTGAGTTGGCGTCCACCCTCAGACAATGGGATTTGTCAAGAGCCAAATAAATGAAATCTTGGGCTCAGGCAGGGAAGGGTGGACACCCCGCCTCTGGTATTTATGTGGAAAACAATGGCATCTGGGTACAAGCGAAGGCTTGAGAAGACAGCACACACACACGGCAATGCTACCTGAAGTCTCTTTCCCTTCAGAGTCAGAACCACCCAGGAACAACCGAAACTGACTGGAAATCGCCTTCTCTGGTTGCTGTCTCGACCTAGTGGCAGGAATCGTTTCTGTTTGTATGTAGACAGCAGCCCATTGTAGAGCTGCCTAACCTCAGATGCAACAGACATATGTTGGCAGTTTTTCACAATGTCAGAATGTATCGAAGAAGAACGATACATTCACAAGCTGGTTTGGTTTCACTGGCTACATTGTTGGAATTGTTGGGTCTGTTGATGTCATCTTCCACTAATATCAAAACCTAGATCCCTTAGTCTTTCAGTGGGAATTGAAGACTAAGGGCTCTCCAGGAGATGCTCAGTGCCAGCTGAGACTGACTAGGTATTGGGCCTTGTTGAGTGAGAAGGGACCAGGCTCTTAGCCTCTTCACTGTTAACAGTAATTACTGAACTACCCAGACTGAATTGTGTAAGCCAGTCCACTAGATGCCCTTTAAATATATCCCACTCTACGAATTCTGTTCCACTGGAGAAGTTTCTCTTCTTGGATTGTCTTTTTCCTGCCAGGTTGGTTACAGCTGAAATTTTGTCAAGTTGTCCTGATTCCTTGGTAGCAGATCCAAGCAAGAACGGGTTCTTTCATTCAGGTCTTAACTACTAACGTTCAGATCATTTGTTGTTACACACCAAACAGTAATTACAATTATAGCTGTGTCTCTGTGTGTTATAGAATGGCTTCAAAGAGTTAGAGAGGCTACAAGCATAGTTCAAGAAGCTCAAAGGGGCTTTGGATGTGGAGGCAGAAGACCTGTGTTGGGTTGGGTAATGTATGCTGCTGGAGACCCTGGGTCATGAGTTTGAGCCTCAAGATTTAGTCAAGATGTGGAGGCTGTAGAGGAAAATGCAGGGCTGGTTCTCAAAAACCGTTAGGTGGTGCCTTTCATCCCCGGCTTCCTTCCCCACATCAGCCATGCCCCCTGGTAACTATGAGCAGTACAGAAAGGAAGGATGTGAGAGGGAAAGGGCTGGCTTGGCTGATGTAGTCTGGTCCCCGGGAACTTGCCAGAATGTTTGCTCCTTGTTTTTTTGGCACGTCTCCATTCCCATTTCATAGCTGAGCAGGGAACACACTCCCCACTATCTGCCAGAATTCCCTCCAGCATGGTGGGACCTGGTGGTGGCTGATCAGGCTGCAGCGCCGTCACAGCTGTAAGTGATAGATAAGGACTGTGATTGCTGATGGAAGAAAAAGAGACCAGGAGTGTGTGTGTGGGGGGGCTCCCCCGCTGTCCACGGTGGCTTCCCTCTGTGTATGTCAAAAATAACTGTGTGGCCATATTCTGCTTGCCTTACTTTGTTGCACAGATAGACAAACGCTTCACTTGAGCCAACAGTAGCAGGTTCTAGGGCCAGGGCTGGTCTTGATCCATCCTTCCTCTCAAGATCCCTGCTTCCCGGTTATGTAAGTGAGGAATTGGGGAGTACTCTACTAGCCTAGGGAGCCTGAGTCCTGAACAACCGTGTTGCGCAAAGCCCAGTCCCAAGCCCGTCTAGGCTGAGGTTCAAGTGAGATGCCTCTTGTGGGAGAGATCAGGGAGGCTCTAGGCCTGTGTATCCAATGAGCTTCTACTGCATCCTCACCACAAATGACCCAAACTTAATCCTGAAAACAGGAAAAACACACGTAGAGACTTGAGTGAGAAAAAGTGAAATGCTGGGAGAAGGATTTTTGGATTGTAGCTGGTATTGCTAGAAAGGCACTGTAGGCTGAGACAGTCATGACCTCCTGCAGTTAGAGCCAGGTGGCTCTGTTAGGGAGAGACAATGTCAACCACCTACTGTCTCCTTTACTGTGATACCTATTGAGCTGATGCTTCGCAGAGAAAACAGTATCAGTGTGGGGAAAGCAGACCCTGAAAGCACCCCGAAGACATTGCTGCCTAAAAAGGAGGGAGCAGCTGGTATGGTGTATCAGCCATTGCCTTCCTGACCTGGCCTGAATATTAACAGGTAGCCATCTTGAGAAGGCTCTCCACATAGCTACCCTCTCAGACAGCCCCCTAGAGAGCACTCCCTTGTGTCAAAGGACCCAGGCAGGTACAGGTGGCCCAGGCTACATACCTGGACAGTTCCCTATTCTAAAGTCGAGAGTTACCGTTTCTTCCTGAAACAGAGCATCGGGTGGTTGTGTGGAAAGCACGGGGAAGTGTTGACACCCTAAGGTCTCAAGTCTCTTCGTTCTGCTTCCCCTGGCCAGTGGGTCATCTCCCCTTGTCTCTCCTGCACTATCTCGAGCCCTCCACATAAGGTTCTTAAAAGACACCGGTGACAAATGTAAGGCCAGGGTTAGGCCTTGCTGGAGACAGAGACTGAAACTTATGGGTCTTAGCTTTTAGGACAGTGGATGAGTGGCTCTCCTAGGCACTCTGGCTGCCCCTACTCACCAGCTGGCACTGCAGGGCTTACCAGGACCGAAGAATCTGTCCCCTGCCCTGGCTGGGAGGGAGAGATGCCCCAGTGCTATGGGCCACAGACTGTTCCTGTCATCCACAGCAGAACTTTCCTGAGCTCTCAGGGATGGCTAGTGTCCTAGCTACTGTGCTGTTAATGTGAAGAGATGCCATGACTAAGGTAACTTATGAAAGAAAGCCTGTAAATGGGGTCTCGAGTACAGTTTCAGAGGTGTAGTTCATTAACATCCTGACAGGGAGCATGATAGCATGCAGGCAGGCCCAGGGGCCATCGCTGAGAACTATACCCTGATCTGTAGCTTAAGAGATAGAGCCAGGGGCTGGCATGGACCCCAGTGACACACTTACTCCAAACAGTCTGCACCTTCTAATCTTTTCAAATAGTGCCACTCTCTGGTGTCTAAGCATCAGAATATATAAGCCTAAGTGGGCCATTTTTATTCCAACCACCACAGCAGGCATGATCTGGGTTCCACCTCAACTAATGTCTTTCCGAGCGACCACATCCTTTCCCAGCGACCACATACCCACGGACACACTTCCTGGCTTCCTTGGATGCTGTAACCCAAGGAGGGAGACCTGTGAAGGCTTTCTCACAGAGCACTCACATCCCACATAAGCTGAACCCATGTCTCCATGCCAGGCAGGGACAGAAGTGGAAAGCAGGTGGCCCACAGGGGCTGGGAATGTAGATCTTAGCATGAAATTGTGACACCATGAGCTTTTACAAAAAGAAACGCTGTGTGTGTGTGGGGGTGGCAAAATGTCTCCAGACCAATCACTATCATTGGCCACAGCTTGCAAATTCCCTCGCCCCTTCATCCCACCCCTCCCCATGCTCATTTATTTATTTAGCACTGTCCTTAGATACTTCAAGAATTGGACCAGAACGCATGGTTAGAAACGAAACGTTAAGAAGGAGAAAGCGTTTACGAGAACTGAAATGGGTTAGTGAGTCAGCAGGCTTCATTCACATGGTGATGTTGCTACACTGGTGCCTTTATATGAGTCCAGATTTGCATTAGGACTCATAAAACTGCACCAAAAATAAGCTTGCTTTCACTAAATTAACAAGATTCAAATTGAGGGGGGGGAAACCTTTCCCTTTAAATGTATGTTTTGACTTTTCACTAAATATGTTAGCCTAAGAAATGCTCACCTCCTTGTAACTGGTAGAAAAATCTGTTAGTATCCCTGGTATCAGTATCACTGGACGCTACCAGTGTCCCCAGGCCAGCAACAAGAAAGGCCTGGTCATCACATCAGCCACTAATAGACTTCATCTTAGCAAACTGAAAGGTTTCTCCTTGGTCTTCTTATCGTGTGTGTGTGTGTGTGTGTGTGTGTGTGTGTGTGTGCATGTGTGCATGTGTGTGCACGTGTGTCTCTGTGTGTACATGCACAAGTGTGAATGTATGGTGTGTGTGCACATGCACATTCGTGCCCAGGAGACCCTTTTGGACTTTGAGGCTGCGGAGCAGGGAAAACATGTTTGCTATGGCAGGTGTCCCCCTGGACACCTTAGAGGGCCTTCTGTTTTTGCCGGTGTCCCCCAGTGCAGATGAGAGAAGCTGACACATAAGCCTCTTAAGGACTTACTGTGTCTAGGTTCTAGGACTAGAGAGCCTGTCCCCATCACTCCCTGGCAGGTACCACCATGGCAAGCATGCATGTCCGGGCCCCACATCTGGGTGAGGCTTGGGGGTTTTCCAGTCCTGTGCATCTCAGGGAACAGAAAGCCGTGACCTGGGCAGGTTTTGTCTTATGCCCTAATTAGAAATCCAGCCTTCTTCTGGCCAGGTCATCCTTGTGAGGTTACTTTGACTCCCATCAGCTCATTTTCCCAGCCCTGGTTGTTGAGCACAGCAGGAGAGAATTATACTCCAGGCAGGTCTGGCAGGGCAGCTCTTCTCCTGTGTCCTTCGGTCCCCTGCACCACAGCTGCAGCCTTGTCACACTCTGAGATGTGGGGTGGGGCCAGAAACAAACACTGGCAGATGGTGACACTTGGTCTCGGCTCTGATGATCTGCAAGAACCTCCTGTTGGAAGCACCAATTACCACCCCATCCCCTCAGGGAAGACCTATCAGATGTATGTGGGCTTGTAATAATGATTTGGAAGAAGCTGCCCTCTGAGCACAGTGATCTGGGTATGCAAGTCAGCAGGTTGTAATTAGTTAATTAAACGCCTGGGCTGACAGAATGGCCCCATGGGTCGCTGCCATGCAGGCCGCTCCAGACAGGAGCAGGAAATGCTGGAATCTGCGGGGCCTTTCCCCAGAAAAGGTCACTGGAAGGCAGAGGAAGGACGAGGTGGGCAATTTCATGTCTGAGGTTGCTGAAACAAAAAGGAGAGACAGGCGCAGGCACTCATAAGGCCCTAGGCCGTGGCTGAGTAGACAGGAGGGTAAGGCAGAGCCCAGGGCATACATGGCCTGCTGGAAGAGCCTGCAAGGGAGAGTCCAGCTGAAGGACAGTGGCCAGGGAGGGCTGCTGAGACAATGAAGGGGAGAGCCAGTGAGGGAGAGGGGCAGAAAGGAGCTCACAGAGAACAGCTGTAACAAGGTCTGCTGAGGATCCACTGCTGTCAGAATAAGCTTTGTACCGGGACAGAAGCTGCGTGGGCACAAGGCACAGGGCATTTTAAAATCTCAAATCACTGTAGCTCCTTATGAAAGGGTTTTCACGTGAGCATACCTTAGGCCAGACAACCAAATGATCCCAGATACCCATGCTGACCGTGCCTATCCCAATACTGTTAAGTTCATGTACCGAATCCCACTGATAAAATCGCCCCACAATCCATGCCTCCCTTCCTCTCATAACTGGTCCACCACATCAGGTCCTCATCCCCTGTGCATCAGAAGCCCTACCAGTTCCTTCTGACTCAGAAGTCTCCTCTGGAGTTCAACCAGAGTCCTCAGTAGGCAACGGTACTGCAGGTGGCCTTTACAAACCCCTTCTGCCCGGCTTACCTCATTTCTCCTCAGAAGCCACGAGATCTTGAGATAATGCAGCAGCAGGCCATGATGTTCCTGCCTGAAACTATATCCTTTGGGTTCCCATTTATCTGAGCACGCTATGTTCCAGCCTGCCCTATATATACACCGATCAGCCTATGCCCTGACTGCCTGTATCTCTCTTGTTTGCTCGCCAGGCTTCTTTTATCTGTTGGATATCCAAGACTAAGGGTGAAGCATTCATTGTCAAGGGTTAGTTCTCTTTAGGTGGGGCATTGCACACTTTTCCTGCATTCTCCAAATCAGAGCAGTTTTTAATGACTCCTCTAGGGGGTCTCCAGATCAGTCACATGACATTTGCAAACAAAAACAATTATTTTAATGAAATGTTTAAGAAAGTGTTGGGGGCTGTGTATTACTCTCGGGGTCTAAGCATAAGGGTCCACCTGATGGTGCTGTCCTCTCCAAAGGGACCTGAAGATGCAATCCTGAACTTGACAGTGAGGATCCTGCTTGTGAAGTCTCAGGGTCAGGGACATGATTTGCCCCAGGACAAACACACCACGTGCTTCTCAGAGGAAGGCTGATGGTGATGGGTCCAGTGAGCTCAGCCCCCAAGAAGACCATGAGGAGCTCTGATTCTAACTGGATCCCAGACTCGGATCCTGTAACAGGTTCTTCATTCTCAGTAGCCAGTCTCTTTATTCCAGATGATTTTTTTTTTTAAAATTTCAACTTGGAGGGATTTTTATTGGTAAATGCTTTCAGATCCCCTGCTAGCCTTCTTCGCAGTAACCAGTCTCAGGTTATTGGAAAGTTATTACTAGGTGATATCTGGGCATGGATATCACATCCAGCAGACAAGAGTTCTGAAGGGTCCTGAAGACAAGACTTTCCCAATTGGGTTGCCTTTTTGTTAGGGTTATCTGTGACTGACTTGTGGGATATTTCCATTCAAGTCAAACAGGATGTACAGTTGGGCTCTTTCTATAATTCATACTCACCAGGAGGTTATTTCAATAGCTGTAAATTATCAGTAATGACTACATAGATTCTCACTTTTGAAGACCTTTCTCCAAGTCTGAGGAACTCTAGATGTGGAAGAAAGCAGACTTGTAGTTAGATGAACTACCTTAATGTGTAGCAGTCACTACAGAAACAGATACGATGACCTAGAAACTAGTTCTGAACAGAGAACTGGACTACTTTCTAAGTGACTGGTTCAGTTCCTGCTTAAGAATTATGAGACTATAGCAATCCTGTTTTTATTTGTTTTGTTTTTGAGAAAGGGTCTCACTATTTTGTCTTGACTGGCCTTGAACTCAGAGATCTGCCTGCATCTGGCTCCTGATTGCTGGGACTAAAGGCACATGTTATCACACCTGGCTATAGAAATGGTCTTTAATGTTAGTGTCAACTTGCATGTTCTGAAAGAACTGGACTCTATTTTAAATGTCCCTTGTTTCATCAGTAGATATACATTAGGAGGCTGAGTATAACTACATTAGTGTAAATGAAAATAGTTAATGCCTTGGGAGATCTTACTTTTTGGAGAGAGTTTTTGTAGAGAAACGTTGTCATGGTTACATGCTGGTAGGGAGTGAGGTCATGCTTCTCTTTCTAGTCCCTGCCCCTTCCTCACATTAGGGCTAGCTTCCCTTGGGTGACAGCTTAACCATGGCTGTGGTAAAATCTTTTTTGCTTTGGTTTTTAATTCGGGTTGCTGTTTTCTACCAAAAGTAATCATAGCCATTCCAGCAGGATTAAACAAAATCTGTATTTACTAAAAAACAAAGCATAATAATAATAAGAGCAACAGAAGACAGGCTGGAGAGACGACTCAGTGATTAAGAGTACCAGCTGCTGTCCAGAGGACCCAGGTTTGATTCCCAGCACCCATATAGCAGCTAATAACCCACAGTAATTCTAGTTCCAGGGGATGCAACATTCCTAATTTATACCAGGCATATGCATAGTGCACAGACATACATGCAGTCAGGACACTCATACCATAAAATAAAAATAAGTAAACCTTCAAAAAACAAATAGAAGACAAACATGTATGGTATCATGCGCTCAATTGTACAAATGAGGTGTCTGCTAGTGTACCTCAGCTGTGTAGAAAACACCACAGAAGGGTGGATTGTGCAAATGTATATTTTAGAATTTCTCATCAACAGAGTGTAAACGTAAATGTTTAATATATAATAAATATATAAACCTTTTCATGGAAAATATTTGCATTTGAGATAAAACCCTATAGGTTCAGGGTGCAAGTAATTGCAGAAGAGAACTAATGAACTTGCTTATACCTTGCAAAGCCACTTGGATTAACAGTTTCTTGCAGCTGAACAGCTGAATTACATAGCTGGTGGTACCCACAGATATGCTTGCCAAGGGTTCGGTCTCCTTATTTTCACAAGCCATTAGAGCCCATGCAGATGTGAGCCTGCAAGAGGGGCTGGCTGGTCAGCAGGGATCCCCGAGGGCTCAGCACTCCCTTTTCCTTTCCTTGAACAAGCACTCCATCTGGCTGGAGGCTTGGCCAGGCCTGGGCCATCTGGCTGCACCTGCTCATCACATGGGAACACCTGCTCGGCTGGGGCTCAGTACCCAGGTGCTCTCTTTAGAGATAAGCCTTGTTACTATTCCCTTTTCTCTCTTCCACCCACTCTCTCTCTCTCTCTCTACCCAAGGAGTTTTGTATCTTCTGAGATCTCACCTCAGTGGCTAACCATTCATTTCTTTGCATGGTGAAAGAGCCCTGCTAAACAAAGGTTTGAGAGAAACCAGTAAGGTTAAAAAAAAACACAGTGTCCTCTATTGTAGGGGGAGACTGAGAGCAGCCTGTTTAGGGTATGATCTTTGGTTTGTTTTCCTATATCTCTAACTCCTTGGCCCCCCATCTAGCCTTCCTGTGGACATGCTTGATCAACCTTCTCGGGGGACTCAAGTGATTGGAGTGGCTATGGGGATGGTGGTGGTAGAGAGAAGCCCTATTTATCAGGACCCAGGTAGACAAAATGCCTTAGAAATAGGCAGATAGTTGGTCCCCAAGTCACCTTTGTGGCCGGTGTTCAAGGGTGTGGGGGTTCTGGCTGGAAGAACTTTCCATAGATTGCGGCAGCATTGGATTTGACACCCCACCAGGTTTCATCTAAGTGGATTCTAACAATCCTAGTTGAGTGTGCACTTCTTACTCCAACCGCCTGAGCTAGGGCGAACACCCAAGCCAGAAGAGTCAGTTTTCCTTATCTGGAAATGGGAATAATGAAACTTCCGTCTGTATGAGGTAAAGGTCATTGTACAGCTAGCATCTAGTAAAATGCTATCTGCTGTGCTCATTGGAATTCTGTCAATGGCGTCTATAGTAGATTACCTGTTTATGTGGTGTCCTGTTGAAGTGAAGACTGGCTCAGTGAACATAGAGGGAAGCCCACGACTCTTTTATGGAAGCCCATAGATAATGTACAGGGTACTATGAGCACCAGGACTCTATGATGCCACAGCCAGTCTCACTATCACTATACCATCGAGGTACTTAGCATCGTGTCTGCTTGCAGTAGGATCTACATAACTCCCCCCCCCCCTTTGTTAATGAACAATTCACTGGAGAGGTGCACAGCTAAAGGAAGCAACATTGGCGAAATGAATGATCCATGCACCATGGTGCAGAAAAGGCATGCTTTGCAAACCACCCTGTGCTGAACAATCTGTGAAGGCAAGAGGGAATATGCGCTTTAACTCTTGAGACTCAGAAGTCTATACCTGTCTGAGATGTGAGAGTGGGTGTTGTCCCTGGTGGCTGAGCAGAAAGCTCCACAGGGGCCTCCTATTTCCTCTGTCCAGCCAGACAGCCGGTGCTGGTTGGCTGGGCCAGTGACTCTTTGCTCGTCTCACCAGTCTCTAGCACAGAATGAGTGTGCTAGACAGCTCAACAAACATAAATTGAATGGAAAAAAGAAGGAAAGAGAATAATAAAACACCCGGGGCAAATCTGGTGAAAGATTTGAATCCGGGCGCTGTGAGCGCATGATCAGGAGGGGGCATCAGCACAGTGGGGTGGGTAATGGGCAGCTTAGTGAGCTGGGACATCACAGAAACCCAAAGGCAGCATCGTTTAACCCCCCCACACACACACACACACTCTGTTTTCTAGATCCCTGGGTCCTGTTCTTTATTCCCACCAAACTCAAGGGGCCACCAGCTCCCTAGATCTGGGAAACGCATAGTGCTGTGCAGGTAGATCACACCCGCTTTCTGTCACTGTCATTTTAACCATGACGCATACAGAATCCCTACCCTACCCCACACAGTTTCTATCCTTCCTTCTTGCCCCCTTTTTCCACAACGTGGGCTGATGACAGGCGTGGGCCAGACATAGACAGGCACCTGACTTCACTCTGACCCTTCCATGTGTCCCCGATTCTAAGGAGGACTATACCCATGCACCCTGGCTCTCAGGAAGACCATGGCCATGAGGTCCTAGCTCTGAGGGAGACTGCCTGCTTCTCCTTGACTTGGAGGAGAACTGTGTTTGTATAAGCATGGCTCTGAGGGGGCCACGGAGGTAGATTTTTTTTTTTTTTGGCAAGTCAAGTATTTTCAATAGGTCAGAGCATCTGGAGACACAGCCTGCATCATATACCTGCTGGGGTGAGAAACACATCCTTGGGAACTAGGATGGAGGTAGCTTGCTCTGCAGGGACAGAGGGGTTAAACCTGACTCTGGGAATCCTGGGTGTGGGCTGAGACTCGTTCCTCAAGGGAAGAGTGTTGGGCAGGAGAAAAGGTTCTCTATAGTCTGAGAGACAGGCAAAAGGAATGGCCATAATTTGTGGGCGCTGCACGGACCCTTTGACATCACAGTGTTGCCTGTGATGTCTTTCTTTGCGGGAAAGGAGAGGTTGAGGTTAAGAGCAAAAGCAAGAAAAAACACCCACTGTACCAAGAAGCCTGCATGTGAGCTGCAAAGTTGAGGCAAATGCAACTATCACAGTGCTAGGTGCTGAGGATGTCTAGAGTGGCCGAAAACTTACCCATCTTCAGGCAATCTGCAGACCCGTGACCATTATACCGGTGACCTCCAGGAGATCCGAAAACAGACTAGAGGAACACGTAGAGGCAGCAGGAAGGACTGAGGAGGCAAGCAGGAAAGTCCCCAAGAGGCGTTCGGGTCCTTCAAGGAGGCTCCCTGCATCGCAAGGGGTGCACACCTCAGCCAGCACTTCATTCTGACATGAGCTGTGGAGTCCTTCATAATGGGTATGAGATAAGAGGCCATGAGGTAATGGGATACAGGAAGGGAGGCTCCAGCGCCTTCCAGAGCTGGCATAACCGTTTTCCTTTAGAGGTGGATTTCTTGTCAGGTGGGAGGGCGCAGCCAGCCTCCCCAACAGTGAAGGTCACCGCCACAAAAGGGCTCCGTGGTTTCCTGGCATTCTGTGTATCTATCTCCACGGACCTCTTCCACAGCTCTCTGTGTTCCAGAACGCGCCGGTTCTTGCTCTTTAAACACGCTCTCACAGCTGAGGTTCATGACATGGAATTATGGGATGCACATGGGTAATAAGATACATTCAAGTTGACTGCGTATCTCTCCTCCTGTGTTGTGCCACATTGTACACGGGAATTCAGGTGTCCCTCCCACACACTGACTTCGTCCCCGCTAGGTGTGTATCCAGCCCTATTTTCAATCTCTAGATGCCTACATGCCACTTCTAGTGTCGGTGTCCATGTGTCACACGGGCCAGCCAGTACAGGAACACAGCATTCAGCTGTCCATTCCACAATGCCCATGTGGGCGTTTTCTCTTCTTTCGAACGTTTCCAGTGGTCCAGTCTTCCCTGGCCTGTTTCATCCCCAGTAATTCACCTGCATACCCGGTGTAGGGCTTTGTAACTGGCATGAAGGCAGGTGATAATGAGTTCACTAGACCCAAGATAAATGACACATGGGTGTTTTATTGGGGAACAACTTACACAGATAATAGTAAAGAACCACCACAGCCTTCCTCTGCCCTTCTGATTGGTGATCCAAGAGAGAGTCAAGCTTCCTTCTGTTCTGTCTGTACCTGAAGCCACGCCCAAAGGGGTGTGGCCACTAACACAAATACACTGGCAAGGATAGATGCTGATAAAATTCCCCTGTTAGTCTAAAGAAGGTTTTAAGCCCGATGCAAAAACTATATACAATGATAACAAATGTCAAGTATATTCCAGGAAAAGGAACAAGGCACAAATTAAAACCTACAACTACACATATCACACTGGGAACTTTGTGCATTTTCTTGGAATTCCAAAACCCCAGAGCCTATGGCAGGATGATAATGCTCCCAACCCAGTGGGTATGGTGGGTTAGCATTGGGCTCTTGGTCATGCTCTTCCGCGTAGATGTGGATCCATGGTATTGGTGGATGTCATTCTCAGCCAGGAAACCTGCTATCTGTCGGTCCTGCGGGTGCTCCATGTGGGGGTATTGGGCTTTGTGAGACAAGTAGCTATCACCTGATGACCTTCTTTATCCTCAGTACAACTCAGCTTGATTAAAACTTGATGGTGGAACCGTGACTCTATGAGAGTCACTCTAGCTGGCCTCGTGCAGTGTTTGGAATGTGAGAGGTCTCAGTTTGGGCTTGCTGGATAATTCCATGAGACCTTCCTGCAGGGGCAAATTAGACAATAAGAGCAAACTTCATACACGGGATTCTCTGATTTGGTTCTCTTGGTGTCTTATTGTACACATCATCTTCACAGCATGTGTCACCTGTCTTGTGGGGTCGGGAAGCAGTGTGTAGAGCACTCTCCACGCTTCGTCAGCATTTTCAAACATCCATAAGAAGGACCTGGAAAGGAGGAATTGCCAGGTGGAGCAGCAGGGGCAGGTACTGAATTTTGACAAAAGTTGAGCAAGAGAGTCATAGATTTAAGAAGTGATCAGAGAATTGGCTGGCAGGAACTCCCCCCATTGTGGGCATGAACTCACGTGTTCTAATGGGACGCGTTACCCAACTTGGACTGAGTTTGAAATGGAGAAAGGCTAAGCTCGGCAACCAGAATGGATTTATTAGAAAAGCCTTGTCCCCAGTGTGACCCCAGGTGGTCCCGCCACCTAGTATCACCCCCCCCCCCCGCACCATCATTGGTCTGTGGCCGTTGATCATGGCAGAAGGAGTTTATGGAGTTGCCAGGTTAGGGTATAGATACATTATGGCTTCTCCTTTCTCTTACACTGGGATCTCTTGCCAAGTTCCACGTCTGGATGATGCTCTCTCATCCCTGGGGGGGAAGCCTTCTGACAGCATGGCAGTGAGCCCATCTGGCAATGGTTCTTCTGGCCCCTGGCAAGCTCTCAATGCTACAGCCCCTTGGACCAGAACCTATCTGGCAAAGTTACTCCAAGATTCTTGGCTTCCAGAAATTGCATGAGATGGTTGATATTTGTTGTCTAAGCTATTAAAATCTAGCACAATTCATTATAGAGCAGAGTATGATTAGTACTCAGCCTTTGTCAGCTCAAAGCAGAAGACTTTGATAATAATGCAATGATAAACTTGCTACATCCCTTCAGCTCCTTTATCGTGGTGTCCTGGGATGCAGAGCCATTTGTTTGACCTTGGAAGAAGACCCTCTTCCCATCACCTGAGAGATGTTATGAAATAAGGAAGCAGAGCATCAGTTCAGGCCATGAAGAGACCTCTTGCCACAGTGACAACTCTAGCATGCCTCAGAAATCCCCAAGTTTCTGAATTCTGGCCAGTCAATGGATAGACAAAGATCTCAACTCTTCATGGGTGTCAGGAGAGTTGCAAAACCAGTTGAGTGTGATCCACAGCTCATAGCATGCATGACCTTCCACTCTAGTTAGCACGTCCTGACATTCAAGCTATCTTGGCATGACAGTGCCATTTTCTGTCTTTAGGTTCCACAAATATGTATGTCGACCCAAAAGTCTGTATGTAAAGCGATGGCTTTGAAGCCCGGTAGTGTTATCCGATGCAGTATACTGAACCATGTGGGACCCGATTCAGTTTGTATCATTTAAAACTGTGTCGATTAAAATAGAATGGAATCTCGAAGTCACTGGCCCAGATAGGTCCACAACCTCCATCCATGGCCTCCATACTGGATTGTGTAGATTATGGGGTGTCCCATCATGCAGAGCAAGGCTGGTCAGTGAATACCTGAAATAACTGCCCCCCAACTCTTCCTGCTCGATTCCTTCTGGACACTGTGTTCTGCACCAGACAGGCCATGGCCATGTTGCCTTGACCCTGCAGATCCCTCTGGAACTGCACGGGCTAAGGACTCGGGACATCTCAGAGACAGCAGTCTGATCTCTTCCTGCTCCCTCAGAGACAGAGGCCTGTTCTTACTGCTGTGCCAAATTGAAAATGGCCAGAGTCGAGTTGCCTCCCATTTTTTAGGGAGCTCTTCTTGGGGAATGGGACTGTGGCCTTGGGGGTGGGTGGGTTCTTTATAACTGATACACCAGCTTCCTGCCTCTGCAACTCCTTCCTTGATTACCTCTGAGCATCACTGAGAGCTGGGCACTGCCTCCTCCACAGGGCTGGATCCGTGGCTGCTATTTAATGACTTCTACTGGCATCCGGACCAGGACTGCCCCAGTTCTGTGCCAAGTCGGGCGTGGTGTTGCCTTTAAGAGTCTTGGATGTCCCTTTGTGTAAGTGAAAACAAATGCAACACAGACCTCATCTTTGGGGATATCCCCTTAGTCATAGCCCTGCTCGGTGCATCCAGGTGGGGTGTGGGCTAAGAAGCCTACCGCTGTGGCTGGGAAACACTAGAAGCTGTGTGAGATGCCCGCTGAGGGCTG
Organism: Phodopus roborovskii; assembly: GCF_943737965.1. Taxonomy (NCBI): domain Eukaryota; kingdom Metazoa; phylum Chordata; class Mammalia; order Rodentia; family Cricetidae; genus Phodopus; species Phodopus roborovskii. Next base: position 1,232,113 of record NW_026126611.1, on the reverse strand, counting down.
GGTTTGGACTTTAAGTAGCTGTTAGTGACCTGGGTACGGCAGTGTTACTGGGGCAGCTCGGGCTGGCTTGCTTGTCCGTCCGTCCATCCCACACTTCCAGGGAGGTGCTCCTGGGCTCACCTTCTCCTGCATCCCCGTTGTGCATCCCTCTCTGTGGCCCTACGGAGTTCGCTGTCGAAGCACACGCAGGCAGGCGCGCCACAGCAGACGGGACAGACACTGGGGTGCGTCTGCCCATGAACCATGCCCCCCCACCCCATTCAGCAGTGCCGAAGACACAGGCTGGCAGCTTTGCCGCCCCTACAAAATCTGATCTCCCTCTCCTTAGCTGGTGAAACAGCTATACCCCTGCATGGTGTGCTGCACTGTGCCCACCTTCCCACAGGCATCCAGTGAATTTAGCTTACTGGGGTGGAATGGTAGGGACTGGGGAATGTTCATCTGAGATCTACTACAAGGGACTGAGGGGTTAGAGCACTTGTTCTATGTTCCTGTGTCTCGGGCACTGGGGGTGAGTGGCTTCCACATACAGGGAGGAAGTTCTGCCACAGTAGAACCCCAGATCAAGTTTCTCACAGCAATAGTGGCAGGGTATGGATTCGTGTGTCTTTCTTGGCCAGGGACTGTAGAGAGGAAGGCAAGCCATGAGGCCCCATGCTGAACCTTCAGAGGGTATGTGAGCAGGCGGCGTGAGGGTGTTCCTCTGCTTCCTACCCTCACATTTCTCCCAGCAGCTCTTCTCAGCCCAGACAGGACAGCAGTATGTCTCCAGGCAAAGTGACCAAGCCGTCTCAGACAGGCAGCTGGTGACAGAGCAGAGCACGTGTCCTCTCTGTGGTTTTCATCTTCATACTTCACAAGACCGCAGTCTGATTGATGGAATTTTTTTTTTTTTTTTAAAGCGTTGCCTTTCTGGAGGTTGGGAGCCTCCTCCTCACCCGCACGGAACATATGTGCACATATTCCCTGGGGCGGCATTTGAATGTGCGCATCGTGTGGCTGCGTTTGTTTAGTGTGTGCCTCTCCCCATCTGAGGGGACCTTTCCCATGACCCTCGGCTTCCTCGGTGGGCTGTTTGCTGCTGTCTGGAGTGGGGGGGTCTTTCTGGGAGCGGCTACCTTCCTCCTGCAGCCACGCTCCGGGCTGATGGATCGTCTGATGCTACAGCCTGCATTCTTCTTCCCTGTAGCTGCTGGAGAGGTGGGGGGGGGGAGTGGGGACGAGGGAGAGGAAAAGGAATAAAAGATCCCAAACAGCTCCCATCTGTTGCGGGAAGATCATAATGCTTGCATTTACCCAGCTTTTCGACTGAGGGACTCTGAGAGTTTTATTATTTTTATGAGCCCCCAGAGTACACAGAGTGCAGGACAGATCCAGCAAGCCAGTTTGGGATGGCTTTGTAGAGCATTCCCGGCCAGCCAGCCACAGGCTCTTGTTTTCCTGCCACCCTGGTCTGTGCACGTCCCCTACCATCCTGCATGTCTGCCTGGCTGTGACCTGCAGTCATTCTTGTCTTCTGCCAGTCCCCGTCTCTTCCAACTACTCGACCACTTTTACAGCTCACGCTTCGTTCAGGTCTCTCTTTAGCCTGAAACTTCCCTTGGCCCTCCCGGGTGTCCTTGTGATTCAGGTCCCATGTGAAAAGTTATTTTCCGAAGCCTCAAATACCAGTTCCGATACTTGAATCTAGTCACTGGCACACACCTGAGCTTCTGTGTGTTCTCTCTGTGGACAGAAGCAATGTTGTCGGTCCGTGCTTAGTGTCCGCAAATGCTCGGCAGATACAGTCTCATCATTACCCCCACCTGTAGAGGTCGGGGGGGAGGCTGTTACTAAGTCAGTTCACCTGCCACACACTGACAGGTGTGACCATATGAACAGGTCCGGGTAGTGAAATGTGACAATCTCAGGGAAGTCCCGCGCTGTCTTGTACAAAAGCACCGGTAGCATTTCAGTTGCCCTAGCTGGGAAAGCAGCAGACCAGGATTAAGAAGCTAGTGCTGTATGCCTGCTCTATGCTCTTCCCTCTCCCTGTGGCCCTGTAGCTCTCTGACCATAGCATGGAGCTATGGCATGGAGAAGCTCAGGCCTGGGTCTCAGCCTTGGGACAGCCTTTTGGGTGGTAGTAGGACCATCTACACTCAACCTGTGGGTTGAGTACCCTCTGTGGGCCAGGCCTCAGAGATCCTGCATATCTGCTGTTTATATTACGATTCATGACAGCAGTAAAGTTACAGTTATGGAGATTCAGTGAAATAACTTTGTGGTTTGGGGGTCACCACATCATGAGGAACTGTATTAAAGGGTCGCGGCAGTCAGAAGGTTGGGAACCACTGCTCTACAGAGGCCCGAAGAAGGGATCTGTCACTGACACACTTCTGACACCCCCAACTGTGCAGCCAAAACAGACCAGCTAAATAGGACCGCCCCCCCTCACTTATCTGTGTGCAGAGCCTCGGGACACATGGGTTCTCAGCTCACAGGAAGGCAGAGGGAATATTCCAGCATCCTCTCCTCCTAGAGCACCTGTCTGTGGCTGGCAGCAGACTCCAAAAGTGCCAATCTCTTCGCTTTTTTGCCCACAAAGAGCAGCTGGGATTAAAAGTTTAGTGGTGAAGAGAACTAGAAGAAGATAGATACTGGACAATGACCTCTGTCATCTACACATGCACAGACACAGTATTACACATACACACACACGCACACACATATGCACACCCATGTACATGCATGCATGAGCTTGCACTCATATACATACAGAGATATAATAAAAAATTAATGATGATTGATATATTTTATAATGTAAATTAAGGTCTGAGCTCCTGGATAAAGGTCTGGGGAAATAGTCCGTGGCTTAGATGGCTCTCACAAAAGGACATTGTGACAATGAACTCTGGACACATTCTCTGCTTCTTTGGCTGATAGTCCTCTCTAGCCTGGCAATTGCCATATTGTACTGTGCAGGTTTCCTAGGGTTCTTAAAACACAGATTCCCGGGTCCCTGCAGAGCTGAGTGCTGGCTCTGCATTGGTGACAATGGCTCAAGTGTCTTCAGCTTGACATCTGATCAACCATTTTCCTTGGAAGTATGTTGGCTCTTGCATATCTAGGGAAGCTAAGAACCGGCTCTATCACTGCAGAGTAGCCTTGGGGCTCTGTAATATCCATGTAAGACCAGGTGGCTTCCCAGTGCTAGGAATCTCAGATCCTCAATAGAGGAAAAAGGATCCGGGAGGACTCTTGACAGTTTATCCATCCTCTAGCCCAAGCTGGTTTGCACAAGAATGCAGAGTGGCACACAGGCACCCCAAGAAGACCTTGCAGTGTCTCATACTCAGAATTCAAAGATTTCCCCGAAACCAACCCTCTTAAATAGGACAGAATAGGAAAGTCACATGCCTAACCAGCAACCACTGTTGTTAGAGAATTCATGTACTTCCAGTGTGATCAATGTTGACTGGCTGCATGGGATGCCAGATTCCAGAAAGGCGCACAGTTTCATGAACCAACTAATGTGCATAGCTCTCTGTTGCGGAGCCCAGTCAGTGGGGGTATGGAGAACTTCACAACTTAAAGTCCAGGGTTGACCAGGAAGGCCACTTTCCATTTTTTTTTCCCCTCCTGGAAAGAATCATTTTTTCTAGACCAGGACTCTTTTGGTCTTGTCATGGCATGTTGTATGATTGGGATGATGTTGTCATGGCATGTGGTATGACTGGGAATGGACTGTTGGTGCTTCTGTAAGCTGTCCTGTTTATCTTTGGATAAATATTAATCCACCGTAGTTACACACATTAATATACTGCTGTGCCACTTTTCACACACACACACACACACACACACACACACACACACACATCTTCATGGACACATGGACACTCAGCAACATTTGTCTCATGTCTATGCTTTAAATATTTAACAAAGAGAATACAGTGTTATGGGAAAAGTAGCTTAAGATCCAGACATGTTGGCCCGAGGAAGTGGTGTTGCCTCTTTATGTTTAGCTGCTTTATTTTTAGCAACAGCACACAGAGCCCCGAGCCCTTTCTGTCTGTGATTTCCTGGGTAATGCATCACCATGGAGGTGCTGTGATTGTCTGTCTACTCAGGGCCGAATTCTCTCAGCCCAGAAGGGAATCCATTCGCTCAGCTGTCTCCAAACTAGAGGCCAATCTGTCCAGTCTGGAATGGTGAGCCCGGTGGAGAGCCCCCAAAGGATGAGAGACCCATGACTTGGGTCTCTGTATGTGTTGTCTCTGTCTTTGCACTGTATGTTTGTTGCCGATAGTGCACGGACACTAAGTGGCCACATTCCTGGCTCTGGATGGATGTGACTGCCCCCAAAGAATTAGTAGGAACACACACCGTCTTAGTCTGCCTGCATGTCTGAGAGGTGTGAGTGGGGAAGTGTGTCAGCATGTAAGAATGTGAGTCTGTGAGTGCATCAGTGAGTGTATGTAGGAAGGAGAGTATGTGTCTTAACAATGAATGCCCATCTCAACGTAAGTGTGTCGATATGGGGGGGGTCAAGGTGTGATTATGTATCAGGGTACTAGTGTGGATGAGTAAATCAGAGTGAGTGTGAGTCTATCAGAGCTATCAGAGTGAGTCTAAATACGTGTATTAGTGAGTTGTAAGAGTGTGAGCTTGAAGCCAGGCGGTGGTGGCACGTGCCTTTAACCCCAGCACTCGGGAGGGCAGAGGCAGGCAGATCTCTGTGAGTTCAAGGCCAATCTGGTCTACAAAGCTACACAGAGAAACCCTGCTTCAAAAAAGCAAAGAGTGCGAGCTTGCCTCATTGTTAGTGTAGGTGTGAGTGAGTGAATCTGAGAGTAAATCTGGAGAGAGCGTGGGTTTGAGTGTTGGAGTGAGGATGGGGTGCTAGTCTAAGGTTTCTGAGTGTGAGAGTGTGGACCAAAGCCCACAGGTGCTCTGTTGAGTAGCTTCCTAGCACTTGGGCTTTGGTGGCTGGAGACAGGGTGGGTGGGCTGTGAGGGAATTGAGCTGGTCATGATTTGGGCTGCAGGTACACCTGTCTGGTGCCCCCATTCCTATAACCCCATTGACAGCCAGCCACAAACCTGCATTTGACTTGGCTAGCCTGGGTCCTGCCCACCTTCCAGCTGAGGGCTTCTCCCCCCTCCCCTCCTGCCTCCTCCCCTCCCCTCTTCTCTCTTCCCTTCCCACTTTCCAACTTCTGCTCTCAAGGAAGCTGCTTTTCTGTAGGTAGGCTACCCATTTGGGTGTGGTGGTTTAAGCTTTCCCTTTACTGCAAGGACCAAAGCCACTTTACTCATCCACGCCTACACATACTACATACACGCAGACATGCACGTTCATACACGCACGTTCACACATGCACACGACGTTCACTTACATGCCCTCCTACACACTCATTCCCAAAAGATTTATATGTACACATGCACACACAAATCCACACATACACGCACACACATGCAAACTCCATATTAAGCTGTGTACATGCTCATATAGGCTAACATGGAGGCAGTGGCTGGCTGTCCCCTCCATTCATAGATACCTGCGAGGGAGGGGTTCTTGGAGAAAGTGTCAGCATGTGGGAGAAGGCTTGTGTTCAAAAACAATGAGGGCAATAAAGCCGGGAATGAGAGACGTGGTCCTCCTCAGGGAAGAAGAATACAAGGACTGCTGGTTTTCCAGTGTCAAACGGTCAACTCGGAAAACACACAAAAAGGTAACATTATAAGAACTCAACAGGTTACATTTAGGAATATACACGTATATACAAATACATATATACATGCAGTAATAATCAGTTTTAAAAAAAAAGCCCATGAATTAGAAAGAGAGTAGAGGAGGGTTTGAAGGGAGGAGATGGAAGAAATGTTGCAACTGAATTCCAATACCATAAACAAACATCTCAAGATCTAGCTCTGACCAGGGGTCCCTGTAGCTGCCTGCTGGGGCCTGAGAAGCAAGTCACTAACATTTGCCCAAAAGAGCTGTCTCCTCTAGCTATGTCCATCTGCTCAGGGCCTTAAGGTTTCTTGGAAAATGCATTCTGTTTCATGGAAAGAATCTATGGAAGCCTTTGCCAGGTGCTTCTTGGAGAGGCCAGCGCAGCAGAGGCTTGTCCCAAGCAGCTGGACATGCCAGTGAGGCCTTGCCTGGTTTGCGACCCTGGGGGAGCTCAGCCTGAGGCAGGGGCTGGGCACAGGGAACAATAGTATATTGTTACCAGGGACAGATCATCTTTCCTTTTAATTTTTCCCTTGGAAAATAAATCCTCCTTCTTTGTGTTTGGAAGGCTTAGCTTTAATCTCAGGTTCTCCCTCTTAGCTAATGAAGTGGTATACTGTGAGGCAGGCAGGCACTTTATCAGCCCGTGAGCTGCCGAGGGCTTCGTTTTAAAGGAGGGTTTCAATGGTTACCACCGTTAATTGAAATCCTAGTCATAATCATCTACCTGTTCCACTAGGCCAGGGGACTGTCATTCAGGTTTCCTGCTTAATGGGAGCTAACGCAGTAGCTGGCCCTTGCATCGCACATTCAGAAAGGTTCCTGAATGGTGCACTTCAATTCATTTAATCTTTGCAATAACCCTACCAAGCAGGTGGCTTTGCTTCCTATTTTGCAGATGGGAAAACTAAGAACAGGAGGATATAACCTTCCCAGGATATTACCCAGATGCCACTTGACAGTGGCCACGCCCTCATCCTCCAACCTGCACATGCTGTCCCCTCCCATGCACGTCTTCCAGAGTGTTTGTTCAGAAGCCCATCGGTGTGCTGGCAGCCATTCGAGATGAGAATATATGTATGTGTAAATATGTACATGTGTGTGTATATATAATATGTATGCGTGTATAAATGTGTGTATGTGTATATATGAGTGTATGTATATATTTGTGTGTATATATGTGTGTGTATATGTTCGTATGTGTATATATGTGTGTGTGTCTCTACATATATATACATACACATATATGTGTGTGTGGATGTGTGTATGTATAAATAGCCCTTTGGTAGAAGGAAAACAATTCTCTAGTGGTCAAATACGAACTTCTAAAGCAGTTTTAACCTTTAGAACTTGAGAACTGTTCATGGAGGCAATGCTAAGTGGTTGAGTGGCACACTGATATGTGAGTGGAGAATGAGTAGGGACAGAGCCTAGCAGGTGGCTGTTGGGTTTTAAACTCATGAGGATTGAGATTCTGGTCCCTGTGCATAGGGCAGGACCCGAGCACCCACAGAGCATATCACCATGGGCTGGGTACCTCTATGGCTAAGCACAGCCCAGGATGCTTTGCTGAGGCTGCTGCATGTAAGGATCAGCACCAGGAGAGACAAAAACATTTTGGTTCAAGTTTAGTTTCCAATAGGGCTTTAGGTTCAGGGAAGACTCACTGTAAGTAATCATGGGAACTCAGCTCAGCCAAGCTGGAGTCCCCGAGGCTCCCCAGGACTAGGGCTGTGAGGCCTGGGTGAAGTTTTCAGGCTACAGGGAGCCAATCACCCATCCTGGCCTCCAGTCCACAGCTAATCCACATGGTGAGTTGTGCAAATCTGAGATTGGGTCCCTAGAGACCAAAAAATGAATCTATCTACGTTCTGAACAATGATGTTTCCTTTCATCACAGAATGAGAACTGAGAACTTAAAAAGCCCCTATTACAGTGTGGATGTTCAAACATGTCATTGTGTTGTAGCGGTCCACAGTGTCTGACGTGTCGGGTGGCGTGGGATTACAGCAGGAGCGGGGAGCTACACTCCAGCCAAGTTTGTCGTGGACTACGTTACCCAGATTTGTGTAAGTACCGGTGCTCACATGAAGCCATGGCATCCTCAGAATGTGTCCAGTCTTTAAGTAAGGAGTGACCACAGAGCATTTCCTGCTTCTCATTTACCAAACAAGAGGGCAATTAACACAGTAACAAAACAGAAGACTAAGGAAAAGCTCGAAGGATCATATATATCTACCAGGACTTGTCCAACACTGCTGGCCTGTGAAGACCTCACCAAGCCGCGAGGACTCAATCTCTGCTTCCTCTCCCAGGCTTCTGACCCACTGACATCTCAGTGACCTGTGGAAGGCCCAGAGCTACACTGCAGACTCTCATTGCCTCTCACAGGCGAGGATGTGGTCGATGGACGATCTCCTCTCCTCCTTGATGTAATGGATGCTGGCTGCTGCTGCGAATCTGCGTTGCCCAGCCCTGTATGTTTTATGGACACATGCACTGCCCTAAGACCCAAGTGACAGCTCCATTTGAGCTCCAAAGTCCATTCCCATGTTCCCTCCATTCTGTAGTCCTCTCCTGGGTCTTCTGTCTACCCTAGAAAGGACAGTGCTCTAGACCTCACTAAGCATGGGGTCACATTCTAGTCGAAGCCTGAAAGCTGGCATCAAGCAGGTGCACGGAGTGTCTGTTGAGGGATTAAGACGAAGGGAAGACTCAGCTTGCTGTGTATCCCATCAGTTGCCATGGGAAAGAAAACATTTGCATATGTGGGTCATGCTGGAGTCTGTCTGACAAGACACCACAAGCTCAGGGGCTCAACAGTCAGTTCCTTGTCATCCTCTCTCAGTTGATAGTCAACCACTGTGACTAAGAAGGTGAGAAGGAGGTACCCTCAGTGTCATTGGGATATGAAGGGAAGAAAGACAGAGGACCAGCCTTTCCACGGATGAAGGCTTGTTCTCCACACTGTAGATTAGGTTCTTGGGGCTGAGTACCAGCATGCAGTAGATGCTAAGCTAACATCCTCTCTACTCCTCCCAGTCAGTACTGCTTGTGACCAAGTGGCTTTCTTTCTAGATTTTTCCCCCATGGTATCAACCTATCATTTATTTCCCTTCAGTTACCTAATGACAGGGACAATGGAATACAACACCGTATTAGGTCCTGTCCACATCACTACACCACATAACATTATGTATAACATATGTCACCATGCCATGCAATACTACACAGCACCACATCACACAATACCATGTTACACAACACACTGCCATACTACATGACATATTACCTCCCATCATTGCAGTGTACATCGTAATACACTAAAAAAAAAGTCACATAACATCATAATACACCACAAAACACTATGTCATACAATATTTCAAAAAAGCATGTAACATCATCCACTACAGCACGCTGTACCACTCTATATAAAAGAAATACCCTAGCTCTCCACCACATATTATACAACATACCATATAATGCGCCACCAAGTAGCACGATACCACACAGCACTGTGAAAAACCACACCACACATCACGTCACTAGAACAGTACAAATATACTACCCCACAACACCAAACAATACCCCATATAGTACAGCATACCATAAACCACAAAATGCCACCCCTTCAAACACACTATCAAGTAACACCCCTTGCATTATACAATGACAAACCACATAACATGTGTCATATCTCATTATATAACACAGGACAGCGTCAGAATGCCACACCCATACCATATCTACTAGCTCAGAAAACACCACAGCACAGATCATGACACACACCATACAACAAAGCATAACAGGATATACTTTAGTATGCCACCCCACACCACACAAAACACCACCACAAAATACCATGCCATCCATTTCATACAATCACACATCACCCACTATCACTGTTTCCCACTCTCTGCAGCTAGGCTTCAACCCAGGAATACCTACCTATGTGTAAACGCTGGGACCACCAGGGCTCCCGGAAGGCGGTAATGACAATCTGCCCAGCTGGAGGGAGAAACAAGTATTTGTTTGGACAATTTGCATCCGCTCCTTCAAGCTACTTCAAACTGGATAAAAGAGAACTCTGTATAATGTACACAGAAACTCCTGTTACCGGCAGAATCTTAAAATATTTATACCGCACACAAACAATGCCAAGGAATTCCCTAGGAGTCATATATTGACTTAATAAACACAGGCCCATTATGTAGCATTTGTCCTCGTTATGTATAACAAATTATTGATTATAGTAGATTAAAATCTGAAGGCAAAGATCGAAAGATCAGGCTTTTATATACAACATGCTGTGGTCTTGGCTTCCACAACAGCAAAGACTAGTCAATGCTGTGCCCTTCATCTGGGGGGCTTCATTGGGTGGGCTTTGGGAACTAAAGCCTCTGTGGAGAGGGTGACAGCTATAAGATGTGTATAAGCCATTTCAGAGAGTTGATGGCTCCTTGTATCTCCTTCAGGGTTTTCACGAGAAGCTTCATGTTCTGTTCCTTCTCTGCTCCAGTCCCAACCTCAGGGAGGCTAGTCTCTCTGCATCATTCCCATCTCCAAGGCCCGTGTTGTCCAGAAGGAAGAGAGAGGACATCCAGTGTCATTCCACAGAAATCCTTGTATCCTCAGCATCTTTCCAGCTGGAACACATCCATTTTGGTGTGAGCTGTTTCTGGGACTCAGACAACAAAGCAACACGTAAACCTGCCCATTCTAACCTTAATAACTCACAGCCCCTGCCACCCAAGCACCTACTGTTTCCAGGCATTGGGGGTCCAGGTGACAGGGTTTTTGTATTGTCTTGTCAGTTTCAAAGCCAGGCCCAGACAGATCTGCTCCACCAGAGACCTTTCCAGAGAAAAAGAAATGGCCAGTGATAAAATGTCCTTTTCAATAATGTGCTGGAGGAAGCACCTGTGTCTGGGCAGAGTGTGATACTGCCCCATAGTTAAGGCTGTGTGTGATGCTGCCCAGTGAGCCTATTTCTTGAGCATGGGAGATCAAGCAGAAGAGTTCTGGGAAGATGTCAGTTATCTGCTCTGAGAGTGGTAAGCAGGAGAGAGGCCTGTATGCCCATGCAGTGGATGGTCTTGCCATTTCCTTAATTCCTTGGCAGAGCCTTCGCTCCCTGTGCAGTAGCCCTTGCTGGCCACCAGCTGTCTCTCCATTAAGATGCACTCCGTCTCCCTAATTCAGTCCTTCTTGGTGGCAGTCACCCAAAGAACCCTTTCAATCCCTGGCTAAGTGATGAGAGACTTAGCTAGAACAATAAGAAAGCTCTTCCACTTGGCTCTTAGGATAAATGATCCCAGGAGACAAAGACAGCTGACTAGACTCTGGCAAGACTTTTCAAGGATGTCTCCAAAACTTACCGGGTACTCACTCCATCCAACGCTAGAAAACGTGTAATTAAAGCACCGTTAAACACACTTTATATTAGAAATTAGAAGATGTAGATTGTAGTAAACTGTAATTTATCATTATCAGAATTTTCATTTAAAAAAGAGACCGGAGGAAAAGGGCAGTATTCCAGAAGGCAGGGTTCTCCATCGAATTTTCTCAATTTGAAGCCACTAGAGACCATAGCTGGGAACTTCCACCTTGATCTCTTGCTGTCCTCAGTGCTCTGCACACACCAGGGTTCCTGGACCCCTTTCCACTCCAGCTGCTGCATCTGAGTGTGGCCAAGCATCCCAGCGTGCGCTTTGTCACCAACCAAATACAGAATAATAAACAGATGTGTGTCTGTCCTTACTTCTGAATTTGTTTATGTATTCTAGCAGAGAATTGGAGCTTAGTAGGTAAGAAGATCAAGACACACCACATATATTAATTATGGAAAGTCTAACTTCAAGTTAAATACAGGCTCCCTTGTGAGGCTGGGAAGACAAATCCCCAAGCTGCCTTGCCATGGAGACTCAAATTTCAACTACATATTGTAATCTAAAATTTCCCGCTAGAAGTAAGTAGACGTTGGTCTGTTAGAGTTTGTTTCCTTCCAGAAGCTGAGCATATGGAAGAAAAATGAAACGGAGGAGGGGCGTGGAAGAGGAGACAGAGTTGGGCGAGTAGGGGTGGACATGAAGGGTGTAGACTAGATCATAGAGGGGGAGTATGGAATATTCGGAGGATGGCATGGAGGGGGTATGGAAGAACACATGGAAGAGGACATGAAGGAAGTTGTGGAGGGACATGGATGATGCGGAGAAGGGCAGTAAAGAGAGGCACAGATAAGGACATGGAAGGTGCGCCATCTTGAGAAAGTATTTTAAGGAAATTAAATAAGCTTTATTTCCCCACACTTCTTGCTCCTCCCAGAGCTGCAAAGCATAGCGAAGGCAGATCTGTGGAGACATGTCAAGGTGCAATGGCTAAGATCAGCTGGCTTTGACCTCTAGTACCTAGTAACCCCTGCTGGTTGCTTTCTGAGCTGGAGACTTGGCTCTTTTGATCCTTTCTGGGTTTCCCCCATGAGGCAGATACCATCTTACCACAAAGAGGCCTCAGAGAGAATGCGTACTGAACAGAACCCTGACACACCAAGAGCTGTCCATTTCTTAGAGGCAGTGGGAAATCACCCGAGTAGCGTGTGCTTCAAGGGTGGCAACTGCTTTTACTTCTCCTCTAGTTTGGCTAAACATGGGTTTATCCACACCCCAGAAAAGAACCCCATCCTAGTTACCAGCAATTAGTATAAACTGCCAATATCTCCTGGTTTTTTTATCCCCCATGTTGACAGGAATGTAGTAAGTCTCCATTCACCACGTCAACACACATTTATCATGTGGCCAGTGTGTGCCGCTCTGAGGAAACAGAGGTAAACCCAAGCTTATTTGAGCAAATGCCTGAATCCAGTTAACAAGGCAATCTGAGATGCTATGTGGGATGAATGTTCTGCTTCAAACTCAAAGTGGAAACAGTAACACTTGGTCCTAGGCAAGTTCCCCCTGGGCCTGAATGCGAATGCACTTGCTTTGGCTTGGTTTTTTCACAGTCTTTCCCTCCATCCTGTCTCCCAACACCTGATGCAACTTCCTTGTGTGGAGTTTAGATGCCAGTAGACAGCTGTCACCAGCAAGAGGCACTGGTCTGAGAGAGGCACAGATTAGGATGGCTTCACGGAACCAGAGCAAGAACAGTCCCTAGAAACGTAGGCAGCCTGGATGATGTTGATGGTCTATAAGGTAAATACTTCCTTTCAGAGTGAGTAGTCAGGAAGCTGAAGTGTTCACATTCTGACATAGACATCTGCCTGCCTGCCTGCCTGCCCGCCTGGCCCGCCTGGCCTGCCTGGAGAGGTTGATACACACCCTTCGCACATTTCCTACTGAGGGGGTGGCAGCCACTAACAAGGCCTCCATGTTTCCAAACAGGAGCAGATGCCTAGGAAGTGTACACAGATGCTACTCTTCAAAGACTAGACTAAAACATCTATAAGGAAAGGGGAAACAGAGCCACATGGGCCACTACAGCTGGGTGGGTCATCGTGACCAGGGCAGGAGGTACTAGTAGCCTGGCAAAGGGGACACGTGGGAAGCATATTCCTGATGACAAGTCAGTAATTGCCCTTTTTATCTTCACAACCAGAGTTCACAAGATCTTACGTGCCCATCTAACATCCTCTTGGCCCATGTGAGTCCTTCTTGCTCATTGGCTATCTTGTGGGTCCACTGGCTAGCCTACTGGCCCATCTGACGACTGTTTCACAAATCAGATATACTGTTGGTCCAACTGATGTCCTCCTGGTCTGATTATGACATGTCTAATGTTTTGCTCACCCTCCTGATGTCCTACTTGCTTATACAATGCCCTGCTATCCTGTTTGATATCTTTACTGGTCTATCGTTGATCAACTGTTTCATCTGAGTCCTGCTTGCCTATTTAAATTCTACCTGTGTTTCTGGGATCTTCTTTGACAGTGTTCTTTTTCTCTTCCCATAGCCAATTTTCACTGAGATCACCGAGAAGGCTTACCACTAGGTGTCCACGTCTCTATTGTGTGGCAGACACATTATGATTCCTTCTTCATACAGTGTCTGAGATTAGACATTTTACCTTCCATAGTGTTGGAACACACATGATAAGCAAATCAAGTTTACCTTCATGTGTTCAGGTGACAATATCTTAGAAGACGACAGTCTCTGCTTTGGGGCTAGGTAAGAATTCTAAGATTTTGGTACAGGCAATCATCAGAGAAGAAATTTGTGTCTTAACGGTCTTTCTATTTCTCTTACACCTTCTACAAACAAGCTCATAAGCACAATGTAGGGTTGGATGTGACTCTGGGGCACAGATAGAAAATCCGATATAAAGTTTAACACAAGAGCCAAGATTCAGAAGAAGGAATACACAAAATTCACAAGAGAGATCCAGCCATATAAAGGGCGTATGTGGCTAAATAGAAAGAACAAATAGGAGATTTGGAGGAAGAACACAGCGCTGGAAATGGGACAGGAACAAGGAACAGGATACCGAAGAGGGACGTGGGAGGAGATTCGGGGAAGGAACATGGATGAAATGTGGAGAGACATGGAGGGAGATATAGAGAAGGAGGTGACCATGAAGGAGAGAAGGAGGTTCTCAGGTGAGGACACGCAACAGAGTCGGTGAGATTCATGCAGGCGTCTTGGTGTGTAAACACACGTTGGCAAATTTAGTCTTAGTGAAGACCATCCTGGTTTTTGCTTCTTTCTCTCGATATGTGTGAAACATTTGTTTATTAATGCCCACGCGTGTCTGTATGTGCTCATCCGTGCCCATGGAAGTGGGACTATAGTGATGGATGACAGATCTGGGCACTGGTCTGAAGTCAGATCCTTGGAGGTGACCACTTGTACACTCGAAGGCCTCTTGCAGCAGATGCCTTACCTGTTTTCCTATGTGCAACATTCACAACTTCCTGCTGTCTTTCATGCGATAGTTGCATCACCACTACACCCATGCTGGCTAGAGCCTGGGAAGTAGGGAAAGATGTCACCAGTGTTCTTCTAGTTTGTAGTTCTGGGGGAAAAAGTCAGTTCAAAGACTCTACATTCTTGCCTTTAGCTGTGTAGGGGCATAGGCGTGCAGTGTTCCTGGGTAAAATTTTTTTAAGCCATTGATTATTAAATGCTAATTCTGACAGCTTCATCTATGTGTCCATGTAATAGAGCAAGAGAGCCACAGAAGCAAGGTGAGCCGAACACCTAGTTGGTGAGGTCCCTTTGCTCATGTGGGAGATCCCAGCCTCTCTGTCTTGGCCTGCCTCTGATGCCCTGTACGTAGGACCTTAAGCTTCATCTCCAGGGTTCATTGACAACTACCGTTTTCAGAATGGTGGCCCAGACATTCCCTCTGTAGATGCTCTCCTGTTACCCCCTGTGCTGAGCTCATGTTTCAGATGCACAAGGAACCCTGCCCTCATAGGAGACATTCTCACCAAATTTGATGCCAGGAAAATGGGGAAGGGATGTACAGTTTCCCAAGTTTTCAAACAAGAGACTTTAAGGTTGGGTTAGTGGCTGAGATGCCCCTGGAAAAGACTACAGAAGCCTGTAAGGGACCTTTTCTTTATGTTCAAGGCTCATCACATGCCGGATGTTTAAAAGGACTGCATGGGCCAAACAGCTGGATACTTGGTCTTTAGGACAACACACAGCTGCAAACGTAGAGACATCTGGTAACCACCCAATAGTCTACACCCACCAGATGTTTATCATCGTCCAGGCAGTCAGGAGGGATCTTTGTGAATCTGGAAACAAAAGACTATGTCCCTTTTCTCTGCCTCTCACAAGCTCACCAACCCCCCCTCACCCAGGCAGCTGCCTGGGAATCTA
This sequence comes from Phodopus roborovskii, assembly GCF_943737965.1. NCBI lineage: Eukaryota > Metazoa > Chordata > Mammalia > Rodentia > Cricetidae > Phodopus > Phodopus roborovskii. Next base: position 1,216,574 of record NW_026126611.1, on the reverse strand, counting down.
CCCCACTGATGTGCCCCTTGGGTCTTGCTGTGGTAGGGATGTGTTGGGCCATGTGTGGATGGGGTCCTCATGAAAGAGGACAGGGAAGAAGAGTGTGTCTATGAAGGAAGAAAGCCAGGGTAGGTCAGGATTTGTGGTTGTCTGTATGCTGACCCTGGGGATGGGCAGATTGAGTCTCCATTGGAAGGGGAAGCTGCCTGGTTAAGATAGTGAACCAAGAGTCATGGTTTCAGAGGCTATGCATCTCTATAAGGAGTCCGTGCCCCTGAGAGGGGCTGAGGCTGAATGCCGTTGTCATGAAAGTTGAAGACAAAGGCTAAGGGGGTGGCAGCTCCTGGCTTGTCTGGGGTTTAATGGCTGTACCGACCTGGAGACACTATGACAATGAAGGGTGCCAGGTAGGCAAGGGCTAGGTATCACCAGGGCATAGTTGTCAGCATCATCCAGAGGCAGATGACGTGACATTTCTAGAACATGGAAGCCCTCACTAGACCACTTGGAAGTGCTTCCCCAACTCCTCCTCCACGGCGCTTATGCAGAGATAATTGGCCACTGTGATAGTTCTTTCTGGATAGATGTTTTGAGTGTATATCTCTTAGTATGCCCCAGGCCTGGACTTCCTCCTGTGTACCTTCTTGATGACTCTATATTTGATAGTCACAAATCCTAGGCTATTCTACTTTTCAGGCTTCCTCACCTTGCACCTCAGTTCAAGGTCTCAGAGTGGCCTCCCTGGAAATCTGATCATGTCCCTGCTGTGGTTTGAATTTGTCCCTTAAAGTTTATGCTAGAAACTTAACCCCAGCAGCCTGGGGGCAGAGAGTTCAATGATGGGATTATGCCATGGGGGCCCAACCCTCATGAATGTTTTGTAAGGTGGGTGAGCCATTTGGAGACACGATAAGCTCTTGGCTTACTAACTGTCCTGCTATATGAGGCATTTCCCCAATGGTAGCCTCTTATCCTAGACTTCTTAGCCTTCACAAATGAGTGATCATTTTCCTGTACAGACAAAGCAGTGTTTTTGGGATCCTGCTACAGCAACACAAAACAATCTCATATAGCTACTAATGTGCTCAAAATAATTCCTGACCCTGTGTGGTATGGTCTCTGCTCCACATTGACTCACCCCTGGTCGGCATCTGTACCCAGCCCTTCTAAGCCTCCTTTATTGCTAACCCCTCGGCCACTACTCCACATTCCCAGGATTCTGGTTTCCATGGCGGTCATTCTTTATCTAGGTCTCTTCACAGAGGCCGCTTCCTCTTCAGAACCATTAGTGGCTCCCGGTTTGGGTTGTAGGAATCATGGGATGCTTGATGGCAGCTGCTATGGGAGTATTGTTCTCCAGGGTGGCATTAACCATGCCATGGTTATGTACTCTGTAGACAGCAGGGCTGTATGCAGTGTGAAGATCCATCTCCTCAGCTCTTGACTCAAGCATCTGTGCCCGGAGATTTGCATACACCAGGTGATCAGTATTTTGAGCTTAAGCTAATAAATGAATAGATAAGAGGACAGGTGGCTAGGAATCTAATCTATATTGCCAGGGAAACAACAGGCTTGGTTTCGAGAGGAGTATAGCAGTATAGTACTTTGCATTGGCCTTTGCATTCCACAACTACACTGGCTATCCTATACTGCTATCTTAAATGTTGAAACAAAAATATTTATCTATGTGTGTATCTATATGTTAGTCTACTATAGACCATCTATCTGGCTGTCATCTGTTATCTATCATTTGTTTCTCCTCATTAATTTTATCTATCGTAAATTTATAAACTTGGTATCTATAATTTATCTGCATTTCCTCTACCATTGTCACGTGCGTCAATCACTAAAGTATGCGCTTACATATAGATATCTATTGCACGCCTAACACTTAACCCGTTGCCATCACGATGATGTATCACGATGATGTATCACGATGATGTATCTAAATATAACCTCTTCTACAGCCACCATTATCACACATCGTGCATCAAATCTCAACTACCCTTGGAAAGAGGGGGACATGTCCTTACTCATTCTTCAACCAGAGAGCCAGCTGCCTGCCCATCTTGATGCTCAATCAACAGACACTGGATTTCTGATATCTAATACTGTCATGTAGAGTAAGGACATTCTTCTGTTCTGTCTGCAGATGGCAACTCCGGGGACTTTCAAGCTTCCATCCGGCCCCAGGGTGGGGTGGGGTGTTGCCACTTTAATTTTCAAATGAGGTGGTGTTCAGAGCACAGAAAAGCTGTGGGTGGTAGACAGGTGTCCTGACTCCTGATGGTGGTTCTGGAAGCTGAGGTGGCTAGCAAGCAATCCTGCCTCCCCAAGCCATTGTCCCTGCACTTGCGACTTTCTCTTGAGCCTCCCTCCCTGGGAGCACAGGAGAAATGCTTTGCCTGTGAGTTGTTCTGAGCTTCTCAGAAAAGAGACCTTCAAAAAGTTAGGACAAAGCTTTGATTGTCAAGTCCACACTGTTCCAGGTCCCAACACATGGGCCTCTCTCACCTGGTGAAACCGTTTTCTGTTTCCTGTCCTGAGCCCTACTCAGCCCCGGGCCCTTGGGGACTGCTGCGGGTTTCCAGGCTCTGATAAACTGAACTAACAATGGGGGGAAGTGCTACTGACCCGATTTCTTTCCTAGTTATCACTAAAATAATAACTCCCTGGAAGCTGCTACCCAGGCAGCGCTGGGGATGCTGGCTCTTCCGCAAACACTTGGATCTGGCCCCCACCCCTGGCCCAGCTGAGAGGACCTGGAACACTCAGAGGAAAAGCTGTGACGAGATTGCTCCTATGTGAGCTCAAGAATCAGGCCAGGGGCTCCTCCCAGGGCTCAGAGGCCTAGCACTGTGGGCAGAAGACTGAGCTCCAAATTGGGGGTGGAGAACATGGTTTCTTGGGTTCTAGGAAGCTCTTACCTTCTGTCCTCCTGTCTGGCCAGCCTCTAAGAGCCCTGGACGACATGCAAATAGCCTGGGGAACTTGGTGACAATGCAGACCTCTGGCTCCGCCCCTGATCATTCCCACTGCTTGGTTCTCTGCACTGGCCTGCCTTTCTGAGTTTCTCGAGCCTGGGTCCACTGCCTGGATGGTTTGTGTCTGCTCCCAGAGCCATCTAGCCTGGTGTTTGCTTCTCTTTCGGCCCAGAGTCACAGGTGCTATGAATTCCACTTCCCCCACACCAGGTGGATATGCAGCTGTGCTGGTCTATGGCCGTAAGTGTCTGTAGGAGGTGACAAGAGTGGTAAGTGGGAGGAAACTGGGAAAGGAAGAGAGGACGATGCAAATGATGATGGAAAGCAGCTGAGAAGCTGGCCCAGCAGGGCCTTCAGAGTACCTGGACATGTAGTAGAAGGGAAGGCTCATATGACGTAGGCTGGATGACCCCTTTGATCAGAACAGATGAAGTGGACTGGGACCCCACCGCCACCCTCAGGAGGGAATGCCAGCCTTGTTGCTCCACATTTGAGATAAGCTAAGTGTAGCTTCAACATAATGGGGGGGGGGATGCCTAGATCATATAGCTGCAAGGTTGGGTGTGCTGGCCATCCCTCCAGTTTGCAAAGCTGTTAGCTAACAGGCATCAAAACAACTGGTCAACCTTCCCTGTTCTATAGGACTTTCTCTGGCACGATGGCTTGAATTTCAGGTGTACTTCAGATCAAACAACTCTTCACTGGGTCCCACATCCATACAAATCAGGACACCTGAAGGTCACACTCATGCACAGGGCCTTATAGGCTGGCTCCGTCCTAATTTTTTGAGTTTCAGCTCCAAGGTGGCTTCGCTGGGCACTGCTTCCATATTTCACACATTCTTGTTCTTGCCATTGCACGTGCTCCCTTGCCTGAACAATTTCATTTATACATGTGCTTACTGTTTCCCCGCCCTGTTCTTTCAGAGATAAACTTCATGAAAGTGGGGGGGGGGGGAACACCTCCTCTGTCTTTTCCATGGCTCTGTCATGACACCTGGAACCAGACTGCAAAATGTTTCTCCACAGAGGTATCAGGAAAACACTTAGGATTCCCGGGGTTCCAGAGCGAATTGCTCAGAGAAAACCAATTAGCCTGGCATTGAGAAGTGTGAAAAGGCCTCCTCACCCTTCAAACACACTTTTAGAATAGAACGCAATGCACGGCAGGCTGCAGGGGAACAGGGCAGACTCAACCTCAGAAGCAGTGACCCGATGTTTCAATCACATTGACACCTCAGCTCCATGCACAGACATACAGTCACGGGTTGACACAGTTCAACACATTTTATGTGTTTATTCGGCAGCTTTGCCTCTGACACGGCCACACTCGTAAGAGTAGGTGAGGTACAAGAAATACAGTTTCCCTCTCTACCCACAAGGCGTTCCTAAGTCATTGGCCTCTGCCATTCTGCCACGCTGGTAGGGGCGTGAATACAGCAGGCATCTCACAATGATGAAAGAAGAAATGTGTCAGGAACCAGCACACACGAAGAGTCTGACGTAAGTGTCAGCCTCGATGCTGAACACAGGAGAGCAAGAATCATCAGCACAGGTCCACCTGACTCGCTTTCTCTTGACTCTCTGAGTTCTGCCGTCTTCGTCCTGCATACTTTTATTTTGTGCAAAGATACATCTGCATGAGGGTGAGGATCCTCATCCATTCTTAAACCACAGTTTCCCTTTTGCCCAGAGATGCCCTGGGCTCAGTCCATACTCACAGAATGAGTAAGGGACATACATCCTAAGCCAAACACCATAACATACAGAAGCACAGAGCCATGCAACCCTGTCCTTGGGCTGCAAGTGAGAACCCAACACTCCTACTTTCTAGATGTTAGTTTTCTTGGGGAACAGTTGTACCTCATAAAGTTACTTGGGAACTATCCAGCTACAGTAGCATGTGAAGATATTTCTGGAATAAATTAGAAGATGACATCCAAAGCCTGCTACCATTGTAGACCCCTGGACAGCACAACACTTCTTCCAACTGTTCTTGGGCAAATGGGAAGAGGTTTCCAAATGGTCACCACAATGGGACCTCGTCACAGGAAGACATTCCAGGGAACAGACATAAGACATATTCTGGGGCTCTAGGTGCAGTTCTCTGAGCTGGCTCCTGAAGGGAGGCCACTCTAGATGGATGGATGGATGAGTGGGCATCCTCTGGGGGGGGCTGAGAGCAAGAAATGAAGTGAGCGCTGATAGTAAGTGTGGTGTTAGAGAGGCTTGCAGCCAGAGGACCACAGCTGACACTGATTCTAACCATCTACTCACGGACAGAGAACGTACCGCAGACCAAAGTACAGATACCAGCAAAGTTCAACTTTGTGAACCGGTGAGTTTTATTGGGGTTATTTACAGGGGAAGAACTACTGTTTTCAGCTCCTTTCAGGCAATTGGCCAGGACTGAGAGTCTTTGCAGTTTGTCTCCCCTCTGTCCAAGAGGGGCTGTCAACTTTTATTACTTACTCTGTCAGGGAGATGCCTCGTGAATCTATTCAGCTTCAGGGACTTCCTGAAGATACTCTGCTCACTTTCCTGCTTACAAAGCTTCTTGTAGGATGGGGTGTTTTGATCTGGGAGGAAACTGTAACACAACAGAAGGCACACAGGTAAAGAAAGCACATGGCTTTCATACTTCCAAGGCATCTGTGGCAAAACATTTTGCAGCAACAGAAAACTAAAACAAACCGTGAGTGCTACACCAAAGATGGTTAGGAACAGTTGGACAGACTGCGTTGAGCCTCAGGCGTGAGGCACAAGGTTCTTAGGAGTGCCTGTTGTAATTTTTTATAATGCTGTGAAGAGAAATCACACCATACAACAGGAGTCACATAGGTTTATTGGAAGAGGAGAGAAAAAAGGAGGCAGGGAGGGGTGGCGGAGACTGGTCTCTGGGGACAAGAATGGTAGAAGAGAGAGAGGAGAAGAGAGAGCAAAAGGGAGGGAGAGGGGAGGGCAGAAAGAGAGAAAGAGAGAGGGGGGAGGTGGGCAGGGCCCTTTTAAAGGGATTGTAGTGAACATGCCCAGGTGGTGCTCTTAGTGGCTGCAGCTGAGGGTGTATCCCGTCAGAGCCCCAAGGACTGGCCAGGACAGACGCCTGAATACTAACAGTGCCCCCTGCCCCCTCCAGGCCAGGTTGGTTAATGCACAGAAGTAGAAAAGGCCAGTTTCTTGGCACTGTAAAAGCAATTCCATTATATCAAATCCTTTAACACAGCCCTAAACCACTCTGTTCTGAGTTCGGCTTCCTGTGTCAGAGAGGGTACACCGAGGTGGCTTTGGCAGTGGCTTTGTCACAGCATCTGGAGGGTTTGCCTTTCATTTCTTCCAATGGGCAGAGTGACGCTCTTCCCCTAGTCACATCCTGTCAATGCTGTCTCCCCGGGGACACTTCCCGTCTGGGAGGAGAGCTTTGCTTGTTCCGCGGGATGTCTGTCTGTCTGCCGCAGAGGGCTGGAGAAGCTGCTGGTCCCCATCCAGACTGAAGTCAGCAGCGCTATAGGAGGATGTTGGGTGGCACATGTCAGTGAGGGCAGAGTGTGGATTCGGTGGTAGCGGAGTCATCCTCGTCACAGACCTCACTGTGACAGGCTAGCTGAGGGGTTTGAGTCCCAGGTTCTGCTGCTTACCAGCCTCAGACATGACCGTGCAATGTGAGTCCCTAGTGTCTCGTTGTCCTCAACTGTATAATGGGGTCATAGCATTGGAGGCAGAACCTTAAAACAAAACAGAAAGCCTTCCTAGCCATGTTGAGCACATGGCATGTGACCCATGCATCCACATGCTCCAATGATACAGCTATTGTGGGATCAAGGCCCCAGAGAACGAGGCACTGACTAAGGGTAGGCAGACAAGCTCAGTTCTGAACACGCTGTGCATCCCTCAACAGAAGTGACTAAGAAGAGTCTGCTTGTTAGCAGCTCAGGCCAAAGTGCAGTTTATCTTGGTGTTGACCCAAACAGGCCACAAACCAAGACAAACACTCTTTGATGTGATCTGCCTCTGACTCTGGGCGTTCTTCTGGTCATCCTGTGCTGGGCAGGGGAGAAACCTCAGTAAGTGTCCAGTGGAAAAGTGTAGTAAATGCATCAGTGGGAATAGCAGCCATGGCCTGGACATCAGACACTGCCGGTGTCTGTGGTCCCTGGACCCCCTTTCTGCGTGGGTGCCTGTAGTGAGGTGGGTGTGTGGCTTTTCCCGTGGGAAACACCAAGCACTCAACTGGCATCTGCAGCATGGACACTTAAGATCCAAGCTTAGGCAGCTTGTGACAAGATCCTCCCCAGCCACATCTGATTCACTTTCTAAGGTAAGGGCAGAAGGTTCCTGAGGGACACAAACATAACTCCTGTCCCATCTCCCAGTTTCATGTGTCAGACCCATGGCCTAATGTGACTCTGCATCTCAAGGAGGATGTTACTTTTGGTCCAGAGGTTAAGCCACTGGGTGATCCCATGGTGCTTGGGACCTGGGGACCAGCTGTTGGTCCCCAGAAGCTTTCAGAAGATCCTTCTTAGTGATGTACAGAAGACTCTTCTCCTCTGACATTATGCTACAAAAGAGGTGTGTGTGGGATGTCCTTCTGTATATGTTTCCCTTATTGGTTGGCGAATAAAACACTGCTTGGCCAATAGAGGCAGGAAGATAGACGGTACTAGGAGATGAGGATACTTCTGGGAAAGATAGGCAGAGAGAGAGCCCACCAGGGAGATGCCATGTAGAGACCGGGAAAATAGGACACACCAGGCATTCTCCAGTAAGATAAGGCCATGTAGAAATACATAGATTAATAGAAATGGGTTAATAATTAAGATACAGCTAGCCAATAAGAAGCCCTGGCCATCGGTCAACACTTCTCTAATGAATATAGCATCTGTGTGTTTTATTTGGGGCTGAAGCAGCAGCAGGACCTGGTGGGACAAATAAAAACTCCAGTAACAGTTGCTTTGGGAAACAGGCACCATCCTGGTGCCTACTGGGGATTTTGATGGGAAAGTGGTTGTTTCTCCCCACCCGTGGAACTAAGCAGAAAGAGCAAGACCCTGGGTGCACACTTAGATACTGCTGAATTACCTCCGGGCCAATTTCTATGTGCTGGACACTTCCCTGGGTATGGAGCAGGTGCAGCTGGGGGACCACTTCCTTCCTAAGGAAGTGTCAGAAGTAGAGGAGGCAAGAAGCCAGTGCATGTGGTATTGTGAAACCTAAGGGGAGAGTATTCAGCTGGGCTTGTTAACAGTGAATATATAAGATGTTAATGTTTTGCATTTGCCTCATTCAGAAAAAAAAAGTTGACTATAGAAAAGCAAAAAAAGCAAGTCAGATGACCATAGTCCCAGCTACTCCAGAAGCTGAGGCAGGAGGACTTGAACTCAAGAGTTTGACACCAGCTAGGGGAACAAAAAAAAAAAAAAAAAAAAAAAAAAAAAAGGCAAAACAAACACCAAGAAGCTGCTCTGTGTCTCCAGCTGGGATGGGGACCTGTGCTGCTGGCTTTGGTGGGGTCAGTGCAGCATGCATATGCAAAGTCTCTGCAAGGTCATCTTGTTACTAGTGTTTTAAGTAGCTTTACATGGAAAACTGTGTTTGTGACTGAACAGTGAGAATCAGGTGGGTTCACTCTTCAGAATCTAGGTTTGCTATGTGGACAGGTGGGCACTTGAAAATATACCACCTCAGCTCTGAGAGAAGACATCCATGGGTCAGCAAATTCTTCGTCTGGCCTCATTTGACCCACACGACTAAGTGTGGGTCATGCCCAGCCACTTCTGTGTGGTTAATACACTAGGCCCATGAACAAGGCAGGTGGGGATTAGAGTTGGCTTAAGAGTATCTCTTTGTAGAAGCTTTAGAGTTGATGAGGCCTGTGACCAAAGCTGAGGGTCGGAAGCTCTGGAAAGATTATCCTCTGGACCAGGGAATTGGGCTCATCCATTGGGACCTCAGTGTTCTTCCAGGCTGAAGGAAGGTGGCCCTTGGAGAGATGCCTACAGGGAAGGTCTATTGATAAGCCACCTCTTGGAAGTCTGTGGTGGTTTCCTGGGATGAAGAAGAGCTGCTAGATTCTGGCTATAAGGCATCTTCCTGCTGCATATCTGGGGTTTGGAAGAAGGGCTTTGGAAAACTCCTCAGGTCCAGGCTGGAGCCAGCACACTGTCCGGCAGAGACAGGAAGCTGACAGAGGAAAGGATCTCAGGGCCCACAAAGGTGCCCTATTAGTTATAGTATATTGAAAGGGTTTTCTTAGCCACAGGCATCCTTGATTCCAGAAAAGCAATGCTGTTTTTCTAGGTGGTAGATGTATCTTGATTGACATCTTGGAGAAAATAAAATGCCAGGCTGCCCTCAAATTTCCCAGGTATGCACATGCAGGGATCCCTGACTGCCCTCACCATTGCTGTAGCAACACTTTCAGTTGCCCAGTACTGTGTAGACCCCAAGCCAGGCGAAGGGCCAGGATGTCACCACAGAAAGGGACCAATATCCTTGTCTGTTTCTGGTATGCCCCAATGGCTTGTTCTAGTCAAAGGCATTTTTTTTTCTGCTTCCAGGGTCTCATGGGTCCTCAGGCTTCAGTGTCTGTAGCCAGAGTCACATTTCCTTGCTGCTGTGTTTGCAAATGTCAGCTCTTGTGAGATCCTCCTGAGACATGTGGCAGAAGCAGGTTCCTGGGCCCTACTTATGTTTGGGATCCAGCTGGTCTGAGAGGGGGAGCCTCCATGCCCCCACATTCATGGGGTGGTGTGCATGGCCAGGGGAGTCTAAGCTGGGATACTTGGTTTTGCCACTTTAAACCCTGAGCGTGTGCTAAGCTCTGGACCTAGCTTCCTTTGCTTTCTCAGAGAGAGACAGAAACATACAGAGACAGACACAAACAGAAACACACACACACAGAGACTGACAGACACAGCACACAGCCCCCCGGGGACACACAGAGACACACACAGAGACTGACAGAAAGATAAACACAGACACACATACAGACACACACACAGAGACTGACAGAAAGACACACACACACAAACTACACACACACACACACACACACACACACTACATACCCATATTCACGTATGTAGGTGCATATCTTACATACTCAAAGTAAAGGAGACATTGTTTTCTGTGCACTTCCTCTGTGCTCCCTATGATGTTCTGGTGTTTAGATGCCCATGATGTTCAGGTGTTTAGATGCCTGGAAGAAAGGATAGGAACCAAGGCCATAAACTGTGGGGGGCGCCGTATAGGGCATGGGCAAGATTGTAGCGAAATGTAGCAAAATGTAGCGAAATGTAGCAAGGTGTAGCGAAATGTAACAAAATGACAGGTTACTTGTATCAAGATTGGGTGTTACTAATGGCTTTTTGTTAGTTTGTTTTTTAAACGGAAACTGAGTAAGAATTACTGGGGTCACTGGGCCTGGTGTGAGTCCAGGAGAGGAGGCTGGAGGGCAGGGACCTTGAGAGTGAGTCAGAGCTCTGCTGCCATCTACTTTCTGGCTGGGGACTGGGAGGACAGGGTGGGGGGTGGGAAAGGAAGGGAAGTTGAGGGCCCCTCCCCCTCTGCTTACTGCGATAAAGACAAGGCCAAAGAAGGGGGTCCTCTGCCAAGGTGATGGTGGTGCCCGGACACAGTGAGGTCATTGCCTTTGGGTGAGACTGGCTTCCTAACAGGAGGGAGGGAGGAAGCAGCAGAGATCCGAGGCTGTGCCAGGACCAGGGAGGGAGGAGGGCAGGCCTGTAGGCTCCAGGCTGGCATTGGGGGTGCATAAGCTGGCTGCACCTGCAAAGAAGGTCACATTGAGAAGACTGTGGCAGACACTTGTTAGGTGGGAATTGTGAGAAGGGGGTGCTACAGAGCTGGGCCCCCTGGGACTGTGGCTGGAAAGGTACTTTGTCTGCAGTGAAGATTGGGTGGATCATTTCAGCCACCTGAGTGTAGGAGCACGGTCCCCTAATTCCTTCAACAACCCTCACAGGTCAGAGTGGCTTCGAGCCAATTGAGCCACAGGCTCATGAAAATGTTTGTGGAATTCAATTCTATGGCTTTTCTTTCCTCAGAGAACAGACTGCTCTGCAGCCAACGCACCGAGGACAAGCGATGACAGGTAGAGCCTTGCCCAAGGAACTGCCAGGCTGCCAAGCTCCAGAGCACGGGCTGTCCTTGTTCCCAGGCTCCCTTTGCCTATCTCTGGGCCATCAAGCAGTCAGTTTTACCTTCAAACATCCTTAAAATGTCTGTCGTTTCCCGCTTCCACACACACACAAGCTGGAGGACCTTTTTTTCTGATTTTCGTGAGAATGCCTGCTGGGACTTCTCTCAGAACTTCATAACCTGTAGACGAGGTAAAGGAAGCTGCTGTAATGTCGAGGCTTGCTTTTATAGACACAAATTGTTCCCTCCTCCTCACCAGCCCCAACCCCCAGTTTGTTCTGGGTCCTTCTGTGTAGGACAACAGAATTTCACAATTCCTGAATCCAAGCCTCGGCCTTTTTCAGATTCTACCCTCTCCCCCCACCAACTTGTTTCACAGTTTTTGTCACTATTAAAAATATATCTTTTCTTTTATTTTTGAGATTATGATGTAATTATATCATTTCAAACCACCACCCCCCTTTTGTTGTTGTTTTGAGACAGGTTTTTTTTTCTGTGTAACTTTAGAGCCTGTCCTGGAACAGGCTCTTGTAGACCAGGCTGGTCTCAAACTCACAGAGATCCACCTGCCTCTGCCTCCCAAGTGCTGGGATTAAAGGCGTGCGCCACCAACGCCTAGCCTTCTCCCCTCCCTTTATACGCATTCAAAAATACCTCTCTTCAAACTCTTTCAAATTCTTCCAAATTCTTCATGTCCTCTTTTTCATTAATTGTCACATGCATGTATGTATGCATGCACATATACACTTCTCATTTTTCCTTATTAAAATTTAAATTAGAAACAAGCTTGTTCTACATGTCAATCCCAGTTCCCTCTCCTCTACCCCCCACCAATCCCCATCCCATCCCCATAAGATGAAATTAGAGAGAAGAGAAGAAAAAGTCAATACGGAGAAGAAACAATGGAGATATCTGTGTGTCAGGACAGTGTGTGTGTAAGCATGCATATATACACAAGTGTGTATTCCAGGAGACAAGCTACATGAGCATGCCTGAATATGCTCATATGTATGTGTGTTTTCCCAAAGGCGGGCTGTATTTAGTTCTATCTTGGAGAGACCAGCATAGTCATCCTGACAAACAGACCTGGTTACCAGGGTGTTCTCTGGACATGGGCTGTGAATACTTGTAGTGTTCATGTCCTTTCAACCACCCCTCCAACATTGTGAATGCAGGGATCTGCATTGCCAGTCTGTATACAGTTTGGGCTTGGCATCGTGACAGTGCAGTATATAAACAAAAGCCTGAATTATCAGAGATTATGGAAATAAATGTTCTGTGTCTGATGATAAAAGTTAATTTGCAGAATCGAGTTGTGGTTTGCCTTTTAGGAAATACTTTGCCATTCTCTGCTTAACTACATGGGGAGGCAGCTCAGCAGAGCGGGGCGGGGAGGGAGGGGTCTGAGCTGGGTGATCTGATGTGTTATGCTTAGCTCTCTTTTTCAAACTGACTGGAAGATTCTGTGACCACAGTCTGAGACAATAGCTGTCTAGTCTCTCAGTCAGTAAACTCCAGAGTGAAGGCCTGGTTATTCATGAGCACGCATACATGGGTTGTTTAGCCATTCCAAGAGCTGAGATAGGCCCTGTGACTCCGTAGTCATGGGAGCTATCTTGATCCAAACAGGTGGCTTGGAACAAAAGAAAATGGGATTGATGGCAGTGGGTCATGGGTACCCAAAAACCACCCAAGAGGTAGAGAGAAAGGTTTAGGGAAAGCTTTGGGATAAGTGGACTTAGCAAAAAGCTATGAAGAGTCCTATTGGAGAAGGTTCTGAACACATAGGAGCTTGAGACCCTTGCCTGGTTGGGAACTACATGATAGTTGTGAGCGTGTGGGTGTATGTGATTGCCCTGATATTCTAGATCTGTGTTCTGTGAGAAAGCATCTCTTGTAGGTGGTAGCACGGAGTAAGGCTACTGCAAGACCAGAACAATTTTCCACCTGATACTCCTGGTCTGGGATTATCGTTTCATAGCTGCTTAAAGTGTGCTGTACACATGTGCAACATGTGTGCTCAATGATCTCACCATTAGTGACACTCTGGCATCCTGTCCAGATGACATACTTCTAAAAACACTGATTACATCCTCCAGACTTGAGTAGGATCATTTCTTCAGTTTGTTGCTGATAACCCTATCCATGGTGTTTGTTCACATCTTCCCAGGAAAAGCCACACAGCAGAGGCCCATGGACAGTGGTCTGGGTCATGGTAAGTCAGCGATTCCTCTCAGGGGGTAGGTTAACCACTGTGGGAACTCAGCCTTTTTTTTTTTTTTCCCGCTCTCATTCGGTCTTCTGGTTTCTGACTTGTTAATGAAGGGCATGAGGGCCTTGCCAGGTCAGGCCATCCTATAGTGGACTTTTCATTCTCCAGAACTGTGAGTCAAACTAAATGTGTAATCTGTATAAATCATACAATCCAGTATGTAATGGCATAAGAGGGGCTAAGACAGGCCCATCACTGCAGGGTGTGGAAGGGAAAGCCAAGGCACTCTTTGGTAGTAGGCTAAATCCACTATTCTCTGATGTAAGAACAGAGTGAAAATGGGATTTAAATTCGCAAGCTTGGCTTTGGTTACTAAACACTGAACTAATAATAAGCCACCTTCTTTGTCTCGACAGTTGGAATGCCCCAATTACCCAGTGAGGGCAATGCCCCTCCCCCCAAAAAATAGTGACTTTGGAAATTCTATATCAGAAAAAAAAAACTGTTTTGATACGAAATCCAGCTAGGACATCACAGTACACAGGTAAGCCTGAAACCTTGGCCCTCCTCGGAGAGCCTAGCACGGATTCATGGAACATATATTTGTTTTATCGGCTCCTCTGTTTATAGCTTTTCTATCACGTTGGTAACTGATTTAAGAACTTCGTCCTAGAACACAAGACCCCGTGTTTGGATGGACCTGTGACATTCCATTTCACAGCATCACGTAAGTTCCTACCTGAATCACAAAAGCAGATGCGGCTTGCCCCGTGGGAGCAGGAGTTGTGTGCTGTTGTCTGAGAGGCTCCAAACTGTACTCGCCTGCCAGATAATCAGAGACAGTTCTTCCCCAGCTCCACATTCCAACTGGATGATAACTTCATGCTTGTGTTTAGGTATCAAGGAAGAAGGAGAGCTGCTTTTGACACGTGACACTGGAACCTCCTATGGACTCTGGGGTTTGGCACACTTATGTTTAGAGGCTGAGCATGTGTAGAGCTTGTCTGGGCCCTCATTCCCTCCTACATTCATATAGCTACACTCACAGGTATGGCAGTGCTTTCGTTATTTATGATTGGCCCACGCAGGGGAAGAACTGGGTGAGAAAGCCCCGAATCCATGGCCTGTCTTTGCTCCCAACCAAGGCAGATAGATACTCGGAAGGAACTTCTAATTTCATGGGTCACTAGTTTTCTAGTGAAGGTTTTCTATTGCAGTGTCAAATTTATAGTCTTGTTAAAGACTCCTTTTCCTGGGAACCGTCATTCATTATCAAAGAGGAAGGGCAGCAACGCCTGTCCAGGCTTGGACAGCACCTGGAAGTGCAGAGACAGTCAGTCATTAACAGTGCCGAGGCAGCCATCTGTGGGTTGGGTCCTGTGTGGGTCCAATTCTGCTCAGCCAAGCAAGCAAACTCAGAAGACCAGGGGGTTGAGCCCAGTGAGGGAGCGAGGTTGCCCTTCATCAGTGGATGGTTTGTGGCAGCCTGGACTACAGCTCACGGTAGGACCGTGGAGCTCACCCTTTCAGCTGTTATAAAAACAGCATTTTGAGTTGAGACACAAAATCTACCACTTTCCAGTTTGTGTGCTCTTGGTGATTTATGAGAAAATAGGGGTTCTATTGTTTCTTCCTAGAAGTCTGGTCTAAGATTAAGTTGGTAAAGTTACTGTGAAGTGCTTGGGGAAAGAGGCACACGACACTTGCACAGCTTCCTCTTCAAAGCATGGAGGAACTGAGTGCACAGAGGAACACCTCTGAGGCTTAGGATCCCCAAGTCCTCCACAGGTCTCCAGGATGTGGGGTTGCACGGACATACACAGGGAGAGCTGACACTCAGCTCCACATCCCAAAATCAAACATCCCAAAATCATTGCAGGAGTGCAGGAGAACCTTTGCCAGGCAGAGTGGCTCAATGCTCCCATTTTCAGGTAAGAAAACAGGCATAGAAATATAGTCCCAGCGAGCTAGTACAGTCCCAGGAGGTGGCGAAAGTGGATCGTAGGGAAGATTCGTAAGCCCAGGGAAAGTTCCCAGCAGGCTTCAGGCTCCACTCGGAGCCACACACAACCCAGGAGCAGGTGACTCAATTTCCATGGCACAACCTCGCGTGAAGCCATTTATTCACCCCGGTTCTCACCTTGCAGGACAGTGGAGGCTCCATGGGGATAGTAATGAAACACAGAGGCTGGAGAAAGAGGAAGGGATGGTGCCCAGGAAGTTTATTTTGCAGCTAATTTTCACAAGCTTGTTTAATCTATCACTCAGATCATTTGTCAAGCTTCTCTGCTGTGGTTCATTCCCAGCAAATAGCACCCTGGGAAGGAGGAAGACAGCCCTTTCCAGAGGCTCAGTGGGGAGGAAGTTCTGGTGACAGGGGCCTGAAGTGCAGAGGCCCCCGGGTCAGCTCCCAGGACACGTGGGCGTTCACCCACAGCACAGCTCAGGAGGTGCGGAAATTAGTCGCATCACAGCATCCGTGGTGGTAGCTCCTCTGCCCAGATGGCCAGGATGCTGAGCCTGGCTCCCCAGAAAGAGGTGAGGCCAACTGTGGCAGCCCCATCGATTCTGGTTAGTTAATACGGGGCAAGGAAGTAGTTTAGCCAACATTTTGGACTTTGAGTCATTCTGTTAGCTGAAGAATTCAGTTTGGGTTTGAAGGGCTCTCTCATTCACATTTTAATTTCTCTGAAAATGTAAGTATCCATTTCCCTGGGCTTGAAGAAAAGTTAATATCTCTGCTGATACTTAAGCTCCACATCATGTTTTATGCACAAACCATGGTAGCGTAGCAGCAGCCTGACTAGAAGCATCATGTTTCTGTCTGTGTGAGCACAGAATGCTTGCAAGACAACTTGTGTTCAGAACCTCTTGTTCCGAGCCTGCTGGCTCTAGAGACCTTGGCCATGCCTGATTCTGTAACTCTTTTTTCTACTTACTGTTATCAAGAACCTCCATATTAGCTCTAACAGAACCAATTCTCTTCTCTTTTATACACACACTACAACACTTTATATAATTTGTTCACTAAAGTACCTTACACCTCCATTATATGTGATTCATAGTAGTTACATAATTATGACAGGTATATGTCAGCTGAGAAATGTTTCTAAGGATATATGTAGCATATAGAGGCATCATTACTGCTACCATTGATATCATCACCCCGTCCCTATCATCACCATCCCCACTACCATCATCACCCTCCCCATCCTGCCTCCATCACTACTAACAACACCGCCTCACTGTAGCCAACTACATTCTTATCACAATCATTAAATCACTACCTGCTACTGTCATCACCAATATCACCATCACCACAACTGTCATCAAAGTTAGCAATTTTGAGCATTAATATTGGGGTCTATGTTAACCACATTTAATGTACTATTTCATTTCATCTTTCTGAAGCTCTAGAAAGTAGCAAAAAGAAAATCTTGTTTATTCTTTCCATTCCATGCTCTGTGTGTAATAATTTGAAGGTCAGGTTTGTGTGTTAAAGGCACATGCCTTTAATCCCAGCACCCAGGGAACAGAGACAAGTGAGCTCAAGGGCAGCCTACTTTACATAGCTAGGTATTGCAGACTACATAGTAAGACCTCATCTCAAAACAAAACAAAACAAACAGACAGACAAACAAAACCAACCAACCAACCAACAAACAAACAAAAAAATGGGTCGGAAAGATGATTCAGTGGTTAAGAGCACTTACTGCTTTTTTAGAGGACAGATGTTGCGTTCTCTGTACCCACTTGGTGGCTCATAACCTTCTTCAACTCTTAGAACTCCTATGTCAGGTTTTTTCACGGCCCTATTACAGTTCGGTGGTTACCACATACATGTGGTGCACAAAATTACATGCAGGCAAACCACTACTGCAAATAAAATAAAACTTTAAGCCTGTTAAGAAATAGTGAACAGAATGTCAGCGGCGAGGATGGACGGACTCAGCGGTGCTCACCGGTGAACAGGAATGGTCAGCAGCAAGGATGGGAGTCCAAGCATTGAGAGTGGATGGTCTTTAGTGTGAATGCATGGTCAACAGTGAGGGTGGAGGCCTTTTGGGACTGATGCAAGTCAGCAATGAGGGCTGGAGGTATAATGTGAGGAGACGTCGGCTGGGATCTTAGATATTGTGAAGTCACAAGAGGGTAAAATCAGGTCAAGGGCTTCTTATCCTAGTCACATTGGGTTCCTACCAGATCTCAAATGTCAAGACTTCCCATCCATTGAGGCATTTCCACACAATAGTTGGTACATGGGTGGAGGAAATTCAATCGTGTAACCCACATTCCAGATGGGTCTTCCCTAGTTGGCTAATCCTTCCTGGAAATGCTCTCACAGACACCCTAGAGGCGTGTTATTAGTCACTTAGTCTTCTCTCAATATAGTCAACTGACAGTCAAAATTAAACCACAAGGCGTGTGGCTTCAAGCACAAGTGACTAATTGGACCAGGCGTTTTTCTCTAATAATACTCTAATAGTACTTTTTGCCGTACCCATAGGATCCTACTTGACAAACTTGAAGCGGTAGGATGACCTCTCAGATCACCTGATGCCCTGTAGTCAGGCTCTGGTCTGTTACATAATGTGTATGAGTTGTCTCCTAGAGGATTTTGTGCTGAAAGCCTGGTCTCCAGATGACAGATCATGAAAACTAACTTCATCAATGGATCAATACATTGATGAGTTCATACTGAATGGAGGATGCAGGGTGTGGTTAGAGGAAGTGGGTCACTGGAGGTGTGTCTTTGAGTTGAGGTTTTGTTTTTTGGTTTTATTTCATAGCTGTCCATCATGATAAATGAAACAGAGCAGCCAACTAACCAGAGACTGAGAGCGAGCCCTCTGAAACCACAAGCCAAAGTGAACCTTCACCCCTTAAAGTTATTTTGATCAGGCATTTTGTCACAGTCACGAAAACTAACGGGGCAGAAGACTTGTGTCCAAGTGCGGAAATGGGATGGAGCCAGAGACGGACGCTCCAAGACATGGATGTTCCTAAGCTTGATGAGTACTAATCACTCTACCACCCTCCCCAGCCATTCCTCTTGGGTTAGTCACGATCCCAGGTTCCATAAGGCCAGGTTCCTTTTCAGGGATGTTTCCTACCTAATTGTCTCCAAAGGGCTGCCAGTCTCTGTGCTAACTCCCCTGGATTTTGTGGCTGATGCCTGCTGTGCTGGCTAGGACTCAGAATCTTTGGATATTCAACTAGAACAGCAGTCAGCCCTTCCTCATCTCTGATCTTTCTGAATACCATGCACGCAAGCTGTCCTCGCCCAGTCCCCTACCTTCAACTGGGAACAGCCCTGTCAGCTCCATCCAGACCACTTCAGCCCTCTCTTACCTCCAGGAGCCATGCATATGCTACGACACTGATTTTTATCTTCACCCAGATACAGGGTCCGTTAGTTACTCCTTAGAACCCTACAGCACTGGGAAGACAATGTCCCTGGACATCAATGTCAGGGCTGTGCTCCTGAGTGTGTTGTACAAAAGGACTTGGGAGGCCCCTCTTCTGGCAATGAGTAACAGAAAACACTTTGCTTTCAGCTCAGTTTATAATTGTTTATGTTTCCACACTGCAACTCTGCTGCCCTTTGTTATAAATTATTTCAATAAGAAATCTTTGCACCACTCCCTCCCTTTGGAGACACCAGCTTCTGGGCAGCATGCTACCACTCCTGATTTCTCCCGAGGACACATGCTCAGATGGAGAATGTCCTCTGGCCTATTTATGGAGGGATCTGACGTAGGGACCCTCCCTACATTATCCTTGATTTTTTTTATTCCTCAGACCTTCATAGAACACATCAAGGAAGAAGGGCATCAGGACCCTGTTGGGGGTGTCTCCTTTGCTTCACTTCAAGGTTTGACCTGAGGCCTGGACTGCTTTGTACCAGCTTTCTCCAGAGTATGCAACAAAGCTCTTCCATTTCCTCAAGGTTCTCCCAAGGAGCTCACTGCTTGAGCAGCTGTGTATGGGTTGGTTCTAATTGAGCTAATCGGCATTGACAGGGCCAAGCAGAAGACCTACTGATTGGCATGAGCTCTTGAACAATGAGCACGTAAAAGTGGTCAATACAGGGTAGTAGAAATGTTACGACACAGAGAATGGATGCCCGTGTCTTCCTAGACTTTCCTTTGACTTTTGGAGGTTTCCTGTGTTGTAATTATTTTTAAACAACCTTGTGTGAGATTTTTGGAAAGATTCTTAGGGGCCAAAGCAAGACACACTGTCTTAGGATTTTATTGCTATGGAGAGACACCATGACCATGGCAGCTCTTACAAAAGAAAGCATTTATCTGTGGCTGGCACATGCTTTCAGAGTTTCGGTCCATTATCAGTATGGCAGGAAACATGGCGGCATATAAGCAGACATGATGCTGGAGAGGAGCTGAGGGTTCTACGTCTGAATCTTAAGGCAGCAGGAAGAGAGACTGACATTGGGTCTGGCTTGAGCTTCTAAAACCTCAAAGCCCGCCCCATCCTGGAAGAATGTCACACATACTTCCAACAAGACCATTCCTCCAATAATGCCACACTGTGAGTCTGTGGGGGCCGTTTTCATTCAAACCAACACACACACACACACACACACACACACACACACACACACACACACACACGCATAGATAGATCCACATTTCCCACATAAGCAATTTCTCTAAAATGCTCAGTAGTGTTTTTTGGAAGAGTGATGAATACGCTCCTAAAATACGAATGTTCTATTCATTCTGAGTAGATGCCGGGGCTTTCCCTGTCCTTCAGGTTTATTAGCTCTCTTGGTCTGATGCAGACAGGTCTCTGAGTTAAGGTTCATTTGTAGGACTGCGGAGACAGCACAACTGTGATAAAATCGAGGATCCACCATCGTGCCCAGGATCACCACAAACACTGATGTGCATTTGCTCTACTGGGACTTGCGTTTGATTTCTTGAATGCTTTATGTCCAGCTCTGTCCAGAGATAAAGATCCTATGTCCTCTTTCCTGCCTCCCCAATGCCACCATCTATATCCTGTATTTGGGTGTGAAAGGGGGCAGAAAGACAGGCAGATCAGCTAGGTACACAGGCACACTCACATAGATCTGGAAGGGGACGCACACACGGCCTTGAGCAGTCAAAGGCAGTAACAACCACCAATGCCACCAATGTGGAGGAACACTTACTCTCCCTAAGGTCATGGCTGGATGTGGGTCAAGTGCTCCTGCCTTTGCCTGAGGGAAATCCTGAAGGAACACGTTGGTTTGTGGTTGCTCAAGTCTGAATTGTATCCCTAAACTCCTGTGCTGGAATCCTCAACCCTGAGGTGATGGCATTTGGAGGCAGAACTCTCAGAGGTGATGGGTTCATGAGGTGGGCCCCAGGATGAGACAAGAGCCCACTAAAAAAGGACAGCAAGAGAGCTTGTGGACACAGAGAGGTGTCATCTATGAATCACAGAAGTGCTCTCCCCGGAACCCAACCAAAGGTGTCCTTGCCTGTTGCTCGAGCACTTTGTTATGCTGGAGATGCTGGCCTAAGACTGTAATCATCTGGGTCACCCCAACCTCCCTGGAAGAAGTACAAGAACCCAAGAGATGGTGGGAAGGCAGTACCTGTGTTTTCTGCATTTGTCTCTCCTTTAGGAAACACCCAACTTGGGTTTATATCAACGCCTTGTGTAGGCTCTGGCAGCTTCATGTGGCTTCCTCAGCCCCATAAGATGAGCAGCAGGGAAGGGTGGGGATCCAGGAGTCAACTCTAGACACTAACAGTGAGAGGCTCACTGCTACCATGGGAAAGGACAATGGCAAGGCCAGGAAGGGACATTTCCTTTGGCCCCATCTGGCAATCAGACCTGGCCGAGCAGCACAAAGTCTGAGGGTCCTGGGGTGTTTGTCTTGGCAGGCATTTTTATGGCCATTGCTGTTATTCATGGCCATGGTTATTCTTTCCTGAAACCTGCTGTTGCCTCACGATGCCACGGCACCATTATGATATACAGCCATGACAATGCCACTCTAGGTGGAGGGGAAATCTCATTTCCTGGCTAGAGGAACATCCCTTAGGGAATGCTGGCCACCTCACCATGGCCTTTGGAAATCACTGTGGTGTCAGTCCTGCTGGGGCGTGGCCTTGCACAAGCGCTGCAGACCTTGCCAACAGCTGAATTCAGGCGTACTGTTTATGGCACGGTCACCTCTTAGTGCAATCACAATGAAAGCATATGTCTCAGTTTCTGAACACTGGGAACAGCACCAAAGAGTCAATGTCCTCTCCATTTCCTGAGACATGACGAACACAAACACAAGCTTATCTGTCCTTCAAACGTCCTGTGCTGGCACAGACCTCCCAGGAGGAATCTGCTTTCTCTGAAAATGTGAGGTGCTGGAAAGGGGCAGTAGGAGTGGCCCCTTCCTACACATTCAGCTGGGATGGCGGTCCCAAATATCCCAAAGCAGCTTTGTTACTGCTCTTCCCTGAACCATGTCTGGGTGTTGGTTAGTGGCAGTACACCCACACTGACTTCAAAGGGGCTGAGGTGGCTCTACCTCCAGTGAAGGAGGCTTCTGGCTCTAAACAGGCGTTTTACCTGGACAACTACTCTGCAGCCCCAACACCAGGCCCAGCCCCTCTGGCTGAACGGAGGAGACAGATTTAACAAGCACGGTTGCTGTGGAGAGCTTGTTACTTGAGAGAGACGGACAGAATGTGATAATACTCCACTGGAAGGTCTGGGCTAGTCTTAAGAGATCACTGACCCAGCCAATAATCACATACATCCCCAGGACTCCACTTACAGGCATTGTGATGGTGTGCACACCTGTGTGAAAGCCTTGTGTCCAGGTCTGTGTACCCTGTGTGAAACCTTGTGTATAGGTCCATGGCTTGTTGGCTTTTATCATTTATGACAATACTTTCCACCCTCAATCAGTTTTGGCCCTAGGACAAGACTTAGTCCACAATTATGGGACTTCAGCTGCAAATACCAGTGGGTGGTTGCTATCTTGTATTTCATTCACTTTTCTGGAGTCAGTCAAGCCCAGCACTTTGCCCATAGCTTTGCTCAACAGCTGGTTCCCCCAGATGTGTCCAGAGGAGAACAGAGCCAAAGCTAAAGTGCCCCCATTTGGCTTCTAAGAAAACCCCAGAAATCCTACAGAAACAAGGTATCTGTGTCTAGCTCAGGCCAGCTCCCCCAAGCTTAGGAAAGGGGTGCACAGAACCATGCAGACTATGTTTCTCAGAGGGAGAGACAGACATCAGAGATCAACTGTTGCTCATAGATCTGGGAAGCCATGCATAGATACACAGCTTGAGGGTTCCCAGATAGGACAAGTAAATAGAAGCATGTGCAAAGGGTACAGTACAGGGAAACAGAGGCAGTCTTGGCAGCAGATAGAACTTGTCCTGGGCTCTGTGAATCAGACATGGCCAAAGTACCTAGCTCCTCCACTAAGCCATGTGTCCCATGAGACCCAGAGGACCGCCAGGGTGTATGACACAGAAGATCACTCTTCCCTAGATCTGTAGGTTAAGCTAGGGGATCTAGGAGAAGGCCTGGCCCAGGCCCCCTTTGCCAGGAAAGCTGTTTGGCCATGGCTGCAATGACCAACGTCCCCTTTGGTCCACGCATCTGTGTATATAGACAGTCAAAATCTCTTTCTCACAAAAAACACCAGCCGTGGTGGATGTCCCCTTTGTAACTAATGGCATCGGTAGTGACCTTGTCTCCAAGCAAGGCCATGTGCTATACCGAATCCCCAACACAGGTACAAAGTTGATGTGTAGTAGACCCCAGCTGGTACCCAGGTGCCCATAAGATCCCCAACAGCTGCACTGGGGTGGAGGACACAGCTGTCCTGGCCTCGCCTCCCTCCTGGGACCCAGCTGCTGTACTCTGCAGGTCTAAGACTCTGTCTCTATGGAGAGGTGAACCTACCCGGCTCCTGGAAGTCTGCACGGGACCCTGCAGATGCCTTTTCCAGACCCGCCACCCAATTTGTTTTTTCAGAGGAAGCTGGTAGCAGTATGGGCCTGACCCTGCAGCCCCTGCTCCTGTAAAGTGATCCCAGCGTTGCAGGAAGTCAGCAAATCACAGCCTGTGATGAGAAGAGGGGGCCTCATAAGATCAGCACCCTGCTTGATGGGGGAACTGGGCCCCCATCTACCAGCAGGAAGTGATTTACAGCCTCAATGGCCACCACGGGCTGGGGGTTGGCTGTCTTGTGAAGCGCAGGAGGGCAGCGGAGAGAAAGTCAGGCCTTTTCTGCTCTGATCTGCCGGGCTGGGGAACAATCGAACCCCAGCACAGAAGGCCTCTTGGCCCACAGCTCTTGGGTTTCCAGAGCATCCCTTTATCAACTCTGAAGCCAGAAGGGGAGTGGGGCCATAGGCATTGTGTAGACGGAGAAAGGGAATTCAGGATTGGGAGATTGATGAGTTCCTAGAAGGTGAGGTGAAAAGACACATTTGTCACATAGATTTTTTTTTTTTACTCCTTCTAAAGAAAATGAAAAACGTTTTATAAAAAAAAAAACTATAGACAAATATGACATAATAAAAAAAATAAAAAACAGCATTAAGAAAACAACCACATTCACAAAAGCATCAACAAAAAGAAAACGTATAGGAGACGACAATTTTAACAATATAACAAAAATTATATATATATATATGGAAATATATATATATATTTGGAAAGTTAGAGCATTCCTACCAAAATGAAAGCCAATCTAAGGGAAAGGAATTCCATTTATGTGCCCTGAGAGACCCATTGTGGTTAAGTTCATCAAATTGAGCTGCAATTCCCATCAAAATACCAGCAACTCTTTTATAGAAATTGATTGATAAGGTAGTTTGAATGTACTTGGCCCCCATTGGCACTATTAGGGAGGTGAAGCTTTGCTGGGGCCTTGTTGGAGGAAGTGTGTTACTGTGTGGGTGGAGTTTGAGGTTCCCAATGCTCAGGATACCTTGCAGTGTCTCAGTCAATTTCCTGTTGCCTGCAAGATGTAGGACTCTGAGCTACCACATCTGACTGCCACCATTCTCCCAGACCCAATGAAATGTTTTACTTTACAAGAGTTGCTATCGTCATAGTGTCTCTTCACAGTAATGGAAACCCTAACTGAGGCAATCTTAAAGTTGTGTGGAAATGAAAACAGCCTAGCCCCTGAACGAGCCTTTAAAAGGAAACCGTGAGAGGACATGCCACCTGAGGTCAAAACTCATTGCAAAGCAACGGAAATGAAGATTCTGGCATTGCTGAGAAGAGGGACAGGCAGGCAGGCACAAACTCCAACATTCTTGTGGATTGATTTCAGGCAGCGATGCCCATGCAATTACACAGAGAATAATAACATGACAAAAATTAGATCGCAAATCAATTAAGTTGGAAAGGGGAAGCAGTAAAATCAACATAATGAAAACAGAACAGTATTATCACCAAATCGCTCAGGGGCAATTGGGTTCACATAAAGAACAAAACACTCTAGGACTCTTATCTTACATCATACATAATGACCAACCATAAGGAGTTGAAGATTTAAATGTCAGAGTTAAAGCACAAAATAACAATTTATGACCTTGGTTTAGGCCAAGATTTCTTAGCTACACCTCCAAACGCCTAATTCCGGAAACAAAATATGGGTAAACGGTGCTTCATCAAAACATTTTTAAGTAAGTTATATACTTTAACTTTTTCTTTCTTTTTTTTAAATTTTGACAAATCTCTGTTTACCAGTATTTCTTTTTCAGGAATTACCTGTAGCTCTTTGTGCAGGGTTGGGGCCTCCTGGTTTTCCTGTGTCCATGTTAGCATGTGTCATTTTCCCGTCAGCAGGTTGAAGGGCATTTAGATTGTTTCATCGACTAGCTATTGTGAGTAGAGCAAGGAGGAGCTTGGCTGATCAGGTGTCTGTGGGGTAGGATGTCAAGGCCTTTGGGCACACACTGAGGAGTGGCATAGATGGGTCATGGGTCATGTGGCAAATTTATTTTCACTTTTGATGATTTCCATAGTGGCCTGACCAGTTTGCAAAACTACCAACGGTGAGAGAGAGTTCCCTTTTCCCACACCCCTTCCAGAGTTTGTTGTTGGTTACTCTGTTGATCCTTGCTGTTCTGAGTGGGAAAAGATAATATCTAAATGTTGTTTTGATTTGCATTTCCCTGATTGTTAGGGAGGGTAAACCACACACACACACACACACACACACACACACACATACACTAAAACCCAAACCTGATTTTTTTTTTATTTTGTTTTGTCTTTTTTTTTTCTTAAATATACTCTGGATATCAGTCCTCAGATGCATAGCTGGCAAAGATCCTGTCTCGTTCATCTTCAACTGATTGATTGCTTTCTTAGCTGTTCAGGAGAAGATTTTTAGTTCTTTTGGAGTACCACTTTGCCAGTTATTGGCCTTAGTTCTTGGCCAACAGAGTCTTATTCAGAAGGTCTTCTCTTACGTAAGGGTTCTAAATGATGTTATTTTCCAGTACCTCCAGTGTTTAAGATTATGTCTTTGATGCCTCTGAACTTAGTTTCTGTGCAGTTTTATCTTTCTGCATGTGGATATCCAGTTTTCCCAGCGTCCTGTGCAGAAGATGGTTTTGGAATTTTTTTCGTTAAATAGTAAATGGCTGAAGTTGCATGTACTCAGTTTTGTTCTATTGGTCTATACGTCTTTGTTTTTGTTTGTTTAGCCAGCACCATATTGCTTTTGTTCTTATGTCCCTGTAATATATTTTGAAATCTAGAATGGCAATCCTTCCAGCATTTTCCTTTTTCCTGAGGATTGTTTTAGCTATCTAGGATCTTTTGTAGTTGCCTATGAATTTTAAGATTGCTTCTTTTTTCTATAAAGAACGAGAAGAGGATTTTGATTGGGATTTTTATCAAATCTGTAAACAGCTTTTAGTAGAAATGGTCATTTTCACACTATTAATTCTCTCAATCCATGAGCATGGGGTGTCTTCCCATTTTTGACTGTTTTTATCTATTCTTCAGAGATGTAATGTGTTCAATGTGAAGGTAGTTACTTACCTGCTTGGTTAGGTTTACTCCTACTTTATGTTCTTTGAGACTATTGGAAACTTGAGTGCATCCATGATCTCACTTTGCATGTCTGTTGCGATAGTGGCATGGGGAGCTATTGATTCTGTATTCTGCTACTTTGCTAAATTTGTTTATCATTTCTAGAAAATTTCTGGTAGGATTTTGGGGCTAATATGTCAGGAATGATACTGAAAAGGGGTGCAGACAGGGGACAGGCCTATCTTGTTCCTGACTTCAGCGGATTGCTTCAGGACTTTTCTCCATTTGGAATGATGTTGGCCACGGGTTTCTTACATATACAGCTTTTAGTATATTGAGAGATGTTCCCTCTAGTCCTATTCTCTAGGACTTCTAATGTGAAAACTAGCTGGATTTTGTAAAAAGCCTCTTTTGCAGTAATTGAGATGATCATGTGATTTTTTATTTATTTATTTATTTATTTTGTGCCTAAGACCTTTTTTTTGTGGTTTATTACATTTATTGACTTTCATATGTTGAACCATCCTGCATTCAGGAGAAGAGACAACTTGGTCATGGTGGGTAAACTTTTTATGCATTCTGTATGCAAGTATGTTAGTGAGCATTTCTGAAGCTGTGTTCATCAGGGATATTTCCTTCACTTCCTCCTCCTCTTCCTCTTCCTCCTCCTCCCCTCTCCCTCCTCCTTTGAATACTTTAAGAAGGATTAGCTAAAGATCTCCTTTCAAATTCTGGTAGAATTCTGCTGTGAATCCATCTGGTCCTGGACTTTTTTTTTAGTTGGAAGGGGTTTTGTTACTATTTCAATCTTCTGGTTTGTTACGGGTATGTTTAGATTTTTTTTTTCTTGGTTTAATTTTGGTGGAGGAAACAACTACATTTTTAAAAATTAGGTAAAAGAGTAAAATAGTTACCTCCCCCAGGAAACTAGAATAAAATGAGCAAATCACAGGATGCCCAACATTACTATTGATTAGGAAAATTCAGATCAATGCCACAGAGATGTCACAACATGTTCGTGAGGCACAACTGGGTATTTTTAACTTCTGGCAATATCAAATGTTAGTGAAAAACGGTAGAGTGGAATCCTCTAAGCATTAATGCTGAAAATGGAAGAAAACACACACACACACACACACACACAGAGGCTTTGTAAAGCACTTAGCAGTTTTTGTCTAACGTTAAAGCAGAAGTCAGCCATCCCTTCCTAAGCCTTTACTTGGGGAAGTGAATCCCATGCTCAGATATTCACAGCAGTTTATTCATGAAAATGACCTCAATTGGCCAATGAATAAACAAGCTGCAGTTCATTTAGGAAATGACACAGATGTGGAGCGCTGGCTGCACGTGCTGTGACTCCATTCATATAAAATTTTTGAAGAGACAAAGCCACAGCGATGAGGGGGGGGGGTTGTTGGACCAACAGTAACCTGTAAGGGTACAAAAGAAGTTCCTAGAGACGGAAATATTCTGCATACGGTGGCGGTATCTTCATGACTATAAATCTATACTTAAATAGATGTATGTATGATTGGTTATGTATTCATATAATAATATATCATTGTCAAATCTTGGAGTAGTGCCCATGAAACTCAGTGAATTCTTATGTGAATTACATACACCTTGAGGAATTTAAACCTTTTATTGTTTATAGGAGTTCATCTGAGCTACTAGCTCACCTTCAGTGTCTCTGTAACTTTCCTTCATTTGGGTTTCCTCAAAATTAATTTGGGGACAATCTTTAGGTTCAGGTTAGATCTTTGCACTCAAGATAACCTGGCAGGTGACGTTTAAATTCCACAGAACTTCTTAGCAAATGACATAAGTTGTAGAAAGTTTTGTTTATCAATTCAGTAGAATTTCCCAAACCACCTAAAGTTTAGGAATATGAATATAGAGACCATCCACAGTTCCTCTCTGACCTCTGACTTGACATCCTCCTACAATGGTCACAGGGTCTCAGGTCATGGCGTTTTCTCTCAGCTGAGAAATATACTTCCACTTGCTGGGCCACCGATCCATCGCTGGCACTGTCCCTCCTCAGGGACCATTATTCCACCATCAGGGTCTCTATAGCTGCTACCAGATAGTACCACAGATGACCGGTATCTGTAGGTAGAGACAGGTCAATGTCTGGCAACCCGGAGTCCATGCTGTTGACAGAAATGCTACTCACGCACAAGTATTCATTCCATCTAAATCTTCTTTGGCCATCTGGCTGTGAGTGACCTGTGTGAAAAGGCTAGAAGGTTGCATGCATGCTGTATCAGCTTCTAATATAAATAAGATAGTCAAGGAGTCAAGAGCCCAAGAGCCAAGGGGTAGAAATGGCAATTTTGGCAATCTTCTTGACATCTAATGAGCCAGTGAGCAAGAGCTGTATTTCCTCTTCTACAATAGATGACAGAGACACCACTTAGATCAGGGGTCGCCTGGAGCTGCAGGGAGGAGGGAAAAATGGGAGTATTGAGGAAGAGAGCAGGTTTCTTTTCAGAGATAGTGAAAAGTTCTACAGTTAAATTATGGCAATGATTATGCAACTCTGCAAGAATTGCTAAAATCATAAAATTCTACAAGGGAAATGGGTGAGTTTCGTGGCATTTAAAATTACACTTTAATAAATCTGTTAAAAATCCTCTTTGAGTGACACTTGGATTGTTAATCCAACAATGTTTATAGGCTGGAATTTCTACAACGGAGCGTGCACGTGCTAAGGCAAATGTTAATTTATGCTTTTCGAAACTGAAGAAAAGTTGCCCACACGAGCGAGTTTGAGAAGTGTCAGAAGTGTGCCCATGTTGCTGAGGTATGGGTGCAATCCAGTGGTCCCGTTCCACAGAAGAGGTGTGGGAGTTTTGTTCGGTCATGTAGACTTATGAGGACATGGCTGAGCATGTGGATCCCACTCTGTATGAGGCATCATGGTTGAGTGTGTGGGTCCCACACTGTGTGAGGCGTCTGTCTGCCCTATATATAGAAAACGAGAACAGAATTGGAGAATGACAGTCCTCCTAATGGCCACACTCAAGAGGTAGATTCTAAAGCAGGCAATATAAGCACCTGTCTGTCCCCTGGGAGAGCCCACCACGGACTCAGTGTTCTAGAAGCAACAGCGGACATCTCCTGCAAGTAACCTCAGGAGCAAACACACTGACTGTGAAACGCATTTGAGAAGGAATGCCATGTAACACCAAGAAAGTGGAGTAGGGAGAGAAACTTGCCAAACAGTGAGGAACCAGTTAGCAAGGGAGGGACCTGTAGTGATATCTTATTTATGATTTGTTAAAGCTTGCCTGAGGATTCAGGAAGCAAAGTCGGCCACAAACCATACAAGCTAGGCAAACACATTTAATCCCAGAAGTCAGAAGCTAACAGGTGGTGGTACACACCTTTAAGGATTAAGAGGTAGACAAATCTCTCTCTGAGTTCAAGGCCACCCAGGGATACATGAGATTGAACCAGTCTACAAGAGTAACAGAGCTCACGCCTTTAATCCCAGCACTAGAGAGGAATATAAGACAGGGGCATTCATTCTTCAGCCACGCTGAGGAGAGGCAGCAGGGTCAGCCCATTCAACCTGAGGTAGTAGTAAGAGCTGGTGGTCTGCTACTTTGCTTTTCTGACCTTCAGCTCGAAATTTGAACCCCAATATCTGTCCCTGAATCCTTTCATTTTTTTGTGTTATAGGGACCCACTCTAAGGAGGAGTCTTGCAAGGGGAAAAAAAATCTCTGTAACTCAATAGCATGGACTTCTAAAGTGGCTGGAAGCTTTACAGATATACATGTTTAAAAGCCAGATTCTCTGGAGGCCACAGTATTACCCACAGCCTCATCTGGTTCATCGTGACCCCTCACTTTGGGGGGGGGAGAGTCAAAAGTTGTTTGTTTCCTGTTTGGTGGAATGTGGTGATAGAGGAAGACCCCAGATTTTTGTCTGAGTTGGAGGATTTCCTGAAAGGAACTTTTTTGTAAGTAGTGCTTGGAATTTAAGTATCAGTACACGTTCTTTATTCTGACCATTCTTACATAGACTGATGTTGGTGGTGATGGTTTCTCCATCGTGTGTAAAGATTTTTTTTTTTTCCTTACACTTCTTTACATTTCTGTCTTTACATTGAAAAGCGAGCGTAATAGATTTAAGAAGGCCTCTGGTTAATCATGCTGCCGGAGGGAAGCCATAACTAAAAGGAGGAAGGAAGCAGGAAGTAAGAAGTACAGACAACGAAGTGGAGAAATGCGGACCCTTCGTGATCAGCTGGTGGGAATGTAAAACAAACAGCACAGGGGTTCCCAAACCTAAACGCAGAAACTAGACCCTCCACATGATTCAGCAATTTCACTCCTAGGACAGAAAACTGAAATTCAAACAACGATGTGTACTTACTTACACGCTCAGCATTGTCCACAGAAGCCAAACTGGGGATACCCAAATGTTCCTCAGTGGATGAATGGAAAATGAACAGAAGGCCTATACACGCAAGACTGACAACAGCTCTGAACCAGCAGAGCCTGAGTGTGTGTGTGTGTGTGTGTGTGTTACAGCAGACATCAGGCTCCGTGAAAGGGGTCACACCAGACTGATGTGTCCCCAGGAGGCCCGTCGATAGAGATGTGGGCATCAGTGCTCACAGGACTGGAAGGGTAGGAGGGGGGAGAAAGCACTAGAAAAACTCAGGGTCACTTCCAGTGAGGGGAACATTCCAGATCTGGACAGATGTGGGGCCTTTTCACTGCGATTATGTTCTTCAGTAAGGCTAATTTCGGGGGTGTGTAAGTCTCACCTCAGCAAGTTGTTATCCTTTAAAAAAATACGTTTCTGGGCCAAGCTTCAGCCTGCTGCTGATGGCGGTGGCGGTGTGCTCCCCTGCGGACGAAAGAAACCTTGAGTGGGTGAAATAAAGGTGTGCCAGCCTAGTGGCTAAAGACGGAAGATGCCGAGCTGTTACCTGCTGCCCTGGGCGCTACCCGAAAGAGGTTCCTCTGATGCTCAGTGTTGAGTAAATGGACCAACTGATGGCAAAGAGCTCGTGGGGCAGATGCAAAGGGGAATTGTCACCACGGAAGAGGGAGGGGCCTTGAGATTGACTTTCCAGTCTGCGTCCTGGTATCGGCAGGTCCTCACCCCTCACCTCCTTCATTACCCCTTTCCTCCCTCCCAGCCTTTGCCGCTGGCTTCCTCTGCCCCCCCACCCCCGAGCTCTGCTCTGTGCTGGCTGGAGCTTTGCTAAACATTAATGCTGGGCTTGATTACACTATTTGGTCATGTCTAATGAGTTGCAGTCTGGGGTGAATAATAAACCTCGTCTCTGGCTGCCCTCAGGCTGTGAAGGCCTTGGAGTCCAGACAAGTATGGGACAGGAAGGGATCCAAAAGAAACGGCAAGACTAAAGCCGGGAAGATGGTTTCTCCTGAAGGCCTTGAATGCAGAAGCTGGGGGCCGGGGCATGCAGAGCTAGGAAGCTCCATTGGCTCCTTCTCCCTGCAGGGGGAAAGCTGAGAGGCAGACAGGGGACACCTTCTGGGAGCCTAAGCCTCACATGTCCTACAGCCTGGATCAGCCTTAGGGTCCAGGGTTATCCACTGCACGGGAGGCTCAGGGGTGGAAGGCCAAGGTGTAGCTCCACACAGACAAAGGGAGTCATGCCAACAGGAACCAGTCACTTTGAGGACAGCGACACATAATGAGTCTCCATGTCTATCATTTTATCTACCCTTTGATCTTGAGGGAAAAGCTGGGGTGTAGCTTCTGGAACCTGACCCTTAGACCATCCCCAGCTCACCATTGGACATTCCTGGAATGGGCCACTGCCAGGGGGTTACAAAAGAAGGGGACACCTAGCGTTAACATGAGAAGTCCAGAGGCATCCTCTGCTGGTCCATCCCCCACAAGCCAGCTCTCCACCCCTTGGGGCTTTCCAAGGACCCCGGGGAGCATCTGCTGAAAGGCCAGACGTTTCTCGGAAGCTAATTGGCGATGTCTTGTGCCTGTCCTAAAATGCTATTAGCAGAGTTCAGTCAAAGGTTTAAATCAATTTGGCCAGAATTGTTGAGTGGCCACTGCAAATAGGGTTCTGAAAAGCCTGAGATGGATGGCTTTTCAGATGTGGATGTGCTTTTGAACTCAAAATGAATGGTTTTAGCAGTAGGCACAGTAGAAAGTCTGCTATCACACATCCGAAGGACAAGAATTCATTTAGGAAACACACGAAAACAGAGCCAGGTGGTAATCAGGAAATGTGGAGAAATAATTAACCATGACAAGAAATTCAGTTACAGTTAACTTATGCTAGTTTACAAATAATTAATAGCTTTATCTGTGGGCTCAGTCAATCTAAGATAGCAGTTACTAACACACTCGCTGCGTCGTGAGGAGTGGAAAACCGCTCTCCACCGCTCACAGGAGTGCTGCTTAGGTCCCCCGGGAGGGAAGTAATGAGCCTCTGAGGACATGTATAAGGGGGCCAGGTCACCTCATCTGTGTCTTCCAGCCAGGGTGAGTCATGGGAGGAAGTGTACAAGCTCCTGATTCTCGGAGCTGTCCTACAAGGACCCCCTGAAGCAACACAAAGCTCCCCGAGCTGAGCCTACCAAGCAACGAGTGATGGAAACCCCAACAGGAAGCAGGTGTGGTTGAGGGCAGGAGTTCAGATACTCAACACTGACCATTCATTTAGATGCAAAGAGAAACACAGGGTGAGGGGTTGACGTGCAGTTCTAGAAGATTCTTCAAGGTGCCGAGAATGTGGTTTCTCTCTCCAGACACTCTTCTGAAATCCTTGTGTAATGCCAGAGGGAAGAGATGGGCTGCGAAGTATGTGTGGAGGACTCAATCCTCACCTCACAGCTGCAGCATGACACTGTGAGGGAGAAGACGGAGTGGTCCCAAGACAAAGGGTGGTTCCCAACACAATCCTTGTGGTGAAGGGAGTGCCGATGGGTAAGGAAACTACAGCAGGAACCCAGACGGCCAGAGACATGTCATATTCCTGAACCTTCCTTTCCCAACTGTGATTACAACAGTGTCATGAGGCTGAGAGCTAGAACACACAGAGCTGGAAGCTCCTAGAGGAGCCACCTGAGGCAAGGTGTGAGGTGGACCCTGTGTTTAACCTCCCAAGGGATGCCTCACTTGTGAGTGTGAGGGTGATTCCATATTTGTAAGGAGAAGCCTCGGCTTAAAGGCACTGACTGCTTTCCCAAAGGACCAGGGTTCAAGTCCCAGCATCCACATGGCAGTTAACAGCTGTCTGTAGCTCTAAGACCAGAAACTCTCACACAGATACACACACACACATGCAGGCAAAACCTCCAATGCACATAAAATGAAAGTATATACAGAAGTCTCTCCATAATTTGCCTTTCCAAGGTAGTGGTTAAGACGGGCTCCTATCAGACTCTGGAGGTTGTCGTCTCAAGCACGTAAGTTAGGAGGAGCTCCTATGTCTGCATAATGATACTGGATACAGCAGACCCACCGTAGCATTTCAGATGGGCCTCCCTGAGGCCAAATAAGTCCCTAGATTTCATTTAACCTCTAGCCTTACCCTTTGCCCTTACTGCCACGTGTCAGAACAACACCTTGTAAGAAGACAGAAAGAATGGCGACTTTCTTGAACAAATTGGTGTTTAAAAAAAAAATGACTCATTCATGAAGGAAGGTTGACCTAGGGTGGAAATATTGAGTCTTGGGGCCTCTTACGCAGCAGGAAGCCAAGAGTCACAGATGCCCAAACAG
Source organism: Phodopus roborovskii (assembly GCF_943737965.1). Taxonomy (NCBI): domain Eukaryota; kingdom Metazoa; phylum Chordata; class Mammalia; order Rodentia; family Cricetidae; genus Phodopus; species Phodopus roborovskii. Next base: position 1,182,463 of record NW_026126611.1, on the reverse strand, counting down.
AAATGACAGCCAAGTTCCTGTGGATGTCCTGCAGGCGTGGACATGGACGGACACAGCTGATCTAGCAGACTTCCTACGGAGTACCCACCCAGCCCACACCCAAAAGAGCCTCTTGGAGCTCTTATGACTGAGGGTGTTCTAGTCATAGCCCTGGGTGACTCTTTCTAAGAGCCAGGGGACCGAGAAATGAAGTTGTGAGGGATAATCATTTTAGTAGAGAAGTCTCCCACAAGTGGTTGGGTCTGCAAACTGGACCAGTGAGTCAAAAATAAATAAATAAATGAAAATCAGTACTCTGAAAGAGACAGTAATGTTACCTACATATGAGCAAGTCGATGAGGTCCATCTCTGTTCTTCCCAACACTGGCCTGTCCCCCAAACCTCGAGGAAGCTCATTTCTGTCCTTCCTGTATTAAGTTCAATCTCCGTATGCTAAGGAGGCCCATCTCCATCTTTCTTCACACATCTCTACAGGAGGGTGCCAACTCTGTGGATCCCCCACACACACCATTTTACTTAGAAATCTGAGCCGTCACCCAAACCCTCGGGTTTTATCCTCAATTTTCAGAGCTTCTGTAGACAATGTTCACGGGAGACCTGGCAGGGGCAGGGCAAGGGTCGCGTCTTGACAGGACTGTAAATGCCAACGCCTGACCCTTGCCACTAGCAATTGTGAGATGTCACTTACCCTAGGAACCAACTTCTTGTGCCTTTCTCTCCTTCTTCGCTGTGCCAGGGCCCATCGGACTGGTAGGAGACCACAGCCTCATCCTATCTCAAAAAGGGGATTCCTTTGGAGAGACACCACTTACCTGTCTCGCAAATGTTCCCCTAGTTGTCCCAAGAAGCGCTCGGGGCCAGCCGCTTCAGTGCCCACTCTCTGGCTTGTTCCAGTGATAAGCAGGGCTCTGAACCAGAGAGTTAAGGAGGGAGATGCTTATACCATCTCTCCTTCCCTCCAATGTTTGTGATAAAGAATATCTTTTCAACAAACAGTCGCAGGATGTGTGTGTGTGTGTGTGTGTGTGTGTGTGTGTGTGTGTGTGTGTGTGGTGGGGGGTCATGTCTTCTGTTATGTTAAATTAGATTGAGGTTTTCATTTTTATTCTAGTGGTACCCTCAGAACTCCCCTTTTCTCTCACACACCATGCTCCCAGCTGCTATGTTAGTTAGCTCCTGCACCGAGGAGGCATGTTGAGATGCTGTGGGTGTGTGCACTAGTCGTCGGGTGAAAATCCACACTTCCAGTATTACACCCCAGCCTTTGGGTCTAGATGCAGAAACAGGGATCCCCGTGAGCAGGAGAAGAGGGGAGTCTGGACGCCTTTGCTTGGTTACACTATTCTACAGAGTGGGAGCGGGAAGAAACTTTCTGTTTAGTTAGACGCATGTCCACGTGATGCGTGTGTACGGGGCTAGAGAGTGGAGAGGTTTGGGCAGTAGGAAGCTTTGTCTCTGAGCGTAGGAGATCCTGGGTGTGGAGGAGCCCACAGTGAACAGGGAAATGGAGAGAAGAGGATGGTTGGGGGCAGAGCTTGCAGTAGGTGCTCTGGGATCCCCGTCAGAGGTCTGAGGCTTGGAACGCAGAGATGGGCGCGGGCACAGCTGTCTGCTTTCCCTGGAGCTACGTGGGAGGAAAAGAGAATTAGCACTGTGCCTGTGTGTAGGCACAATCCTCTCCAGGGAAGCTGGATCGTTCTGAGAGGGCCTTGTGAATAGTGAGTTGTCACCATGGACAGCAGCCTCTGAACCCTGCCAGAGCCTGGTTGCAAAGGGCTTCAGAGTGAGCGGTGAGGGAGAGGCTGGCCTTCACGTCTCATGACACCCCTGTTCAAAGACCTTGTTCCAGATCCTGCACTAAAATCGGGCCTGTGGTTTCTTATCATACAATGCTTCTACTGCCCTTGGGAACCGCCTTAAGTGATTCCCAGAGATCTCGTCATGTGAAGTTCACTCCCATTCTTCGCAGTGCTAAAAATGGCTAGTGACTGCGAAGGGGTGAGCAAGCCTTCCTGTCTCCCACCTGCTGCATCTTGAGTGGGGGCTGGCATCTACCCTAAGTGCCACTGGCTATCCGCTGAAGCATGAACACGTTTTTAAACTAGAATCCAAAGGTATCAAGCAGAGAGCAGTATGCCAGCTCCCAGGAAAGATTAAATCACTAAGGTAAACACTTTCAGATGTAATTCAAACACCTCTCAGGAAAATGTCTCCTTCTAGAGTGATCTGAGGTGGGCGAGGGCTTTGGAGGGCTCTTCCTCATCACTCAGGCTGAGGCGAGCGGAAAAAGCCCATGGCTGAGAAGAGTGTGGACCTTGCTCAGCTCCTGTCTTAGCAGCTCTGGGGTAGTGACACAGACTTAAAATCCCCCTGTTGCCCTGCATACCCAGGAAGAGAGTGTGGCTCAACAGTGGTTGACACTTACAAGCATCTGTACAGAAAGTGGGACATTTCTCTGCATAGGGACCTCCTGAAGCCTGAATTCAACCCACCTTCCCACCCCTCAGCCTGCAGCCTCTGGCACTTAGCAGCGAATGTGAGCTGGCTGTGGCTGTTCAAAATCTGTGAATTCGTGGGAATGTGGAGCCTGGGCAGCTTCACTGGTACCCAGAGACACTGGTGGATGAATAGGTCTCTGTCTCATAAGGAACAAAAAGAGCTTTCGGGCAGGAAACATCACAGTCTGCGGAACTGAGCAGAGCTGGAACCAGGGTCTGGGCTCCACAATCCACCTGTTGTGCTGCATTTGGGGCAGATTCCTTGCATTCCAGAACTCTGCATTTAGATACGCCTCACACTGTTTTTGTGAGGGTTGGATGAGATTATTTGTGCATGAGTCCTTCCTAGCTCTATAGGTGGCAATCGCTTGCACCCAATTTTTTTTTTTTTTTTTTTTTTTTTTAAGCCATGACCCTGGGAGTCAGATGAGGCCTATCTTCTCTGGTTTTATCTTTCTGTCAGCCCCGCCTCATCCCTGACATCTGTCCTGTCAGTTCTACCTCCAAGATACACCACACAGCTTCTGCAGCCCTGTGACTTCAACCTTTTCTCTGAGCTGGATGTGTCCCCACATCCTCTGAGGAAAGGGCAGTCACACCCTGTCCCCACCCCCCTCTCCAGCTCTTGTCAGTTCTCAGAGCTGGGGCCATGGTCCATAGAGCCTCCCTTTCGTGACACTTCTACTTGGGATGACATGCAAGCTCCTCAGAGGGTCTGCTCCTCTTGCTATCCATCTCTGCACACACTGCCCCTTTCTCAAGGCTATACTTTCCTGACAAGGCATGGTGTGCATGCTCCCCTCACCTCTGAGGCCTCTCCATACAGGTCAACTCAGCAGGGATCTTTCCCTCCATCCCTCAAGGCTTCTCAAGCCTCCTCCATTCCTGTATCTTTAGCCCTTGGCAATATTTAGCTATGCGCCTATTTATAGGATCATAAGGTGTATGCTATTTTCCTAATACAAATCCAGTGCATGCAGACACTCTGGTGGGTTAATACTGAAAGATCAGAGAAGGAGACAGCCATTACAGAGACCTTTTACCTCTACTGAATCTTCAGACTAACGGGGGTGGGGGGGATGGAAGGTGGGGGGGAAAGGGGGTAGATCCTGCCCCTATGAATCCTCACAGTGATTGCCATGAGCTCATATCTCCTCCTGCCTCTCTGCCCAGCCATATCCCTTCCTGTTTCCACCTTCCTAGTGCTGGGATTAAGGGCATGTGATCCCAAGTGCTGAGACTAAAAGTGTGAGCCCCACACTTCCTGGCCTCTATGTATAACTAGTGTCTTAGCTCTGCCTCTGACCTTTGAGCAAGCTTTATGTGTTAGATCACAAAATATCGCCACAGGACCTCCATATCAGAGTCTTTCCACCGCTGTACAATCAACCAGTTGTGGGTTAAATACTTAGGAAGAAGTTATCTGCACTGAACACATACAGATTTTTCTTTGGCATTATTGCCTATCCAGTACAGCTGCAACTGCCATTTGGAGGCGATTCCCGGGTTGCAGCAGGTTCTATGCAAATACCTCATCATCCATGTAAGGACCCTAAGCAGCCTTGGATTTTGGTGAAGCTCCTGAGGGCTAACTATGGACTTGGGTCAGCCTCTGGGTCCAGGTATTTCAGCTGCCTTTCCCCTTTGCTCACCAGGCAGAGGCAGGCAGCTTTGGGCTATCTATGTGGCTGTTTGCCCTCCCAATGGAGATGCTAAGAAAGGCCTAATGTGCCTTCTGATAGTCTTTAAAAGATACGAGGGACCAAATAAATATCTCTTCCACACTTAGCTCCAACACCAGAGCAAGAAGCGAAGGGTGCTCGCTGACCACAGTGTTATGATAAAGCTTGAGGGGGACCCTGTGGGGATTCCATGGAGGGTGAGATTGACCAAGGCGGAGGCTACAAACTTGCCAGGAAGACAGAGCTTAAGCAAGAAGTTTTATTAGAAGGGGGGGGGGGAGAGAAAAGAGGTAAAGAGACACAGCGAGAGGGGGCAGAAGAGAAGAGGGAGACAGGAAAAGTCCTGTCTGCCCCAGGGGAACAGCGGGAAAGAGAGAAGGAAAGCAGAACGTAAGTGGGCGGGGTCTTTTAAAGGGTCCTTTGCACCTGTGTGCAGACTAGGAAACCATGGAACCCTGGGCTGACCAGGGCACTGCCTGAGTGCATTCTGCCAGGTGACAGGGGCAGGCCAGCGTAATGCCTGAGTCCTTATACACAGCTAACTACTTCAGGAGGCTTGCCTTAGTGAGTTCCCAGATAACCCTGGGACAGCTGTGAGCTGTCTTCACTCTGAGGCAACATGGAGACACGCTGCTGTGAGAGAACTCTCCCATGAGTGCAAATCATTTATCATCGTAGGTAGATAAGGGATGTGCAATAGGAATTAAATGTATGCCCCTGTCACCGGGGCCTCATTGTAGTTTCTTCTCTAAGTGAGTCCGAATATGAGAATTCTGAAAGAAAATGCTATGGATTGAACATAAAATATTCCCCAAGGTTTGTGCTAAAGGCTTGGTTTCCAGCAGATGGGGACCAGGTGTTCTCCGCACCAGAAAGTGAAGTAGACACAGGTGATGATCTTCAAGGAGACACAAAGTTGCAGGAGAAATGCTGCTGGTTTACATTACGCCTGAGGGGCAGGGCGGGACGGGGCGGGGAAGGGCGGGGCAGGAGAGATGGGGCAGCTTTGGGTAGTGTAAGCCAGAGGGGGCCACAGTGTTGGGTCAGTGAGATCGCTCAGAGAGAGACATATATACACAGGGATCCCAGAGCATCCACTGCTGGATCCACCTTGTACATACCTACCAAGGATATGATGCACATACGCAGCAGAGTCTTTGCAAGGGACCTCCATGGAGTCTCGGGGTGCAGAGGTTTGAGCATTAGCCTGTCCCATTCCTTGTATTCTAGAGATGATGCCACTGGATAGGTGGTAACTGGGCACTTCCCTGGCTATGGCTCCTAGCAGATTATTTGGGCATACCCCATGATTCCTCAGCAACCTGGAGTAACTAGAATATGCTAGCATTTGTTTCCAAGGGCATGCAGGTGATTAAGTATACTGTGTGTGTGTGGGGGGTGAGGACACAGAGTTTTGCAAACACTGGAGGTTTTAGCATTTCTGTCATCTGAATGAGAACAACTTGCTTGTAAGCAGATGCAAACCTGCTACATGATTTCTTAAGAGAACCCCAGGGTCTGCAGCATACTGGCTTGCTATAAAACCCTTTCCTGGTCTATGCTGGCCACAGTCTGCTGTCCTCTGACCCCAGGGCAGTGGTTGCTACTCGTGACACTAAGTTCTGTTACCTTTTTCTTCTCCAGGACACAGTATGTGGGAACATCAAAGTTCCAAGACCCCCGTGGTTTGGCTGGTGCTGTCCTTGGTACTTTGTCCTGGATTAACTCAGAGAATCCAACCAGTAGAGCTTGGGTGGGCGTGGCCTCGTCTCTGTTTGGCCTAAGTGTGTAAACTGAAGGGAAGGCCCCACCAGACTCCCCAGCCCCTCCTCTGTGGGAACAGAGACGCCCTTACTGGTTAATGAGGTTTTGTTGTTCAGGGCTTTTTAGGAGCTACAGCATGTGATTAACGGCTGCTCTGGGGCACAGCCCCTGGGTGCCTCAGTGTGCAAAGACTTGAGCCCTACACATTGACAACCACCTGCCTAGGGCTCTGTCATGAGCAGGCAGCCATTACACACCCCTGACAGCAAGCAATAAGTGGCTGTATGAGGAGCCTGCCCTGTTCCTCCTCTAGGGCTGATACCTGCAAGTCCACGCCCCATGCAGGCGCTGAGCACTGAGCAAGTGGATATGGCTGTCACCAGGCTTGCCAGGACTCATCTCTTCCACCCTGAACCAGGCCTTCTTAGGAGTTCATTTCTATGGACAAGTGGTTCTTCCTAGAGTCCTGTCATCAGGATGAATTGGCTCCACACAGATCGACCCTGGAGGGTTGTGGTTTTAGCCATTAATTAGTCATACTGGTAGCAGGTGGAAAACAGAACAGGTACACAAAATCACAACCGCCACCAGCCCCCCGCCATCCCAAACCAAGAACAATGGCAAGGCAACCAAGAGAATTATAGCCAGACCATGCAACACTCCAGACCAGAAGGTGAAAATAGGTCTTTTGGAGTCACGGAGGTGATGGGTGAATGAAAACTACCTGCACTTGAGAACCTGGGTGGCAAGGACCAGTACTGAACTACACCTGGGGCTCCACCAGGGTGATGCCATGGACACAAGCTGCCCACTATGCAAGAACACTTCCCTTAGGGTTGTTCAAGCTTGAGAGAAACCAGACTTCCCAGCTTCCAGCATATATCCTGGCATCCAGCAAACCTCAGAATAATCTCCATTGTTTCTCTGTCTTGCCTGTCCTCAGACTCTCATTATTTCAGGCGCCAGCCACATCATTCCCACCTCAGATCACACCCTAGAAATGATGGCTTAGTCCAGGGTCACAACCCAGGCAAATCTCAATGACATCAATAATGCCTGGTGCGCGACAGTTCATTGCTCCCACGGGCAAGGCCCCAGACCTGTGTCCTGAAGAGGGTCTAGCTCCCCCAGGCTGAGGAAGAGGCCCATGACAGAGACTTTGCACCCTGATCCTCAAGGAGGCACAATTTGCAGAGATCACTGACGAATGAAGATTCTACTCTAGGTCTACAGCTGAGTCTTGGCTTTGCCCCTTCCCCATCCATCTCTGAGGCTCACTGCTCTCTGAGGTCAGAGTCGCACTCTACACACACTCTGCCCACTGTCAGCTCTAGAGAGCCATGCATCTGAAGGTTAAGGTAGAACAACCCAGCCACCCCCCACTCCCCACCCCCCCCCAGGCCCATATTCCTCACAATAATTACCCTGTGAGATTTGTATAAATTTCTCTCTTGTGTTGGCTTCAGTGAGTGGATGCCTTTAATTTTATAACGTGGATCTCCATGGCTTCAGCAAGGAGAATCAGAAGAGGCAGCTCTGAGACCAGACCATACGCTGAGGGGAGCTGCTGACGGTGCTCACCAAGGTGCTACCACTGGCCATGTGCCGTCACAGGGGACCCAATGTGCCTGAGGTGACTTTGACCCACAGCCATTTCCTGGTGGGCTTTTCAAACTTCAGGGAGTTGTAGACTTGATTCCCTGCACCCTTGGAGTCGGGCACACCGGTGGGGAGGGAGGTGGGAAGAGTACCTGCACCGTCCAGGGTCAGGGCGTCAGGACAGCAGCTTCCGGCAAAGTGTGTGTGAGGGCTTAGCAGGCTCATGGTTTTCCCACCTCTGAAATGTACACTAAGGGGCAGAACAGGAGGAAGGAAATATACTCCCCCACTATTGACACTGGGGGCCGCCTCTCTCCACGCGCCCTGCTGTGACAGCCACGGGCCCTGTTGCAAATATAACACATGTTCCCAGCATGTGTGTGGCAGGGCTCGGACCTCAAACTACCAAGAGTGCTGAGACCACTACACAGGAGGCCTCCAGATATCCCTAGGAGCAGATGGCATGGTCTACGCTCTTGTCCAGCACAGCCCAGAAGGCATTGGCCACCCATGTTCAGGGCCACAAAGAAAAGGTAGGGCAAGGAAGGACATCTGGCACCCTCTCCCAGATGTTCAGTGTAGGCCTATAGTGTTGCAAGCCACGATCAGGGGGGAAATGGCAAGAATTAACCTGCTTTGGGCTCCCCGATGCTCAGGCCCATGCAGGAGCCTTTGCCCAAAGCATCTTCCGATGTAGCCAGGAGCAGGCGCCTGTGAGGGATGACTGGGAAGCGCCAGGTATTCCTTGTTAGGGAGTGAAGGGCAATGGGAGTGGTTTCTTCTGGTCTGTGGTGGTGGAATTGGGGTCTGGGATACCCAGGCAGGTGACAGAGCACTGGTTATCGTCAGTCGCTTGGTTAATCACCCTCAGTGCTGGGGTTGGCACTGACACAGCCTTCTGCTGCTGCTGCTGGGAAGCCAGGTGGGCTAACACTTCACTGACTTGACCACGGGATCTGCCTTCAGTGTGGGTGGCTCTGCCCGATGGATCTGGGACTGGGATGGAAAGAAAAGGCAGAGGCCGGAGACTTGATTCTCTCTCCAGGACTAGAGCAACCTTTTCCCCTTTCCCTTATCAGATTCCAGGTTGTCTGGTCTCTGGAACCCCCTACCCCAGTATGGTTCTTAACTTGACTTTGTGGCCTTTAGTCTTGGATTGAGACTGTAATGGTTGCTCTGGTTTTTCAGCGGGCAGACAGCCTCGGGTAGAATGCAGCTTTTGCCCACCGGAAGCAAACCCACCAGTAAACCTTCTTCCGATCTCCATACTGATTGCTGCTGTCCTTGAGAGGGCATCCGTGGGTAATGACAGGGGTTTGTAGGATAAGGATCAAATGACAAGTGCTTCTTGCTGCAGAATTCAGGATTTACAGTAAGTATTTTTAGGGCAAACACTTGCTATTGGACGATCTGGAGACTTAAAGAGCTGTCTCTTGCCAGATCCAGGCACTTGCAACTGTCCCAGGTAAGGCCAGAGCTATTGAAAGGCTGACTGGACTCTAGCCCTCCGAAACCATATGCTTAATTAAACACTGTCTTGCTTAATGTTACCTTGGTCATGGTATTTTATTGCAGCAATAGTAAAGTAACTAAGATGCCCTCTGAGGAAGAATACAGGTACGTGTTGGCATGCAGACTGTATACCAGGAGTTTCTATTTTAGAGGCTATGGGTTAATTGGTTTCCTCTTGGGTGATCAAAGTTCTAGCGGGAGTCTCTGCTGAAGGTGTAAGTCTGTGGTGGGCCTTTCTATTGGGAACATGGGGCTGTCGCCGGTATTTGCATTGAGGGGTTTTGTGTCAATACTGGGAATTTTTGTTATTAGTTCTGTTTTCCCATTCAATAAATCTTATTAAAGAATGCAAGAAACTATGGATTAAGTGCTTCTCCTTCTGGTCCAGGGGTGAGACATAACCTCTGGGTGAGGCTACTGTGTGCCCCAGAGCCCAGACTCATTGTTTCTTACTCAATTCAGTCAGTGTGTGGCCTCGAGGCAGTGGCTCAAGGGACCCAGCATTTTTTGAGGTTGAACAAGACATCCTTGAAGGTGCCCACTCCCGTTGAGAGATAAATCACATATGGGGAAAAGCTCACAGAAGATGTGAGGGAATGCTCCAGTAAGTCTCCCTGACCCTGGAGAAGTCCAGTTCTCTGTGAGAGATAGCTAGCTTTGTGAGTAGGGCCAAGGTACTAACAGAGGGTGAGCCAATATGACACTCAGGGCTTGAAGACAGACTTGCTTTGTCTAGGAATGAGCTGGGGGTCTCACTGCATGGGTCCAGCCTAGCTCCCGTTGGGTCGACCTGTGCCTGCTGGGGTCCAGAGGGCTTAGCTGCCCACCGGCCCAGCACCACATTGCATTCAGGCAGATTCAGGGTATTAGTTGGCAGGCAGTCCTTGCGGACTTAGTCTACCACTCATGACATAGACAGGGTGAGTGCTACCATCGCCTCCTAACCACATGGCCCTGAAGCCTTTCTGTATCATCCTTTTCTCTTTTTTCCCCTTAATGTTTGCTTTGCTGATTGTGAACACTTCCTTCAAAAGAGGAAAATGCTGGCTGTGCCCTTTTGGGTGTGGAGGTGGCTGGGCTCTGAATAGGCAGATGATGTGGCTCGGGCTCGGGCTTGCAAAGGTTCAGGATGTCTAAAGGGTGACACGCTGCTGCCCCGGAGGCGTCCTGTTAGCGTGTGTGTCGGAAATGGCGATTAACCCCGAGAGCCTAATTCTGCCCTTCCTCCCCCTCCTTCTTCCTTTCATTCAGTAAACATTTGAAAGTGGTGCTGTGTCAGGCTGCTCCGGGGTCCAGGGTCTACCAAGAGGAAGGGAAGTGCCCTTGGCTGAGTGCAGAGGGAGGAAAGCCAATGTACATGGGCAATGGTGGTTTCTGTTCAGAGCCACAGGACAGGGGTCTGTCACAGGTGCCCTGGGGAGCCTCGGGGTCCCACAGGAGAAGTGTAAGAAGGTTCCGGAAGGAAGGACTCAGCACAGAACATGTCTGAAGTAGAAAGGACCCAAGAGGAGTGAGTGCTTCAGACATGGGTCATGCTTTGCCCAGCACCGCAGTTTTTCAGGCAGGAGAAAGTGAGGTCAGTTCAAAACCAAGCCAGGGCCCATGCAGAAGGAGTGGCTGGCACAGACAGCTCTGGCTGGCAAGGCCCCGTGCCAAAGGCCTAGGGCCCAGATACCTCTGTGTGTGCTCCATGAGGGACAGTCTAGAGCAGGTACCGGGCCCTTGGCCCAATGCGCCTTCTGAGGATCCTGAACCCCACCGTGGAGACAGTTTCCAGTGTAATCTTACAGACCTGTTGAAACTTGCAGGAAAACCGAAATTCAGCGAACAGTCCCTGAGTGCGCTCAGCGTAGGAGTCCGGGGAAGCTGGGTCGAACGGGGGAAGAAGCAGAAGTAACAGAGGTTAAACCCAAGCTTTCCTCTTAGCCATTAAAGGAAAAATGGCTCCTATTTGGTGACAGCACTCTTTTGAGCGACACCAAGATGATTAATTAATGGAAATTAGAGTTTATGAATAACAAATAATCATTCTTATGAAGGAGCATTTCCATCTGTTGGATCTTCTGCTGTATCCATTTAACTACAGTTGGAGCGCCAGGGAAACCATCAACGGGGGAAAAATAAAATCGTGTTCCATTTAAAAGTTGTATCAACGGTTCACTCAGCAAGTGGAGGCATGAAAGGCAGCCAAACCCAGAAATGCGGCGGCCCTGGAGCCCTGCCTCACCTGGTGTTCCATGTGTAGCTGATGGCTCACCCTGAACTCTGCACCGGCCCTGAACATGTCAAAATGAGGCTTTCCAGTTACATTTTACTCACAAGGAAATGTCTGACATACTTTCAGCTTTGCAAACAGCATGGGTGTTATCTCCAGGCCTCGGTGGCACAGCCTTTGGGCACAGGTAAGCTTGTCATCAGGGCAATTACGTTTGTTGTAGTGATGGGCACTCCGAGGTTGGCGTAAACTCTGGGGAAATCTCTCTTCTGCTTCTCAGGTGGTCTCTCTACATAGCACAAGCTTTTTTTTTTTTTTTAATTTTAATTTTTTTTTTAGCATCCCCATCTTTCTGTGATGCATGTGTTTCTGTCAGCGGAAGAAGTGTGTGCTCTGTAGGGTTGTTGGGTGAACATAGAGGAAGGGAATTGGAAAGGATTTTTTTTTTTCCTCTTGAAAGGTCATCTCAGTGGTCCCTCCCAGTCCATACTAAACGATGCTCGGTGGTCTCACCAGTACTGGAAAATTTGGAAGAGCATCAGAGTACGATGTGAGAGTATTTTGGAACTGGGCGGAGACTTCTAAGTGGTCCATGAGCTCAAAACAACCGTCAGTGGAGATTTTATGAGATAATTTCTAACACAGAGGAAAGAAAGTACAAGGGTCTCCAGGAAACGGGAATGGCCGTGGGTAACTTTATCTATTTCAAGGAGGACTCTGTGACATACTTCATCTGTTCTAAGGAGGGCTCTGTGACGTAAAAGAGCGGAACAGCCCTCGCAGGCGTGATAACATAGTGACATTCATTGCCTGAACAAAGTCATCCAATGGCCAGTCTCACTCTAGGAAAGGCCAAAGCCGGAACTTGGAAAGTCAGCTCCTAACAGCAGGGTGTAGAAATAGAAAAAAGGGTGAAGGTGTGTGTGCTGGATACGGAGAGGAATGCTGGGAGGTTGTTGGGGCCCTGGGCTCCTGAGGTCTTTGGGAGGAAACAGTCATGGTTGTGTGTCATGTCAATGTGTCCCAGCCCTTCAGCTTCACGCTGAGTGGAATTTGTCCTCCTCGTCACCAAGCACGATGACATTCCAGCTTACGTTCCAGCTCACTTACAATATTCCCCAAATGTCTTTTTCCTGCTTGTGATGGCCACGAAAGGCATCTACCCTATGACCTAAGGGTGCAGCTTTTGCGAGTGTCACTCTCTGGGGTGGGCGACCCCTTGTCCAGCAGTTCAGGACCTCCCGTGTAGGTCCCCATGTCACTGAGCTTTGTGGGCCACCAGATATCTTCTCTCCTCAGCTTGTTTTGAGTCCCAGCCTTTTTTATAGAAATGAGGAGCGACCCTTGGGGATTCTGGACACGGAGTCCGTGCATGTATCATGTGGGGCCCTATCTCCCTTGATACAGCTTATCAAATAGAGAGGTCCTGACTTCATTGGGGTGAGACAGACACCCTGAGGCATGTCACTTTTTCTGGTGTTGGGTCTGTCATGTGGGGTTTTAGACTTGCTCGTACATGGGCCCCAACAGCCTTCTGCTAGTAAGATGGCCAGAGGGTGAAATAGCAAGCCACACAAATGTATAAGATGGGCTGGCACAGGCCCGTGTACGTGTACATGTGTGTTCCAGGATTCTTCTCCAACGAGCCGAAGGATGTCCATTGTCTCGGCTCCAATTTCTCAGGAATGGGGCTGCTCACTGAGAAGTCTTGCCATTCATGGTCTGAGTTAACTGGAGACAGATTTTCTCATTCTGAATTCCTGGCCGACATCAAAACCTCAAATCACACGGCTCTGCCTCTCACGCACGCAGCCCGTTTCACACACAAGGCCCGCCCTCACAACACCCATGCAGCCTCGTCACACCCATGCACACAGCCGTCATACAGTGACCTCTATCGCCTACATACAACCCGCCATAAACACGCAGGCTTATTTCACATCACACAGGCCCCCACATGCTGTCTCCACTCCAGTCTGCATGGTTTTGAAGAACTCCCTGGGGAACTGGGCCAGATACGCAGGCATCTGAGACTGCGTGGGGGAGGGGGCTGGGGAGGGTGACAGCTGGTGAGTTGTGGTCACCTCTGTGTAAGCCATCAGCCCCAGGTGGGAGGTAAATCAGCAGTCCTTAGGTCAGATGGCACCGCCCCTGTTCCCAGGATTGGCTGTCCTCACCCCAGGAAGGTAAGCAAACTCTGCATGTGTTGTCGTCACTCACAGAGCCCTGGGGGGAGAAGAGGACGCAGGGCTGACCGCCCGGGGTGGCAATAGGACACCATGCACAAGGAGCCGGCCAGCACAGCTGAGTCCAGCAGGGATTTAGATCAAAGGTTGGCAGCTGTGCTGCAGTGAGGAGGGCCAGGAGGGAGCCTCTTGGGGCGCCGAAGGGGCGCCCGGCCCCAGCTCTGTCCACTCTTCTGAATCTTGGGGTCTTGGGGCCTCCGCACTGCAGGGCCCCTTTCTCATGGGCAAGGAGACCCACCCATGCTCTCTCTCAGGAGACGGCTGAGGCCCTTCCAATCCTGATGTGCCTGATGGCTCAGAACTGGTCTCTGGATTCTGCTATGGGAAAATATGAGGTACTATCAATGTGAGAGCCAGACCATCGCACAAGGCCTGCAGGGTGGTACCCATGGGCAGCTGTGTCCTACTCTGCTTCTACCTAGGAAGTTTCCCAGTCTTCCTGTGCAGAGCAAGGATTAAATAAGGCTTGTGAAGGCCTGTAGACTGGAGAGCTGGCAGCTGAGGCCTCTGTACAGGCTATAAGGCCTGAGTCATGGACCCATGGGGTAACAGCTGTCTCACACGATAGGGGAGGGGCACTTTCAGACACTTTAGACTGTCCTCCCATGACATAAAGGGCTGTTGAGATGGGAGTGAAAATTGAGAGATGGTGAGCATCTATTTAAGGGGGACGTTCCTGAGCCAGGGTCACCCTTTGCCATACAGACAGTAGATGGGTTCCAGTGATACAGAATCAGGACCTGGGGTCTTCAGGACCTTGAGGCTACTGTGAGTCTCCCGTCATGGATGCACAGTTGTGGTCTAGCGAGTCATGATCGATCCACCTGCACTGTCCAACACCATGGAGACATGTGGGCTTGGCTCTTCCCCAAAATAGCCACTCTGGGGCTGCTGGGTGTGTGTGTGTGTGTGTGTGTGTGTGTGTGTGTGTGTGTGTGTGTGTGTGTGTATGTGTGTGTGTGTGTGTGTGTAGAAGAAAAGAGGAAAAGAAAAGCTAAATATTAGGGGACATGGAAGGATTGGATGCAGGTAGTGAACGCCAGTTACAAAAGCAGACACAAAGCTGGAATACTTTCCTGCTTCTCCCTCAGCCATGGATTTGCTCGTTTGTTTGCTGTGGTGAGTAAATGCATGAAAATATACTTGGTAGCGAAGCTCCAAAGCTCCTCTGCCGGTTGCCTATTCTAACCGTACAGAAGTTCACTGAGTTGTGTTACTTTGTGGGGAGGGACGGTCAGGTTAATATCGGAAGCCGATGCAGACTCTCCTTAGCAAGGTAGCTGGCTGGTAAGGTGGTGGGTGTCCGAAGTCCCCATACGTAGGAGGCTGTGAATGGGAAACCAGTCTGGCTACAGTGTGATACTGTAGAAATACGGTAGAAATAAAAGAGAAACAAGACACCTTTGAGGTGGCAGTGTGTCCCAGACAACGCCATTAAGAGAATCAGGTTTGCTGATGGTCAGTACTTCCCTATAGCCAACTCTGGGAACGGTACCAGAGGCCACTTAAAACAGGGGCAGTACCTGCCAGTGGCCTCTGTACAGGATTTAAAGCCCTCCAATCCACCATCTCTGACACTTTCTCAAGTGCCCTTTACGGCACTAGGCACACACCTGGATGTATTTCTGGCTCACACTGGCTGAGAGAGGCTGCAGCATGAGCTGGTTGAACCACAACAGCCAGCAGGTAAGTCAGAGTTTCAAACTGGATATGGAGGATTTTCTGGGCAAACCACGACTGGCTTCTACGGGCCGTGAGCCTCATCCCCTCTGCTTCCTTTGAGTCCTGGTCCAAGTTTCGGTTTACCTAATCCTGAGCCTTATGAGGTCTTCTTCAGCTTTCCAGTGGGCCCTAGGGTGGTAACTCTATAGTCAGTCTCTGCATGGCAGGACCAATGGGTCCGTCTGGAATGTTCATGCCATATTACCCCATCTAGCAGGATTTCAGGTTTAAATATTTTGGCCTGGACTTGGGGACTTTAAAACCTCACGGTCAGGGCTGGGGCGGTAACTGATTTGGTAAAGTGGCTGATATTCAAGCATGGAAACAGGAGTATGAGCCCCTAGCATCGGCATAAAAAGTCATGGCGTGGTGTTGTGTAATTGCAATCCTAGTGCTGGAGAGATAGACAGGACGATCCCTGGGGCTCACTGGCCAGCAGCTTAGGCTGCCCCTTGAGTACCAGCTCCTGGTAAAAAGACCCCGTCTTAAAAATAAGTTGGGCAGCTCTTGAGGAATGACCTCTGAACTCCACACAAAGTACGCACACATGCATACCCACTCTTCATCCCCCACATGCATCCACACACACATATATACATCCACACACTCATGAGTAAGTACCTCTGTACATGTGCACCTGTATACATGCAGATACAAAATGGAGATAGATAGGCAGATGATTGATAGATAGATAGATATAGATACATAGATAGATACAGATAACTATAGATAGATACATAAATGCATAGATAAATAGAGATAGATACATACATACACAGATAGATATATAAATACATAGATACACAGATAGATACATAGATAGATAGATGATAGATAGATAGATAGATAGATAGATAGATACAAGATATGTAGATACATTGATACACACGTAGATTACAGAAACCCCCACAGTCATGATGATCAGAAAGTGACACCCACCCACCAGTATTTCCTTCTTCAAGACCCCTATGCATCCCTAAGACACAGAGGCCCAACTCTGGGCCTTGCTAGCACTTATCCTGTTTATTCTCCACAGGGGCCTGTCCCCATTAGGGTGTTGGCTGTTGCTCCTGAGCCTCCTAGAAGAGACCTCAGGCCACCCTGTGTGAAGGAGGCCTGGACTATATATATCTCAGTAGACACAGGCCTAGTAAGGTTGAATCCTAGTCTCACGAGGGCCATATCGATTGAGTGCGTAACTGTTACTGCTGGCCAGTGGCAGGTAGTTTCTGGTTGGTTCTCAGCATCCATCTCAAATGTAACCCTCTCTGCCCGCACATGCACATGCCTGCCTTCCAGGATGGCTGTCAGCAACTGTCCTCAGTTCGTCGCTCCATCCTTGGAGCTTTGAGCAGCTGACACACTAAAGCAGACACAAGAGCCTGCCTCAGGCTGCTGGAAAGCAATGCTCCGTCCCCACGACTTGACCTGCGTATTTACCAGACACAAATGAAAAGACCTCTTGTGGCCCCTGTGACCCGGTGACACCGGGGCAACACGCATCCCTGGCGTTCTCCAGCAAAAACATCCAAGCTTGAGCTCTCCCCTGCACACTGCCACAGCCACCCACATACGCCTCTGCTCGCACGATGGCCTGTCCAACTCTTGCCACGCCATTTAGATATCAGGGCCCTTGGCTGAACACTGCCTTGGGCTTCTTTACGGCAACAAAGAAACCAGACATTATACCGCACGTCTGTAAGCATACATGTCTGGTGAGGCGTTTGCCAAGGTCACACGTGGTGACCACAGTGAGATTCCCAGGGCAGGCTACAGAAGTTCAGTGTGTAAGTACTGTGGCATAGACCTCATGGCTGGGGAATGACACAGTCACAGCCATTCAGAGAATCAAAGGTCCAAAGCAAAAACAGCAGACTAGGTCGGGCTGTGCAAAGCAGCCTGTGATGGACAGCTCTGTGGGAAGCCGCCGATTGCTGACTTGATCTCAGGGTGCATCAAAGTACCTTCTTCTTACCTACACATAGGGGGCAAAATTCTAGTCAGACTTGATAGCTCTTGAAGACGAGAGCAGGCGCGTGCCCCGCCCCCTTCAGCCTGGCTGTTTGTGGGAGGTAAACCCTGCGTGTCACAGCTCATTGCTCCAGTAGCCCTATGGCTCCTGTCCTTTATACCCACACTGAGCCACCCTCTGAATCACAGCTGGGATTTACCAATAGCAGGTGAGAGGTGAGATGTCTGGCATCTGCCCCACAAAACCCCAGAAAGAAACAGCGGGCCTCAGTTACTGTGGTGACTGCATGGGTTGTCATCAACACACCAGGAGGAGCCTCTGCGTGGACCATCTCCTCATTTCCCTATGAAGGGACATAGGAGCTGTGGACAGAGCACCAGGCCAGGCGTCTCCATGGCAGCGTGAGGCCTGGAGGGGACTCACAAAGGCAGCATTGATGGGAAGACCCTTCTAAAGACAGCCAAGCCCAGAGTGCAGTTTTGCTCTGATCCTGGGCAGCCCCGTGCCTGAGGCCATGGCTCTAAACACTGGGGGCCACCAAGGCACTAGAGCCCTATGCCATCCGCTGGCACCGAGGCCTGATGCCGTCCGCTGGCCAGGTCTTTTGTTTGTATCACCTGCTCCTCTCAGCTGACAGTGCACAGAGGCCTCTTTAGCGCTGCGTGGGGAGCATGGCTTAAAGAAGAGGGCAGCATCAGGGAGCCAGGAAACTCACACACGCATGGCCCGCCATACGGGCTGTCCTTTCTCCCAGAGAGTCTGAGATGAAAACAGGATTCAATACACAGCAGCAGCATCACAGAGGTAAATGAACTCACAGTGTTCTTGGGGCCCAGACCCTGCTGGCTACTGAGATTAATGGGGGTCCTTGGGGTTCCCACAACCCTGGGGTCTCTCAGCCCTTGGGTTCCACAGTCCTGGGGTCCAATAACCCTTGGAACCTTCCGTGTCTATTCCTTACTCTAATTCTGTCCATTCGGTCATGATAGCCCTTGCCTCTGAGTGGCCCTGCAAGCAAAAGATTTTTGGATGTAAGTCACTAGTATCACACACTAGCTCTGTTTTCCATGTGCCAACAACATACCCTGGGCCTCCTGGCCTCTGGACCTATCGGAGCCAGCTTCTTACCCTATACTGAGTCCTTCCTGCCCTGCCTCTCTAGACATCCCAGACTAATACTGAGCTTGAGCCTGTAGCCTCCACCAAAGCATATTCTATACCTTATTTTCCACTGAGTCTGCCCTCAAGACAGGGTGTGCACGATGGTCCATCGGTTGTATATCTGCCCCAGATCTCTGTTGCTTCCTGTGAACTCTGAAAACTCGGCTTTTTGGGCCTCATTTCTACTTGTGGAGTGGAAATAACAGCTCAGTGCCCAGTGGAAGGGATCATGATTCAGCCATTAATAAATGCCAGGTTTCACCATTGATACTAGCTTCCAGGTTCTCGGGGTCTTAACCCCCTACCTCCAAGATCATAGGCCAGGGGAGACCCAGATCTGGAGAGACCACAGCTGTCTGCCCTAGGTGCCAAGGCTCCCATTAGAGGAAGGAGGACAGGCCATTCTGTGAGTCGAGAGAGCATTCAGGAGCACCTGCCCCCATGAGGTCTGGGATTCTTCCGTGGCACACAAAGCCACATAAACGTAACACTTTTCAGTTCTGGACCTTAGAAGTACAAAAAGACCTTCAGCCCAAGACAGCATTTTTATCTTATGTGGTCTCTGGAGGTCTCACGTGGCCCTGACCCTTCATCAGAAGGGGTTAACCTCAGATAGAAGTCCTCCAGGGCCATGATCCTCCTGATTTTTTTTTTCTGCTTCCTGCTTTACTCTCAAGGCTCTTGAAATCCACTGGGATCACTGGGATACTCCCTTAACCCAACCAAACCTGGGTACCTTTGCATGGGCGGTAGACTCAGGACATAGACACGCACATCAGCTGCCCATGTCTTCTCAGGAAGAAGTCCAAAGACTTCAAAGGAACAAGTTAGGGAGAACAGTGTACAAGAAAGCTGCTGTGTTGCTGCTGAGTAGCAGTTGCACACAGGGACCCACTTTTTTCCAAAAGGCTGACCCATGTCTCATTCCCTCTTAGTCAATCGCTGGTCTCGAGCCTTTCTTCATGATTTTTGTTTTCCTTAAAATCCATGCACCCAGGTAATTTCAAGGCACCAGAGTTTATTTTGTAGACCCAACACAGTGAGTTTTATCCACAGACAACGAGATGGTGCCTGGGACGCAAGGGGCTGTAAGTAGGTTCTACAGTAAGTAGGTTCCTGTGTCCGCCTTGGATCCAGAACTACCTAACATGAAGGAAACACAGAGAAGATAGAACAGCCAGTTGCCCAAGTTGACTTAAAATGCCAGTGCATGGTGTGGGGGGGGGAGAAGTTTAGATTCAAAAGGCGTTCACAGGCAGGAAGGACTTGTGGAAAACAGGCACAGGGCCAGCTCTGCTAGGCAGGGCATGGGCTGCTATTCTGGAATGCCATCACAGAACTAAGGGTTACTCCCCTCTCAGACCAGTGCTGTAGCTCACATGGCTAATAGGGTCAGTTTTCCTATCAGGTTCAAATGAGCTATTGTTTATCTGCTTTCTTACTAGTTCAGGGTTCACCCTCTAAAAATTAAACAAAGGAGGCGGGCTCCCTGCCTTTAGAGGCTCTCTGTCTACCAGGCTACATGGGCCCTCAGCAGGAGTAGCACTCCTGTTTGCAGGAGCTACCTGGTGAGCTAGACAGAGTAGACAGTTCACAGTTCCCACTGACTTTCCTGCCTCTGGCCATCCCTTGCTGTTCAAAACCATCTTGAGACATCCAGAGTGACCATCATCAGGGCAATCCACACTTTTCTAGATGATGGGTAACCTGCTCAAAGCTTGGAACTCAGAGGCTCTGTAATGCAAGGCAAGTAGAACCTTAGACAGGACCCAGTCATGGTGACATGACCCAAGGAAGCTATCCTGGTCCAGTAATGTCTAACGTCAGCCCTTATCCTGTGGAAGGTGATTGTTTCTCACCTCATTTCCCGTCTTTCTTTTTCTTCAGTCAAATAGAGCAAATACCTGTGAGCCCCTCTCTTTTCCATAGCCCACACTGATGGGAACCCCTTTCTGGCCATTTGTAGGTCAGATGAGATTTGGAAGCCAAGACCATCTCCCAACAGCACTTTTTCAAATGTAGAACATGTCATGAGTGGCCTCTCCTTTGTCACAGAGCTTCTATTTATCACCTTGTCTGGAGAGGGTGTGCATATGGAGCTCCTTACCAGATGGACTCTGAAGGTGAAAGGGCAGCTTCTCAGGTTGGGACTAGGTCAGAAGTCCACTGCACTCAAGGTCATGGGAGCTATGCTGAGCTCTGCTAACTTGCCAGTGGCAGACACCAACTCAAAGAGAGCCATGGCCTATCAGTATGGTGACTTCCGTCCTCTTACCTGGGAGGACAACTAAGAAACCATCAAGGCTACTCGGTAGGAGTGACCTAGAACACTGGCTTAGTTGGGCGGCAAAGATCCTGGGCCTGTGAAGAGATTTTAACAGGGGTAGGCACACCATGTATCCCTAAAAACCAGCCCGTTGTGTGGATCTTCTGGCCAGGAAGTCAGAGCCTCTGGAGGGACCTGCTCTACTACGCACTTCCTAGAGTCCTGGCACCATCAGCCAACCGTGGCCCTTAGGGAGCTCTGTAGTGCGAACACAAACTGAATTCTGTGGGTGGCGTGTGGACTGCTGGTGGACGGAGGTCTCCTGCAGAGCCTGGAAAAATGCCCTCCTTTGGAGTGGCACACTGAAGTACACTGAGTTTTATTTATGTTGTGGCATTAAAAACAGATGAGACATCAATTGATCCATTGAGGGTGCCTTTGGGGGGGGTTACAGACAAAGTAATCTGAAAAATCTTGTTTCAATGCTTTTTAATTAAAGCCCCAGATGGTGGTAAAAGATGTGTTAAAGGGATTCTGTATAAATCAAAAGAAATAACAAAAAACAAAACAAAACAAAACAAAACAACAACAAAGGAACTCAAGGACGAATGTGTGTCACGACTCATTTGTCCAGCTGGCTCTAATGCAAAGAGCATGGGTTGGTGCAGCCCAGATGCACACCCTGTGTCTGGCTCCATCTTGCTGTGATATGAGAAGCTGAACTTCATGAGTGTCTGCTTTCCTTGCAAAACAGGACCCACCTCTTTTACAAGGGTGTTAGCACATTCAAAAAAAGAATGCCTATCTTAAAAGACAGCTTTTTAGACACTATCAGCCTGGAAAATATGTAAGAATCTGGCACAGAATATATGCTCAATAAATGTTACTAATTTCCATAATGCCATTGCAAGCATTTTTTAAAATTACTGAATGTTTGTCTCTCTCTCTCTCTCTCTCTCTCTCTCTCTCTCTCTCTCTCTCTCACACACACACACACACAAAAACTAATAAAATGATTAGCAGAATTGTAGGTTATAAAATCAACACACAAAAATTGCCTGTTTCTATACAACAGATATGAAAGCCCTCAAAGAAATTAAAAACATTTGTGTTCAACCGAATTAAAAAAGTAATAAAGTGCCTCAAAAGAACTAACCTGGACAGGTGAATGATGTGTGCCCTGGAAAACTATAAAAAGTTCCTTAAAGAAAAAGAAGGCACAGATGTCAGATACTCCTTGTTCTTGAATATAGTACCATGGTACTCAAGGCTGTCTGATGTTAACATTGCTTGAAGCCGTCTTGGGTTCCTCATCAAAACCTCAGAGGTATTTGGGGTTTTGTTTGTTTGCTTGCTTGTGTGTCAAAGGCTCAATCAACAGAGAACAAGAGAGTGTTTGAAAACCATATATCTGATCAGGAGTTAGTATCAATAATATGTTAAAAAAATTTTTTTTTTCTTACAACTTGACAAGGCAAAGCAAAGAACCCGTTCAGTAGCCTGGGCTGGCCTGAAACTTACAGAAATCCTTCCTCTGCCTCCCAACTGCTGTGATCAGTGAGAGCCACCCACCATTCCCGAGTCAAGGTTAGAGGTTCCACCGCAATAAAACACTCGCCAAGTGACAACCATAGGTCCTGTGTTTGTAACAGAAGAAACCACCTCTGCCTCTCAAGGAAGGTGACTAAACTCAGGGCTGGGGACTCCTCTGACAAGGTATCTGCAGACACTGTAAACTGGGAGCATGTTATCTGGGGGCACCTTGCTCTCCCCTCTGTCTACTGTGGGATTCAGCTTTGACGGGTAAACAGCCATCTTGAACGGATTCTTCCAAGTGCTACCTGGCTACTTGCCCGTGTACCCAGCACAGCCGTAAGGAAGGGGGGCTCTTACAGACCTGTCTTCCTTCCTTGTACTCCCCCAGTCTGCTCTGCTACATAGATGGGGTTCTCCACAGGCATGATGCCAGGGGTAAGTGCTCTTCTGTCCTCCATGGGTCCTGCTCTTCCCCTACAGCATCATGATGATGAGAATCACAGAGGCCAACTAGCCCTTGGCAGAGCTTTACTCCTGTGATCCTTGTAAGAAGCCCCAGCATGAGAACCTTCCTTCCTCCCTTCTTTCCTTCCTTCCTTCTTTCCTCCCTTCTTTCCTTCCTTCCTTCCTTCCTCCCTCCCTTCCTTCCTTCCTCCCTTCCTTCCTTCCTCCCTCCTTCCTACTTTCTTACCTTCCCTTCCTCCCTTCCTTCCTTCCTTCTTTCCTTTCTTACCTCCCTCACTTCCTTCCTCCTTTTCTCTTCTTCCTTCCTTTCTGTCTTTCCTTCCTCCTTCTTTCCTTTTTTCCTTTCCTTTTTTTTCTTCCTTCCTCCTTTCTTTCCTTCCTTTCTTCCTTTTTTCTTCTTTCCTTTTATTTGATTGCTTCTTCTTCTTTCTCTTTTTTCTTTCCCTCTTTTCCTTTTCTTTCTCTCTCTCACTGTCTCCTTCCTTCTTTCCTTCCTTTCTTCGTTCCTTTCTACCTATCTCAACTTTTTGAGAAAGAATCACTCTATGTAGCCCTGGCTATCCTGGAATTCACTACGTAGACCAGGCTGGCCCCAAACTCACAGAGATCCACCTGCCTCTGCCTACTGTGTGCTTAGATCAAAGTTATGTGTCACCACACCCAGCGAGAGTCTCTACTCAAACCACCTGAACAGCCTTTGAGTCACCATGGGATGGACGATTGGCCACTTGTCTGTTTGAACACATGTTGTAGTTCAAAGTGGGCACTCAGGAAACATTCTGTGATGAGACACAGTTGAGAAAATGAGCACCACTTGAGTATGGGGATCTTGTCCATCATGACTGCATTTCAGTTTAGGAGAAAAGTTTGTCTTGCCTCTATAAAAGACTTTATGAATCAAATACCTTTTTATTGCTTATTCTTCTCATCATATTTTACTGCTGAGTTGGGGACATATAGCAATAAGTAAGATGGAGTATTTCCCTGTCTGGGCCGAGAAAGAGACAGAACAAGGTAGTTGCAGCTGCACAGCCACCATCTTTGATGCCGTGACTTCAGATCAGGCCGAAAGACTTGGCCTTCAGTAGACATGCAGTCAAGGGATTGGGTGGGCACTTGGTGTCTTGAGAAGAACAGCTGTGTCTGGCACGAACTCCTTAAGAGCTGGGCTAAGGTACCCTTAGCCTGCCTCCTGTGTGGCATCTACAGAAGTCACCAGCTGTGCAACGGCCATCACAGGGTTCATTAATGACAGATGGGACTCAAGCATTATAACGTTTCAAAGTGTTTAACTGGAAACCCAAACTGAAATCTGGAAAAAGAAAGTAAGGCCAAGATACGTCCCAGAAGTTCAGTGGTTGTTGGAAGCGGCTGCTTGGAGCAGCCGGTGTAGGCTGAGCAGGCGGCCACGCCTTTCCGTGTTTAGTTTCAGTGGCTCTTGGTGTGGAGTGGGGACCTCGCAGGCACCGCAGGAAAACGTGGAGAACACCCCAGTGTCACTTCTGGTGCCTGCTGCTTTTGAGTGTTGCGATCTGCATTACATTGTGTTAACTGGAAATTTCACTGTGTATTCTAAAGATATTTTTAAGTGTGTTTTTTAAAAAAGTAGCAAGTATAACCCTTTATCATTTTCTTAACTACACTGATGTGCGTACATGTCTGTGCCATGGTGCACTGTAGGAGTTGGTTCTTTTCTACCCTGTGGATTCTGGGAATCAAACTCAGGCTTGAGGACAAGTATCTTTACTTGCTGAGCCACCTCATCTACCCACATAGCCTCTCTCTCTCTCTCTCTCTCTCTCTCTCTCTCTCTCTCTCTCTCTGTGTGTGTGTGTGTGTGTGTGTGTGTTGTGTGTGCACCTGTGTGTGTGCTTCTGCATGTGTGTGTATATGTATGCATTTTTGTATATGTATGTATGTGTGCACACCTCTGTGTGTGTGTGTGTGTGTGTGTGTGTGTGTGTGTGTGTGTTAAGAACTTTGCAGATATCTAGCCATCATCCTCTACATGCCTGCCTAAAATTCCCTTACTTTCCTAAAAGGCAAAGCCATGCCTGCTGCCAGAGCTGTGTTCAGTCTCCTAATTTTCCTCTAGTTTACTTTTGTGATCTACCTACAGCTCATGAAAACTGTCTCTTGTTCTCATGAGGTCAAGGGGGCCCGGGTGTTTACAGAGCTCTACATTCGAGAAGAAGAGCCTAGAAGTGGGTGGTTGTATGTCCTTGTGTTAAAAGGTATTTGGAATCATTGCACTTGGTACTAGTGGCATGGGTATCCTTGCTCCTGTGCAAGCTTCAGACTGACAGCCTGAGCCACAGGAAACAAACAGCCAGGCTCCTCTAGGGAGCAGCTCCCCCTGGTTTCCTCTGGCCTCTAGGACACCTCAGTAGAGCACCTGTAAGAGTGTTGTCTCCTCACCCTCCCAACCTCACACTCATGGGAATTCTGGTCATTCACCACCACCACCACCATCACCCCAAGAATATCTGGAGTTCCCAATAGCTTTACTTCCACAGCAAGTGGATATTAATCAGTTCCCTACCTCAGCACAGATTGTGACACAGCTCTCTCCATCTGGCTGGCTGAGATGGCAATGACTTGTCAGTCACCTCTTTCAAGACATTCCTGGGGTGACATTCCTGGGGCATGGCAGACAGCAGGAAAATAGATAGATGGATGGAAGGCATTGATGAGTGCTGGGATTTTCTCCATTCTTTTTCAGGCCAGACAGACTCAGGAAAAGAACCCAGTGCTGCAACAATGGCAGCCTTGGTGTTTCACACATGCAAAGGTAGAGATATCCTGTACCTACCAATAATCCTGTGCTAGAGCTGGGCCTTAGCCCTGGCTCAAAGAAACGGGCACATTGACCTAACTGCAACCTATTAGACTCAGCCTCCTATGAATAAGGATCCAACACACACACACACACACACACACACACACACACACACACACACACACACACACACACACACCACCCTGGCTCTGTACATCCTTGAGAATGGCTCTGATCATTCAAATCATGAGATCTGGGAGAGGCCTCTGGCTGGAAAGGGGTTAAGGGCCACCTGACTTCCCTGAGACCAGAGCAGAAAGAACCAGCTTGATCCTCTGCCCTCCCTGGTGGTCAGTAATCCTAACTGAGCACAAGGCCTGTGTCTCAGTTCAGTTCAGGCCCTATACACTGCTTGTGTGCGGAGGGAAAACTCGGTGGCTGCTATGGTATAGTGCTAACAGGCACTATGGAGGCAAGGATGCTGCAGATAGCCAAGGGCCAGGGCAGTCTCCACAACCAGCCCGAAAGCTCCGAGAGAAGCCTCGTGTGTGTGACCACAGAGACCGCTGTGAGCTGGGGGAGATGAGGCAGCTTTGTCCTAAGGAGTTCCCAGCATAAGCAGAGGCTATCATGTTGCCAAAGTCGGGGGACACCAAGCATCTTTAGCTTCCCTCCGCCAGAGTGCACATTACAAAACAGCACTGGAAGTGTGCAGAAGAAGATTGGCTAGCGAGTGATTCTCAGGGGACCGCAAGGCTAGCGTGGCAGTGCGTGGTGAGGCAGACATAGGCCCTGGGTGAGGACTGCCAGCAAGGAACCACCATGTTTGCTACAAATTTTTTTTTTTTTAAATGAAATTCAGAGCGTGCTGAGCAGATGGTCGCAGCAGACTGCTGCGCCAGGTGTGTTAATGAGTCAAGTAAGCAGCATTCCTGGGGTTACCTAGGATACCCCGTTAAACCCGGGCAGGAGCCTCAGGTGAAAACCTGGAACCCACCGCCTCACATTTGCATAACAAAAGGCCAACACCTGGGGCCGTGCCAGGCTCCACCTCTCTGTGCCGGGACAGATGAGGTCCTTGTTTGTTTTGTTTTGTTTTGTTTTGTTTCTTTTTTCTTTTTATTCCTCACACAGGGAGTCTTGGAGACCCGCTCTCTCTGCCTGTAACCAAGCAGTAGGAGTTTATGCTCTAAATAGACGTTGTTTGTAATTTTTCACCCCAGTTACCCTAGAAATCTCTCAAATGACTTCTTTATATAAGCACCACCCACTGGCCCTGTCCTCAGGGGGATAATGAGCCAGGACGGGCCAGCCGGCTGGCTTCCCTAGTTGCTGTTTATTAAGCCCCACTGCACAAGCAGAGCCACCACACCCCCCTTTTATCTCCCTGTGTGTGTGTGTGTGTGTGTGTGCGCGCGCTGTGCATACTATGATGTGAAAATACTACTACAGACCCACAAGGCGGGCTGGTGAACAGTGGGGACAGACAGGGACCTGAGATCCAGGAGGGGGGGGGGATGCATGGTCCCACAGATGCTGTTTATGTGTTAATTCCCTGCAAGTATGGCACACACATCTGTCCCATGCCAGCAGGGCTCCCGTAAGCACCACAGTTCAACACACAAGTGCATCTCCCTCATGCCTGCTAACTTGTTCACTTGAGGCTTTGGACTCTATAAATGTGTGTCCCTAGTAACTCCTTAGTCAACCAACCCCGTGTAGCTGAGGGCTTGTGAGACATCCCAAAGGATGCAGCTGATTCCAGGTTTTCTAATTCTGGGTGAGGGAGCTGCCAAACCCCCCACCCACCACCACCACCACTGAGAACTGAAATTCCTGAAAAATCAAACAACAACAACAACAAAACCCACCACACCTTTGTTTAAAATTGTGCAAGCTAGTTAGGACTCCATGACTGGGTAGAGTTGGAATGCTGCAGATCCAGAGCCAGAATTACCTTGGGCTATCTTTAATTCCTTTAACAGCCATTGACCTAGCTCTGTCTCACCTAACACTCTTTAAACCACCAGAAAATAAAATATTGAAATATATTAACCTAGGAAATCATCAGCTCCCATCAACACAAAGCTAGGAATGTAACCAGATAGCATCCACAACCATGGCAGAGGTCTCTTAGTAACCTACCTATGCGTTAGATGGAGAATGAATATATGGCTTTCTATTCTGTGACTAATATGAATATGTGTAACTTCTTTCACGGTAGAAAATGCCATTCAGGGCAAACCAAATTAGTGTTTTCAGGCTGTAGTCATTCATATTTGTCTCAGAATATAAACTATTTCTTATTCCCTTTGTGGTGTTGGTGTGTTTTGCATCAGTGACTTGCTACCCCAACTCAGATCAGGGTGTGAATGGCCTCTCCCCCAAGGACTTTTCCTGAGGTGATATAAAGAAATATCTATTGCTTTGAGGGTTTGGGAGGGGCTGACAGATCAAAGAAATAATCTCACCGATTTTGTACCAATGAGTTTACTGGAATTATCTCAGGAACAGGGATGAGTCAAAGGTAACTACACTGTGGGAAACTCCCCTGGGCAACTTAAGGACAGCGCGTATCATCATCATCATCCTGTCATTTATTTGCTGCTTCTATAGCCCTGGGGAAAGAGGAGCCTTGTGAGGATCTCCAGAGCCTCTAGTGAGTTCCCCTTCCTCTATAGGGGAGCATTAATAAGCTAGATCTTGTGACCATATCATGAGGGTGATCACAGCTCTGATTCTCGAAGGTAAAGGTCATGTCCAGCCCAAAAGAAGCAGCTACCCACAAATCTCCAAAAATGAAAAGCTTGGCTTAGAAAGGACAATTTCCACATACCTTTATCCCTTAACTATTGCTCCCACCCCTGAGGGAGAATTGTGAGTTCAGCATGTTAAAAAACATAGGTTGACGTGTTGTGTCTTTCCACAGTATCCCAGTATTGAATAACAATAAATGCACAAGCCAGACCTATTTCACTGGCTGCAACTTGCCAAGGGATCATGATTTTTCTTTTCATAGTTGGTTGCTGGTGAACAAGGTTCTTTTATTCTAATTGAAATTGCCAATATTAAGTCTCAGATCACACATCACAAGTATAAAGAATTATACTCTTAACTATCTACCCAAATTACCTATAATACATGTAAGTCAGTGTATAAATAAACATGTGTAGAGTGTATGAAATTTCCCATCTGTGCTGACAATGTTCCCTCCAAGAGCCAAAGACCATCTAAAACAACAACAAAACCACAAAAACTATCTAATAAATAATAAATAAAATAAATAAAAGAGGGCATGAGAAGCCCTCTTTTGAATTGTTGATCAAGATTTTCCAAAAGACTCCAAAAACATTGCCAGCTATTACTATTGGATGAGCAAGTAACTCCATATTCCATGGGGAATGTTGGGGGTAGATCGAGCTTCAGTTCCCCTGTAATGCAGAGATAGTATATATAGTCTGTAGCCTTGCCCAAGCATTCTAGTGGACACCAATGGAGGAAATAAACGCCTGTACCCTAAAGTTTATGGATCATAGAAAGGGAGCTACCTAAGGCTATACTGCCTCTGTCAGGATAGGCTAGGTTATGCTTACTTGGAAACAACTCCAAGATCTGCATGGCTAAGAACCATAGGTTTATTTCTTACTTTTGGCAGGCTTAACTTGTGGACAACAGCAGTTCTTTGGCGGGACTTCTCACTGGGAACACAATGACCGTCACAGAAAAGGAAAAACAAACAAACATGGAAGGCCATATGCTCCCATGAACACTTACTCTCCTTCTGTCAAACATGGGATCACATCAGCAGCCAATCTGTGATGCCTACCCTCTACTGTAAGAGAAACACCAAAGTTTGGTGGATAATGGTGAGGGCTTGCCATAAGTGGAAGAGGGACACTATTATTCTATACCATTATCCTTCATGATTCTACACCAAGCCTCTCCTCCAAGATGCTGCCTCTGTGGGAGCATTCTTAGGCTTAGCACGCCATGTATAGGGACAGAACACAGGATGAACTCCACCAGCAGGATGCCCAGATTCTGCCCTCAAGCCCTGGATGTCCATCCATGGGGGAAAGGAGCCAAGTTGGCTCTGTTGCAAAGAAGTCAAGCCAGCAACAGTATTGTGACACAGTGGCAGTGACATCATTGATGTCCATGAGGATGAAGTTAGCACATCCAAAGACTACTGAAGGAAATAGTGACACATCATAGAGCATGACCCATCTGCCACATCTGCCACCACAGAGATCTAATGACCTGCAACTACATCAGGGAATCTAGCTGGATTAGGAAAGGAGACATTTGTACTTAATACTTGTGGAGAAAGACAGACTCTCTTATCTCAGACCATGGGAAAGGAAGGACGTTCCTAACATGGATCTTATGGAGCACACTAAATTCTGCTACCTTGTTATGTATGATGGAAAAAAATTAACTCTCCTACCACAGGTGTTACAGGAAAGCATAAAGCCGCTTACTTGAGAACTAGTGGGGTAGAATGTATTACCCCTACTGTATTTCTGTGTTTTCTTGTTGCTGTGACAGAACTAAGGACCGAACATCTCGGAAGTAGCTGGGGGTGGGAGGTTGTTTGTGACTTGTAATTTGAGGGGCTACAGTCAATTGTAGAAGCATGGTAGCAGGAGCTTGATGTAGATGGTCACATTGTATATACAGTTATTTAGGAAGCAGGGAACCATGAGCACTGGTTCCCAGCTAGCTCTCTCTCTCTCTTTTTTTTTTTAATGTGGTCTGACTTGCCCTCAACCTATGCTGACCACATTTAGGGTGGCTCTTGCCACCTCAATTAACCCAATTTGCAAACTCTTTCACGGAGGCACTGAGGTGTGCCTCCTAGCTGAATCTAGGTCTTGTCGAGTTGACAATATAAACCATTACAAGTCTACTCCTTGTCAGCCTGACACCCAAACACATCACTTTGAAGCCAGTTTGAATGGCTCATGGCGTTTCAATGCAAAGAGCATTCAACCCAACTACGAAAGTTCCCACTGACTTTACAGTTCTCACACCATTCAGAAATATAGGTACAGTCTCTGCTAAGACTCAAGGAAAACTCTTAACTCTGAGGCCCTACAATGTCAAAAGCAAATCACATATTTCCAACATGCAACGACAGAGAATAAACATTACCATCCCCAAAGAATAGAACCTGGGCATTGTGAGGAAAGATTGGACCAAAGCAAGTCCTAAACCCAATAAAGAAAACATCAGATCCTGCAGCGTTTTGTCTGACATTTGAAGCTTACAATGGAATCACCTGGGCTCCAAAGGGCTTAGGCAGCCCTACCTCTCTGTCTATACTGCCTGAAACAAACATGGCTGTGGAATATTCCTTTACACTGTGTAAATATATGTCACTGTGATTGGCTTAATAAAGAAGCTGACTGACCATTAGCCGGACAGGATAAGGTTAGGGGGAGAGTCAAATGGAGAATGCTGAGAAGAGTAGGGTCAAAGGAATAGCAAGCAGACACAGAGAAGCAAGAGAGATATGCTTTACTGGCAAAGTGTAGATAAAAGTATGGGTTCACTGAAAATGTAGGAGTTACCTAGTAACAATGAGATATCGGCCCAGTATTTATAATTAATATTAAGCCTCTGTGTGGTTAATTTGGAGCAACTTGCAGGACAGAAACTTCTGCCAACACATGGGCTCAGTCTTAGCCTGGTTTTGCTCTACTCCTTACATTAAGGTTTCTCAACACATTTCTTTTTATTTTCTTTTACTTTTTTTGTTTGTTTTTTGTTTTTCAAGACAGGGTCTCTCTGTATTGTCTTGGAGCCTGTCCTGGAACTCACTCTGTAGATCAGGCTGACCTCAAACTCAAAGAGTTCCACCTGACTCTGCCTCCGGTGTGCTGGAATTAAAGACATGCACCACCAATACCTGACACCTCGACACATTTCTTAGTCCTGATATTTTTGATACCTTGGGGTCTCCATTGCAGCGTCGGCCTCACTAAAGCTTCACGCAAGGTGTTTCTGTGGCATTTCTGACACTGACACTCATTGCCTGGCCTCAGAAACTCTCTGGAACTTTGGTGCCAAACTTGATAACTCCCTCAGCTTTACACAGTTCATGTTTTCAAAGCCAGTACCACATGGATGACACTGCCCAGTCCTGCGTCAGCTTAAGATGGCCCCTTGGATGAAAGTTGTAGTTATCTTTTTGATCCTAGGTTGTTATTTTCAAGCACTGAGCTCTTCTCATAGCCTTCCATTCAGGCTTTTCTCTTTCCAAATGAATTTACATTTTCACAAAAGCAGTTTTTGATCCTGTCTTTCCCTAGGGGAATCTTTCCTATTGACCAAGTGGAAAGTTCCAGCTTTCTCTTTAATGGTACTAAACTCTTTAACAAATACATCTGCATTCACAACTTCCTTTTCTGTAACTTTAAACTTGTCCTTTTACCCATTAAAGGGCACATTTTTAAAATTTTTTTCTGGTCCTCCTACTCTCTCATATCCTGGATAAAAACAGTGAACATGAACCATTCAAAAACTTGAATAATATATTGTCATGAACTTTTCCTCCACCAGATAAATTAGTGCATTACTTTTGACCACCAGAGTCTCCCAGATACAACCTGAATAACCACTCACTGTTTCCCAAAGAGTCTTTGTCCCTCTCTGAAACCTCAAGAACCAAGTCTCCACCACCCACATTCCTCTTGACAGGCTGGCATTCCAAACTCCTACCAGAATACTCTTATTTAAGGTGGGTCTTCCCAATTCTCCTGTTCTGTAAACTTCCTCACAGACATTCTCAGGTATGATTACCACCAGAGTTGAATTTGAACTCTATATTTACCAATTATCAAGTTAGTTAATTGTGCTATGGATTCGGTTTTCTTATCTGTTATCTGGGACAAATAATACCTTTGTACAGAAAGTCTTATGAGAAATATGTAAAATATTATTATATGAAAACCAGGCAATGGAAAATTCCAAGTCACTGTTAGCCCATAAAACAACTTCCATAAAATAAATTTAATTTTAGCACATTTAGCTGATGGATCTAAAAGTAAAATCCTTTTCTTCGAAAAGCATAACTGGCTTTGGTTTCTAGTAAACCTTATGTCTAAGCAAACACAATTGATCTGATCTGCATTGTTCCACACAAAGTTTATTGCTTAATACGGAAGTTTGAAAGAGTAACTTTGCCAGAAACAAGTGTCATTGACCCTTCAAATGACATCTAGTTCCCATTTAGAATTTTGGGATTTTAAGAAATTCCCTCAGAGACCCATGGTGCCTCCAATTAGTCATTCACTCTACACCATGTAACTGGCATTACCCAGCTAGGACATTATGGTGCACAAGATACCTCTTCATTTCCTTGATAAGTGAGGGATTGGAAAGGAACAAGAAGGCAGATCCTTTTTTTTTTTTTTAATTACTTTTAATGTGCATTGTTGTTTTGTGTGTATGTAAGTTTGTGTGAGGGTGTTAGGTCCCCTGAAGCTAGAGTTGCAGTTGTGAGCTGCTATGTGGGTGCTGGGAATTGAACCCAGGTCCTCTGGAAGAGCAGTAAGTGCTCTTAAATACTGAGCTATCTCTCCAGTCTCATATCTTTTTATCTTAAATGGTTTTTTCCCTTTATTTGTTTTCCAGATTTCTCTTTCTTCAAGGGTGACATCAAGTCTAAGTGACTCAAATATACTTGGTCACCTGGGATGCCAGAGACCATGGAGAGAGCAAGCAATGACCTTGCAGTTAGTTGTGTGTAACTTCAGTGCATACCTTAATCCTGACTACTTTAAATGCCCAATGGGAAGACAGGTGGGAATCCAGGGAGGCAAAGCAGATGGTCAGAGGGCGTCTCACAAACCAGCAAGCAGAAAGTCCCAAGCGTCTGGACTTGAGGCTGCTTTAGTCCTGCATCCTGAACAGATGAGAGACCTTGCCAGGGAAGCAGGTGAGCCCAGATCCTCTGCAAGGTAAACCCTAGATGGATGCCATGGCCACTTCCCCCAGGCCTCCATGGATCTTCTATGAAGAGGAACTTCAAGAAGGACAATGATATGATAACAAGAATCCTTTCTCTTGGGAAGAATGGGCAGGCAGAGCCTCGGTCTCACACAAAGTCAAGGGGAAGCCACAGCTCTTCTGAAAGACCAGGAGCCTATCTCCTCAGACTGAATCCTTCCTCTCATGGGCTCTTGGTGGCTTTTCTCAGGACTCTGCACTGTCACATCACTTCTGTCCCTGAGAGTTTTTAGTGGCCCCTTAAGCCTTGGACCAAGGTCCACAGACCCTAGTCCCACTGTGCATATGTAGGGCTTGCACTAGCATCATCCAGCATCAGGGTAGAAGACTTACTGCCGCTTACACTAGTTCCAG
The DNA here is from genome assembly GCF_943737965.1 of Phodopus roborovskii. Lineage (NCBI taxonomy): Eukaryota > Metazoa > Chordata > Mammalia > Rodentia > Cricetidae > Phodopus > Phodopus roborovskii. The sequence goes on along the minus strand of NW_026126611.1, from coordinate 1,148,679 downwards.
CCAGTCTTCCCAGCCTTGTGAAGCCTATTGGAAATAGATATTGCAATGGGACCAGAACTGCTCTGTTGAGATGTACAGGGTGTCTGTGTCTAGAAAGACCTTTGTGTGATAAAGATCTAGACCAGCAGACCAGCATTTCTGTGGGTTGCAATCCCTCTTGGGAGGGGGTGGGGGCCACATATCAGATGTCTTGCTTACCAGACATTTACATTATGATTCATAGCAGTAAAAAAAAATTACAGTTATGAAGTTATCAGTGAAATAATCTTAGGGTTGGAGTCACCACAGTGTGAGGAACTGTATTAAAGGGTCCCAGCATTAGGAAGGTTGTGAACCACTGGCAGACCAATACCATTTGCTATATAACAGTGTGAGTCATTCACTGCCTACCGTCAAAGCATCTCACGTTATTACTCATCATCCATGCTGTTCACATTACACAATGAACTCATCTGCCGCTGCTGGATGTAGTGGTGGTGGTGGTGGTGTTCTCCACATATAGATGAGGAGGTCAAGGTTCAGCCAGGTCAGATATGTTGGTCAAGGTCAGTTATTTCAGGCCCATTGACCCTGGTCTCCTTGCTACCCTCTGAAAACGCCAGATGGGAAGATTCATCATCTTGACTCCATCCTCTGTGCTAGCAGCCCTGGCATCAACAGCGTTGTGATTGTGCGTGCCCCGTTCATGGATGACGGAAATGAGACATGCCAGCCCCCAAGCATGGAGTCAGTGACTCGATCACTCTTCCTCTAATCTTCCTCTTTCTCTCCTCCTTCTTTCCTTCCTCTAGCTATCAATGGAGGATGTGTTACTTTAAATCCACTCTATGGCACCTCAGTCTGCAAGGGAGATGACAGCTGTGTGTGATGTTACTGGGTGCGGTGAATGTGTTGAATGGATATGTGAGTGTGAGTGAGTGGGTAAATGTGAGTGTGAAAAGTGTGTCAGAGATTATGAGTGTGTGTGTGTGTATTGAGTGCCTGCGTAGGTAGACGCAAGTGTGTGTAGGACAACATGAATGACTGCTAGTGTAAATGCATTGTGTTTATACTAGTACATGTTTGCTGTGTGTGTGAGTGTTTGAGTATATGAACATGTGTGTATGTGTTTCTGCCAATATCTTCCAATGTAGAGAAATGATGTACTGGAACAGATTTTTTAAAATTGTCATATATTGCAAATATTTGCGCTGACCATGTTAATGTTAATGCTTCTTTTACACCATGATGATGTTTGATGACAATGGTCAAGCTCATAAACATATAAATGAACAATTTTGTTACCATTGTTGAAGTATGAAGAAAAGAGTGTCTCTGCCATGCCAGCGTATTTCGAGGCAGTGAGTTAAGCTATATCAGAGAAGGAAATAATGAAAATATGTCAGTCACTTTGTAGTTAATAGACTTTGGAAAAGTGTTCCGATGTTTTCCCTGGGATCCTGAGTCAGCGGAAGTAACCGGTTTCATCCTCAAAAGGGCAGAGCCAGGTAGCCCCCCCCCCCAGCCCTGCCTTATCCCTCTTTGCTCCAAGCCACAGACCTCATCCTGAAACAAACCAATATGGGTCAGTGTTAGTGAGATGTTCAGGGGATGGGTCCATAGTGATGTTAAAAGGGTTATATGCGTGGTATGGATGACCGGAGAGCAGATCAGGGCAGTGATCTACACCCAAATGCTACTGTCTCCACTCTGAGAAAGATTTAACCTGCAGAGAATAGCCCACTGGTTACTGGGATCCAGGCTCCTGGCATCCTTCGCTGCTGGATGCGGGTCCAGGCTTTCCCCTAAAGCACACACTAATATGGAATCAGGCTCAGTTCGATCCCTTCCCTACAATAATACACTCTTAAGCTGAGGGTCAACTTGATATGATGTAGAATCACCTAAAAGACAAACCTCTGTAACCTGTTTGTGTCTGTTTGACTGGAATCACAACACATTAGTTTCTTTTATAAGTTGCTGTGGTCATGTTATTTCATCAAAGCAACAGAAAAGTGCCCTAATACAGTCATAATGCCACGGATCCTGTCTCAGCACAAAACCATGGCAGAGAGGAAGTCAGTGATGCTTGGCCTGGTCCAACAAGACCTCTGGGAAGTGGCCTTTGGCTACAGTTGCTGAGACCCTAACACATGAAGATTTGAATAAAGGCAAACACTCTGAGCCTTTACTTCCCCTCCTCCTCCAAGGAGTGAGTAGCGACCCTCACGTCCCCACAACTGCACACAAAGCCCAGCATCGAACAGTCACATGCCTACTGAGACACGTAAAGATACTAGAGTGCCCTGATTCACTTGTGGGCCATTGACAGCGATGTCAGCAAATGAAGGCAGTGAGTGTCCTTGAACCTGAGCCTTGCTGTTTTGAACATTTAGAGACGCCCTGGCTCCATCACTGTACAGTCCTGACCAGGCATTTTTTTCTGAGCTGTAGTTTCTCAGCATGGATTGAGTATGGGGGTTGGGGGTGGGGGTCATCACATAGCCTGGAACAAAGAACCCAAAGTCCCCCGGGTCCAAGGAGTGGCAGCTGCAAAAGCAATGTGGACACACCTGGCACTCTAATTCCGTGTGTTCCGAAGCAGTGACAAGCCCGTGCTTAATTTTTTTTTTGTTTGTTTGTTTGTTTGTTTTGGAAATTGCTTTTCTGACTTCGAGACCTCAGAAATGTCCTAAGCCAGGCAGTGATTGGTGAACCTGGACTATGGGGGAGACGCCTAGCTATGGACGAAGCCTTCCTTGGAAAGGATTTGGGGGCTCTTTGCTTGGAGACCAGCTCTAGTGCCAAGACAGGCCCGGAGAACCTGGTAAAGCATTCTCAGTAATCCCTGGACCAGAGAAACCTGCCCAGGCAGCCCACGTCTCTGCCCTCGGCACCGGGCTGCACACGTTTGGATGCTGAGTCACTTCTGCAGACCAAATTCCACAGTGGCCAACAGTGCTACACACCTGGCCCCCGGGCCTGCCTGCTCAGGTGGGAGAGCTCCGGTATGTACACGAGGGGACGGGGGGCTTATCAGGTGTGCCCATGTGCCTGGTAGCACAGGACAGGTGGGTGGCGTCCTGGTGATAAAAACAGTCTGAAGCCCATGTGCCCCCATGGCACTTCAGAGCACTTTGGGGATCAGCAGTGCCACATCTCCACTGCCTCTATGAGACACGGTATAGGTCCAGGAGGAGGGAACAAGGGCCACAAGACTGCTAGCATGCCCAGCATGCCCAACGTATGTGCATGTGCTCAGTTCACACATAATCGCATACATACACGACTCACATAGTCTCACATAGACACATAAAACTACACACAATTTATACATGCGTTCAGGTATACACACACGTTCACGGGCATAGGATCACATTGTGTGTACAAGCATGTTCACAGACAGAATACCTTCATGTGCCCACATGAGCTCAAGGTCACATTGTCACATATGTGGCGTACATATGCACGTGTGGCCCACCATCACTGTAGCCAGTCTCCAGTCGTGTCTAAGGGGTAAGAACGCTAGTAGGTGCTTCTTTATTCCTTGCTTGACCCCCAAGCCCCCCAAGGCCCCCAAAGCCACCAGTTGCACCCAGCCGGGAAGCAACACCATCCCCACAGCACCATCTCCTCAGATGCCCACCTTGTCCGTTCACAAGTTTAGTGGAAATGCCACACCAGGGTGTTCCGTGTCGCTAGGGACGATAGCAAACCTAACCAACTCCTCACACACACTGCCCATGCCCTTTTTCTCTTACTTCTAAAGAATCAAGTCTGAGAGGAAGCAGTGTTGGACCCTTCCTCTTTGCAGCTGCTCAGGTGGGCACACAACCCCTCCTCTCCCATGGGCAGGACTGTGGTAGGTTCAGGGTTTCCATCCCACCTGGGAGAGCAGGACCCGGCCTCCCTCCTCTGCAGGCTGCAGTGCAGATGTGACTGGCTTCTACATGCCAGCCTCTGCCTCTGATGCCAATTTCCAGGAGAATGCCAGTTCCCTTAAAACTTGTTTTACGATGCATCAACAGCCTCAGATCACAGTAGCCCCAGCAGCCCAGTAAATATTTACACAAACCAGGGCTCCACTGGGAGTCTCTGTGGTTGATGGGCCTCTCAACTGTCTGGCTGGGGGAACCTCGCATCTGTCTAGCTAGAGGACCTCTCTTCTGTGTGGCTCATTGAGTGGAGGAAGCTCAGATCTCAGTCAACACTCACCACATAGCTCTCCTGCACAAGGATGTGGCTTCTAACGCTCAGGGACGTCCTCGGCTGATTTTGTTTGAAAACATGTTGGAGTAACCTGAGTTTCCATTCTCTGCCAACATGAACAAAAGACCTCAGCAAAAGCCATGCCTACTGTATGATCGCCATACATACATGTCCCGCACACTGAACTGTTAGAAACTTTCCAGATCTGTGTTTCGTGTCTTAACTGGTTCTGGAACTCGGGACTGGGTCTACTGAGGCTCATCACCTCATACCTAAACATTTCTGCACCACAATGGCTAGGAGATCACACCCCCATTGAGGGCCATGTTGAAGAGGCACTTTTGTCGATATACATGTGGATTAGTTCCGCATGCACCACGACCAGCTCCAGAGACTTATGTCACCTCTGAGGCCTTTGTCCCTAAATCAGAAAATGAAAAAATTCTAGTCTTGACACCTGGCAGCCATACCACACATGACTCTGCAAAGAGTATTTGGCTGTACGGGACAAGAATGTCTGTAGGCTGAAGACAGTTAGGAGCCACAGTGAGTCTGTCACAGATGTAGGATGGGCACTGGGTATCATAATAACCTCAGGCCTAGAAATTCAGATAGTTGGGCATCACCCAAAGACAGTAGCCTGTGTGGACTTGTCTAACCAACCTGAGTTCCAAGTTCAATATATTTGAAGTCAAAACCAAGATGGACGCTAACTCTCTTAATCAGGTCCCTAAATAGAGATAGTTCTTGGTGTCGGGCACCATCTACTTCAACAGGGACATCTGGCACTTGGTGCCTTGGCTCAAAAGAGACTCTATGTTTAAGGAAAGAGAAGTAGCCAGATTTCCTGATGGTTGGGGTTCCTGTTCTACTGAGTCAGCTGTTCTGGCTAGGACTCAACTCACAGGAGAACACGTTTAGAACAGTGACCTGAAATGGGGCCCCTCTTTGTGGGTGGCTGATAAAAGATAGCTGTGCCACAGGGGAGGAGGCTGTCCAAGCGTGGCTATGCACTTGATGCACAACTCTGGGCATGGATGCAAGCACAGATAGAAGAACCACAGGCTCATAGCATGTAGTTTGGGGGCCCAGGAGATTCTTGGTCTCTGCAGCCTCCTAGAAACCAGAATGAGTCAGAAAGGGGAGTCAGCCAGAGCAAAAATTGGCAGCAGCAAACTTTACCAAGTGCCGAGCCGCTCCAAGGGCTCCTGCCTACAAGTTATTATTTTTTTTCTCCTCTCTATCCTGATTTAGAAAGTGTACCCTGGGGGTTCAGGAAGTGTGCTCCTGCCAGGGAACCACCCCCTTCAGGAACGCTTTTGAGGAGAAGCTTGTGCCAGGCTCCCTGCCTCCTAGGGCCAACCTACTGCCTGCTTCAGGCCCATGAGTTGACCTTCCCTGTACCCAGGAGCCCAGCCTTTCCCCACTATTCAATAAGGCAGACCTGTATGCAGACTCTGTTCACAAGGGGACGGTAGTTTCCAAATTTAGGACTCAGACAGACAGACAGACCAGTAAGATAAGGCCTCCCTGCTAACCATGTTTGACACGTACCCATTTCTGTCAGCTGTGTGATTCTGTTCAGCCTGGAGAATCAGTCCAAACAAAGTTGTTTTTGAGATACACATGGAGGCTCTACCTACCTCACAGGCTGCTAGGAACACTTCCATTCATAAAACAAACAAAAACACATTGTCAGATACTGAGGCTGGGCTCAGAGCTGGACATGGAGGCCCCCTAAGCTGGTCCCTGTTCACTCTTCTTGACCTATTTCCTTCAGAGTAAGAACCCTCATCCTCAGAGCTGGTGGATCCAAAAGGAGCTTAGTTCAGCACCCCATCGCTACACCTAGAGCATATCTTTCTCCTGTGGCCCAACACTGGGATGCTAATCATACTTGAGAAGCACCTGACCATAGCACCCAGGGTGAGCCATGTTGGATGGGCTGTGGTTAAGCTGTTATGTGGTCTGCCCAAATGTATTTAGGCTCCTGTTCTGGTATGGCGCCATCAGCAAAGACTTGTACGATTTTAAATGTGGGAGGGTGGGGGAAGGTAGTAATAGTAGCATGTGAAAATTACCTGCCATTGCAATGTCATTATTCACAGATAAAGCTGTGTCAGGACACAGCTGTGTTCACTCATCTCTTTCAAGCTGCCTCTACCTGCCTTCACAGAGAAGCTGCAGGTTCATACCTGATGAGAGAGTACTTGCCTGCCCTCCAGGCAGCCACCTTCCCAGGGAGGATACACTGTTTAGGATCCTGGGGCAGGACTGAAATGAGCTCCACCTACTCTCCGAGGGAAGGCTGCCCATTGGACCCTGCAGAGGAGGAGTAGGAAGTGGGATTATATGTGTAGTGTGGAGCTAGTGTTTGCATCCTTCTTGAAGCAAGGGGTTTGGCTTCTCCTGTCCTCTCTGGGGAGCCCAGCCCCCAAAGGGGTGTAGAGCACTGAGTATAACTGGCACCTTAGGAAAGGAGGCCACATCTAGCTACCACCTGCAGGATAAGTTTGGAAGCCAAGAAGCCATAGCACTCCCATACCACGAGCATAGACCATGAGGTATGTCTTCAGTGTAAGGTTAGAAGCCAAATTCAGGACAAAGTCAGAAGAGAAGCTGGTTCCCTGCTTCTCCATCCCCAGCTTTGCACCTGGGCGACACGCACCTCACTGTCATCTGTAGACAGGACCTCCCTTGGCAGGAGCGTGGCCTTAGAACCTGCTGTACAATGAGTTAGTGTTCTGAGCAGATCATACTTAAACCTGGAGAGGAACTGGGTTAGCCAGTATCTGAGGGAGGAACTGTCTTCCAGTTCTGTAACTAACATGTGCGCTAGGGCGATGGGTTGATTAGGCAGGAACTGATGAAGGGAAGGGAGGGAAATGAGTCTGTTCTGTGTGTCTGCAGCTGGTTCCAAATACAATTGCCCCCCCCCCAAGTCTGGGGCTTCAACCTCTGACTGGAGACACAGACATTTAGGCCACGGCTCATGAGGATAGGGTTGGGGACAAGGAGCCTGGGCAAGCCATTAATGCTTCTCTGTCAAGCAGTCAGCAGCAACAAGTAAATCCTATCAAGGTTATAGCTGCTAAGGCAGGTCCCCAGTCAGATCCCAACACTGTGCTCCACGGGCTGTCCATCTGGCCCCAGCCCATGCCTGTCCCTTTCGCTGGGGCATCTTCACAGTGGTGTAACACTTCAGGATGAACATTTGCCAGTCACAGCATCTCTTAGGCCCCAGTCACAGACAAACAAAAAGGCAAAAGTAGTCTGAACACTGGCATTTGTTTTTTTTTCTCTGCTTCCTAATCAACTGCAGGTATCATGTAAGCATCAGTTTTCTTAACACCCCATGCCTTCTCCACTATGATGGGCTTGTACCTTCAAGCTGTGACCAGAAGTTATCCCTTCTTTCCTTAAGTTAATTTGCCAGAGGCTACAATGTCTCTGCATGACCCTTTATCTACCCCTAAGAACACTTTTGTAATGTTTTGGCATTTACAGGAAGGGATTTAGCCCTCTCAAAAAGAAACATTATTGCAATGCAGTGCTCATTAAGTATCTTTTTTAGTACAATAGAAACAGAAGTAGTTATCTCTGTCCCTTGCGAAGTCCCCTTGATGAAACACATGGGGACTCATGAGTTCCTTGCCCCAACTCCTAATATTTATACCTTTGTAGACACCTCATGAAGGAAGACATGTGTACAACCCACTTGTAATGAAAGTAACTGGTTGTAAGTGTACACTGAGAAGATGGCCTGAGGATTCCCTAGGTGTCCACCAGGAATTCCCTGCCTTCTAGAGCCCCAAAGCTGCTCCAGCTTTCACCCTTCTCTTCAATGTCTACCACCTCCACTGCAAAGAGGCCAGGAGCCAGCCACCCAGGACATTCCTAGCTCCTGACAAAGGGCCAGGAATTCCCGCCTGCCCTGAAGCATGCTTTCCCGCAAGAGTTTGGTCACATCCGCCCTCCTCTGTTTCTGCCCAGGGTTCTGTTCGGTTTTGCAATTTCTCTCATGTCCTCCAAGCCTGTCTCCTAATTTTCCAGAAAAAAAAAAAAAGAGGGAGACATTATGAAAAGTCTTGTTTATCTTAGCTAAATATCTCAATTAAAACATTCCATTCTGATAGCACGATACAGAAGCTGGCACCTTCCTGGCTGTGTGAAGCAGCTGGCCTGTCGAGGCAGCACCAACACAAGGAAATGCTTCAGGTTACTGGTTCCAGACCCAGAGGAGGGGGAAAATGAGGACACATTGTCCCTCTGTGACTACAGGCAGTGCTTCCATGGGAGAATGGCAGAAACACCCACAGAGTTCTGGTGGCCTTGATGCTCCTGGGTCTGGCTCTTTGGGTATCCCATGGAAGACTCTCAAAATGAGGCTCAGTGTCCATCAAGACCTCCCAGTGCCACAATTGTCTTGGAGCCGGGTGTCTAGACCAGAGCAAACTGGTTCTGCAGAGCTCCTAGTGCAGTCAAAATCAAACCCTCTGTGATACAGAGAGATGAAGCACAGACCAGACAACCCTGCCTAGGCTGCTTGTACCCAGCAGGAAAGTGAGACCCAAGCTTCAAAGTGCAGGCAGAACACATACCCAGTGTTGAGTAGAATCCCCCAAAGGTCTTAGTGAAGAGACATGGAAGGAGGAAGGAGTGGGTTCCCAGAAGCCAGAGGAAAGGAGCACACCCATGGTGGAGGTGTGCCCAGGAGCCCCCAGTATCACAAAGAAGGCAGACAGGAGGGAAGCAGCCCGAGTTCTAGACAGAGGACAGAATCGGCATAGCTGGTGGCTGCTCCTAGAAACTTGGCTATGAGGGGAAGATGTTCTCAAGACAAGTGCTATGCGGAATATAAATAAAACGAAAGGAAATGGATGAGCATCTCCAACATGGAGGGGCCTTAGGTCCCGCCTTTCAAAGAAGACAGCACATCCCTTTCCTACTTCTATAGGTGGAAGCCTCAGAACTCACACTCCCCAAGTGTGTGGTAGTCACATTCTAGATGCGTTCAGGAAGTTGACAACTTACTCCCCAGCAGATCCTCTCAGACTTAAGGCATACGTTACAAAACATGGACACATGAATCACCTTGAAAGTTTGCCGTGCCCCACCTCGCCATCTTCCAGCCCCCACCAGGAGGTTCCTGGCTGGTCCGGAGGAAGCTTAAGGCTGTTGCACATGCAAGAATTTTCTCAGCTCCCTCCTATGGACACAGAGTTGAAGGTGGAAGGAAACACTAACTTACGTTCTGTATCTTCAGCTTGACACTGATGGTGTCAACGCCTAGAAAGTAGAACATGCTTCCCATCCCCAAATGCACACTATTTCGACTTATGTCAGGCATGTTGCTAATCTTTTTTACAGTTGAATCTTTTTACAGAAAAGTTACAAGAATGACCCATCCTTCCTTCCATATTAAAGACGATTACTGGAGTTACACAGCTCATCTCCGGTGGGACAGAAACCCTGAGCCTCAACTTACATGCGGTTCAGTGGGTCTCTTATGTGAGATCCGAGCCAGGGTGTAGGAAAAGGTAAGGAAAGTCAAGGAGGCCTTGCCAGGGAGTCACAAACGGGCCCCCTGCCTCCTGGATGAGAACAACTGTGGGGCCAGTAGCAGCAACAACACACAGGTGCACCAGGAATGCTGGCAGATGCAGATGCTGTCCCCAGGGAACTTGTGGCTAGGAAAGAGGCCTGGGCTGCAGCCATGGAACCTATAGAAGAGACAAAGTCGCCCCTGTGAGACTGCATGTCCATGGATCGTGTTTCGTAGGACCCTGTACACACCAGCCCTGGAGATGCAGGCGTTCTGAGCTCCAATGAGCCTGCCCCATGGAGCCTGCCTTCCATCCCTCCCGCGTCATTTCTTTCTGATATCTACACATCCCCGGCGTAGCCACCAGGTGCTGAGGTTGTATCGGGGGACTCCGTTTTGCGGTGTCCCTTGTCTTTTCTTCTGAGTGCAGTTTGAAAGACAGCAGCGACACGCAAGTAGGGTCTCGTGGCACTGACTTCAGACTCACACCTAAAACTAGATGGGGTCATAAATGTGAAAAGGTGTGGGGCCCAGGGAGGTCTCAGTTTGCTAACGTTGCTCTCTGGGGAGCTGCTGGAGAAACAGGCCTGAACAGGCACCCTCTGCTTGCAGCCCAGTGCCAGGGTTTTGAAGGCCAGTAGTCTTCTCCGGAGACCTTTCTGAAATGAAATGCAGTAGATGCCACTGAGAATGTTCTCACATATCAGCAAATTCCCTAGGAGAAAAGGAAGAGGCAGCCTTGAGGATGGGTCGTGTTACACCCAAGCACGGTGCTTCTAATAGAGTCGGCTGGTTTGTAGATGGAGCGCAGAACCCTGACTGTGAGCCACGAGAAACGGCTCGCCGTTGTCTTTCTTGTTCCCGTGACGGGATACTTAATCCCATCCTGGCAACCCGGGGTCCTAACACATCAGCGATACACAGTTACGGATGACAGAGTCCGCCCAGCCCTAGCTAGTCATCTGACCTGGGGCTGTGGGAAGGACAAGTGTGGCATACATTGGCTTCTGGTGAGACCTGAGCAAATGAGAAACCACAGGGCTCAGTGCTGGTTCAACTTCCCATCAAAGGGGGTACTCATCTTCCACACTCTGTAAACAGTACACCAGCCACAACCCTTATTAGAGAGGAGGAACTTCCCTGAGGGAAATTCCACCTGAGGGCCCTTCAATAGGCTGTCCACAAGCATGTGGGATCCTGGAGGTGGAGACCACAGATACACAGGTCTTAGCTGTCCTGGTGCCGGTGTCCTGGCTCTCGGCAGGATCTTACAAGCTGATCTTACACGTTTCCACCAGTGTGACTCACCAGAGCTGTCACCACGAAGATGCCGTGCACTGTGGGAGCTTGCACAGTGCCCTGTCCTGGCCAGATGAAGCTCGGTCTGGAGTTTCCTGTGAGTAATACAGGTATCAAAATAGCCAAGCCATGGCTAGGCTTGGTGCTGTTGCACATGTGTGGTCCCACCATGGCTAGGCTTGGTGGTGTACACGAGTGATCCTAGCACTTGTGAAGCAAACTGAGGCAGGAAAACGGAGAGTTGTAGGTCAGTCTGAGCTACAAAGTGAACCCAGATAGTTGGGGGGGGGGACACAATGGTGCCGTCCCCTCGATGCCTTAGTTTCCTTGTGGAAAAGGATGTCGTATTGGGTCCTTGTGGGAGACTCAGGGGTGATGCTCATAAAGAGCACCTATTGCTGGAGTGCTTAGCAAGTGATAGTGATTTCAAACGGCTGATTTCTTCACAAATTCAAAATAAAGTCACATTTCAGAGTGCAGCGTGCTTTTCTTCACAGGCAGAGCTCTTCCTCTTCATGCTGCCTTCTGGGCGCTGGAGCTTGTCAAGCTGGGTGACTGAACCATGCCCACACTCTTACAAGAGCTCAAGTCTCAGAGACCCAGCAAGTGTTCAGCTTCCTAGAACTCTCATGGAGGTCTGCAACTTTAGGATCCTTCTTCCTAGACACGTGCTTGCAGGTTGACCTGTAGGGGACAATCTGCCAGGTACAGGCCTGTATGGTCACAGAAGACACTGCTGGGCCGTGAAGGCGATGCATCCCCTCACTGATGTTCAGGAATTGGAGGTTCTGTGTTGAATTTTCTTGGAATCCAACAGAGGAAGTCTGTCTGGGGAGTTCCCAGGGCTTCCCAAAAATTGTCCTGCCCCTAATCCCTACTTGAGGAAAATCATTGAGGAGGGAAGTTCCAGACCCTAAGAAGAGTGCCTGGCCTACATTGGCTGAGCGTCTGATCCGAGCCAGCAAGTCTTCCCGGCATCTGGAACATCTTAGATTTGGGGAGTTGGGCCAGATCTTGTGTTTGTACACAGACAGTATCTCATCTAAGCTTCTGATGCAACCTGCGTCAGCCTCAGCTAGACCCAGTGTCCTCACAGGCAACAGAATTTCAAGGTTTAGTATTGGCTAAATTCCTCCCTGCCTAATTAAGTCAAGGTGCTTCGCCACATGTGAAAAGCTCCACAAACTTGCCAGCTAACCCGAGCCAGCTGGCAGTGGATGGGAACTTAAGTGTCCCATCCCTAGCCTGCAGGCTCCCATCCCTTGGCCCATTCCAGGCCAAGAACCTGGAAGTGTCTCTAGCGTTTGTTGCATGGCAGACACTGGGCCTAGGAACCGCCAGTGAGTTCTCCAGCACTAAAAGGAGATGAGTTATCAAGAGGGACAAGATGAATCTCTTGAAGGGCGATCCTGTAGGTTTTCCCAATTTGTTTCCCTGGTCCACATGCTGAGAAGCCATGTCCCTTTCCAGCTCTCTATACCATGCTTCTGTCCCTTAACAAATCAGATTTGCCACATCAGTTGTACTTGGTCCCGTTCTCGGGCCCCAACTCTTCCCTCTGGAACCTAGTCACTAGTAAACCAGAGACTGGTGACCATGGCTTCCAAGGTATCCATTGGGGATGGGAGTAAACATGTAGTATATGGTTCTTTGCAAAGTGCTGAGTTTGCATGCTGCTTCTCTTGATGTTGGTCAGCGTGAGAGAGAGTCAAGGACTGTTCTTTGGGCCCAGAGAACGTTCATTCCAGGACTCGCTCCTGCAGGACCCAACTTGGCAACCATATGAGCAACCATGGAGCCTGTAGACACTGCACCCCACTTAGCAACCAAACCAGACCTTGCTGTCTTTATCCTCAGTATGGCACATAGAGGTGGCTGGAAGGAAAGACCTGAGCAGTCACCTGAGCCCTAAACAACGGAGTGTGCTCAGTAATGGCCAAGATCTGGTGTGAGAGCTTTCTGCACACTGGGTAAGAGCCCCAAGGTCACAGCAGGAGCTCTGCAAGTCCCATGAAAATCCCAGTTCTCAACCACAATAGCTCCATAATGTCGGTGGGCACAGTGGCTTGGTGGATGGCAAGAAGACTCACAGGCAAGCCTGGGGCAGGAGATGCAAGACTATCGAGGGTGAATCACAGGAGTAGTAGGGCATTCTCTGCTATCGTTGAGTCTCTAGCCTTGACCCATCTGGGCACTGGTGTGACAGAGTCCAGGTGGGAGGCAGGTTAGCAGGAGTGGAGTCACCCTAAGTCCAACTCTATCCTCTCCCTTCCCAGTTGCACAGTGTGTGTACTGACTCATCTTCTCAAGGGTGGCATGCCACAAGTAGATTGGAACAATGATGCTGGGCTACAGCCCCTGCCGTACGTCATGGACCAGCACTCCAATTCCTCCAGAGAAGGGTGGAGCTATTCTGGGAGTTTCCTGGGTCCTGCCTCTCTCTTCCCTGTCTGTTCCTGGGCCCTCCTTGAGAATAGTGAGCAGTTTGGCTCTTCTATGCCCATCCCTGCAAAGGAGGCCTGATGCTTCCAAGCCATGGAAGATCCATTTCTTCCTGCTGGTCATGAAAACTAGATGTTCCCCTTCTGTGGGAGCCGGGAGACTTACACAGTGTACTCACATTCCTGGACACAGGCTAATCCTTGGACTGCTTCAGTTTTAACAGAAGGGAAGGCAAGCAGCAGAGGTCAAGATTGTAGCATTGTTTTGTTGCTGTTTATTCAACAACCACTTTATAATCAAAACTATTAAATGAAATTTCAAAACATTGACAACATATTGAGAAGAAACTTTAAAGACTTATTTTTCTTTCTGTGTGTTTCAGCTAAGATGATGACGAATATAGTTATGATTATGAAAATGAGGAATGAAAACAGATGTTTGCTAGGGCCTACAGAGTGAGCAGTATAGCACTGGTTTGAGTTGCCCCTAGCCCTACTGGACAGTTGAGAGATACAGAGGACCCATTCCTTACCCTACACAGAATCTACACTGCTGTCTTCGTTGCCATTTTTAGACAGTGTCCAATCATCCAGACCTTCTCTTCTTCCCATCCCAATGTCTAGTCACAGTGCAATCTCCTACACAGTAGATTGGAAGCTAGGGGTGCTGGAGGAAATGTAGGGAGAGGAACAGACAGACGAGCCTATATTTTGGGTTTGATATTATTCACCTGTGACAAGAAAGTGTGAGTCTGTACATATGTAGTTGAGTTTTAGGAACATTCTTCTTATTCTGATTATTAAAGATCTTCATCATTTCCCCCCATCCCCACAGGGAAATAATAAGTTATGAGTTAAATATGCCTGTTTGTGTTCCGGAACAAAAAAAGAAAGAACACCTTCTAAAACATGGTGTGAGCCCCTGGGTCTGCCCTGACAGGAAGAGAGTTAAGTATCCAGTTCTGAATTCAACGTTTAAAAGTCCCGAGTTTCCTCTTCTCAAGGCCCTGTGAAATAAAAAGCAAGTCGAATACATCAGTTAACTAATAACACAGAGCAAACATTCCAAAATGGAGGAGCAGAGAACAAGAAACGACTAGACCAAAGCAAGATCAAAATCTACCAGTGCAAACACCCAACCCTGCAGTTCTATACCCAGTGTCTGGGGCTCATGGTGACGTCGTCTGGACTCTGGCTGCAGCACGTGACATGTCAAGATTTACTCTGTATCTGCAGCTTTCCTCCACAGATGTTCTATTCTTGGCAACGCACTGGGGCCTTCACTAAAATGTGGGATGTGCCTTCTCAATTTCATTCTCCGTTTCCTTAGGACCTCCCTACAGGCACTCCAAGCCCTGCTACACACGTCTTGGTCTTATTAACTTTTTCTGGAACTTTGGTGCGGGCCCCTCATGGCATCATAATTCTTACACTCTGCATGCCTGCAAGACCAGCATCGTGTATCTGGGCCCGTGTTTGTAACAGCTGCAGATGGCCCCAAAACACCTGAACCTGAGAAAACATTCCCCTATTTTAGTAAGCTCAAGCTTTTAAGATAGTGTGACACGTTCAGAGCAGTACTTTCCCCTTAGTATACTTTAAAATCAAATCAAGGTTGAAAATCAAAATCAACCATCACGTGTGTCCAAGAGCATCCTCCTCCACCACAGGAGGCTCCTTCACTCCACCCCCCATGAGTGCCACCCCCCCCCCGGCTGCCCCATCCATGAACCCTGCCAAGCCACTCCCTGCCACATCTTTCTTCTGAGGACCAGAGTCCCAACGCTACCACTTAATATAGAAAGTGAAAGGAACCCTCAGCTGGTACCTCCCACGGTCCAGACAGAAGCCTAGAGTCCTCAGACTAGCTTTGACCCACTGAGTCAGTCCTTGGGGAATCTCCTTTCTATGGTACTTCTTGACCAGTGGCCATGGCGTCCTGGGGCCCACAGATTGTCACATCACAACTCACTGTGATAAGTGGATTCCAGGCTCCACCGCCTATGGGAGTACCTATGAAGCCCTGTGTTTTGACTGGGACAGTGGGAGCTAGGTTAGGTCTCCCCATCCGCTCACTGCAGGAAGAGCCAGCCAGCCTGTGGTCTGAATGAGGCATCTGCAAGCTGTAACCTTAGGAGCACCTGAGGCTGAATGGGCATTTCCCAGCACCTTGCTGCTTTGCCTGCCCAAAGAGATTATCTTTCTTATTCTTTGCATTCCTTTTCCTTCTTTTCTTCAACAGGAAACCCACTCTTACTAGAAAGCAGGACAGCAGGGAGAACCACCCGCCAGTTGGCGAAGGCAACCCATGTCTGAGCCTTGACGGCAAGCAGAGTTTTCCCGTCTCTACTGCCTCAGTCTAAATGCTGGGATAGTGGGTCTGGATCACCGAGGAGCCTGGGACTGGGGCCTTTGTGGGGAAAGCGTCACTTCCATCATTGTCCCTGACACCAGTGTGCAGACATGCCATGTCAGGCACTGCCAGGAAAGCTCCACCATCGTCCCCTGGAGCGTCAGTGTGTACACACATCAGGCTGGGAGCTGCCAAGGAAAGTGCCGTCATGGTCCCTGAGTAGCAGAGTGCAGACATGCCATTACTCCTTCAGGTGAGCTCCACCTGGATCCTAACTATGGAGAAATGGGGGGGAAAATAAGGGAGAAAAATCTTCCCCTGAGAGCATATGAAGCCGAACCACTTGCTGAGCCATGCACAGATGGTAGGGCTGTAAAACTGGTGCAGCGTCTTTGGCATCCTAGATGCTTGGTGCAGAGGTTTCCTTGGATGGAAACAGGATGAAAGTATCCCCTGGGATACCTTGGGTGGCCTTATTTCCTGAGAGAATAATACAGCCGTCTTTTGAGGGTTCTGCCATTCTCCCATCCACAGGCACATTAGTTTGCAAACTCTCCCAAGGACCTACAGAGTGAAGGACCTCACCTAGAAGTCACTGTCATCAGCCAGACACTCTGTGGTCATGCCTAGTGAGTATCTGAGGATGCTATTGATGAAAACTGGGGATAGGTTGCCTGGCAACTTTCAGGTGTCCTTGATTCTGGGAGCCAATAGAGGACAGGGAATATGGAATAGCTCCTAGCTCCCTATGGGGTTAGGTCCTTGAGTCAGAATACTTACCATCCTCGGAGCCCTTCAGCTGCTTTCAAGCTGGGTCCCAGGCTGACTCTAGGCCTGTAGTAGGGGACAACCTTAGGTGGAACAGGGGTGGGAGTGGGGGGGGGCAATATTCTACTGAACATGGAACTAATGGTGTTCACAAATGCCCCACCTCTTGCACCTCCGCCGAGTATCGACTGGCCACCAACAGTAAAACTCATCCTTCAGTTACTCAGCAAAGCTGCTCTGATAGAGAGGGCCAGCAGCTCCATGTAGGGATGACTGGAGTGGCTGGATTGGCTCTAAGCAGTAGTTATGTCTAAGACCATTATCACTTCTAATGGGAAAAACGTCCCACTCCAACAGCTGCTAATGTTGGCTCGGCCCTGCCCCCAGACTTTCATTCAGGTCATCTGTGTTTTCCCATGTCATGGACTATTAACTCTTGAAGCCCTATGCCTCTTGCAGGGTGAGTGCCCCTGGGGAACTGTAGAGTTATATAGGTCAGAAAACAAGGACTTTTTCAGCCTCATTCAGACCAGTGCCTGGGCACACTTAATGGCCATACCTCAGACCAAGGAGAGGAGAAAGACACACAGGGTAACCAGTGCTAACTGCTGCACTGCTCCTAACACACACACACACACACACACACACACACACAGTCTGAATGGCATACTCATGGCAGGGAGCTGCAGTTTGGAGGTATGAATGAATAGGCCATGTTCACAATCAAGTCATGGTCCCTGTGTGGATATTAGATGCTTCAGCTACGGCAGAGTCCCCAGGATTCTGATCCTTCCAGTTACCCACATGATACTGGAACAGACCACGTCTCCATCTGAGCATCCATTGCTAGCCAGGCTGTGCTTCTGCAAGGCAGTGTCTGCTTTTTTTTCCTTGTACTGTGTTGGGGGGAAACTGCAGCTCAGTGTCCCCAGATCTGTACCTGTGATGTCTCAGGAGCTCACCCCATCTAACAGGTGACGAAGAGTTACACTGGAGTAACCATGCTTCCGGTGGTGTGTGTTGAAGTAACTCTATGCTGAGGCAGGACCACACTGACTCTAGAAGGTCATGACTGAGTCGTGATATACAAGGCACTCTTTGGTGCTGCCTTGGGGAAGGCACACTGGAGAGATCCAGTCAGAGTCGGTGTGAAGAGCAATGCTGTAAGTCCTATTCTTGCAGAGAACAGCTATGACCAGGCACGTCTCAAACCCTTCAAAGACAACTATGGTCAACCATCACCCTATGGTCATCATGCTGTGAGTGTCTTATGGTTAGGACTGGTGGAAATCATTCAAATGAACATCTTCATGTCAGTGCTAAGGAGACATCAGCCAACAGAAATGGAAGGACCTGTGCAGACATCAGCACAGAAAAGTTACGCGTCATCTTGAACCAAAGACTGAGTCAACTCTTGAAAATAAATCTTCAGTGAGGCAGCCGGGCTCCGACCGGCCCCATTTTCCTTGGGTTCTACAGCCAACCCTATCTCTCTTCCTAACCATATCCCTCTTAGTCTCTCCCACTATCCCTGTCATTCTGTCCACCCCTGTCCTTTCTCTCTGTCCTTCTGCCATCCCCATCCCCTATCTATGCCAGCCCTTCCCCCATTGTATCCTTCCTACATCTATCCTTGCCTCCTCTTCTGAATTGTTCTCACAACTTGTTTCTTGTTCTCGCTCTTTGGATGACACAAAGCCCTTCTAGCCCCATGCTTTGCTTCCCACATAAGTCCCTTTGCCCAGAGGGTGGGAGGGGGTCCCTGGGCCTGTGTCTGCTGCCTCACAGGGTGTGATCAAGGCATCACGGATGTACAATATCATGAGTGAATGTGGACTCTAATGGCTCACCCGGCTCAGTGGACTTATGTGAGGACTTTCACATAAGGTGACATGAATGTCACTGTGCACATGTTTTCATAGACTTCACCTGCTTTCTCTTGGGTAAATACTTCAGAGTGGACCCTCTGGATCCTGTGGTTGCTGCCTGTTTTGTTTGCTTATGGCTCAGAAAGACACTTTCCAATGTGATTGTGTCATTTCTCATCTCAGTAACAGGCAGGAGAATTCCGGATCCCCTGCACACTCACAAACACTCACTGTGGCTGGAGTCTATGTCTTAGATGTTTATTTCTGGAATCAATTCTATCAACTCATGTGTCTATCAGAAGAAGGTCAGACCATAAATCTTGATTGTGGAAGTTCTTGGTGGGTTTTTAAATCGGCTGTGAGCCTTCCAGCTTTGCTCCTTTTGAGAGTTGAGTGATCCAGGTCACTTTCTATATGAATTATACCATCAGTTTCCCATCTCTCAAGACTTGAGTATTTTCTTTTAATTGGGAATAAGAGTTGGCTATTATCAAATGTTATTTCCACACACATTGGCACAAATGTAGTTTTTCTTTCATTTTTTTGTTTACATTGATTCATTATTAATCTGGTCATGTTTATCACTGTCAAGGGGATTTAGGAAGCTACTAAGCATTGTAACTCTGCTTATGGCATATTGGTGGTTTAGTCAGTCCCTCACCTGGTCCCAGCATCCAACTGCTCTGATTTAGAGACTCTATCTGGAAGTATTTCTCTCTTGCCAATTTCTAGGAGACTTTGTGTACAAGTTGTGTTATTTTATTAACTGTTTAGATGAATTCTCCAATGAAGCCATGTGTGCTGGGAGGTTTCTTGTGGAGAGATAGCTCAGGAGGTAAATCTACTTGTTATCAAGGCTGAAGATCTGAATTCAGCCCCTGGGTTCCACATACACATAGGCACACACAGACATGCACACACAAAACAAATACAGTATTTAAATTTTTTTATTTATTATGTGGCTCTCCCCCCTTCTCTCTCTCTCTCTCTCTCTCTCTCTCTCTCTCTCTCTCTCTCTCTCTCTCTGTGTGTGTGTGTGTGTGTGTGTGTGTGTGTGTGTGTAAAATGCTTCATTTATTTGGGGTGGAGGGCTGTCGCAGTGGCTTACAACCCAAGTATGAAGGCCTGAGTTCAGGCCCCAGCATCTGCCAAAAACCAGGCATACTTGTCTGCAGCTAGACCCCAGTATTAGGGGATGTCAGAAACAGAAATGCTAGAGCTTAGTGACTCACAAGCTTAGCTAAAAACTGAGAAGCTTCAGGCTCAGTGAGAGACCCCGTCTCAAGGAAGAGAAAGAGAGATACCAAATGACATTCTCACATGCACATATATGTACATACATGTACACACATGCTGGTCATCTTGGTTTTTTTTTTTTTTAAGTGAGTTTTAGTTCTAATTGCCTTTGAGGGATTTGCTAATTTCAACCAAATTGTTGAATTTATGGAAATGACAAACTAACTGGTATCTTTGTCCAAAGTAAAAGGTTTTGTTTTGAAGTCCTAAGTGGGTTGGGCACTCTCACGCCAATCATAAATGAAGACAATACCCTAGAGACCTAACTACAGACCAATCTTATGGGGCCATTTTCTCAGTCAAGATTCCCTCTTCCCAGCAGGTTTGTGTCAAGTTTATAAAACACCAACTAGCATAGGTACCTACCTTTGCATCCTGAATGAAGAGACATTGGCCAAGGTGAGTCCAGAACTTCCCCTAGGTACCAGCTAGGGAGAAGATTTAGGATGGGTACCATCATTCTTGATCTCTCTGCAAGTGCTGCCTGAACCATGGCCTCTGACCACATTCTCCTAGGGGAGCTGTATACTCTACTGAGCCTGAGCCCTGTATTATCAGCTTTTATATATTTGGGGCAGTAATACGCTTGCTGCACTGGGCTGCTATTTGGGAGCGTGGATGCCAGGACCTGTACCCAGAAAGCAGCAATGGATGCTAGAGCCCCCTGAGATGATAAATTCCATCACCAGTTCGGCCTCTTTGGCAGCCATGAGGTTAGCACAGTCTGCAAGGCGGGCCCTTTGAAAGCAGACAGGAGCCCTACTGTGAACACACAGGCCCCGCCCCTGTGGCCTGCGTCTGGCCTGGCAGGCATGAGCTGGGTAGAGAGCTCAGGCTACGCCTCTCCTCTAGCCTGTGAGGGCCCTGCTGGTTCTGACTGACTCACAGCTATCTTAATGAAGTCCCTGTGAGAGACAGTGGGGCAGCCTCGCTGCGCAGATGGCTCTTTGTCCCCATTGACACCTGCCATCTGCTTGTTTGTCTAAATGACGCTGCTGGGGCAGGGGGCTCCCAATCTGCTGCCCGGGCCCCGCCCACCTCTATGACCTCCTGACCCTGGGCCAGACAGGTCCACAGAGTTGCTCTTGCGGTGAAGGGAGCCTGGCCTGCCCATGCTCCCAGCCTCTGCCTGGCGGATGCTCCAGTGGTAGGAGCAGGGGGAAGGGGAGGGGGGTCAGGGGGAGGAGCAGGGGGAGGGAGGAGGATCAGAGTAGAGAAGGACAAAGACAAGGAGGGGCAGAAGACAAAGAGGGAGGGGGGAGAGAATGGAAGGATGAGAGGAAGGAAACGAAGGGGAGAAGGAGTTAGAGGAAGAGCTAGGGCTGAAGGAGGGCACAGCAGCTACCCCAGGCCCCTGGTTCCCCTGCTCCAGGCCAGGCTGGAAGCTCGAGTTTCAAAGCTGGGCCCTCACACCTGTTCACAAAGAGAATGTCACATAAAAGAGAGGCAAGGCAGGATGACCCGCCTCTGGACCAGACAACAGCCGCCACACAAGCTCATAGGCTCCTCTTGCCTCAAGTCAGCTAAATACAGAGAGAAAAGTTCATTTTTTTTTTTCTTCTTTTTTCAAATTGTAGGGATGAAAGCAGACAAACACTATACCAGTTAGAACATTTCTAAAAGCCGTGTGGCAATGGCAGGCAGGCAGGCTCACCCTGAGCTTCCTAGTTCTCCTAGTTGATCTTTAAAGGGGCCAGTGGTGTGGCCTGGCGTTATTTCCAACTCCCAAACAAGGAGGAGGTAATGTGGCAAGCCTAACCCTCCAGTGCCTGCCTGCAAAGTTACGGTTTCTTGGGGCTAATTAAATGGTTGCTGATAGCCTCAAAAAAGCTACCTTCTGCCAGAACTTGGTGGGAACCAGTGAACTGTGGGACATTTCTATCATAAAAAGAAACACTCAATGCCAACTCCTTGTCTTCTCTGGTGACCTTTTGTGTGATATGGAAAGCCTAGCCTCAGAGTTGATCTTTAGAGGCCTCTACTCAAGAACTGAGTAGTGCTTGTCATACATAGGCTCTGAGCGGAGGTAACCCCTTAAATGTGTCAGAGAAAGGGCATTGTCACCAGAGTCATTAAAATCACCCTCTTCTGGGCACCTGGCTCTGATGCTGTCTTCCCCTGAGCAGAAACTGAAATCCAGAACCTGTGCGGAAAGGGGCTACCAATATGAATGCTTCCAATTATCGCCAAGGAGATTGGAAGAACAGAAGGAGATCACATGTGCAGGCTTGCTCCTGAGAGAGGCTATTCACCGTGGTACAACATGGTTTGAAGACTGTAGACAGGATAATAGTGTCTCGATCCTCCTGATGACCCTGTGGGATGGCGATATCACCTCCCTGGGTTTGTCCCATGGGAAAATAACTGGCACATACCACAGGCCCAGACCATATCCCCAGCTAGGGCTCGCCACTCCATCCTGAAGCTAGTCCCCAGAGATGTGAGCAGCCTTTCTTTCCTCTGACGTTGTCCCTGAAATGTTCCTACCCTCTTCTATTCAGCCACTAGTCTAACAGTTTGGTTAGTAGTCAAACTCTGTGCTTCCTGTCACTTGTATGAAACTGTACTATAAAGTTCAGACATCTAAGCCACACGCATTGAGGACAGGAAACCCACCCCGAGGGAGCCATTGTTCCCTGCTTACTGTGGGTCCACCCACCCCACCCCCCCCCCACCACCACATTGGCCTTCTACATAGGCACAAGAGCTTCACTGTAAGTCAGAACCATGAGCCTGATGGAAACTTTCAGGTGGGACATTTGGTAGAGCTCATTGATTCCACAAGCGTTCTTGTTTTGAGTTTTAAGAAGGAAGTAGATGCTCGGGACACAGCATCAGGTGAGGGGTTGTCTGCCTGGATGTTCAGGGATAGGAACAGTTTGACCCTGTCTGGGTTATATGCTGGCTCAAGAGGCAGTCTCCTCCCAGAGAACAGATTGAAGTTGAAATGGGGTGAGAACTGCACAGCACAGCTTATTAAAGAGTCCACTATATAAAAACTGCACCATGGGCAGTGTGATGTAATGGTGTCTACAGGCAGAAATGACCATGACAGGAAAGACTCCCCAGGAGGACACTGAGTAGTCACGGAAGGTTCTGGCTCACTCAGTCCATTGGTGTGGGTTTATTTTTTCTTTTTTAGAGTGTTATGGTGCATATTTATTTGATATGTGTGAGTATGTGTGTGCACCAGTCACAAAGGGCACTGGATCCCCCTATAACTGGAGTTACAGATTGTTGGGAACCACCATGTGGGTGCTGAGAACCAAGCCTGGGTCCTCCGCAAGAGCAACGGGGCGCTCTTCGCCTCTACGCCATCTCTCCCCAGCCCGGACTTCTGTCTTCCACACCTGCATTCTGTCTCTAGAATCACAAGTAATCAGAAGAAAGCAGCTGCCCCTGATTTCCAGGTCTCCGTCTAGCATCAGGGAGAAGCTAAATTGGAAATTGAAAAAAACTAATCGCAGACAGCTAGGCTGACCCATCAAACCACCCAAGGCTGAAGAGGCTGGGTCCCCAGTGTCTCCCCACTTGACAGATGGGAAATGGAGGCAGATCAAGTCACATAGCTGACCACAAGGAGTAGAACTCTCCTCCCATACACCTGTTTTGGTTTACAGGTGACTCAGCCTCAGTCACAGGTAGGTAGGAAGGAAGACTATGTGGGATTGTGGTGAAAAAGAGACTATTCTTTTATGATCATCCCATGGATCCCTCAACAGTTTCTCAGATTTGGTACCTTGGGGATAAGAGGGCCTGGATGTAAAGACATCCCTGATGTCCCTTGTGTCTTCTCAGAAAGAAGATGGCTGCAACTTATCTTTGAGGCTGACAGTGAGTAATTCAGAATTCTCAGTGTTCAGAAGTCCCCAGATTTACATGTTTATGCATGCACTGTGCCATACTTTCAGCCAATCATATGTCTTAAAATAGCTAGCTTACTACAGTAAGAGTTCTTTCTGATATTTCCTGAAGTCCTGGGAAAGGCCCTTGTACTGATTAACAGCACTGCCACAGTTGGTGACAAAGTCTTTAGGGGCTGAAACTACCAGACATCGGTCCACTTCATTGACTCGATGGTCGGTCAGTGGAGGGCTGATTTCACATGCATTTGGGGATGGTCACTGTTCTAAGGGCAAAGTGTGACGTAGCTGGACTTCCCTGGATCTTAGCTGGCCTTAGGAAAGCTAGGCATGTCTTTGTGTGCTCTCCCAAGCACTCTGTGGCTCAAATCACAGAATGCCATGTTTAGCTGCCACTGGAACATGGGCTATTTAGGGATGGCTGGATCCCATTGACTTGCTCCTAGACTCTAGGACAGACTTCTGCTGAGATTGTGACATACAGAGCACTCGGAGAGTAGGAAGCATTCTGCAAGAAACTCTTGGAAATCTGACACCTCTCAGCTACAAGCTTGATTGCTCCTTGTTGCTCCTCAATGCTATCCCATCCAGCAGGTTCCAATCCCCTGAGGTGCATGAGGACCCTGGTTCTGTCTTCAGCTTCTCTGGAGTCTATATTCCCAACTTCCTTTTTTGACTGTTTCCTTTTAGCAGACTTGTCTTTGTCCTTCTGTCTGTCCCCCAACTACAGTGCAATTTTCCCAGGACTTGGGATAAGCCACAGTCAACGCAGCCGGTAATTATGTACTGAACAACATAATTAAGTAATGACCAACAGTTCTTCTTGCCTCTTTAATAAAACCATTTTTTTAAATACAAGAATAAAAGGCATTTGGATGAACATGTTTCTTGAATTTTCCATTCCTGGTCTCTAGCGAGATCATTGTGTGAGGTTAAATGACCTACTTTCCTGCTCAGGCCTGAGGCTTCAAGAGGCTGCAGTGGTGCTTAGCCAGGGAGGCATCTTCCCATTCCTGAAAATAGAACACTACTTCAACAAACTGTTTAAGAAATTGTTGGTGACTGGGACAGTGTCATTAATCTCATTTGCATTTTTCAATCAATTGTTTCTAATTTTCTTTATGATGAACTTTTATGAAAGACTAGAAGAATGGTTCTGCTACACACGCATGTGTGCACGCATGCGCGCGTGCGCACGCACACACACACACACACACACACACACAAAAAGACAAAAACCACAGAGTATGGCCTTGTTCCATTGGAGATTGTACCAAGGTAGTGGTTACTTCTGGAGGCAAGAGACCAGCCAGTTAGAGGGGATGGGAAGGGGCAAGGTAAAACCCAATGCAGAGAACTTCCGAGGGGTTCTGGGGGAGAGGGAGGATGTGGGGGTGGGGTGTTCATGAGACAGAAATGAAAAATAAAATGACCCATGAAAGAAGCCGTCGAATGAAGGGAGCCATGAGAAGTAGGGAGACCGGGTTGGAAATTTTTGAGGAAAGGGATTAAGTGTGAGGCAGCCAAGGGAGACAGGCGAGGAGCTGCTGTGTGGGACACAGATGGGAGTCTTCGTGGGGCTTCATAGTACGGCGGGTTGGCGTGGCCTGGAGTGATGGCAAGACACAGCTGAGCTTCCAGAGGCAAAGGGCTCAGTGGTGGTGAGGAAATGATGACTGTAGGTGTGGCTCATGAGCATCAGGGGGGGAGGATAGTGTGAGAAAAGATGAGCTGTGTGTGGGGGGGGTGGCCTCCTGAGGGGAACTCTAGGCTGAATGTTCAAGCCAAGGAGAACAGAAATGAAGGGACCCTGGCCCAGACATCACCGTAGGAAGCACCTATAAACGGGAGATTACAGAAAAGGTATGGTGTCTCCCCTAAACCCATACTCAAGCCACCACCTGAGGACCTTTAATCCCCGAATCCCAGTGCCTTGTGCCATGGCTTCGGGTCCTGGCAGGTGCCGTCTGCATGAGGCCAGGTTAAAGGAGCCTCACGTCAGGAGCTATACAGCCAAGGTGGAGACGAGACTTCATTCCACGCTCAGGCAAAAAGCCCGAGATAACTATGAGAGGTCTGAGGGTCCAAAAGCATCAAAGACAAATGGCTCACAAGCTTCACTCTCTCTTTTGTTTCTGGCCAAGTCCTCATATGGGCCACTGGCAGACGGAAGTTACTTGGTCTTTGTTGTGGTCACACAAGGAAAAGTATACCAGGACAGGAGTCACGCTCACGGTGCCTCTGCTTGAACCACCGTGGGAGACACATCAACCCTGTTCACTGAGTGACCTGGAACCCTTACACCCTCAATGATGGGAGTGATGGCTGTCGTCAGGGGCTGCAAACGGGGTGGATCTTTTCCTGCGCGTCTCTGGGGAACTGATGTCCACTCCTCCGACGTATGTTTATTCTTCCCACAAGATCATGGCTGTAACAGAGGAGCCTTGAATGTTTCCACAGGAGATGCCCTTGGACAAGTCCCTGGACTAGACTCTCTTTTGGATTACCCAGAAAGGCATCTCAACACGCAGGCATGGTTGAAAAATACGTTGGTATCTGGATACCAGAAATGTCCATGTCACGGCGTGCTTCACTCAGTTAACATTTCCTTTCCTAGGTCCTGTCTTCAGGAGCATTTCAAAACTGTGGAAAGCAACTATAAAACTGACTTTTATTTTTCTCTTCCTAAGAAAGAAAGAAAGAAAGAAAGATAGATAGATAGATAGATACATAGATACATAGAAAGCAGTGTTAATGTATATTTAAAAACAACTAAAAGCATCTGTCACTTAAGTGACCCTAAATAATCACGTAGGACTCAATGGACAACACCATTTAAAATGTCCCCTGGAGTCAACAACCTGCAGAATCTGAGGCATCACCCTCCTTGGCATCTGGTCACCGGGTCCCATGGTCTTTGTTCTTTGACATAACTTTCAGCATCGCTTTCAGCATCACATCTTAGTTTGGTTTCTGTTGCTGTGACAAATACCATAACCAAAAGCAACTATTGAAGGAAAGGACTTACTTCGCCTCACAAGATTACAGTCTGTTACTGACAGAAGCCAGGGCAGGAACTCAAGGCAAGAACCTGGAGGCAGGAACTGAAGCAGAGACCATTGCGGAACACAGTTTACTGGTTTGTTCCTCCTCGTGGCTTGCTCAGTCTGCTTTCTTACAGTACCCATGCTCACCTGCCTGGGAGTGGCATGCCCACTGTGGTCTGGGTGTTCCCACATCAATTATTAGTCAATAAGATGGCCAACAGTCTTGCCTATAGACCAGTCTTATGAAGGCCTTTTTCAATTGAGATTTCCTCATTTGAAGTGACACTAGCCTGGGTTAAGTTGTCATAAAACTAAGAGTCATAACTGGGCAGGTCATCTTCCCCATAACGTGTTAACTCTCACGTTCTAATTTTCTTTCTGTTGCTATAATTAAACACATGAGCAAAAGAAACTTAAGGAGGAAAGGGTTTATTTCAGCTTACACTTCCAGGTAACAGTTCATCCCTGAGGGAAGTCAGGACAGAAACTCAAACAGGATCAGAGACAGGCTCCAAGGAGAAAGGCATTTTCAAACCAGTCTGTCTCTACAGTGATGCCTGAGTGTGACCGAATGCTGTCTGTGCGAACCGGGATGAGAAGCCAGACTTGGATGGTGGCCTGCAAGATGGCTTTCTTCAGGAAGCCCCTGCTGCCTGTGTATCTCTGCAGAAACTTCCTTCTCTCAGAGCCCCCAACATTCCATGCCCTCACACCCACGCCTGGAACTGCTTGCTTCCAAACAGGGCTGACGAAGGCATGTAATTATGGGGCTTTTATACACCCCAAGGCAGATTCCTCAAATTAAACTGTTTGTTTTCTTCTTTATCCCCTACACCATGGCTCCTTTTCGGCTAATTATTCCAGCCAACTGGAACTGGCGATGCTCTTGAGATGACTCTATCGCTTCAGCATAGCATCATTATTCTTGAAGCTCGAAAACACCCAGCTGTTTTCATGGCCTTGCAGGACACAGCGATCCCCCTGAAGCTGTGAATCTGCTTTCTGCAGAGACGGCCCTGGTGCTTTTGTCTTATTATCACAGTTAGGGACAGCAAAGTTAGGAGGACCTCGGAGGAGCAGGGCCACAGTGAGGAGAGCTTCTGGGAGTGGCAGCCATGCCCTTAGTCACAGATCAGTAGCCTCCTTCAAGCAGGGACAGTGATGTCAGCTCCCTCCCTTTCTTTCTGGGATCCTCGGGTGGAGGTCTGGTGGCATTCAGTAAGGACAATCAGTGCTCTTGAAAGGGACCCTGTCATCACCGGGAGGAAAAGACTTTCTTTTTTCTTTTTCTTTTTTCCTTTTTTTTTTTTTTTTTTGTATCATGTGACTTCAGCTTTTATGACTAAATGAATGCTTAAATCTTACAAATCTAATCATTACTATTTACTTCCTAAAAATAACTGTCTCCCTTAGTCCATATTTAGAACAGAAAATACTGGCCTCTCCAGAGTCTCTGGAGGGGCTCCTACAAGGGCCGCCCAGCAGAACGGCTTTCATTACCCCTCCTTGGCTATGCCTGTTTGCTCATATGTCCTGGGCGTGGAGACCAAAGGCAACTCTGTACCCACATGTCACTGAAGCCATGGTGGCTGCTCCTGTGAGTTAATACCAGATAACTGGCTTCCAGGGGCCATTGCACCTTTGTGGACTCAACTTCCCCCATATGCCACAAAAGGTTCCCATGTCCCTGTTGTACTTGATCTCCCTGTCCTGGGGTGGGATCCTTACCATGCTAGGCTCTGGGCACAGAAAACTGGAAGTCCCAGGGCATGATGGGAGAGGCAGAGCCTCTACACACTCAGTATGTGAAACCGAGCCATGAGGAGAGGCTCCACAAAGCTCAGGAAGACAGATGTCACCTTCCCTACTCTGCCGCATCCATGGGAAAATGCTTGTTTGCATCGCATTGCGGCTGTTAAGTTTTTGAGATATTTTTGCTTTTCACAAGACTCGAGATTGAATCCATGGTTCTACCACTGAGCTACATGTCCAAACTCTGTTCATTCCCAGATAGGGTCTCACTATGCAGACCAGTTTGGCTTTCAACTCAAGGTTTGGTCTCTGGAGTAGCTGGAATGATAAGCTTGTGCCCTGAAGTGGCTTTTAATTTTTAGTTCAGTACTGTGTTGAATTAACGGATATTCTGGTGGGAACGTACGCTTGTACACCAAGAAGTCTCCCTTCATAATGCCTTTCCATGGAATATTTTTCATCAAAACTCTTCTAATAATCTTCCATGGAGTTCTATATTGCAGACTTTCTATTATGTGAGTCCCTTAGTGGCTTCAGAATCTTTGCTGCTATAGCGAATGCATCTTATTTTCATGAAACCTTCTAGTGGTCTCAGGGTTTTGTGCATTTATCATACATCTGGAAAGTTTTATAGATTCATTGAGCTCCTGATAATTCTAATTTGTTTGTTCAATCCCACGTTTTTCTAATTTTTTTTTTTCATTTAAATCATCATAGACCATGGAATTACATATCACTCTGCTTCCAGCTCTTAATTTTTTTTTTTTTCCTCTGACAGCATGATGCATTTACACTGCTTTAAATTGCCATGGAGGATGGTCTAATACTGTTTCCAATCTTAGAAGGAGGTTTTCCTCCAAAGAATGGTTGCAGTGGGTTAGGCATTAATGTTTGCTAAGGTTAAGAAAAAAGAAAAAAGCCTGTGAAGCCTTTGAAAACATCTGTCAGGAGAATGGTTGATGGGAGATGCCCTTCTCTTACTGGTTGATGAATAAAACACTGATTGGCTGGTTGGCCAGGCAGGAAGTATAGGCAGGGCTAGGAGATGAGGAGAATTCTGGGAAATGCAGGCAGAAGGAGTTGCCATGTAGAGCCAGGGAAGAAAGAACACACTAGGAGTTCTCCAGTAAGCCAAGACCATGTGGAAATACTTAGATTAATAGGAATGGGTTAATCATTAAGACAGAGCTAGCTAATAAGTAGCCTAAGCCACCAGCCAACAGTTTTGTAACTAATATAGTATCCATGTGTTCATTTGGGAGCGAAGGGACCAGACAGGCCAGAAAACTCATGCTTACAAGTGTTAACTTTTCTCTAAGTCCTCTAACACTGTATTGACGCTGAACCATCCTTGCCCTCCCAAAGCAAGCCCTGTGGGTCATATTATTTGGTGCTGGATTCAGTAGGACGGCGCTTTATTTAGCAAAATTTTCATGTGTGTTCACAAGAGACATGAACCTATAATATTCCTTTTGCATTTTTTGTCTTTATCGGTTTTGGAACCAAGACTATTACCTTGATAACTAAGGCAGACATTTTATTTACATGTTTATTTATTTTACTATTTTCCAAAACAACTTAGAATTAACTCTGAGTTTGGGTTTTGTGAGAACAATAAGGCTTAATCCCCATTGCAACTTCTTGAAAAGTTTGTCAATCTTGGCATGGCGTGCTTGGTTTTGGGGGTGGGGGTGTTTGGGGTGGCTTTCTCGTTTTTTCCATTAAGTGCGTCCATTTAGTCCACATTTGCAAACCCGTTAGTGTAGTTGTTCATAATGGTCTTTGATTAATTTTCTTATTTCTATTGTAACTAATTGAAGCTAAATCACTATTATAACTGTAACTAAAGTTATTCTGCCTTCTCCTTTTTATGTTTCGACTCTACATTGTTTACTAGTGTTTTGTTCCTTGTCAGTCTTGCCAGATGCCTTACAAAGTAGCAAGCCTTGATTTTTGTGGATGGTTTCCATTGTTTTATAGGCTTTGTTTTTTGTTTTTTGCTTTTTTTTTTTTTTTTTTTTTTTATTTTGCTCTGTTCTCTATTTAATTGATGATCTCTCTTGTATCTTTCTTGTTCTTTGGATTTGTTCCATTGGGTTTTTGTTTTCTGTTTTTGTTTTTTTTTTTTTCACCTGAAAGCTTAATTTATGTTTTCTGTCATTCTTATTTTCAGATATATATATATATTTTTTCCAAGCACAGCTTAGCTGTATTCTACTGGAAACCAAAACACACACACACACACACACACACACGTATATACATTTATGTATGTGCTTTTGTCTTATCCACTGGTGTTGTGGTGGCATGCAGCCCCTCTTCAACCTTCAACCTTCACAGGTATTTTTCTTGCTATTTCTTCCATTTATTACCACCGCTTTCCTAACTATTTGCTTTACTGATAGTGATTCCTTTTGATAATTTTTAGGACCTGATTCTGTTGTGACCCTCCTTCCGCAATGGAGATGTTCAGAAGCATCTTCCCCCTACCTTAAAGGCAGCGTTGTTTAAACCAAGAACCTGGCTGTCTCAGCAACTCCCACATTTCTTCTTTGTTTTGCTGTGATTTTTGTGGTGGGTTGTGCTTCTCTGGGTTCACACTGGCCTCCAAGCTCATGTTTCCTTGAGTATCCCATGGAGCAGTCTTGATCCTTGGAGAAGAACTATCTTCAGACTCACACCAAACCCCTAGGAAGGGAACTAAAGAATGGTGTGGGGGGGGGGCAGTGGGAGGAGCTACTCTCCTAAGGCTGGAGTTTTGTCCCTCAGCCGCAGCTGCATCTTCTTAAACATTAGTCAAATATGTATCATATTTGTGGTTAACTCTTTAATGCTTTCCTTATAGATTGTCTCATTGATGGTGATGGCATTACTTTTTTGTTGCATTTAGGAACATGCCATGCACATTGTGAAGCTTGTGCAGTAGAGAGGAGACCCAAGGCATCCTTCCCAGAGTCCCACTCACCCAGGAGTGGCATCAACACCTGCCTCAGGCTGACGCATGGAAGGGTGAGGTCAGAGCATTATTTTCCTTTTACGTTTTGTTTGTTGTGTTTTTGCTCTTTGGCAAAGAGAAGATAAATGGTTTGCTTGTGTATACATGCATTGTGAATTGTTTTGAATAATTAAGGAAACACCTTTCAATATGGCTTAGATATAAAGTGCCTCCCACAAGTTTCAAGTGTAAGGTTTGGTCCCCAAAGCACTATTTGTCTGAGGTGGGGACTGGGTTAGGAAGGCTCCACCTGATAGGCTCATAAGCCACCCAATGGCAGGACTGAGAGACAATGTAAGGAGGGAGGACCTAAGTAGAGGAGGTGGGTAACTGGGGGCACACCTTTAGAGAATGTGTCTTGTCCCTGCTCTTCTCTACTTTTTCCTTCTTCTTTCTGGATGTCATGAAGTAAGCTGTTCCCTGACCTCAAGCTGGCCATAAAGCCAGCTGACCAAGGACTGGCTCAGATACCAAAATAAATCTTTAAAAAGAATATATATATATATATATATATATATATATATATGTATATATATGTGTGTGTGTGTGTGTATGTGTATGTGTATGTATATATGTGTATATGTGTATATGTATATATGTATATATGTATATATGTATATGTGTATATGTGTATATGTGTATATATATAATTTATTTAGTGTGTATGGTGTGTGTGTTTGTGTGAGAGAGAGAGAGAGAGAGAGAGAGAGACAGAGAGTCAGAGAGAGACTTGACTCCACATATGGTAACCAGAAAACAGCATACAGAAGTTCAGAAGTTGGTTCTTTCTTTCTACCGTATGGGTCCCGGATTCCTCCTTTCGGTTTCCCTAAGGTATTTGCCATAGAGATAGAAACTGACTATCAAGAAAAAGAAAATGTCAGCACAGAAAAAATGTGACATAAACTGACAGCAACTCTTGCCCCTTATTACCCCACTTAGTCAGGAATTCTGTGTTCAGATGATAATCTGGCCATTTGGCTATGTGACCTTTCACTTTCCACATATGCAGACAATGTCACACACAGACACACACACACACACACACACACACACAAGAGCCAAAACCTGACGCCCCCTTTATGGTAAGAGTATGTTAATGGATTTACTAGACTTCAGAGGATGAATGAAAGCCCTCTGTGATACTGATCCATGAGCATAGCAAGAACTTAACGTGACCCTGGAGAGAAACAGGAGTAGACAAAAAGTGGGTAATTATTTTAAACTGAGCAAAAAGAATCCACAATGCCAAGGAATCTACATTTCTTCACTTCATGCCTCGATCGTGGGTACTGGTTTTTTTTTTTTTTAATAACTTTAGGTATGGCTTTTAATACATTATAATTCTTTAATGGCAATTTAATTTCTTGGAAAGTCTTTTTTCCAAAAGCATCGCTGGTGTTTTCAGCAGTGCGGCTATTAGCCCGAAGCTACTCTTCATTAGGTGGCGACTGTCCAAATTAAAGGTTCAGTGAGAAGAAAGAAAATGCAAGGCCACAAAGCTCCCTCGACAGTCATCCACAGGCAAAAGAAAGGCAGGCTCTCCCAGCGTCCAGCCTCAAAGTCTGGCAATCCATAGATGATGACTGTAGGGTATAGGGACATTTTGGAATGACCCTCTCAGTCCTAGACCCTGAAATCAGGGCAGGGAGATACAGTTTAGGGTTGTCTAGGGAGAACCAGTCAGACTTTGCAATCAGTGCCCAAGCTGTTATTTATCTCCCTGTCAGAATGTCTATCTACCAATGTCATGACATGTATTGGTCATGACCGTCAATTTGACTGACTTAAGAGATGCCTACTCTTGTAAAACATACCCCTAGGCTGTCTTTATAGACATTTCTGGAATGGACTGACTTCCTTTTTGATTGGAACAGGCAGGGGACAGTTGTGTTGCATGCCTTTACCAGGTCTCAGGTGTGTTCTTTTAGAGCAGCTTGGGTTTGAAGCAATATTTCCCAGAGTTGTGAGGATTTGGAGGTTGCTTTCCTCAAGTGTTCAGTACTATAGACTCCAATTCTGGGATGATTTCTGTAGTAATGAGAGCTGCCCTCTGTACCCACCTCTTTGCCTCTGACTCAACTCCATGATGCCTTTCTCTCTGTTCTAAGACATGTTGAACTCTGAGGTCATGGTTACCCAAAAGGGTTGAATTTGACTTCTGGTTAGTGTTGATCAAGGGAAACTACCATGAGCAGCAGTGAACTGAACATTCTCCAGCTCTTCTGATGTTCCCCAGCCTACGTTGGAAACAGGGCCTTTTTCTTCTTTTGCCTGGAAGAACCAATAGATACCAACAGAATCCCCTGAGTTTTCTCCACCTTATCTTCCTATGCATTACAAACCATGAGTTTAAAAGTTGCCCAAGGTCTCCTATAGCAAGTTGCAAGCCCAGACAGTAACTCAAGAAATTAATACTAGGAATACATAAAAAAAAAAAAATATCAGTTTTCGGCGTCTCTCTAAGAACTAAGGCTCAGTTTTATACCCACTCCTCACTAGTTCATTAGAAATAGCGTTCAGACCGCCTAACAGATTCCTTTTTCTTAAGCTTCATTAAAAACGACAAAACAGACTTACTTCAACCACACATGACTGAGGCATTTTCCACAGAGCCACAACAGGACAAGTCCACCTGGATGCTGAAAGAAAGCACACACACAAGTCTCCTGGACGCTCCCCGAATCGCAATGGGCCTTTGTGTTGCATGCAGAATAATCTCGGGGCAGCATTCTTATGACACTACCAATTACCAACAAAAGGCAACTTCCAAGGGGAAGTGGTGAGGGGTCTGCCAGAGTGCAAGCATGTTGAAGTCTCCAGACGGGGCTGGAACACTAGGAGTCTCTAAAAGTAGGGAGATGGGGAGGTAGTGGCAGAGTGTTCCAACAGCCATCTCTGCTTGATCAAACAATGAACACACAGATGTGAAGACTGTAATCTAAATTGAATTTTGGCGGAAGACATCCACAGGTCAGCCATCACAGACTTTATGCGCTATTTTCTTCAAGAACAGACTTCTTTACTGCCCTGCCAATGCAAACTGTTGCCGCTAAGGGCCCTCTGCAGCTCCCGGGTCACCACTAATTAGAGAGTATGCAGACACTTGGCATTTACTTCATCAACTGTTTTATATGAACACCCCTCACCCACCCCCACCCCCAGCAAAGGGCAGTTGTAATGACAGTTTCTTATCACCCTGGGCTAGAATTTCAAGCCAACCTCTACAGGAACCACATTTTCTGAGCCACAAGCAGGAGAGAATAGCACTATTGTACTGGCCCTGGAGAGGGTGGGGTTGACATAGGATCAGCCCCACTTTTAAAATCTGAAATCATATTAGAAAGGAAAACTGTCTCTATCGCATGAATTACAAAGGCACTGTGGGTCAAGCTAACTCAGGCAAATGTCTGCTCTCCCTGGTGTTTGGGAAACACCAACACTTTCCAGTGGTCAGTGACCTACATCCTGCTCTGCAGATGTTCACAGCTGCCTGAGCAACAAGCAGATACCTGACCTGCAGGGAGCCAGGGCAACAACCTTGCAATATGGAGAGCTGATTTGGAAGAATTGGCACTGCAGGATGGCCAGTTACTGGGTAGCCTCATCCCAAAGGTGGGACACAGGGTGTTGCTGCTAGCACATTTTGTGTGCCCGGCAGTCAGTTTTTAAATATTACCAGCAAACGACGCTTTTTTAAATGATTTCGTTGTATGGAATGCAACTTTGCAAGTATTTTTTTTCCACGTCAAGCACAAAGCCATATTTGGTTTGGCTTGTTTCCCCTCATCACACCTCTAGGCTTTTACTGGCGCAATGAGTCATATAGAAGAACCCTTGCAAAGTTCAAACCAGGGGGCCCTTTATTTTGGTGCATAATCTAAAGGGATATGGTCCATCATGGCGGGAGGCGGGATGGCAAGAGCCTGAGGCAGCAGGTGGCCATGTTGCATCCACACTCAAGAGAGGGGAGCTAGATGAATGATGGCATTTAATCCACTCTCGACTTCTTATTCAGTATCCCAGCCTGTAGGGCGATGAGCTAGAAGTCAAGATGGGTCTTTTTGCCTCGATTCCCTTACAGACATGCCTCCTAGGTAATTTTAGATCCTGCTGAGTTGGCACTAAAGTTTAAACATCACATGCATAATTTTTAAAAGGCCTCTGTAGACTAGAAGTCTCTCCCCAAGATCATTTCTGTGTTCTGCCCTTCAGGATATCAACACTAATGGGTGGCAGCTGCAGACACTACCAGGCAGCACAGATTAAATATCTTCAGGTTTGTACTGGTGGATGAAGGGCATAGATATGACTCTTGGACAAAGCACAAGGTCCCAAGGTCTGTTGCTGAGCTACAATAGTTCGCGGATGAGAGACATTGTTATCTGAACACAAAATATCCCCCTACAGGCTTGTGTGCTTGAATACCTATTTCCCAGGCCAGGGCACTGTTTTTGGAGGTGGTGAAACCTTTGAGATGAGACTTGTAAGGTGTACTAGCTCTAGGCCCCATAGCACAACTTTGAAATGAGGTTACTCAGTTGTCAACCATCCTAACCTATTTCTAGACAAATTCTCAGCTTTCTGGTCCACCAAGATAGGAACAAACCATGCTGCAGGCTCCGGACTGTAACACCATGAGCTCCACCATGCCCCATGCCTCCTCTACCAGCATGAACTGGTACTTTTAAAACTGTAAGCCAAATAAGCCTTTCCTTTAAGATTCTTCCATCAGGGTTTTTTTTTTGGGGGGGGGGTCACAGTAAGAGAAAAGTTACAAGACAGGAGAAGGCAAAGGACCGACCTCCAGAACACCCACCCACAGGGCCAAGTGCCTCCCCTGAATCCCTGAATTCAGAGTCAGCAGCACATCAAACAAGAGCCCCTAGAAAACCGAGATTAGATGCAGGAGTAGAGGCAGCTGTGGATACAAGTGGACATGGTGCAGATTCATATATAGATACCAGTGCAGATTAAAGCAAGATGTCCACGTGTGCCCTTGACTGTCCTCATCCCAAGCTTTAGCCACCAGCCTGTGACCTCTTCCATGGTCTTTGCCGGTCCCCCATAGCAGCCAACTCCCTGTCCGTCCTCCCAGATCTGCCCTTTCTCCTTGTCACATGCTTCTCTGCAGCCTTGCTTCTCCTCAGCCCAGTGGGTTTTAGACGAGGCTGTCTGCATCACTCCAGGTGTATGCTGTGACCTCTTAACAAGGGCCTGGTAAAGCTAGCACCGGTGATCCTGAGACTACCTTGAGTTAGTCAGGAACCAAGTGTTCTCTAGCAGTCTGGGACTACTTTTCCAGGAGAAAAGAATGAAGTTGTGGTGAAGTCCGTGGTAGAGGCCCATGGTAACCTTAAGCCCCCTAGGTCATAACCCCGGGCCACAATCCTCCCACTGCACACACAGTAAGGCAAAACCCTTACTGTCTTGCATTGCTGCAGTTGTAAATGCGATGGATCGTGTGAAGGGGCTGCTTCTCTAGCAAAGACCACTGCTACAAGCTCTACTTTGGCCCAGGGTTCTCCTTGGTCTGTAGGGTCTTGGGGCCTTGGGTACTGGTGAGGGAGATAAGGGGTAGGAAGGGAGTTGCTGGCATCCTGGGTGTCCACCTGGCAGTGTCCCTGGTCTCCAGCCAGTGGGGCATCCGAACACCCACGTGCTATTAAGCCCTGGCTGCGTGCCAGCCTGCCCTACAGCTTCAGGGGCCTCTTCAAGAGGCCATGAACTGTAAGAACAGGAAACAACGGAGGAGAAAATCTTCTGTTTTGTAAACACATGCTTGGTTTCAAGCAGAATGAATTCAAACCGATGCCAGACCACAGTCTTTCCGAGGAGCACGGTGTACCACACCGTCCGTCCCTGCCCACCTCCAGGAGAGAGGACCAGACCTGAGTCTCTGAGGCAAAGCAACACCTAATGAAGTCCAAGCTACAGAACCATGGCTCTGAATTACAACCCTCTTCACAGAATGCCACCTGGACGGAAGCTCCAGTGCTATCCAGGGAGACTGCATGGTTAAGAGCAGTCAGTATGATTGTGATTAGGCACTACAGACACCCAAGATGTGGTGTTGTACACAGTACAGGATCCCTTTTAGCATCAGTCTAACTGTGTGAAGACATTCATAAATTTATGAGCTCAGCAGCCTCAAGAAATCTTCCTGCAACAACTCACTCCCAGAGAAGCAATGGTCATTTCACACTGTCCTCCAATTTGATTTGTGCAGACCTCGTGAAACTGAGGGTGTGTGGAAGAGGGTGGCCAGAAGCTGGTCTGTCTCTCTCCTGTTCCCTGATCTGTTGCTTTCTTCTAGGAAACCCATCAGGAATGTCGGTGGTGTCCCTGTTCCCCCGAAAACCTAAGAAGATGAGCGACCACTCCTGTGTCTTGGAGGAAATGACAATTTTAAGGAAGGGCTACCTGGCCTGAGCTCAGTTCATAGGACTCAGGGAGCAGGGCCCACAATCCAGAGCAGATCTGCAGGGTGGAGAACAGGAAAAACAAAGCAGCAGGGGGATTTCCAGCTGGCCTCTTCACAACTGACAGTAAAGCATATGCACTTCAGCCTGCCCAGGTGCTTTTTCTGCAGAATGCCAGCTTCCTGCAGGCTCTGCTGGAAAGGACTATTTATTGTCTTCCCATGGATCCCTGTCAGACTGGACCTGGTGGTCAATGAGAAAAGCTGCTTTTATTGGTTATGATCTGTGTTTGACTAAGTTTTTAAAAGTATCTTCCATACTCACTCCCCTTCAGAGAATTTTTTTTTTTCCTGTCAAATTAACTTAGTATTTCCTCCATTGTCTAACAATCACAGAGAGCTGCCTTCTCCCTTCTGGGAGCCCTCACTCCCAAGCTTGGGGCTTTCCAGGGCCCAGAACCACGCTGGAATGAGCATACCAACAAACCAAGGTTAAGTGTTTGTTCCTAAAGAGCATCCAATGGCCTTCTGTCCTCCTATAGGTCTTGGGAGCCT
Source organism: Phodopus roborovskii (assembly GCF_943737965.1). Lineage (NCBI taxonomy): Eukaryota > Metazoa > Chordata > Mammalia > Rodentia > Cricetidae > Phodopus > Phodopus roborovskii. The sequence goes on along the minus strand of NW_026126611.1, from coordinate 1,110,288 downwards.
GTTCTCCATCAGGGAGATTGAGGCCAGCACCCAGTGCCTTGAGAGCCTTGGGAAACAGCTCAGGGCAGGGTTGGTAAGCCCACCACCCTTTGCCCACTGAAGATGCTTCACAAGAGTAGTATAACACCCCATAACCCTCCACATAAACCTTTATGGTGTTTTCTGGCTCTGTCAAACCCTCCTTCAAGACCCCCCAATTCTTCCTATTTTGACAGCCCATTAGGAATAACTACAGACATAGGCCGGTGGTGTTGATGGGCAATGACCTTTCTGGGTACACAGAAAAGTTCTAATAGCTATCTGAGAGTCCTAATAGTTGTCTGCTACGCTTCAACCAGTCAGGACACAGTATGCTGACACACATAGCTCCCACAGCTTCCATGCAGTCCTAGTTTCAGAGCATTGCATTCTTTTTCATTTTTCAATGAATATCCCATTGTTTCAAAAGCATCTCTAAAATCACTGCCCTCCACCTCTGCCTCCTGGTGTCTTATAAATGGAATGATGGGAACCTAATCTGGGGTCTGACTTCTCCCTGTTGGGAAAATACCTTTAGTTTTAGCAATGTTATTTCTCCTTATTGCTGAATGTCATTCTGTGTTATGGGTGTGCCCAGGGTGTGTCCACCTGGGAGGAAAACATTCTAGTTCATCTTAGTTTCCTCTAACCACAGACACAGCTTCTACGTGTATTTGTAGGCAGATCTCTGTGTGAGCACACGATCTCATCCCCTACAGTAAAACTGGGGAGCAGAACTATTTAACTTTGTAAAAACTTTCCAGGCTGGTTTTTATAATAGTGGGCCATTTTACATTCCCATCAGAAACGTATGCATAACCTAGACGCACCCTCATCAGAACGTGATACTGTGGATATTTGCTATTTCAGACATTCTCTCTCTTTCTCTCTCTCTCTCTCTCTCTGTGTGTGTGTGATAAGGTAGCCTCTTCATGATATAACCGTCACTCAATTAACACCTCAATTCGGGGACCAACTCATATGAAATGAAGGACATTTCATAACCAAACAATAGCATTCCAGTTCCCAAAGACTCTTTCATCCATCTCACAATGCAAAAAAAAAAAAAAAAAAAAAAAAAAAAAAAATGCATTTAGTCCAGCTTCAAGAATTTCCAAATTCTCAAAAGTTCCAAAATTACTCAAAAAATCCAATCAGAGTTGCCTCTGAGACTCAGGGGGAAAAAACAAACAATTGAGGCCTTTGCTAAAACAGTGGGTTGCTCTCTGTAAACAGACAATGAGGCCCCATTGCCAAGGACAACACTCACACAACTCATTGAACATAGAGAAGTTCAGCCAGTTCCTACATGGAGCCTTCACACATATGTTCTAGTATCTTTGGTGCAGAAAGGTACTCCGCAGGTTGCCAAAAGAGAAACATAAACATCAACCCAGACACAAAACCTTTGGCTTACAATCTGTCCTGCCTGCAAAATATGCTAGAACAATGGTGACACAAAACTTTTGGGAGTAGCCAACTGACGTCCAATTGGACTTACGGACCATTTCATGAGACAAACCCATACTGACACTGCTTAGGTGACCAAGAGCCAAAGAGTAGGTAGCTCAGAGACATGTAGTAGCATCTTGCCTTGCCAGTGACCTTACAGTAGTAGCCACACCCCTTGGGCGTGGTTTCAGGTGGAGACTTGATCTCTTTGAGGTAGAGTAGCTGCAGTGTGCATGCTCTCTTGGGTCGCAGAGAGCATCGGAAGAGCAGAGACTGTATCTTCTGAAGCAGGGAGCCCACAGTGGTTATTTGCTCTTATCTGTGTAAATTGTTCCCCATTAAAACACCTGTTTATCTTTATCTTGGATCTCTGGTGAATTCATTTAAATCCCACCTTCAGAGACCTAGGGTAAAACCAAACACTACTAGTCCAAAAAAAAAAAAAAAAAAAAAAAAAAAAAGGGGGGGGTAGAGGTTCAATAAAATGATTGCTGATGATATCCTTCCATACCCATAGGTCAGTGCCTCACTTAGCCATCACCAGAGAAGCTTCCTCTTGCAGCAGATGGGGACAAATGCAGAAGCCACAGCCAGAGATGACACTGAGAGAGAGTCATTGGAACACACAGCTCCATCAAACCACTCCCCACCCTTACCCCAGAGCTCAGGGAACTCTGCAGAAGAGGAGGCCTACATAGTCTAAGAGCCAGAAGGGATGAGGGATATCAGGAAAACAAGGCCCTCTGAATCAGCTAAGCAAGGCTCCCGTGAACTCACGGGACTGAAGCCACAAGCAAAGCACAGGGCCTACATGGCTACTTACCAGGTCTTCTGCCTGCTGTAGTCTTTGGCTTAGTATCTTTACGGGACCCCTGGGACTCTGATTCCTGTGCTTGCTCTTGGGGCTCTTTTCCTTCTCCTGGGTTGTCTTGTTGAGTCTTGGTGTGATGGGTTTTGTTTTATCTTATTTATTATTTTTTTCCTCTTGTTATCTCTTAGACGCCTGTTCTTTTCTATTGACAGACAGAAAGGATGGGTCTGGAGAGGAAGAGAGATGAGGAGGAGTGGGAGGGAGAGGGGACTATAATCAGGGTATACTGTATGAGAAAAGAATCTATTCCGATAAAAGAAGAAAATGGGAGAGACATAAAACACACACGTTAAAAAAAAAAAAAAAAACAACAAATAAATAAAAAAATAAAGATCCAGTTACACACTCCCAATGGCAAATTTCCAGAAGAGAGGGATAGCAACAAACACAGAGACAAGCAATGACTAATGCAAAACCAGAGCCCAGCAGGGCAGTCATTAAATCTTGCAGTTCCGTGTGAGGCATCCAGGCATGTGGTATCATATATGAGTCCCAACAGGCTTGAGCAGCATTGCCCTTCTATAACAGCGAGCCATGTGCAGTCCCCATGGCCTCTCTGTTGAGGTGGCTCTGATGGCTGCCTGTGATCTTTCTCAGCACAAAATCTAACTTCTTACCATCGCCTGCCCTGGCATCTTTGGCTTCATTCAGCTTTACAGCTTCATGTTTGCCCTCTCTGGGACTCCCTGCAGGGATTCTAACCCTGCCCCACACTGTCTGGCCTCCTAGCCCTTCCTTTGAAGTCTGGGGGTGGAAGCCTCCATGATCTCTATCACTTGCATTCTTCATGCCTACAAAATCAATCTCAAACAAATGACTCCAAAGTCTGCCAACAGCTTGAGCAGTAGCCAGGCCCTCTTGGTCCACAGCTACAGCAGCAGCCTCAGAATGTCCGAGGGGCCGAGGCGAGGGAATGAATCCCAGAGACAAAACTCATTATTTTATGAAACATACCGTGTTACTGTCACACATGTTCCACCATAGGTAAAAGGTTGTTCTTCTCTCTGGCTATCATCAAGATAGCCACTACAAGCATCACTGACCTCCACACACAACTTTCTCCAGCACCACCCTGGATCTGAAAGTTTACCCACACTCTTTTTTTCCAAAACAATGTAACTTCCACCAGCCCTGGTCACAACTCCTGGCCAAGAAGCATTGTGATTCCATGCCTGCTGTGCTCTGCAGGTGCCCAACCATCTGCCCAGTGTAAACTTTGAGTCTGTTGGAGCCACTGGACCCTTTTTTTTGTGGTGCCAAGCCTTACTCTGTACCCACACTCCCCACTCCAGAAGCTATTGTATCACACCATGAGCTTAAAGAGGGTATGAGACAAAGGTGCACACATACAATGATGACCCTGAACTTCGATTACCAAGATAGGGCACAGAGAATCCCATGGAGGCAGACCCGGACTGCTAATCCACAGTCGTCTTAGTTAGGGTTTCTATGGCTGTGAAGAGACACCATGGCCACAGCCACTCATAAAGGGAAACATTTCATTACGGTGGCTCGATTACAGTTCAGTCCATTATCATCATGGCGGGGAGCATGCTCGTGTGCTAAGTAGCCTCGAGTCCTTTATGTTATAGACAACAGGAAGTGGCCTCTTTGTCACACTGAGGGAAGCTTGAGCAAAAGAGACCTTAAAGCCCACCCTCACAGTTACATACTTCCTCCAACGAGGCCACGTCCCTTAGTAGTGCTATTCCCCTTGGGGGACATTTTCTTTCAAACCACCACAGTAGTAAACAAGATAAACAAATGGATCTCATTCTAAGTCGGAGTTTGTGGTGATCTGTTATACATCAATAAGAAATTTATTTCCCCTTCACCTCCTTTCTCCTCCTCTGCACAGACTCTCATAACACATACCCCTCGGGGTGTCCTCGGGTAGATCAACAGAATTTTCTCATAGAATCTTGTATTTCCTTGCTTTGGATTATTTGAGTTTATCTTCAGTCTTTCCATTTGCTATTTGTCTCTCAGCCTGTCTCTTGGGCTCTTTATTTAGACGCATCCAGGCTATTTATCCCTCAGTCTGTCTCTGTGTTTTTTATTTAGATTTTTTTTTCAGTTCCAAAATTTCCATGTAGTTTTTCCTTGAACATGAATTTCTTTGCTAAGACAGAAAGACCCTTTCACTCACAAATGTCTGCTCCCGCTCATTCTAAGGTCTCTAAATAACTGTCTGGAAGTCTTTACTTGCACAGTCCAGTACTTTTGTCATGCTGGAACTGGGGTCTATTGCTTGCCTTTTCCCCACGAATATTCTGATTTTTCCCTGCTTATTCATGTGCCAAGTCTTTTTTTTTTTTTTAATTACAACTTAGGTATTTTTACTTTCTTGTCATGAGACTTCCAGTCCTGAGTCCTCTACAGAGGTCATTACTATTTATTTATTTATTTATTTAGCAGGATGTTAACCCGGCTACATTCGCTCGTGGGCCATTTAAAAAGCCCAGGCCCATACCTTCACTGCCAGAGAACATAGTGAGAACTCAGGTACAGCCTCTGGGATGCTGTCCTATCTCCCCCCCCCCTTCTCTCTCTCTCTCTCTCTCTCTCTGTGTGTGTGTGTGTGTGTGTGTGTGTGACTCACCTTGGCATGTTTAAGAACCAGAACCAGTGCCTTACTCTTCCTCAGAACAGGAAGCCAGGCCATCAGTCTCAACCAGTATACTTCTCCCTACTCCATCCTCCCACCTCTGTCAAGTAACAAGAGGACAACTGATATCAAAGTAGTAAGCTCCCTCCATAGAGAATGGGCTCACAAATCCATTTGTGCACTGGGGATAAATGCTGGTTCCACTGCCAGAGACCCCATAGACCACCCAGGCCTCCCAACTGACACCCACATTCAGGGGGCCTGGTTCAGTCCTATGCTGGTTCCTCAGCTGTCAGACTGGAGTCCGTGTAGCTCACACTATCTTAGACCTCAATCCTGGGTCAACAGAGAAAGCCTACCCTTATAGCCCGTGACTCCTTCTATCCCAGATACCACAGTGGCTACCAGAGCACAGAGCATAGAGAAAAGGGGAAGAAGGCATTAGGTGTCTGCTTCCTGCTGGGTATGCTAGCACCAAGTTTTCTGTTGGGGTTCTCCATCCTCCCTTGTCCGTGCTGGGCCTAAAGCTATGTCCAGTCAAACCAATAATTCCCAGGAGGAAAAGCCACCTTAATATCAACCAGATGGTGTGGTGTGGTGGGCCCTGGCATCTCCAAATCACCCACCAGGACTGATTCCACACCTCAGTTGGAGTCAACAGCAACCCAGTGGAGCATCAGGGTGGAGTTGCTCAGAAAAAAGAAAGAAACAAACAAACAATAAAAGTAATAAAAACCCAAACGGAATTCTGAAAATTGAATTTGAAGTGGAATTTAATTATTTCTTTGATAACCCACATTGAAGCTTTCTTATTTTTTTTAGCTCTGGTTGTCCTGTACATGGAAAGCCTGCAAATGGCCTCCCAGGCTACCTGTAAGAGGATAAGTAGCAAACGTGACAGAAGAACACGTCTTTCTTAACAAGAACCCAACAAGTCCTCTGAAAGCAAGACTCCTCTGATGTGAAAAGCCATGCCTAGGTTTGTCTTCCATGTGTGTATAAAACAGAAAAGCCAAGATACTTTCACAGAACATATATATGCCTAGATAACGACTGTGCTAGGCCAAACGTACATACGTGTGAAACAGCCTTTCTGTAAAACAAAACGTGACCAGGGTACAAATATTTCTATATATCATTGTGCTGGTTTTTATTATTACTATTATTAGTTGTTGTTGTCAAGTTGTAAGCTAGAGTCATCTGGGAAGAGGGAACCTCACTTGAGAAAGATGTCTCCATCAGACTAACCTGCAGGTAGGTTTGTTGAGCATTTTCTTGACTGATTATTGACATGGGAAGGACCATACCACTGAGCGTAGAACCACCCCTGGTCAGATGATCCTGGGGTATGCAAAAAAGCCGGCTGAGCAAACCATTGGGGGGGGGGGGGGGGGGGAACAAGCCAATAAGTGGTATTCCTCTATGGCTCTGCCTCGGCTCCTACCTCCAGGCTCCTTCCTTGTCTGACTTTTTCCAATGACCAACTGTGATCCAGACCTGTAAACCAAATAACACTCCCAAGTTGCTTTGGATCATGGGGTTCACAGCAACAGAAAGCAAACTAGAACATCATCTATGACTGCCCAGCACATAAGTACTTGACTACTAAGATGACCCACCTCTGCCTACAACCAAGGCAGACATTATTAATCAATCTGAAGAGCAGCCCTTCAGAACTCTTCTCGGTACTATATTTACAGAGCTCCAACCAAGTGACCTAGCATTAACACATAACAACTGTTCGCCTCCCTCTCCTGGTTGGAAGAAGGCAAGTGACAAAAATAAAATTTTCTGTCTGAAAGTGAGGCTGGTTTATATTTTTGGAAGGCCCAAAACTTAAATAACGTGCAAGCTCCCTTATTGAGAAAACCAACTCCAAGCTATGAACCTGAGGAAGGACCCATGAGTGGAACCCGGATGCTTGAGATCTTGGCTTAACAGTAACTCTGCCCTTAGAAGGCCAAAAGGTTCAGCAGATGCAGAGCACGGCCTCAGCCTTGACAACGCTTCAAGCCCTCCTTCGCAGTCTTGACACTGCTGTTGGAGGCAGCTCTTGACGTGGGGTCCAGCAGCCACAACACTGCACAAGGTTCCTCTTGGAACACCGCACCAGATATAACTTAACTTCAGGTTTCCAGCTGACAGGAAGAAGGAATGTTTGCAAGGAGACCAGAAGACAGCATTCTGAGCTGACTTCCCAGACATGTGCTCCTGCCACAGAAGTTTGGAATTGTCTCTGCTGGAGCAGGAGTCCTCAGTCTGCAAGGCCGGGAAGACGGTGGGAAAGTTTCTGGACGGAGGTACTGTCTTAGCTCCTAGGAGCTTCCTCCTAGGAAGAGGAGAGCCTAGGATTATCACAACATCTTCCTTATAGCAGACAGGGGGCAGCTGATTTCAGCTCCAGACCAGCCTCACTTTGTATGTAAATCAGTGAGTAATTGCACCTGTGAAAAAGAGCAGTCATATTCCCAAGTTGGGGTGCTGGCTGATTAACCAGAAGTACCTGCTGACAAGTGTTTAAACAGACATAGTCTCCTTGGAAGATCTACTTGACAGTAACCTTCATAATATTAAATGCCCGCTGTCTTTTATCTGACCACCCACTTCTAAAACTGATGGTATGCACATACTGAGCAAAGATATATGACAAGTCTATTTGTGTGATACTGTTTGAAACTGTTTTTTTTAAATAGTGGGAAAAAGTAAACAATATACATAAAGCAGAAATATAACGTCACCTTGAGAATTGTTTCAAGTGTTAAGATGTTCAAGGGGTACTTGACGAGAAAGACAATTTGGTTACAATGTTTAGAGTACAACATTTCCGTAGAATAAATAATGTGGGTTTTATGCCTGGGAATGTCCTAAAACAACTCATGCCCACTCTTTATAATGACTATTTGGGGAATTGGGGAACTGTGACTACTGGCATTTTGTTTCCCTTTCAAAGTAGTTTAATATTTTATAAAGAGCATGCATCCCTACTACAGGCAGGAAAGCACACACACACACACACACACACACACACACAAATAAGCATGGTATAGAATAAAATACATGTGATGCTATTTACAGTAAACATTTACTTGTAACCCATAATTAATGTTGTTTGTATTTTGTATACATATTAAAAAAATCTAGAAGGGCATGTGGGCTGGCTAGTTTTATGTCAACTTGACACAAACTGGAGTCATTTTGGAAGGGGAACTCAACTAAGAAAATGCCCCCACCAGATTGGCTTGTAGGCCATTTTCTTAACTAATGATTGATATGGGAAAGCCAAGATCGGCATGGGTGGTGCCACCCTGGGCAGGCAGTTCTGGGATGTTCAAGACAGCAGGGGCTGAGCAAGCCATGAGGACAAGCCAGCAAGCAGCTCCCCTCTATGGCTTCTGTCTAAGTTCCTACATTAGCTCCTGCTTAGACGTCTCTGCATCAGGGACCACACACACTTTCCTCCCTCCCCTCCACCCCTAAGCTCTTGTGTTCACTGTGTTTTACCACAATGATAGAAACCTAAGACAATATACAAGATTTCAGAATTACTCTTTCCCCAAAGTCAGTATTTTGGAGAAGGGTATGAGTTAGTTTCCAATTATCATGTGTTATTGGAAATATAACGCCCAAGCAAATACTTTGTAAGTCTGAATCCAGTGACAAATTTTCCCGTTGTTCGTCTTTTCCATAAGCAAGTGACTTAAGTTGTATGACATATGTTTTTCCTGTGAACTCCACACGAGGTATTGCAATTTTGAATAAAAGTGTCATCTTCCCTTACTACATACCCCACTTAGATCTAGCTCCCAAGATGATAGACGGGGCAAAGGAGGTTGTATGCACTATTTACATCGCAGGTTTGCCTGAGCACAGACATATACTACATATATATTTCAAATACACTGTGAACTAACACACTCATCAGAAACGCACACAAGTTATCTATTTCTGGAGAGGAAAGAAACTGAATACGTGTGGAATTCTGGCCTGGGGCCAAATCTAGCAAGCAGACGGTATCCAAGATGGTAGAGCCCATGAGACTGGCATACAAACAGGGAGCAAATGCATAGAGTGGCTAGAAAGAACCCTGGAGAGTTCTGCAGGAATGCCACCAACTCATTTGTCCTCCAGGATGACGCTGGTGGGGCCTAGTCTCTTGCCATGGGACACCTCTCACATCCAGCGCTGCCAACCACACTGCCTCCAAAATTCTGCCAGCTGCAGGGGTCCAACGTTTCCCACTTTTACTTCCTCTGTCTGTGACATGGAGATCTAAGACCCGCATGCCTTTTAGTTGCAACCCTGAGAATCTATCTACCTCTTCCGCGGGCGTTACCTCCAGTCTTTGGTATCAGGGAAGGCAGCCTCCAAGGTAACCCTTACACCCAGTAAGTTGAGTAGAGGTTAGGCTTCCCCCGGGGTCCCCACCTTGAAGCACAAGTGTGAAGGCATTGGCTAAGTCACAACAGAAATGTGCCTATGTCGGAGTTGAAGGAACCTTCTGCTTTCCCAGATCCTGGCTGAGCAGTGTGACAAATGCCTGGGCTGTTTCACTCGATAGTGAAGACTGAGGGCAGAGAAGTTAAGAGTGGGCTACCAGATTTGGGAAACAATGGACATGGTACAAGACAGAGGGAAAGCGAGACATCCGTCCTCAGCATCCACACTGGAAGGAGAAAACACAGACACAGCATCCCCCCCATCCACCTGCTCCCTCCCCATGCACACACACCAGCCTGCAGAAATATCCGCGTCCAATCGGTTCTGTACCTCAAGCTAAATTCTGACTCCTTGACAAAGTACCTCCTGTCGCTCAGTCCTGCCCACAAAAGGACGCCTTTGGGGTCCTCCTGCTCTGAGGAAGGACCTGGAGGGCCAGGGGTGGCTATGTGCCATAGTCCTCCCAGCCCAGACCTTGCCTGCCTTACCCTGCCAGGAAGGCCTGAACTCTGTTTTCTATTTATGGTGGACCAGTGAGCAGCCAGCTGTGTAAGGCATGTGGGAGCTGGGAGCATGCTCTGGCTCTAGCCTGGATCAACCAGTCTGGCTTAAAGCCAGCCTGGTCTGGGAGTAGAACTGGCAACTGGCCCAGGAGCTACAGGCACTCCGAAACGCCACCAGCTTAGCTGAAGGTGAAGGTGTTCCCTTCTAAGGTGAAGGTGTTCCCTTCACCTCCCCTCTCTCTCCCGCCTCACCCAAGCTGCTAGGGGCCCAGTTCTTACATTCTTCAAAGGCTAAGAGGCAACCCCCGTACTCCACATCCATGTACCCTTGCTTGCAACCAGCCCAGGTGTTTTTCACATTCCTGCCATATAACATGCCAGGTCATGATAACAGGCGTTGGTAACGGGCCTTCTGAGAGACCCTGGACCTGTAGAACAAACACACTCATTGTAGGAAACAAAAGTGATAGCTCCAAGGGGTTTATGGGGCAAGCAGCTTGCCCTGCTAGGCATACAGCCTTGATGCCCGAGATATGTCCACGAGGCTGCACCCCAGTACTGAGATGAGGCAGATGGCACCCCAGGAATGGCTCAGAGAGAAACTCCATTTCCTAGCAATCCAAACCCAAACCCAAACCAGAGCCTCTGACCCTGGGCTAGCCTTCCAAGTAACAATGCTTGCAAATTTTCCACAGTAAAAGCCTTGACTAGAGGCTGTGCCGTTTCATAAACAAGGCGTCTGGGACTTCAAGGGGTGGGGACACAGGCATAGGCACCCCCCATATGTGTCTCCTAAAAACTCCCAACTACCTCTAGGTCTAGCTACACTACACGTCATCTTCCCTCCAGACCTGCAGCCTTTGAGCCCCAGCCTGACATTTTGCTTGGGACTGTATATGCCCCAAACCCAGAAAGGTGAATCCACCTCATGCATTGGTCCTCTAATCCCCAGGACAACCTCTGAGCCCACCCACTGCCTGGGTTTCCGGTGCTGCCCAAACACCTCATGTTCTGTGGTGGGTTCTGTTTTCTTATCCCATGATGCATCTGTGGTACTCTGCTTCCCTTAGAAATACGAGGGCTCTGCAACCTCAGCCTCTGCTGCTGCTGCCAGCTGCATGACAGAGACCCACAAAATACTTGTGTCTCAACAGTACAGAGTTCTTAGAAGATCCTTTAGCTGGCCACGACCCTCAGAACACATCCACATCAACCTGACAGAGATATGAAACATGGACGTGAAACTTAGAACACCTTCTGCTCAGCTGGACGTGGGTCTCAGGATATTTTTACCTCCGATGGATACAGGCACCCTTTAGACTTGTTCGCACCTGAGGGCTCCAAGTGTTCCCACAGCCATCTGCACTGAAGGTTTGAAAGCTTGGATATCTACCTCTAGGTGTGTGGGTGCGTGCGTGTGCGTGCGTGTGCGTGCGCGCGCGTGTGCGTGTGTGTGCGCGTGCATGTGTGTGCGTGCGTGCGTGTGTGTGTGTGCGCGCGCGCGTGCATGTGTGTGTGCGTGTGTGTGTGTGTGTGTGCGTGTGTGTGTGTGTGTGTGTGTGTGTGTAGGTCAATGCCCTGCCTGTACTGAGGGTGAGAAAGGCAGGCATAGGTCCACAATGTGTGGACCTATCAGGTTTCTCTTCCTCTGAGCCAAAACCCTAATCCTATCCTGACTTTGAACCTTTGTAAAGTTTACTCTCAGTGAAGATGGCAGAGGGGAGCCAGGTACAAACTCAGCCTTTCAGAAGAAAACACAGATTTCACTTTTTAAAAAAATTAAAAACTGAGACATGTGGAGACCGTCAGGGAACGGGAGGTTGTGGCAGTCGGTGAGACCACCTGCACAGCTGCTCGTCGTTGACAAAGATGAGGCCAAATCCTCCTTAATGCCCACATTTGTGGGGTGATAATTAGTGTCTCCAAGTTACCCAGGACCCCAGCCACGGTGCAACATAATACACGGCAGCAGCACAGGGCGGAAGGGCTGGTGTGCCTGCCCATTGTCTGAGAAAATAGTTGAAAGGCATTGGAGGCAAGCAGGGGCTTCCATACGGAATGAAGTGCAGGATGGGAGATTGCACAGTAGAATACACCAGGGTACCAAGAGCAGATCCAGCTACAACACACAGCAACCATTTCCTCCCCACCAGTGGTAACCTAACCATAGATTCAGAAATTAAGCGGAGGAAGGGCTGATGAGCTTCTCCGCCAGCTGCAAGGGGCCTATCCCAGCACTGGCCAAAGCTAGCCTCTGTTTTTATGTAAATCCCGCTGTTGATACTATGGGAGTCTGATATCAGACTTCCTGGGAAGACAAGGAAATTGAGGGAGGGGAAAGTAGGTGAAGGGTCTAAGGTCAATCTGTGCTCCGCTGAACCAGCCTCTCAGGGTGGGAACTGACTGCTCGGGGAACATTGGAGAAAAGAAGGTTTCGGCAAGCAATTGACCTGTCCCTGGGATTCTATATGGAGTAAGATCTCCCTAGCTATCAATACTTAGGTCCTTTGTGGGACAAATCACCTGTGTTCCCAACAGGGTCCCTCAAGAAACTTCTGGCCCAATAGTCCCACTGACAAGCAGACCCATGCAAAGCGTCCAGTCAAGGAAGCCACAACCATCCTCTTCCACAGAATACCTTAAGCCATAATCACACCTGGTTATTCAGAAAACACATGCCACAATATGAACAAAACTGTGCGCGCAGGCTAGACCTCTTCTCACCAGACTTGGTCAGGGTTTAAGGTCTCATAGATCAAGTAGATGTGCATGCACTAACAAACACTGCCCATCCCCTGCTCTGGGTCGTTACCGAAAGAAGATGTTATTATTCAAGTTCAGTGATTCCAAAGTACTTGTATACAAGTTTGCTTCATCAAAATGACATGGGAATATATCAGAGCTGCTGGGATCTTTATTCTCTGCTGCCCAGGACCAAGAACCCCTTTCCCGTAGTTCTAGAAAGCAGCATGGTACAGGAAGGCCTCTGTCACAGGCACCCCATTCCCTCTCTGCTACTTGGAAACATCACAGGGGACAGGAACCTCAGAGAATAGTGATAAGACGTCTTTTGTTCTCTAACCCTCACATGGTGAGATACTTCCGTCTATAAAAGTAGTAACTTTCTCTGGAGGTTTCAGTAAACAAAAACATGTGGTTCCCAAATGCAAGAAAAGATTGGTCATTGTTGAAAATTCAGGTCTGTATTGCTGAGAAACTTAGGAAGGCCCGTGGCCCTCCTGCCTGCCATCCAAGTGTCCCTCAGTTGGCACCTGTGAGAAGGACCCTGGCCTTGGACTTGGCCCTCAACTACGTCCGGGCCTAACCCCTCAGGTCCATGCCTCGCTCTGGCCCAATCTACATCCCTGACTTTCCTGCTGTTAATTTGCTCTCATCTGACTTTCATGTCTAAGAACGAGCACTTTTTAGAGTATCCGTGTGTGCCGTGTAACTGTTTTCCAGTTTTGCCAAACAGTAATGTTGCACCCAAGACCACAAGCTAGGAACAGGGAGATGACCCACGGTAATTACCATCCACCAAGTGAACAGGCTGGAGGAGAGCTCAGGAACCTTGTACCGCCTCTCATTATAGGTGGTCGTTTTCTCTCTCCTATTGCTTCTGGGAAGCAATAGGAAACCAGCTGGCCGTAAGAGACTTACAGGGTCTGCCCAAGCCTTTCCTGTGTCCTAAAAATACAGCCTATTCCTGCAGAAGCTATTTTGGAGTGAGGCAACAAAGTGTTTCCTCAAGATGAAAAGAGCTGAGGCTCCATAAAACAGAATCCAGCCCTGGATCCTCTTGGGAATAGAGGCCAAGGCCACACGCCCAGCCAGCTCTGCTGACACCAAGGCACAGGCTCACTGTGCTGACACTAGAAGAAAATGACTCTGAGGGAGCCTATGCTTTTGTTTTGTTTGTGTTCTGCATTAAAATTCAAAACTGAGTTGGAAAAAGTTGGATATTAAAAAAAAAAAATTAGCGTTAGCCAGTGGTAGTGGTACACAACTTTAATTCCAGCATTCAAGAGGTAGATCTGTGAATTCCAGACTAACCTGATCTATAGGACATCCAGGACTACACAGAGAGAACTTGCCTCAAAAAAAAAAAAAAAAAAATACAGAACAAACAAAACAGAAATATTCAGGGAGGAGAAAGGAAAAGCTTGAAGAACTGAACTATAGCCTGGGGCCTGGAGTTATTCTCCCCAGCGAATCTCCAACCTTCATTGCCCACACCTGCCAAACCTAGAAATCCTACAACATAAAAAAATACAAACTCAGGCCAGGTGGTGTGGTACACACCTTTAATCCCAACAGTTGGACACAAATGCAGGTGAGTTCAAGGCCAGTCTGATCTGCATGTGATTGATTCCAGGCCAGTCAGAGACCCTGTCTCTATTTAAAAAAAAAAAAAAATCTCTCTGGAACTGGGGTGGAGCCTCCACCCCACAGCAGAGATGAGAAGTATCTCCCCAAGTCCTAGGACCAAGCCCCACGATTTGCATTTCCTCTGAAGGCCTTGTTGGGCTCCTGGGGAGCCCTGACAGACCAACTCTATGGCCTAGAATTTTGGGGAGCTACTGCCCCATACTATACATACATAGGTAAACCAGGATTCTTCATGGCTAAGCGGCAGTTCCCAACTGATGACTCTGGATGCCTCTGGCATCACCAGCACCTTCCTCAGTCTAATAATGTAAGAACCTCGGAAAAGCATAACACTGCTTGACTGACTTAAGTAAGAAGACGGGTTGAAGGGAACTTTGCCTGATCTGACTCACCTGCTTCCACAATGCCTGTCCACTGTCCCTAGCAGGATGTGGGACTCAGAGCAAATGTGTCATACTGAGAAGTCTAGAGGTAGGGACTACTGCTTCGTTTGTCTATGTCCTGACATCCCCAGGGTTCAAGCCCTCATTGAAGTCCTATACGCCCCCTTCACTGCTGGGCTGGATCAGATGACTCTGTAGACCTCTATCTCCCTACTCAGGGCTGGCCTTCCTGAATTCCCTTCTTTTAGGGCCCTCTTGCTCTTAAAAACCTGTAACCAACCCATAAGAGAACAGTCACCTTGGGCTGACCTCTAAGCTTGGGGGAGGGGGTCAACAGAACCTCAAAAGAGGTACAGGGCCTAGGACAAGGACCCAGGCAACCCCCTCTCAACAAATTGGATAACTGACTTTATTTTTCCCCCAGTGTAAAGAAAACATCACCTTCAGCCACTAGAAGCAAACATTCACACTTTTTAAACTAATGTAAATGAATTACCATGAGCCAGTATAGCTGAACTCATTCATTGCCTTCCAGTCTATGCAGATGAACTCACTCCACAGAAGCTTGTGTAGATGAGGCTTACTCGTCACACACTTATGGCTGTTTGCCTGGAGGAGGAATCCTCTCCCGGTTTAGGGAAGCCAGAATGTGGGGAGGCCAGCAGCTGTGGGATACAACGTCCAGTCTGTAATAAACACAACAGAGCATCTGCACCTACCCTGGAAAGGCCTTGGAGACCTCCAGAATGTTCCATGATGTCATCTCCATAATCTGTAGCGTGCCTTAAAGCCAGAGCAGTAGTAGGCAGGGCAGGGCCCCGGGAATTCACCACCCCGTTCAGGCCTCCCCAACCCAAACCACCTGAGCTACCGCTGAAGAAGGTGCGGATTGAGCACTGGGAAGTTAGGGGGACAGAGTTGTCTACTTGTCTCCTAGAGAATGTTGTTCACATAAAGGCAAACCGCGTTACAGTGGAATTGCTTTTATTTGGGGGGTTTGATTGGCGCTGTTAGAAAACTGTGAAGAGAGTGTATGCTAAGAAAATACCCAGTTATGTACAGTTAATTTTATTTATTTATTTATTTATTTATTTATTTATTTATTTATTTATTTTTTGGTAGCTTCTAAGTTAAAAAAAAAAAAAAAATAAGCAGAAGCCTGAAGCTTTTTTTTTTTTTTAGTAAGAAAAAAATCTTCACACATTTTCTCCAACACAATTTACAAGAATGAGAAATTTCCCCTAAAGCAAAGCCACTTCGGCTCAGGTAGCAAATAGAAGTTTTGGCACTTTGCCTTGCCTTGGGGGATGGACAACCTATTTGCTGCCCGAAGACTATCATGTACAGGAGATCCTGGGACAGCAGGAGAAGACAAGTTATGGATAAGTGTCCACAATGATTTGGAACAGTAAAGGACAAGACCACAAAGGAAATCCTCTGGAGAACAGAAATGAAGTGTTGTGATGTGTCTAGTGTTTTTCATGAGAAATGCCTCCCATAGGCTCAAATATTCCAACACTTGGTGGCACTGTTTGGAGAGGCTGTGGGGAGGCCCGGTTTTGTTGGAGGAAGTACATCACAGGGGGTAGGCTTTGAGAGCTTAAAGCCTTGCCCACTTCCAGTTCTCACTCTGCTTTGAGTTAGAGATGCGATTTCTTAGCTTTGTACTCCTGGCACCATGCCTACAACTCAACAGGCTCCAGCCTTGGCTAGGGTCACTTATGCTACTCTGGGGGAGCTAAACCACCAAGCTCTTAATGTACTCAGAGTCTTACAGACAAACATTTTAACGATTAGCCTTGATTGTGGCAGCAGGAATGTTTTCTAGGCTAGACTCCAATCACGGTCCAAATTTAAAAGGGCAGGAGAATGTAGTCGAGTCCCCCCATGAAACAAGCTCTCTACTTGAAAAACCTTTATAGGATGGGAAACTTCAGGATGCAAGGGCTTTGTCTGGAAGTCTTGAGGGTCCTGCCACATCCCAGCCCAAGCAGCTTGTTAAAGCAGAGCCCACTGCCTGGGCATTCTCTCCCTTGAGTATCTCGTCTCAGTGATGGGTAATGTGCCCAGTGCACTCACAGACTTCTTCACCTGTCTTTAATTAGAGAGGCCCAGGCCAAGCCTGGCCCCGCCCACCCTTGCCTGCTCCATTAATCCAGATTGATTAAATAGATAATTGATCATCTGTGTGTCCATTGATTCCCAGACTACCACTGACTGAGGGTGGTAAATGATGCACAGGCCTCATTAGGAGTGTTACAAGCATCCCTTGGGGCCAGCCAGGCCTCAGACTCAGACACAGATAGATGCACATGCCCTTGGCATGCATATCCTGCCATGCTGCTATCAAAGCAGCTTGCTCACTCTGCCCTATAGGCATTGCCTCTGGCCCTTCGTCCCATACACCCCAGAAACCAGCTATGCCTCTAAATAGCCCTCATCTGATCTGCTTTCCACCCACTCTTGGACGGAAGACCAAAAAGAAAAAAAAAATGGCCATGGAGTACGGCATGTCTTCCACAAAGCAAATGGGAAATCACCAGCACCCACAGAGTTCAGAGTCTCTCTCCCAACATTCCCAAACTGCTTTTGCTTATATCAAAGAGAGAAAAATCCCATGGATCATTTAGGATAGCCCACAATAAGGAGCTAAGGCTGCAGGAAGTCAGATAGGGCTCTAGGAGCTAAATTCAATGTATGACAGGGCTGAGGTGCTTTCCAGGAGCTCAAGGTTTGGGGGGTCTATCTGGTAAATGATGCTCCCCAAAAGATAAGTTGACATCCTAACCGAAGGACCTATGAACATCCTAAATACCAAATTCCCTATTTGGAAATTGGGTCTTCCCTGATGTGGTCAGGTTCAAAGGAGAGCAGTATGATACTATTTGGGAGATTACATTTTTCTGGAGAAACTCGCCAAATGTATAATTTCACAGGCTTATAGAGCACATTTTTTGTGGATTGCAGTCCCCTTGATACCTGCACAGATGCAGCACTCTGAGTGGTGAGTCTCTGGGATCAGCAGCACCCAGATGCCACATGCCATCTACCTATCTGCCTGGGACTCAGTACCTATGTTCCATTCACCTCCTGCCTGGACCTCAGTCCCACCTACACACGGTCCATCATACACACGTGCTCCTCAGTACCATGTGTATCCCTTCAAACCCCAGCTGGGTTTCACTATCATATTAACAACCACGTTCCCCCACCACCACCTTATCTCAATACCACCTGCATATTGTTCGCGAAGAGTTACATCTCCGTACACGTGCACACTGTCTACACCACCCGCGTCTCCCGAGTCTCGGTGCCGCTTGTACATCACCCACATCCATCAGCATCTCAATGCCCCGAGCTCTCTGCCCGCACCCACCTGGGTCTCAGTACCTATCTATTCTGCAGGGTCAAGGCCATAATGCAGAGCTTGGTCCTACTCTTCTGCAAGGGTTAGGACATGACAAACGCATGGAGCCCATGCTCTGCTTGTGGATCTGTGTGCATTTAAAAACACATCCCGTCATGCTTGTAGACATGACCTATGGGTTCAGTCTTAGTATCTGGAATCTGAGCATCAATTATCATTTCCAGTCAACTCCAGGTAGAGTGGCATTTCCATACAGGCAGAAGAGCTGGACACCACAAGTCCCTGAGGGGGCATAGCGATGTCCGCGGAGACCTGGGAATCAGCTTGGCCAATGCCGCAATGGTGATCTGTCACTTGGATGGCTGGTCCTAAGGTGGCACATGACAAAAACATAAGGTGGAAGACCCTCTCTGGGTACTACCAGTCTTTGGGGAACAGGGCTGGAACTTTTGAGGTAGAAGCCCTTTTATTTGCAAATGCATTGCATCGGTGGTAGCTATTCAGAGTAGCTCTCTTGTTTCACCCACAGATACCCAATGAGTTCTTCTATGCAGTAAAGCAGTGGAGGAGGCAGACTGGGGTACAATCCGAGCAAGGAGTCTCTTTTCAGAACTTTCCTCTCCATTGGCCAAGTCGAGTGAAGAAGGAATTTGGACCACAGTAGTTCTAAGGAAGACAAAAGTCACTGCTGACCCCGATATGACATTGATCTCATCTACCTCTGAGAATAGTCAACCTGTGACTCAACAAGGATGTGCCTGCCTTGCAAGAATAGTACATCGACCAAAACCTTTCTTATTTAGTTGCTTCCTATGTGCAGACCGCTGCCCTACCAGTATGTCAGACAGTAAGTACAGGAAGGAGGTTGTGCAGGAGCCCTCCCCTCCACCTGAAGAAGCTGCAAAGCTGTTGTGGAAATGGGGTACCCAAAGGGAAGTCCCTGGCCCACACATACAAGCTAAAGGGTAGACTCAGAAATAGATTTGGAGCCTGTGTTGCCACCCATGGTGCTGACTGGCATGTATTCCTCTCCACACACACACACACACACACACACACACACACACACACACACACACACGTTAGCCAGCAGCTCCCATCCATACCCACAGTGAGGGAGATAACACATCTGGGCCTGTGTCCTTCTGCAATCTGCCTTTGCAATGTTGGCATCTGCTAGGGAAGCATCATAACATTCAGGAGCTGATTTTACTCCCCCTTTCCAAGCAGCTTGTGAGTCCTGGAGACCAGGCCATGATGCAACAGACACCAACTCAGCCAGAACAGCAGCTGGTAGGAGATACTCTGCCAGCATGTGGTACCCTAAGCTCCAACAAATGACCCTATGCAGCTACATAAACAGTACACTTCTGTTTTGATGCTCATATGTGTTTGTTCCACATCTGTTTCATCATTCTACAAAATTATCCCACCATGGGGAATAATGGCACCCCGAGGCCCCCCCATCCGTCGAGTCTATGACTATGCTGTCGTAAGAGAATCACTATGTTCCATGTGAAGCTAGTATTGACAGTTGGCTGCCCGGGGAAGTGGGTACTCAGAGTCCTCAGTGGGAAGAGGGAGATGGAAAAGAGCTCTGGAGACCTCCTATGAAAAAAGATTCAGGTGCTGTTGAGGCTCTGAAGAAATAGGGACCATCAGCCACGGAATGTGGCACCTCCAAAATTGAAGGGGACAAGAAATGGAGAAGGATTCTCTGAGAGCCTGCAGGAGGAGCCAGCTCTGCACAGAAGGACACTAGCCCAATAAGGCCCACATCAGACATGTGACCTACATGCGGAGGTGATGAATGTGGGCTGCTTTATGTTCTGAGCATGTGCCAGCAGCAACAACAGGGAACCATCCCCACTCCAAGGAGGTCTGGGTTGCACGGATTAGGAAGAGTATTGTAGAACATAGGGTCATGGAGGGTACCTCTCTGAAAGGACACTGGGTGAAGTTCACAGTCAGTGGAGGAAAATCTTTGTTCTTACACCTCCAGCACTAGCTAATAATGAAAGCTCATCACAGAGCTGAAGTTGAGTAAGAAGACCCAACTCAAAGCCCTCCCATCTCAGACTCACTGCTTCATGTCTAGCTGTCTCGGTGCCTAAGGTGAGGTTAACTCATGAACTTTCCTAGGCAGAATGTCATGCATGGATCACTTTCCTGCTCAAGCTTGGGGGTTTAAGTCAGCCCTTCAAAGGAAGAGCCATGGGAACATTGTGATGGGGGGACACCAGCAGGAGCTAAGATTCCAGACTGTTGCTTCAACCTCTCCTCTCCTCACCCTTGTGCTCCCAACAGTAGCCTTTGGCCCAGGGAGATGGGAGGACCTTCTGTAGGCTCGAGCCAGCATCTCCATCCAGACCCAAGCTCTGCCAAGGACTTTATACGTATACAAGGATAGCCCTTCTTAGTTAGTCCTGGACTCCAAGGGCACAGCTTCTAGGAAGGAGCCTTGGGTCTTAGAGACCTGGAGGGCACAGTGAGGGCATGAACAAACCCCTCAGATCCTCCAGATCCAGAGACCTGGAGCCTTGGGCTTGAGCTCATGGCTACCCACTGGAGACTCACAGGACTGAATTCAGGACAAAGCCTGGCTAGCCACCTGCCATACTTATGTGTGGACATAGACGTACACACAGTGACACATTCATTGCAAGCGTATACACAGACATATATGTATGCACATGTAATCGTGCACATCCACAGTGGTCACGTGCATAGCCCTTCACGTGTTTATGTGTGCAAACTACACCCTTCCTGCTGAGCACCCTGGCTGGGTTCCAGCTGCTCCATGTGAGGATTGGCCAGAGGGTGGGAAATCCGTCCACATCCTGTGTTTATGCCTCAGTGCTTAGTAATCCCACTTGCTGTAAACTCCAAGTCAGTGCCTGATGTGCCTGATGTGTCACCAGATAGGGGTATGAGCCTCCCAAGCTCATGGTCAGCCGCCAAACGAAAGACGGGCAGAACAGAAGGGCTGTCATAGTACAAACTGATGGCCCTGGTTAGCTCCTACCAAACCCAAGGCACGGGAACCCACGCACATGACTCTTTCCCTCCCAGGACTCCCAGCAGGGAGCTCCAAACAAGGACACAGCATCAGACCGCGAAGGTCTCCCTGAGATGTTTCAGCCCAGAGCATGATTCCCACCTGCACAGTGTAACATGCTGGCTTCCTTTCCTGGAAAGGAACCGTGAAATAAAAGGCCAGGTGTGTAAGAAAGGGCACTGCATGTCTTAACAGCTGTAATCTGCCTACTTGACAGGTAGGAAGTGCCACATACGCCACATACTTCTCTTTGGGCTAGAGTATACATTCGGCAGCAATAGGCTCCAGGTGTATCCTCATGACAACAGAGGGTAGCCGCTCCCCCATAATGCAGGAGAAACTGAACTGGGAGATCTCGAACATTAGAACAAAAGTCAGCAGCATTAGATGAGGGCAGTCCCACTTAGTCCTGGGCTCCAAGATCACGGCTTCTAAGAAAAAGCTTTGGCTTGTGGGGCCCCACAGTGAAGGCGGAAGTGATTTCCCCCAAATCCTCCAGACCCAGATCACTGGAGCCTCCGGCATGGGCTCAGGGCTACTCACTGGAGTTTCACGGGGTTGTAGTCAAGACAAAGCCTGGCTGGCTACCTACCCATTCCCTCACGTGACCCATAACACAACAGGCTCTGGATAGCACATGGCAATGTGTCTACCCCTCCTTTCTGCCACTGGGACTTCCTGTAGGCTGCCGGGTTCTGCACAAAAGCAGGATTTGGTGTCTCTTGCCTTCCTCTACCAGCCTGCTTCACTGTTATCCTTGGAGTCCTTGTGACTGGGGTTAAGACAGGAGATGCTGAGAGTCGGGCCGTCAAGAGAAACCTGGAGTAGGTAGAAGGCAAGCTGGTGCCTCAGACACTGGTCACACATTAGGACCCAGCCTTCTCTACAGATGGTGGAAGGGCTCCCAACCTCAGACTGTTTTTTGGTGAGCTGCAGTGTATGTATGCTAGAGGCCTTAGGACAGCGAGGCATCCTGCCCAGAGTTTCATTCTAGTCTACTCGGGTCAATGAGAAAAATCTTCCAACTCAGTGACTGGCCACAGGCATCTCCAGGGGACAAACTGAAATCCTTAACTGCACTTCTGTGTTTCACACGTGTTGTTTCCAACTCGGGCAATCACCCAGCCTCCAAGCTTACTCCCACATCCTTTCCTATTCCAAGAAAGAGACTAATCTCTCCAGCCCCCAGCTCTGAGACTCTGGGCAACGTTTTCAGAAAGGCTGTGTGTACAAGAGCCAGTAGAATCCAGGAGATTCTAGGGTGTGTGTCCCTCCGAACCCCCACACAAGACCCGTGAAAGCCCCTCCACAGCTTCAGAGTTGCGCATGTCATCTGTAGAACTTTTTCCAGTCAGCAGGAAGAGAAATGTGGTTTCTAAAGAAAGAACCTTTGGGAAAACACAATTGGGTGGAGATAGAAAATATAAATCCTTTCTGGAGATTAAGAAATGTAGCTAGGGTGGAATGGGCCGTTGAAACTTTAGATGAAGGAGATGCAGTGAGGGAAATAGTAACTAGGGATGAACATTTGGTGAAATCAGAGGCACCATTCAAAGATGTCTGCCTTTTTTTTTTTTTTCTCCCCCCTCGATGTGCCTTAAACCTTGAAATGCCTTTTGACAGTTCAGAGTCACAAGATCGAGCTGTCTTCAGAGAGTGTGAGAATGAGTTAATGTCACAGAATAACATATATACAACAACAAATCACAGGTTTGGGGAATGTCGCTTAATTGGTAGAATGTCTCAAATGCATGATCCCTGGGTTCAAACCCCAGTACCACATAAACTGGAAGTGGGGGAGGGACACATAACTGTAATCCCAACACTCCAGAGGTAGAGATGGGGGCGGGGAGAGCATATAAAGTTCAAGGCCATACTTGGATATGTAGCCAGTTTAAGTCTAGCCTGGCATACATAAAACCCTGTCTCAAGAACATAAGAAATTATGTCTTACTATCTTGTATGAATGGGTGGAAAATACACACAAGGATGTGGGCCCCACTAATTAAGAACATCAGGCAATGCATCATTCTCTTGTTGCCTTGGTGACCGTGTTATATAGCAGGCGAGACAGTGGTTTGCCTCTCATAGCCCCAGTAAGTGGCTCTCAGGGACACTGAGCTGGTTCACCTACAGCAGGGGACACTCGCCGTGTGACCAGGGTATCTTCACCAACGTGAATCTGAAGATAGAAGTCACGAGGGCCCATCATAGCTCAAGGAAGAGATGTCATAGGGAACAAGCCAAGATCAAAAGAGAGACCATGAAACCCATCACAGCTCTAAGGCAGCCCTGAGGACAAGCTGCTCTTCCTCCTATCAGGTATCACAAGGGGAAATGGTGAGGGATGTCCTTCGGTATATATGATTCTCTTATTGGTTGATGAATAAAACACTGTTTGACCAATAGAGGCAGGAAGGTAGGCAGGATTATGAGACAAGGAGAATTCTGGGAAAGGCAGACAGACAGAGACAAGAGACACCATGTAGAGACTGGGAAGACAGGCGTTCTATGGTAAGGTAAGGCCGTGTAGAAATACATAGATGTATAAAACAGAGCTAGCCAATAAGAAACCCTAGCCATTGGCCAACAGTTTTATAATTAATACAGCGTCTCTGTGTGTTTATTTGGGGCTGAGAAGAGCGGCGGGGCTTAGTGGAACAAGAGAACTCCAGCAACGGGGAACCATGTTTATCCAAGTTTCTGTTCTCCTCTTCCAGGAATGACGTCTTTCCAACACAACACAATGAGACTAGTCTTTAATATCCCAAATAATTCACCCAAACCTCTATGTTTCTAGGTCCCCCCATAAGACAGAATTGGCTACTGCAAGTCATTCTTTCTTCCCATGAGAGATGCAAAGATTATGGCTATCTCCCAGGCTGGGTCCGCTCTCCTAGAGTAGTTGCCCTGTCCCTTAAATATGTTCCCTCTCCTTCACTGCCAGAGGTGAGAAACGGGCTGATTAAGGCAAGAGGTAGGTCCTTGAGGCCCATCCAGGACTCAGCTCAGAGACCCTCCCCCTGGCTTTATATTCCTGACCCAGGGAGCCAGGGGAGGTCACAGTTACTGTGAATATTTAAAGAGTCTATCCACGGGTTCACGGATAGACTACTGCTGTGCGGCAATCCACACGTACCGCAAATTCTTCCTGGGGACTAGAGAGAGATGGTCAGCATTGGGGCTAGAAGGAAAGAAGATGTTCCACAGGACATTATTGGAGAGATCACGATCAATCTATAGAAATAAATGCTCTTGGAGAGAGGGATCTTGGTGATCAGGGCACAGGGACATTCAGCTCCCCACCTTCTGCCTTGCCTCTTCAGTATTCTGCCTGGGAAAGAAAACCCACTCAGACTGCAAGAAAGTCCACCTGTCAGATTTAGCCAGCAGCTAATTTTTGTCTGCCTTGGGCAGCCCCTGGTACTTACCCTGTCTTGGCTGGGTTCCCTGATCACCTTCTTATGTATCGGTCCCAGTTCCCCCAAGATGTAAGGATTCCAGGCTTACTGGATAGTTTTATGTCAGTTTGACACAAGCTAAAGCCATCTGAGAGGAGGGAGCCTCAGTTAAGAAAATTCCTCCAGCTGGTGAGATGGCCCAGTGGGTAGGTATGGCCTGAGTTCTACCACCAGGACCCACAGAGTGGAAGGACAAAACAGGTATGTCTAGGTATTCTGTGACCTTGTGACCTCCACGGGCACACTGTGGCATAGACATGTGTGTGTGCATACACACACACACACACAGAGAGAGAGAGAGAGAGAGAGATACATAGATGGTAGATAGATAGGTAGATAGATAGATAGATAGATAGATAGATAGATAGATAGATAGATGATAGATAAAATGCAATTTTAAAAACAAAGAAAGAAATGCCTCCATAAGATCAGGCTGTAGGCAACTCTGTATGTAACAGGGCATCTTCATAATCAGTGATTGATGCAAGAAGACACAGCTCATTATGGATGGTGTCACCCCTTGGCTGGTGGTCCTGGGTTCTATAAGAAATTAGGCAGAGCAAGCCATGAGTAACAAGCCAGTAAGCAGCTCCCCTCCATAGCTTCTGCATCAGCTCCTGCCCCCAGGTTCCTGCCCTGTCTGAGTTCCTGTCCTGACTTCCTTTGATGATGAACAGATGTGGAACTGTGAGCCACATAACCTTTCCTCCCCAACTCGCTTCTCAATCATGGTGTTTCATTGTCACAGTAGAAACCCTAACTGAGACACTGGGCTGCCTCTACCTCAATACCTTATCTCTAGTTAGTTATTAGTCGGCAATGACCCCATTTCTAAACACCCCAGTGTAAGAGAAGCCTATACTGAAATTGTGGGCACCCACCTGCAAAGGGGCCAGACAAAGGGCTGCAGACATGCTGTTTATGTAGTTATAAAACCTTTACACCCAGAGGACTGTTGAGCCTTTGAAAGATAATAATTAGATATTGAATGCCTTGTAATAGACAGCTTCGGTGAGGTGCTATGTTGGTCTCCGAGACGCTGTAAAACACGACACAGCAGGTGTCCCAAAGATAAAGATCATTCCACCATTCTAGTTCTGGGATGCAACCTGAGACCCAGCAGCCCAATGCTGCCTAGCACAGGTCTGGCTCTGATGGGCAGCAGACATCTTCACCTTTGCACACCTTTTACCCGGGTGTCTGTTCCAATTCCACTATCTCTACCTATGCCAGACATATTGGGTTAAGACCACCCCGTGACCTTATCCAGAATAATCGGCCCACAAGGACCCCCATCCCTGAACAGAACCACACATAAGGATTTCAAGATCATCACCCTCTCACCAAATGCTGAGCCGCCATTTCCACAGTGCATGCGTACAGACTTTGATACCCAGGGCCTTTTTTTTTTTTTCAGATGTACCAATAATCTTCTCCACATCTAGATTCCAGACCTTTCCTTTAAACAGGGCAGAGTTTCCCGCCCTCAAGTCCTGGGCTGGACCCCCGTACATCAGTTGTGGGCCTCCAGGAAGTAGCCATGACAACATGTCTGAGTCTTCATTGGTCCTCTTTATGGGAACCAACAGCTGTTTGGTAGCCTCGTGGGGATCTTTGTCCTCATTTATCCTAGACAGCTTCAAATAGCCCTGTCTGTCTGTCCACTAGAAAGCGTAGCCCACGACACACCTGCTAGTCCATCTCTAATTAATGACGGTGATCATTTCTCACTTTGACCCTGAATTGAAGGTCAGTGATTGATGTCCCTCTCAGATCATGTTAGGGAAACTCTAAGACCCTTCAGAAAACAAACAGACAAAGAAAAAAAAAAAAAAAACAGACAGACAGACAGAGCGTGCACGTTCTTAAGTGTTTTAGAAGAGACACTGTTAACTAAGGAGAGGGTGTTTATGGTGCCTGGTGACAAGTCACAGACGATGCATGTTTGGAGAGGTGGCGATTGGGAGTTTGGTTTCAGCAATTTTAGCTTTGGAGCACAGTTGTGCAAGCAGAGAAACAGGCAGTCTGTGAACCATAGATATGCGTCCTCAGAGATGGAGGGTTTTTTTTTTTTTTTTTTTTTTTTTTTTTTTTAAGACAACTGTAGTGTAGGCATTCAGGGCAGAGGGCACAGTAAGACCTCTGGGATGTCGGCCAGAGAATAACACAGAGAAAGCCACAGCCCGGCGAGGGGCCTAATGGCCAAACCAGCAACACAGAGAAGTGGGCAGCAGCCTCTAGGCCTGACTAGAGCAAGAAGCAAGGAAGGGGACATGTTAGAACTCTTGTGACAGACAGCCAGGCACTAGGAGTGAGGGAGAGCATTATTAGCCCCTGGTGCTCTGCACAGTGAAATGTCAATAAAGCTTATCCCTATGAGTTGCACCGACTCACTTTTCCAAGAACAAATATCTGTTTCTCCTGAGAACAGCAATTGCCAAGGAGAAAGGAAGAAGAGGCAATTCTGATCGGGTCTTGCTGAAGGTACCCTACCAGTAGCTGTCTCCCTCACTGTGAATTGCTTTTCTCACTAGCCAAAAATACTTCACTCTGGTGTTTCTGTGATAGCTAGGACACATGAACATAATTTAGCCAGGGTCTGGGGTTGAAGGACACCCCTAAGGGCTGGATCACTGAGAGACAGGCTAAACTACTTGGCTTTTTTTGTTTGTTTGGTTGGTTGGTTGGTTTTGTTTTTGTTTGTTTTTTCAAAAACAAACAAACAAACAAAAAAACCAGAACCTGGCGGCACACGCAGGCATTTTGTGGGAGCATCCAACCTCAGCCTTGGGTTGGAGCTAGCCAAGGAAGAATAGCCTGACCAGTATAGCCAATGCCTAAGAAAAGCATTAGACTTGGAGGCTGTCCTCAGGATACCCCTCAGCCGTCACGTCCATTTCCGGAAGGTAGCGGACAGCATCTCACAGTGGAGAAGAAACCACCAGAAATGGAGCAACCGTCCCAAGGGCAGGCGACCACAAGGAACTTTAGCGGGAAGGAGGAATGAAAATCTGAGAGCTGCCCTCCGGTCTGGCCCAAGTGCCTGCCTGCATGCTCACACAGGGGCTGTGTGTGTTCTGCCTTGCATAAGGCCATGGAGGGACTGCAGTTGTTTGCATGAGAATGTTCCCCTACGTGCTCAGATGTTTGAACATTCAGCCTCCAGTTAGTAACACTGTTGGGAGCAGGGTGGGGGGGGGGGGGGTAGGAAGTGCAGCCTTATTGGAGGAAGCATATCACTGGAGGCGGAGTTTAAAGACTCCTCGCCCTCTTTCTAGTTTTTCTCTCTCTGCTTCATACGTAGGTTCAAGAGGTGAAACTATCTGTTCCCTGCTTCTGCTGCTGTGTGAGCCTGCCATTTGTTGCCGGGTCAACCCTCTGCTGTTGTAGACTCTCTTCTGGAACCATGAGCCAAAATAAAGTCTCTTCCTTGGGTTGCCTTCCTTGGCAACCTAAGTTGCCAGTGTTTTGTCACAGCAGCAGAGATGGGGGTAATACAGGGGCATGCATGCATGCTCAGGGGTCTCTAGACAGGCCACCAGCAACTGAAGCAAACAGGCCCAAGGTTGTAGGAAGATGGCCCGGTGGAGCCTGGGTACTTAGCAGTGAGCAGCCCTGAGGTTAAACAAACCCTCTTCTGCAGTAGCCATTGAATCCCTGGTCTCCAAGGACACCGCTTCCTAGACTGCAGAGAGCTCCACACTGAACCTGGACCACAGCTGCCTCACACGGATCTTCACACTCGAGCATCGGCAAATAAACTGACATGTGAAACTGGGGTCCTAATTACCCTTTCCCGAAACCAGTGTTTAAACTGGAGGCTGTCCATAGCTGATGCTGGTCCAGTCAGAGCACTGTTAATATTTACTTGATTGACGTTTTTTGTTTGTTTGTTTCTTTCTTTTAATTGGTTTTGTTTTGTTAGATAAGATACCTGAGCTAGTTTACAACTTGTGACCCTCCTGCCTCAGCCTCCAGAGTGCTTGGGTTACAAGTATGTACCGTTGTATCAGAATCATTTTCTGAAGGCGGAAATGACATCTGAAAGAGGACTGTAAGGTTGAAGGGACAACTTCCAATTTCCAAAGGCATTGCTATGTCTGTATGATCCCTGCTGAAGATGCCACATTCCCTGAGGCCCCCAGGCAGAAGCCAAAACTAGCCACTGGGCCCACAAGGATTCTGGAAGGATGAGAGGTGTGAAGACAAATCCATAGAGTCAGTAGAGGGTCAGAGAAAACGACCCAGACCCCTGGCTAGACCTCCTCCGGCCAATTTGATTCAACAGTCAGCAGAACCTCTGACCCTGGTCCTTCCAGGGCCTCAGTGGCAGCACACTGCCACTACGTGTAAGCAACGACTCTTCAGCCCGCTTAAGGGAACACAGGGCCAGGCAGGTGTATGTCACTCTGCTCTCTACCTCCTCTTTTTCCATAGGCAGTGAGACGTTATCTCCACCAGGGAGGTCACGGGTCATATTCTACCTAGCTCGCTCGCTCTTGCTCTGCCCAAGAACTTGAGGTCAATGGAAGAGCAATGTTCAAGGGAAACTGTGGAGAAATGGCAAATGACAGGACAGTTCCCATGTCTGTCTCCTACTGTGCTGCAGCTGTCACTAGAAAGCGGTGAGAGCCACCCACTCAGCCACTCAGTGCAGCCCCGCCTCGCCTGCTGTAAACAGCTATTATTGCTGATCAAAGAGTTACAAGGACTTAATTACAGAGCTTAAAAAATGAAGGAATGGAGAGGGTTTGCCCGATAGGAAACAAAACGTGCAGTAATTTCGCTCTGGCTTATTCTCCACATCTAGCAGGGTCCTCACCCTTCCCCTGCCCTGCCGTGATCCAGAGGCGGGACTATCCCAAGCAAAGATGATGATGAGTTGGTAGCACACACCGTCCACCGAGGCGATCAGAAGTGAGATTTCACAACCCGAGTGGACAGGAACTAAATCTAGGATGGGATGGGTGACATAGGAAAGGAGGTAGGGCGCAGACAGAAGCTCTGAGCTTGTCACGTAAAAATGGGAGCAAAGAAGGAAACTCCGTCTCAGAGCCATCATCTCTGAGGCTCAGATCCAGGTCAGGCGCCTTCAGCCAGAGACGGCAAGAAGAAGAAACATTAGCCCTAGACCAGTGCCTCACCTGCTTGTTACCTACCAGTCTAATCGGTGAGCCTCCTAAATGCCACTGTCACCATGTCCAACACCAGTGCCAGGACCAAGCCAGAGCTGTCACGTCCCAGAGCACAACTGCAGCATGACCAGGTCTCCTGAATGACCCAGGGCCTGAACCTACACACGGGTGTTCTTCTGGTGATGTCTCACTGACAAGTGTCCGTCTTCCCTCACCCAGTAGACACAAGTTCCCAGTTTTCCCCCTTTGATATTGCAGTGGAAGCAGTGTGTGTAGTGGCTGCAGGCTACGACTCTCTGGACTCGTATCTTGTCCAGTCTCTTCTGTCCCAGAGAGTCTGAGAACGAGCATACACAGCGGCTCCCTTTTCTGGGCTACTTGAGGCAGAGAGACTGGTTTCCTAAGAGGAGTGATCTGCATAATTAGATTCTCACACCACAGGCCCAGGGCACCAGGCAGACACGCTTTGAGGCCCGTGTGCCAGATACAATCATCTCTCTTCTTTAGCTTTTTCTTATTTTTTTCCCTCTTCTCCTCCTCCCATTTCTTCTTTGCTGCTTCTCTCCCTCTGTCTCCCCTCCATTTTCCTCCTATTCTTTCTTCCCCACACTTCGCTCGATCGCTTTAAAGCATTGGCACTTGAAGCCTCAATTAGTCACAGACTTGCTATGTAGCCAGGGTTGGCCTTGAACCCCTGATCTTCCAGCACCCACCTCGCAAGTGCTGGGATTACAGACATGCACCACCATGCCCAGCTGTATCGTTTAAAACCCGATCTCTAGCTCCGAGTGTCAGTGAGTGAAAGGTATCAGAACTGCGTTGTTTGACTCAACCAGCTTCCTTGGGTGTGTCTTGCTCACTCACTAGACAAATATTTGCCCTTGGCACTCGTTAAAATGTAGATATTGTTACATCCAATTTTTCATTCTCGGTTTTTAACTCTCCTGATTAAGATTACCGGGTAAACCGAATAGCCAAAACGTGTATCTCACAATTTGGAACAAAACGCCAAGAAATGTGAAACCCCAGAAAATCTCCACAAACACTCGGCAGCTATGAAATCACTTCACCGGATTTGGATATCCCTCCAAAAGGTCATCTCTCAAGAGGAGACTTTTACAGGCAGCCTGCCGTCGCATTGCAAGCTCATACAAATTAGCACGACGTTGGCCTGTTACCGGTGTCTTTGAAGTAGAGCTTTAAAACTAAGACAGGGTCTTCTTCTTTATAGATTACAGCACCTTTAGCTATGCTTTACAGCCATGGAAACACATCTTTTCTAAGACCACAGAAAAGATCATATATTGGGTTGTTTCCCATCAAAATACTGAAGAAAGGACAAGACAGTCTAGGAGTAAAGACCGGTGACGCCACCCTCAAAAAAGACAGAATTCCTGAAGAATTCACAGCCAGGTTCCCAATTCTCCCTCCTATCCCTTGCCTCCGAGGAGACAAGGGTCTGGCCTCCAAGAGCCCTGATCCCTGGGACCCACCTCAGCCAGATCAGAACCAGCAGAGGGGTCAGGTCCTGGCAATGCAGTGTTGGCAAGAGATGGCCTGGAAACGATAATGCAGAGAGCATCAGAGGTACTGAGTAGCCAAAGCTCCCCAGAAAGCAAAAGCTCAATATCTGAGAGGTAAGTCACTTTTCCCCTGTGTTCAGCCACTGTGTCAGTTAGGGGTTCAAATCCCCAACACCATACAGAAGAGATGGCCAAACAAGTTAAACTTAAAGAGCTAGCCAACCCTGTCACACTTTGATTAGTAAGTAGAACATCTGTACCTCACACTTGTCTCCCAGCCATTGTCCTTACTAATAGCCTTGCAGCCAGGCTGGTCCTAAGATGACCTCCAGGAGTGGCATTGGTATGGGTCACAGAGCCCTGCCCCACCTGGTTGTTTTAGTTTTGTTTTGTTTTCAAATGCGATTGGTTGATAAACACCCAGAGCCTGGGAGATAGCAGAACTACCCTTACTGCCTGCCCACCTATACTCAGGAAAACCTGTTTCCCACTGGCCTAGAGGCTTTTCTCCCTGGAGCCTCCTTCTCCTGTCAGCCTCAGCTGAACCAAAAAAGTTCGCAATCAGAGGGACCTCTGCAGGTTTACACAGGTTTGGAAGGAGAAGCCCTAGGACGAAGAGCAAGGCCAGAGCTTGAGTACCCCCACCCCACCCCCTGTAGCACTGGAAACAAGCCCCGGGGCACTGTCCTCAGCAGGACAATGAAACAATAGTAAGACACCCTGAGATACTCATCTAGAGTCAGCCCCAGGCTCTCCACTCAACTAGGCTAATGAGATTTTAGCCCAAAGCAACCCATCATCTATTGTTTTCTGTTGTGTAGGTAGCCTAATCTTGTGAGTGGGGAAAGCCTCTGTGGACAACAGGCTAGCCTAGCAAGGGTTTTTTGTTTTTGTTTTTTTTTTTTTAATTGTTGTTGTTTTGTTTTTATTGGGTTTTTTTGTTTGTTTGTTTGTTTGTTTGTTTGTTTTTTGGAAGACAGCTTGCAGGGTCACTAACTAGTATAGAACTCATTTGAAGCCTTTGTTCCTCCGAGGAGCCATCGCTCTAGGCTCTGCAAAGACAAGGAAGTTGCTACCCAATTCCTTGCCTCTCTCTCTGTGTTCCAGGAAGAGCAGCGACCAGGTTAGCCATCTGCAGGCACCCAGTAGCAGGTAGATGTCTGACTGCTCATATCCCTGGGGAGGGATTCAGTTTCCAGTCCCTGTAACAGAACCCCAAGGGGACTGCTGTCACTGGGATCAAACAGCTCACTTTCTTCAAAGGGTCCTAAGCTGCCTTGACACAGGCCAAATCGACCCATATCTTAGCAGTCCTCCGCAGGACACATGACCCTTTCTTTGGGCTTCCTGTGGTTTTGATCATGGCAAGAACATGAAAATACCAAAACCAAGTCCCTCCCTGGAGGCAGAATCCTGTTGAGAAAAGACGGCTGCTCTCATTATACAGACTCCAATTATCAGGCTAAGCCATGACCCCAGACACATGGATCAGCACCAAGCTTGCTTGCTCCCTTTTACAATACCAGATCTTTTGGATCCGAGGTAGGAGAAAATGGTCACTGACAGCATGAAGACCTTATAGAAATGTCCCCAAGGAGGACAATATTTGGTGGAATCCTTGGTCAGATGCCACAATAAACACGGGGCAGATACTACATGGTAACAGAATTGTGGCCTCCGTGGTCTCCTGACTATTTCTCTATTGGGAAGATAACAACAGACATCTGGGCATTGGTGGCACACACCTTTGATCCCAGCACTCAGGAGGCAGAGGCAGGCCAGATCTCTGTGAGTTTGAGACCAGCCTACAAGAGCTAGCTAGTTCCAGGACAGCGTCCAAAACTACAGAGAAACCCTGTCTCAAAAACCCAAATCATGTCCCTTGGCCATCCCTGCTAACAGCCACATGGTCAGGCCAGTTCCAAGACTGTGGAGGGCTATATTGATAAGGGTCACATAGCCCTACAGTACTGGTGCATAGCACTTGTGGGGGCCTGGGCTTTTTCTAACTGTGATTGGCTGATAAGCCGGCCTAGCATTCAGTAGAGCTACCCTTCCTGCCTGCCCACCTACCCAGGACTTAGCGAAGGAAACATGCCTCTCACCTGCTCAGAATAGCCCTAATCTCTGTCCTTATCTTGATGTTGTGGGTTCTCAATCTGTGGGTCGTGGACCCCTTTGGGATCAAATGATCCTTTGACCGTGGTTACCAGATATTCGCTCTATAATTCATAGCAGTAGCCAAATTACAGTTATGGAGTAGCAACAAAAGTGATTTCGCAGTGATGAACTTCAGAAAACAGGAAAACAGCCGCACGAAAGGAGCTCTAGTCCTCAGACCTACTGATATTGCAGAATCATGATCAGGGCTCTGCCGTCCCTCAACTACAACAGCTTACACCGTGGTGGGAACACATTCCACGGCGTCCATGGAGAGATATGGAGCCTAGCTGGCTGATTTTGGTTGTGAACTTGATTACACCTGGGATCAACTAAAACACAAGCGGCTGGCCACACCTGTGAGGGGTTTTCTAAATCAGATCCTTGAAGGTGGAAAGATTCACTCTGAATCTGGGACACGCCTTCTGGTGGCAGCCCATGTAAAAGGACACAGAAGAAGAGAGCTTTGGTTATTTGCCTGCTTGCTCTCACCGGCAAGTTCATCTATCCTGCTGCTGGAGCATTCCTATGAGGAAGGAGGTTCTAATATAGACTGGAGGTCAGCAGCTCTAGAAATCCTCCAGAACTACAGCTCTACATTGGGACTGCTGATACATATAGCCTTTTGGCCTAAAGAAATGTCAAATTCTTGGCCTTTCCTTTGATAGACAGTCATTGTGGGGCTAATCAGACTACAGTAGCCTGTAAGCCATTCTAATAAACTTCCTCATGCTCTCAGTTCGGTCCCTTCAGAGAACTCTGGCTAATAGAGAGCCCTTCCATAATGTCTGCAGTAGCCACAAAAATGTTCATCGTCCATCGTTGTGCTGACCCAAGGACAGAGACAAAGCAAGCACTGAGTAAGCATCCTGTGCCTATCCCTGGAAAGGATCCAATGCACCCATTTCAAGCCCCTCAGCAAGTGCTGCCTCTCGCCGCAAAGCTGGAACATTAGGAAGGCCCACCTGCCTCCAGCCAGGCCAGAAACATTCTTCCCGACTCATCCTTACCACGGTGGTTTATTTTACACCCACTATGCAAGACAGGAACTAATAAAGTTCTTCCTGTGTACCCAGTACAGAGAACTCCCAAGTATGAGCAGAACTCAACTTCTGTCCAGAGCAGCAAGACGTACTAGGCTACAGGTAAAGCCACAAGCCACTCGGCAATATGTAGATTAATAGAAATGTGTTCATTTAAAAGCAGGAGCTAGTTAGCAACAAGCCTGAGCAATAGGCCAGACTGTGTAATTAATATTAAGCTTCTGCGTGATTATTCGGGACTGGGTGGCCAGGAAGTGAAACCTCTGCCTCCATTTACAGAACTGGCATACAGCAGGCCAGGAAGGGTCAGGAGATTTACTTATGCCTTACAGAACAGGGAATCTGTAGGCTCTAATGACCAACTGAATGGGTGCAATGGAGTTGTGGGCTGTGGGAAGAGAGGATAACTGCCCAGGAGGAAAACTCCAAAGTAAGACAGGCTGAATGTCAGGAAACTATCCATCTTCCCCCTCAACAGCCACTTAGGACAAGAACTCTTTCTATAGCTCAAGTGGTCTCAAACTTCCTTTCCTAGGCTCCTAAGTCCTAGAATTACAGGAACGTCCCACCGTGCCCCGCTTTTGAGGCTCGGTTTTTACTGCAGAATTCACTTCACCAAAATAATACACAAATCCGATCTCTCTTTCTTGTCCCATGGCTAATCTGGTGTCTCAGCTCACACCCTAACGCTGACTCTCAGCTAGCCGCTCTTGAGGCTGAACCGTTCTGGAGCCAGCTGACCCGAGACCCATTTCTGTCCCCTTCTTTCCGCTCCACACTAGAGGAGGGCTTGCTTAACAGACCTCAAAACTGACAGATGTTAAGCTTGAGACTAGCCAGTGGCATAGGACAGGGCATGAGCCTCCTACTCAGCACTGGGCAACGGCCCTCTTAGCCCTGGGAAGCCCATATCCAGCTTGTCATCTTGGCTATAAAGATCCAGAAGGTTTTTCTCCCTTGTTCAACTTCGCGTCTTTCCAGACACTTACGATTCCCTGCCTTCCTTCCTAGAGTAGTCCCACAGCATCAGTCCAGGCCTTCTTTAGACTTTCTCTTGCCATACCTTCTCTAACCCAGGCCTCTTGACCCTTCTTCTCTAAGCTCATAGCATCAAATGCTTCTCTAGGGTGTTTCCACGCATGTGCTTCTGATATGTTTGTGCAACTACCTGGTCAGTATTGGTCCCTCCCATAAATTGCAAAACCTAATTTGGCAGAGGCCGGTTTTGGTTTGGCAACCCACCATGTGCTATAACTTGTGTAACTAAGAACCTACTAACGTAGAATGAGCATGTGATGATGGAAAGGAAATAGGGACTTTGTATGCAACAGCAAAGCTGGATGAATGAAGGTCGTTCCGATGAAGAGTGTCTTGGTTCTGGGCCATCTGAGCCAGGGTAAGAGTGTCACACAATCCTGAAAGCGGACATACCGACTAGGGGAGCCTCCACATCAAGCTTGTTTATAAATGAAGAGAGACGGAGGGTTGAAGCAGGAACCCACAAAGTCTGTTCAACAATTTACTAAGGGGTGCAATGGAAAAACAGATCCGTGGATACAGAACAAGGTAGCCGCCGCTGCTGATCCAGCTGCTGTTGCCCCGCTATTCTGCCCCCAAGGGCGATGGAGGCTTGCTTCTTCTCCACCCACCCAAGAGAGAGAGCATGTGCCCCCTCTCCTGAGTTTTATCCCATCGCCGTATCTATCCATAGAAAAACCATACCCATAGGGCTAATCGCCCCAAATGTCATTGGCCAAAATGGATCAAATTCCTACAACAGAGTGTGCAACCATCAAAGCCTATGACATGGCTCAGGGGGCCCAGTGGCTGACTCCAGAGGCACAGTCCCAGAAGGGAGGATCAGCAAAGAACACAGGTAACTCACTGTTCTCTTGTTAGTAAAACTAGACTCACAACAGCTGGGACAACCGTGGTGTACTTGAACACTCCCAGTATGGACCTGGCTGTGGAAGGTCACTGTGGAGCCTTAGCCCAACATGTGCTGAAGATCCACAAATGCAAGTCAAAGATTGAAGGTAGAAAGTGGGGGGGGGGCAGAGTGTCACACGCAAAAGGCCCATGAGATGTGCTTTGCAAACACCACAGGCCACAGAAGTGCTACCTATCCAGGGCTCAGATCCGGAGAGGGAGTTCAGAAACGGTAGTAGATGGGCCGGAGAGACAGCTCAGCGATTAAGAGCACTGACTGCTCCTCCAGAGGACCTGGGTTTGATTCCCAGTACCCGCAGGGCAACTCACAAATGTCTGTAACTTTGGTTCCATGGGATCGACACTCTCATGCAGACATACATGAAGGCAAAATACCAGTGTGCATAAAATGAAAATAAGTAAATTTTTATAAAGTGGGAGCCACAGGAAGGGGAGTGCAGCCTGGGAAACTATGGCCTTCACACCATAGTCAGAAGGGGTCATATGTGATGCACCTGCCCTTCCAAACCGTTTATAATAATGTTAGGAAGAAACAGCAAAGTGTGGTTCCTGATGCTTACTTGAGAGATGATTAAGATGACAAATTTGGTTATGTGTATATTACCACAATAAAAAAAAGATGGAAAAAAACATACTTTATTCAAAACTTCGGTAAGCGGAATTTGTATGACCCCCCCCACCTCTCCAGTTCCCCAGATTGTGAGCTGCTTCTCACCCCACATTTCTATAGAGAAGAAAGATGATGCTCTCTTAAGCTCATGTCCCCACAGCATTTATGAGGCTAGAACCCAGGAACATCTAGAAACAGCCTCCTTTCTGAGTGCAAAAAAAGAAAATTCTGTCAAGGGCCCCGGCAATGATGAGTCCACAGGCACCCAAGCTCATTAAGCAGTGATCAAGACAGAAAATGTTGCTTAGGGTTAATGAGGGACTGGTGGCTGAGAATACACAGCTGACAGCCTGGGACTCCTGCCAGGTCCCACCCCAAGGCAGTCAGTGCTGTTGGGAGCAGAGAAGGACCCAGCCCTGAAGGGCAAGGATCACCCCACCTCCTGGAGGCCAATGTTCCCTTTCCTGTCTGCAGCAAACCCCTTACCTTCCAGCCAGGCCCAGCTGGAAACTGCAGCCTGCCTGCATTCCATCCCTTGAGAGCCTCTCAACCCCTTGGACCCATGGACACCTAATTAAAACAAATTAATGATCTGAGGCAGAAACTGTGTTTAATGAAGCCTCGCTTGGGGCTGCACAGGTGCCAGGGCTGTTTGTCTACAAATAAGCACAGCCCTGACCACCTGCTCCCTGCCTGCTAAGCCCGCTTCTCAGAGATTCCTCACCTTCACCCCTCACACCACACCCCTCCACAGACCATGGAGTGGCTTGGCATGTCCATCCACTGCCCAGCCACCTTCTCTGCTCAGCTGGGATCCTCAGAGTTTCCCCTTTTAAAGTTCCAGTTAGCTCTGGCTATCTCCAGGTTAACCAGTACCAGGATGGGGTTTTTATGAGTTGAGCCAACAGCCCAAAGGAGCTACCAGTAAAAACAAACAAAAGGTATCCTTATTGTTGTTGTTGTTACTGTTGTTTTTTTCTAAAACAGAGTTAGATCCACCTGGAAGTCTGTCCCAAAGAATTGCCTCAACATTCATTTTAGACCTAGTATTTATTGTTAATTACATCACTGTTATGATAAAGAACAATCTTGTTTTAAAAACAAATCTCTACTTTGTCTCCAGGAATGTCAGAAACTACACCCATGAAGTTTTCAATAGACATGCTGTCTTAGTTAGGGTTTCTATTGCTGTGAAGAGACACCATGACGACAGCGAGTCTTACGAAGGAAAACGTTTAATTACGGTGGCTCGATTCCAGTTCAGAGGTCTAATCCCATCATCATCATCATCATGGTGGGAAGCGAGGCAGCATGCAGGCAGACATGGTGTTAGCGAAAGAGCTGAGTGAGAGAGTCCTTACATCTTGACTCACGGGCAACAGGAATTGGTCTGAGATAGTGGGTAGAGGGCAGTACCTTGAACATATATGAGACCTCAAAAGCCACCTCCACAGTGACACACTCCCTCCAATAAGACCACACCTACTCCAATAAAGCCACACCTCCTAATGGTTAGGCTAACGTGCTAACATGGATGAGCTGGGAGGGTGGTTTATGGGGGAGGGTCCTAGGAGGCCTGGACCCTACGATAACACCACAGGCAACTAAGGATTACTGAGGGCAGGAGAAATTGTCTTCCCCAGGGAAGAGCACACCAACTGATTATTCAAAACTGATGTCCTGGAAAATAGTAGCATTGTACAAACTAAGCAGGTTGTATGTAGGCATATGTGTACATCATATGTAATATATGTATGCATGTATATATCTAAAATGACAGTTAATAATAATAATAAAAAGAGGCCATGAATTTGAAAAAGACCAAGGAGGAGTATATGGAGAGGTTTAGAGGAAAGACAGGGGAGGAGGAAATGATGTAATTATATTGTAATCTCAAAACAAAAGGAAATAACTAACATAAGAAAGAGGATGCCCTACCCCCACATCTGACAGAGGGCTGACCTCCAAAATATACAAAGAACTCAAGAAACCAGGCACCAAAACACCAAATAACCCTATTAAAAAGCGGGGTACAGAGCTGAAGAGAGAATTCTCAATAGAGGAATCCAAAATGGCTGAAACACACTTAAGAAAGTGCTTACCATCCTTAGCCATCAGGGAAATGCAAATCAAAACAACTCTGAGATACCATCTTACTCCTGTCAGAATGGCTAAAATTAGAAACACCAATGACAGTTTATGCTGGAGAGGATGTGGAGAGAGGGTAACACTCCTCCACTGCTGGTGGGAGTGCAAACTTGTACAGCCATTTTGGAGACCAGTATGGTGGTTCCTCAGGAAAATGGGAATTAGTTTACCACAGGACCCGGCAATTCCACTCTTAGGCATATACCCAAATGATCCACATCCATGCAATAGACATCGGTTCAACTATGTTCGTTGCAGCATTATTTGTAATAGCAAGAATCTGGAAGCAACCTAGATGCCTCTCAGCTGAAGAATAGATAAAGAAGATGTGGCACATCTACACAATGGACTACTACTCAGTGGGGGGGGGGGGGACAATGGAATCTTGAAATTTGCAGGCAAATGGATGGAACTTGAAGAAACCAGTCACAAAAAGAGGAACATGGTATGTACTCACTCATATATGAATTTTTAGACCAGCCTATAATTCACACTGTCAGACAAGCTAGGATACAAGGAGGATTCTAAGAGATTCATACAAGGTCCCCCACATACAAGATCTCCTGAGCATATTGGGAGAGGGGGCAGTGAGTGAAGAGGGAGTTAGGAGAAAGAGAAGGGGAGGAGAGGAGAACATGTAGGACCAGGACTGAGTTGGGGGACGAATAGACAAGAGTAAAAAAAAAGCATACCATAATAGAGGGAGCTATTATAGGTTTTAAGAGAAATCTGGCACTATGGAAATTTCCAGAGACCTATAAGGATGGCCCCAACTAACAATCTGAGCAACAGATTTATGGAGAGGCTACCATAAATGCCCTTCCCTGATAATGAGATTATAACTAACTTTATGCCATCATAGAGCCCTCAGCTGGTAGCTGAGGGAAACAGAATCAGACACCCACAGCTAAACACTGAGCCAAACTCCTGGAATCCAGTTGCAGACAGGGGAGGAGTGATAAGAAAAGGGGTCAAGACCAGGCTGGAGAAACCCACAGATTCAGCTGACCTGAACAAGAGGGAGTTAATGGACCCCCAGACTGATAGCTGGGAAACCAGCATTGGACCAACTCAGAACCCCCTGAACATGGGTCTCAGTTAGAAGGCCTGGGCAGTCTAAGGGACCTCTGACAATGGAACCAGGGTGTATCCCTGGTGCATGAAAGGACTTTGGGAGCACATTCCCCATGGAGGGATACTCCCTTAGCCTAGAGACAGGAGGGAGGGCCTAGACCCTACTCCAAATGACTTGACAGATTTTGATGATCCCTTCTGGAAGGCATCACCATCCCTGTGGAGTGAGGGGGAGGGGATGGAATGGGAGGGGAAATTGGGGGACATGGGAGGGAGGGAGAGGGAAATGGGATCAATATACAAAATAAGGAAAAATAATAAATATATAAAAAAAAAGAAAAGAAAAAAGGGAAAGAAAGAAAGGAAGAAAGGAAGGAAGAAAAGAACAAAGGAAGGAAGGAACAAAGGAAGGAAGGAAGGAAGGAAGGAAGGAAGGAAGGAAGGAAGGAAGGAAGGACCTCAGTTCTAACACTGAAATATCATCTCTTGGGTACAGGAGAGCGTGTTCCGGGAAAATGCTCTAGCAAACAAAACCCGTTTTAAAACCTGAACTTCTAGATTGAGTATTTCCACATACCCTTAATAGATATCTGTAGAACAGTTACACAAAGACAGCTTATGTCATTAACTTAGAAGTGTATTGGTAAAGATGAAGGAAGAAAGGGAAGGCAAGAAACGTGACCGAGGAAGAAAGGAGAAATCCACACATTACGGAAGAAGCAGGGCAAGACAAGTCTCCAGTCCAGGCAGCCCTCTACACTCCTTACCTCTGGCAAGTACTGTGCCCTCCATACCCAGTCCCTCCACACACACTTACTCCCCAGCCAATGGTAGCCTTGCATGACTTAGCTGTTCCAAACTCAGTTATTTAGAAAGAGGGAAGGTATATATGTAAGGGTCAGAGACACTCAAGAAGTTGATGGCTTCCCCAGGGTCAAAAACTCCCGATGCATCGGAAGTGGCGCTCTGTGGTACTCCCACATCCTGGGAGAACAGACTAAGCTCCCACCGTGCCTGAGGTAGAGCACAGAGTCCATAGCACTTCCAGGGGACATATGGATATTTTTTTATTTTAATAAGAAAAGAAGATATTTAGGGTCAGTGGAAAAGAATTTTATTCTGCGACACTGATGTGTTCACCCTTCCCCTGTGCAGGTGTTTTGTGGAGATAAAGCCTGTGCTGTCACAGTAAGGTCTTCTGCACCTGCCAGCATGACAGCTCGTGGGACTTACTGGTCCAGCAGCAACAGCTTATAGGTCTGTAGGAGCATTTGTGGTCTTACAGCTTATGTAACAGCCAGTCAGCATGGATCTCAGAAGCCTTCTGTGTTCAGGAAGGACACACAGTTCTCCGTCTCACTGGCCCCGTGGTCTGAGCGTCTCCCGGAAAGGTCTTCCTGAAAGTGTCTCTGCTAGTGGCAATTTCTAGTAAACTTCCTGTCCAGTGCTCTCGGGGACTTATCCCAAGGATAGGAAGAAGCTGCCGCAGTCACACATGTGGGCAGGGTGCTACCTGCCTACCTGGTCACTGTCACTGCCCTCAGTGACCGCCCAGACCCCTGGCCTGTGGGGACAGAACAGAAACAAGCCCATGCCCGCTTCCCCCTACAGCTCGCCTACCTTCCTCTGCCCTGCATTCCTGGCCTGGCCTACAGCTTCAAATTCCTACCATGCTGGAGGCAGGAGTATTTATTTGACTCAGGAATTCACTTTCTCACCTGGCCTGTAGCAGCCTGAACCCAAGGGGCCCCGGGGGCTCACCACAGGTCTAATCTGCTCTCAGGTAGCGGCTCAGCAGCCTGTGACTCAGGGAGGGAAGTCCCTGAGCTAGAGACCATTAATTTTTAGACCCAGGAGGCCAGGTGGCACCCATTCTGAACATCAAATAAGTCTAAATGAATTTGCTGCATACCAGGCCTCTGAAGACAAGTTGGCTCACAGCTGTCTCTCAAGCCGGTCTCTGGTGTCCCCGGGTGTGCAGGGGCAGAGCTGACATTGGGCTTGAGGATCGCTGTCACCCCGCAAGAATGTTATCTGCTGGGAAGGGCTCGAGATTATGTGAAGCAACCTAGTCGTGCAGAAGGTGCAGCTTCCAAAATCAACAGCTCAGAGGGAACAGCAACCGAAGACGGAAGAGTCACC
This sequence comes from Phodopus roborovskii, assembly GCF_943737965.1. Lineage (NCBI taxonomy): Eukaryota > Metazoa > Chordata > Mammalia > Rodentia > Cricetidae > Phodopus > Phodopus roborovskii. Next base: position 1,067,956 of record NW_026126611.1, on the reverse strand, counting down.
TAGAGCAATCCTGAGGCACAGGTCACGCCCGGCACTCCCAGTGTTTGCTTGCTGTGGAGCAGGCCCCAGCTTACACGCTAATCTTTTTGGTGAGCATCTCTTCCTGCCAGATGCAGAAGGTTGCCTATAAAGGGGCCTGCCTAGGAATCCAGGGTGTCAACACTCATGCCCAGCCCCTGCTCTGTCTCCACCCACCCACCCTGGACTCACCTTCCCAGGCAGACTTCGCCCGTAACATTTGAGAGTCTTCTTTATATGCACAGGCTTTGTACACTTAGACTTTTCACTGCTATTTGTATTTTAGTTTTTGTCACGTTTTTTTAATAACTAGAATCCTGTTTAAGAGTGTATTTCTCTCAAATAGCAACCATTTACCAGAAAGTGGATCCAGAGGGCTAATGGTATTAAGCCATCACGGTGACATTCACAGTGGGAGAGACACGGGCTCTGCTCTGTTCGCTGGGAAGTCTACCTCAGGTCTGGTACTTCCCCTTCATCCTTTTTGGCTGTGGGGCCCACCCTGCCCCTAGGTGCTGTAGAAGAGGGGCAGGCCCACATCAGAGGGCGAACTTGAAAAGCGGAGCCTCCTATATTTCATAACCTTTCTAAACCTTGAACAAGCTCACACTTGCAGGGTGGAATCTTCCTGCCATGGCCCCTGTTCCTGGCACCTTCACAACTTCTGCAATATTATCATGGCCTGGCAAGCACCTACTCTTTGCAGATACCGGCAACCCCATCCTCTCTGTTGACATGCCAAAGCCAAGAGCTTAGGGAAGAGCTCATCCCAAAATGACTCCTGGAGCCCACAGCTGGTGCAGACAAAAACAAACACAGTCTTAAATCATATTTGACAAATTCATGAAATAAAGATATGCTCCATAAATGGAGTCCCAGAGTGCTCCTCATTTTTTATCTTCATCTGCCTCGACATCAAATTCCCTGTGTTCCACTGGTTTCCACGTAACAGTGCAGTTTATGTTTTTCTAAAGAAACCCATGATTTTCTTTCGGCTTACAAAGAAAATACTTTTCCATATGACCAGGCCAGCGGACTCCTTCCTGATTTCCTGTAGTTCCCTTTTTAACAGGGCATCCTTTCCACCATTTCCTGTCAATTTGTGCCCTAACTTTTGGGGTCCCCAATGCTCTGGCTTGTCCAGGACTTTCCCTAGTTTAACTCTAGAAGCCCCTGACCTGTAGCAATGCCTCCTGGGTACCCACCATGATTAGTGACCCCTTTACTGTCCATAATTAAGTGTGCTTAGTTTCTATTACAGAAAGTATGCTTTTAAAACACAATTTTTTTTAAAACTTCGTAAGATAATTTCTAGGGAAGGACAGAGAAACACAGCAAGAAGACGTAGGAATTGAACCAACCAAAATCCTGAGGGAAGAATAAAGTCACAGGTTTTCCCAACAGCAGTATCACTCTCTTTTCCAAAAAAAAAAAAAAAAAAAAAAAAAAAAAAAAAAAAAAAAGTCTCACTTTCATCTATGTACAGTATAGTTTCAGGCCAAGAAGGTGGATAGTATTTACCAATAGGTCTCCCTTCTATATTCCTTAGACAGAGACAGCAAGGGGTGGTTAAGAAGGACCAGATCACGGAAACAGACAATTCATCCATAGATATCACCTACTAATTGACCCTCTATTGTCCAGGGCTCTTCTCCCCTGGGACAGACAGTGGGCTCACTTCCCCGGGGACAGAACCCTGCAAGGATGATGACAATGGCCTCTGCCTAGTTCCAAGAACTTGCACGGAAACCAAGGGCCAGTAGTCCAGTGTCAGCCTAATCGCCAGGGCTTAGCCCTGAGCACACAGAATGTGAGAATCCTATACACTGTTGCTTTGTTCCCCCAGAGGGTGTCAGCTGGCACATTGTCATGGACCAGAGAGGTGACTGACACCTGGCCAGCCAGTTTCCAGAGCAGTACACAGCAATGTCCTATGCTCATCACAAGGCAGCTGACCATCTGGTCATTAAAGGTGAGCCACTGCTAGCACTCAATTCTATTTTCCATCTTATCTCAGGAGTTCTGGTGCCTGAGAAAGGGGCCCCCAGGGTGAATATGGCTAAAGTTCATCCTTACACCTGCTCTGATCTTGGGCGGAGAGAAAATGAGTATGACTGAGAGAAAGCACACGCATTTGCACACGTCTATGCATGCGGGCATAGATAGACACACGTGTGCCCATGCAGGCAAAGAACTAAAGAAGCGGGCATTCAGAACAGTGGAGAATGGAGACCAGATGGGTCCAGGGATTATGAAATAATTGATAAAGTAAGTCACGGAAGACAGGAAGAAAGCAGAATGTCTGCGAAAGGTTAAAGACAAGAAAATTATTATGCAAAAAAGAACAGTGAGGAGGTTGCCCAAGGAGTGGTCTACTTACTGACCATAGTAAAAGCAGGACCTGATCTCCCAGCAAGCTCAGACACTGCCTGCCACTCACTCACACACTCGCCCACATAACTTAGACAAGACACACTTCCAAGCCATTTCTTGCCTTCGGAAGCCTCCCAGGAGTGTAGTGCATGGGGCTCTAGGGCTGAACACAGCAGGAACAGGTCCAAACCTCCAATACTTACCTTTCCTAGCAGGTTTCCATGTTCCCTCTGAGCCAGGCCCTTGGTTGACTGCTTCTTCGCTTCCTCCCCTTAAAAACTAGATAAGGGCTCCCCCAGGACTCACTGGTGTGAGTCCCAGAAGTTCCTAACCAGTCTGGAAATTTATCACAGTTGGGAGGAGAAGCTAAGAATCCCAAGGTAAGACATTTTGCTCCCCGTCGTTTCTACTTTGGCATGTTAGAGACCAGAAATGATAGAGTGCCCAGTGGCCACTTGCTAGCAGTTTCCTGGATCATTTGGTCTGTCTCTAGGACTGCGCCATGTTCTTAAATGAGACTTGATTTCTCAGCTTCAATGCAATACACACCAATCTCTGATACCAGCAATTAAATGTGCTTCGAGAAAGCAGAGGAAGCCACCAAAAAAGAAGGGAGATTTTAGATTATCGTGGTGATCCCCCAAATTATTTCCTTCTATCCAGAAACCAAGTAACTGACAATAGAGACTTACAAGTATGAATCAGCATCTTCTACTGTGGCTGTTCTAGAAGCTTCTGGAACCTGAGAGCCAGCAATCCTGGTCTTGGAGAACTTGACCGTGAGCAGCAAACAAGTCCTGGTAGGAAGTAATGTGAGCTGAGCCAGCAGTAGAATGAATGGGTGGGACTTCAGGGCCTGTCTGTGACTCAAGCACCCTCCCCAGTCAGCCTGGCCCATGAGCTCAGGGACAGAGTTAGTGAATGGCCTTGGGGAGGACCATGCCCAAAAGCAATAGCAACCAGCAGTAGATCACATGACCCTGACACCAGAGAGGGTGACATATGATGGAAGTCACCACCATGGGTCTGCCGGGGGCCGTAACTTGAGCTCTGCAGCTGGTGGTCCCTGGTGGCTACAAGAACAATGACTGGGGACTGTGTTGAGACCCTAGCTTTGTGCTGGCCGACATGTGAGTGTGTATGCACATGTGCCACAGCCCAATCCTGGAAAGCAAGGCACTCTGGTGCCAAGATCCATATCTTGACTCCAGACAGAGCCCTGCACCTGCCATGTGGGGCCGTGTGGGTCTTGAGGGGTCGCGGGGACCTAGGCGGCAGCTTTACACACAGATAAAGCACATGTTAAAAAGCAACTTACTAGAGCCCAGCTTCATCAGAGCTATTTAGAGATCACACACTTGGCTCCCTCTGAGGGATACGGGGGCTTAGGAAGAGCCCAGGGCTTGCTTGGGGACCTCAAAATTCCATCATCTGCACAAAGGGCTGAGGAAGCAGACATTTTACGGCAGAGGAGTCTTCATCCCTGTGTCCTGGTTGCTGTAAGGCACATTGCACCTTCACCATATGGCCAAGAGTTCCCAGCTGAAGTAAAATACAATTTCCACCGGGCGTCGGATAGCTCTGGTGGCGACATTTCCTGGGTAATAGCGATGTAGCACATGTGGATGCCAGGAATCACACTCCAAGTCTCTTCCTTCCCTGCCACAGTTGCAGACCCTACCCGCTACCCCCAAGCTCTCTAAATTCTAGCACAGGGAGAAAACCGGATACAGAGCACCCACCTTCCTTCATCCTGAGCCCCCCTACCCTCCCAGTGCTAACATCAGCAGCACCACGCATGGAAAGGGAGACAAGTTTCCCTGTGGCTGGGAGACAGAGCTTGTTCCTGACGGAGAAGGAGACAGAGGGAGGAAAAAGCAGTTGTCCCAAGTAAGTAGAAAACAGAATCAGAACTACTGCCCCACCCCACCCCGGCTCCACCCTGCCTCCTTCCTCCCATCTGTCCCTTCAATGTTGAGGTCAATAACACATGCACGTGCAAGTAAATAAAATATAAATGTAAAAAATGGGTGTCCGAGGTCTTTAATGATCCCTATGCCGCTGGGGGGAAAAAAACCCATCTGAGAAACAAATGTCTGGGCACTCATCAATTCTAGGTGCAATTAACTTTATTACTGTCATCAACATAAAAGCACCACCCATAACACAGTATCAAGCTCTCTTGTTTGCCTGGTCCACTTTAATTACGGAAGTTCTATTTCTTCCCCCCCACCCCCAATTCTTGCTCCCAAGAAGACTTCTACTCCCATGGTCTTAAGAATGTTGGCTTTCTACCAGTGGGTGGCTCCAGGGTTAGGATACCCCCCATGCTGGTAGGGCAATTTTCACTAGCATTAGTGAAATTTAATTAGTATTACTTAAAATGTCTGCCCTTAAAAAAATTATCTAAGCAGCTGACTTATTCATTTCATATCTGGCATTCCAAGTTTGTGACAGCCCTTATACTCTGTCTGAAGTTTCTTTCATCTTAATTCATGAGCCCAAGCCTACACCCACACCTTCTCTATAGCCTATGGTGAGAGAGGTCTCCTAGGAGTGGACACTGTATGCAAGCCTTGGCCAGGAATGGGCATGGTACAGTTTCTGGACTACATCTTGCTTTCTTCCAAAGCATCCCCTGTGGGCACAGAGTCATCTCTAAGTATCTGTTGAGGTCCTTTTGTATGAGGGGATGGAATAGTTTCAGAAAGACAATGAGTAGGATCAAGTACTCCACCAGTATTCATAGCTGACCTGTCCTAAAGAGATAACATCTGGTCATGAACTCACACTCAGAAGAGTCAGGGCCGGACAAGCACACTGTAGGACTTGGCCTATATCCCTCCCCTCAGGCCTTGCGGCTCAGAATGGAAAGGAGTCCTGTACCAGGCAGAGCCCCTAAGTGGACATGTGGGCTACATAGCACCATTGAATGGCTGGTGTCAGCATCAGACACAGGACCACGGGGTCAGACACAGCTCTTGTGTTCTGCTGTCCATCGAGTTTCTTCAGTGCAAAGTCTGACAGAGAGCTATTGGCCTTGGACTTGTACCCTCCACCTGCTTCCCGGGCAGGACAGGCTCGGGACATAGATCCAGCCCCGGAGAAGAACGCAGGGACACAAGGGAGACCATGACATCAGACATGAAGAAAACAGCGGTGTCAGACAGGGGACGAATATAAATTCAGATGGAGGAGGAGGACCGAGGGTGTCGGGTGTGAAGTGGGAACACCATGTCAGACACAGGAAAGATACTGGGTCAAACAAGGGAGGATTTCGGGATCAGGCACGAGGAAGAATACAGAGTCAACAACAGGGACAGCTTCAGACGTGAAGAAAGACCAACTGTCAGACACAGTGAGACACTGGGAGGGTCACAGGGTCGGACATGGAGTCAGACACAGAAAGGACTGCACACATGCACGCGCACACACACACATGCATGCATGCACGCGCGCGCGCACACACACACACAGACACACACGCACACACACACACATGCACGCGTACACAGACACACACATGCACACATGCGCACGACTCAGCAGACCCTCTATTAGGGAGCAAATTTCAGTTTTCTATGTATTTTCTCAGATCTGGGCCCTCATTTTTACTGTATTGGGCAAAAACGTAAGCTTTACAACAGTCTCCAAATGTCACATGGTCAGAGGAATGGAACCAGAAAGGGCCTGTAGACCCGCCTCCATGCTACCTAGTCCAAGGCCGCCTAAAAGCATCACTTTTAAGCACACTTCTTTTTTCCTTTATTATTATTATTAGTGTGTGTGTGTGTGTGTGTGTGTGTGTGTGTGTGTGTGTAAGGGACAGGAAGTAGAAAGAGCACCCATGTAATGGCAGGTGTGTGGAGGGTTAGAGGGTAAATGTCAAATAGGTTTCTCTCCTTACCACTTTGCATGGGTTCTGTGGATCAAACTTGGGCTGCCAGGGTTGCACAGGAAGAGCTTTTGCCCAAACCTTCACTGCCCCAAACACAAGTGTGTTTTTTCATGCAAGAACAGCCATAGACAGAAAGCAACCAGGCAATCAACTCACCAAAGCCTCTAATTTGGAAATTTCATTGGCACGGGAGATTTTCATAAATTGAGTTAGCTTTTTTACTACTTTTGTTTTTTTGAGATTCGGATTGAGACCTTAAAGAAGAAATGTCTCTCTCTTTTAATTCCTGATTTTTTCTTCTCCCTCTCAAGGAAGCTCTGCATCGTCTTTGCGCTGAGCTCAGAGAAGCACAGCTGGCTTTTGGCACAGACACCACCCTTGCTAGCGTGAGGCCTCCCGAGCTGTCAGCCAATCCAACTGCTCACCTTGAGCAGAAGCAACATTTGCTCTTGTATTATGTCCTGCATTCTGTGGTGGTTTTAAATGTCATGCTCCTTAGCTTTGAACTTAAAAAAAAAATCCTTTTAATATAATTGAACAAATTTGTTAGCAAAATAATTTGTATTCTTCACCAAATGTTACTTGTCAGTAAAGACAATCCTCTTTTTAAAAGAACAAAAAACAAAAATTGTCTCTGAAAGATTAAATATACATTCTGATAGAAGATTTTGAAATCTACATAGGATTTAATAAGAGTTTTATCCAAAGTGAATGACAATCCCATTAAAGATTCTAATTAGCAGGATATTTAAGAAAAATTGTGGCAGTGAAAAATATGCATTCTGAAGCATACCCGGGGGTTGCAAGAAGCCATCAAAGCTATAGGTTTTTTTTTTCCTTCGCTTACATATCTTTTCTATTCTGTTAAAAAAAAAAATTAAAAAAAAAAAAAACTGCCAATTAGATGGATTTAAAATTCAAAGGAAACCATTTTAGCTTGTGAGAGGGTCTGAATACGGAGACTCCCTGCTGGGCACTGATCAGCTATTGATTAGGGGGGGGTTGCCAAACTGAATCATCATTGCCAAATAATAGAACCTTCAGCTCAGAGGGTTGGGCCTAAACACATTTGCTATAGCAAAAGCAAAGCCAGTCTTTTGTGGGGAACCAAAGGCCCTGGTCTCTCCAGAGGGAAAGAAATGTTAATTGAAAAATTCCTTAAATAGGTGAAAGCTCTGAAGTCTGCTCAACATAAAAGCTATGAAATCTCCATCGGGCTGTGAAGAAAGGGCCCTGAAGTTTAAGTGGGAGATTTCCCTCTAATGGTGTTGATTAAGTCCTATTCACCATGATGGGTCGGTGGGACAAGCCCTTGACATCTGGACCTCGTGCATAGGGGAGCCTGAATTAATTGTCTCCTTAACGGGAAAAATTAAAACAAAGTGACTTCCTATTGGATATAGAGAAACAAAGACGGCCGGGGTTAGAAAATATCCAACACATGACCCTTTTCTGATTCCTCTAAAAAAAAAATCGTTTTGCCATCATGACCGTCTTTCAGTATAGCCATCAGCACCATGACTAGGGGGCGTCGCTCTCATCGAGCTGTTCCCTTCCTGAGGCACAAAGTGGAGAATTTTATGGTAGCACTAGGAAGCCACAGGCTAGAGGTGAAGGGGTGAGGGTCAGACAGTCCTGCATTCTGTACACCTGTCGCCCACTCTTTGGCTACCCTCTCGGGAACAAGAAGGGACCTGGTGTAAGCCGTCGGCTCTTCCCTGCCTCCCACCCCTCTTGATACTTGGCCAAGGAAGCCAGCGAGCAACCTGCTGGCCAGAGTGAGTGGAAAGAAAACACTCGAATTCCTTTTGCCTGAGCCAAAGAAAGAAAAGGAAAGGAAAAGAGAAATCCACCCATAAGGACAAAGAGACAATTGTCAGGCTGGTTGGGCATTAGTTTGGCTACCAGGATGGCTGGATGATGAAGCAAACATAAGCACAGTGATACAAAGTACCAGAGACTTCACAGAGCCACAGGTAACATGCAACCGCGCTTGCGCTGTGGTCACCAAATGTGCCCATCCTATTCGCTAGCCACCCTATGATGTCAGCTCTAACAAGGAAAGAACAGGATGAGCAAAGATTGGAGGGTACCTTTAATCAAGGCTCTGGCAGAGCGTCTGCGTAAGGGTCAACACCTATAGAACCGGAGTCACTAACAAAAAGCAAGCATTTTCTCAATGTTTCCTCTCTCCTGCTAAGTGAAGTACACAGGGAGAGATTCTCACCACTAGCCAGCCTAATTTCTGTTTCCTCTTCCCAACCTCCAGGCATTGGCAGCCAAGCAGCAACAGCTACTCAGCTACCTGGTCTATATAGGTAACAGAGCAGATCAGTCCAATGGGACATGACAGCAAGTAGCTCCATATCTGGGATAGTAGAGGAAGACCCTGAAGCCTCAGCGGTGTTCATAGAGAAGAGTCCACACAGCTAGGAGCATGACTGGCCTGGAAGTTAGACACTGAATGCAAGTGGACAGTGCAGGCCGGCCGTACCCTCTCAAACGAGCTTAAGTCGCCAGTAGGAAAAAAGGGCCTCCCGTGACACCTTGTTTCTCTGCGTTGTTCTTGAAATCAAGCAAGACAGATTCCCTTGTATGCATGGCATTCCCTCAGGCAAGGCAACCTGGAAAAGACACACAGTTGTGTCAGTGCCCTAACACTGTGTAGACTTTACCTAAAGAGACACAGTGGAGCTGGGCTTCATAGTCAGACCCTGAGAAGCAATGGAGGGAGGAGCCATCTCTAACCAAAAGAACAACCACCACAAGGGCTGTAGGCACCAGGCTTTGTCTTGGCTCTTGTGTTTGGAGGTGTCACTCCTGGGCCTGTCCTGGTTCTCCAAGGCTTAGTTTGGATGAAGAACGACATCAAGGTGTGACTAGCACTCAGCCAGACCAGGACTTACCTACAGTTTTGCACCATCCACAACCCGGCCCCTTGCACATAGGAAGATCAGCTCTTTGGGTAAGGGTGTCCTTGCTTAATAGGTCCCCCATGTCCAGAGAATCTCCATGACAGGCTTATTGTAGGTGTCTACCAGCCTGATGATTTCTCTGCTGCCATTGTCATACACCATAAGAGTCCAAAGGGCCTTTCGTCAGCCAGTTTAAGTTTAGAAGCCAACCACTGGGTTTCATCTCTTGTAACCTCATGGGAGGAAAATTTTCTGACATCACCGTGAGTTTTGTTTAATAAAGTGAGGCCTAATTTTGTAGCTGGCTTCACTGTGTACCAGAAACATTTTATCAGCATCTTATAGAAGACATATTAACAGTACTGCTACCCTGTACCTGATGTAGTATCCAGTGGAGGTGGACAATATGGGCCAAACCTGAATGAAACCCAGGCTTCACTTGTTGAAGTCACAAGTAGACATCAGTGTCTATAAGTTTCACAACAGTATATCTGACAGCCTCGTTTAACTGGGGAGCATGATTGGCTAGGACACAGGACATTATGTTACATCTGTGAAAAGTACTGTTCTAGAAACAGATAGTGTTATCAAGAAAAAAAAACCATTGTCCAAATATCTCATATGGTTAAGTATAATTACCTGAGGACTGTGAAAGAAACATAAATACTGGCCATTTTAATAGAAGCCACATTTTCCTTTTGGATGTTTAAGGCCAGGCAGGTGACCAAAATTCATGACTCTCTCTTTGCCATCAGGACCAGTTGGAGATCTGGTCCTTGGGGATTGCTTGGCCCTGAAAGGAAGCCTCTGACTCCTCTAGTCTCTCTCTCTCTCTCTCTCTCTCTCTCTCTCTCTCTCTCTCTCTCTCTCTTTTCAGTTAATCCATATATGTGAGGATAAGTCAAAGGCCTTGCTTGACCATTGTTTTATTTGGAAATGTGAAAGAATTTTTTGTCTTTGTTGACCCTCCCCTTTGCAGACTGGAGAATGACTAGCCTGGACTCAGTGGCATCTCTATGCCCTCCCTGAACAAAATAACATCGGTGACTTTTCATAGTTATGAGGCATTTAGAAATGTTTCACGGTTTTCTGGGCCAAGAGAGAAGATATTCTCCCTTTTAATGACTTTGACCACATCAGCGAAGTCAGAGGAAAGGATTCAGTCTCAGCTCAGAGTAACTATAATTATTTTAAGGTCTTTCTGATAACTTTTAAAGAGGAGAAAAAAATTAACCATCATCCCATTGTAGTTAGGAGTTGGTCTTTCTTGATCTCAGCACTGCAAAAGGGACAAGATACAGGTGATCTGAAAAACCCAAAGGTATGTCTATCTCCAGGTAGAGATTTAACTTTTAAATTTTCCCCAAAAATGTCTCTCCTTAGGACACCCAGACCAAGTTGCACCCTGAGTAGAGTGAGACAACTTTGTCAAATATAGGTTTCTATATACTACCTGTATACAGATATCTAGTCACCAAACAGCTTAACTGGCGTCCTTGGATACACAAACAGAGTTAGGAGGTCTGAGTGTACCTTCCTTGTTAGCAAGGAGAAAATAAAATCACCAACCCAGTTCCAGGATTGGGAAAGGGTGCCAGCTGCTTAGTGGATAGGACACACCTTCCTTCCTGCTAGGGTTTGGCCAGATTTCTTACCTTGGTGAGTCTGGAGTCCTCTAGAGGAACTGAGGGTGAGCCCCCAAAGTGATACAGTCTAGGGGTCTGGATCGGGTTCGTTTTCTCTGACAGTTAAAGAATTAACAGGCCCGAAGGAGCTGAAGTACAACAGACAGCAGCAGATAAATGGCAAGCCCACAGACAGATTTAGCAGGTGAATAAAGGTGTTTACTGAGGGTGAGGACACCACACACACACACACACACATACACACACACACACACACACACACACACACACACACACAGCAGACACACAGAGACAAAGACCTTCTCAGTGAAGCCAATTTTCCTGCCTTGAGAGAGTAAAAGACAGGCTCCTCCAGAAAACAACAAAACATGCTGGATGGTGGGGCTGTGATAGAATCCCTAGGTTAATCCTTGATGGATTCATAATGTGATGTATGATGCCAACATTGGGAATCAGTAGAAACTGAACAGGACTGGTTGGAAGAAGCCAATCATGGGATTGGGATGTGAAGGATTTCCCTCTCTCCCTCACCTCCCTCTCTCTCTCTCCTCTCTTCCCTCCCTTCCTTCCCTTCCCCTTCTTTCTGGACCCCATGAGGTGAGCAGCTTTATTCCATAACCTATCCTTCCTGTGATTTTCTGCCTCAGCACAGACTTACCTTGATGGGACCAAGCAGCCAGGACTGAAATCTTTGACTCTGTGAGCCCACATAGATCTTATCCCCTTTAAGTTGATTTGCTCAAGCATTTTGTCGTAGCATTGAAAACTCACACAATTAGCTGAGTATGTTTTAAAATATCTGTGTCACTAAACACTCAGTAGACATTATAAAATAGCATTTGATGAGTGTTCAGTGACAGGGAGAACCATATACTAAGTTAAACACTAGTTTCATTGCATAATAGCCTATGCCTGGTTGAAAATATTGTCCTATACATATGGATATTTCTGAGGCTGGATTTTTCTGTCTGTTCTGAATAAACTGGCCATTATGTTCCATACCTTTAATCCCATCAAGTGAGAGATAGATAGATCTCTATGAGATCCTGTCTCAAAACAGAAACAAACAAAGATATTTTGTCAAGGACTGACATGATGTAAATATAGGGAACAGACTTCAGGATCCCTGATTGGCAATGGACTTGTTGGTTTCCCCTCCTCTAGCCCATGTGACTTCCAGCCTATCTATCCTCCTGTGGACAGGAGAAGTGGAAACTAACTTTCCCCCTTTCTAAACCTACTGTATTGTTCTACCTCTGAAAAATTAGCTTAAGGGAATAAATGTGATGCCAGAAAAAAAAAATATTATTTCAAAACAAAACCCATCCCAGCATTATCTGTGAAAGCATTTTACTATTTCAAATAATTAATATTTAAAAGGAAAAAATAAATTACAAAAATCTGTCAAATCAATAGAATATTATTACCAGACAGTACCTACAAATCAGGGAAAGGTACCCACAGCAGTGTAAATAATGCCAAGATATAAAGTGGTGCGAGGTACATAATTCATAACTCTAAAAACAATAGCCACACACACAGGACAGCACAGGGACAGACCCTGCAGGAGAAAACCATCACTATTATTCCCAAGTTAGAACAAGCAAAAGTTTCACTTGTTAAGTATAAAAATATCACCAGGCTCCTTTTACCTCCAGAAGAAATCAAAAGCCACAAGGCCCTTCACACTTGCCTTCGGGAACTGGGACCCTGCCCTCCATGTGCTGTCCCTTCTGCAAGCCAGCCAGGACTTTGTGCACAGAGCCAAACCAGCCATGCAGAAGCCATCTCTCAACCCAGACTGCATCACAGCCCTGCGGTGCCTTCTGCACACTACCCCAGTCCTGGGAAGGAGCCTTGAAACGTAAAGTATGCACTGTAGGAAGTCCTAGGATTGAAATAAACTCCAAAGAATGCCTCAGCTCATGTTGGAAACCATTTAAAACAGTTTTAGGATCAGAGGGATGGCTCAGCAAATAAAGGTGCTCGCTGCCAAACCTAAAAAAACATGAGTTCAATCCCGGGAACTGCATTGTAAAAGGAGAGAACCTACTCATACAAGTTGTTCATTGACCTCTAAGTATGCAGCATGGCATGAATGCCTCGTTCCCCTCCTTATCCTTATAAATAAATGTAATAATAATAATAATAATAATAATAATAATAATAATAATAATAAACAGCTTTGTTTTTCTTAAGATCCACCACTGGGCATGTCCGTGTGTTCTCATTCAGCCCCTACCCCATAAGCACCTCAGCTGCTCACATACATACACACAGCCCAGCCACACCCAGACATATACACACATAAGGAATCATGGAGACCACAGCCCCCTCCCATGTTCGTAGTCCTCCTCACAAACTCTGCACCTTCTACTAAAATGAAGCATCCCCATTAGAAAGTCACCAGTAGAAAATTTCTATCCCCTGAATGTGGTGAAGAATTAAATTCTGTCTTTTGCTCACTAGCCTTTCAGGTAAGAAACTGCAATTTGTAACAACTTCCTGCGGGCACACGTTGTGACATAAACAGGGACCCTTTCGGCTGACGCCCCTGGTAAATCCAGGAAGACAGAGATTGCAAGGGCTTCTGGGTGCTCATCTTACGTTGAAAACGGCCGACTCCGTACAATAAGATGATAGATAACATATCAAAACCAGCATGCGAGGCTTTTAAAACTTCACATTTGGCATTGAGCGGCATCAATTATTTAAACGCAAACTGAATTAACAAAATATTCAACATATGTTCTTTTTAGATTCTGTTAAAATCGGATGAGGCCCCCAAAAGCTGATTTAAGGGTCAATTGTTGAGAGTACAGGCATCCTCTGGAAGGGGTCACATTAAAAGGCAGAGGAGGTGGTCAGCTTAACGTAGCACAGGACACTCTGCTCCCAGAGGAAGGGTGATTAATGCCTACACCTAACCCTGACCTCATCAGACCCTGCTGCCACCATCTGCTGGCTTAATTCCTCTGCAATGCCTGTATTTGCTGCCTCCTCTGACAAAGGGTGGGGGGTAGGGAGGAAATGCCCCTGCTCAGCACCAGCTCGCTGGTTGGCTGGCTGGCCCCAGCAGAAGGCATCTGTTGCTCATGGTCTGGCAGCATCTGCTACTATTTCTCACTTTCCCCCACCACGCTGTGAGATACGGTTTCTCCCAAAGGTGGCCTTCCCCTGCACATTGTCAATCCCGGCATTGTCTGCCCTGCCTGTTCCCACGGTGCCGTCCTCGCTGCCATGCTGCCGAGCTTTGCTGTCTGTCTGTCTGTAATCCAAGATATTATGTGATTGATTCATGCCATTATCCCTTCCCTATGCACTGGGACATTCAATTAGGCTCAGAGGCAGGCAGCTCTGATTGGGAGGGGTTCTACTCCAGGAAGCTGGAGGGCTTCGGATGGTCCACAGGGTGCCAGCACAGACAAATCTAACCTAGAGAAAGAAATGGCTTTGGCAAGCCTGTTTTCACTTCCCTGAAAAAAATTTTTTAAGGCTATACAGGATGAATTGGTTTTCTCGGGATTTTGATACAGTCATTGAACATTGTAACAAGTACACAGCAATACTATTATTCAAGTATCTATTCTTCTTCAAACACCTTCTGTTGACAGGATGAGGCTAGAGCGATGATGCATACAGCCTCCCAAACTGTCACCTTCCTGTCTACTCCAGGCACATCCACGGCTTCTGGGGACTTCCAGAGCTGGCATCTGTCCTTCCTTTCACAGCTATTTCCAATTCTAATGCTATCTTTAGTCATGGAGTGAACAGAGATGAATCAAGGGCCTGGGACTCTCGTGTTTTCATTTAGAGTTCAGGGGAGGCCCCACACCTGAATGCCACCCTCCCCGTGGGGTGGGGTGGGGGGGGGTCTTGAGCCCCTGAAAGTCAAAGAGCAACATAAAGAAGCTGCTCCTGCCCAGACATTCTGTGCTTTACCTGTGTGCCGCACTCCAAGGCTCTGAAACTACCCAACTGTTTTTTGCATACTGTGGAAGACCATGAAGTAAGTGCTAAAGAGAACATTCCACACGGACTGAACCACACAGGGAGAAAAACAACAACAACAAAAAAAAGTACTGAACTGAGTTCCTTTAGAAGAATTTAAAATGGGGGAGAGAACTTAATGTCCATGGTAATAACATACCAAGTACTCAGTAATTCTTGAATGTTCTGAATTTGTACATAAGTAGCAATTTCTTGACACAGAGTGTTCACTTTTACTCACTCTGTATTGACAAAGTCCTGGCACATAGGAATGTCGTACTAACCAACAACAGACAGAACTCTGCCTGACCTGGGCTACTGAAGCGTTGTGACCATAAACTATAGAGGAGGGAAAAAGCAATTCACTGCACACAAGGAGAGACCCACAGCTCCACTGCACTCCTGGGGTGATCCAGAACATGGATTTGTTCAGCCTGACAAAGCGGGTTGAAACCCCAAGTCTAAAACGACCATGAAAGAGCCTAGGAGTGTCCAAACTTGCTAGAGCATTGACCTCTTCCTGTGGCCTTTCCCACGTTGTCACTCTGCCCAGAGGATCTCATTTGCATTTTCAAGTCATAGTTTCTACTTGTGGTCACCTTTGAGACATTCTCTAACCACACAGGCAAAACAAATGCCATCCAGTATCACATAGGAGCCCGAGTCAGCCACTGGGTCCACAGTTTTTGCTTCCATTAAGTGACAGATCCATTCAGGTCTGCGGGGCAGAGAAGAAATAAAAGCAAGGACATAGAGTCTGCTGATGTTTGAGGCCTCTGCTTCCCTTCAGGGTAGGGTTAAATTTAGGTATATTGTTTGCATACCCAGAACTCTGCACCTGTGACCTATGCTGGTGCCTATTTCAAGAGTAACCCTACTAAACTTAGTTCATGGTATAGGTACAATGAGGTAGAGCCAGGCTGTCACTCAGAAGAAAGCCACTCATAGCAGTCAAGGTACAAGCATGCCAACGCACATCACAAAGCAGGAAGTCATACAGTGTGACCTTCTGCAGAAGGATCTTCCCTCTTTCTGGTCCTTTTTGAGTATCACCCATCTCTCTTGTACAATGGATCCATGGGGGCAGAAATCCTGCTCCCCACAGCTTCCAGGAGCACTATGAAGAGATCATCAGTAAAATCACCCTAAACCCCAAGGCCCTCAAGACTCTCTTGGTGAGCATCAAAAAATGTGGGCGCCTGGAGAGCTTTGTGGCATAATTAATAGGACAGGGCTCAAGAAGCATATGCACACTCCATAGGAGCAGAGGCCCAAGGAAACCTGCCTTAGCTTGTCCTAGAGCTCTCATGGGAAGAAATTAAACTCGAAGGAACATTGTAAAACTATGTCACTAACAAGTATAGGGTAAGCCTGGAAGGCCACATTTCTGTGGATGGTACCTCATCACTCCATATTTACCTGCTGGAAGCCTCCTTAGCCTCCTTAGTACCAGGATTCCTGTCATCACAGATTACACAAATCTTCCTTGGCTACAAACCTCACCCCCAGCAATAGGACAAGGAAGGATCTACAGTGGGGGCCCAGCCACATATCCATATTCTATGCTAGCCACCAAAGTCTTTGAAATAACTACGAATAATTTCACTTTAGGGACAGGGATCTGAAAACACTGGTCACTCAGATCTCTCCTGAGCCATGACAAGAAGCAGCAGGGTTAAGGGATGAGTCTCTCTGTATGTTACAAGATTGTTGGGCATAGTATGGACATGAGGTGGGCAGTGCCTGCAGTCTTACTGACACAAAGTTGGTGCAGAGCCCATCTTTACAGTTTACTCGGTATCAGGTGCTAAAGTTAGTAGTGAGGATCAACAGCTCCAGGAGCCTACCCTCCCTAATCAGAAGGATGCTTGCTATCCTCAGTGCCAGCTCAGACCCAAACCAGACCCAAACATTGGGCTGTACACTATGATTAGGAGTAATGGAATACCAAGGTGACTTTTCTCAATGAATGGAAGAGATGATAGGTAGGTAGACTGAGGCAGAGACCATGAGATCACAATTATAGTTTAAGCCACTCATGGTATTAGAGTTAATGAAAGTGCCCCCATTCATATGCAGAATGACACAGGAGGGCAGGCAAGAATGTAGACGGTGAGTTACATGTTCCCAGTGGGCATGACAGGGTCATCGTGGGGTTGACTGGTGTGTCTTCCTTGGCTTCCCCTTTCCTTACTTTGAAGAGTCACCTAAGAGTCTCTTAGGACTGTCCTCTGCTTTTCTAGGGCCCCACCATAAGACAGCCTGAAGCACAGGAAAAGGCATGAACAACAAACCCCTCCTAGCCATTCAGATCCCATAACTACATTGCCAGCCTTGTGGCCCTAGGAGCACCTCAAGATACCACAAAGAAATGCCTGGCCTCTGTACTTCCAGGAAAACAGCTAGAGGAATCCTATGAGGATGCCAACCCCTAGATACTCACATGCCAGACTGTCTTAGCTAGGGTTTCTATTGCTACGATGAAACACCATGACCAAAAAGCAAGTTGGGGACAAAAAGGGTTTATGTGGTTCACACTTTCATATCTTAGCCCATCATTGAAGGAAGTCAGGACAGGATCTCAAGCAGGACTGGATCCCGGAGGCAGGAGCTGCTGCAGAGAAGCCATGAAAAGCACTGCTTACTGGCTTGCTTCCCTGGCTTGCTCAACCTGCTTTCGTATAGAACCCTGAACCACCAGACCAGGGGTGGCACCATCCACCATGGGCTGGGCTTTCCTCCATTAATCACCAATTGAGAAAACGCCTTACAGCTGGATCTCATGGAGGCATGTCCTCAACTGAGGCTCCTTCCTCTCTGATGACTCTAGTTTGTGTCAAGTCGACACACAAAGCCAGCTAGTACACAGACTCAGAAAGCCAACACCATGAGAGTTTGTTAACTTCCCTTGAAGGTTATTAGAATTTCTTTCTACAAAGAAATTGTCAGGGAAATTGTGAGTTCAAAGCTCTAGATCCAGTTACAGGTTTCGAACCTTGTGGCAGGCTGGCCAGCTGTGGTGATCTTCATGATAGAGTTAATGGTGTCATATACATTCATCAATTTTGACTCTATTTATGCTATTTATAGAAATGACCTATTCATCTCCCTGAATCCTATGAGAAGGCAGAGAGGGTTTTAAAAAGGCAATGTTTGAGATTAAAAAAAAAAAAAAATACAGGAAGAGGACATTTTTAAAATACCAGGTAGAAAGTCATATAACCAGAGGAAAACTTTTGAATTCTTGTGAAACCATGGGCTCATAACTTTGAGCTACTATGTTTCAATTAAGAAGTTTCCTGATGCCCCAACTCAACAATGAGTCCCTATCCCAGCATGCTAGAATAAAGAGTGACAATTCCTACTCAACAGGGCCATTGTGTGTAAGTGACTGATTTGATGAACTGAAAGTCTAAGGTTAAAAGAGAATGAGTGAGCAAAAGACACTAGGTACTCACTGACTGGTCCATGGCTCCCAGCGAGACTTCCAGCAAAAGGCAAGTCATGGCCCCTAGGACTCAAAGAGATTCCCAAAGATCATCCTGAACCTCAGGCAGGATCCACAAAGGCTTCCGGTACTCCACTTGTCTTTGATGGAGAGCCTACAAAGCCATTTCTTTACGGATCCAAGTCACAGGATTGACTTTTGTTCCAGATGAAAGCGGTCTGTAAAGTGCTGTATCTCTTTATCACACAGTTTAACTCATGACAGATCTTAATGCTTTGGGTCTGGTGAAGGGCCCTCTCCTGGAGAATTAGGCATGTGCCTCCAGGAATAGCCTTGAGCAATGTCCCAACATGGTTGACAATTCTTAGAAGACCAGAAACCCTGCAGAAATAGCCCAGACCTTGATCTCCCTTATCCCCTCCAACAGAGCAGACTTTAGCATGATAAGATGGAGCTTCCCAGCACAACCCTTGCTTGCTCTCTGGAAGCCCATGTGGACCTGGCTTTGGACCCTGGGGGTGAGGGAAGACATTATTTCAAAGCCAGAATTGGGAGACCTTTACTGAGAGGCAGATGAAGAACACCACAACTCATGGCTATTCCTTATTCGTTAAGCATGTGAATTCACTAACATTCTGCATTTCCCTGACAGAAAAGGAACACACAGGTCAGGCACTATGCAGGTGAAGGGTGTTAGGGTCAGGCACGACCGTTGTCTTAACACAAAGCCAGGATTTAAATTTTTAGTCCAGTATGCTTCTGTGTGTGCTCCATTGAAATTTACAAGGTAACCAAAATATAATGCCATCCACTTGTCTGTTACATCCGAAAGATTGTGTAAGAAACCACAGGGTCATAGACCTGTGAGTTTTCAACTCCTATTACCTAGCTATGAGTTTTGCCAGTTAGCAACGGCAAGCCAAGAGCCCTGTAGTTTATCCTTGAAAAGTCATGGTAAATAAGCCACTCGTACGTCTGTGGCTGCACAGATACCACTGAGAGACAGGTGGGACCACTGTTAGCTGAGCAGCTGGGAAGGACCGGCTCACAGCAGTACGGAACTCAGACTGAAGAAGCTAGGACAGCATGGGAACTATCTTAGAAGCTGAGTCCACATGGGTAGAGGTCATGGATCTGGTGAAAATGAAAATTCCTAATATGTAGACGCTAACTCGGTAATTTTTTTTTTTTTTTTAAATCTTTTAGATTGGTTGACCACAAGCCGAATAAGTTCCAAATATGGTCAAGAACTGTTCTAGATTCAGAAAAGAGATGGAGAGTCATTCATCTCTGGGGAGGAAGCAGACTACATACATACATACATACATACATCCTGCAGACTTGCTGGAGGAACATTCACTTCACACTGTAATTGGGTGAAAGCTGGAAGAGCAATATGCAGGATAAATGGGACTTTAAGGGTCACAACATGTGAGATACAGTTTGTGGGGACGGAATTATCGGAGTTACCTGGAGCCAGCAGGTCCTGTCCAGCCAACATGTAAAGCTCTCCAAGGAAGCAGGCAAGCCGGGTGGGTAACTCAGTGTAACCGTGCAGGGCTCAGCATCCATCTCCTGAGGATATATGGACCACCAAGGACTCTTCTCCATTCACTGACTTAGACTCTTGGCAAGGACTCCACAGACTAGCTAGGCGCTATGGGAACACTGAGT
Source organism: Phodopus roborovskii (assembly GCF_943737965.1). Classification (NCBI taxonomy): domain Eukaryota; kingdom Metazoa; phylum Chordata; class Mammalia; order Rodentia; family Cricetidae; genus Phodopus; species Phodopus roborovskii. Next base: position 1,047,994 of record NW_026126611.1, on the reverse strand, counting down.
GTCTGGGAATATTTCTTCGTCCTTCTCCCACTCTGGGACGGCAATCTCTACAACAGGCTCAAGAGAGACCCTGGACACAATGCTTCCAGAAGAAGCAAACCCAGCTGCGGAGGACCCTAGGCCCCAGAGCCCAGAACCCTCCCCTCCACATACACACACACAGAGAGAGAGAGAGAGAGAGAGAGAGAGAGAGAGAGAGAGAGAGAGAGAGAGAGAAGAGAGAGAGAGAGAGAGAGACCTCAGTCAGAGGCAGGGAGCTACCTACTCCAGCTTTTATACAGGAGATAGGGCTGTGTAGGTCAGACCACTGAGTAGCAGCAGGCCAGGAGTCACTAGCACCTTTAGAGTCTGGTTTGCAGCCTCATCTATTTCCAGTCTCTGTCTCTGTGTGCCTTTCTCCACACGCATCTGCCCCTCTCCGTTTCTCTATGTGTCTTCACCATCTCTCCATATCTCCAACTGTCCTAGGTAGGCTTCAGTAACTGAAGATGTGCTCCATGCTGAGTGACAGGTCCTGGTGTGATGACCCCTTAAAGAGCTCTGTGTCTTGTTTTTCTATAATGATCCATCCAGTGGAAGCTGGCATCCCTTTTTGGATATACCCTACCTAAGGAAGAGAAAAACCTTATCCATCCATACAGTGCTTCAAAGGGTGCTTCGTGTAATCAAATGAACATCTTGGCCAAAGGCAGCATGGTCTTCTTCGAATTCTGCCGTAAATAAAAACATGTACCCTCATTTCACCTTAAAGATCCTCATTCTGGAAAACACATGGCATTTACCTTCATAAGGTTGGATATTATTGCTTTTTTTAAAAAAAAAAATCTATTTCTAGTGAAAAATTAAGGTCTATGAGTTCTGGGCACTCACCTAGAATAAACCATGAACTGACTTCTCAAGACCATTGTTAGGAGGGAACCCTTTTCTTAGTACCAGAGGCCATCGACGCTGTTGTCCATCTCCTGTTTGCTGGGCACAGACTTGTACTTCTGTGGGATGACTAGGAGAAGACAATTTGGACAGAGAGCAGTCACTGTTCACAGCTCTCCACATCTGTCACCCTGCTCCGGTGTCTTCCCTAGCTTCCACCTGTCCCACAATATTGTTTGACTAGAAATCTTTCTGTGCCTCTCCACGCTGTCGTACATTTTTCACTTGCCGGACTGAGCTCACGTACTCTGCTCCCGCGATGCACCAGGAGGAGGCTGTCATGGCAATTAGGGAAGGGGCTAACGTAGAGCAGGCAGCTGATGGTTGGATAACCCTCCAGAGACAGTACAAGACACCCCAGAGGTGGCATGAACCTCCAGAAAATCCGAACAACTGTTCCCAGGCCTTCAGAGAGGAAGTGCAATCTGCCTACCAAGATAGGAAATGACAGCTAACCCACACTGCTCAGACGCCATGGAGCAGGGCCTCAGCTGGCCCAGATGAGCTTCGCAGACTGAGTGCACGCCATACACCACCGGCAGGAAAAACGCAGGCTGGAGCTTAATGAAGATGGGTCCCCACTGACAAACTGCAGGGAAACAATCGTTCTCAGGTAAATCTACTGGCTGTCACATGGACATTTGGGACACAGAGCCTCTTGTGTGCCATGATCTTACTCCGAAGTTGTCATCGTGACATTTTGAAACCGCTGGCTTTGTCACCAAAGTTCTGTGCGCTAGCTAGGACACAAGACGACAAAGAAGAAACAGACTCACCTCCCATCAATTTTAAAATCCCCCTTACTATTTTATGTGTGTGAGTGTTTTGCCTGCCTGCGTGTATGCATACCAAACACATGCCTAATGCCCAGGGAGGTTCATAAGATGGGGTTAGACCCCCACCCCCTGAAATTGGAGTTATGGATAACTGTGAACCGTGTATACTGGGAATCAAACTTAGGACCCCTGCCTGCTACTGTAACAAGTGCTCTTAACAGCTGGACCATCTCTCCAGCCCTCATCACTCATTCTTAATTTGTGTCTGTCTTTGGGGGAAGAGTCTCAAGTACCCAAAGTGTCTTCAAACTCGCTATGTAACAGAAAGTGACATTACTGATCTTCCTTCCCCTACCTCTAAAGTGCTGGGATCACGGATGCTCATTGCCCACTCTGCTTCCCCCTTTATTCCACTTCATGTAGAACCACGTGCAAGGATGTGACCAGCCCTCCGACAGGAGCTCACTGGTGACAATGAGTCAACGATGCTAGCTCCCGAGAGTAGCCATGGGCTTCTGGAGTGACTTCACCCCCTGAAAACTGAGGTTTTGTCTCCACGCAGCCAGCTGTTCCTGTCGGCCTGAGGCACATGGCACTTTGGGGCCTCCCCAAGGCTGTCATCAGCACAAAACACATGGAGCAAAAATAAACCTTCATGCCAATAAATGAGCAAATGAAAATAGAATTTCTTTTTTTGGTTTACTGCTGCTACACATAGACCTATCTTGGGGATGGGCTGAGGCACTCAGAGCACTTGGCTCCACCCTCGCTGGACTCCTGGGAAGCTGAAAAGGTTGACAAACACCGGCACATTCCATGCTCTGTTACCTCCATGTCATGATAGTGCTGATTGCAATATCTCAAGAGCAAAACGCAGCAGCTCCTCCTGGTCATCGATACATGGCTCCTTCCCTCAAACAGCTCCCAGTCCTGTCTGGAACAAGCATGCCTGCTCACTTGGGCATGGATGTAAATACTCCAAGAGCTGAAGGGAAGCAGTGAAGATTTATGCCTAGCACATCAGTGAACTTTCTTATAATTTGTAATTACATCAAAACATAAATAAATACTCTGTGCCATCAAAATAAAGTGCGACCCAGGAGACAGATCTTTGTTTCTGAGCAGAATGAACACGAGGGTTGAGAAGTCATACAGAATATGTCTCTAAGTGCTTTCACATCTATTAACAGCATTAACCTGCCCAGAAGCAAATAAAGTAGCCACTGTTATCCCTACTTTTTAAAAAGGAAGAGAGGGTTCAAACGGAGCTAACGATGGAGCCCTGTGAGAATATTGTTGGCCAAGGCCCCAGCCCTCACGAGACCCAAAGGAGATTCAAACTCCTCGGGCTCCCTGCCCTGGTATTGGATTGTTACCTCAGCGTAGAGAAGGGATGCACAATTACGCCTACTCATCTCAGCTAGTTTGGTTAGACTCTGGAAGGAGATTCTGGGCCCAAGCCATGTCCTCTGCCCTGAGCCAATTGCCCACTACTGCTCTGACGTGAAGCCATTAGCTTCACAAAAATGTCCAAAGTAGTTGCTGAGTTTCTCTGGCATGTTTGTTGCTGAAAAATCTTCTAGTCACATAAAAAGCACAGAACGTGAGTCCCCAGACAGCGTCCAAGCTTGAGTGAGAGATTCATGTGAACAATGGTGAAATCTCAGAGAGATGGGAGTGGGGGGAGACAGCTCCATGTCTCTTCTTGAGCCAGGAGACAGTGAGCAATATGGGACAATCAGAGAGGTCCTGGACACCATTCCTAACCAGCTTTGTCACCAGAAAAATATTCTCACCTCTGTGAGTTTCCAGCGCCTGCAACACCAGCTTTTTAGAACTCCCCTGAAGGACAAGGATGTTGTCTAAGAGACTGAGCTGGTCACCAGCTAGTGGCCAGCACTTGGCTGTAACTGGCATCATCCTAGTCTTCTCCATGGAGTGGATACAGGTTATTTGGGAATTTCATTCATACTCACTGAGCAGCAACCTCCCCCACGAAGCTGAGCCAGTGCTCAGGACATTGACGGTTCTGTGCAGGAACAAGACCAGGAGCAGAGAAATCGAAGCTGATGCTGGTTCTGAGCTGATTTCCCACTTCTAGTACAGAGAAGAGACTGCTTGGCTGAAATAATTTCTGAGAGATTGCTGAGTCGGACGGCTGCCCACATCGGCAGCTAAATGTACCTTTGGTCCCCAAAACAGTAACATGTGTCAAAGTAAAAAATAAACAAGGTTTAGGAGGAAAATAATTTTTTTTTAAATCCTTAAGTTTCCTGACACACTCTGCTAAGAGTTACACCAACATTGAAAAGAGAGTGTTCATTATGTAATAAGTTCACAGGAAAATCATCACCATGCTACTGGGCAGTGGAAACGGAAAAAAATCATAAATCCTACAACGCACTTAGGAACAGCACACAGGCTATCTCGTGCAGAGGTTGTACACGGAGGGAAGCTCATTGCGTGCAGCACACTTAGGACCAGAACACTGTGAGCAACACACTCAGGGATAGCACACTCAGGAATACACACTAAGAACGGCGCACTTTGGTATCGCGGTAAATAAGGATCAGGATAAACAAATAGGCCGAATAGATGTTTATTCAGGGAGAAATAACTTACAACCTAGACAGATGAACACCAGGAAATTCAACCCGATCCTCTCCTGTCCGAGTCATGCCAGAAAGAGAGAGCGCCTTCCTGGCCCCCTCCGACCTCCTTCCACAGGTCACTTCCGCCCATGGCTCCACCCCCCAATGGGCGTGGTCAGTGCCACAGAAGGACTATCTCACTACACTTTGGGGCAGCACTTTTGTGGTTTCACGCTGGGGGCAGAACACTCAGAGATATCACATTCAGGGTCAGCACACCTCCAGGCACCACACTAGTAGTAATACACTGTCAGCTGTACACTGGGGGTAACACACTCAGGCACCCCACACCATGGCAACATGTACACACACACACCTTGAACACAACATACCTACTTAGGCATAGCACACTTACACATTCTTCCCAGATCTCCTGGGGTCCACCATGCTAGCAGACTGCTTTTGAGGGTCGAGTCAGGTTTGCACCTAAGCCCCCTTGGATCAATTCCTGATCCACCCAGGCACCCAGGTGAAGGATTGCACGGACAGAATGTAGATCCTTTTCCATGGTGTAATACAAGCACACACCTACCCCACTGGAGAAAGGGTCTGTACACAAGAGCCTGCCACTCAAAGCTGTCTTTCCTAGAATGTAGGTGCTTCGCTTGACAAGATCAGAGTCTGTTACCGTGGCCAAGGGAGCAAGGAACAGTCTACCAAAGTAAGATGTGGGAGGAACACTCCAGACCCCAAAACCCAGGATGCAGCAAAGCCAGGACATTTGATGGGATAAACACCAATGGGTCCCTCCAAGGTCCCTCTGACCTGCATTGTGGGTGTTTGTCCTCTGAGCATGGGACCATTCATAAGCAGATGGTACAATCACACAAATGGGTGATGTATGTCCACGAGGCAGGCATGAAGGAAGTCCCACAGGCCACCGTCCTCAGAAAAGGCCTCCCCACAAAGAGCCGAATCAGTCTGGAAACAATGAAACTTCTCCTGCTGGTCCATGCTATTAGCATTTGGGGGAGAAACTAGAAAACAAAGAGTGAACAATTTCAGAGAAAATAACCAGTGCTCGTTTAACTGACAGTATTTAAAAATACTCTAGAATATAGGCCGCGAGGGGAAGCAGGGAGTGGCGGGCTGAGAGACAGATGCAGACAAAGAGCTCTAACTCCTAGGTCCCTTTCCTGCTGCCCGAGAAAAGTAGAAGTCGGGATACAGCAGGCTGCTCACCATCTAACCTGCGCTGACCTCCACCCACATGCTATGGCTGTGATTTGGTCCATAGTTGCATTAACTTTCCTTTGTTGCTTTTCAAAGAGGTCAAAGATTGGAGGACTAAGATGAAGAGGCCAGAGACTCAATGTGGCTTCTTAGAAAACAGCCCTCCTACCAGGAGAAACACTTCTACCAAAAAAAAAAAAGTCAAAGCCAACCAGATGTCACTGGTTTGCTTTCTGTTTTTCGGGGGGGGGGGGTTGTTTGTTTGTTTGTTTAATTTTTTGTTTTGTTTTTTGAATTGCATATGTCCCCTCAACAGCCGGCAAGAATGCCAGCTTAAATTATTCACTATGAGCATATACTTTTTATTTGTCTCCAGACCAGGCTTGGCATTGGCTTTTGACTCCTCAAAGCTCATCCCTAGTGACACACTTCCCCCAACAAGGCCTCACCTGCTGATCCTTTTAATCATTTAAAATAGAGCCAGCCTTCCAGAGTAGCTTCAGAGGTGGTTGCTTAGATTTAACTAGATAGCTTCCCATTTTACTTTGGGGTTATAACAGCAGCAAAAGCAATAAACCAGACCCCTACCTTACCCATCCAGAAACAAAGAGATGCCACCTAAAGCTGAGTAGTTGATTTGTTATGGGCTCCTGGTATAACTTGTAGTAGGCCCATGGAAGGGCCTGGCTCTGAGCCCCAGCTAGGTAGAATGGCTTGGGCAATGTGACTTCTTACATCAGTCTTAGCAGGGTCTGGGTTCTTGAAGGCAACAAACTTTGTCAATTCCTGCGCTAACTCCCTCCCAAGGGTTGAATGTGGCTTCAGAGCAAAGCTGTTTCCTCACAGCTCCCCTGTCTTTTGCTACATCAGCAACTTGGGGCATCTGTATCATCCAAACAGAAAGGCAGCATTATTGACTGAAGATCAAGAGTAGAAACTGTTGATTTGCTTGAGGACTCTAAGGGCTGTGAGGCCAGGCTCCAGCTTGCAGGCACAGGGCCTTATTTTATCTCCCATGTACAGTAGACACATTGCACATCTGTCCTGTGGGCCATAAATGTTCTGCCATGAGCAAGGGCAGGCCCAATGCCAGCTAACTCAATAAATATTTGTGGAGTTAGTGAGCAAAGGCAATTACAGCCTGGGATGTTCTGTGTGTCCCGGCTTGCTCACAGATGTGCCTGGTGACAGCCGTACAGAAGGTGTCTGCCAGACACCACACCAGCTCTAGCCTAGACCTCTCCCCCTCTTCTCTCCTTGTGCCCTTGAGACATTTGCACAGTTTACACTCTCTCTGAGAGCCTGTAGTGGCCTACGCTTGCAATGGAGCCAACAGCTCATCTCAAAAAGATAACAGTAAAGAACCAAATGCTGTTTCAAAGCAACTGCAAGGGGTTAGTAATTGAGGTTTTCCCCCTCTGACCTGTGGCTTCCCGGTGCCCTACCTCCTGACTCAGCTCAGGAATACCAAAGCTGCTGTGATAGGAAAAGACAGGAAATAGCCCTGAACATTCCAGACCAAAGCAGCTCTGAGGACCCTTGGTTTCCCCCACACAAAATATATTTGAAAGAGCTACTAATCGTCAGCAGCTGCTCCTGGCACCTGTTATTTATTCCCACTGTTGAAGTTCTAATGTCATTTTGGAAAGAACTGTGCATTTTTCTTGGAGAAGTACCCTGGGCTCTAGACACTCGGTTGACTGTATCTAACTGGTGGTCCAGAAGAGGGGCTGGGAGTCGAGTTTACAGCAGAACCAGTTCCTGCTGGCATCAACCCCAACCTTTCTTGTACCCTCCTTCCCTTTCTGTGGCCACTCTACAAGGGCTTGGGTGTCCTAGAGAAGAAACAGGGTCGGTAAACTGGTCTCTACAGTCATGAGTGTCTGGAGCACCAGCAGCCTTCAAGTCATAAGAAATAAAATTCCAATATCTTAGCAGGCTGCGCAAGATGCTGAGCACAGAACCTGCCCTGGAAACTCCCATCTGCCCACCTATAATCCCTCCCAAGGAGCTGCCCTGTGTGTTAGTTTCCTGGCTGCCATAATAGCACATCACAGTAATGATTGCAATGATTGTAGTAGCACAGTTATCACTAGAGTCCCAAGGTCATGAGTTGAACAGGGGATTTACTGGACTAAAGTCCAGGAGTCCTTAGGGATCTTTTCTCTTAAAGACGTCAAAAGAAACCTATCTCTGCTCTGTCTCAACTCCTAGGAACCATCTCAGTGGTTCATGGCTTCCCTGCAACTTCAGACCCTTCAGCCACCCTGAGTCACTGCCTCCTTCCCCTCAAGGCTGCTGTGTCTCCTCTTAAGACCTCTTATGACTACATCAGGGCTCCAGTATTTAGAGGACATCCCTGATGTGATCGTGTCTGCAGGGCTAGAGAGATGGCTCTGTGGTTAAGAGCACTTGTTGCTCCTGCAGAGCACCCTGGCTCAGTTTCCAGCCCCGACATGGTAGTTCATAGTCATCCATAGCATCAGCTAAGGGCATCGAATGCTCTCTTCTAACTTCTGAGGGCAGCAGGAACAGTGTGCGCATGATGAACTTACATACATGCGTGCAAAACGCTCACACAGAGAAATTATTTTAAGACGTTACACCTGCAATAAGCCATTACTATATGGGGTTCCAGGATTAGGACTATGATGGCATCTTTTAGGGGGTTATTGTTCTGTCTACAGTATTGATTCCCCCTAAGGGCTTAATGACCAGTTTTTGTCATCCCGTGTCACAGCCCTCTCCACCCAATCTTCAACTTGGCTCACAATCTGTGGATTGTCTGCTTGTTTGTTTCTCTGTATAGCCATGGCTAGCCTCAAACTCATAAAGACCCTCCTATCTCTGCCTCTCAAGTACTGAGATTAAAGGCGTGAGCCTCTACGCCCGTTCTTTGGGTTGTAATTCTTTAGAACTCTGTGGAATGGATGTTAGTCAGGGATGGGAAAGGAAGTTCCTTTTATCTTTCCCTTCCACTACCCAGCCAAGAGTCAGTCACAAGTAGGAACTGTCTACATCGACAAGGGCCCCAGTGGTCTGGGCAGTGTGGCTCATGGGTTTCCTCATGTTTGAAGTTATGTAGCCTACAGTGAGTGGCTGAATGTCTTGGCACCTTGCTTTGGGGATATATAAAATATGAAAGGACAGCAGGCATGTACCATGGCCGTGGAAATGCTACTACCAACACTATCTCACAGCATACCTCCTGTGTGTGAGCCATGTTAGTCAAAATAGCACCACCCTCTTCCTGCATGTTTCTAGACTATTTATTAAAGCTAACCTCCCTGATGTTTTCTTCATAAAGGTCATAGACTGAGAAATAGCTAACTTGGCTCCCCTGGTACCAGGTAAGCATGCACTCACTGTGTTCTGGGGCCGCATCTCTACAACCAACTCTAGGAATATACACAAAGTAGTACAGTCACACACTCAGGTAATTTCTATGTTTGGGTCCATGTTATGTTCACAGATTCTTGGGACACTGATCGTGCTCAAACGTCCAGGCGAGGCTTCCTGCCTGTGGGGCATTTTTTAAGGGAGTTGATCAGAATGACAGCAGAACACAGCATACAAGCAGCTGGAGAATTACTTGCAAAGTTCCAGGTTTAGGGAGCTTCCCACGGCCTATTTGGCTAGAGCCAAGGGCTAAAAGGTCAAAGGGAGAAGAACTAAAATGAGCTAAAATGCCAGGGACAGTCAGGAGCCAGATTATACCAAGGCCCAAAAGGCCAAGTTAAGAATTTGTAACCCTATGCATGCTGGAAACAGTCGGAAACTATCATTCATCTTCGCACAAGGTTAGTGACTTAAACAACATGGCGGCAGCGCGAGGAGTAGGACCTTCAGCAATCGCACACACAGGATCACGACTGCACCTCCATCTAGTCATAGGCTACAGATTATGTGTAGCTCCCACACGGAGTGGAGTTTAGACACAAGATTCTGGTACCAAAAGCCTTGGACAAACCGCTCCCTCCCTCCATCAACACCTTGAGCTTTGTAAGATTTCCTTTCTGAAAGATGCACACGCTGAGATGGGAAACCTCGGTTAAGCTCTTCACACTTATGATGCCACCTGTTAGAACACGCAGCCCATCAAAAAATTCGTCTCAAAACTTCTGCTTAGTCTAGCTTCAACCACTTTCGTGCAGCCCCTGATTTGTCCATCTCCCACTTGCCAGCACATCCCATCTGCGGGGTTGAGATAAATAAACTCTTACTATATCGTTCATAAATGCTTCAGAGTTTTCCTCTCTAAATGGTAAGGACTCTTGTATTCACTGAATTCAAAGTAAGAATATATCACCCCTAAATACTTAGCAAGTACACTTTTTCAACCATTGAAGTAGCCAGGTAGCATTGAAGTTTCTCCGGTCTGTTCATAAATTTTTAAACTGTCTGAAACAGGAACCAGATCTAGACATTGCAGTCAGTTGATACATATCATCATCCCCTTTTAATTTGTTCTCTATCAACTTCTTTGTTGTCCCAGTAGCTTCACTGACCTACATCGTTCCCAGGATGCTGGATATAGACCCTGTTGTCCTGGAGGATGATCTTAGTCAACTGCGATCCTCTGCTTGATGGTGAGATTAGAACTGTTTCCAATACAAGTTCAGTGCAAGTTTGAGGAAAAATTATTTTGTCACTGGCATCATTGACCAGTGTCGAATTTACATTCATCAGTTCACAGCAGGAAGTGTACCTGTGGAGTTCTGCCCATCGGATGAATAAGTCCATGCACTGAACCCTTGCAGAAGCATTGGCAAAGTCGACTCATTATATCTCGGTGGTTGCCATTATTCTGAATTGCAGAAACACACAAAATTAGCAAAGGAGCTGCTGCTTTCCCTCCACCAGGTACCAGGGAGGCTGGGGGGAAAAGGTGAACTGGTAGGAAGCACGCAGTGAATCTGGAAGGAAGAAAGTGCTCAGAACACAAGCTCTTGTGAAACAGCCCTACCAAGAAGACAGCCACCTTTTCCTCCTCTGTTATATCAAGATAGATGACCACAACGGTCTCCGCTGGGTGACAACCACCCCGGCGTCCATGCAAATTGCGAATGAGTGAGTATGCAAGCACACACCTTCACTGTAAAGTAGCCGATCCACATGGAGAAGGAAGAAATGGAAAGTTCTCATAGGCCGTGATTCTAGTAATGATTTTCTCACCAGTATCCACACGTTTATGGAAGCACAAGGTTAAGTCCAAACCAAAAAAAAAACAAGAAAGTAGGAAAAACCTATAAATAAGATGCAGCAGTTTAAAAGCAAATGGCCTCCAAGGGGAATAGTACTAATAAGAAGTCTGTCTTGTTAGAGTAGGCATGATCTTGTTGAAGTAAGTGTGCCACTGTGGGAGTCTTCTATGCTCAAGCTACTCCAGGTGAGACAGACCACTTCCTGTTGACTTTGAGTCACCATGGAGCAGCTCCTTCTCCAGCACTGTGCCTGCCTGCACATCGCCATGTCCCACCATAATGATAATGGACTGAACCTCTAAACTGTAAGTGAGCCACCCCCAATTTAGTGTTTTCCTTTATAAGTGTTGCTGTGGTCATGGTGTCTCTTTGCAGCAACAGAAACCCTAACTAAGACGCAAGCATATATCTCTCCCCTCCCTACCGAAATCCAGAGATACCGGCTATGGGATTTGACAGGAGGAAGTGGGGAGAGGAAGTTGGAGCCTCCTGTTCTGACCACTAGATCTGTGTTGGCACAGGTCTTTCCTACTATGTTGGCAGCCAGCCATCCTCCAATACTCCTCAGAACTTGAAAGATACTGACATCCAGCTCAAGTATTATTCCCATTAAAAAGGATCTACTATTTTTACACCATCATCTTAAGAGCATTCATTGTTCCTTCCTTCCTCGTTCCTTATGGCATACTTGGAGAGAAACACTGTGCAGGCCTTGGCAGGCATGGCCAGAGGCTAAACATGGCTGGGCGCTGTTTGGCAGCTTTTATATGGCTGTTTTTTAACTGATGTACTTGAATTTCCCACTGCAAGAGGCATCAACTCGGACTCCAAAAAACCACCTGCATGCAAGACATTTTAGCTTCTACTATGGGTGTTGGATTCACAGCCAGGAGTTTTAAGCCACCTACTTTCTTCTTAAGCAGGTCACTTGCTTTCCCTAGATGAAAGACGATTTATCCTTTGGTTTTTACAAGGCTGGGAAGATGAAAGTGGTGTTATGTTTAAACGCTTTTGTAGACTGGACTTCACACGAATCCTAGCATGTTACATACTCCCTTAAACTGGCATGATGAACACGCCAGTCCCCATTCATCCCCCAACCACTTATAGAAAGAAAAGTAGAGCTGTCGTGGTTCAAATTACTCCTCCTCCCCAGCTCCCCAGGTGCAAAGAGCCTCTTCTAAGTAAGCAAGAGAGAGGTTGAGGAAGAATAATGTCCTTCCCAATGGACATTATTCTAAATTAACAGCCAAGGGAGTCCTCAGTAAGAACTGTGCCTGGTGATGCTCAAGCAGAAGAGTCTGTGCATGGCACCTTCTTAGCAGTGTCCGGTCCCACTGGGCCTTGATACAAAGACTGATGTGTGGATAGCTCTATCTGCTTTTTTTTTTTTTCTTCAGATAGCCATACCAGAAAGGCTTTCTCCCACTACTAACCTGCTTTGTACCCAAGAATAAGCCCCCTCCTCCTCAGTGTGGACTTACCGTCTGAGAACTGAGTCTATACTGATTCCTTGGAAGGAATACAAACAGGTCTTAAATTCCCAGATCATGTTTGCCTGGATCTTAACGTGGTGGATACGGCCACTTGGGATTCCAGAGCCAGTGGCTTCACCTACAAGCTCCATTTTCCTATCCTGTAAGGGAGGGATAGTAAATCCAGCCTCACAAGTGGAAAACCATGAGGGCCTGGGGTACAACAGGTGACTAATGAAGAGACACATCCACTGCTCACTTCTTTCCCACCGAGGCTGCTTGCATTAGCAAGCAGCCAGCTTTTTGAATGAAGTAGAAATAAACTCACTAAGAAGTGTTCTAAGACAGAACACCTTTGCCACAGTGATATCGAAGTGACTGACACTCGACCTAGCGAAGCTTTCTTCCAAGTCTTGAAAAAAAAAAATCTAAAGTTCGGGGGAAGCTTACCAGCTCTCCACAACATCTCAGTGCCACCCTGATGGAGACAACTTACGATGGCCAATCAGGACTTCCAGAGAAAGCAGAAGGAAGGCCTTCCTTCCTCCACCCAAACGAGGCAAGGCCTTCGTAAGACATGAACACCGTCCCTCTTCTCATGATCTCGTGAAATCGATGTGTGAGGGGGCAATGACCAGAAACTACGCCTGCGGCTGTAGTTCATTATATTTATTTTGGAAAAATATTTTTAAGATGAATTTCTTCGTTAACAAAACAGTAAAAAAAAAAACTCAAATAACATTTGCACAATATTCCATAAATACATTTATATACAAAAAAATATAGTCACATAGACCCGAAGTGCCTTTGTACATATTTACCAAAATTTAAATTATAAAAAAAATGAACATCACAAAATACTCAAGCTTTACAGATATCATGAAAAATATTTTTACAAATCCAAAAAAATAACACACGCTTTTTTCCCCCATCTAGAAAAAAAAAAAAAAAAAAACACATTTCAGTATCAAAAAAAGGACAATAAAGGCAGTTGTGTTTCTAGTTCAAGGAAAGACTGGCTCATAGTAATCCAAGATAGACATGTCGGCAGTGCGCTCTTCCTATTTGTATCAAGTCACTCATCCACTTAAATATATAATCTTCAAAGCAACTGTCCATAGTGCAATGGGAACATCCAGCAGGCAGTGCAGGGGCAGCCAAAGCCGGGCTGGCAGTGTCCGGCACCTCTGCTAACTCCGAGAGGACCAGCTCCGCCTGAGCTGTTTCTCAGCAGTAGCAGCAGTCCCTGGAGTCATCTTCCCCTTCCTCCTTCAGCAGCATCCGTTGGGGCTATATCCTTGGAATTTTATTTAAGAGAAATGGGAATTTTTGCCACATCGCTTCCATCTTACACCTAGAAAGGCCCGGGAGACAGGACAGGAAGTTAACGCCAGACAGAAACGGGCCTTCTCCATATTACCCATGGCCTGCGACGAGGATGTGGGGCACTGACCTCAGTTGCTATGATGCACTCATCCTTCTGTGCAGATAGGACATATACTGACTGGTACTTGGTGTCCTTTGAAGCAGAGTAGACAGACTCGGGCCTTTTTCTGTCAGGGACCTCTCCACTGAAAGGAAACACAGAAAGGGCCACAGTAAGCACACGGGAACGTGGTGGAACAGGACATACCTAGAACATGAAACGACCTTCCTGCCCTCCTTGCCCAGCTCACAGCACACACCCCCTGAGTGTCGAAGTTCCCTTCTCTTCTCCTGCAGAGCTCTGTGACTGGCACTTGGTGTCACGTTTGCTGTGTGCATCCCTGATGGTGGCTTCATCTCCCTTGAGGTCTCGAACGAGGTTATAGTCCACAGCAGGGTATCGGGCCTTAAAGCGGCTCTCGTCGGCACCATGGTCCCCGTGAAAGTCCGCCTTCTTGTTGGTGTTCTTGATCTGTGTAGCCCCAATGATGCTGACGGAAACATCTTTCTCGCGCTGGCAATTGGCCAGGTTGTTCATGGTCTCTGTCTCTCCCCCACAAGGATCAGGTGGGGGCTGGTGTTTCTGGAGCTTCAGCCGGACGCAGACGACCACAGCAGCACAGCCCAGCAGTAGCATGAGGACGAGTACCACCCCAGCGTACACTGCCACCCAGGGGAAAGGCCCGCCCTGGCTCTCCATATGCCTCTCACTAAGGTCCACCACCACGGGGCCCTGTGGTGGCTCAGGGAGCAGGAACTGGCAGTTGGGGCCTCCATAACCCTGGGCGCACTCACACATGTAGCGTTGGCCGCTCTGGTGGCACGTGGCCCCATTGTGGCAGGGAGCATGCTCACATCTGCTGACAGGGGAACTGCAATTCCTGCCTGTGTAACCAGGTGGGCAGGTACAGGAGAAATCATTCACACTATCCCGGCAGGTGCCCCCGTTTGCACACGGGGAGGAGGCACAGTCATCCACATTCTCCTCACAGTATCTCCCAGAGAAGCCAGCCTGGCATCGGCATAGGTAGGTATTGCCGAGGTCCACACACTTGGCACCTAGAACACAGGGCAGGCAGTCACATATGAGAGCACAGACATGTTGATGTAGCACCTGTAAGTCCGTAGCTTACACACACCACAGATACAATGATAGTTCAGCTATGTACTGCATAGCCTAAGACCTCAAATGCAAGGCTGTGGGGAACGCCAGCTCAAGACCTACACATTAGAAATAATAAGAGGTTTCTGTTTGTTTGGTCTTGTTGTTTTTGGCCTGTATTAGACAAACTCTCTACATCACCAGTACCTGTTGATCCCCACATTTCTGTCCCAAGCAAGGTTTTGCTAGATTTGCCAGGATGGCCTTGTACTTGATCATCTTGTCACAAACATTGGAGTAACTGGGACTACAGGCCCCTGCCACCACATCCAGCCTCTAGAGATCAGTGTAAAGCATTTTGCCTGCTCACTACAGTCTTCTCACAACCACCAGACAAGGAGTAGCACACTACCAGATCAGATCCGGGCTACAGGTGGAGAAATGATTAAAGGGAATGTCACATTTGCAGACAGCACACTGTTAGTGGGGAAAGGGCTGGAACAGAAAGTTGGGAAGGTAGGCAAGAATGAAGAAAGTGGGGAAGTGGGGTGGGGAGGCAGAAGGGAGGAAGAAGGAGGAAGGGAAGGCGGGAAGGAAAACAACTATTGGGCCAGCTTCTCTCCTAAGTCTATTTTAGGTACCCCGACCTCTCTCCCACTAGCAAGAGGCTCGCGGCACAAAAAGCATGCTTCCTCATACTTGTTACCCAAACTCCTCTATCTAAGCAGAGCCTGCAGAGCCATGGATGGTGACAAGCACCTAAGCACTGACCCCGAGCAAGGTCATGGCCTGCTGACCAGGGCATTCCTTGGGACTAATCCTCCCCCTTGTCTTCATTCTTCCTGAACCCGCATGGAATCCAACCCAGGGATCCACAAACCCAAGATGACTCACAAAACAAGGTGTTTCTCTAGTAAGAATGCACCACGCTTTTGGAGCCAGTGCCCAGATGTCCCCATCGACCCTCACCATTAGAACAGGGGGAAGAGCTGCAGAGATCCATCTTCTTCTCACAGTTGAAGCCGGAGAAGCCTGAAGGGCAATGGCAGGTGTAGCCTCCGTCAAGGTTATCTGAGCACCGTCCCCCGTTGAAGCAGGGACCATCTGCACAAGTCATGGCGCTCAGCTCACAGACCTTGCCATAGAAGCCAGGAGGGCAGGTGCAAGAGTAGCTGTCCTCAAGGTCCTGTACAGGGAGGGCCACGAGAGGCTTCCTTAAGCTGTTGCAAGAACCCGTACACCTTACTAAAAGCAAGGATCCTGTCTTCAGGAAGTGCACCACGGTGCACCCGACTCACCGTGCAGCTCCCTCCATTCCTGCAGGGGCTTGGTGCACACTCATCTACTTCCAGCTCACAGTTAGCACCTGTATACCCAGGTCGACAGGAGCAGGTGTAACTCCCCTGGCCCGTGTTGGTGCAAGTGGCTCCGTTCCTGCATGGCTTGTGGTGGGTGCAGTAGTTCAGGTCTGCCGGGATGGAGACAGGAAAGGGGGGGCAGGAAGCCCAAGATCAAATACAGGAAGGATCTACTTTTCCAATGGGCATCAGGCTGCTTTGAGAAGACCTGGCAATCATAGAGGGAGGGGCTTACCCTGGTTGCAGAAAAGGCCTCCCCAGCCTTCCTGGCAGTTACACTGCCAGGGCTGCTGGCAGGTGCCATGGAGACAGCCTGGGTATCGGATGCACTCATCACAGTAGCGGCCCTGCCAGCCAACTCGGCACCTTGGGAAAAAAGCAAACCACAATCACATTGCCTTCTAGATTGATAATGGGGAAAAAAATTATCCTTAAGCAACAATAAGCTACCAGTCCTCAAACTAGGCAGCACTAAGACTAGCTGAAAACCCCTGACCCATCCCCTCTCAGAGTCTTTGATGAAGGGCACAGGATCTACCCTGACTATCCTTAACATGTACAACGATGGATATGAGATCTCATTTTCCATGCAAACCTTTTACTAAGGCCTCACTAAGTGTGAGTTTACGTTAATGGCAACTTGTACATTTTCAGACCTTTGTTAGAGTAACATCTCCCATTCAACTGACTCCCTGGGGGTGGTTATTTACTATATGTAGTGGGAGGGAGCAAGGAGAAGGGGTGAGCCAGGCATGGTGGCATGGGAAGCCTTATGCGAAGGATCATGAGTTCGAGGCCAGCCTACGCTAAATAGGAAAACTTCTGGGCTACATAGAAAACCACACAGAAAAGAGAAGAAGAAAAAGACAAAGACAAAAAAACAACTTTGCAAACTTACTTGCATTCCCCTGGCTTGTCACAAAATCCATGTTGGTCATCACACCCTGGCAGACAGATTGCTGCAAGCAAATAAAAACATAGGTTGGAGCCCCATCCCAGGGATTTCCCTGTATCACCAGGTGGGTCTGGGGCAAAATTAGCAGTACCCACTCTGTAGGTCCAGGCTGAGTGGATCCCAGGCTGCAATGCCTGGCCCACCCTGGCTGGTGGCTTTGGACTTCATTCAAGCCTGGGATGAGCATTCTTCTTAACATAGTGTTTCCAGGACAAAAGGGCTCTCAGAAGCCCCCACTCCTACCCCTGTCCCTTTTTCTTCTAAAAGAGGGTCAGAAGTCTTCTCCCTCCTCCTCCCCCACTTCCCAATTCTATGCACAAAGCTCCACCTCTTAATATCCCAGAAAGTGTGTGTGCAGATAAGAGTGGACAGCTGGTGTGCAGCGTGCAGGGCAGGGCAGCTGCTCCATTGTGTCTTCCTCCCCGCAGCTGCCCCAGCACAACAATGCTGCCCCCACCCAACCCCCAGCCTGAGCATGTGCGTATGCACCCACACAAGCGCGTGTGTGCACATACCCTTCTACCAATGGGAACAGGCAGTGCCCCCCCCCACCGCCTATCCTCAGAGAGATCTAATCTATGGCACGTGTAACCAGGGGCGGGGACAGACCCCAGTGTTTGAGTAAGAAGAAAAGTTTAGATCTCTGGCTACCCCAGAACCATTGGCCCCTAGAGTGGAAAGCTACAGTGGGAGAGCCTGAAGAGATGGGGGTGGCCCCAGACAGCAGGCAGCTTTCAGCTGGCTCACTTCCCCAGTTATGAAACTCATTAATGATCAGCAACTCCAGTTCTTAAGAAAACAGCCAGCTCTGGCCAAGGCGGAGCCCTTAAGGATATGGGAAACTAGGCAACAATGGCATTCAGGCTCTCTCACTGGAGTGAGGACCCCCTTCATCCTCGAGCAAAAACTAAATCTAGAAAGCTACTCCATATCCTCTCCCGGGCACTGACAGAGAGGTTCTGGGCCTCACAGAGTCCAATGTTCAACTGCTCCAGGGCAGGAGAACAAAAGTTCACCAAGCCCTAACTGGAAGAAAATGACATTCCTACAGGTTGGACAGCTGAGGCCTCAGAGAGCTGGAGGGAGGTCCACTGAGGTTCTTCCGAACCAGAGGTAGAGCAGGAGGCTTCCCTATGGCCCTGATCCCCTGGCTTGCAAGAGCATTACAGGACATCAGTTACTGCATTTCTTTACAGACCATGCTATGAGCATTTAGACCACATATCATGTGCCTTTCACCCCAAGTCCCTGCAGACTGCCTCAACACACCTGCCAGCTCTTCCCTACGGGACAGGACGGGGGTATAACACAGGGGATCTTTGGAAATGGATGACTCTGTGGGCAGGTCAGGCACCCTAACTCTGTGGAGGAAAGGGAGGGTTTCCCAAAGACACATTGTCACAGCAAGGAGCACTGTTGGAAAATGAGCCCTCCACATCCCCTCTCTGTCCCTCCCTTCCTTCCTCCCTTCCCTTTCTAATACAAAGGCCCTAGGGAGAGCACAGACTTACTTCCTGACCCCTGGCCTTGTCTCTGAACTCCTCCCTGTGAAGAAAAGCAGCTTCCTACAGTGGATACAAGGTCTCCCTTGTTAAAATGCCTGAGTTGAGCCTAATTCTGCCACTGTCCACAAGACCTTAGCGAGACACTTCTGCTCTTTTGGCCTCAGATTCCCCACTGAGCCATCTCTGCCATCTCCTGTTGCTAAGTCCTGTGTCTTTCCCCATCCATGGACCCTTAGGAATCATCATCCTCCTGAGAACTCACGTTGAGTGCAGTATTGGCCTTTCCAGCCAGGGTCGCACACCTTCTCTCCTCTCTCCCCGCAGGTGAAGTGGCCAAAAGCATCGTCTCGGGGTCGGCAGAACACAGAGCAACCTTCTCCATAGTAGTGTTCATCACACACAAAACGGTAAGAGTACCGGAGGTCTGTGCGTCCGCTGCTGTGAAGGTCCTGAGACCACTCTTCTCCTACCGTCAGATGCCTCTGCGTGGTCAGTCTGCTGATGAGCCTTTCTGGATTTTCTGAGAGAGAAGATGCTCAGGTTGGTTCTGGTAACACTCAGAGGCCAGGAACTGAGGGAGTGCCAGGGATGCTGTCAACATGGATTGGACTCTGAACCCCAGGTGCAGAACGGAGACATCGGAGGATTTGGGTGAGTGGGTAAAATAAAATGTGTATCGACAAGGACTTTGCACGGTTTTGCGGCGTTGGAGTCTTACCTGTTGCGAGGTCATCGGGAGAATCTGTGTGCATGGCTTCAATGATCAGAGAGAAGGTACCCTGAGGAAAGGGGAGAAGATGCATGACAAACCAGAAGTGTGGAGGAGGAAGGGGAGACACCAGTGAGGGCAACGTCTAACACTTTTCTTAAGAAAACAGAATAATTTTAGAGTGTTTTCCCCGTGTGTGGTTTTTTTTTTTTTTCTTAATGTGCTAGTACAGAATATTGTGTTTGTTTTAAAAGGGAGAGAGTGCTGGAGCCAACAAGTTAGGGTGGTGGAAAGGGAGAGGACAGCCTGTGTCTGTCACTAGTTTTCTGGGTCTGGAACCTCGAGGGTGGAGAGCAGTCCCTGCTGTATTAGTGACCCAATCAGGCCTGGGGGCTAGGGAACAAGAACTCTCCCAATCTTGAGGAGAAGGGAGAAGCACTGGGGTGTGTGAGAAAGGCTTCTGGTGCTCCACATCCCCTCCTCGACCTCCAGAGACTGCAGGTCAATTCCCCGGGAAGAAGTCAAGACCACAGGCGAGTCTTTGTGGGATTCTCCAACCCTTATCGGTGGCCGGTGCCTTCCTCCCGCTGCCAGCCACCCGCCCACCACCCTACCCCTCCAGGCCCAGCCGGGTGCGCGCAGGTGCCCACTCACTGGCCAGGTGAAGCCGAAGGGGAAACGGATGGGGTTGCTGAAGGCAGGGTCGATGCCTGCGCCATCAGGCAAGCTGAAGGAGTCGACACCCAGCACTGGCGTGACCGCGCTGCCGTAGGTGCAGGGTGGCTCCGGGGACACGCTGGCCTGATAGTGCTTGAGGCACACGCGGAAGAAGGTCCTGCAGGCGCACGGCGGGCCTGAGCCCCCGCGGCAGCAGTTGCGGTTCCCCAGCAGCCCCTTCTTGTTGACGAACTCCTGCAGCTTCAGCTCAAACACGCCAGAGCTCCAGACCTGCGCAGGGAAGGGGCGTGAGGACGCACTGGCGGCGGAGGGGCCCGGGGCGCGCGGGCCCTTGCTAGGACGCAGAGGCCGAGCGCACCGCAGCGCCCGTCCGGAAGCCGCCCGCTGCCGGGCAGCTCTCGGGGTCGTAGCTGCCGGAGTCACTTGGGGATGGACAGCTGATCAGCTCGTCCGGGTCCCCTCCCTCCACCGCGCAGCAGCCCCGCCCGGCCCCCTACCTGGCACAGCAGGGCCGAGACCACGGCTAGGGCTAGAGCGCTCCGACGGCCCATGGTACCGCTGGACGCCCTTGCTCTCCTAGAGTATCCTCTTTTCTCCTTTCTTCAAAGACCCAGGAATGCCAGGAAAGTCTATGTGACCCTAGGAGCACGGGGGAGAAGGCGTCCCTCCGCTCCAGGTGTGGTAATCAGAGCCAGTTGCTTAAAGAGGGTGCGGTGCTTCAGATATGTCCCTGACTGACAGATCTGCGAGGCACTGAGAGAGGGCAACTTTCGGTTTCCTCTTCTGGCTTCCAGTTCACGAGTAGGTGAGGGTCGCCGGCGTTCTGGTTTTGTCTTAAGCGTCTTCGTGGAGGGAAAGAGGAGAAAGGAGAGAAGACACAGAGGAAAGAGAGTCCAGATGTTCAGCTTAATTCCCAAGAGAGCTTGCAGTGGCTTCCTTCAGAGGCCTATTAGAGAGCGGCGGTCTGGAAATCCCACCGGTGAGGCGATAATCCGGGGCCCCGAGGGGCGCGGTGGGAACGGACGGCGGTGGTGGCAAGAACTGCGGCGCGCGCCCTGGTTTCCCTCCCGGCCGGGCGTCACTCGGCGGCCGCTGCCGCTCCCAGAGTGTTCTGGACCGGTATCTCTTGCGCCACCGCAAAGCCTCGCGTCTTCCCCAAGAATTCAGCCAATGCCATGCGAGAACACACACCCAGGACCGGAGGCCGAAGCGTGGGAGGCTCCGTGCCGCACCGGTGCTCTGCCGTGACCTGCCTCGGTCGGTCAGACAGGGTAACCGCGGGTGCACGCCGGAGGATCTGGCCGAGGCAGGCGCCTGCCGCCCTTAAATCCCGCCGGCCGCTCGCATAACTAATGAGATGCAAATGAGCAGCCCCCCAATCTGGCGAGAGCTGTCACAAAGGAGCCACTTTTCCAAACCCTCCTCTCAATGGATCGCCAAATGGTCAGTGAGCTGTAAAATGTGCAACCCTCCTCCCCGCCCCCACCTCCCCGCCCCCTAGTCCGCTCTGCCTCCGCCCTCGCCCCTTCGCCTCCCTCCCCCAGCGCAGAACCCGCTCATTTACATTCCTGCAAAATGTTCGCTGCGACGAACCGCTCTGCTCCTGGAGCTGGAGCTGGAGCTGACGCCGCGTCTCCCACCGCCACAGGCCGGAAGACCCTGGGCACGCTGGGCGGCCTGCGCCTCCCACCCGCGGTCACCGCTAGACCGGCGCGCAGGACACGGCCTCCGGACTCTGGCGTCTCCCACGCTGGCCGCCTAGGCTCTCCTCGGTTGTTCTGTCCTGGGGACTGAAGAACCGGGGAGAGGTTAGAGGCCCGCGTCCCCGACGCTGCCCCTCCTCCCTGGCAGGCTCTTTCAAAGGAGGAGTCTCCCGCAGGGGGCGGGGGCGGGGACCCGCTAGGAAAGGGACCCTTGAAGAGGTGAGCAAAGGGTGGCTAGAGCACCACGGTCAGTTTGGGGAAGTTTGGGGAGGTTAGGCACGCTTGTACCTCTGGCGGAGGATGGCGACTGAACCTCGGAGAGCGCCGGTGGGTTCGCGATCCCGGCCGGGCGCCCCCAGTGTCCGGGAGCCCTCCCTGGTGTCTGCGTGATGTCCGCAATCACTGGAGATGGGAATCCGGGTCCCTGAACCAGTAGAGCCAAAAGCTTCAGCTTACCCCCCTCCCCGATGTACACACTCTCTCCCGGGAGATTTTCGGCCGCCACCACCTTCACTGGTGTCCGGTCCCACTCTCCTGGGCATCCCCCTCAGGCCTCTCTCTGCTTGGTAAAAAGTGAGTTTGGTGTGTGTCGTTCGCGTGGCTGTCATTAAGGCAGTCTGTTATTGTGCGAGGCTGAATCAGTGGCTCTTTGTGCGCTCAGCTGTATGGTAATGCAGACAGCACCTGCTCTCCGCACAATGCGGAGAGAAAGAGCTCCCCTCCGCGCACGCCGCGGCCTCTGCGACAATGTCCGGCACATGTTCGAAAGATTCTCCCCCACCACCACACACCACCCCCCCCAACACACAACCTTTACACAACCGTCACCTTATTAGGTTTTTACGCATCCATCAGATACTATAACTTTTGTTTTCATTTTTTAAAGGGAAATGAGTTTATTGGGAGGGCCCACGTATCACGATGAATTATATATCTAACCTGCTCCCCTGCTTATAGACTCCAGAGAAAAGTAAACGGAGATATAGACTCTGACTTAGCAGCTAAGCTTTGTGTTGAGAACGCAATGAGCTGTGTACTTCCATCTCTTGGGGGCCCTTCTTATTCCACCCCCAACACCTTGGCAGCTTCGTTAGAATCCCAAGGTGTGATTATGGGAATTAGTATTGCTTTGATTGTAGAAAAACCCCTAGGGTGTGCCTGACAGGTGTCCTCACCGGAGGTGTTGTCCTGTTGGTAAGAATGAGCCCTGTCCTGGCAGAGTATCTTTATCGTTTAGGCTGGTGTCTGGATCAAGAAGTATTATAATGTACAGAAAGATGGAAAACTGCCCCCATACCCAGGAAAACACTGGTAACAACCTAAGCAGTTGCTTGGCAGAATCATCTGTGTTGGGCCATCTGGCAACTGGAATTACAGCTCCTTTTTGATGACCCAGCCTGTCTCCTGCTATCCTGTCTCCCAAACACTTGCAAAGTTTTGGAATCAACAGGAATCTGCACTTCAAGTTGTTATTGCTGACTCATAGACAATCAAAGAATTAACAACAACAAAAAAGTATACAATAAATACTGAGGCTGAGGTGAGAAAAGCAGGGTTGGACCCCACTTAAAAAAAAAAAAAACACCAACTGTTTATTATAGAGCAAATGGAGGCTTCAAAAGATACTGTCACCCCCAAGGCAGTGGCAAAATCGAAGTCCCTGTCCTTTGTAAACTATCTAGGGACTTGTTACATCACCACAAGGCTAGGCTAGCTTGAATCCTAACTTAATCTTGCCACCTAGTGTTGGGATCCCTTTTTCACTAGGTTAACATTTCCTCTGAAAGTTTTGTTCTGAGAAACTCCGCTTCTCAGAACTCAGAAGCTGTTCCTTGTAGGGACTAGGGTGACAGGGTCCCTGCAGCAGAGGACAGGCAGCCAAAGGAGGAAGGAAACAGGACCAAAATGCAGAATCCTCTGTGCTTTCAAGACTACAGGAATAAATGAAATATCAGGAACCTTTTAATTAGAAGATAGAAGAGGAAACCAGGGCCGTTTTGAATGCCTGTTTAGAAAACTGGAAATGAAAAGTTCCACGTGCAAGGGCTTAGACCTTGAGGGGGTGGAGGACTTGTCCCAAATCTTTAACAAACCCCCCTCAGTATCAAGTATTTGTTAAATTGACATGGCACAGATTTCTCGATTACAGTGGCAAAGCAGGGCTCAAAGGCATCGTAAAATCCATCAGAACCCTGCCCAAAGCGTTCATTCTTTTCCAACTTAATTTATGCCACACCATTCTGTATTGGGGAAATCAAGCAGAAAGCTCTTTTTTTCTCTCTCTCTCTCGCTCCTACTCCTTCTGCTCTTCTTCCTCTTCCTCATCCTCCTGTTTCCCCCATCCTCAGCCTTCCACCCCTAAGTTGGTTCCTATTCCTCTCTCTTTCAAAAGCAGAGCTAACGGGGAGACTGTTTAACTTCAGTGTTTCTATAGGAGCCTGTTGTAGTTTAACTCCTGCGTACCAGTAGCTGAGAGGAACAAAGGGGAGACTCGAGGTCCAACTATTCATCCTTTCTTTGCACTTTAATTTTCATTGATTGGGAAGACAAGGGGAGCCCTTAGGGATTCGAGCTGGAGGGGGATGACACGCCTTTAGACGCCATCAGCCCCCTAGCCAGCCATCTGCTCTGAACCAAATGGCGTTTTTTCACTCCCTAACTGCATGTCTCTATACTCCCACAGCTAAGCACTCAGAACCCCCCAAATGCAGGAGGGAGCTTAAGCCTGAGTATGTTAAATAGATCTGCCTGAATGTTGGCCTAGCCAACAGATTCCCCCTCCCCACACACCATAAATCCTCACCTTGACCATTGGAAAAAAGAAGGAAACTTTCTTTTAAATGCTTTTTGATGTTTGAGCAAATTTACTGTACAAAGTGAAGCTCATTAGAACTGAGAAGACACCGAATACATCAGATACAGGACTTGAAGGAAGCATTTGTTGTCTGGTGGTAGTGTTGATTTTTTTCCACCACCCCCCCCTTCTGAATAATTGCAGTGGGTGGATAGGGCAGACTCAGGTTGCATAATAATCAGAGCTAAGGCCACAACAAATGCATCAGGAGTTCTGTCTGCAAATGATCCTGATTGTTTTCTGTATTTTACTGCTCCATGTGGTAACAAAAACTCCCAGCCACAATCGTATTGAATTAAATGTGCCCGTCCACAGCACAGGCCACTTAACTCTAATCCAGCTCCTACACACACACACACACACACACACACACACACACACACACACACACCAAGGGCTCAGTTTTCAAGGTATGGATATAAACGTAGCTGCAGACAAGGCAGTGTTCATGAACAGCTCCCAAACAGTTCTCAGACTAGGCCAGCACAGGTTCAGTTTTCTGTGTAAACAAATCTGGAGACTTGCGTGGGGTTTGTGTTTTCTCAGACCAACTGAACACTGTATACACAACAGAGGGTTCTCTTATTCCTGAGAATTAGGACCCTTGCTCAGAACAACAAAACTGAAACTTCCAAGCAGCAAATCTGGTGTTGATCAAACATGCCAGCTTGCTTGAGAGGAGGAGGAAGAGGAGGAGGAGGAGCCTGCGTATTAATTAGTACTAGCGTCTCATCTTGCCCAACAGCCCTTCTGTCCATTTTCCTCAGCCAGTTTTAGAATCAAAAGCAGTTAAAATATTGGGGGGGGGACCCTCCTTTCAGTGAGATGGAAAGCCAGCAGGCACCTGTGGCCCACCTGTCTGGTGTGATTATGCTAGGTATTTGCCAAAGTTTGTGGCAGAACCCTCCTTTTAAAGTCTCGCTAAGGTGCCAGGACGAGATTCTCCTGCCTCAACCTCCCGGATTCTGGGATTACAAGCATGCCAACCATAATCCTGGCACACACACACTTTAATGTTTGTACAGACATGTGCACACTTGGTTGCAGTTAGCATTTGGCTTCCATTTAGACTAGAGAATTCGCACCTCAGATGCACCGGCACCAGGTGAGCCGGATGGCCCTAGCCTCGCCTATGCTCTGTTGGCAGCATACTCAAAAGGGTAGTGAATCCGAAAGGCTCTGGCATGGCACCCCGCGAACCCCAGAGTAGATCAAAGTCCTAACTTCACCATGCCATAGGATCCCTTTCCCTTTCGATGGAACCTACTGCCGCGTCCTCTGACTCACATAGTTGGTGGTGTTTTTCCTTTTGGTGGCTTAGATAGGAAACTCAGAGCCATTGTATGAGCTCCGAGGACACCTCACCCTGGGGTGCGTGGGTCTTGGGAAGCCGGCTGCAGAAAGTTGCAAAGGCATGTGCTGATTTACATGAGAAAGGGGGAGGCGCGTGGCTCAGCTGGCGGCTGCCGCGCAGATGACAGATCGCCCCACCCGCGGCCCCTCCCCCTATGCCTCTCCTTCCGCGGAATCGTGGGTTGTCTGCTGCGGTCTGTCCTGCGCTGATTTCCATGACAAAGCGCATGTTTACCTGCGGCTGCAGCCCAGGCGGGCGGGCCTTTGTCCTAGGATCAGATTACCCTGGCAGCTGCTTGTGGCTAGCCGAGAGAGAGAGAGTCACGCATGCACCTCGCTCGGAACTTTCCGCTCGGGAATGGGTGGCAATGGGCTGAGAGTTTTGGACGAGGAAGGCTATAACAGGGGGAAGGCTGCTTTTAGTTTGCGCATAGGATCGTGATTCTCAACTAGAGTTAGCGCCCCCGGGGGCTTCCGAAGGGTGGCGATGCTGGAGAGGTGCATCTGTGCCAGGAAAGGGTGGTCATCCATGGACCAACGGATGAAGGTGCGACTTGAAGGCGTAGTGACTTGAGTCACGAAGTCTTCCTTAATTGAGGCGAAGTCGAGACGGTTCCATGCAGCTGGGCCCAGGCCACACAACGCTCTCGCCTCACCTGATGAGGAAGAAGTCCAGAGCGCTGTGCGACCGACGGAAAAAAAAAAAAAAAAAAAAAAAAATGACCAGCCAGCCGTCCCCACCTCCCTACCTGGGGTCTAATTTCCTAGGCTCCGTCCTAGGGCGGGAGAGTTTAAAGATTAGGCTCAGAGAGTCCCCTAAACAATAACCTCAAAAGCCTAGCGCTGTCAGGCTTGACGTTACTAGAGTCTCGCTGTGTGCACACGTGCGGTGCACAGCCTCCCCACGAAAAGTCCCAGCGGGACACAGCAGCACCCAAAGGCCACTCGCAAGGAGCCGTAGACAAGCCTTGGGACCTTGGAAGCTTTCAGTGCTCCAGGCTTTCCTGGCCTCCCCCACCTCCCTTTTCTGTGAGCATCTGCCCTGGAGAACAGATGTGGGCACCTGCAGTGACAGGCCGCATATGCTCTGTCCTATTCACAGGCATTCAGACGTGGTACAATGAGCAGCTTTTGTGTGCAGAGAGTCACTAAATATATTAATCTGTGCTCCCCAGAGCACCGGGCTGTTTAATTTTTCACTAGCAATAACATCTGATCTAATCCTTAAATCGGCTCCCAAAAGCCTTCCCTCCCACCCACCCCCTCTCCTGAAAAAAAAAAAAAAAAAAAAAAAAAAACGTGTGAAGTTATTCAACTTCCCACCTGTTGCCTGATGTATTGGGCCGGGTCACTGCAACTTCTAATGTTGGGTCCGACAGGGGGGCAGGTGCTGAGAATTGCTTGCTACACGAGCATGGTGTGTTTATCAGAAGGAAAATGAATACTAAGTGTGCAGTGTGGTTCCCCAAATGTTGTGCAAACAAAGGACAATAATTATTAAACAGCTTCCAAAGCAACTCAGCACACTTACCCTGCCTGCATGAGCACCTTTAAAAATATACATTGAGTTCCCATTTATCTTTGTGTTAATTAAACTCTAGTGGTTATTATAAGTACTGGTCAATAGGCTATACAGCCCAAAGGTAACATAAATCTCAGATGTCTTTTTTTTTTTTTTAAGCAATTTTGTTGCAGAACTCTTTTATCTTAGCATCCCTTATTCCATTTTGATTTGTTTTTGGCCACAATGAATCCTTTACTGCCATTGTGGCTGTCACAATGCACAGGGACATCAGGCTGTGAATGAAGACAGAAGCAGTTTAAACAAGCCAAACCCTTTCTTTCCTTTCTGTTCATTGTCTTATGAATGGGCCTTCGGCTGCATTCTGCTGCTAGGAGACCAGACTTGCAAAACTCTACCCCAGTAAATCTGCTGCGGGAGAAAGGAAACAAAAAAAAAAAAAAAAAAAAAAGTCCACACGTTTTCACCTCAGCACATTTCTTGATCTCAAAGTATGTAAAGCATACTTTCTAATATTGCATTTAAATTTCCTGTCTTCATTTTCGTCCCTCCATTCCACCACTCCTGTGGATTACCGTCAACATTTGTTTTCAAAGTATGATTTTTTTTTTCTTTTAGGAAAATGAGAACTGGGCATGGGCACATATCCATCACACTAGCAGGATGTGTGTACTGCTAGTCAGTGGTATGACTTTTAGTTATGATATCACAGCTATTACCTGTGTCAGTGATGACTGGAGTTGTTCCTGCTCCCATTGATAAGTTGAGACAAGAAATATCACTGCTTTCCAGTTATGAAGGTCCTAAGAACCATTCTTATCACTTGCTGGCTGGTGATTCCCCTTTCCTCAAGGATAGATGGAGTCCTGTGACCACTGTCCAACTCAGTGGGAAACCAGATGACTCAGAGGTAAGGACAGGGTCAGGCGTAGCAGGAAATGGGAGGTTGTTCATTCTGTGCTCACAAGGCATGGAGTCTGCCGAAGACTAGACATGCTGCCTGCTTCTGTAACAAGTATAACAAGTAAGTTTCAAAAGGATTTCTTGTTTTTCCATTCCCTGAAAGGATTTGTGCAAGATTACCATTCTTCCTTAAAAGCAGATTTTTATGTGGAAATACTTTTGCCCAATTTCTTTAATACACATAGGGTTTTAGCCCTCATATTTCTTCTCTGGTCAGTTACATCGTTCAAGAAATGTCCTCACCTAAAGTTGTTCAAGCAGTTGGAGCTGGAGAGATAACTGAACTGTGAAAGCATTTGCTGCTTCTTTCAGAGGTCTGGGGTCAGATTCC
This sequence comes from Phodopus roborovskii, assembly GCF_943737965.1. Taxonomy (NCBI): domain Eukaryota; kingdom Metazoa; phylum Chordata; class Mammalia; order Rodentia; family Cricetidae; genus Phodopus; species Phodopus roborovskii. Next base: position 1,019,327 of record NW_026126611.1, on the reverse strand, counting down.
TAGTGTTTACACGGCACCTTACAACGGCCCTTGACTCCAGTTTCAGAGAATCTGACACCCTCTTCTGGCCTCTGGAGGTATCAGTCACGCACATGTATTTGCATACATGCAAGCAAAATGTGTACGTGTGAACACACATATACACACACACACAATAAATCTTAAAGTTGATCAAGTATTCCTTAATCTCTTTACTTCCAAGTGAGATCTATGGTAATGCAATCTGACATTGTTAGTAGGGGTCATCTGTGTCCTGTGTCTCCTCTCCTGTTATCACAATGAACCAACCTTTTGCTCATTAATTTTCTCTGTGGATCTAGACAGCTGTTGGAGCACTCATTAGTTTCATTCCTTTCTTGATGTCTGAATATGGTAATTTCTTATTTCATCAAGCTTTGCGGTTGTTTGAAGAGGGAGGAAAAGTTTTTTTGGGGTTCATAAGTGGAAGCTGAAACAAATATTTTCAACAAAAGTAACAGAAAATCCCAGCTCTGTATTTAATACATGAAGAGACTTTGTGTTATTCCATTTGTTGGGAGGGTGTGGTCTAAGTGTGAGTAATTTGATGCTCAACTCATCACTCAACCCAAGGTTTGCATCTGCCCTGTGCTTGATGGGCTCCTATACCCTGGGAAATTTCTCATACAGCAGGGACCATGAGAAAAGGAAGGGCATATTCTTCCTAGATGATACCCTTTGCCAACTGTGAAACATCAAGTAACAATGTCTGCATAGCTGTGGTTTTCAGATGAACTGCACCAAGTGAAACTTTGGGCATTGTTTCTACTGATGTGTGTGTGTGTGTGTGTGTGTGTGTGTGTGTGTGTGTGTGTGTGTGTGTGTGAAATTGGGAGGGGTGTTTTGGAGGGGGACATTTGAGGAGAGTTGATAAAGATTATGAGCATGGAAAACCTATCAGTGGCCACATCCTCAAGAAAGAATGATTCTCCTTTCCCTAGAAACTACCCATGGCCAGCAACTGCTTAGTCTTGTCTACCTCATATGCCAGAATTTTGGCTTGCTCGATCTTGTGTAGGTAAACACAGCTATTTTGAGCTCATGATTGCGGTAGTAACATCATGTCTGGGTGGCAGCATTTCAAAGAACTTCTCCCCATCCTTTGGTTCTTATATTCTTTATAATTTTTTTAAGATTTATATGTGCATTGGTATTTGGCCTGCATGTGTGTCTGTGTGAGGGTGAGGGTGTCAAATCCCTTGGAACTGGATTACAGACAGTTGGCATGTGGGTTCTGAGAAATGAACCCCTAACCCTCTCCATGTTAGTTTGACTTCCAATCTCTTAAGTTTGAACTTTCTGTTTCTTCTTCCAGAGACCTAATTTGTTTTCTTAGACAGAGTGCTCACTGCGTAGACCAGGCTCTGTGTTCTAGGATTAAAGGCCTGTACCACTATACCCAGCAACTCAACATCCTTTATTTCTGGTGTTTTGAAGTTTTGTGGGGATATATCTTGATGTAGATCTTTTGAGGTTTAACTTTATTAGCACTGGCTGGCATTTCCAACATGAAAACTTGTCTTCTAGATGTGAGAAGTTTTCTTGAATTATTTCTTTGGTGATTTTCTTCTCTTCATAAAAAAGAAAAAAGAAAAAAAAAAAAAACCAAACCTCTTTCTCTGTCATTTCTATTTTGGATGTAAGGACACTTGTTTTTATATCTGATTGTCTTATATTTTTGCTTCCTCGGCCTCTCTGTGTTCCATCATCCTACAGATATCATTTGTTGCGGAATATTATTTTAAGATGCGTTATACTCATTTATGCTATAGAACACTTGTTTTAATGGTGCAAAGATGTATTGCATTCTTCTTATGTTACATTTGTTTAACTGTGAAGCTGTGTTATTTTGCCCATCTAAAACACATGATTGGTCTAACAAAGACCTGAATGGACAACAGCTTGGCACGAAAAAATAGGTGGGGCTGGCAGGCAGAGAGAATAAATGGGAAGAGATGGGGGGAGCAAGAGAAGAAGGAAATCGGGGGAGCCACCCCACTACCGAACCAGCAATGGAGTGAAAAGAAGGAAGGAAGGAAGGAAGGAAGAAGGAAAGAAAGGTATATAAAATAGAGAGAGATAAAAGCCCAGAGGCAAAAGATAAGCAGGATATATAATAAAATAATAATAATAATAATAATAATAATAATAAATTTTTAAAAAGCTGATTACGAACAAGCCAAGCTAAGGCCAGGAATTTATAAGAAAGAATAAGTCTCTGTGTGTGATTTATTTGGAAGCTGAGTGGCAGGCTTCCAAAAAGCAGAGCCAAAAAGAGTCAAACACACACACACATACACACACACACACACACACACACACACACACACACACCAACAACTACAGCAACAAAAACTACAGCCAACAACTCTCATTCATCATTTGATTTATGTAGTAATTTATCACTCATGAATTTATTATTTTAATTTTTAAGATTCCCTCTTATTCTAAGTATCCCTTTATGTCTTTTTTCATGAATGTCATATCTTTTGTAATAGCAGATATAGTTTTCCATAACATTTTTCTCTTCCTTTCATTTTTTTACTTTTGCTAATATCTTTATTTTTATTAGTTTTTTTTCCTTGGTTGTAAATTTTTAGGAAACATGATTTGGAAAGTCCTGGGTGGCACATGAGGACCATCACGTTGGCAGTTGCATGGAGCTTTGGTCTGCTTATCTCCACAGTCTACCCAAATTCCCTCTTGCCTCTCATCATGAAATCCCTTCTTTGAGAATTTTGTCTCCTTGGATGCTGTCGATGATCGGTCCTTTCTTTCCTAATACTCTCATCTCCCAAACACTGTGTTAGTTTGCCCTTTGTTGGCCCTCAGTCCACTCTGTACTCCAGAGAGAGTACAGGCTTTTCACATAGACCTTGTGCTGGCGCCCAAGATCAGAATGCCAGGACACCTGGGTTCTAGTAAAGTCTGTCTTTTAGGTTCATTGACTTTTTCTTTTTCTTGTATTGTAGAAATAAGTCAGAAAGACGCTTTGGATCAATTGAGGGCTCTACTATCAGGTTCCATTCACTTCCCAAAGTACCCCACACTTCAAATAGCATCCTCATAGACTTTGAACTCTGAACTATTTGGAACACAAACATTTTAACTCTTGCTGTTTCACTGGTGTTCAAGTGTCTGGTGTGTTCATTTGAGTCCTCGCCCATAATGAGCTCCTTAAGACTAGAAGCCACTTCACATATTTTTGGTGAAACCCAACTATTCACAACCAGCAGGTTCTGAACAATGTCGATTTAACTTAGGGGACAAAACCCAATGGCAGCTTGATTATCAGAAAGATGTCTTTCCAAACCCTTTAATATATCCATGGTGCAATTTCAACTTTGTTGTATGTTTTGAGTGCTCCACCAGGTGTCCTACCAGAGATCCTGAAGGAAAATTGCAGAATGTTTTCCCTACTTTACTTCCTTGAATGAAGTTTCAAGGAAACCAGAATGAACAGATAAGCTTTGGGATGCATCTTAATCAATTTGGTGTATTAATAATTATATTTTGTCAGGAGTTTACATTAAAATATTACATTGATCTCAAGGCCATTCTGTCTTACAAGTGGCTGAACGAGTGCTCTCCTGATTTCGGAGAACATGGAGTGGAAACTACAGAAATGAATGAAATTGTGTTGTATTCAAGAACTGGGGCATGTGATGTGAACTTTTGCTACAAGGATAAGCCTGAGGGTGATCTGAGTGTTTAGATCATATTCACTGAAGAAAAGTGTTTGACTGCATGTCAAACCTCAGTTAAAAGTACCCTTGGATGTTTGTCTCAGTTGGGGTTTCTGTTGCTGTGATTGACCAAAAGCAACTTGGGGAGGAAAGGGTTTATTTCATCTTCTAACTCTTAGGGTTACACTCCACCGCCAAGGGAAAACCGGGCAGGAACCAAAAGCAGGAACTAAAAGCAGGAACTCGGTCAGAAGCCATGGGGAAACTGGCTTGTTTTCCATTGGCATGCTTCCTGTTTTACTATACACACCAGGCCTCCCTTACTCAGGGGTGACACTACCCCACAGGGATGTGCTCTTCTACTGCAGTCATAAAGCAAGAAAATGCCCTAAAGATTTGCCTAAAGACAATCTGAATGAAATAGTTTCTTCATTGAGGTTTCTCTTCCCAGATATCTCTAGCTTGTGTCAAGTTGAAAAAAAAAAGAAAAGAAAGAAAGAAGAATTGATTTCTTATCGCCCCACACACAAATACATTACTATTAAACCATAGTCATTCCCTTCTTTTGTTTATCCCCAAGACCTCATGTTAATATCAATATCACAGTATAAAATATAACGTTAAAAGTGCCAAGGCTTTAGAATTTTCAACACTTTAAAAAGTCCAAGTTCTATTTAAAAAGTCAATGTCTCTTTAAAAGTCCAAAGTCTCTCAACTGTGAGCTCCTATAAAAATCAAAACAAGTTAAATATTTTCTTGCTCCAAGAGGGTAAAACCATGGCACAGTTATATTCAAATCAAAGCAAAACTAAAGTTCAAGAGTGTGAACCTTGGTGTCGGATGTCTGGGACCCATGATCTTCTGGGCTCTAAAGGACTTGAGCAATTCCATCCACAGCACACATAGTACATTTCACAAGCTCAGGATGACTGCATTCCACAGCTGCTGTGGTCCTTGATGGCCACATCTATGGTACTAATGTCTCCAAACTGCTGGGATCTTTGCTGGAACTGGATTGCACCTTCACCTGTGTCCTCTCCTGGACTCTCATGGTGACAAGCCTCAGCTGCTATTCATAACTCCTTCATGTCTTCAAGTACCTTCCAGTACCCCCTGGAAGATTCTTACACATTACACAGTACAAGGTATAGACTTGGCCATGGCTGGACCACAGCTTCTGTGTGCTAGCACTGATGAAACACTTCCCAGAAGACATTGCCTCAATGATGCTGGCCTGCTCTTGTCCCAGCAAAGCAAGTCTCGTTTTAATGGTTCTTGTCTTTTGTTAAACATAGCCCATTATTCAGTTATTGCCAACTAGGACCACAGGTTCTTTTTATTGTTATTAATTTTATTTTATGTGAAGGAGTGCTTATGAATGTATGTGTTTGTCTGGTGCCTTAGAAAGTCAGAAGGGGACATCAGATCCCCTGGGGCTGGAATTATAGATGGTTGTGAGTTGCCCTGTGGGTATTAGAAATCAAATTTATGTCCCCTTCAATAGCAACAAGTGCTCTTAACCACTGGGCCAATTCTTTAGTTCCTAGACCCTTAATTCAAAATATGGAATAGCCCTGATAGTGCCTTTAAGAGACTCTCAAGCTTCCCTCTGAACCTCAAAAGTCAGGCTTGCATCACCTGCATCATTCATTTAAGTTCACACAGCAGCTCAGAAAGCTCATAACACTCAATGAATGGCCTTTCTAGTCCAAAGCTCCAAAGTCCTTCCACAATCATTCCCCAAACATAGTCAGGTCCGTCACAGTAACCTTGTTAGTATTTCCATTACTGTGATGAAATACCATGACCAAAACCGAGTTGGAGAGGAAAGGATCTATTTGGTGTGTATATATCCTGGGTTATAGTTCATTGAGGGGAGGCCAAGGAAGTAACTGGCTTGCTTCCCGTGGCTCGTTCAGATTGCTGTATTATACAAGGCAGGACTCTCTGCACAGGGGTGGGCACTACCCCCTGGAAGGCTGTGCCCTCCCACGTGCAATTATTGGTCAAGAAAATATCCCACAGGGTTGCCTGTACAGGCCATCCGATAGCAGTGTTTTCTCCGTTGAGATCTCCCTTGTGTCAAGCTGACAAAAATCCAACCTAAACATGTTGGAGAGGTTGGTTTCTAGACTGACAAGTATCATCAGGCCATAGCAGCAATTGCCTGAGAGAAAAACTTAGTATAGTGTTTTGAATGAGAATGTCTTCCATAGGCTCAGATATTGAATATCTGCTCCCCAGTTTGTTGACAGTCTGGGTAGGTTTGGAAGGCATAGCCTCATTTGTGGAGGTATGTCATCTGGTGGTGGGGGTGTTGAGGTTTTAAAACCTTGAACTATTCCCCTTTCCCTTCCTCTGCTTCTCGGAATGTGATTGGAGATGTGAGCTTAGCTACCCTTGCTGCCACACTTCTGCACTGGGATGGTGATTCAGTCTGGAACGGTAGTCATGGTGTTTTATTGAAGCAACAGTAAAGTAACTAAGAAACGGAGAAAGTACCCAAAGACTGGCAGAGGTGGAAGCTACACTGGGAGCCATTGGGCTGTCTCTACTATTCCCAAGTCTGCTGAGGCTGTAAATGATATTGCTGCCACACCTGAAAGATTGGAGGGCTATCAGGGTGGTGGTGGCAATTGCAACTTGGATCTCACAATTTCGGGAGACCTTCAAGTTGCTAATCAAGCAGGACCTGTGCATGCCCCAAAAGAGACTTCGATTTAGTCAGGGAAACCACCACCCCTGCTGTGGCATTGCCTTAGGAAAGTCTGCTTTAATCGTGACACCTTGAGACGACTCTTAGATGGCCCTACTCAGTTAGATGTCTTCGCTGCAGTAGATTGACAATGTCTTCGCTGCATGCTGGCCCTGTGCTGCCAATGAAGTTTACTCCAAGTGGGTTTTAATGCCTATTTATAGCCTTTTATCGTGGGTAGGGTAAGCTGAGTTAGTTGCATGAACAGATGAGCCCACAGCTGCTAGCTCAGGACACAGCACCCAGCAGAGGTGGGCTGTTGCAGAACTGAGACTGTGAAGAGCTGCCAACGTGTTGGGAAAGTATGATGCAGAGAAGAACAGAAACAGCAAAATGTAAAACACTGCAGAATGCTGAGGCTGGAAAAACTGCAAGCTGCAGCTGCTTCAAGAGTCCCTCGGAATTGCTGCTACCTCTGGCTGCTGAGGGAGCGTCCGCGAGCTGTTAGGCTAAAAAAGGCTAAAAAGCCACGACACCATAAGGACAATACAAGCAGCTGGGTGTGTTGACTCAACCGCTTTTAAAGCCAAAGCTGCAACCTTGAGATCCAAGGGGTTTCAGCACCCCAAGCTGGAGGCTACCGACACAAAGGGACTACATTTTGCCCATTGGTGATTTCCATCCAAAATACTGCCCAAGACAGCCCGAATGTGTCCCAATAGTGACCAGCGTCCTTGCCTGTGACCACTCCGTATATGGACCCTCAGCCCTTGGTGCTCTGGTGTGCAAGCTGCACTGCCCTTCAGTACTGCTATTTCCAGGAAGATTCAAGACCAGGCCAGTGCCCTCCCAGACTCCTACACGTGGCAGGGACACAAGTTGAGGTCTATGGGGTGACCAGGGTTTCCAGCCAGTATTCTCCGCGGCCTGTGGGTATGCACTGCCTGAGCAGGATAAGGGGGTGCCAGTGCCAGCCGCCACTGGATCCTGAAGATGATTCAGTCTCTGGGACAAACCCGTCTATCGCAGTCCCGGCTACCCAGGGGTGGGCGGGCCTCTTAGGCTAGTCCCCGGTTGCTAGGTAACAGGTTGAGGCTTCCCTCTTGCGCAGTGCCTGAGCACCACCCACCTCTGGACCCGCTGTAGCGCCTGCGTACTACTACATCCCTTCCACCCCTCTCCTCTCCAGTTATGTAAACGCTAGCTTCACCTTGTCCAGCAAGGCCCATCAGCGGGCGGAAGTGCACATTGCGGAAGCGGAAATGAGCATGCCCGAGGAGACTGCGGATCTGGAATCGCGTTGACGCGTCTGCAGCTACTGCAGCGCTCCTCTAGGTAGGCCGTGCACAGGGATCGGCCCTCGGCCGTGCCTCGGCCTTCGAGCCTGCGGACCCGGGGCTCCTCCCAGCGTCCAGTCCGCTGTCTGTCCGCCGTGACCCCGCCCTTCGCCCCTGGCGGCGCCGGTGCGGTCCCCGGAGGAGGAGCAGGGCAGCCGTCCTCCCTGCAGGTGCAGCGGGGTGGAGGCTCTTCCTGAGCGCGGCCGCAGGACGCGGAGGACCAGCGAGGTAGAGTCTCGGGCTGGTGCAGGGGCTGGGGAAAGAGGGGCTGCTACCTGCAAAGCCTGCGGTCGGGGAGATGTGGGGCGTGAAAGGGACTGACTGGGCCTCAGAAGTGTGGAGTTCCTTCCTCTGGGGAGGGGATTGTCCTTTCTGTTCAGGCTTTGTCTACATTTGCTCTCAGACCTTCCCGTCTTAGGGACTGACTGTTAGCCACGACCACGTTCTTCAAGCAGCTCTCGCCATTTCCCACTTCTTCCATGCATTAGTGACCTTGACTGACGTTGAAAGAGTCACGTCTCCAGGCTCAGCACCTCAAATACTGTCACTGTGTGTGTGTGTGTGTGTGTGTGTGTGTAGATATAGCTACAGATATTGCAATAGTAGGTTTAACATAATATTTGTGTCCACCCAATTTTTGATGCCTAAATTACTAATGACAACTTCAAATTCTACCAGGAACCAGCATCTATTAGTAACCAATGATAGTCCTGTGAAAGTTCCTTTTTTAAGCCTAGAGTTTTTACAGTTTCTTCATAAGTATAATGGAGCTTGTAGCTTTTGCCGCACATCAGTCAGTGTGTTTTGCAGGTTAGTATTTGTGTGTGTGAGTGCCCAACTCTGCCTGGCTAGTGAGTGCACTATAAGATGAGATTGTCTCTCTGCCCTAGGTCCTCAAGAGGCATTATTTTGTGTTGCTTTTTGTATATTAAGGATTTGTTTTTGTTAATATTTTATCAAAGGACTTAGTGGTTTGATGCCATGTTAAACAAACAAAAGAGGGATTATTATTTTTTCTTTATTGGTGGACCTGTTACCTGCCTGAAGAATGTCTTTCATTTATATATAAGGACATATGTAAATACATCTTCTCAGTAAGAATTCTGGTGGTACTTTCTCATATTTTGAATTCTGACTCAAACTATTTTGTATCGATATTTTAGTTTTTCCATAGTCACTCAAATGCTGCAACTGTTTAGCATAGTGCATTCTCTTTCAAAGATTTATTTATCTATTTATTTATTTATTTATTTATTATGTATACAATGTTCTGTCTGCATGCATCCCTGCAGGCCAGAAAAGGGAAACATCTCATTATGGATGATTGTGAGTCACCATGTGGTTGCTGGGAATTGAACTTGGGTCCTCTGGTAGAACTGCCAGTGTCCTTAACTTCTGAGCCATCTCTCCAGCCCCCTTAGTCCATTTTTATGCAGCTTCTCTTCTTAACACCTTTACTGAGTGTACATGACAGGTTTACTGCATAGTTTGATACATTTTAACATTTGTTTTAAATGCATGTGTCAGTTTGATACATTTTAATGTTTGTGTTAAATATGTGTAATGGCATAGTGATGGTAGTATCCATACCTGTCATTTCCAGAGTACATCCTTGGGCATGCTTTCTTCCTGTCAGCCTCACTCCACTGTTAGATCACAGACCCACCACATGCCTGTGTCACCTAGAACGGAGCTTAGCCTTTCATGCCAATCTTTAAGGAAACCTTGAATAATAGTTTTACTTTTATTTAGTCCCTTCATGTCTTGTGACTCCTGGGAGGCTAGCTCACATGGTTTGGAACTATACCCACACAAAACAAACAACAAAACCAAAAACCATTATAGTCAGAAACTCCCTTTGTTTCTTGTAAAGGGAAAGAATTCTGTCTCCCTTCAGGACCTCATCACTGCCATCTGTGGTTTGCTGCTTTACCTCTCTTAATATTGTGGGAACTGAACGGTCTGGTTCTTTGCCTTAATCACCCCTGCCACCTATTAATTAACCTCTTATTTGGACCTGAAGGATTGCATCCTACTTCATTGTCCCGTCATATGGCTGGCTGCCTATGGCCGTTCCAGCCATAACCCTAATAAAGCTCCCATCTGAAGGGAAATCATGTCAGCCTCTTTTCTACAAAGCAGTAACTTTTTTTTTTTTTTTTTGTAATGTATGACAATCTCTAGTCTGCTATTGTCAAACAGACTTGCTTAGCTATTAGTGAACTAGAATTTTATGACCATCAAGTCAGTTTGCTGGGTTTTTTTGGGGGGGTGAGAGAGTCTGTCTACTATTATTTATCAAGTTATTCAAACCAGGTGTGATGTGTGATGGCATATATCTTTAATCCAGGCACTCAGCAGGAAGAGGCAGATGGGTTTCTGAGTTCAAAGCCAGCCTGGTCTATAACCAGAGTTACATGGTGAGACCCTGTCTCAAAAAAGGGGTGGGGGGGTTGGGGTAGTATTTTGAAGGTTACTAGTGTTTCGTGTCACAATTTATATTTTAGGTTTGAAAATTAAGTACTAGGTGGGAAATAATTACCCGTTTAAAAACTTAGCTCAGGCTGAGGTGGTTTAGTGGGTGACAGTGGCTGCTGCCAAGCCCGAAGGCTTGAGTTTGATTCCTAGGACCCACGCGGTAGAGGAGAGTCAACTTGCACAAACTGGCCTCTGATCCCCACACATGCACCGTGACATGTATGCATTGCCAGGCCTGCCTGCCGCTGCTCCAAAAGACAGAAGTGAAAGCAAAGTACAAAAACTTACCTCTTTAAATTTAACAACAGTAAGAGAAATCTCAAAAGACTGCTATGTCGTGTGTTGTCCTTGTGAAAGTCCCGATCTAGAAATTAATACGTGTTTAATAAAAGTGTTGTCTAATTTCCACTGAAAACTCTGCACTCCTGTCAGTATGTCATTAGTGTGGCGTCTGTCACAAGTGCACCTGCTGTGGTGAATGTCACGTGTCTAGAAGTAACTCCAGGGCTGGAGAGACGGCTCAGCCGTTAAAGGCCAGGCTCACAACCAAAAATATAAAATATAGACATAACGCCATAGCCTCCTGATTATGAATTTATTTCCTTTTTTTTTTTTCTTTTTTGCAGACATATAGAACCAATTATGGGGGTGAGAGGCCTACAGGGCTTTGTGGGAAGTACCTGCCCACATATATGTACCGTAGTAAATATCCGAGAGCTGGCAGAGCACCACCGGACCAAGTATCCTGGACATACTCCTACGATTGTGGTGGATGCCATGTGTTGCCTCCGGTACTGGTACACACCAGACTCTTGGATCTGTGGTGGCCAGTGGCGAGAATACTTTTCTGCACTGAGAGATTTTGTAGCAGCCTTCGAGTCCGCTGGCATCAAGCTGATATTTTTCTTTGATGGCATGGTGGAGCCGGGTAAGAGAGACGAGTGGGTAAAGCGAAGGCTGAAAAACAACAGGGAAATCTCCAAGATTTTCCACTATATCAAGTCAAAACGAGATCAGCCAGGCAGAAACATGTTCTTCATTCCCTCCGGGCTGGCCATATTTACACGATTTGCTCTAAAGTCTCTGGGCCAGGAAACTTTCTGTTCACTACAAGAGGCAGACTATGAGGTGGCTGCTTACGGTCTCCAGCACCACTGCCTGGGGATCCTTGGGGAAGACACTGATTACTTAATTTATGACACTTGTCCCTACTTGTCAATTGGCGACCTCTGCCTGGAGACCCTCGAAACCGTCATGCTCTGCCGAGAGACGCTCTGTGAGAGCCTAGGCCTCCACGTGGCAGACCTTCCTCTGCTGGCCTGTCTGCTCGGCAATGACATCACCCCAGAAGGCATGTTTGAAAGCTTTCGGTACAAATGTCTGTCCTCCTATGCCTCCGTGAAAGAGAACGCTGGCAAAAAAGGAAATATTATCTTAGCCGTCTCAGACTACATCTCCAAAGTTCTTCACTTATATCAAGGTGAGAAAAAGATAGAAGAGCTCTTACCCTTGGGACCAAACAAAGCTCTTTTTTACAAAGGAGTGACCTCATATCTTTTGCCAGGGCAGACATCTCCATGGTTAGTTCAAAAACCCAAAGTCGTAATAACAGACAAGCAAGTGGCAAGTTTAAACCCTGAGCCTAAGCAAGAGGTTCCCATGTGTGTAGATCCTGAATCCAAGCAAGATGTCCCTGTGTGTACCGATCCTGAGTCCATGCAAGAAGTCCCCATGTGCACAGACCCTGAATCCAAACAAGAAATCCCCATGTGCACAGACCCTGAATCCAAACAAGAAATCCCCATGTGCACAGACCCTGAATCCAAACGAGAAGCTTCCATGTGTCCATACCCAGAGGACAAGCAAAAGTTACCTTCAGAAACAGAGGCTCAACTTAACGTGCAAGTACTCATGTGCATGCACCCTGAAATTAAACAAGAAGACACCATGGATTTAGAACCCGAGATAAAACAAGTAACCATGGTTTCAGAGTCGGAAGTCTTAAAGGTAAGTGGATATGCTCCCCCACCCTCCACTTCAGAGTCACGTCTGAAAGTATACCCACTAGCGGATTTGCTCATGAGAATCTGTTGATCATCTGAAGGGGACCGAAGGAAGACCCAGACTGGAGCCTCTTAAGTCTGGTTAGGAAGCTGTCACCATATATATAATACTGTAAGTACATTTGATATTGCCTCATAAATGAACTGGGAAAGAGCTGTCGGGATTATGAGGAGAGGACATTGTGTGTTAAAGTATAATATAAAGAAGAGGTTTCCTGCCAGGCATTGGTGGTGCATGCCTTTAATGCCAGCACTTGGGAGGCAGAGGCAGGTGGATCTCTTGAGTTCCCTATTTCCAAAAAACCAAAAAAAAAAAAAAAAAAAAAAAAAAAAAAAAGAGGTTTCCCAGTGGAGTCAGGCCTTCAGGAGGACAGCACTTGCCTTGAGTAGGTCAAATGTGGGGTTGTGGGAACCCTACAGATGTAGTGATTAAATTAGTGTCACTTTGAGACATACTGGTAAACTACCTAGGGCTTGGGGAGAGGGAAATGCCAGGGGTCTGGGCTAATTCTAAGTCAACGTTCTGTAGGCCTTGAAGAGCTCACGCCAGTGGAGAGTCACTGTTGAGTATGTATCCTTTTTCAGTTGACTCTCCCAACAGCCCTGTGACAGGTACTTTTCTCTCCCCCCACCCAGCTCCCACATCATGGCTTCCCCCTTGCTAAGCACGTGCTAACCCTTGAGTTACATTCCCAGCCTTACTATCTTTGGGTACTTTTAATAAGTTGGGCATCCAAAGATTGAAAGCTGAGAACGAACCGTGATTTTTACCCAAACTTTGAGTACTACATTGTGTCACCATCCTTCAAGCTACAGGTCTAGGAACTCTGCCTTACTTTTAAGACAAGAGTCTCACCATGTGGCTCTGGTTGTCTGGGAACTAACTGTGCAGACCAGGCTGGCTTTGAACTTACAGAAATCCGCCTGCCTCTGCCTCCCAGGTGCTAGGATTAAAGTCATGCACCACCATACCTGGCTTTCTCTCTTTTCATAGCCAGTCTTTCTGAGTCTGAAAGACCCGCAGAGCGTGGACCTTCACGCTCCCACTCAAGAAAGGCGACACCCCAGATCACTCAGGAGAAGCAGTCCCGATGCAAATAGCATGAGGAATTTTTATTCCAAGTGCATTGGGGTCCACAGTCATCAGACTGAGGACCTCCAGGGCAGAATTAGTTAGTTAGCTCATCTTCTGTTATCTTACTAGGCCAAGATTACGTACTCAAGGGCCTGTCTGTTGTAAACAGCAAGGAGTGTGACCTTGCCTATTTACTGGCAGAGGACAGGGTCTGGGATTTGAGGTTTTTAGGACTTTTTAGATAGTATTTCTAAACTTTTAGCTTCCTGGGATCATTGGAGAGTTAGGCTGTATTTTTCCATCCTTTCAAGTCTTGTTATATCTTTCCACGTCTGTCTTTTTCCCTAATGGCCACAACCACATATACATGCTTCTTCTCTATCAGTAGTCTAGAAATTAGATTGGACAGTTTTCATGGTACTGGATAAACTATAATAAGTAAAGGCCAGGGCAAGAACAACACTTAAGGTGGTATTAATATGACTGAATTAAGAATCATAAGTGATAGGAGATGCCATTATGTATATATGTTTCTCATACTGGTTAATAATAAAGCACTGTTGGCCAATAGGGAAGGAAGATAGGAGGGACTAGGAGACAAGGGGAAATAGGAAGTAGTAAGGAGGGTCAGCATGGAGAGTCTGGAGAGAACAGAACTGCCATTCCTCCGCTCTCGGTAAGACCATGTGGAAATACATAGAAATGGGTTAATAATTAAGACAGAGCTAGCTGATAAGAAACTAGCACCTGGCCAACAGCATAATATTAAATACAGAGTCTCTGTGTGTTAATTGGGGCTGGCGCAGCAACAGGACAAGACCAGGCGGCGGGTGGAAAAACCATATTCCTTACACATAAGTACATAAGTTAACTGGAAACATGAAACTTTCAGTAGGGAGTGTTATATCTCAAGGTACACACAGTTGCCAAAATTGTCAATTTATTGGAGGAGTGAGTATACATAATTCATTGTTACTTTATAGGCAAATTTGTAAAAATACAAACTCTTTAAATTAAAGGCTGGGGATGGTGGCACATGCCTTTAATCCTAGGATCTCTGTGAATTCAAAGCCAGCCTGGTCTACATAGTAAATTCCAACACAGCCAGAGCTATGTAGAGAGACCCTGTCTCAAAAACAAAAACAAATAAACAGAAAAGTCAGAAGTGAAAGAGAGAATTGAAAATTAGAAGTGAATTTGCCATTAAAAAAAAAAATCTGTAAGTTGAACATCTATATTGGAGTTTACATTGGAAGAGCTTCTCATTTTCAGGGGAGGGAACATGCGAATTGGTGCCCAACAGTCTCCCTGGAAACATACGTATAAGGTTACACTTGGTAATACATATGTATATATAAATACACATATGCATGCGATAGCAGTTAATGAAAAAGAGGCCTTATAATTGAAGAAGAGTGGGAGGGAAGGGGATGGAAAAGAGAAACACTTTAATTAAATTTCACAAACAAACTAAAACCTGGTAGTAGGATTGCCGGGTTTAAAGAAACCTAACAGTGAAGTAGGCATTATGTCAAGTGTGTAGTAAAGAGAGGAGACCTGAATAGACCCGAGTAAATATTTGGTGTTTACTGATACCATCAGCGGTCAGACTTGTTAAGCACATTCTGTGTATCTGCTCATTTAAGCCGCAGTGATCAGTGGCTTTTTAAATAAAACTTGTGTTGTAAATAAACCAATGAATAGGGTGATTAAGACTCAATCTCAACAGTGAATCGACATAACTAGTTCTACTTAGGTGCATATAAATTAAATCCAAAAATCTGGTAGCCCAAGTCATTCTAACAAAATATTTTAAATGTCTTCTGATAAACAGTTTGGATTTAAAATTTTGAATAATATTGTAGACAAAACATAGACTTTATTCCCACAATGAAGAAATGAGCTCTTTATAGGGCAGAAGAAAAAAAAAACAAAAAAAAAAAAAAACCTACATGTAGGTCATTATAGATCCTTTGGTCTGAACTGTGACTTTACTGAGAAAACAGAATTTAAATCACATCTTATGGCCTGCCATGTAATGTGCAGGGAACAAATAAAGTGCTGGAAAATGGCTTTTGCTAATTATTAAAGCCAGGTGCAATGGAACATAAGCAAAAAGGGAGAGGGGGAGAAAGGCTGGACAAAGACTACACCACAGCTTGGAGCACCAAGGTGTTTGATATGAGAAGAGTTGAGTCCCATGAGCCAAGGGTGGTTAGTCCCAGTTGGAAATCGGGGATGGGTGTGTGGAGAAGGTAGGTCATGATGTGAGAGGCAAGGAAACTGTGGTAGGAAGGACAGGTGGGATTTCTCCTTCTAACGCACAGGGTGGAGGTGATGTCCCCCGGGGTGAGTATACAAAGAGATACAGGAGATTTGAGACCCGTGGGACCAAGAATGTCACGGTGAAATCTGTGGTACCCATTTGGGGCCTTACATGGGGAAGCAGACTCATCTGTTTCTGAGAAGACATGGTGGTCGGATGAGTGAGGAGTTGGTAAGGGGAGAAGCCATGCTGGGGCTAACAGAGGGACCCTCTGTAACAACCCTCGTGGAAAACAGTGAACGTGTTTACTGGGAGATCTCAAGTACACATAATAATAAGACACTGCACAGCAAGTGTAAGATTGGTAGATTGGAGGCCACAGGAGAAGGGTAATGCAAATAAAGTTTTGAACTTGTTAGTCCAAAAGAAAGGAAACATAAATACCACTTGATGTCATGTGTTTGAATGCCAGTTCCCCATTTGAGCATCATAGATAAACTGATAAGTGGTAGTGACTGTTTCTGTTTGAAACCCAGAAGTGTGTTTGTTTTCAAGGAGAAATCTGTTTGTTGTGTTTGAATCCCCAAAAGGCTGCCAGAATGCATCACGTCCACTCTGAGAGCTACCTAGTGTACAACATTATGAGCAGCGGAGAGATCGAGTGTAGCAACACCCTGGAGGATGAGCTGGACCAAGCTCTGCCCAGCCAAGCCTTCATCTACCGCCCGGTCCGGCAGCGAGTGTACTCGCTTCTACTTGGGGACTGGAAAGGTGAGAGCCAGTCGGTCTCTGATAAATGTAGGAGAGTGCATTCTCCATGGACAAGCAGGCAACAGGTTTTATTTGGCTGTAAAATCTGTATTTGAGAATGCTGCTAATGATTAAGACCACAAGACATTACTATCTAACTAGCACAATTGATCAGAGTCATTAATGAGAATTGCACCGTCACTATGAAATGTCATATTTCTATGTCTTAAAAGCATTTGTGCTTTTGAAAAACTGAAAACTTGTCTGCTACAGTCAGTCATATATGGTGTTTTGAGAGTACTATTTATGTACCCCTCAAAATAAGATTTTTCTAAATGGACATGCAAGGGCTTTATGTTCCTCCTACATCTAGTGACCCGTTGTCTTTACTCAGATGGAGCCAGCACTGGCCCAGTGGTCAAGGAGTGGTTTGTGTACCCTGGGAACTCCCTGAGGCACCCAGACCTTGTTCGGCCTCTGCAGATGACCGTTCAAGGTATGTACACCACAGTTGGCATTTTCTTAGGGCCACCAACCAGCTCCCAAATAATGACACAGAGACTTCTTACTAATTATGAAAGCTCGGCCTTAACTTAGGCTTGTCCCCCTAGCTCTTATAACTCAGTCTAACCTGATTCTGTTTGTCTCCGTTTTACCTCGGGGCTCTTTACTTTTCTTTGTTTCAGTATGTCTTGCTTTCCTGCTTCCTCCGTGTCTGTCTGTCTGTCTGGCCACTGGCTGGGCTGGCTGGCTCCCTGTTTCTCCTCACCCACCAGTCCTGCCTATCCCTCCTCTGCCTAGCTTTCAGCTTTTTATTAGACCAATCCAGTACCTTGGGCAGGCGAGGTAAAACAACAACACACCTTCACGTAATGAAACAAATGCAGTATAAAGAAATGTAACACACCTTTAAATAGTGAATCAAATACTGTATTCTGCGACGGTACAGCCTTAAGCTATCTATCTTTGGGTGCCATCTCAAGGAAGAACACACTATATGAATGTCTGTTTGCAGAATTACACCTTGCCTGATACTTGTTTCGATTCCTATACCCTGAAACACTCTAGAGATAAAGAGGTAGTAACTGATAGGCTCTGTAGGGGCGGTAGGTGGGGGGTGCGTGTTGGGGGTGTGAGGGTAGAGGTCGACACTGAGTGTCTGCTGTCCTATTTTTTAAAGGCAGAACTCGGAACACGTTGACTTGGCTAGACTTACTGAACAGTGAGCTGTGGTGATATTTTGTTTATGATCTAACAAATAAAGCTCGCCTAAAGATCAGAGTGCAAAGCTAGCCACACTAGTCAGCCACACAGGCCAGGCAGTGGTGGCGCACACACCTTTAATCCCAGCAGCCACACTAGTTAGCCATAGAAGCTGGGTGATGGAACACCTTTATTTAATCCCAGCAGCCGCACTAGTTAGCCATAGAAGCTGGGTGATGACGCACACACCTTTATTTAATCCCAGCAGCCGCACTAGTTAGCCATAGAAGCTGGGTGATGGTGGCCCTCACTAGACACAGGTGCCTTGCCTAAGGCTCCCAGCCTTTCTGTTGCTTGCCGCCTGCGTCTCCAAACTGGAAGACGTCACAGATAGCATGTGCGCGAGTGAACACAGCAACTGCCCTGTGAGGCCTGACAAACTTTGAGTTAACGCTGGGACTTTACGTTTGCTTGTGCTAGAAAATAGCAGCAACCATTTAAAACAAAACAAAACGCTAACAGGCAGAAAGAAGCCCACCATAAACATTGGGAGTGTTCCCGACAGATTCTCAGAAGCCCTTCACGACCTTGGAGTGTGATCTCTTAAGTACCAGTCTCTCAGGTGACAATCTCATTTTCTCTCTCTGTCTCAAAGAAAATGCTCCTCCTAAAATAATAACAAAACACGCCGTGGCGAATGAAACACTCTCGCCTTTTCAGGACCGCAGGAGACTCGCTGTGTTGTTTTGCTCCTGGTGGTGGGAGATTCACCCCCGGGAAGAGTGAATAACAGTGCTGGAAACAAAGGTTGAAAAAAGGACTTCCTTTGAGTCTCTGGCTTCTGACACCATTTGGTTAGCTGCTTTGTTTACACAGTGAACACACCAGACATTCTACCCTAGTTGCGCTGGACCTTTGGCATAGGCTTTCGATCAGTGCCCAGCAGAGAGCCACAGTTGCCGGGGAAGGCGCTGCCACCAGCACCTTCATATTTGTGTAGAGTTGCCACCCAGACTCACGGCAGTTTGTCCTCGTCGAGCTAACAAGTGAGGACCCCCTGCCTCCCCCCCCCCAGCAATTGTCTCTATGCGCCTGCATGATATAGAAACGGCACACTAAAAGTTACTGTTTATTTGTTTGGTGGCTTATATCCATAGACCTCAGGCAGCGTGGTGTTCAGCTTCATAGTCTCTGGCACATACACCTCTGGGGTCAGCAGGTTTGGTTGGACATGGCAGGAAAGACATTGCAAAGTCTTTGCAACAGATTCCTTTGTACATAGAAGTTTGAAATCCACCAATGTGGAGGGGTCAGAGCCCACCAAAGGGATGGGCCGATGGCTCTTCCTCAGGGCATGTTATCCTGTTACTAGATCCTTGAATGGGAGGGGTGTCCTTTCTGAAAAGCATCCCTAACTATAGGATGTGCAGCACAGCTGTAAGTTAAAGCCCCGCTTTACGCACAAACCTAGCTATTAAAGAGGTTAGGTCAGTGGGGTATGGCTGGCCCTGTAGGTTTGTTTGCTTTGAAAGCAGGAAGCCGTACCATATTCATCCTCTGCTTCTGTTAAACCTTGATGCTCCCAAGTAAGTCAGATGGGGGAGAGATGAATCATTCTTCATTGTGCTCCCAAAAGTCTATTCTGACCATGCTAAATGAATTTCTTTTTTTCAAGGGGGAACACCTAGTTTGGAAGTTTTGTGGCTGAGCCAAGAGCCGGCAGCACAGGCCCGGCGCCTAGACTCATTGCTGGCCTGCTTCAATCTCTCCTCCTCAAAAGAAGAGCTGCAGGCGATTGAAAGCCCTTTGAGGGCTCTGTGCTGCCTCCTAATCTACCTGTTTGTCCAGGTAAATGCCGAGCTCACGGTTCTCATATATAATGAATATATAGAGCTGACATAACTGCCGTGCGTTTCTGCCCGCCCCTTCCTGGAATGCTGTGAGTGTCTCCGTGGGTCAGTTCCCATGTCCTCCTTCCACGGAACACAAGTAACCCTTCACTACTTTTCACAACAAAAAGTGTGTCAACAAGTCAGCGGCTGTGTGTATATTTGTTCACAGGATTGGCTGTCCTCTTAGAATACTGTGATAAACCTAGAAGGATAAATTATAAAATATCGTGGATTAATGTAGTTGAGCTTAAATTAGTTTTTTTTTTAAATATCTATTTAATTTTATGTGTATGAGTGTTTTGCTCCACCCATTCTCTGTATGCATGTGTACCGCCTGCGTGCCTGCTGTCCGTGGAGGTCAGAAGAAGGCATCATATCCCCTGGGGATATGGGTGGTTGTGAGCCACCATATGGGTGCTGGGAACAGGACCCTGGTCCTTTGCAAGAGCAACAAATGCCCTCAATTGCTGAGCCTGTTCGCCTAAATTAGCCCTTTTGCTATGCAGCGTGGAGTAAAATTGCCTATCATTCATTATATGAAAACTGAATGGAAACAAGTTTGATTTGTTCCAGCTTACTTAACAAGACTTAAGTCTGATCCGAGGAAATCTTGGAAATGCATTTATACTAGTTACTTTGGCTGTTGCTCCAATGAAACTCCTGGCCAAAGCGACTTAAGAAAAGAAGAGCTGTTTTGGCTCACAGTTCGAGGGGACAATTTATCCTGACAAAGATCGTGGTAGCAGGAGCACAGGGCAGCTGGTCGCGTTCCTGTGGCAGAGTGGTAAATGCTGGTACCCGCTTTCCCTTTTTCATTCATCCTGGGGTCTCCACCCACGTTTTTGGCTCTTCCCCTTCAATTAACCCAGTCTAGAAACTCCCTCACCTGCATGCCAGAGGCTTGTTTTCACAGTGAATTCTAACCCTCATCGAATTAACAGTCAGGCTTAGTTACCTGTGAGAAAAGACACGTGAGAGTCAGGCTGTCCCCCAGGCAGGTGTTTTAAGAACAGGCCCCCAAACAGGAGTAATTGTGGGGAGAATTAAATGCTGGTGACCCCCAGTGCAAGCAGGGATAGCGGTCTATGAACGTTAGAATCTGTCTCAGATCCTACATTTGCAGGGCTTTGCTTTCATTGGTGTGAGGGTGATGCCTCCTTTGGAATAAGCATGGAAGAGGGTCGTGACAGGTCATTGTTACCAGACGCTAGTGACATGTGTCTTCACTTGAGTGGTAGCATGTGCCGGGCCAAGAGAGCGTCAAGGTCAGGGTGGCATAAAGCCAGGGTTCTTCCCGGCTTGTGGGGGCCATCCCAGGTGCCCTTGGTTAAATCTCCCGGATGGAATTGCCATTGTTCTGTTTCTTCCCCCTTGGATTTTGCTGCCGTAGTGTACCCCTTCCTGTCAAAAAGGGCTCTCGTGTAAGAGAACTGCTTCATAAGTAGTTGCTTCTACTTGGTCACAAGTGTGGTTGTTTTGCTGGCTGCTTTTATGTTGATCTGACATAAGTAGAGTCTTTTCAGAAGAGGGAACCTCCACTGGGAAGATGCCCCCACAAAATTGGCCTGTGGTACCTTTCCTTGACCAATGATCACGGGAGGGTCCAGCTCAACGTTGGTAGTGCCATCCCCAGGTTGGTGGTCTTGGGTGCTTTACAAAAGCAAGCAGAGCAAGCTATGTAAGCGGGCTAGTGAGCAGGTCCCCTCCCGGGGACCTGTTCCTGCCACCACGTGCTCTGACTCCCTTTGATGGTGCACTATGATTTGTATTAATCACTCCCCCTCGCTGCTACGATGGATCAGATACCCTACAGGAGCAACCTAAGTGAGAAAGGGTCTATTTAGGTACCATTTGAGGAGGCACAGTTCATTATGGTGGAGAAGGCGAATTGCTTTCACACTCAGGAAGCTAAGAAAACCAACGCTGATGCTGAGCTCGTTATTAGTCAGGACCTCTGCCTGTGGGATGGGTACCACCCACATTCGGCATGGGCCTTCTCTCGGGGTGAAGCCTTCCCAGACACAACTAGGAGTGTGTTTCCATGGTGACAGGAAGTCCAGTAGAGATGGCATTGAAGAGTTACTGTCACAGTGGCTCAGCACAGACGGTGTCAGCCTCGGGACTGTATGAGGTCAGGTGGGCAGAGGCACCGTGTCTCTGGGTCTCCTCATCCCACGACTTATTTTAAAGGTCAAATGTTATTTTTCCTCCACTGTGCATATATATATATGCACATGTATGTTTTCCTGTGTGTGCACCCCGTCTATGTTTGTGTGTCCATGTGTGTAGTACATATAAACTGTGCTGTTCACTGTCAGTAGGCTCACACTGGCCTCTTTCTGTGCTTTGCAGGTAGACACTCTTTCCCTGGAAGACCTGCACGCATTTATTGCTCAGGCCTTGTGCCTCCAAGGAAAATCAACCTCACAGCTTGTGAACTTACAGGTATAGTCATAGTGGTTTATCACAGCCAAGGAGGTGACCACGCTGTGATCACAGGGTCGGCCTCCTTTGTAGCCTTTTCCCTGTTGTGGTTGGCCAGCGTGTTTTGGTGAAGGACGGTGGTCCTCTTTCAACAACTGCTGTACCCTTGCTGAGGGATCAGCTCGTTCCAGGTCCTGACCTGGTCGCCTCAGTTTGAAGGAAAGCCTTCATCAGACTCTTTGGAGTCGGAGAAACAGAGCCTGCTCTGGTCCAGGCCCACCTGTCACATCCCTGTGTGGGCAGCAGGCGGGGGCCAGGCTGCCCTTCCTGTGTTCACTTTGTAGCTCTGTTATTTAGGAGGGTGGGGCTTCAGGGCCTGGCACAGCACAGTGACTTCAGGTCCACCATTTAAAGCAGCTTGTGTTGAGCACACAGTAGTTCAGGATTGCTTTAAAACTGTATAAATGTGCACGCATGTATTAAAAATGCAAGGTTGGACTATATGTATAAAGATCTGTGTACATGTTTCCACACCTACCTTCTCTCTGTAGCCACAGGTTCCCCAGTTAACCATAGATTGAAAATATATATATATTTTTAAACTGCATCTGAACTGGACATGTACAGACTTTCCCCGTCATTATTCCCCAAACAATACAGTGTGGGTGGAGTTTTTCGTCAGGGTCACCAGCCAGCTCTCAAATATCCACACAGACTTATTAGTAATTATATATAAATGCTTGGTCGATTAGCGCTTATAGTTTAAATTAACGCATTTTTCTTATCTACCCTCTGCCACACAGCAGCACCTTCTTTCAGCACGGAACGTTCCTCTTCCTTCTCTCTGCCTGTCCTCCCCTTCTTCTTCCCAGTGTCTTCTTAGTCTGGTTCTCCCACCTTCCCTTACCCTGCCTAGCTATAGGCCAGTCAGCTTCTCTGTTAACACAATCACAGTGGCATAAATCCACACAGTTATGTAAAGGATTATCCCACAGTACAGCGTGACAACTATTTACATTACACTGGATATAATTAATTGAGAGGTGACCTGAAGTATATAGGAAGGAGCATGTCTGCAGGGTATGTGCAGACCCTGAACCATTTTGTTTTGGGGGGGGGGGGTTCTAGCAGTGGACACATTTGGGTGACTTGTTCTCTTAGACTGAGTGCAACTCCCTCAGGAGGGAGGGAGGGAGAAAGGAGACACCTGCCTAGCCAGCCAGCACAGCTGAATCAACCTGGTAATCAGTGGAATGGCAGATGCCACAGCTACATTGCCCTCACATTCCTAGGTCATTCTGAAATTATTTTCTTACCAGGATCTTTGTGATCAAAATAGTAGTCTCTCCATTTCAAGACTCTAATCATCTTTAAATTTTTTTGTGACCTTCCGGGCAAACTTTGATAACTTAAGTTGTAATGGTTCCAGGAGTGAGGAAGAACTGTAGGTCTAGGATGATACTAACCTGCTTTTCTGTCAGCCAAGCAGTAACTGTTGCAGATTCAGCCAGTATTGCACAGCTAGCGTCCTCTCGGGCACTTGCACTGGTACATTGCAAGTCCGGGTGTCTCACTTCACAGCAGCTAGTCCATCAGTGTTGAAGAGGAACGTGAAAGTCATGCCAGAGCTCCTTGAGTCCCTGCCTCTCGGCTGCACTTTGGATAAGTCTTAGGAGCAGCTCAAGTGATGAGCTCAGCAAGGAACAACAGGCTCAGAGCCTGTGAGGTTAGATGTGACGGGCAGAAGGATGGGTCTGGTTTCTCCTCCCTCCCTTCTCTGTTTTTACCCTTATCCTCCTCCTCTTTAACTTCACCCTTTCTGCTGTCTCCACCTTCTGGCTGGAAAACTTGTCTGTTAGGGAAGATTTCCATGTGTCCTGACCTCATGCTGGGGTAGCTTCCTCTAGGCAAGTCCACACCAGAGAAAGGGAGTTACACACAGGTGAAACCAAAGCCATGTCTCTTGAAGACCCTGGGAATGCCTGAGCAGGAGCCTGCATTTTGAAGTTGGGTGCCTACAGCCAGAGTGCGGAAGAGCTCTGGGTCTTGGCCTCTGAGCATAGCCTTGGAACACCTACCCTAGAGGTACTTAGAAGAGCCTAGAGATGGAAGGCGGGAATGCACTGCCCAGTGAGAGCCCTGACTTCTGAAAGGAGTCTCTGCAGGGGAAGGCGCCAACACAGGATGAGATGGCTGAAAAAAGAGCAGAGCAGGCGGAAATTTAACCTGTCTACTCTTAGAGCAGTGGATCTCCAGGAGACCCCTGAGCTGCCCCAGGAAACCTCAGGACCTCTCTTTTTATGTAAATTCATCATCCATGACCTTTATCTTGTGCTGTGTTTTTTTGTGAGTCCTTTCTGGAAAGGAAGAGAACCGATTTTCCTGTGCTCCTGTTGATTATGGATTCTGCCTTAGAGAGAGGTAATGTGAGCAGATGCAGATGGTGGTCGGAGGCTAGAAGTGAAGGACACTTAAGCCGTTGGTTCTCAGAGGGTGCTAGTAGTATCATTGAAATCCGTGTAGTGCCTGCTCCTGTACAAAGACCTGGGTTCTGTCTCCAGCACCAAACTCAGAAATCATGGAGCAGAGCACGCCACCCACAGCCTAGGGAGGATGCAGTGTTTCAGAAAAGGCTGGCAAACATGTTGAGCAGAAGGCATGTCCTCCCTCCCAGTCCAGAGTGGTGTAGCTGCTCGAGCGGTTGCTGGTGGGGTGAGTAGGACAGCAAGAGCCAACAGAATGGGTGACTTTTCTGCCAGAACGGAAAGAAAGTGACCGCAGCCAGGCCTGAGTGCTGGGAGGGCTGAGAAATGCAGGCTTGATACCTGCATTTCACTGATTCTCTGTGTTTTGTTGTTATTGTTGATTTGTTCCTTTGATTTCAGTGATTCCAGTCCCGTTGTTGATTATTTCTTCCCATATGCTTTTTTGGGGTTTTATTCTTCTTGTTACAGAGCTTTCAGGTGTGTCAAGTAACTGACACAAGAGCACTCATGGACACGCACGCACGCACGAACGCACGCTTCTGTGAACTTGCCTCTGGGAACTCCATTGAGTTCCATGGGCTTGGGTATGTTGTGTCTTTATTTCCATTCAGTTTTAAAAAGGTTTTAATTTTCTTTTTGACTCTTGATTTTTGTGTTGACCCAACTCATGTTACTTGTGTCTTTGCTCCGGATGTGCTCATCTGGGGTTACAGTATAGGTTAAGATTTGTCGGTTGTATTCTTCTAATTCAGTTTGCCTCTCTTCTTTTAAGTGGATGTGTCTGCACTGTTAGGAAGAGTCTAGGTTGTAACACAGTTATGATGTTGCCATCTGTTACACTGTTGTTCCAGGCACCAGGCTCTATCTGCACTCTACCCCTGTGGGTTGAGTACCAGATACAACTCCAGGAATTAGACCACTCCAGTAATATAGTTGCAGGTAACCACAAAACAGATTAATTTAGGGATTAATTTAGAAAGTAAATGGACCCCAATCGCGCTATGAATACTAACAAGGCTAGTGTGAATGCAGAGAAGAAGAGGTGAACAGTCACGGCAAAACCAGCAATGAGCATTGGGTGGTTAGATGGGAAGCAGAGGAGAGAGCCGGGCATGCAGAGCAATGGTAATCACTAAGGCAAAAGGTAAATGGGGCACATACTCCGTGATTGTAAATCAAGTCAGCTGACAGCTTTGGGAGACCAAGGGGAATAGGTATCTGGATGCAGGAAAAGGGAAAGGGAGAGAGTAAGATCGTGTGATGTGAACAGTAGGGGACAGTGTTGGTCTGTCGCTGTGCTCTACTGTAGCATATAGATAAGAAATAGCTGTGGTGGGAAGGAGAGCAGGAAGACGGAAGAGAATGTGAGCATGAGCCTGAAGGTGGCTTTCTTCCCCTGCTGCTCCGCTGGCCTCCCTCCTCAGTCTTGGTGTAGATTGTGTTCCCTAGTGCTTCTAAAATGGTCTCATATTCCACCCCCCCCACCCCTCCACCTCCCACCTCCTGTCGTGTGGAATTTTCTTGACTGTTGCAGCGGCTGTGGAGGGCTGAGGTAAACTCGGTCCAGCTGAGGCTGCTACCCTCCCACAGGGTTGGTAGCTGCTGGTGGCTGTGTAGCTCCCTCAGCAATTTTGTCTTTCCTCATTTGGGGTGTCGGTGGTGTGTGTGGTGTGCCCGGGAGCAGTCACTGGGAACCCCTGATGTGAAATTCCTACCACTGCTGTTCTGTAGATTTCCTGGCAGGAGTTTTTAGCCCAGTTTCCTTGTGGGGGGCGGGGTGCAGCTTTGGGAGGAGTGGCGGTTTGAGTGGCAGCATCGAACCCATTCATGGGTCCTGTGGCAGAAGAGACTTGTTGAGGTGTTGATCAAATCTATTTCAGGACTTGGAAAAGTGGCAGATGGAGTGATAAAATATTCATATTCCCTTTAATTCCCAAAGGGTAATCAGCGTCTCAGTCCAATGTGGCTTCTGTTCTGCCATCTTATCCAGAAGTCCTCTAAAAGAGAATTCTCCAGGGAATTACAAAACCAAAACAAAACAGTAAACTCCTAGCATCAGGATGAAAGACCCACATGCTGAATTCAATTGCATTTCCATATCATCATAACCAGTGAACACGTGGACGCTGACTTATGAAAACAATACCATTTTTCATAATTTTTCCACTAAATTGAATAGTCTAAGTACAAGTTAAACATATGTATGATCTGTAGGCCCAAACTTTCGGTCTTGCTAGGTGTACATGCCTTTAATCCCAACTCCTGGGCGGGAGGCAGAGGCAAATTCCAGGACAGTCAGGGCTACGAAGAGAAAGCCCCGCCCCCCCCAAAATTATAATCTTATTGAAACAAGTGAAAGAAAAGGTCATGCATGTGGAGTTCAGAGGACAACTTCCAGGATTCAGTTCCCTTTATTCATACAGTAAATGAAAAACATGGAGGGTTGTATTAATGGGCTTTAGAAATATTTTATTCAATCCAGTTCTGATTGTGGTAGACTCTGCAGACCAAGCATAGAAATTTTACGTTAATGAAGAGCATCTACAGACCCTACAAAATATTCCCAGTGTCTCCTTCTAAAGAATGGGAACTTTCAGAGTCACACCTCTAAAAACTGTCCATAAGCTAAACCCCTCCAGGGTAAAAGTTAAATTTGCAGTGCTCAGAGTTCATGATAAACAACTTTTTTCCTTAAGGAGACAGGGTCTCGGACTGTATCCCCTGCTGGCCTGAAACTCGCTGTGTAGACTGAGGTAGTCTCAACGTTGTGGCTGTCCGCCTTGGCCTCCTCAGCTGTGGAACTGTAGCCATGTGCCACAGTACTTGTGGTATAGTCTTGAAATAACTGTCAGATCCATTTAAGTGAGGCCTTGCCTATGAAAGCGCTAAAACGTGTCGCTTTCTCTTACTTTTTCCAGTTGTAGTAACTGTGTTAGATATGTAATGGTGTTTGAGGTGGCATTGGCCAGTGTAAGCAAAGCAGATTTCCAGAAGGTGACTGGTTCACCTGTTCCCCAGTTCCCATGAGATTTCTTGGACATTTGTGGTGTTGATGCCTGTGGTGGATTCAGATTCCAGATTTGTGGGGAATACATATGGCTTCTTGTGGGATTGTGGAACCCTTTGTAACATAAAGGGTGGCTTCTCCATTGAGAACAGAAGGAGGTTGAACATAAACATCAATTTAGCAAAGAAAAGAAGTAGTTCCTGTCAGCAAGAGATACTTTTTCTTCTTGAGATTTTATTTTATTTTATTTTATGTGTATGAATATTTTGCCTGCGTGTATATCTGTGCACCATGTACACCTCCTTGTTCTACCTGCAAAGGCCAGAAGAGGGCATTGGGTCCTCTGGAGCTAGAGTTAACACACAGTTGCCACGTGGGTCCTCTGGAAGAGCTCTTAACCACTGGCACATCTCTCCACAGCTGAGGCAAGATACTCTTAATTTGTAAAAACTCAGGCACCAGTCTTTTGAGATTACATATATGCCATTTTGTTCTTAAATGGTATTGAGTTGCAATAAGATTAAGTATGGTGTTTTTGTTTTTGTTTTTGTTTTTTTTTTTTTTTTTTTAGAAACACAGGGAATATCTCTCCCTTTCCCTTTGAAGAAAGTTTGTTCAGGGGAACAAACCTGACAATACATTATTTTGTAAGTTCTACCTAGTGCCCAAATCTTCCTAGAGCAGTGTCTTAGTTACTTATCTGTTGCTGTGACATCATGACGAAGGCAGCTTAGAGAAGAAAGCATTTAATTGGGGGTTTGCTCACAGTTCCAGGGGGTGAGTACAGTCCTTGACCATCATGGTGGGGAGCATGGCGGTAGGCGGGGACAGCACAAGGGCAGTAGCTGAGAGCTTACGTAGGATCCACAAGCCCAAGACAGACGGAGGGACGGACGGACGGACGGAGGGACGGACGGAGAACTGGGAATAGTATGGGCTCTTGAAACTTCAAGGCCCACCCCCAGTGGTGCACCTCCAACAAGGCCACACCTCCTAATCCTTTCCAAACAATTTCACCAACTGCCAAGCAAACATTCATTCAAACCATCACAAGCAGGATGGCTATGTTCCAGATGTGCATAAGGAGAGAGGCCAAGAGAGTGCCTGCTGCCCTGGAGGGTGGATGGTGAGCAAGGGCGTGTGCCTGGACTGGGCTCCCATCACGCTTGTCTGGCCTAGCTTGTTCCTCAGTCCCCTTTCAGTCAGACGGTTCAGGCTGTGGCAAGACTTGGCATGGCGGGGGCTCAGGCCCTCGAGCTACCTTTTTTGCTGCACACACCTAACTTCTGCATTGAGCTCTCTGTCTCGAGCTTCCTGTGCGTGTCTGTCTGTCTCCACAGCTGGATTACATTAACTCCAGGGCTGTGCAGCTGGGGTCCCTCCTCGTCCGTGGCCTCACCATGTTGGTACTGGTGAACAGCGCATGTGGCTTCCCCTGGACAACAAGCGAATTCATGCCCTGGAACGTCTTTGATGGCAAGCTTTTCCATCAGAAGTACCTGCAGTCTGAAAAAGGATATGCTGTGGAGGTTCTTTTGGAACAAAATGTGAGTTCTGGTTATTGTCTACTGGAACCATGAGTAAGTTCGACGTCAGCCACTCTAGTGTGCCTGGAAAGCCTGCCCATCCTGTTAGTCAGGAAGCTTTAAAAAGATGGGCATGTTCTCCAGAGTCATCCCCATCACCTCACACAGCTGTTAAGACTGTGCTTACATTTCTGTAACTGATGTCCACGCGTGAGGTTGGCTCGGTCTGGGAGTATCAGTTGGTGTCCTCATAGGTGACTGCTTCTGTAGGGAGAATGGGCTGAAAGAAGGGCTTGCAGTGTCTGCAGAGGGGTCCCCAGTCAGCAGAGTCACTGGGGAGACTCCTGCTACAAAAGCCTGCCCGTGTCCTGGGGACACTAACTGCTGCCCCAGCTTTCTAAGTACAATTGCTTCATGATTCCTGGAAGATTTCCAAATGAGGCTTCCCGCCAAGCTCATTTGGAATGTTTTATTACCCACAGGGATGAGAAGGCGGTGTGATTGTGAGAGAACATGCTGATCTGTTAGATAAAACACTCCCAAGTTTTCACACCAAAGGGAAAACATTTGGCAATGTGTTGCTGTCACCATTTCTCACCAAAGTTCCAGGGTATTGAAGGATTTGTGAGTGTTCAGAACTTGGAGGAGCAGGACAGGAGGAAAGCCCTTTCTCAGATTCAGGCTTTGCTCTAGCAGTGGCTTAGGGAGCTGCAGCCCTGGCATCTCCAGTTTGTTTGTGATTCCTCCTTGAGCACCCTGAACCCACTTAAAAGAATCAGCAAATACAAATAAATACACAGGTAATTCAGGAGGCTATGAGACCAGCACTGATGTTCATATCCCAATCTGCCACTGTTTGATGACCCTGGCATCTCCACTCAGTGTTCTTAGATTGTCACAAGAGTAGATTTTCCGTAACGACTGCTTAGTCTGTGATGTCTAGAAGCAGGCATCATAGGTGCTTGGTGCTGTCTCCAGGGGACTCAGGAGGGGAACAGTCATCTAAGACCCTCTTGAGGTCAGGCCAATGAAGAGCTGCAGCTAAGCTGGTTGATATCCTGGGGACAGAGACCATTAGTAGGTTGTCCGTCCCCCATCCCAGCCACCTCACCCCCTACTCTTTCATCTGGTCTGTTTGCAGAGATCATGGCTCACCAAGTTCCACAACCTGAAGGCAGTGGTCTGCAAGGCCTGCTCAAAGGAGAGCCGACGCATTGTAGGCAGAACCCACTGGAACACTCACTACACAGGTGGGCAAGGTTTGAGCACTTCCCTTACTGTCGCTTAATGTGCTGGGGCCCCAGGCAGATGTACCCCGCTTTCCTGTGATTTACTGATAAAAGAATGATGAAATTATGACAGATGATATGATTTGGCTGCACTCATAGCTTAAATTCTGGTCCCATAAAGAAAAACATTTCAAGAAGGATTCCTCTGTGAACTGAATAAAGAACTCTTTCTCTAATGCACCATCTGTTTCCCACAACTTCCCCAATTAAAGGCTACATGGATATCGTGTGTCTATGCAACAAAAGTTCAGGGTTAGCCTTTCTCATAACAAATGGACACTAGAATAATTCAGTATGTGTATACATACATGCGTGCACTGATGAGTATTAAAAGAAAAAAAAGTCATGAATTTGAAGGAGAGTAGGAAATGGCAAATGGGAAGGTTTAGAAGGAGGGAAGGGAAGGGAGAAATTTGCAATTATAATCTCAAAAGGAAAACATTAAACAGCATCTATAAAAGACTCATGGTTCTGTCACCTAAAATGGCAACTGTTGAAAGATAATACGCTTTTGAAGTACCTTCCTGTTCCAGCTCAGGAGTCTCACCCTTCCACATAGTATTCACGACATTAAACAGTGGCCAATCTTTTCTCCGCTACTGTCAATGTTTACAGGGGGTCCTAGACAACCAAGGGGCTCTGCATTGAGGATGTCAGTAACAGGCACTAAACTGACTTCTGGTGGGGAAGAGTGGGTATAGATCTGAGTGAATTGCAACAGGAGAGAAAGCAAGGAAGGTCGGTAGGATTGGGGTATAGAATTCTTATGCTCAACTTAAAAGAGTTGATGTCTGTATCCATTCCAGATTGAGGAACTTTTGAAGGTTTTGAAGTGGTGTTATCAGAAATGTACCCTTAGGATAGCAGCTACTTTGGCAGTGGAGGGAGATGGGATCAGGAGATGGCTGGCCCAGGGATGGTGGCCCTGGGGGAAGGACCTGTACCCTTGCAGTATCTCAGGCATCACATAAATTATGCTTCTATCTTTCCCCTCACTCGTGAGTGCATCTAGTAATGTGGGTATATCGCTTGGGTCCTTGTCCTTTTTGTCCCCAATGGCCCCAAACCAAAGGAGTTCAGTCTCTGAAGGTCCTGTCAGCCATGTGTTATACTTGGGGGTTCCTGGCCAAATGCCACAGTGCCTAGCAGACACACCCCAGAGTCTGTGGTTGGCACTTGTGGTAGGAACTCATTCCCTTTCTGTGGAGCATGCAAAATAAAGATACCTTAAAAAGTACAAGATCACACGTGGTGCATGTGTGGGGAGCATGGAGGGGCTCGCCACATCCCAGGAATATGGTGTTACCTGAAGAGACTGGAGGTGTGCCTCCTTGTTGGGGAAAATAGCTTTTGCAATTGTTGCCTCTGGAGCACAGTCTGGGTAAGCAACAAGACTCCATTTTAAAGACACATGGTGAGATAATTCTTAGTACTGGTCACAATCTACCATTTGGCTTCTGCACAGATTGCCTGCACCTCTTCTGAGGCCTTTGTCTGCAGCCCTTGTCCCATTCTGCTGCTGTGAGCACACTGAAGGTTTACTAGCCTGGTATCACTAACTACACTATTAAGTGTGAGACAAAAGAGTGATGGTGTGCTGATGTGTTGACCATGTTCCCACAGGGAGGCTGGGGAGACAGGGCTCCAGCTCCCACAGGACAGGCTCCACACATGGCCATCCTGGGCAAGGGCAGCCATGGAGAGATCAGGGTTCAGGTAAGAGGCTCCCACACCAGCCATCAACTGCTCATAGGCGCCGCATTCCTTTATGCTGTGTTTGTGCTGAAACCTGTTTCCTGTGTTTGAAAACAAGTTGTGCATTTGCAATTAGAAGACATACCAGTGTGTTGGCATACCTAATCCTTTGTTTAACGGAATAGAGACAAGTGACAATAATCTTGCTTGATGGTGATATGTCTGCTTTATTTTCTACCAATTCATTCATCTCATGAATGCTCAGTTTTTATAATTTACTCAAAGGCTTTTCTAAAGGTTGCTAATAGAGGGCTCAAGTAGAAGTGTCCGGCTATCTTTCATGTCGTGGATTACATTTATAATGTTAGAAATGCATCTTATGTCATATGGGTGTATTCATAGTCACACTATACTTAATTTGATATGCAATTATTTCCACTCAACTATATAGAGAACCTCTATATAGTGGGACTTTCAGCAGTCCTGTGTGCAGCAGGCTCAGGCCATTGCTATGATGCTCTGAGGAAGGGCTCTCCCCAGGCTGTAGACAGCACACATGTACAGTGTCAAGGCTTAGGTCCTCAAGTGTGGGTATTGAGCAAACTTTGAAGCTGCTATATAGTTTAGGATAATCCAGTTCCTGGTGGGCATCTTTGAAAGGTTAACCCCCGGGAGAAAGAGGAGCACCACCAAGTAGACTTAGGATGACTTTGGGCTTTCCTTGAACTAGCTGAACGTACACAGAGTACTCCACCACTCCTGACACTGACTGCCTTCTGCTGAAGTTCCCCTGGAGCTCTCCACCATAGCCTGGGTCCAGGGTTCCCTGCCCCACTACCAGCCGGCCCATGACCCTGAGCTGACCCAGATAGATGTTTGTCCATAATAATGGCAAGGGAGAGTCAGAGGTCTGACTAGGTAGATGTCTCTCAAGGCCAAAGACCACTAAAACTAATGAAAACCTATAGGCCTTCTTTGTAAAGCTGACTGTGACACTGGTAATGGCTTTATCCACTTGGGTTAGATAGGGTCTAGGTGTAGCTATCTGCATGTCCCACCCTGGAAATGTTTAAGCAGCCTGGGTCCTGACACAGGGCCCCTGGCTGGAAACCAGGCTAATGCCCTTGGGTCTTTGGCCCTTTGTGTTTGCTGTGCTGAGGGAAGAGCTAATGGTTCTTCCTTGAGGCAGCTGCTCTCCACTGATAGTTCTTCCTCTGCAGACCCCTGCTCCCTCAGCCTGCCTCTCCCTGACAGCAGCAGCAGCCTACCTTACCTGGGCCCACCAAGGAAGTTGATGCCTTCCTTTTGTCCTTTTTTGTCCTCTTTGGCTTGCCATTGCCCCATTCCCATTCCCATGTGCAGACTCTTGATGCTAGGCCAGATGACAACTACATAGATGTGGGCAACTGGAGGTTGTAGTTCCCTGGGGAGGCTAGCACCCTCACCAGCTATAGGAGAGCACCTCCAGTACTGTCAAATCTCCACACTCAGGCTGTCTCAGGTGACTGTCCTGGCTCCTTGTTCTCTGTCAGGCAGCTACATCAATAAGCCTGTGTCCCTATAGCTCTACGGTGCTGTGAGTCTTTGATTCCTGCATGGTTGGTGAATGAGTACAGCTCCTGCAGGTGAGAAGGAAAGGTGGTAAGGGGCTATTTACAGAGGTGCCATAGGTCTTCTCTGGGAAGCCTGGGCCTTAGTAACCTCGCCTGCAGCTCTTAACACAGTAGCAGCTGCATTTCCTCACCACAAGAGTGCCTTTGCTTTCCCTGACAGATTGTCCTTACTATAGCTGTACTTCAAAAATAAAGCAAGAAAATCTACTAAAACTGTAAGCCCTGCAAAGAGCTGTCTAAATCCACAGAGTCCTGTCCAAGAAGAATGTCACCAGAATTGAATTATTCTCTGCAATGGCAGAAGTTACGGGGCTGTTTTTCAGATATGCTAGGGGATCAATTCTTCCTTGGGTTGTTGTTGCACAGGGGGTGTTGATTTCTTCACATTCTTTTAGCACAGAGTACTGAGCATGTCCTCGCATAGATGGAAACAGTGGAGTGACTCCCCAGGAGAGATCCTTTCTGAGTCCCAGGCCTCTGCCAGAGAGATGTCCACCCTAGAATCCACACCCCTGAGCAGCATTTCCAATATCCCAGAGACAGCATGGTATCTGTACGTCCCAGCACCGTGACAGCGATCTTCATGGCACCAGAACGCGTCCCACACATGTGGCCAGTGCCATGAATGAGTCTAGAGGCCTTTAGCCACGTGTAGAGTAGACACAGTTTTAGGACAATGAGACTGAAGGCTAGTGAGACAGTGGTTGTAGCCACCTGCTGGGCCCAGACCTGAGGAGGTGGAGGAAACCGTGGGTCAAGAGAGGGCAGAGTTGTAGGACCAGAGCTACAGTGGTGAGCCGCCGGGTCGTCACTTGTCCCCAGGACAGTGACGAGCTCAGGACAGCAGCCACAGCCTTTATGGTTCCTTGTATGCCAGGCATCTCCTGTTTCCTGGTCTTTCGACCCAGGTGGTCTCAGCTGTGGCCCGGCCTGGTAAGACAGACGCTGCTTCTGGACCTTTTGCCCCTTGAGGACTTGATCCTCCCTGAGCTCTTAGGTCCCCAGCACTGTACGTGCCCGCTCTTCCCGGCCTCTGCCTGCACCCTGGGCCACAGTTATGCAGTCCAGCAGTGGCCTCCCTTCTGGGAGCTCTGGCACTCGAGACAAAGTCTGGGCTGTGTGTACCCTGACTGTGCACCCCTGCAGTGTTTTACTGTGCATGCGTGCTCTTCGGGCGTTGGATGATTCTGCAATGATGGGGACAAATGCCTTACTCTTGTTGGACTCAATGAATAGGAAATGCCCCCGTGTTTCAGCTCTAAATCCATATGTACACCCATAGCCACCAATCTTATGATATCTCATCTCTGATATACATATCTTGAACCTGTGTTTTCATATACAAAGAAAAGACCAGATAATCAAAAGCAATAAGCATTTCTTCCGACCCAGAAAAGGACAGTGTGAGGTTATCACCACTGTTAACGGATTTGTGAGCCCTGGTGGCACATGAGGCCCCGGACAGTTAGTCCTGACCACTGAGTGAATAGGCAGCAGTGTAAATCTCCTTACCCAACTGACTGATTCACTGCTCATCCAGGCTGGAAAGGTCTAGGACTTGGCTTCTATCTTTCACCTACGAGGCCACGCCGAACTTGACACATTGGGAGTTCCCACCCACACCCCCCCACCACCCCACCCACACCCTCACCCCCCAGACAAGGTTTCTCTGTAGCTTTGGAGCCTATCCTGGAACTTTCAGTAGACCAGGCTGTCCTCGAACTCATGGAGATCCACCTGCCTCTTCCTCCCAGGAGCTGGGATTAAAGGTGTGTGCCATCACAGCCTGGGAGTCTTAAATGGCATGTATCTTATCTAGCATTAAGTAAGACCAGAGAAGCCCATTTACCCCATTGTTATGGTCACTTGTAAACAGAAACATGATACCGGTCATTCTAGTTAAAGCCTAACAACTATGTAGGCATTGTGCCCTGGTTTGAGACTTGGGACTTTGAAGAACAGCTCTACTGTATCAGGGTGAGTTATAGTGGAAACATAATCGTGGTCTTGACTGTGAAGGTTGAGCTAGGAAAAGTTCTAGGGACCTGCGGCCAAAAGGCCAATTAGAGTGGCCTAGTGCTGGGTTGGTATCAAGCTGAGTGGCTGGCAGTGACTCTGGAAGCAGCTAGGGGCAGTCTGCAAGCAAGGATAGTACTCCTTTTACACCTTGCCACTTGTAGTGAGTTTTTTTTTTTTTTTCCTGTCTTAACTGCTTTTTTATTTCTTCAACACATAAAGTAGAGAGTTGTTATATTTCAAGATTAGAAAAAAATAGACAAAAGTCTTCACGATAGAAAAGACTCACAAATGCTTTAAGTTCAAAATGGCAGTGTTCAGTTTTAGCATGTTTGACACATTTTCAGAATCTGGACCTAAATGCGTAAATGCGGGTCCTGTGGGAACTGAGTTCTCACGGTCGCTGCAGGGACTGGCAGATAGGGGTGGGGTGCATCCCAGAGGTAGTCATCATCAAAGTCTGGGGCCCATCCCAGCCCCCCTGTGACCAAATGGCTACCAGAGTTGAAGTTTGGCCTCTCTCTTGCTATTATTCAGCGCGGCTGGAGAGGAGAAATGTGTTAAATTCCATTAAGGAGCTGTAAAGTTAGATGAGCTTCTTCACTTTGCCCCTTCTCATGGTGAGTGAGAGAGGCCTGCACACTAGGAGACTACAGGAGTAGAAGCAGAGATGACAAGGATGGACACCTGTTAGGGCTATCACCTTCACACTTCAGGGGTCATTAGGCAGGGCATGTTAAAGTCATTGCTTTCAGGTACCGAAGGAAGCCAAGAACAAGACTTACAGAAAAGTGTGTTGTTGTTGAGAAAGAGTCTCACTATGTGGCATTATCTAGCCTGGAACTCACAGAGATCCACCTGCCTCTGAGTCCTGAGTACCACCATGCCCAACCAAACAGTGTCCTCCTTAAGATGTAGAAACTGCCAATTTTCAAGGCTATCTCTGCTCCAAGTCCCTTCCCAACACCCCATGTCTGTCAGAGGCAGGAAGTGGCCAGCTACACTGTGGGGTTGGGGGGCTTGTGTGCTCAGCCCTGGAAAAGCCACACGTGGCTTTTTCTGTGCTTGGCAGGAAGTCCTCTAAGAGCCATCTGCATATGAATTTCCATTTCCAAAGTCATTAGCAGTAATAAACATCTAGATGTCCCACAGATGGTTAGAACTGGCACCAAGAGAAACAATTTTGACAGTTTCCTTCTACTAATAGCACTACCTCCTAATTAATTGCTTCCACTTTAATGGAATAATTATAGAATGAAATTTAATGACAGGTGGTCACAAATGAAAAATGTTCTGTCTTCCAGTACAAGTCAGCACTGTCTTTGTGAATATTTAGACCTGTACCACTTCCTTGAGTTAGTGTCTGGAGACAACTCGTCTTACTTTGGTTTTTCGTTTGTTTGGTGCAGGAGGCAGACAGTATGAGCACGACCAGTGGAGAAGATACTAGATGTCTCGCAGGTAAAATCCTCACCGGCATCTTAAAATGAATCAGTGGATGCTCTGTCCTTATAGCCACTGGGGTCCACCAACTTAATTCAAGATGTGTTTGCTTCTTCCAGAAGTGTGGGAAGAGAATGCAGTGCCCAGACTCTGCCCTCTGTTAGAGTGATGTCACCCAGACTCACCAGTGAGGAGATGGCAACTAGAACCACAGTTAAATGAAGGAAGAATTACTTTTCAGAGGTTTCTTTCTCCCACATAGACTGTAAGGAGTGTCCATTGGTTTGGTTTCAGAGGTTGCTCCTAACCCCATGACCCAAAAACACTCATCACTAGAATCACATGTGCTCCCTGATCTTAGCAGGACTTGAATTCCCTCATATGATTTCTTATTATTAAATTGTGGAAATGGTTTCCCAAATCATTAGTCTTTGAAATCATGGAGTCTTAATTATTCCCTTTACTGTGAAAAGACTCCATGACCAAAGGAACTTATGAAAGGACGTATTTAATTTGGGGCTCAAGGTTCCAGAGGGCAGAGCCCACGACCATCTTGTCGGGGAGCAGGGTGGCAGGCAGGCCAATGAGGACTTGCCAAATGGGAATCAAAGCCCACCCCCATGGCCACGCCTCCTCCAGCACGGCCACACCTAATCCTTTCCACCAAGCATTCAAACATACTAGCTTGTGCGGGTCATTCTCTTTCAGACCATCACACATGGTGCCTAATAGCCACACAATCCGTCAGAAATTACTTTTTCATTACAAATCCTAGCAATTCTTCCTTGCATGTGGGAAACTTGGTCCTGCTCAGAGGTGAAATGGCTCAGCAGTTAAGAAAAGGCCACTCTTCCAGAGAACCCAGGTGTGATTCCCAGCACGCACCTGATAGCTCACAACTCTCTGTAACTCCAGTTCCAGGGGACCTAAAGGGTCTTCTGGCCTCTGTGGGCTCCAGGTACCCAAATGATGCACAGACATACATGCAGGCAAAATACTCACAAAGATGAAATAAAGAAGTAAGGTAAAATTTTGGTAAAGAAGCTTAGAAGTAAGGTCCTCTCTAACCTCTGAAGTTATTACCTGTCTCCACTGGAGAATGAGAGTCACTGTGCCCAGGATCCTTACAGCCATGCTGTATCTTTGGGGACACTTGGTTCCCTTGGGAGATGCAAGCACTCCTGACCCCTGGGGAGATACATCTTACCAGTGCTTCTGTCTCTGAATTTTAGTAAGCTTCTAAAACTGCTCATTTTCACCTTCATTCTGACAACCACCCAGACCACTGGCCCAAGCATGCTGTACAGAGCTCTTGGGTAGGTCTCACCTTGAAATTCCTAGTTACCAGAAAGGTATGTAGCGCCCATATTTGAACAGTTTTTGTTTGCTCAGCTTTTTCTGCTTCTAAAGGACTTGTGTATACTGTGTCTGCAAGTCTTGTAGCTGCTATGGCTTTAATGTCTAGATTTGAAACTGGCTTTTCTGATCTTCCAGTTATTTCCCTGACCCCACTTCCTGTCCTCATTTTTGCTACTTTGAAACATTGCTGCCTCAAGAAGTTGTTTCTTTGTGGTTTATTTGTGTAACTTTGAAGTAAGTTTCTGATCTCTTAGATTGAAACTATTATTTCTGTGAAGGCTGTTTTCCTTCACAGACTCTGTATTCTGACTTGTCAATAAAATGTGTCATTCACAAGCTTAAATAAGCCATTGTGTTGGTGGGATAGTTATTTCATTTAAAATACCAGTGTGCAGAGCTTTGCCAATGAGAATACCTTCTTATGTTGTTTTCCAGTCAAGTCTTGTGGTAGAATTTCTACATATCAACTTAAAATAAAGATGTGTTTGTTTGTTTGTTTTTACTCAAACTTCACTTTTCTTTTTTGGTTTTTTAAAGACAAGGTCCTATTCTATTGCCCAAACAGCCCTGTGAGTCCTGAGGCCTCAGTTATATCCCTCAGTCACCTTTTTAGGTAGGCACGCCACCTCTTTCTTTTTTTTTTTTTTTTTTTTTTTTTCTTTATAGAAAAGTAACGTCGAGCCTAGAATCTCAGAGTCAGTGTTCCTAAACTATGAACAATAACACATTTTCAGAAATCAAGAAAACTGACCCATATATCATTTTCAAGGGTA
Organism: Phodopus roborovskii; assembly: GCF_943737965.1. NCBI lineage: Eukaryota > Metazoa > Chordata > Mammalia > Rodentia > Cricetidae > Phodopus > Phodopus roborovskii. The sequence goes on along the minus strand of NW_026126611.1, from coordinate 980,233 downwards.
TACTCTGCTAGAATGAGTGCTTCATCCCATGGAACACAGGGCAAAGAATTAAGTGATTTCTTTCACGTACGGGCAGGTATTACTCTGCAGTTTATAACAGTAAGGCGACAGAAGAACAGGGACCACAACGCTGGACTGTTACGTGGAAAGGGATGAGTACTTACTTCTGAGTGGGATGGAAACAATATTTTTATTATCAGTCAATACTTTTAGAAATATATGCTAACATGTATGTAAGGTGCGATATGAACTAGAAAACAAGAAAGCCGGGATCAGTTCCAAAGTACAAGTAAAATGGAAAGATAGGTAATACCAGCACAATTATTTTAGAAAGCAACAGTTCAAGCACAACAGAAATAATGACAGTCTGAGCAATAAATGCCTTTTGGTTTTTATTCCCTTTGAACACATGTGGACAGTTCACAGACCCTAACTATGAATCAGGCCCATATCAACCCACCATTCTAAAATATTTATTGAGGAAATGACTTGCAAATTTACTTAGAAATACCAATAAAGGTACTGCATTTAAAACTCATGGAATGGATGGGATGTCACAGAAAATAAACCAGGAAGCACTCACGGGGAGTCCATAACTCCAGCTCAGTCACAATCCTACTCGCATATATGTTGAAGCTGGCCACTAAGGTAAGCTCTACTGATGCGTTGCGGTCAATCCCCACTTATTTCAATTGCTTAGCCAATGACTGCCCTGTGTGCATTTCTGATTCAGGCTGCCAGAGCCAAATGACAACACCCTGCCCCTCCGAATGGAGTGCTGTGTGGCAACTGCTGTCCCTGTTTCCTGAGAGCCGGGCACAGAGGCTAGCTTAAATAACTCACACAAGGGTTAAAGGAACAACACCTTTGGGTAGAAATTAATTAGGGGCTGGAGAGACTCCCAGGATTATCACTGTTTTGTTTTGTTTTGTTTTGTTTTTGGAAGCCTTGGAAAATAGAAGACACATTTATATTATTCAAAATGCAAACGAGACACTGGAGAGATGGCTCATCATGACCTGTAACTTCAGTTCTAAGGGGATCTGCCCTCCACGGGTACTTCCTTTACGTGGTGCACATACACGTAAATAAATTCTTAAAAAAAAAAAAAAAAACTGAATGCAAAAGAAGAATTCTTTATCAGGCAAACCTATCTAACTAAAGTAAGGATGAGGTCTAAGGTATTTCCAATAAGTATAAACTAGACTCACTTACCATTACATCTGTCTTATAGGAAACGCAAAAAATGAGGGCCGGTGAAATCTCTCAGCAGGTAAAGGCAACATTACAAAGCCTGAGGCCCAAAGGTAGATAGATCCCTACACCTACAGTGGATGGAGAAGGCAAAGATGAGTTTTCTTCAGATTTCCACCTCGGCGCACTCACAAATACACGTTATAATAAACGGTAAGCAGCTTTTAAAAAAAAAAAATTCTTTTTAAACGGGTAGAAATACTGTCACACCTAAGTTACTTCCAGTTTTTAAGAACTCATAACAGGCATCCGAAAAGAAAGCACTCACAGGTTCACAGGAACCAAACAGGCTGCAACCACCGCAGGATCACCACCTTAAAAAGTGTCTCCTACCTCCTGATGAAATTAAGTACACTGGGCGTCATAAATAAGACTTTTACTTTATAAGAAGGAAGAACCAAGATCCTGTTTTGAGGTGTTATTAAATACAAAATATAAAATACTCTGTGACCCAGATGAAGGGGGAGGAAATCCTCCAACACCTCAAGTCTCATGCAATAAAATCCAGGGGTCTGTTGAATCCGCCTTTTCGGTTCATGTACTGCCTGTACTTCCTCTTCTGAGACACATTTATGGAGTAGGCATTTACAGAGCCATCCAACTCAAGTCAAAGGAGGCAAATCGCATTAATTGCATCGTTTCTATTTCTTCCTCGGTAATCTGACGTTCTTTGCTCTCTGTTTGTGTAGTTCCTTTCTTCTCCTCATCTCGTCTTTCTTTCAGTCGAGAATGGGAAGATGTGGATCTACGTCTCCTCGGAGACCTGGAGCATCTTCGGTGTGGGGATCCTGAGTGGTTCCTTCTGCAATCCCTCTCCCGGGGCCCTGGACCTTTCTCCATCCCGGGATTGGATCAGGACGGAGCGGCTATGGCTATGACCCATCGGAGTTCCACTCCTCCGACCGACCGCAGCTTAGAATTTTTACAAAGAAGAAATGAAAAAGGAAGTCCCTGGGATTGAAATGAAAGGATACCAGGCAGTACCAAAACCAATTGAAAAAATATAGAGAGAGACCATAAGTGAAGTTCTTAAATGATGTAAATAATAAAAACCCGGAGTCAGACGTAGAGGAAAATGCTGAGAAATCAGAGAGAAAAAAGAGCAAGCCACAGCACGCCTTACCTCCTTGGCGTCTCAGCAGACAGAACAATTTCCTGTTTCCCCGCTGCTTATATCCTTTTTCCACCCAGCTACCTCACTTCCTGTCTGTCTGTACAGACCTCCAGACCTCTATGGTTAGCTAGCTGCAGGCTCCACTCTCTGACCTTCAGTCACGCTTTATCCGTACAGGTAAGATATCACCACAATAGATCTCCAGGAAAGGTAACTGCACGGGCAGTTAAAAAGCTAAATGTATTATAATTTTGACTCGCAACTCTGCTTTTCCCATATGTTTTGAAAGACAAATGCACTCTGTTACTGACTGTAAGGTGTGTGAGGAAATGATCTGTGGCAGATTCAGACTGTATGTTACGAGTTTGGGACGATGAATGTATTGCTTTTGTTTTTGTTTGGTTTGGTTTGTTTCTTGAGACAGGGTTTCTCTGTAGCTTTGGAGCCGGTCCTGGAACTTGCTCTGTAGACCACGCTGCACTCGAACTCATAGAGATACGCCTACCTCTGCCTCCTGGGTGCTGGGATTAAAGGCATGTGCCACCAACTCCCAGCCTGGGATGATAAGAAACCTACAGAAACCAGATAAATTAGCCGTAGAATATACATAAGAGGAAATGATAAGGGAATCAAAACCTCACGCTAAAAATATTGGCAGAAGTGAGGATACAGACAGACCATTTTGTGAGGCTCTAGAATGAGAATTTTCGTTTATTTTTGAGGCCAAAGGCCAGTCAAACTTAGTCCTTCTTCCTCAGCCTCCTTAATAGAGTTACAGATACATATTACCATGTCCAGTAAAATGAGTCTCCCCCCCCCCTTTTTTTTAGTAAAGTTTTATTTTTGTGTTTTGTCTGTATGTACATCTGGTGTCCACAGAGACCAGAAGACAGCATCAGATCTCCTAAGACTGGAATTACATGCGGTTTTGAACAGCCTTGTGGGTGCTGGGACTTGAACCTGTGTCCTCTGGAAAAGCAGGCAGTGCTCTTAACCACTGAGCCATCTCTGCAGCATAAAATGAGTCTTAATAGATTCAAAAGATATATGTGTAAAGTATCTTCTCCAGCCACAGCGAAATGAAGCTAGAAATGAGTAACGTAAGGAAAACTAGAAGTCTCAGGAAAAGGCCATGGTATTAAACGACTAGAAGAGGATATAAATGGAAATGTAATTGAACAAAACTTAGGAAATGCAGTGATGGTGGTGCTGAGGAAATGTTTAGCTGTGAAACCTTCATTGTCAAGAAGAAAGCCAAGTGTGATGGCTCGTGCCTATGACCCCAGTTTAGGCATCTGAGGCAGGAGAACTGATGTGAATTAAAGGCCAACCTGGGCCATTCGCCTCAAAAATATTAACACACACACACACACACACACACACACACACACACACACACACACACTGAAGCAGAAGGATTCCAAGTCTTCTGCTATGGAGGGAGTTCAAGACCAGCCTAGGGAACTTAGTTAAACCATGTCTCAAAAAAGAGGCAGAGTACTTGCCCCCAGTTTACACAAGGCCCTGAGTTCAATCCCCAATATTGGCATTGGGGGTGGTGCTGGGGGAGGGTGCTATCTCAACTGACACAGAAACTTTATTCCTGCCTTTTCATGTGATTTGCATCGAAAGAATTACCGAGCCCCCCTCGGTCTACCTCCTGATAGCTTCTTTGTGCGAGCTCCTTCTATTGTGTGTAGAGCAGAAAGCTAAAGGCATATTAGCAGCCTATCAGTCAGAGCCCTGCTCAAGTAGCCGTCTATTATGGACACCCCTGCAGTGGGCAGGAGACAGTGGATATTGCCTATGTATTCTGGCCAGTCTCTTATGTCAACTTGACACAAACTAGAGTCATCTGAGAGTATGGAACCTCAATTGAGAAAATGCCTCTATAAGAGCAGACTATAGGCAAGCCTGTAGTCAGTGATTGGTGTGGGTGGGGCCACCCCGGGGCTGTTGGTCCTGGGTTCTATAAGGAAGCAAGCTGAACAAGCCAGTAGACAGCATTCCCCTCTGGCTTCTGCTTCAGCTCCTGCCTCCAGGTCCCACCTGGTTCAAGTCCTGTCTTGGTTTCCCTCAAGGGACAGTGATTCAGGATATGTAAGACAAATGAACCCTTTTATCCCCAAGTTGCTTTTGGTCATGGTGTTTCATCATAGCAAGAGTGACCCTAACTAATATACCAGGATCACCAGAAAACAAGTCATATAGGTAGGTATTGGTTTCAAAAGAGCAGGGAATTCATGAATCTAGTCAATTTTGTTGCAATAGGCCAGGGACAGAATGAAGTCATGGGGACTCTGTCCACTGAGCACTTTTGGGTCCAGGGACCAGCAGACACTACATTTGTGAGTCTCTGGTGGCTGCTGATTCCATGCCCAACCCTTTACCCACCCTGCTGGATACATGTAGGCTCTGTGTCCACATGGCCCTTTTAGAGCTGGCTGGCTGGCTGGTGGCTATGGGAACCCAGAGATGTATCCTTGTGGGATTAACAGACACAGCTATTACTGAGATAGCCTGTATTACTGACTCTTCATCAAGACCCCTTGAATACATCCCATGTTCAGGATGGTGGAGAGCAGCAATATTTGACATCTCATGTGGCTTTTGTGAAGGTCAATCCAAGCACAGAGAATATCCAAGCCGCAGGAAACTGAGGTCAGAACTCAGCAAGTATGAAAACGCATTTCCAACTTTTAAGTTCTTGCTGCCTCTCAGGACACCGTTATCTCTCCTTTGATCCCATTCATAAAGGCAAAAGTGTGGCTTCTGCTGTGAGGAGCCATATAAACTGGAAGCTGAAAATGCAGACAGGCAAGGCAACAGCTGTTAAACGAGGCTGGGTGATTCCCGTGGCTACTGATGCGGCCTCCGGTTCAGAAAAACTGAAGCTGCACTGTGGTGTTAGTAAACCACACAGCAGCCCCCAGAACACTAATTTCAGTCGGTGCCCTCTGACAATGCACCCCAATGAGAAGGGAGAGAAGGAAATGTCAGGTTATGTCCCAGGCCCACACCCTCCATCTGCGCCTGTGTCAGGGCTCACAGGAACATATGCTGCCTGTTGCTCACTGACCATCTGTTCGCAGGGCTGTGAAGTGTGCCCGTTACCTTGGAGATGGGACCCTTGATTGGCGCAACACCACAAACATTTGCTCCTCAGGTTCCACTTTTATCTGTGCTCTGGAATGGGGCTAGGGGAGGCAGAGGGGAAGGGGGCAGGCTGGAGGGAAGTGTGAGCTGAAAGGCCAGGCAAAGGGGGACAGGCTGGAGAAGTATGTGTGCATGGGGGGGGAGGTTCCAGGGTGGGCTGTGAAGAGCTTCCCTAGGCATTCCTGTCTGCTCTTCCCAGCATCCCACCCACTGCCGGCCCCCACTCAGGCACAGCTGGAGGTGCGGCTGATGAATCCAAAGCGAGGATCTGTCTCTCTTTCCCAGGGCTCATTGGGCCTGGCTCCAACACAGAATCCATCTCAAAAGCTGGTGTCTGTGGAGCGTCAGTCTTCCACTCCAGCTCTGTCTCATGATACGGCATCTGTCCTCCCCTACCCTGTTGGAGCTGGTGTGAGGGGAGACAAACAAGCTGCTATGAACAACCATCAGTCCTGAGAAACATCTCTTGCTTAGTTTGGATGGTGGAAGGGGGCTCTGCCATGGTCCCAGGGGGAGTTCCAGGTCTCTGGCAAGGGTCAGGGAAAGGGAATCACGCCTTTTAACAAGCTGCTCCCATTCACACGGCTGCCATTCCAGCACAGGACAGGCACCTTAGCACAAGGCCAGGGTCAGACTGGGCTCTGTTCTTTTCATGAGAAGTTTGGGGATCCAGCGTCACAAAAATCTCAAGTCTATTTTCTTCTGCCATCGCTCAGTCTGGGAGCAAACTGGCCATCATGTAGGGCCCTAGGGCACATGGAAGCCATTTGAAAAGGGAGCTATGACCACAGAGACCACACTTTAATGCTTCATCATAATGGGCAAATGTGTTGGCATCCCTATCAGGTGAGGGTTTTAAAATTATTGTTTGAATCTTCTTCAAGCTCACATGGCTTTTGTGAGTAAAAGGCAAGCTTAGGTGCAAATCAAAGAGAGGACCATTGGTCTATTTTTGCCTAATTCCACCTGTTCTGGCCCCTCTCTCTTGGCAAAAAAAAAAAAAAAAAAAAAAAGATTTCCTGTGAAAGTTCCAAAGATTAAGAACATGCTGAGAAAGGAAGGCGGTGTCCCTGGTCAGCCAGGGGCTTTTACAGAAGGCAGAGATTAGAGAGCCATCCGGTGGGAATTCCAGCCTGCTTTGGTGCAACAGAAACTCCTATGCCCTGGCAGCAGTGGCCTGGTGATGAAGATGGGGGGGGGGGAGACATTGTGCAGTATCTGAGTGGCTGCTGGTGGCTTTGAAGTGTATCTGTTCCTTCACACCACCCCCCTTAGCTATTCTCACACCTAGTTCTGAGGAGCAGGGGCCACCTCTTCCCTGACCCCATGTTCTTTGCTTGGCCACACCCTCTAGCCACACCCTCGGTCCCGTGTTTGGTTCTCACAGGCTGGTGGTGCCACTCTCTGGGCCCAATCAGCTGCACTGTTACCCCCCACCCCTCCAGAGACAGTTTCTCTGTGTATCCCTGGCTGTCCTGGACCTTGCTCTATAGACCAGGCTGGACTCAAACTCACAGAGACCTGCCTGCTTCTGCCTCACAAGTGCTGGGATTAAAGGCGTGCGCCACCACCACCTGGCACACTGATCCACTTCAGACCCATCCTCATAATGCCTGAGCCTAGGAGCCTCTTCTGAAGATCATGATCCCTCTCAGAAGCAAAACTTGGAAATAACTGCCACAGGATCCACTAAGAACACCATAAAACGCTTCCAAGAATGACAGCCACACACAGAACCCTACAAACACATAGGGTGTCACCCACTATACCCGCCTCCACACACAAGTGTCACCGTGTGGGTTGGGTCCTCACTCTACCCCTGTGCCATAGCCACCCACTAAAGGTGCTAGGGATTCCAAAGCATAAACCAAACCAAAACAAACAAACAAACCAGTAGGGTATCCAGCAGTTAAAGAAAAAAAAATAATCATCTTCATTGTACATATCTAAATACAGTGTCTGAGACATGCTTGTCCTAAGTTTTTTGTTGCTGTTGTTGCTTATCTAAGATTCAAACTCAGCTGGACATTAGTGGGGGTTCTACCTGGCCCTGCCCTTTCTCAGAGCTTGTGCTTGGCCCTTGGGGAGGAGAGGTCCTATCTAACCCACCCCATACTTCGTCATTCCGCCCTTCCTCGCCTCCGGCCTTTTTTGTCTTACTCTCCTGAAACTCTCATCTCCTGGCAGAGCACTAACTTCTGTCTCATGCTCCTTCCCTCCTTCCTGCTGCTGTTGGAAGCACCCAGGGTAGAAAAGGATGCAGGACACCAGCCAGGGCCCAGATTGAGTGTGTAACTGGGCCCGTGTAATGAGATTATCTGTCATTTCTCAAGTGTTTTTCAGGGGGGGAAAAAAAGTGGGTTGGGTGAAGACTTTCGGAACCAGGAAGTAATGTCTCCTGTCAGCAGCTCTGGGCCAGCCAAAACTGCTGGCCATGGCAAACAGATAGCTGTGACAGTGTCCTTATTCCGTCCACACACCATCCGTGATTTGAAGGCCACCAGAGAACTTGTTTTTCTTGATGCAAGTGGTAGTGGTGGTGATGAGCACGGATGTGCAGCTCCGCAGTGTTGCTCACAGCAACCCGGAAAGTTCTTTCATCTCTTGGAACTTTGACTCAGATAAAAGTCATTTCAGGACAAGCTCCGTGAAGCAACAGTCCCTAGTTATAGCAAACACAACCATATGAATACCGGCTTTGTTACGTTTTATCTTCCATAATACTTTTGTAATTTACATAGATCTTTTTGTAACATGCTTAAGCTTTTTGGCCTTGTCCACGCTTCATTTTTATTTCTATTTAGGATGAAATTTTCATCTAAAATCTTCTTTCTAAATCTAAAGGTGTTCTCTTTAACCCTCTTTACTAAAACATCTCATTTTTCTAACTTGATATTCCTTTTTCCCATTTGATGGCTATTTTTGCCTCATTTTTCTTACAAAATTTAGAAGCTATTTTCTTCTCTAAAAATTTTTATTACTTTTTACATTTGTGGTGTATGTGTGTGTGTGTGTCTTGCATGTGGAGGTCAAAGGACAACTTCTGAGAGTTGGTTCTCTCTTTCCCCATATGGATTCTAGAAACTGAATTTAAGTCATCCGGCTTGGAGTCATTACCTGTGTTCAGACATCTCACCACCCGAAATAAAGGACACCAATGATATTGCCCTGTATATGGAGGTTCTTCCTTTTGCCATGACTTAGACAAAAATCCTATTGGAACTGTTTGCTCAGGTGTTTTTGCCATAGCCTTAGGTGTAGACAGTCATCTGAGTTTCTTGTGACTTCTAACACTGAGGGGCACCTGCCTGTTACATCAGGATCTGAGCCTGCTCTAAAGCTGCTTATTTTTTGTTTCAGTCCTACATGGCACTCCTGTTTATCTAGTTTTAAAGAGGAGGATTAGCAACGTGGGCAAGTTGTAGTATGAAAATCTACCCACCCCAGGAAACCGTGAGTATCTGAAGCTGCTTTACATTTATGGGCAAAGGCTGTTATATTTTTCAATAACTTTCTCGGGTGTCATACATGTCTTACAAAACCATAAGACTCCCAAGACTTTTACAGCTGTGCGTGGCTCTTGAACCTTGTGTGGATTGATCTCCCATCCCCATTCCTTTTGGTAAAGCTGTGTCTTTTAGATACTTTTTAAATTCTGTAAAACCACGCAGAGGTTAGTATTGTGTTACCTATGCAATGAAACCTCTTCACACAGGGTTGTAAGAACATAAAGCAAGATCTCGGGCCACTGCCCCATGACAAATAGTAGGACTGTGAAGGTAATGTGGAGTAGGATTCTGAAGATCTACCATTGGCTATTTCAAGTAATTGAAAATTGGTCTTGATGTGCAGCAGCTCAGGGAATACTTTTTAAAAAATGTGCTGTTAGAATCTAATCAAGCATGGAAAGACCCCCTCCCCAATACTACCCTATTGAACTCTCTGTAATCTCTGATTATTCCCCAAGAGACACATGGCTTCTTCAAAAACCATATTGGGATTTTGAAAGGACCTTTGGCTGGACAAATAATCTCCACCTTTTCTATTTCTTGAATGGTTTGATCATAGCTTCTAGGCAGACTCTGCTGTTTGATATTCACCACCCTACTCAGGGCAAGCAATTTTACAGGCTACCATTTTGTTCAACCACTACCTTCACAGTTCAAGCCCTCAGCAGAAAAAATTCTCTCCTCAAAAGCATCCAAGGTGTACTCTAGCGATACATCCACTCCCAGGATGCTCTTCCGCAATGGAGAAATGAACACTGTATACTTTGTGGTGGGAGAAATGTCCAAAGCTTGTTCGTTTTTACCTTTACTGTTTTATCTCCATATCCATCCACATTGCCCCAAGTGCTTTTTGGGTTGCTATGCAATGTGATAAACTTGGCTCCAGTATCCACCAAAACCTAAGTAATTTGAAATTAATTGCAGACCAGTTCTTTCATAATTTTAATGGAGAGCAACTGCTTCCAGGGACTTAGCTGAGGGTTGGTGGAAATAGAGAGAAGGAATCTGACTCTAACAGGGCCTTGTCCCCCTGGACCGGGCAGTAATGTGGCTTTGGGGAGTGGAGATACCTGGGACCCTTTTAAGAAAAATTTTATGGCTCTAGTAAAAACTGACAAAGGCATAGGCCAAGTGTGATGTTTGGTTGGCAGCCCAAAGGCTGGGTGTCCATGAGGCAAAGGAAATGGGCAGGCAAGTGGCCTCTCAGGTCTGAAAGGCAATGGTTTCTTTCCCATCATCTCGTGTTGAAATAAGTTCTGGGTCTGCTAGAACTTCCTAAAGCAGTAGTGACTTGGAGCCTGGGTCTACAATGGCAGCCTTTGGAGCTAAGTTTACCCTTGAGACAGGAGCATGCAGATTTGAAAGGAAATATCTGTTGTAAGTGGGAAGGGCTATGTAGGATCTGTGTCCTGTTCATGTCTAAACAAACAGCATGCATTGCCTAACCTTAGGACTTCTAGGACCTTACAGTTGCTTGAGAAGGTCTTCACTGATATAGCCCAGCAGGGTGTGGTGGGCAGGGCTAGAAGGCTGCATGTTCTAGAGTTCCTGCTCTTCAGACAGACCAGAAAGCATGTTGCCCAGAGAGACACCTGCGTTTGTAATGGGCAGAGCTATTTTGGAGTTGCTCTATGGGGGAGATAAACAGAGGGGAGTGGTATTAATATGAACCCATGGAGCAAGTGTTCGCCTAGAATGTTCTGTGCAGACACAGTTATTTCTCTGATAGAACATACTCCTTGAGCCAGGTGGTGTTGGCACACACCTTTAATCCAAGCACTTGGGAGACAGGGGCAGGTGGATCTCAGTGCGTTCGAGGCCAGCCTGGTCTACAAAATGACTTTCAGGACAGCCAGGACTGTTACACAGAGAAACCCTGTCTTGAAAAAACAAACAAACAAAAAGAACATACTTCTTGATAGGAGGCAGTATCCATTCTCCACCCCCATCCCCTCAACCTCCTACCCCCTCCACCCCAACCCCCACCACTCTTATACTTCAAATATTATCCGCAGAGGAATCCAGACCAGCAACAGCCACATGGGTCAAAAAAGCCCTCCCTGGCTTCCAGGATGCTCAACCCACTGTCTGATTGTGTGCTCCAAAGAGAGCCAGAAATCCATCTTTCTGGGACTGCCAAATAGGAGCAGGAAGTCATAATAAACACTAAATTTACCCATTCTGCAGGGAAACTCAAAGCAAGTCTGTGGGAGTGAGCGGTGCATTTTTGAAGCATCCCAGAACCTCTTGCACATACGGGTCCTCTCCTGGACCCAGCTCTTAGGTTTCTTTCCCTGCCCAGCTCTTCCAGGAACATTCCCAGGGTCCCACCTGAACTTCAAGCTCCTTTGCGAATTCAAGGGTTTGATAAAATTAAACCATTCACACTTGCCTGACAAGTAGAGCTGCACCACCTCCTCCCTTTCCCTCTGCTTACAAATGGCCCTGTGGATGAGATCAAACAGTAGCTCTGCTCTCTCCCAGCCCTAAGGAACTCACAAATGCCCAGGTGTGGAGAGCCCAGCTGGGGAAAGAGAAGGGAGAAGGGCTGGGTAGCCACCACCAGGTGGGTAAGGAGATGAAATAAGATGGTTTGGGGGAGGGCTGATCTACAGCAATCCTGTTTTCCCTCAGAGTGCTCCTGGTGGGGTGTGGGAGTCTTATAGGTCCCACAGTACTCCACACTTTGTTTTCCCAGCCACAGACCTGGCAGAGCTTGCAGCTGGGGCTGGGGTGAGAGCTTCCTTACCAGAGAGCATCAGGACAATAATTAATAGAGAGGAGAATGTGGTGGGAAGTCACAGTATGAAAAAAAAAACAAACAAACAAAACTAATTCAGGAGCTGGAATGGAAAACATGGAATTCCTCAGACAAGTGATTTCCCTCAACTTTTCTCATTGAGCTGTGTTCACCTTAGTAAGAGCGGGTACAGCAGCTGTTTTGAGCAGGTAGCTGTGAGATGAAAGCACTTCCATCTGGCCCCTGGAAACTTTTCCCACTGAGTAAATGATCTGATTCAACCCCAGGCTGGATCCTGTGGTGGCTGTCAAATAATTTGCCAGAACTTTTCGAATGATGTATTGCTAGTTACTAAAGTAATGATTCCAAGTGACTCTGTCTTGTTCCAGCTACAACTCTCTGGCTTGGTTGTGAAAACTTCTGCTTTGACTTCTAAATGACTTTTAAAAAATAAATAAATAAATAATCACTTCCAGGTAACTCCCACAGCCACTTCAGACCCTGGCCTTGGTGACCACAAGTCTGGAGACAAGGTTCTAGCCAAGACAGCCAGCAATGGGCTCAACACCAGTTTTCTTGGCTCGTGTGTTCTAGCTTCGCATCTTAACACCTCGGGCTCTTCCAGGCTCCTAAGCCCACCTTGTTGTGTTTCCAGAAGCTTGTGCAGCATCCTGACTCCGTGTGACATGTCTCAAGTCCTCTCCTTTTAAGGCCATCGGGGATCTGAGCCACGGGCAGGGAGCTAGCCAGGCAACAAGGATACAAGAGTTGCTGCTACACATAGTTTGACTCTCAAGTTTCTAAAAGAGAAACCTGGACCGCCGGAGCCTCCCAGGGATGCTCCAGTCACTTTGACCCTGCTGCTGCTATTGGTACCAGGTAAAGCGCACGATGTGAGCCTCAGCTGTGTGAGTTAAATGTAGCCTACAGCTGTCACTGGCTCCTCCAGAAATAGTCGGAATAAAGATAATGGCAGAGGTGGTGAGGAGACCATGGGCTGCACACCATGACTGCTGCCCCCCACCAGAAAAAAAAAATCCGTGACTGAAGAGCCCACTGACAGAGAGAACAGAAAACCACGCTAAACTGTGAAAGGAATTGCAAGCCCGAGGAAATGGTTATTGGACCAAAGGTATAGTTTCATTTCTGTCGCTGAGATAAAGTACTCTGACAAAAGGCAGCTTGTAAGAGAAAGGACTTAACTCACAATTCCAGGGTATAGTCCATCACTGAGGACAAGTCAGGTGGCAGGAAGCTAAAGCAGCTAACCCATCACATACGTCAAGAACAGAGGGAGGACTTGCAAGTAGCTCAGCAGGTAAAGGTGCCTGCTGCCAAGCCCAATGTCTTAATTCCACCCCTGGGACCCACATAGTAAGAGGAAAGAATCTACTCCTGTAAGTTCTCTGACTGCCACACAAGCCTCCTGACCCACAGGACAAACAAGTAAACCTAAAGCTTTTGAATTTTAAGTTTTTTAAACGGAGCAGAGAGAAACGGCTGCACGTATGCAGAAGGCACGCCTAATTTTCTCTACTCTTACACAGTGCAGCACCAAAACCAAAGGGGCAATGCTACCTACTTTCGGAACAGGTCTTCTCGTATCAACTACGGCAGCCGAGGTAAGGTCTCCACAGACACACTCAAAGACCAAACTGAGCGACAATTCCTCATTAAGACTCTTCCGCCACTTTAGGTTGTGCCAAGATGACAGTTAGCAGTGACCATCATTTTACCAGAGAGGCGGATTAGCAGTCAAGAGCACAAACTTCCTTGCAGAGGGCACAAGTATTGTTCCCAGTATCCACGTCCAAAAGGAAAAAAAAAAAAAACCCTAGCCATCATAACCAGTAAGTGCGAAAAACTTGAGAGTATGGGTGATATTTATATATTAATTTCCAAATGAAAGCAACCAGGTCATAGTACCACCCAACATACTATAACTACATCAAGTATGATGGAAAACACTTATATATTTTTGGAATAGGTATTGGTATCCCTTGAGGAACACTTAGTTAAATAACATTTAACATAAGTTAAATATGATAAAAAAAAACCATTGATACTATTTCAATTTACATCACATTACATGATAAAAGAACCAGAGGAAAGATAGCACAAATACCTATGGGCTTTATGTATATATGCACAACATACTCTCTCTCTCCACAGGGTTTCTCTGTATAACAGCTTTGACTGTCCTGAAACTCACTCTGTAGACCAGGCTGGCCTCAAACTCAGAGATCTGCCTGTCTCTGCCTCCTGAGTGCTGGCCTTAAAGGTGTACGCCAACACCTCACAGCTGCACAAATTCTAAACAGAGTAGGACAGAAACATCACATCAAAAGTGTTTGCAGTTCACATGCTTTTCAGAGCCTCTGGAAACTTCTGTTGTAATCACATGGCTCTACTTCACAACCACTGTCCGGGACCTGTTCCTATCCTCTTTCCTCTGGGTCACACAGGTTCCTGGAGTCTTCTGCAAACAGGAAGCATTCCTACTGGGGAGTTTTACAAAGAAAGTACAGTTTCTAGGGGGATGTTTCACTAAGTTTAAAACTTTTGAGCCCAGCCTGAAATCTAGGTGCAAAATGCTGGCAAGTCCTCTGTAGGCATTGCCATGGTTTGAGAAAATTCCAGGGACTATATTCCCAAGGGCCTGGAGATCAGGCTGGTAACGGTTGACAGGTGGAGCTAGCCCATGTTTGGCAATCTGCAGATGCACTTGTTCCTAATATTCTAAATGAGGTGAAAAATAGGTAAGTCTACCACAGAGCAGTAATGTCCTTGCCTTCTACATATTACAATTAATGCTCAATAATACATTCTAAAAAGCAGATACAAATACCAATATGAGAGTTAAGAATGTAGAAAAAAATCATTTGAAATAATTAAAATCTAAACTAAAAAAAAATTAAAAAACACTAGGCATGATGGTATATGCCTTTAATCCCAGAATTTAGGAGGAAGAGGCAGGAAGATATCTGTGAGTTTGAAATCAGTATATATAGCAAATTGCAGGCCAGCAAAGGCTGTATACATAGTGCAACCCCATCATAAAAAAAAAAAAAAGTGCATGGCTCCAAAAAATTCTCCTCCTCCTTCTCTCTCCCTTCCAGAACAAACACACACCTACCATGCCTTCAGTACAGTTATCACCAGTTTTGTAGAGTTTATTTTCTTCTGTCCTTTGCACTTTAATATGTGGGTGAACTGAGATTAAAATATCCACAAATATAAATATATCCACAAAACATCCTTTTCCAAGTTAACAAAGAACAAGATTCACCCCCGAGCTACCTACCTGCCTACCACAGAAACTAAACTTAATCCTGGGGATGATAGCAGCAAACTGGGGGCATCATTGCCAAATCCACAATGCCATCTGGTGGCCTCTGGGAGAGTGACGTGGAGTCTGGCATTCTTGACAGCCTAAGACTTGGTTGCCACTAGAGACGTCAGCCAACTTTGTAGCACGTCTCAAAGCAGGAGTCAGATAATGGGTCTGCTTGAGGTTACAGTGGATCCCAGAGTTCAAATCAGCTGTGTTCACCAAATACTCAGACTTACAGACAGCAAGCCCACATTCCATATCATAAATATTTCCCTCTTATGAAAGAAATATTTTCCAAAGATGATTCATAAGCTCCAAGGAGCCACTCAAGAGCTAATAGCAGTCCTAAGAGGAAAGTGTATAGCTCTAAGTACCCACATTTAAAGAAAAAAAGAGAAAAGAAAATGATACAGCTTTAAAAGCTTTGGAAAAATTAGAACAATCCAAACTCAAAATCGTTAGATGAGGAGAAATACTTAAGGACAGAAATTCATGGATAGAAATAACAAAAACAAAATAAAGAATCAGTGAAATAAAGAGTTGTTTCTTTAAATAAACAAGAGCCGGACTGTGGTGGCACACGCCTTTAATCCCAGCACTTGGGAAACAGGCAGGCAGATCTCTGTGAGTTCAAAGCCAGCCTGATCTACAGAGCTAGTTCCAGGACAGACTCCAAAGCAATACAGAAAAACCCTGTCTTGAAAAACAAACCAAAACAAACAAACAAAACTACAGACAGCAGACCTAAATTAGTAAGATCAGAAATAAAAAGGGAAGACATTGTAATTAGACAACCCTGAGATTCAGTAAATCATAAGAACTTATCTTACAAATCTATATTCCACTAAATTTGAAAAATCTAAAGGAAATGGATAAAATCCTAGATGCATATGAACTACCAAAACCAAACCAAGGAGAAAAAGATAATTTAAATAGTCCTATAACCAGCGGTAGATTGGAGCAGTCATAAAAATCTTCCAGCTGAAGAAAAGCCCAGATTCCAACATGTTCACTACCATTTCATCTGCCCTTCACATGAGTCAATGCCATGCTGATACCAAAATCAGACAGAGACAACAAAAATAAAATTACAGACTGATGAACACAGATGCAAAAGTTCTCCACAAAACACTAACAAATGAATTAGAGATTACATCAAAAAAATCATTCACCACAATCAAACTGACATCATTAAAGAGAAGATTGAACATACATAAAGCAATAGATGTAATTCATACCACAAGTAGACTCAAGTACAGAAATGAAAGAGGTTTAGAAAGAGTCTTTGAAAATTCATGAAAACTTTGCTGGAGAATTTAGGGATACAGGGGACATAATTCTCAACATAATGAAGTCAATATACAAGACCACAACCAAAATCATGCTAAGGGCAGAAATACTTGAACCATTTTCACCAAGATAAGGAACAAGTCTTTCTCTATTCCTATTCAATATAGTGCTTGAAATCTCAGAACAGTAAGACAAGAAATAAAAATACGTATTTGTAGATGAAATAATTTTAATATGAGATGCCATCCACTCCAACAGAAAACTAGAGCAGATAAAACACTTTCAAAGTGTCAGTTTATGAATTTACCATATGAAAAAGCAGCAGCTCCTATATACAACTACAAACAGAAAAAGTGAGGGGAACAGCCCCATTCAGCACACACACACACTCAACCAGACACACATTCACCATCTTAGTTGGAATAAACTTAACCAAGGAAACAAAAAAACCTCTATAAAGACACTGAAGGAAGAAACTCAGGAAGAGATGGAGGGACTAATTGTCAAAATGGCCATCTTACACAAAACAACATACAGATGTGTGCCGGCTAGTCTCATGCCAACTTGACAAACTAGAGTCATCTGAAAGGTGAAAACCTTAATTGAGAAAATGCCTCCATGTAAGGCATTTTCCTAGTGACTGATGGGAAAGAAAGCTCAGCCCATTTGAGTGGGGCTGTCCCTGGGCTGGAGGTCCTAGGTTCTGTAAGAAAACAGGCTGAGGAAGTAGTTTGGAAAGAACAATGCCCAAATTCCAAAATATTGTCTATAAATATTTGTTTTCATTTAAATGGACTTGGTTATATAAAATAAAATAAAAAAAAAAAAAAAAAAAAAAAAAACAGGCTGAGCCAGTCAGTAGTGGTACATGCCTTTAATCTCAGCATTCTGGAGGCAGAGGCAGGCATATCTCTATCAGTTCCAGGCCAGCCTGATCTACAGAGCAAGTTCCAGGACAGCCAAAGCTACACAAAGAAGCCCTGTCTCAAAAAAAAAACCAAAAAGAACGAGAAAGCAGGCTAAGCAAGTCAGTAGGCAGCACCCCTCCATGGCTTCTGCATCAGCTCCTGCCTCCAGGACCTTGCCCTGTTTGAGTTCTGACTTCCTTCAGTGATGAACAGATGTGGAAGTATTAGCCAAACCCTTTCCTCCCCAACTTGCTTTCTGGTCAAAGTGTTTTGTTGCAGCAACAGAAACCCTAAGACACAGATGCAATACAATTTCAGTAAAAATTTTGGGACCATTCTTCAGAGACATAGAAAACAAACAAAAATTTTAAAAAAATTAAAATATAGCAGCACAAAAGACTAAAGATTGCCTAAACAACCCTGAACAAAAAGAATACTGTTAATGGCATCACCATACCTGATTTCAAGTTATACTACAAAGCCATAGTAATAAAAATGGCATGGTACTGGCACAAAATCAGACATCTAAATGAGTGGAATAAAGGACATAGCTATAAGTCCACGAATTTACAGCCACCTGGTTTCAACAATGATGGAAAAAAAAATACACATTAGAAAGATAATCCCTTTAGCAAAGGCTGCTGGGAAAACTGGACATCCACTTGTTGAAGTATGGGACTCAACCTTATCTCTCATCCTGCACAAAAAGCAACTACAAATGAATCAAACACCTTAACATAGAATCTGAAACTATTATAGAAACAAGTAGGACATATGGAGCTAGAGAGAAATGGTTCAGGAACTAAGATCACTGACTACACTACCAGAGGATGTGTTCAGTTCCCAGTACCCACAAAGCATCTCACAATCTGTGTAACTAAAGTTCTAGAAGATCAGATGTCTTCTGGCTTCCATGGCACACAGACATATGCAGGCAAAAACATTTACAAATGTAAAACTACAATTTTAAAAGTAGGGAGTACATGTCATCATACAGGCACAGCTAAAATTATGGTAGGGCTTGAGAAAATAAAAGGCTTCTGTACAACAAACAATAGAAGAGCAGCCCCCAAATAAAGGGGAACCCCTGAGAGCTACATATTTGGTAGAGGGTTATTATATAGAATACACAAACAACAACAACAAACCCACCAAGAAAACAGTGGGTAAACACCTGTCATATGGCAGACTTTTCCTTTGGAGGGGCTACTTACAAGTCTACTCACCCTAGATAGGGAATCTACAAGAGACCAAAGTATGGACACCACCAAAGCCCAACTTGGTGAACAAATACGTTTTATTGATGGTATTTACAGGAGTATGGGTGTATGGTTATAGGGGCAGAAATGACTCAAAGACAGCTGCATCACCAAAGTCCACTCCATCACCGATGACAGCTCACTAAACCTGAAGTATGATACACAGCCTGCAAGCACAGCACCTTAACAGTTTGTGGAGTGTCCTTTCCAGGTGCCTCAGTTGGTCTAAACCTTTTCTAGGAAGATCGGCTCATTTCTCCTTCCAAGCAACTGGTCTATAGTCTCAGAAGTATGCTTTGCAGCTTGTCTTGTCTGAGAGTAACTCTCAACAGTCTTTATTGTTTAATCTTGGAGGGAGGAACCTAGAGAATCTGGTCAGTTTCAGGGACTTCCTGTAGTTATTTTGACTTGTTTGCCTTCCACCTTAAAGCACTTACCTGCAGGATGAATGTTTCAGTTAAGGAAATTGCTACACACTACCCAAGTTCCATTCCCAGGGTCCACATAATGGAAGAACTTATTTATTGTCCTGATTTCTACATTTGCAGAATGACAAGTAAGAACACAAATTTAATTAATTTAAGAAAGAACCCATTTTTTAAAACTTTTGTTTATTGTCCACGGGTGTTTTGCTTGTATGTGTGTCCATCCACATGCATGCCTGCTGGCCACAGATCCCAGGGATTGATCCCCTGGGTCTAGAGTTACAGACGGTCAAGAGTTGTCATGTGAGCTGGGTGTTGGTGGTGCATGCCTTTGATCTCAGCACTCGGGAGACAGAGGCAGGCAGATCTCTGTGAGTTTGAGGCCAGCCTGGTCTACAGAGCTAGTTCCAGGTCAGGCTCCAAAGCAATACAGAGAAACCCTGTCTTGGGAAAAAAAAAAAAAAAAAAAGAAAAAAGAAAAAAAAAAAAAAAAAAAGAGTTGCCATGTGGGTGCTGAAAACTGAACTTGAGTCTCCTGGAAGAGCTGATAGTGTTCTTAACTGCTGAGTCATTGCTTCAGCCCAACATCCTAGTTTTTAAAAGGTGGTTATTGGCTGAATGGTGGTGGTATATGCCTTTAATCCCAACATTTGCATTTCTGTGAATTTGAAGCCAGCCTGGTGTACAAACTGAGTTCCAGGAAAGCCCCCGGCCAACACAGAAACCCTGTCTCCTTTTCTATTTTTCTAAGATTGAGGACCATCCATTAGAATTTAAAATAAAAATACAAGGACAGGCAAACTATAAATATCACAGCTGCCCATAGATGAGAATAGACAGTGGTGTGTGTGTGTGTGTGTGTCAATGGCACGACATGGATAGGGTTAGAAAATAAGGAAGTCCAAAGCACTGGGGAGTTAAAAAAGTCCTTAAGCTCTGGGCATACTCTGAAATAAAACAAAGAAAAAGGCATAATTACACCTTTCTGAACTGGGACTTAATAAGGTAGGCAGGCCCAACAGAGCATCATTGTGGCTGCTAGGGACTACACTGTGGAACATGGATTCCGGGAGGAGAACTGTATTATTGTGGGTGAATGTGCTGACTAGGTGTGTCCTTATCCAAGTCCCTGTCTTAAACAACTGGGATAACTTTTAAGGGGGGGGGGGGGAGAGTCCGTCTTGAAAAACAAACCAAGACACTATCACCCTAATCACATTTTTTTTCACATAAGCACATACATATAATGTAAATCTTAAATAAATAAACATACCCAGATTAGTAAAAGAAATTCTTAAACATTTTATTCTTCAAGTACATATACTTATGTGCACGTTAAGGAGAGAGAGCACTGTGTCCCCTGGAACTAGTTACATATGGGTGTTGGGAATCAAACTTAGGTCCTCTGTAAGAGCCATACTTTCTTAACTGATGAGTCATCTCTACAGCCACAAAGGAAGAAATTCTTCCCAATTTGTTATGCTTAGAGAAGACACACTGTAAGAAAATGAGTACTTTATGTTTCTTTTTAATAAAAACCAAACTTGTGCCACAGCTCCAATATGTGGCCCACAATTAGTCTTTCCGAAGGGGAACTGTCTCCTCCCTGATACCCTCTTTGGTCACGATGCAGATCCTGAGGGCATCGCCAGTGTACACGTCTCTCTCAGCTGCAGAAATAAAGACATCTTTCACCAGCCTCATCGCTCTGTCCAAAGTCAGGGGGACATGCTCCACATTCTGCATATTTTTGAAACCAACCTAGAGAGACAAAAACTCATATAAAGCACCATGTGAACCCAAGACGTAAGGAAGGCCCCAACCTCCCACAGCCCACTCCCCCCATGTCCCAGGATCTGTACTGAATGTATCAGGTCACATTAGCAAGTCTTTCAGACTAAAGATATTCTAGCCAGCTTAAACACAACAAAAATCTGGCTTTTCAACTTCTCAAAAGCACAAACACACTGAGGTAGACATAAACACTGTTTAAAAAAAAAAAAAAAAAAAAAAAATTCATAGTAAGGTGAAAGGGAGCTAAGACAGCCCCAAATGGCCAGCTTTATCAGAAGAACTTGGGCAGGGTATCAGGGAAGGGAAGACTTCAGCTGAGAAAATGCCTCCATCAGACTGTGTAAGCTGGCTGAACAACCATGGGAACAATCCAGTAAGCCACATCCTCCACAGCCTACGCTTCAGCTCCTGCCTGCAGGTTCTTGTGTTATAGAGTGTAAGTTGTTAAGCTGAAATAAATGCCTCACCAAGCTGCTTTTGGTCACGGTATTTTATAATGGCAGTAGAAACAAAACTAGAAGGCACTGAAATTGGAGAGCATCAAATATTCCTGACTAAAGTGTGGGATCAGACAGGAGACATTTCAGGAAAAAGCACAGGCTGGGTGTAGTACAGGAATCATGAGCAGCATGAATTAGATAATCTGCTTAGAGGATGAAAGAATTATAAGATAACCTAGTAAAAGCAGGTCTGAGTCGAGGAGGGATAAAAACAAAATTTTAGTTGGGAGATAGACTACAGCTCAGAAACAGGAAGGGTAATAAAGGAGACATTTATGTGACATCAGGTAAAGACAGCATGGAAACAAAACAAAACGTGACATTACTGCACAGAAGGAGTCTGCAAAGCCACGGGGCAGGTGGAGGCTACATGGCCCCAGAACAGAAAAGAGAAATGGTTTGGTAGGGAAACCAGTCAAGACCTTAGCAGCATCTCAGCACAGTAAAAAAGCTGGAGGCCACCACAGCTGCCTCTGCTGCTCAGGCAGAGGAACAGCATATTACCTGGTTGTCAAGCAGAGGCTGCAACATGGCACTTGCTGAACCTCCAGCCTTGAAGGAGTCTCTCTGGTAGGAGCCCACCGGATCAAAGCTATACACAGCTCCCTTTCCTTAAAGAAGAAATAGTACACACAACACTGAGAGGTAGTCAAAACAGGGTGGGGTGCTATCGACCTGGCTAAACTTTTGGCAAAGGTCAGAGTATGTTTACTGTTGTGCAGTGGAATGGGGTCAGACAAGAGGTTCACATCTTGATGTCCCAACACTGTGGCCAACTTGCCTACAAGTAAAGTCACTGGCAACCAATCTGATGGCCCTGGACAAGCAGGCCACTCAGACATATTGGGTAATGATCAAAATCTTCATACTATTTCTAACAAATAGCTTGCGTAGTTTCAGCATAGACCCAATAAACAAAAAAATATATATATATATTTTTTTACTGCGTGTGTCCCTTTAACTATCGAGTAAACATACTCTAACAATATACTCTAAAAACCATTTGTATTGGCTAGTTCTATGTCAACTTGACACAAGCTGGAGTCCCAGAGAGGAGGGAACCTCAATTGAGAAAATGCCTCCATAAGATTGGGCTAAAGGCAAGTCTGTAGGGCATCTTCTTAACAAGGGATTGATGCAGGAGGGCTCAGCCCTCTGTGGGTGGGGCCATCGCTGGGCTGGTGGTCCTGGGTTGTATAAGAAAACAAGTTGAGCAAGTTATGATGAACAAGCTAGTAAGCAGCACACCTCCATGTCTCTGTATCGGCTCCTGCCGCCCTGTTTACTGAGTTCTGTCCAGGCTTCCTTCAATAATAAAGTATTATCCAAATAAACCCTTTCCTACCAACTTGCTTTTTTTCAGCGAAGCAATAGAAACGCCGAGGACACCATATTTTAGGCTAGAGCAGGAGGGTAGTAAATTCATCGCCAGGCTTGGGTACAGGTTGAGAACCACCCCCTGCTGAACACCAGCAAACCCAATTTAATGGTAACAATTATTTATGTACTATTTAATAAATGAAGGGTTTCAGCAAAACAGAAAAGTTACCAGTTAAGAGCTTTATTTTTCCCAAAATGTTACAGCTTGTTTTGGATTACTAGAATGATAAGGGATAACTTCAAAAAAAAAAAAAAAAAGAAAAAGAAACTATTTTTAATTTATGTATCCACGTGAATATCCACATCATATGTGTCTGTGGAGGGCAAGAGTTTCCTTGGGTGTGGAGTCACAGGCAACTCTAAGCTGGCCAATGTGTGTGCTGGACTCCAAACTCAGGTCCTCTGGAAGAAAAGCAAGCACTCTAAATGCTAAAGCATCTCTCCAGCCCAAGCAACTCTTTTTGTTTTTTTTGGTAAGAGAAACACATTCAACACCTTAGCTATTTGGCCGAATATTTATAATTAATATTAAGCCTCTACGTAGTTACTTGGGAGTGTCTTATGGAACAGGAACTAATGTATATAAGAAACCAGTGATCCTTGCAGACTCCACTGAAATCAAACTATGTCTTTTGGAAAAACTATTTGCGTCACTATCTGTCGGAAGCAAACAAGCCCAAGCACAAGAATAATTTCATGTACAGAACAGGATTTATCCTAAAAAAAAAAAAAAAAAAAAAAAAAAAAAAATTGTAGACCAATACCCCCCCCCATCATCACCTTCACACCCACTAGCCAACTGTGTCAGAGTGAGGCTGAGTTCCCACTGGGAAAGACGCAGGCACTAGGGATAAGAACAAGAGCCAGGCTTGCTTGTGCTGCATACTTGTTTTCGTAGCCCACTTTACAAAGGCAATTTTTTTTACTCTTTAGCCACAACTCATATACCCTCCCCTTTTACTCCTACATCTTCTCATCCTGGATATTTTCTCTTTTTACTTAATCATAAATTCCCTTAACTTAGACAATCTCTAAAAATCTGTAGACCTTAACAGTACCCTACTTTCCCCTCCCAGCTACTTCACCCATTTTTTTTTCTTTTCAAAGTTGACCTAATACTTAATCCTTATCCTCACCTACCCTACTTCCTCCCACTCCTAATCTTAACTAAAATCCAACAAATATGCTGTATTCTACCCTCGGTTATTTATCCTCCAACTAAGGTCTCAGAGGACACCATTATTAACTGGCTGCTCTCCCAGTTTGTATTCTACTCAGGGAATGAGATGGCGATCACATGAGGGACCCAGAGCTCCTAGAAGGAATTGTTTTCTAAATAATAAACTACTGAACCCAAGCCCCACCTGAACATTGCAACTATTTCAACTGAAAGAATATAGCTGATAAACAAACAAAAATCACTAAATCATAATATAGTAACAAGAAACTAGAAAAACTAACACACACACATACACAAAAACATTAACCCTAGAGCAGTCACATCCAATCAGAGTGAGTTAGATTAAATACCAAACAGAAAATTAAAAATAATGGGTATGTTCAAAGGTACAAACAACTGAATAAAATAAGGAAGGGGCTGTGATTAGAGGCACAGCTCATCACTTGCTGCTCTAATTTGATTTCCAACACCCACATGGCGGCTGGATGAAATGGCTCAACTCCAGGCAGAAGCACACACATTTACGAAATAGAAAGCAGGACGTTACCTTCTTCGTCGAGGCCACCGATGATGTTGTAAACGTAGTAGGGGAAGAAGCGCCGTGAGTACAGGATGGTGGACAGCATTGCGGCAATCGCCCCTGTGGTCATGGCCTTGTTGTTGGAATGCTTGTACATCTTCACGGTTTGCAAGCATCAAAACAAAACAGGAGAGCAGAGTCAGAACCTGTCAAACTTCAGTGACAACCAGTACACAGTACAGACAGGCACTCCTTAGTGAGACACAAAAGCTCCCTTCCTAACCAGATATCATCTGAGGGGGTTATCATCCGTTGTGAAAGGGCAGTGGCCTTGCTTCTCAAGTGTCCACCTCAAGGGAAACAGTATTAAAAACATGACCACAGGGACTATAAAAAGATGGCTCAGCAGAGTAAGAGCACCCAGTGCTCTTGCAAAGACCTGGGTTTGTGTCCCAGCACCTACATGGCGGCTTACAATTGTTTATGAACAGTTCTAGGAGATCTGATACCATTTTTGACCTCCTTGAGTACCAGGCATGCTCATGGTATACATATGCATGTGTAGACCAAACAGCCATAAGATAAATGGAGAGGTTAAAAAAGATCTTAGGACACTAATACAGGAATGTCATAATCCTGATATACTAAACCCTTATAAACTTTAAATTATTCACAAAAATTATAAACATCAAATGGATTTTAAGTTCACAATTTTGTTGCTTTTTTTCACATGGTTTCTTGCCTTGGCTGTCCTGGAACTTGCTTTGTAGACCAGGATGGTCTCAACTCAGATATCCACCTGTCTCGCATCTCAAGAGTGCTGGGATGAAAGGCCTGTGCCACCATGCCTGGCTAAGCTCACCAATTTTTGTTAGTCACATAGCAAGCATTATCTAAAGCAAAGCCTACCTACTGTAGATCAAGGGGAAAACACTGAACAATCACAAATAAGCCATATAACAAAAAGCAGAACATAACAATGAATTTCTAAGATAAGTTATAGTAAAATATGAATTAAAAGGCAAGGTATATTTGCTAATGGAAGTTTCTGAAGCTTTCAATACTAGATGTTCTAAAGCATACAGTAAAATAATGTCTACACAGTCACACAGCAAATGTAAATTAAGTAAATGTTTTCTGACTGTGATCTCAAGTAGGCAACGGAGGCTGTGGTCACTCCTAACATGTTTCTATCACATCATCCCTGCCAGATGACGGGCCGCCACCCTTCATCAATGCTCCAGGGATCGATTACTTTTCCTTTTCTTATGCTGCCTACTAGTATGGAAAGGTGTGAAGAAGGAAAGGTCAGCAGACAGTTCCGAATCATGTTCTTGTCTATAGGCTGCCTAGGCTATCTTCTGCCACAGCTAGACTTGATACACTTTAGAAGGAGAAGCTTTAGAAGAGCTGCCGCCAGAAGGTAGGCAATCCTGACAAGGTAGAGGTTTAAACAAGCTGCAGTTTCCTGTTATTTGTGTAACCGCAACAGCCAGTGGTGGCATTGTTTTATTTCTAGGATATGCTAACTTCACCTGTTAACTTGCTATCTCTCTCTCTAATGCAGCAGTCATACCGAGGCCCAGAAGAATCTTATGAACTGTTGTAAGAGGGTAGGCATGTACAAAAGCACCTACCTTTAATCTTGCTTCAATTATCTTTGTCAGAGTGAGACAATCCCCATGAAAACCACTGCAGCCAATGACTGTTTTGTCTGTTCTATAAAAAGCCAGTTTCAGGAAAATTAGTTGATAAAACAGGGCTCACAAATTAACAACTAGCCACCTCCTTTGCAGCAACATATCCTTACACCAAGTCAATTTTACTATTAATAATGGGCTAAAGAAAATAAGGGTGACTATTTTACAATCTAGGGGTGGGAAAGAAAGGTGAAGCATGATGTTAGTCCAAGGAGCTTCATAAATCTGACTACTTCTACAGAATAAAATAAAAAGAAAAGAAAAAAATGAAGCTACAAATATTTGAACATATGACTAAAGTCTAATTCTAATCTCCTTACGGAAGAACAGTCAATAAGATAGATAAACTGGTAGCTGGGAACTGGGAGGACAAGACGAAGTTCACGGCTTCACATACCTGGGACTGGAACATGGCAAGGCTGCCTTCCTTATTTTCTACTCCACATCACCTTAAACGCCTATGCAAAGAATCCAAGCCTTGTTCGGTACATTCCTACCCCAAGTTTAACAGTTCTGTGATTAGCCATCACCTTCCCAACTGCCACCACAAAGGCAGTGAAATGTCTCTCTAGAAATATTTACTTATGGACTACAAAGAGGATCAATGGATGGCACTGGCTGTTCTTCCAGAGGGCCTGGCTGGGTTAAATCCAGAGTATCCATATGGCAGCTAATAACCAACTATAACTCTAGTTCTAGGGGATTTGATGCCCTCCTTCTTCTGGCTTCTGTGGACACTGCACACACATGGTGTGCAGACATACATACAGACAAAACACATACACACATAAAATAAATCTTAGAAAGACTGATTTACTTACAGTTTGTAACATTTGGGGCTATCTCGAGTATGAATTGAAAAACCTTCACTCAACCGGGTGTCTGAAGCAACAATGGAAAAATCTTCTCCAGCAATTGCCAATACAGTACTGATGAATTTAAAACAAACAAACAAACAAACAAACATTAATTCTTCAGGATAACAACTCTCTCCCTTCAAATACTTAAACTTCAGTCGGTCATGGAGCAGGTTTGTGTATGTATAATGTCTTCCCAGGAAAAGTCTGTCACACAACAGTCAAAAAAGCAAGCTTTTCTTTTTCTTTCTATATGATTTCTGATGACTTACTACTGAAGAACCCCAGAGCAAGACCACAAAAGAACCTAGATCCTAATGATGTTTTCCCCGGTAAGTGACTAACAGTAACTATCTCCTATTGTGGTGTTATAAGACTATAAAGGAGCTGGCAACTATAAAATCCGCCTGACGCTTGCCTGCTGTGCGACTGCTCTTCTAGAGAGTGAACCCTCACTGTGGCATACGGTGGGGATGTCCTTTGTGATGACTAAACACCTGAGCACTGCTACTCAAGGGAGAGGCCTATTCATGCCACTTTGGATAAATTCTTCATGTTCAAGTTGATGGTAATAACAGTATCTGTTGTGTTACATAATTCACATTAAAGTACCTAGCATAGTTCCTTCTAGGAAATAAACACCCAGGAAACATTTACTGAAATGAGTTCTAAAGATCCAAAGCATTCCCCAAACCACAAACAGCAATAGAAGGAGAAAGACATTACAATAGTCCACTTAACTGAGGTGGCCCTCTGTGTAACTGGAGACACACATGCTGTGATGAACCGTTACAGAAGATCCCAAGTACCAAGCTAGATCTTAGAATTTTAGCCAGGAGTGCCAAGCTAGATTTTAGAATTTTAGCAAGGAGTCCCGAAGGTTAGTCAGACAAGAATGAGAAAAGTTCCATTTGCAATGTGAGGTTTTCAGACAACTCTGGCACTAATACAGTATGTGAAATGGGTTATATATACTGTTCCAATAAGAGTGGCATAGCAGCCAGGGGGCAGAAAAATGCCAACACATCGCCAAGTATGCAACCAAGTTTTTATAACTACCTAAATGTGTTTGGTGGGAAAAATAACTACAATGCCCTGACTTTAAACTTTGATAAGCAGAGTGATGACATAATCCCTTTAAGGATCAGAAGGTGACTGAAAGGAATAATCACCCTGCTTGTTTTGTTTACCAACATGAGTTCTGGTGAAAACAGAAAATGCACTTAGAAATTTTTTCCCAAAGAAGCCAGAATCTGGGGGCCTTTGAGAAATAAAGTTATAAAATCACACTTGGGAATTATGCTCCCAGAGATGAGGCACGTAAAAGTCTTTGACAAAATCTGGAAGCTACAAAAAGAAATTAACATTTTGTAGAACCACAGGCTGCTTGTCCAGCTAGTTGCAATATATGCTAAAAGGAACAATAACAACAGAAAGAGCTGTAAGTAACTATGCAGAAAGCTATGGATTAAGAGGAACTGCAGGAGGTTAAAAGGTGAATAGTGAGTACTGCACTCAGAACAAACCTTACAATGTAAGTACTTAGTGTCCACAGGCAGAGTAAGAAGCACACTGGAAAACGAAAGTTATAGGTTTAAAACCAGTCCTAATTCACACAAGCTGTTTAAATGCCAAGAGCCAAGGTCTAACACTATGAAATAAATAGTCCCTTAGCTGCTTGCAGCTTACAAAAGTATAACTACCTTGAGTCTCCTTCAACCTGTTTATTATTAGCTCAAGAAACTGAAAGGAACCCACATAGCACACATTCCCATTTGTTCTTCAAATGGCACAGCCAAGGCTAAAATCAGTATTTCATAAAGACATAGTTAATCTTTCTTCTTTTCTTTTTCGAGACAAGGTTTCTCCTTATAGCCATGGAACTTGCTCTGCAGACCAGACTGGCCTTTGCCTCCTGAGTGCTGGTATTATCCCAGCTGTTTTGTTCTCTCTCTCTCTCCCCCCCCCCCCCCCCCCCCGTCTTTTTCCAGACAGGGTTTTTTCTGTGGAACAGTCCTAGCTGTCCTGGAACTCACTCTGTACACCAGGTTGGCTGGCCTCGAACTCAGAGATCCTCCTGCGTCTGCCTCCCGAGTGCTGGGATTAAAGTCGTGTGCCACCACCGCCTGGCTGCTTTTCTTAACAAGCCACATTAATTGGTTGTTTCAATGTATAAAATTTGATAAAGACTATATCCCTGTATTGCCAAAGGTCCTAACTTCGAAGGAAAAACATCCCTTCGAACAAATCGGATAATTTAAATGCACATGCAATGTCAGAGTAAGCACACACACGCGCACACACACACACACACACACACACACACACACACACACACGCAGTGCCAACCGTCTAAGGCCAGGGGGTGGGGGGTAGGGGGTACAGCTCAGTAGAACCTGTAGAACCTGCCCAGTAGAACAAAACAACCTCTACTTCATCCCCGAACTTTAAAATAGGAAAAAAAAATTAAAAAGTCGGTGATCTACAAAACCAAGTAACCGATGCTATTTTCTATTTTCTGTGTGATGTAATAAATGATCAGAAGGCTCAGCGACATTAACAGCTACGCGTCTAACAACCACGACAAATCAATGATGACAAGGACGTCGCCCCTCGCCCGCTGCCTCGCTCTGGATACGTGTTCGAGCCCCCACGAAACGACAGCCCACGGGGCAGAGGGCTCAGGTGGGAGCCCGCCCATGCGGGAGCATGCATCACCGGGGGCGTTCGCGCACCACCGCTCTGTGCACCCGGACAGAGCATGCACCCCCGCCATGCCCACACCCGCCCGCTCGACCGACGCGAGCGCAGCCGCCCCGAGCTTTTACCCTCCGTTGAAGGCATAAGGCGAGAACCGCATCTGTACAGGGCCGGCAGAGCCGTGAGGCCTCATCCCCAGCTCCCGCTCGGGATCCCCGTAAGCAGCGGTGGAAAGCATCGCGCCCAACTCCTGCTGTCTCACGGCAAAATGGCCGCCGGGGCAGGTCCACTTCCGCCCCACGCCACGCCCACGCACGTCACGCCCACGTCACGTCACGCCCACCGGGCTCCTCTAGCCCGCGCTCGTCGTTGCTCTCGGAGGTCTAAGCCTCTGTCCCGCCACATATCCTGCCAGGGTTCACCAAGTCCAACCCCAAGAAAACATTCGGACTCGCTCGTGGCGAATCAGAAGTCACAAGTCTGGCCATACCAAAAGTCTAAGCCAATCGCAGAGCAGTCACACTGGTGAAGGGGCGCCGCCTTTGAGAAGAAGGATCAGCAGCTTCTGCTGTGTTCGATCAAGGCCTGGAGGTCAGTCAAGATGCATGATCAGCTCGTGTGGTGTGTGTGCAGGCAGCCACGCGACCCAGGAAGAGATCCTGATGGTTAGTATTAACTTGACGGAATCTAGAATCACCTAGTGAAAACGCGTGGGCATGTTTATCCAGGTTATTTTATGACGGTGCGGCTGAGAAAGGAAGACCCTACCTAAATATAAGTTGCACCATCTCATTGCCTGGCTTCCTGAACAAGAAAAAGGAAGAAAGAAAAGAAAGGAAGGAAGGAAGGAAGGAAGGAAGAAAGGAAGAAAGGAAGAAAGGAAGAAAGGCAAGCAAACTAACATTCATCTGATCTGCTGATGCGATGTGAATTCTCCCTTCTCCCAGTTGTCAAGCTCCCCCCCACCCCCGTGCTGGACTGTACGCCCTCAAGATGCAAGCCAAAATGAACCCACCTCCCCTTAACTTGCCTCTTTTCAGGCCTTTGTTAAGTTTTCTTAGTTTCTTAAGTCTTACGAGGTTCACTGTCCTTCCAGGAATGTTTCATCTAGGAGAAAATAGCTAAACAATACTATTGAACTTACTAGGATCCATGCATAGGTCAACACCCTAAACATATTAGCACATGCAGGTACTGTCCACCAGAAACACACACACACACACACACACACACACACACACACACACATCCCTAACCTAAAGGAACTCGTGGTGCAAAGTGCAAGGGAAAGGAAGTAAGCAGAACTTCCTTTCTGCCCAGATGGACCATGGAAAGAAGAAATCAAGATATGT
Source organism: Phodopus roborovskii (assembly GCF_943737965.1). Lineage (NCBI taxonomy): Eukaryota > Metazoa > Chordata > Mammalia > Rodentia > Cricetidae > Phodopus > Phodopus roborovskii. Next base: position 949,261 of record NW_026126611.1, on the reverse strand, counting down.
TGGAATTCAATCAAGCATTAAGAAGCAGCCTAAGAAACAACTGGTGTTTTCTTGGAACAGCCCAGAAGACAGCAGGTAGCAGCAGAGCTCTTAAAATGTAAATGAATTTGTGACTCAGCGTCGCCTGTTTTGTTCTCCTTATTTAGACACAAGTCAAAACTTTCACCGAGAACATGATGAGGGAGTATCTGCTTACTATTCGCGTTATTGATATCACAAATTTCTAGGAGGCAGAGCTACTTATATCATTCAACGTTATGGTAGACGTTGTGAGCTCGTCGAGGGTAACACTGAGTGTAAAGACATATTGGACTGGCGGGGCGTGGTAGCCCGTGCCCTTAATTAATCCCTGCACTCGACGGCAGAGGCCAGGGGAAGGGAGGGAAGGGAGGCAGAGGCGGGACGATCTCCGAGTTCGAGGCCAGCCTGTTCTCCAGTGTGAGTCCCAGGACAGCCAGGCCTGCCTGTGTACCAAGAGAAAAACCCTTTTTTTCAAAACAACAACAATAAAAAGATCCATGTTAGACTGAGGATGTAGCTCAGTGATAGAACGCTTGCTTGAGCTTCTTCCCTAACGCACAGCCTCAACTGTTAACGCTACACACCGCACTTTGCAGCCTCTAACGCGGGGAGGGAGGGAGGGGAGGAAGGCCCGCCCCGGAACTGCCGGGTAGCCCCGCCCCTTAGTTTCCTTTGCGAGGGACCCGCCGCCAGTCAAGAGCGCAACTGGCGGAAGTGACGGCATCAGATGTGCGTCGGGCTCCGGCGGGGTCGAGTCCCGGTAGCGGCGGCGGGTGTGTGCTGGCGGTTTGGCTAGGTTTCTGCGGTCGCGTCATTTTCTCCGCAGCGCCCCCAGGTAACGGTCGTTCAGCCTCTCCTGGGGGTGTGAGGGCCTCGGCCAAGGCGACCTCCGCAGCGGGTTCCCCCGGGGGCGTCGGGCGCGCGGGCCCCGGCGGGGAACGGTCCTCGGCGCGTGCAGCGGCGGCTGGGCGAGCGGGCGAGCGAGGGAGCACCAGTCGCCCGCCGGGGCCGCGGCTTCGGCGGGGTCTTCAAACCCGGAGCCGAGGGCGAGAGTCTCGGAGGGGCTGGCACCGGGCAGCGCCGCGCACCCCGGCTGGTCCCCCCACCTCACCCCCGGTTAGAGTCAGAAGACAGTTAGTTGTACCCGGGCCTGGGGCTGCTGCTCGTTCTGTCCCTCCCGCCCGAGTAAGGACAGTTTTGTTAGGAAGGAGACTTGAACGTCTCGTCGGAAGCCCGAGGTCCAAGCACAGTTAGGGATCGACGTATAAGCACGAGCTACTCTCGGTTTACACGCTCTCCGCGCCTCAAGGCTCAGGTTAGCGTGTGGTTTCCCAAAAACTCTGGGTAGCCGGACTGGGTTAGGTAGACGCATGAAGGCTGCACAGTGCTTTCTCAAATAATCCGATTTGATGGCTCCGTTTCCAAAAGGCGAAGACCCTGAAAGACAGCCTAAGAATGAGCTAGTGTACTGATTGTTTCGATCTTGTGATACACGTCAGGGAAGATGGTTTTAATATCGTATGCAGGTGTGAGATGACCGCTGCATAGCATCCTACAAATTTCGGTCGTCTTATATACCCACAAAATGATCTGGGTAAATCTCCGGTAATACTCTGATCATTAAATCCAACCGTCATTATCTTTTTGGCTCAACTGAAGCAGTAACCTCTGAAATTTTCTCAGATTTATCGTCTCTTGACAAAGGAGATAATGAAACTGTACTTTAAAATCCCATTGCCAGGTGGGCAGTGGTGGCCTATGCCTTTAATACCAGCACTCAAGAGAAAGAGTCAGGCACATCTCTGTGAGTTCGAGGCCAGCCTGGTCTACAAAGCCACCGGAGAAACCGTGTCTAGAAGGGAAAACAAAACAAAACAAACAAACAAACAAACAAACAAAAACATTGCCCATGTAATAACATCTTTCGATCCGAATTATGTAACCCTCCTATAGTTTTGTCATCTCTTGTAGTAACTTTCTTTAAGCCTGTCACATACTGTATACTCTATTTATTAATTGTTGTCTTCCTTTCACTTTGTGTGTGTGTGCTGATTTGTACATTTTTGTTCCTCTTGCTAGACCTGTGTTAAATTGCTCCTGCCTTTTGAAAGATCTGGCCTCTCAAAAGGGTATGTAACTTTAGTATTTTCTTAATTTTTTAAAAAGATGTATGTATGTGAATGTTTACCTGTATGTTTGTTTGTGTACCACATACATGCCTGGGGCCCACGGAAGACAGAAGAGCACTGGGTTAACTGGGCTGGATTTACAGCTAGTTGTGAGCAGCCATGTGGGTGCTAGGAATCAAACCTAGGTCTTCTGAAAAGCAACAGTGCTCTTAACTGCTGAGCCTCTCCAGCCCCTTGGTTATGTACTGCCTGCCAGGCCTAGCTGCAGTCATAGTTGCAAAGATTTGAAGACATGCATTCTGGTTTCAGCTTTCTTGCATCTTGCCTTACTTAGTAAATACTTACGATTTTAATGCTTGCTAAGTTTTGTGCAGTTACTTTTGTTGTTTTTTTTTTTTTTTATTGATAAGGACTATATCCTCTTTATCTTTGTATCTGGAGCACTTCTGTTGTAGAATAATAAAAACATTTTCTGATATCAGAAAATGTAATTTTCTTGTAACTTTAGTATCTCTTATATATCTAGTATCTCTCAGAAACAGGCATCTCATTTTTTTCTCCTTAATATTTGTTTGTTTGTTATGTGTACAGTGTTCTGCCTGCATGTATCCCTGCAGGCCAGAAGAGGGTACCAGATCTCATTACAGATGCTTGTTAGCCATCATGTTGCTGGGACTTGAACTCAGGACCTCTAGAAGAACAGGCAGTGCTTTTGACCCCTGAGCCATCTCTCTAGCCCATCTCTTCATTTTTTTTTTTTTTTTTTTTTTTCCCCCAATAGTGAGTTTAAGCTGGGCAGTGATGGCTCTGCCTTTAGTTCCAGCACTTGAGAGGCAGAGGCAGGTGGATCTCAGTGAGTTCAAGGCCAGCCTGGTATACAAAGTAAGTTCCAGGACAGCCCTAACTACTACACAGAGAAACTCTTGTCTTGAAAAACCAAAAGGAAAAAAGCATTTCTCAATATTGAGTTTATAGTAATGTCTTTTGGGTTCTGTGTCCTCTCAAAGTGAGTATGAAATCCTTTCACTGATACAGCTAACATGAGAAGGCCTGTACCAGCATATACCACACTCACTACCATTACAAATTAAAAAAAAAAAATCAAACAAAAAAATCCCTTTGCATAATCTCTTATTCCATATTCATATGCATATCTATAGCCACTAAAGTGATGTTATGAAACCCAGTTCCAGGCATAGTTTTCATTAGTGTGTTCTAAGGAGTTAAGAATAAATATTGTATTTATAAAATTAATGTATCATTTATTGTTTAATCTGTCTTTAATTAAAATTAGAACACAAAGATGATTACTTAGGGCATATTGTGTCCAGTTCAATATTTATGGCACTTAATGCATGAGACATTGTGAAGGACATAAAACTGAGCAGAATATTTAAAAGTCAGCATTGACCTAATAGTGCTGTAAAACCCTGCCTAAGAAGTGTTCTCTGATAGTACAATTTGCTTAGGAATTAGTTTTCCCTAGCTGTTCCTCCATACCAAAAACAAGTCCTTTGCTGGGAAGGGCTGGTCCCTGATTCTGGCTCTTAAGAAAGATGGCTCAGAGGTTAAAAGCACTGCCTGCTCTTCCAGAGAACCCAGGTTGGGTCATCTCTCCAGCCCTACAATTTAATCTTAATATAAACATTTAGTATCATTTAATTTCACAAAACGCATACAGGTTCCAGAGTTACAAGCTTATAAGTTGTATATACAAAGACCCATATCAGTTACATATATACGGCCCATGGTGGCTTAACAACTATCTGTTAACTGCAGTTCTGGCCTCTGCTGACACCAGGCATGTAAGCAATACACAGGCGTACATGCAGACAAACTACCTACACATAAAAAATACAAAATAAATTACATTTATGTCAAGAGTCAACTTGTGAGACTATTCTCTCCTTTTACCGTGTGGGTGAACACAGATTATCGGAATTGACAGCATATGCCTGTGCCTGCTGAGCCATTTCTTGGCAGCCTTTTTTTCCAAAAGTTTTTATTACTGACCTTAACACCTTATTTTTCAGACATGTTAGAATATTTAAGCACATAGAAACACAGTTTTTGTTTTGTTGGCAGTTTTACGAGTCATGGGAAACATGAGCTAGGCCTTTGGGATTGAAGGATATATGTGTTTCTCAAGTACAGCTTTTGTGTATGTCTTTTGTATGAACATGAGACCTATTTAAACTTAAAGCATTTTCTTTCCAAGCACAGCATCACTGTTTGATGGTGTGTGAAGATAACCCAGGAAATTAAAGGAGCTTCTAAGGAGAATTTGCAGAGGATGCTCTAGAGAAAGTCTGAGTACTGAGGAAAGTGAGAGCCATGGACCAGAACAACAGCCTTCCACCTTATGCTCAGGGCTTGGCCTCCCCACAGGTAACAGCAGGAAGCAGGGGCAAGGAGGGCCGGTCAAGAAGGTGAAATTTAACCGTCCAGTATTGGCTATGCATTTATGTTTCTCAAGCTTGTTTTACTTTAGGAACATTTCTGCTGTGGATAGGCACTATGTTCATTTGCTTGGCAGGTTTATTTAGAGGACTGTTCCCCATCTGTGTGAGCTATAGAACATTATTTCATTTACTCCAGGAGGTTCCTTCTAGACCTTCTTGCAGTCACTTTACTAGCCCAAGATGACAACCAAATATGCTTTCAAAATTAAACATTACTTTTGATGTAAGATGTGTGTACATAGTCGCAATAGAATTAGACCTAGATTGTTACTAATTCAGTATAAATTTTGCCATTTTTTTCTTCCTTCCTACTTCCACATAATTATTAAATCTAACAATGTTTGTAAGATAGAAGCATTATCGAAAAGGCAGTTACAGTATTTTACAGGCGTTGTTGATTTTTGTTTTTAGTATAATAGTTCTTTCAAGCAGTATGATAGAGTAGACCATGGGCTTATCATCTTGAAACTCTAGGTGCCTGTGTGATCCATCATCCAAAGTGGTCACATGTGAAGTTAGTGCGTAACCCTCATATACAGGGTAACACTTTAAATAGGGACATGTACCTCCAGTTTGTCCCTGTGCTCTAGATATGCTTAGGAGGCTAAGCATCTTTCTTGCATATCATAAATAACAGATTCCAGATGCTAAGTGCACATCTACTATATTCAGTACTACAGAGGAAAAGGGATACATCTCAGGATGCCAAATTCTTCCCATTATTTAATATTTAATGACCTATTATGTTCAGAAAGCATCAGGTTTTACACTTTACCTGGGTTCCACTAGGAAAGAACCTTAAGAAACTTAAGACTTAATGTCTTAAGTATTCTCTTTTTGTTTTCCACAGGGTGCCATGACTCCTGGAATTCCCATCTTTAGTCCAATGATGCCTTATGGCACAGGACTGACTCCACAGCCTATTCAGAACACCAACAGTCTGTCTATTTTGGAAGAGCAACAAAGACAGCAGCAGCAACAGCAGCAGCAGCAGCAGCAGCAGCAGCAGCAGGCAGTAGCAACTGCAGCAGCCTCAGTACAGCAATCAACATCTCAGCAGTCCACACAGGGTGCCTCAGGCCAGACTCCACAGCTCTTCCATTCTCAAACTCTGACCACTGCACCATTGCCAGGCACCACCCCCTTGTACCCTTCACCAATGACCCCTATGACCCCAATTACTCCTGCCACACCAGCCTCTGAGAGCTCTGGGATCGTACCACAGCTGCAGTGAGTACCTCTTATCTTGTGTGTTCATGCCCTCCCCGAGAGTGAGTGAGTTTGTGTGCCTGCGAGCGTGCATGCGTGTGTTCTCTGTCCTCTGCACCAGAGGAAGCTGTCAGTGGTATTGCACTATTTACTTTCAGACAGGGCACTTAATTAAGGGAGTGATCCAGTGGTAATTCTGTTTGGCTTCATCTGCTCTTGGCAGGAATTGAAGCTACAGAGTGAGTCAGTGCTCTCAACAAAACCTTTCCTTAGAAATGGAGTTGCTTGTGTTTATGTGTTTGGGTCACTGAAATGAAAATTGAGTTTCACCAATACTGTGGACCTTTCCCTGTAGCTAATTGACTGATTCACAGTCCAGTTCTATCATAGGCTTGGCCATAATGTCAGCAGAGGTCTTAGATCCAAGTTTTTTTACAATTTTGCTGTGAGGGCTATATTTTATCTTTGGAATTTGTGTGTCTCTTTTCAAAGTGAGGATAGCAGTTCTTATCTTGTTATGTTTGTCTGCCTAAGTGAAGTAGTTCCCACATGTAAAAAGGTAGGAGATACAGGCTTTTTTCTTCTGAAAAAAACCCATACTCCTTAGTAACAAGTACGTAGCTTTACTTTAAGGAAGCTTATGTCCTGATTAAAGGGTTCACTGCAGACAACACTATCCACTTTGTGTTTATTAACCCCCACCCTCCTCTTTCAGATGTCTCCTATTTACACATGGCTTTCATTTTATATATATAATTGTCACTTTTAAGCTATCCCAGATCATTTTTTAAGCTAAATGGTATATAATCATGAATCTCTATACCCAAAAACTTATACCTTGCCTATATACAATTTTAAAATTACTTTTGATTTTAATATTTTAGAAAGACAAGCCCTGTTAGCTCTCCTTTGTCTGTGCTGCTGCAAACCATTTTGACTTCCACAGGCATTCTGGTTTGAACTTCTGATTAAAATTAATCTATTAGAACTAGCTTATGACATACACTTATTTCCATATCCACAGAGCATGCACTTAGGCACTAGAGACTGGAAGATATCTCTGAGTTCAAAGCCAGCCTGTTTTACAGAGTGAGTTCCTGGACAGCCAGGGCTACACTAAAACCCTGTATTGCATTACAGTGCTTCAAGAATAGGATTCAATGGCATGAAACAGTCTTTTAGACCCAAGTGGATAATGATAGATTTTCAGTGTGTGTCCATGCATTTCCCCTGTGTATGCTGGAGGAGAATCTCAAGAATTGTTTCTCAGGACACTACCCACCCTAGTTTTTAATATGGGATCTATTACTGGCCTGAAATTTGTTGGTTTGGTTTAGCTGACTAGCCAGTGCGCCTTAGAGATTTACCTGTCTCCGTCTCCTTAGCACTAGGATTACAAATTCTCATTATCATTTTGGTCTTTTTCATGTGGGTTCATACATGGCAAGCTCTTTAAGCCATCTCCTCAGCCTGCTAATGATGATTCTGTTTAACATGACTTACTGTGGTAAGTACAGAAAAGAGGACAGATGTTTTCTTCCTTTGCCAAAGACATTGAATTCCCATTTTTCCAAAAGATAGCTTTTTCTGGGAAGATTGAGAAAGTCCACATCTGCCTGCTTTTTACCCTGGTGACTTAATAGTGAGCTAGTGTTGGTAACATTTCAGAGCTCAAGAAGGAGGGATGGTAGTTAAATGAAGGATCAAGGCATGACTCTTGAGGCAGCTAGGTCCTGACTCTTCTGCTTGGAAACCATGTTCATCCCAAGCCAAACAGTGTATTCCCTGGAGACTCAGCTGCTTTGTCTGAACATAGGAGTAGTAGTTACTACCTCATAGTACATTTTGAGTACTAAGTGAGAATATGTTATATATGGCACTTTTTAAACATTTAAAGTCAGCAGGGGTTTTTGTTTTGTTGTTGTTGTTGTTATTAAAGCCTGGTAAAAAATTATGGATCAGCAACCTAAATCATGTTTTCTTTTCAAATTTCTTGCTGCAATATTATATTCATAGAAAATTTTGGTTGTAAACGTGACCTGAAAACCATTGGCCTCTTTGTTTAAAAGTTAAATTTATTTTAAGTAATTATGTTTTCAAATTTCTTGCAGAAATATTGTATCCACAGTGAATCTTGGATGTAAACTTGACCTAAAGACCATTGCACTTCGTGCCCGAAATGCTGAATATAATCCCAAGGTCAGACACATTTTCATGTATTTCAGACTTAAACAGAAAATTCTTTCTAAATCTGTAGGTGAGAAAGTTTGTGTTGAACTTGTTTCTTGATACCAGCAAAATGAGTAGTATCATACTTATCTTAAAAAAAAAAAAAAGGAAAGGAAAGAAAGAAAGAAAGCATTTAATTGGGGGTTTACTTACAGTTTTAGAGGGTTAGTCAGTGATCTTCATGGCCAGAAACAGACAGGCTTGGTACTGGAGCAGTAGCTGAGAGTTTTACATTCTGATCTGAAGGCAACAGACAGGGACATTTGCCTGGAGTGGGCTTTTGTGACCTCAGAGCCCCTTTTAAATCTTTTTCAAACAGTTCTGTTCTCTGATGCAAATATATAAGTTTATGGGGTCTGTTTCTGTTCAAGCCACAACACTGGAACTGAGAGAGAAAAGGTTAGGGAGCAGGGAGAAAGCACCCGTTTCTAAGATAATAGCCTAGCATATGTTAAAAGACTTTGTTACATGCACCAGAGAAAAGATTTTTTTACATAGGGAACATGTACATAGACAGATGAATATTCGATTCGACAGCTGTGAGGTTCAGATGGGAGATGCCTGAGTGCCTGGATGTTGAATTTGAAGGCCAAAGCAGTTTCCTGTCACAGGGTCATCATGTACCTGTAAACCATTACCATAGAAACCAGTACCTCACAGATTTCCTCTAATAAAGATGAGATGGGTGTGTGTGTGTGTGTGTGTGTGTGTGTGTGTGTGTACACTTGCTTGTGAGCATATGTAGAGGTCAGAGGAGGGCACTGGATGTCCCCAGTCACCCTCCACCCTATTCTGTTGTTTGCAGTCAGCAAATGAGGGGATTGGAAAAACAACTAGTGTTTGTCTTTTAATTGGATAGGTAAAACCATTTACATTTAGAGCTGTTAGTAAAAACTGTCACCTGATTCCTAGATTCTGGTTGGCTTTCTCACCTTTCATCACTTGGAGTCAGTTGGTTTACTGAGTCTGACATGGTTCATTCTTTCTTGGTTCTCATTTATTCATTTGATCCTGATAAGATTTTTTTCTCTTTGCCCAGCTTGCATGTCTGTCTATCGTTTCCTTAAGTATCTTCTACAGTGCTGACTTTGGTACTAATGGGTTGCTTTAGTTGGGCAAACTTGGAAAGATCAAAGAGCAGAAAGGAGGAAAATGGTGGAGAAAAGATTGAGTTGGGTTTTTTGTTGTTGTTGTTGTTGTTTTGTTTTGTTTTTTTTTTAAGCTTCCCAATAAGAAAAAAAAGTAGTTAAATGTAAGAAAAGGAATAAAAAATAGAAACATTGAAAAAGAAACTTTTTAAATATATTGGTATAACCAAGATAGTTTGACCTAGAACTCCAGTTTTCTTCACAGAAACTCTGACCAGTCAACATAACTGCATAATGCTTCTTTCTGACCATTTAGCGGTTTGCTGCTGTCATCATGAGAATAAGAGAACCTCGGACAACTGCGCTGATTTTCAGTTCTGGGAAAATGGTGTGCACAGGAGCCAAGAGGTATTCTTAAGGGATTCTTTGTTTCCAGTGGATGTATTGTCAAAGAAAAGGGATATACCATGATTTCTATTATCAGCTAGCACTTTTTATTGGTCTGTTGAGACAGGGTTTATCTGTGTAACCCTGACTGTCCTGGAACTTGCTCTGTAGACCAGGCTGGCTTCAAACTCAAATGTTGCCTGCCTCTGCCTCCCAGTGCTGAAATTAAAGCTGTGCACCACCACTGCCCTACTGGACTAGCACTTTCAGTGTGTTATTTAATGGTTTGTCCTAATCACTTTGAATACCCCATTTCTCATTCTTGTTATTCCTGATCTCCTGTACTTTAGTTGTAGATTTATTTAGTTGTTACATTCTACTTTTGTGGTGAAAGCTAAGTTGGAAAGTCTGTTTCATCCAATAATGGTATCCTAAGAGTGGATGGAGATCTCATGGGAAGGAAGATAGAGTTTATGTATTTGTAACTAATTTTCCTTTTTTTTTTTTTTTTTTTTTTTTTTTTTTTTTGAGACAGGATTTCTCTGTGAATCCCTGGAACTTGCTCTATAGATCAGGCTGGCCTCAATATACTTGCCTCTGTTTCCCAAGTGCTAGGATTAAAAGTGTTTGCCGCCACCATCCCATCCTGCTTTACTATTTTCTTTATAAAGATGAATTTTTATCTCAGGAGGAATTTGTGGGTCAGTGATGTAATAGCAGTGATCGTAATTGAACCACATGCTGTATCACATCCTTTAACCTGGGGCTTGTTGCTAATGTGGCAAGTCCAAGGCTGATGTTTTGGTGGATTATGCTTTCTGTGAAGGTTACAGGGACAGTTTAATTAGTTTTCTAATTTAGACCCATTTAAGTTATTCTTCTGAATTACTCCATTAGGTTTCTGTGTATAACTCACTGTTTTTCCTTTCTTTAGTGAAGAACAATCCAGACTAGCAGCAAGAAAATATGCTAGAGTTGTGCAGAAGTTGGGCTTTCCGGCTAAGTTCTTAGATTTCAAGATCCAAAACATGGTGGGGAGCTGTGATGTGAAGTTCCCCATAAGGCTGGAAGGCCTTGTGCTGACCCACCAGCAGTTCAGCAGGTAGGTGAGAGAGGGATTGGGAGCAGGGTGAGCAGCAGGCATTGTTGAGGGCGAAGTCATTTTAGGTGCTCCGTTTCTAGCATGGGATGCCAGTTGAGTGTGCTACGTGTAAACATAAGGTGTGTCTGCACTTGTGCTACTGCACTTTGTGCTGTCCTTACAGCTCCCGTTTCTTCACCCTGTGACTGACCCGAACTCCATCACTGGGATAACTTACATTCACTTCGTATGCCTCCTCATTTTGTTAGTCAAGAAATACACTTAAATAGTTTCTTCTCCCATTTTCTCCTAGTTTGAATCATTTTCGTTTTGTTTTGTCAACATACCAGCAAAGTATAAAGATGAGCAGCAGGGATATACTGTCCATTATTATTCCTTGTCGTTTTCTAGTGAACATTTACTTAGCACCCCTTCTCACAGACCTTTCTCAGTTCTGTTTTCTACTGACAGCCCCACCAGCTTACCTGTTCCCCCACACACTCACCCTAACTTTTTGCCTCAGGGCCTTTGCACATGGCACTTTTATACCTGGCACGTTAGGTGCAATTTTTAACACAGAAATTCCTGTTTGAGTTCCACATAGTCAGGGTTGCTCTTCCTCATACAAACCTGCCCCGAGTTTATCACCAGGCTACACATAAGATACCTGGGTCCTTTTATCAGATTGAACAAATAACCTGAAATCACTAGGTTAGAATTTCATTAACTAATGTCAGTTCAGGTAGGTGGTGTGATCAGGGAGTAGGTTTATTTCCAAACCCATGTGTGTTTAGTCACTCTGTTAGAAAAATTGACAGCTCCAGAAGATTTCTATTCAGGGAAGTGAGATAGGATTACAAGGCTGTCACTATGGGCTCTTAAGAGTGAATGGTGAGATTAGCTGCTATCACTAGACTTGCCCAAAGTAAACCTAATGTAGGTCAGAGAACGTGAGTATGCACACATTCTTGTTTTTATCACAGGAAATCTAGAGTCTGGGAGGACAGCAGAGGAAGACATGTAGTTGGTGGTCATGTCCATGGCACACAACTCTTGGCTGGTGAAAGGGTTTTCTTCTTGTGTGTCCTATTTGTGGACAACTGGCCTGCTCACTCAGTACTTCCTGACACAAAGCCTCATGTTGTTACACAAAATCCTGCTGATTTCTAAACTGTTTTTCCATTTTCTTTCTAGCTATGAGCCAGAATTATTTCCTGGATTAATCTACAGAATGATCAAACCCAGGATTGTTCTCCTTATTTTTGTTTCTGGAAAAGTTGTATTAACAGGTAAGTTAAAGAGATAGTGTACCAAAATTGGAAAGAATTTGGGATGGCATTTCTGTATTGGGACAGCTGTCTAGCCACTTGTGAGGATGTTTTTGTTTACATTTTGCTCCCCACCCTAACCTTCATGAGAAAGGGGAAGTGAGAACAGTAGAGCCTGCAGCCAGCATATGCCTGACTGGCAGCGGGCAAGGAGGGACACTAATAGTTGGGGATGGGTATTGCCTTGCTGACTTGTGGATCGTGCCCTACTGTGGTGAGGAAACGCTTGTTTAGGGTGTTAAAAGTCACCCGATGTATCACTTTTTTAAATGCTAAGAAAATAATGTTTTAAAAACTGGAGAGTGGGGCATGGCCCTTAATCCTAGTACTCAAGAGGCAGAGGCAGGCCAGCCTGATCTACACAGCAAGTTCCAGGACAGTCAGGGCTATACAGAGTAACCCTGTCTCTTAAAAAAGAAAAAAGAGCCAGGCATTGGTGGCACACACCTTTAATCCCAGCACTCAGGAAGCAGAGGCCAGCCTGGTCTACAGAGCTAGTTCCGAGACAGATTCCAAAGCAATACAGACAAACCCCGTTTGTCTTAACTGGGTATGGAGAAAACTGTATTTGTAGCTTTGTTTTAAAATAATGGTGTTAGTTTCTATTTTAAGAAATGTTACTTAAACCAAACCATCTCATTTCTATTCCAATGTGTCTTTGTAGGTGCTAAAGTTAGAGCAGAAATTTATGAAGCATTTGAAAACATCTACCCCATCTTAAAGGGATTCAGGAAGACCACATAGTGGCTGCCATGTACGCGCCTCCCTACCCACTTGTTTTTTAAAACCAGTCAGTTTTGGTACCACTGGTGGTACAGTTGTGAGAAGAAGGACACTCAGTTACAGGTGGCAGCATGAAGTGACACTGTGTGTCCTACTGCAGGGTACTGGAAAGGTTACCTCCTCTGCACTGAGACCACTCTGCAGCACTGCTGTGAGTTGCTTGCTCTGAGCTGCTACTTGGCAGCACTGCCCATTTATTTATATTTAGATTTTAAACACTGCTGTTGATGAGTTTGTTGGTTTAAGGGACAGAACTTTTAAGTGTTCAAAGCCACCTGTACAATTGGACTTTTTATTTTAACTTTTCCCACATAAGCCAGTTTTTATATTTCTACCAGAAAAGTAAAAATCTTTTTTTAAAAGTGTTGTTTTTCTAGTTTGTAACTCTTAGGAGTTATTTTTGTGCCAGATACATTCCACCTTCCCAGTATTGCAGAACTAAATAGTTGTATTAATCAAAACAAATGTACATACTTTTCTTTCTTCAGAGTACTCTGCACAAAAAAAATGCAGCTTGTAAATTGTTAGATTTTTGTTATAAATGATACCTTGTAAGAGTCATGTGATCATACTGTCAAAGAAATTTATTTTAGATACACCTGAGACCATTGTTTTGTTTGCTTGTCATCCCCCAACCTCTCCCCCTCCCCCTTTGGTCTGTTGCAGGGAAAGTGGACATACCACTGATTTTATGATCCCCATTGAGCACCCTCTTGTTTTCTAGACACTCCAGTGTCTGGGACTTCACCAAACTAGTTAACGTTTTGTTCCTTTTTCAGCCTTTGCCAGAGCCTTGTCCAAGGTTTCATAGCAAGTAAGAGACATGGGAGGGCTTTGAGTGTTTCAGGTATAGAAATTGCTGCCCTGTCCACAAGATCACTAGCTTCTTTGATAGAACATTTTTGTCATGGTTGTTTTTCTCATGAAATATCAGGTGGACACTTAAAAAGCCTTGGGTTATTTGGGGAACATTTTATGTCCTTTTTAATTTATAAAAGTACATTTTGCACAGTTCAGACTATGTGTAATCAGAAAGCAGTCTTTCTTTCCATCATTTAGATTATGCCTGAGCTCTCCAGCATACCTGATGGTGGCAGTAGGCGTGGAGGGGACACTAATAAGGGACGGTTTTCAGTTGGCATTGGTCCCCTGGGACTTGAGGTTACTAGTGTACTATTCTGAGATAACAAGACTGAGAAGAGCTCCACTGAATGCCAACAGTCGGGAGATAAAGGCTTCAGTGCCAGTTACTGTCACTCAGGACAAGTGTGAGGAAGAACTGTGGACTAGTGAGGAGGTATTGCCTTGCTGACTTGAGGATCCTGGCCCAGAACTAAGTGCGGTGAGGCGTTGATGGACTAGGGTATTAAAAGTTGCTTTTAATTTTTTTAATGTGCAGTTCTGGGATTACTTTCATCTCACCTGTTGTTTCGTGACTTTCATTTTCTTGCAGTCAGTTTATCAGTTATACTTCCAAGATATGCAATGTAATATCCTCTTAGATACCCTGATTGAGCCATGCCCTTATCGATGGTCCTTTGTTACCTCCAGTGCACACTGATATACAGTGTTGGGTCAGGTATGCTTGTATGCACAGATTTCTATGGTGTACTCTTACAAGAGGAATTGATGTATTATAAACCATTTATGTGTTCTAAGTTTTGACAAATCAATAATAGATTCCAACCCCCAAAAAAGTATATGCAAGGTACCGTTTCTTGCACTTCCCAGACATTACTGATATTAGTAATGTGACATCTATTTGGAAAAGCATCTTTCTAGTATTTCTCTCCAATAATTATATAGTTTTTTTTTTTAAGTTTTATAATTCTTTTTATATGGGACATTTTCATTTCATAAAAGTTAATTATTTCATTATTGTTTCTTGTTTTATTTTTTCATAACACTTTAGTACTACTACTGTTAGTAGTTGATTGCATCTGAACCCTAAACCCTAGGTATCTAGTAGTTTTGATGAGTAGTACTTTTGTGTTTTCTTTCTAGTATCGTTAACATTTCAATGGCTGGGACTTTAATGTACCTTGCTATTTTTCTTCTCTTTCCTGTTTTTGTTTGCAGCACAGTGACACGGTTAGGGTCCTGTAGCCTAGGTGGCCATGAAGTCAGTGACTCTGCCTTACTCATTCAAGTAGCTGTGATTATAAACCTCATGAACTACTAGGTCTCTCCAAAGATTTTATTTAATCAGTTCTATATTGTACACATCTTTTTATCCTTGTTAAATTTTGACTTACCGGTGATAGATAACACATGCAGCAGTCTTAGTTACGGATTTTATTGCTTTGTTAAAATACCATGACTAAAAGCAACTTGGGGAGGAAAGGGCTTATTTCAGCAAATAGTTGCATTCCATCACGAAGGGACAGCAGGGTAGGAACTTAAGTAGGGACCATGAAAGAATGCTGCTTACTGACTTGCTCAGCCTACTTTCTTACACAACCCAAGACTACCTGCTCAGGGATGGCACCACCCACATCAATCAATAATGTACCCCCACAGAAATGCCTATGGTTCATTTTTGTTCGTTTGTTCTATTTCAAGAGAGGGTTTCTCTCTGTAGATCAGGCTGGCCTCAAATTCACAGAGATCCACTGACTCTACCTCCCGAGTGCTGGGATTATAGGCCTGCGCCACTACCCCCTGGCTATCTACAGGTCAATTTTATGGAGCCATTTCCTCAGATATGTGTAGGCTTGTGTCAAAGAGTGTTCTTAGTGAGAAGGGATCATGCTATATCTAGCCCAGGCTAATCAGGTACTAAGTTTGTGACCTGAGATGGCCTTGAATCCATGAGTCTCTAAGGTTGACCCAGATGTACTTTTCTTGAGTGCCTAGCAGGGTACACTCATGTCCACATCACCTGGGAATATCCCCATATAGTAATCCTTGCCATTTAGAAATATGTTGATGCATTTACTTTTTATAGCCTTTAGTATAGACAACTTTACTGGTGATTTGGGATGTGAAGCCACACTTGAGCATCTTGTCTGGGTCTTTTCCTGAGTCACTAGTTGGTGCCAATTCCTTCCACAGCTAAGGGCTATACTACTAGTTCTATGTGGATCTTAGTGCTTTAGCTTAGCTGCCTCAAGTTAAAAATGAAAAGCATTTTCCTGATGGGAGATGTCATTCTGTAAATATGTTTCTCATACTGTTAATGAATAAAGCACTGTTGGCCAATAGGAGAGCAAGATAGGTGGGACTAGGAGACAAGGAGGATTCGAGGAAGTAGTAAGGAGGAGTCAGCATGTAGAGACTGGAGAGCAGAACGGCCAGCCCCCTCTCTCCGGTAAGATAAGACCACATGGAAATACTTAGATTAATAGAAATGGGTTAAAAAATTAAGACAGAATTAGCCGATAAGAAACAAGTAACAGGCCAACAGCTTTATATCTAATACAGAGTCTCTGTGTGTTAATTGGGGCTGGTGTGGCGGTGGGACCAGACCGGCAGTGGGGAAAACTACTCGTAACATTTTCCCTTTAAAAGCAGCTTGGTAAATAACAGGTGTCCCCTGTCTGATGTGCTACAGCCCTATAGTCAATGGAAGTAGAATATTGTCGGGTTAGGATTGAGAGTGAACAGGGATGCTAAAGTAATATGACACGGCCCTGTTCAGGTTTGTTTTAGTGTGGATCTAATGTTGGGAATTCACTTGTGAGTGGGTGAAGACTGAAAGTACTGTTAACATCTTGAGATCTGGCCACTTGCTTGACAATGCACCATATGGAACACCCCATACCTGAAAGATGGCTCCAGGACCTCCCTTTAGTCAGGATGTTGCTTCCAGGCTCAGCTCCTTCTCTGTTCACTTTCCTCTGTTAACCTGTCAGGGTAGTCTGTGCAAAGTATCTATCTGCAAAGGAGGCTGAGGTCCTGTTTTTCTCCATCTTCCATAAGCAGATCCCCTGCCAAGCCTGGTGATACTGCTTCTTTACTCTACTAGTTCCTCCTTCATCCTGATTGGTCTGACAGAGTTGAGTTTCCTGGTTCTGGTACCACACGGTATTGACTACTTTAGTTTTCCCTACACACATCTTTAACTGTAAAACTGGATGTGGGGAAATGCTATCGATGTGACAGTTTATAGATGGAAATATACATGGTTCCTTCCCAGATACTGTTAAGGTTTAATTTTTTGCTCGTGTGTATGTTTTATGTATCTGTGTGAATTATGCCACATATGCACTGGGTGCCCACAGAGGCTGGGAAAGGGCATCAGATCCTCTGGACATGGTGTTACAGACAGTTGTGAGCTTCCTGATGTGGGTGCTGGGGACTGAACTTGGAAGAGTAGCAAGTACTCTTAATAGCTAGGCTGAAGCTGGAGAGAGATGGCTCAGAGCCCTGGCTGTTCTTGCCCAGGACCCAGGTTTGACTCCCAGCACCCACAAGGGGAACTCAACATTGTCTTTTGGTCTCTGAAGGCACCAGACCCATAATGTGGTACACATATATGCAGGCAAAACATGAATGCATGCAAAATAACAACAATAAACTTGGCAGTGGTAGTGCATGCCTTTAATCCCAACACTTGGAACGAAGCTAGTTCCAGGATAGCCAGAGCCACACACACAGACCCATCTTGAACCCCACCCCCCCCCCTTTAAAAAAAGAATTCAACAGTTTTCAAGGTGTGTCTGTTACATCCTGTTTCCACACAAATTCCTCTGTGTAGCCAATGCCCAGGCTACAGCTGTCAGCACAGGTAAAGACTGCCAGGATGCCCCAGTCCACGCTTCTGTCCAGTCTGTCTGCCTTTAGGTAGTTCAACAGCTGGGGCATGACCTGGGAAGAGGGCAGAATAACCATAATATTTCAAGGCAGGGCACCTATATTTTGGTCCAGTTTTCTAAAATGTCATTATTTAAGGTCCTACCTGGAATTCAAATGTCCTCTTGGCACCACAGGGGCAATCTGGAATATCTTTTTCTTGAGGGATATTTTCTCCAGAAATCCAGAGGGGTTTAATGCCTCTTCCATACCTGAGAATCTAAAAATCAACAAGGACCACATCTCATCCAAGAGTTTCCAATGGAACCAGATCCTGAGGATCATTTAAAGGAAATCCCTATGTGCGTCTATAGACTACCAACACCCCTAAACCTCAATGATAATTAAAATTACTGTGTGTGTGCGCGTGCGCGCGCGCACATTCATTATGGCAGCACTCAATTGAGTGTGAGGTCAGAGGAGGTTGGAGGATAACACCTGAGAATCAACAACTTCTACTGCATGGGTCTTGAGTACCAAACTCAGGTCATCTGGATCAGCAATAAGCACTGGCCCCACAATGTCAGAGTCTCAGTCCTAATCATGCAAAAGATTTAGGAAGAGCTTTACTAGAGTCTGCACACAGAATGTGGCCACATACAGTAGGGTCTTTAACTATTTAAAAAAGGATATAAATGTCAGACATGGTATTTGGTTTAAAAAAGGGTAAAATTCTCTATAATAAGCTTCAGGGTATTTTTCCTGTATCGCTATTGCTAAAAACCACTTTAGTGTTAAGGCCAGATCAAAAGCTTACTGTTTTCTTTCATGTTTATTTGATCTGGGATTTTTAGGAAGTTGCCTTTAGTGATTGTTTATGGTAAGGTAATTTAATGGGGAAAAGTTAACAATTTATCATGCTTTTTTAAAATCTGTGTACTTATATATTATATATATGGTGTAGGCATGTGAATCACAGGTTTTATAAGCTGAAAATGTGGGTTATAGTCATTTTGAGAACACAATGAAAAGGTATAAATCCCAGTCTACCTGCTCTGGTTCGAGGGCTATTTTGGATTTAAACTTTTGGAAAATGTGATCTTCCTTGGATTCATGCTTTGCCATGGAATCTAGTTCTTCCTCAAGTATTCTCCCTGGGGGGAAAAGAAAACAGACCAAAAAAAAAAATTAAATAAATAAATAAAATAAAATCACAATAATTATGGAATACTGGGATAATAATCTCCACAGTTTAACTAAATTCAAATGTATGGGGAATCTAGCTAATCACCTAATTAACAAGATACTTTCCTCTGTTCAAGTAACATTTGTGCTTATTTCTAGATAACATTATGTAATCATTATAGATCTAGTCTTTAAGGCTCTAAATTAAACTATGGATGATGGCTCAGAACTATAGCAATGCATCTTAGGACACCCCTGCAACATGAGTCCTCGTCACTACTGTTCTTAAACTATCTGAATTCTTATTTTAAACCTACTCACATCTCATCCACCTCTCCATTTGCACTCATTCACATCCAGGAAATGCCATTTCCTGTTCCACAGCCAGTTTGGACTTCTACCTAACCTAAACCACTGTTTTCCAACAGACAATGGCTACCAATACAACTTTAGTGTTGGTATCATGTGTCAAAATACAACTTGACCAAGTCAGACAAGTTGAAATTCAATTTCATAATTTGAATCGGGGGACAAATTGGGGGAGGCATTAATTAATGGCACTTACTGACATTAATACCCTGGATGCATGGGGAATGTACATTCCCTCAGACTGGTGGTCTCTCAAAGCATCAATGATTTACAGGATGTTAAGATAATCCACAGGTACCTCTCCCCACCCCACTCCCATTCCGCCATCCCTCCTCTCCTTCCCAACCCCTTTCTCCTTGCAGCCCAAACCAATTCTCAGCTAGGACACAGTAACTTAAAAGAAACATTTTGAATATCCTATCTTGTAAATGTTGAACATCCACAAAAAAAAAAAAAAAATAGAAATACTATAGTTGTCAAGTAAAGAATTAGCTTCAAAGCAAATTTTAAGATTCTTCTGTCACTTCATTTTACCTACAAATAATTTATGATAATTAATAAAGTTTCTGTTTTTCAGAAACAGGGATTGAATCTAGAGCCTGGTACAAGCATGCTGGGCAAAATGCCCTACACTGAGTTCTAATCCTCACCCTGTTTTTATTCTAGATAAGGTCTCATGGATTTGTTTAGGCTTGCCTTGAACTCATTTGGTAGCCCTACAAGGCACTGACTGGACTTAGAATCCTCCTGCCTTAAGCCTCCTGAGTAGCTGTGATTGTAAATTTGTACCACTAAAACCCACTGGTACCTGAATTCTTTTGTTTGGTATGGGTAGGTATAGTTTTTTGAGACAGGGTTTTCTCTGTGAAATAGCCTTAGCTGTCCTGGAATTCACTCTGTAGACCAGGCTGGCCTTGAACTCAGAGATCCACCTGCCTCAGCCTCCAAAGTATTGGGATTAAAGGCATGATAACTGAATTCTTAACTGTTGACATATTCAATTTCTGATAATAACCACTTTGTTTCATTATTTGAGTATTTCCTCCCTAGTTCTGGAATCAACTACCTCTCTAAATAGATCATTTTATAGATCTGTAGTACCAACTACATATAAGATGATCTAACATTTCTAAAAATTTAAAAATAATAATTTTTAAAAATTTAAGGATTTTCAAATCTTTGTTGTAGATAAAAGTAACTTGTGAGTTGCCGGTATCTTCCAATAAAAATTCAGACCTACTTTTTGCAAATCTGTATCATTCTTTTCCCAGACCCAGCATCAATTTACTCAGTAACAGCAGTCAGATGTAAAATGATGTAACACCTGTGACATTTGCACTCAGAAGGTGAAGGCAGAGGCAAGAGGAGGAGTTCAAGGCCAGCAAATTCCATGGACTCCTCCTGAGAATAAACCCCTGACCACTAGGTGTCGTTCTTTGTTGTGAATTCCTGTTACAAAGCATGGACTAGGCCACAGGACAGCTCTCACACTTCATTTTTTTAATGCTTGTGGCAAAAATGAACCAGTGACCTGAACCTAAGTTCTTTGTTCAAACACATGATACCTACATGCGAACTTGTCTCCAAATTTAAGAAAAACTCATTGAATGTTTAGAGATCTACTCTCAAATCACTGGTTTGAAGTCATGTAGAATTAAGTGGTTATATAATTCAGTTGTTTCCCTCCCATTAACTCCCTTTCTGAAAGAATACATTTTCATGACTTGCCACTTGTAAAAACAGGACCAACAGTATACTCATGAGTAGACACATCAGTTACAAATCCAGGCAGTAATATTGGCATTCAAACCTAGGTTCTCAGAAAGAACAGCAAGTGTTCTTAACCTCGGAGCCATCTCTCCAGCCCTGCATTCTTTTAACACAAGACAGTTTACTCGGTTGCAAATTCCATGGACTCCTCCTGAGAATAAACCCCTGACCACTAGGTGTCGTTCTTTGTTGTGAATTCCTGTTACAAAGCATGGACTAGGCCACAGGACAGCTCTCACACTTCATTTTTTTAATGCTTGTGGCAAAAATGAACCAGTGACCTGAACCTAAGTTCTTTGTTCAAACACATGATACCTAGAACTTCATTTCCTCACTGGAAGCATGAGGCAAAGTGTGCTCAATGAGGCCAAGCCTAAACCTTAGGACAGACAGGTGAATGCTGACTGATGACCACACTTATGTCAGTTACCACTCGACACAGCCCTAGAGCATGAACTCTAGAGAAAATAACCAAAGTATGTACATAAAAGACAAAGTTACCAAGGGCCCTTCTTGTCATACATGCTGCAGTTAATGTTTTGATCTGAAGTCTTCTACCATGATGGTCTCTGTTTCACCACAGACACCTCTCTCTCTCTGGAAGTTTTTTTCCTCGAGTATGTTTGGTCACAGAACTCCTTACCCATGCTTTCTGTGACTTCAGAGTAATCTTTAATTTCCACAGCCTCAGGTATAACCTCATCTTCTGCTTCTGTTACAATTTCAAATTCTGGAAACAGGAAGCTGTGGTCTGGGGCTGTCTGGTCTAAATGATCTACAAGAGAGTTGTTAGGATCATTAATGAACATTTAGCTTTGAAGGTCTAAAAATTTCTCATTTCTAAAGCATTTCATCACAGTTCGAACATCAGTCACTATGTAGCCTTATGCTAGCCAATAAATGTATAAAGCTTCTGCCTATACCACATGGCAAGCTTAGTTTTATGAGTTGGGATCTCACTATGTAACCCAGACGGGCCTCAAATTTAAAATCCTCCTGCATCTAGCACTTAAGAGCTAGGATTACAGACAGCTGTCACCACCTCCAACTCAATATTTTTAAAATACACAGTAGGCTAAAATAAGACTAAATGGTACAATAAATACCCAACTGCTAATAGAGTCACACTCCATGTACTAGGCCTTTGAGACTAACACCACAGCATGAGTAAAGTGATGAAATCAGTCTATAAGGTCACCAAACAATTCATTATAGCCGGGCAGTTGTGGTGCACCCCTTAAATCCCAGCGCTTGGAAGGCTGAGGCAGGCAAATCTCTGAGTTCAAGGACAGCCTGGTCTACAGAGCAAATTACAGGACAGCCAGGGCTGTTAGAACAAAGAAACCGTGTCTTGGAAAAAAAAAAAAAATCAGATCAGATTAACAGAGAAACATAGTTGTTAATAGTAGTCATGCTGTAAACTTGGAGCTGGTGAAGCTTTATGCATGATTACTATGTTTCTCTGTTAATATAACCTATTGTATTTTGTGTTAGGGAGTCCTAAAAGCCAGTACCCAAGAAAGGCTGTCCACATCCCTAAATCTTAGCAACACTGCTCTTCCACTATTAAAACGTTTTAGAGTATTGTGTTTTCTACTTTCAACTTTATCAGAAACAGATGAAAACAGGGCTGTGTTACCTGACTCTGCACAAGACTGCTTGTGTCCCAGCCGCCAGTCTAGTGTCTGATGCTCCTTACCGCAGTAATGTGCCTGCTTACACCTAGAGCACATCTTAGGGCCCAGGCAGCCACACACCCTGCAGAGATGGGCTCCCGACTTAAGCTGGAAGCACACAGAATCCGCGGTGTCTGAAGCTCCTGTCTCAGAAGGTGGCTCATAGGAGTAAAACGCATTTTTCCTTGGTAGCTGATTCCGAAAAACTGAAGCGAAAAGTATAAAGGCGTTCAGTGAAAGAAAAAAATTACTGAGCCTTCTTCGGTGCTTCACCTCATGAAGCGAGGTTTGCGCTTTCAGGGAGCAGTTTTTATAGGAGAGGTGATAAAACCGGGAAGAGTCCCATCTGACACCAGCAACTGGCTGACTCTAGGGAGTTCGTGCCGAACATTTGTAGGGGCAGCGCCAATTACCTGAATCCAACCGCCCACGCCAACCGATGGATCCCACGCCCGGCGCTTGGCCCCCGCCGGCCGCTCACCTCGCAGGCCGGCGCAGCACGGCGGCTCGCGGCAGCAGAAGAGGAAAAGGCTGCGGTGGAAGGCGTCGTCCCGGCCGGGCAGCGGCGCGTACACCTGCAGCAGGAAGGCGAGCGGACGGCCGCAGCGCGCGCACGCCAGCGCCCCGGGTCCCGGCAGCTCCGACAGGCCGAGCCACGCGGGCCGCCCGCCCACTTTGCTGGGGAACTGCTCGCTACGCAGCCTCCAGGCCGGTGCCTCCTCGGCGAAGCCCAGCTCCACCATCCCGGGCGCTCCTGCAGCCATGGGGTCCGTCCCTGCAAGAGTCGGTGTGTTTGGGTCGGTCCGTGCTGAACCGGAAGGCGAGGTCAGATCGCTAGCTGGGACCCGACTTGCAGCAACCCTAATGGTGGGCAGGAAGCAGAAGTGAACACAGGATGCTGGTGGGCGGGACCCAACTTCTTCAACCCTCCACCACACGCACCGTCTCTACTTCCGGTGGCGCGGAGACCGGCGATTCTTCGGGATGCTGGGGATCTCTGTGCTTAAGGTGTTGGTTCTCGATCCGAAGGCTGTTGAGGCGGGTAGGACATCCCCAGCACTTGTAAATAAAAGAGAGACGTTAAATAGTTCGTAGCTGTAGTCTTCAGAGACTGAGCCCGGATCGGAAACATTTCATATTCGGCTTTACATGCGGTTAGATAGTGTCATAATCTAGTGACTGTCTTAGGGTAGTCTTTTTTAAATCACTGCATCAAAAGGTTCTTCCAGGAGCTGAGCAAGTTTTACAGAATTGAAATTTTGCAGGTTCCTATTGAGACAGTTTTGTCTTTAGTAAACAGAACTTGTCTGAGTGGATGTTGGTGGTGGATGGTCTTGTCTCGGGGGAGAAGAACAAATGTATATTCCCTCTTCAGAAGAGCTATGTGCAAGCAAGCAGGCATACCAATGCAGAAGTCACCGGTTTGGCTAACCTCCTAGGACTTTTGTACTATAATTTTCCAGCTGCTGTAGTTGCCAGAGACTGGTAACGAAGGCTAGAAGCAATCAGTGAATTCCTATTCCTGCTAAACATTTGGGATGCAGGCTGATTACCCTGCAGGAGAGCGTATCCTCCCTGGTCTTTACAACTTTGCCACGATGTATATGGACCGTCCATTCCTGCCACATTGTCTTCTTGAATTGTGGCTATCCCTGAACATGCCCTGGGGTGTGTATCTTAAATTGACCATAAACAACTCTGTACCCGCCCCAAAATGCCTTCACTATATGAATATGTACAGGCTTTCCAACTATATTCCTTACCCTTTCTTTGTTCTGGGAGACCACCCCATCTTTGAAAGCTATGTCCTCCTACTGAAAGACCAAAAAGTGAAGTCTGAGGGTCTTACACTACTTAGAGGCAATGAGAATCTTTACTATTATATGTATTGTCTGTGATCTGTGGTGATACCTTGCTTGTACAAGTAAAGTTTGTCTGAGGATCAGAGGATGGAGCTTGCTACTAGCTAACCACAGAGGTCTGGAGGTCAGTACAGAGAGAAAGGAAGTTAGGTGACTGGGCTGAGAGATGGCTGGGCAGAGACAGGGAGTGGGATAGCTGGGCAGGGAGAGGATATAAGCAGGAAGAAACAGAACTCTTAACTCTTTCCTGCTTGGGAGCTGGTGAGATAGGGTGTGGCTGTGGCTTGCTACTTCTCGCTGATCTCTCAGCATTTTCCTCAATACCTGACTCCAAATTTTTATTATTTAGACCAATTATGAACTCCGTTTACAACGACCTTTGGTTTTGCACTCAGCAAACTAAGACTGTAAACACACTGAATTCTGTTACAACTCCTGGGACAGTGTGACTAGAGGGCACCACCCTGTGGCCAAGAGTGCCACTCTCAGGGTTGTGTGGTCAAGGCATGTCACTCAGGAACTTGCTGTTTATGAAGTTGTGTTGTGATGGTGGGAACAATGAGCGGGACACAGTCCTTCCATTATCCATGTAGAAACTTTTTATTCTTGTTGCAAAGAGGAAGAACCCCTGGTTACATCTAAAGATGGGCCATAGCACTTCAGCTTGTTGAACTGGGTACAAAAGACACAAGGCGAGACACCTTCAGGACTGTGGTGTCTGTCTCCCTCAGTACAGTGGCATTCCCTATGGTATTTCCAGTACTTGACAATTCCCTCTGGAAGCCCCTCAGTCTCCACCCCAAGTGGGATCTGGTTGCTGTCTATCCTTTATCTCTCATTGACACACAGACTAAATTCATGGCAGACCCTTCCAGCCCCTGCCTCACCTCTAGTGGGTTCCAAGCCCTATATTTTCCACCAGGGGTCCCTTGTTGAACCATCTTCTCTCCACAGCAGGTGGCTGAAGCTACTCCTAGTTAAGGCCACCCTAGTCCATCATAGGCATAAATTCTATCCTGGAGGATGAAGTTGGGCTCTGATTACCCATGTGACCTTCTAGGCAAAACATCTTTACTCTCTTGTCAGGGATGAGTACTGAAGTTCTGGGATGCACAGATGGAATCCATCAAATCATGTTATAAACAATTCTGTTATACTATATATATATAAAAAAAAAACAAACCAGTATAGGCTGAAGAGTAGGTGGATTTTTCTTTGGGCTGCCCACTCACCAAAAAAAAAAAAAAAAAAAAGACACAGATTTATTACTAATTTAAAGGCTTGGTTTATAGCTTAAGCTTGCCCCACTAGTTCTTATAACTGAAATTAACCATTTGTATTAATTTATATTTTGTCTCATGGCTTTATACTGCTCTTTCATCTTGTACTTCCTGTTTACTCTCTATGTCCATTGGTGCCTTTCCTGTGCCTAGATTCATCTCTTCTCTCCCTGGAAGTCCCACCTAACCTCTTCTGGCCTAGCTATTGACCATTTAACCCTTTATTAAATCAGTCAGAGGGTGCCTTGTCAAAGACACGTTTTCACAATGTACAAAAATGTTATTCTATAACATTGGACAGATGACTTAATGATTAAGAGCACTAACTGCTCTTCCAGAGGACCTGGATTTGATTCCCAACCATATGGTAGCTCAAATCATTTGTAATTCCAGTGCCAGTAGATCCAACTGGCCTCTGTAGGTACTGCATACAGGTACACTTATTTGTAGACAGAATGTCTATATACATAAAAAATTTTAAAAATGTAAAGATATATGGTATCATCAAAAGGAAGCCATCTTTTCCTTTATTTGATGGGTAATGTTATTTTCAGATAGATAAAATTGCAAAAAAAAAAAAAAACAAACAAACAAAAAAACAACCATCTTACCTCAAAATTTAAATAGTTACTTCACATCCCAACAAACAACAAAAACCAAACTAAACCAAGACAGAAGCTCAACAATGAAAGCTGAATCGAATTATGGCATAGGTCAATGGTAAAAAGCTAAGCTTTTAAAAGATGGATCCCGTGGCTCATACATGAAGCCCCAGCACTGGAGAGGCTGAAGCTGGAGAACAGTGCATTCAGAATCAGCATTCACTCAATGCGGCACAGGAACAGTGACTGAACAGATAGGGGATCCCACCCTGTGCCTAGAGATAGTCTCTCTTTGTTGGGATGTGTTAGGAACTAGCAGCCAGCTGACACCTTCCCCCCCCCCACGATGGGCGGGACGCTCATGGCCGAGTCTTCATTGCTACGTCAGCTTTACCTGGCGGTCAGAGGACTCAGTTACACATGTGCAAGCCTCTTTTAAAGCAAGCGTGCCAAGTGCTTCTCTCTGGTCCCTCTCTGCTCTCTCTCTGCCTCTCTGGTTTCTCTCTCTGGTCCCTCTCTGTTTCCTCTCTCTCTCCTGCTTTCGGTTGGCCACCAGCTACCCCGTCTTTCTCTCCCCTCTCTCAATAAACTCCATGTAGGCGCTGAGTCTCGTGTTTGTGTTTCATAGGCATTAGCTGCAGCAAAAGAACAACAGGATGGGTCTTGTATAGATTGATTTTTAATAATACTTATGCTATTATTCTCAATAGTTGTAGTCAGACTTTCTTTGGACCTACCAGCTCCCAAACAATGACACAGAACCCTATTATTAATTATGAAAACTCAACCTTAACTTAGGCTTGTTCCCAACTATCTATTAAAACTTAAATTAACCCATTTATATTAATCCTTATTCTACAACAAGGCTTGTTAGCTCTCAGTACTGTATGTCCAATACACCCACCTCTGCATCTGGCTGAATTTATCTGATGCCTGTTGTTACGTCCATTTCTGAGCCTGTTAATCTGGTTCCTCTCTTTCTTTTAGTAAACTGGGCCAAGGGTCTGTCAATTTTGTTTTTCTCAAAGAACCAGCTCTTATTTGTTGGTTCTTGGTATTGTTTTCTGCTCTTTTGTTGTTATTTCTTGCCATTGACTAGCTTGGGAAAAGGGTCTCTCACTCTCAACTGGGAAAATGTCCCCACCAGATTTTCCTGTAGGTAAGTTATGTAGTGAATTTTCTCAGTTAATGATTGGTTTGGAAGGGCCCAACTCATTCTTGTCAGTAACACATCTGGGCTAGTGGTCTTGGTTGCTATAAGAAAGCTAGCTGAGTAAGCCACAAGGAGCAAATCAGTAAGTGGCACTTTTCCATGGCCTCTGAATTAGCTCCTGCCTCCAGATTCTTCTCCTGCTTGAGTTCCTGCCCAGATTTCTTTCAGTGATGGACTGTTTCCTGGAAGCATATGATAAAATAAACCCTTTCACTACCAATTTGCTTTTGGTCATCATGTTTTATTACACAATAGAAAGTGTAACTAAGGCACCCAGTTACACTTTAGTCTCAGATAGTTCTCCTTGGATCCCAGACTTTTTTTTTTTTTTTTTTTTTTTTTTTTTCTTTCTTCTTCTTCTTCTAGTAGTGTCTCTCTGTGTAGCTCTGGCTGTCTTTCACTATGTAGAACAGACTGGCCTTGAAAACACAGAAATTCACCTGCCTCTCCCTCCTATGTGCTGGAATTAAAGGTGTGTGCCACCATACCTTGATGGCTGATTGTCTAATACTTTAACTGTAGTGACCTCATGTAACGAGTATGGTTTTTCTGCCTGCCGCTTGGTCTTGTCATCTTTGACATCTCCCATCAACCTCAGATTTATACCTTTTCAGGAACTGAAATTTCACAAAGACCTGAGCTCAGAGTATGAATTCTCTAATGCCCTTCTGACTTTTTCTGCTTCCAGTGATTAATGGAGAATGAGGTACTTGGGCTTCAGACTTGTATGGAGTTAAATTTTATTAGGCTAGGTAGCTGACTAAATAAATAGCATAAAAACAAACAAACAAAATATGGAAGGGATTTGTGTGGGAAAGAATTGAGAGACATCCTTTGAATATCCAAGAAACTTTCTTCAGCTTTTTGGTGCATTGGTGTTTTTGACTGCATGTATGTATGAGGGTGTCTGGTCTGGGAGTTACAGACAGTTGTGAGCTGCCGTGTGGGTGCTGGAAAATGAACCTGGGTCCTCTGGATGAGGAACCAGTGTACTTAACCACTGAGCCATCTCTCCAGCCCCCTCTTCTGCTTTTTCTGTTGCTGTTCTTTGTTTTTCTAGTTCATCTCACATCATGAAAATGGGAATTTGTAGTAGTGGGGCACATGCCTTTCTTTAATCCAGCACTCAGAAGGCAGAGGAAGGAAATTTTGAGGCAAAGGCAGGTAGATCTGATTTTGAGACCAGCCTGGTCTACAGAACAAGTTCCAGGACACACGGGGCTACACAGAAAAGTAAACAAACAAACAAACAAAAATGACAAAAGAAAATGGAGATTTTCTGATTATTTTATACTTTTGAGTTTAGAAAATCAATGGATTTGCCAGAAGTTTTAGTAAAATAAATGGGAAGGTGTTTAGGGGCTACATTTGTCTTCCTGTGATTGGTGAGGTGTGGTTTTATTGCTATTGGCTTTCGCGTTCTTCTTGAAAAGATAGGGCTTCTCCCCTGTGTGTGTCCTCTGGTGATGGATGAGGGGTGACTTCTGTGTAAAGCCCCGCCCACACTCCCTGCAAACATAGGGCTTCTCCCCTGTGTGTGTCCTCTGGTGACGGATGAGGGGTGACTTCTGTGTAAAGCCCCGCCCACACTCCCTGCAAACATAGGGCTTCTCCCCTGTGTGTGTCCTCTGGTGATGGATGAGGTATGACTTCTGTGTAAAGCCCCGCCCACACTCCCTGCAAACATAGGGCTTCTCCCCTGTGTGTGTCCTCTGGTGATGGATGAGGGATGACTTCCGTGTAAAGCCCCGCCCACACTCCCTGCAAACATGGGGCTTCTCCCCTGTGTGTGTCCTCTGGTGATGGATGAGGTATGACTTCTGTGTAAAGCCCCGCCCACACTCCCTGCAAACATGGGGCTTCTCCCCTGTGTGTGTCCTCTGGTGATGGATGAGGGATGACTTCTGTGTAAAGCCCCGCCCACACTCCCTGCAAACATGGGGCTTCTCCCCTGTGTGTGTCCTCTGGTGACAGATGAGGTATGACTTCCGTGTAAAGCCCCGCCCACACTCCCTGCAAACATAGGGCTTCTCCCCTGTGTGTGTCCTCTGGTGATGGATGAGGGGTGACTTCTGTGTAAAGCCCCGCCCACACTCCCTGCAAACATAGGGCTTCTCCCCTGTGTGTGTCCTCTGGTGATGGATGAGGGGTGACTTCTGTGTAAAGCCCCGCCCACACTCCCTGCAAACATAGGGCTTCTCCCCTGTGTGTGTCCTCTGGTGATGGATGAGGTGTGACTTCCGTGTAAAGCCCCGCCCACACTCCCTGCAAACATAGGGCTTCTCCCCTGTGTGTGTCCTCTGGTGACGGATGAGGTGTGACTTCCGTGTAAAACCCCGCCCACACTCCCTGCAAACATAGGGCTTTTCCTCCATGTGTGTCTTCTGATACTCACTGACATTTGACTTCTCACTGAAACATTGCCCACATTTTCTTTCAATTCTTGATATTTCTGATCCAATAAACGATTTGACTGTGTCCTCTGTATTTTTTTTCTGGCCGGTTCTGAGCACTTCTTCCATACTTTTCTTATTTTCCTCAGATTTCATTTGTCCTTTGAGTGTGCTGGGAAAGGCTGTTGAACTCTCCTGTTTTGTCCTTTTATGCATGGGTTTGAGCTCTTGACTTCTGGCCTTGTCATTTTTGTTGTGTGAATTGAAATGTTGCTGTTCCTGAAGCTGATTTGGATGGGGATCACCTGGTTTGGAGTTCATCGTTGAAGATGCTCCTGAGAAGATTTGAGTACGATGATTCCATTGCACATGCTGACTGAGGAATTTCGGACTTGAGAAGGCCAAAGAGCACAAAAGACAAGGATGGATCTCTGTCCTTAATTCTGTGAAAAGAAATTTTTGATTCGAGTGAATATAATAGACAAACAAACAACAATAACAACAAAAAAGAGGTCCTGCAGACTCTGAAACTCCATGTAGCAGACAGACCTGTAGTGAGATAGTCCTTCTGTGGCACTGACCACGCCCATTGGGGGTGGAGCCATGGGCCGAAGTGACCTGTGGAAGGAGGTCGAAGAGAGAGGGGAAAAGCTCTCCTGCTGGCATGACTCAGACAGGAGAGCATCGGGTGGAATTTCCTGGTGTTCATCTGTCTAGGTTGTAAGTTATTTCTCCCTGAATAAACATCTATTCTGCCTATTTGTTTATCCTGATCCTTATGGGTTAATAATTAAGACAGAGCTAGCCGATAAGAAACTAGTAATGGGCCAACAAAATTATATCAAATACAGAGTCTCTGTGCATATTGGGGGGGGCGGGGGGGCGGGGAGGGGGGCAGACCAGGCGGTGGGTGGAAAAACCATACTTCTTACACAGACCCAGCAGTGACTAGCAGGGTGTGTTGTGCTGCTACCACCAAGGGTCTGCTCCAGGCATAGAGTCCACTTCCTAGAGGCCATGGAAAAGTAATGTACCCATGCTCAAAGTGACTGTGTTGTATCAGGAAACCCAGTGTGTTATACCCCACATTGGGTCCTAGACCCTAAGATAAACAGACTATTGGACAGCGTGACCCGGTTTTATAGTAAATTTCAAATTTTGCTACATGACAGTAAACTTTTAGATCCAAAAGATGACACATGTAGGGCGATTTTATTTGGTGATGAAGAAAGAGGAATTCAATAAATGTGGTTTAGTCCTTGAAGTAAAGGGTCAGATATGCTGTGAATTAAGTGTTAGTATAAACCCAGCCTCAAAAGGCAAAGGATGACAAAGCCTGGCAAGACCCAGTGTATGAACTTGTTCCTCCCAAGTCCTCATGAAGTTGTTTCTAAGAGTGTTTAAAGCATCATCCACAGAATCACCTCCCTGAGCTCATGGCTGCTGCAGAGGCAAAGTCCTCAGTAGAATCCCAAGCCAGGCTGGCATGACTCTGAATGTCAACACAGTTGGGCACCTTGACAACCCTGGTTTTGATCAATACTTCTATACAAAATCCACCATCTCTGTAGACCTATTCTACTGTCATTCCAGAAAGGGTTTGGCAGGGCAGAGTCTGGATGGCTCCTTCCACCTGGCTCATCAGCTGGATAATGACTGGGTTGGCAGTCGAATGTAATACCAGGTAAACATTTTAATTTGAGTGTACATGGTTTGTGAGGGCCCAGCCATTGGGATATTTTGGTCATTCATATTCTTATGAATCGGCAGAACCATTCACATTTCCCCTCATTTAATTACAAAATAAAACAATTGATGCTAGACTAGGTATTAATTTAGATACATAAACTGCTTTTAAGACTTTTTTGTTCTCTTGAGGGAGGACGGGGCTCATTGGTAAAGTGTTCATGAGCCATTCATGAAGCACAGGATTCCACACTGGGAACTACAAGGATGTTTTCATTTTACAAGTGGGCCTGCGGTTTTTGATTGATCATGTGTCCTAGTTAGAGTTACTATTGCTGTGATGAGACATCATGACCAAAAGAACATGGGGAGGAAAGGGTTTATTTCAGCTTACACTTCCAGGTAACAGTTTATCACTAAGGGGACCTAGAGGCAGGAACAGATACAGAGGATGTTGGGAGGAGTGTGCTACTTACTGTCTTGTTCTATTTGGCTCGCTCAGCCTGTTTTCCTTCCTTCCTTCCTTTTTGTTTGTTTTGCTTTATTTTTTCAAGACAGAGTTTCTCTGTATAATAAGCCTTGGCTGTCCTAGAACTCACTCTGTAGACCACACTGGCCTTGAACTCATAGAGATCCACCAGCCTCTGCCTCCCGAGTGCTGGGATTAAAGGCCTGCACCACCGCTGCCCATTACCCAGCCTGTTTTCTTATGGAAACCAGAACCACCAAGCTCAGGGATGGTCCCACCCACAATGGACTGGGCCCTCCTGCATCAATCACTAATTGAGAAAATGTCCTACAGGCTGCCTACAGCCTGATCTTAAGGAGGCAATTTCTCAATTTAGGCTTCCTCATCTCTATGATTCTAGCTTGTATCAAGTTGACACAAGACTAGTCAGCCCATCATGTCCTTCAGTTTCATCAGTATCTGTCAAAGATTAATAAATGAGATGGCATCATAACTACTTGCTACCTCTGTAAGTGGTCTATTATTAATTTAGCATCATTTAGTAAACAGAATATCATCAGATGATTTATTCTGCTTTTGTTATAATGATAATAGAACATCTATCTAAATGTGCCACCACAGGTGAAAAGTTCTATCTGCAGTTACCTTTTTCTTACGTTGTGTTTTAGTTTCTTACATTTTCTTGGCCTTCCGTCCTATTTATTCACTTTAAAGTTTTGTGTACATGCTAGGAAATGATGTGAACCATTGGATATTAGTGGCAAAATCAGCAGTACTTTTATTGTGCACATTTGCTGTCTGCTGTGTATTTGTAAAATCTGGAGATTTCAGTTGTAGTTTTTGGTTTTTTAAGACAGGGTTTTTCGGTGTAGCCCTGGCTGTCCTGGAACTCGCTCTGTAGACCAGGCTGGCCTCAAACTTACAGCGATCCGCCTGCCTCCACCTCCCGAGTGCTGGGATCAAAGGCGTGCTCATGTTCCATTTTCTTGCCTCACCCGAGTCTCTCATTCCTCACCCCCCTTTTTTTTTGCTACTTGTATTAATATTTATGAGTACTCTAGATGCTGACTCTTTTTTCATTTATTTTTTATTTATTATGTATACAGTGTTCTGCTTGCATACCACAAGAGGGCACCAGATCCCATTATAGATGGTTGTGAGCCACCACTTGGTTGCTGGGAATTGAACCCTGGTTCTCTGGAAGAACAGCCAATGCTCCCAACCTCTGAGCCGTCTCTCCAGCCCACAGGCTGATTTTTATGCAGTTCTTTTATGATATATTGTTAACACTTGAGGTTGTACCTCCTATAGAAGTGCTTGAAATTTTCATTTTTCTCTAATGGATTTAAACTTCACTTTTGTTTACTATTCATCCTTAAAGAAAAAAGAGTTGAAACATGAACATTTTCAAGAATTCCTTCTTCTCTTTGTTTTTTAAGGGGCCATCATAGTGCTCACCTCTTCCCGTGGCGAATCCTTTCTTGTTCTTGCTTCCCCACTGAATGCCCAGTTCCTGGCCATACTCATCCCCATACCAGACCAGAAGCTCACAACCAGGTCTAATGACCCGGCAAGTTCGATAGAAGATCTGTCTGTGATACTGAAAGGCCACCAGGTTCTGCTCCTCATCATCCCGGGCACAGTTCACATACCTACAGTAGAGAAAAGGATGGAAATGTCAGGCAGGCAGCTCCATATCTTCATGCTCAGTCCCTCCATGCTCTGATGGTCTCACCTATCTCTTCCATAGTGTTATGTACATCCTGGCTCCAAGTCCTGCTCCTCTGTCCCGGATCCCTTTCTTTCCCCAAAAGCCCAGTTTTCAAAGCTCTATTTCAGACTTCCAACTTCACTGGTGACAGTGACTTTCTGCTTCTCCAAATCCTAAATTTTCCAGTTTATACTTTGGAGCTTGGACTTTGTTCCTAGACTCTTACATTTCATCCTACACTGACATCAATTTTGTTTGAAAGTTCTCCCTACCTGCCCAGTTTACCATAGAAACTTCTCTAAGTTTCTCTTAGCCAGATAACTCAGAAAATAGGACTAAAGATATAGCTCAGTTAGAAGAGTGCCTACTTATATACACAAAGATAACTGGGTATGGTGGTCCATGCCTATAATCAGAAAATGCGGTGGGGGATAAGAAATTTAATTTTATCCTCTGCTACATAGGGAGCTTGTGGAAAACCTGTGTTACCTTGTCCTAAAAAATAAGATAACAGAAAAATAGTAGTTTGTTTATATTTTCTAAGATTACCTCACAGAAAGAGTGTGCAGTATCCAAAAACTAAATCCTTCCAGTGTGAATGTCTCTGAACCGAAGGACATTTGCTGCCTTCACAGACTTGAGGCTCCTTTGTTGTAGTTTATTTTAGCACTTTGAACTTCTCAAAAGATAGGAGACTCACAGTTCGACTTTCCTATAATAAATTATCTGTAACATGCCTCTTGTAAGGACACAAGTTGTATGACCTGCTCAAGTAATCAAATCTGTTTCTGAACTGGAACACAAAATATATGCTTCATAAATGTTGAGTAAATTGTAAACCTAATGTTTTCAATGAACGTAGGCTCCTTAAGGTTTGCCTCGTTATTCCAATTTTGCTGAGCAGATTTGTGCTTTGATAAGGTTAATGATATTAGTGACTTATTTTTTCCCTGACTGTTCACAATATGAAAAAGAACTCTGCTGAGAAAAAGAGAAGCAAAGCGTCTGGTAACTGTCCCGACCCATGGGGCAGTCAATGAGGAACCAGGGACACCTAAGAGAGAATGGGAAACAAGAGATACAAAGAACGGACAGCAAGACAGTACTCTGATCAAGCTGACAAATTTTATTTTCTCGGGGGAGCAGGGTATGGGCAGTTGCACATAGGCAGGGTGAAGAGATCAGTAGAAGGAATGCCCTGAATTGTTTAGCTAATCTATAACTAGCTGTAAAACTGCCGCAGGAGAAATGCCCTGAGCTATTTAGCTATTCTTTAACTGGATGTAAAACTGCAAGCCTGTATCTCGAAATGCTCTGCTGAACATTCTGCTTATTTCTTAAGAGGCAGTAATTTTCTATCTCAGAGACCTGAGGTTGTGAGGATGGTGATGGTCCCCAACAGGGAACCATAGAGGGAGCCATGATGGTAGAGAAAGGGGCAAGTCTTGTGAGTGACAGTCTTTCTTGGAACCCATCCTTACCTCATCCAGTTGGCTTGGGATGCATCCTGTCCATCCACATACTCATAGCAGTTTCTCCCCTTGGTGATCTGAGTTTCAGGAAAAAAAAAATTTTTTTTTTTTTTTTTTTTTTTTTTTGTTAAGGCTCTGGGATGACAATAATTAAGTCATGCCACTCCTATCAGTGCTTTCTGGGCTTTAGACTCGTCCAATATGGAGACTCTATATGATGCTTCTGAGCCATCTCACACACACACACACACACACACACACACACACGCACACACACACACACACACACACACACACACACGCATGCACGTTTCCTTTGTCTCTGTACTACTCTATTCCTACTCACCTTCAGATCTTGAAGCAGAACTTTCATGATTGTACAAAGACCATTCAGTACACAAAATTAGTTATTTTGCCTCTGTCCACATCCTAGTATGTCACACAGAAGTCACAGAAAGGATGCGGCGCAGGGGTGGGGGGAAGTTGGGAATGGGGTGGGGTGGTGGTATACAGAGGATGAAGGAAAAGGAGGCATTTCTCACCAGCCAGGAGTAGCCACTGTTAGCCGCCTCTTCATCATCTGTGATCTGGCCTTTATAGGGGCCAAAGTGCAGACCCACTGGCAGGTCAGATGCTTCATTCCATACTCCAAGTCCAGCCTCAGGGATGCCTGATGGACCAATTCTCAGCCCAGGGGGCAGACTGAGGACTGAGCTATTGTGATGCCCCCTGTCCACGACACTGTCTTTTACAAATATAGGAGGCCCATGGTTGGGACAACTGTTGATGAAGAAATTCTGGCACTTCTCACAATCTAAGAAAAGAACAGCAGGGATCGGGAAAGCTGTGTGAACATTCCCAGATCTAAAGGTCTTCAGAAAGACCACAGCACCCCTGCCATTCCCTCTCAGTCTGCACCATAGTCACTAGAGTAGATATAATCTAGGCTCCACGTGACCCAGATGAGTCGTTATATCAGAACAGAACAGCCTTCTGCACGAGAAGGCCCTGGTGGACACTTACAGAGGTAGTCATCATCCTGCGGCTCGTTGACCTCTTCATATGCAAGGCCCTTTCTCTCACGAAGACTGTACATCTTTACCTCAACATTCTTTCTCCTTAGCTCTGGATTTGAGACCAAAGGTGAGTTAAAGTCTTTGAATCTGGGGCATTTAACCGTTTCTTCAAAAAATCTAAAATTTGGGTCTGGAGAGATGGCTCAGAAGCTAAAGTACATGCTGCTTTTGTAGAGAACCTGGGTTTGGTCCTCATAGCCATTCATAACTCCAGTTATAGGTGATCAAACGCTCTCTTCCAGTCTTGGCAGGCATCAAAGCATGCACATAGTACACATACATTACATGAAGACATTAGTACATGTACATACATGGAGGAAGATACTTATAACAATAAAAACTAATCTTTAAAAAAACTAAATTTACTTTTAAAATTTTAAAAGAAAATGTGAAATTTATGGCTGTAAAATTATATTATTCTGTATATTCTGCTTCCCCTTTAACTTTACTTTTAAAGAAGCTAAGATTCGCCCAACAGTGATGGTACACAGTGGGGAGGCAGAGACAGGTGGATCTCTGTAAGTTCGAGGCCAGCCTGATCTACAAAGTGAGTTGCAGGACAGGCTCCAAAGCTAGAGAAAACCTGTCTCAATAAACCATTAAAAAAAAAAAAAAAAAAAAAAAAAAAAAAAGAACAAGCTAAGGTTCTGCCTTCAGCTGACTACAGATGCCTAATCCAATTTTAATTTCTGACTTTTCAGGTTTAGTTTCTACTTCCCCACATTTTCTACTTAAAATGCTTCATTCATGTGTTGGATCATTTAGAAAATATTTGTTGATAGCACACTGCAGATTAGGTATTGAGCAAAGGCCGGGGAGCACAGCACTGAATTTGGTTCCAATTGCCACAGAGATTTATTGGACGCCTTGCCTGAATCAGTTGTTTTATGCTTCACTTGCTGTTTTAAAGCCACATAGAAGCTATTGTATCCTTATTTCCACATATTAACATTTAGAAGCTCACAGATTGCCCAAGCCCTGATCCCTCCATGTGAATAACAGCCTTTAAAGTAAGTCCTGCTACAGTACTTCAATGCCATATCTTAGACAAGACCAAGCTCAGAACTATCTAAAGTTCACTATACTCTAGACCATTCTAGATCATTCTCATCAACCTTCCAAGGTAACCTAAAGGGATTAAAGCTCCCAAGTTATTTACTCTTACTTGGTTTTTGTCCAGTGTGCTGTCCAGAAGCATTTCCTTCTTCAGGAGAGGCCACTGTTTTCTGGGCATGTTCTGAGCCACTTGTATTCAACAAATTTTCAGGTCCAGATACTTCCTGCACATTAGATTCTTTACTTAATAGTATTCTCTGTGTTTCCTTCAATTAGAGGCACATACAAAAACACAACAGGCATTTCTGTAGTTCTTTATGGCATTCCACATGTTGTCACAAGTAACTTTAGCTAATGAGTGAAAAGTCCTTGGACATGTGTGTGTGTGGACTGTCTGAATAAGAAAGAGAAAAGGAAGAACCTACCCAGGCTGTGAATCTAGGGTAAGAGGCCATATCCTAGGCTCTCTCCCTTCAGGCTTTGTTCAAGCTGGCGGGAGGGATATTTGGAAAGGCTAGATGGAAAGTCAGCAAAGTTTGTAAATGAAGAGGGTAAGGCTTACAGACAGAAAGAAGGCATATCTATAAAGTAGGAGATATTTGATTAGATAAGAAATATAGAAAACAAAGAAAAGATAAAACACATCTGTAAAAATAAGTGACAGAGCAGAATAATAACTTTCAGAAGAGAATGAAGAGATGGTTGGCAAAAATGTACTTATACAACTAATTCATGCAAAAATTGCAAAGTGGAATGTTGGAAATAGTTGACTCTGGGATTAGGTTGTTTGAGACAGAGTCTCATTATGTAGGGTGGCCTCAAACTCACAGGGCTCCTTCTACCTCAGCCTCTCAAGCACTTGAATTACAGATCTGAGCCATCATGCTTAGGTTGACTCTGGAATTAGATTAACTGGTTCTTGTACTAATTTTGCCAGGAAATTCACTAATTTTCTTAAATAAATGTACATACACACTAATTATTCATTTTAAAATATTTATTTTCACTTCTGTGTGTTATGTGTGACAAACGCACAGTTCTATCAGAGTCAGACAAGGGAATTCAATCACTTGGATTTGAAGCTAATAGCAGCTTTGAACTGCACTGTTAGAAACCAAACTTAGGACCTCTAAAGAACAAGAAATGCTATTAACCATTGAGCTCTCTCCAACCTCCATACATGCTAATTCTTTTGTGGTAGAACATGAATATAATATTAATGTGAGATCAATGACTTCTCTCATAGTCTCTCTCACAGATGGCATTTCAATGGAATACTGTATTATCCCAATGAATAATCTTATGTCATTTTCTCATCCCTATGCCAAGATGCACTATTTCATTGTGTGCCCATGGCTGACCTGGGACTCCTTATATAGACTAGACTGGCCTCAAACTCACAGTATTCCTTCTGACACTGTTTCCCACATAATTACAGGTATGCACCACCATGCCTGATTAAGTCATTTTCTTATTTGTGGATCCCTTGCTGTCAAACTTGAATATTCTTAGGGCTGAGAGCTGCTCTTTCAGAATGAGTCTCTATGAGGGGGAGGACCATGTCTTTCTTTATCTTTGCCATCCAAAGTAAAAATTCTCTTTGTATTTGTAAACTACCCTCAGAGTATATTAGTGTATTTTCCACTCTAACATGGCACTAAAAAACTGAGGTAGAAACACTCAGGTGAGTGATATGACGTGGCTAATGCTATGACTTTATAATACTAAGTTTTAAAGAGCTTGTGCATGCTTTAAAGAATTTTGGAATTGACTGCACCACTGTTTGCTATGACCTTAGGCATTATTACTGGACATTTCAGTTCCTTATCTATAACGTTGTTATAGTTTACTTCCGGTCTCATAGGTTTTATGAATATAAAATGCTTACAACCTGAAATATTGTGAAAATAAAACAAGTCCAGTTACTACTGTTCATGTTCTTATTAAATTCAAAGAATGACCAGGATGAGAGAAAATGCAGAAGAGACTGGGAAGGCAGTAGTTCCCAGGGTGCTCTAGGTCTCTCCTTCTCTTATCCGTGCTTACATCCACAGGGAAAGTTTTCTGTCTGTAGGGTCTGGAAAGGACTTACCTTCTGTTGTTTAGTATGCTTCACTCGGGAAGGCACCCAAGGAGGACTACCTGGGAAGTGAAGAGAAATTGGAGTTTTGGTTGTTACGTACTTTTACTTGTGAGATTCTCAACAGGAAGAGGAGATTCTGAATAACTGAGTGAAGATCAACCAAGGAAGACCCAAGGGTGATATGGAAATTTTTTTTGAAATATTATTAACCCTATCTTTCTATTGCTGATTTTCTTTAAGTTTATTCAAATGTAGATAAAACTCATCTCTTTATCTTGTGATCATAGATACATGTTGAATTTATTTTTAAGTAAATAAGTCAATCGACCTGCAATGAGGAAAAAAAAAAACCTGAATAAACCAAGAACAAGAAGAAGTGAAGTACACATAAAAAAGGCATGTAGTAAAAGGTCATTTTCAGGATCATTCTCAACAGTGAAGAGTTCGAAGTCTTTCCTCTGTGGTCACAACAGACATATAAAGATTCCCATTCTTGCTATTTCTACTTAACATAATACTGACAGTCCTGCTTAGGACAAGTAGCCCCCCCTCCAAAAAAAAAAAGAAAAGAAAAGAAATACAAGTCAAAGCTGGGTGCCTCTAATCCCAACACTCGTGAAGCAGAGGCAGGCAGATCTCTGTGTGTTCAAGGACAGGCTGGTCTACAAAACAAGTTCCAGGGCAGCCAGAGCTACACAATGAAACCCTGTCTCAAAAAAACAAAATAAACAACCCCCCCAAAAAAACCCACAAGTCATCTTAACGTGGAAAGAAGAAAGTAATTTTATAAATTACATTGTTTTTTTTACACAGAAATCCCTTAAGGTTCCAGTAAGAATTGCAGGACATAAACACTCAAAATCAGTTCTGTTTTTAATATAACCACAATAAACAATCCAGGAAGGAATTTTTTTTTAAAAAAGCACATCTACAAAGGTTAAAAGAATAAAATAGCTAGTAGTAAACTTAGCCAAGGTGATGGGGGGATGTTCTTCTACATATATGTTTCTCTTATTGGTTGAAGAATAAATAAAACACTGATTAATCACTAGAGACAGGAAGATAGGCCAGACTAGGAGATGAGGAGAATGTTGGAAAAGGAAGGTGGAAAGAGAAGGCAAGGAGATGCTATGTAGGGATCAGGAAGATAAAATGTGCCAGGCATTCTCTGGTAAAATAAGACCATGCAGAAATACATAGATTAGTAGTTATGGGTCAATAATTAAGAGAGAGACCCAGCCAGTAAGAAGCCCTAGCTTTCCACCAATAGTTTTATAATTAATATAGTGTCTGTATATTCATTTGGGGCAAATTGGCTATGGGACCAGACTGGAAAGAACCTACAGCTACACCAATAATTTAAAAGATTTGGGCACCAAAAATGACAAAACATTACTGTGGTGATATTTTGTTTGTGATCTAGCAAATAAAGCTTGCCCGGAGATCAGAGTGTAGAGTGAGATACTAGTTGGCCACAGAGGCCAGACAGTTGTGGCACACACCTTTAATCTCAGCACTCGAGAGACAGAGGCAGACAGCTCTATTAGCCCAAGGCCACCCTGGACTACATGAGGTTGATCCAGTCTAAAAGAGAAACAGAGCCAAGAGATGGAGACAGGAAGGGGTATGGCTGGGCAGAGAGAGGAATGTAAGGCAGAAGGAGACAGGAACTCATTGCATTTGGTCTGAGGATTCAGTAGAGGTAGGAATCCTAGTGGCTGGCTGCTCTGCTTCTCTGATCTTTCAGCTTTCACCCCTTAATATCTGACTCATCATACACATTACTAAAAGAAATTAAGGACTCAAAGAAACAGGAAAGATAGCCTTTGTTCATGGCTTATAATATCGTAGAAGTTTATATTACCTCAAATGACCTACAGATAAAATGTATTCACTATCAAAATGTCAGTACCATAGTTTGTTGGATTAAAATAATATCAAAATTAATATAGGATCTTAAGGGAATCAGAACAGGTGCTTGTGCTAACTGATCTAGGTTTGACGTTTCTAGTTTATGCCCACATTTGTCTACATTTCATACTTATTGTATATACAAATAGTACACAATTTTCAGATATTTTAAAATGTATAGGAATAGCTTCTTACTTTGTTTTGCTTTGCAACTTGTTTGTTTACTGGCCTTTGAGTCTTGAGGGGAAAAACAAAAACTCTAGTTTTCAGATGTTAATTCTGAGACATTTCTGAAACCTAAATCTGGCCTGGTCTCAAATGGGTTCTTGTAAATCCTCCTGGCCTCTCACCTTGCTGCTTAGGTGTCCATTCTTCATCAGAGTCCTCACTTTCATCTATTTGGGGCTTGAATGCTTGCCTTTGGCAACACATGAAAGCTGGTCTGGGCGCTTTGAGACCTGAAAAAAAGCAAAATGTTCCTCTTAAAAAGGAAGCAGGCCAGGTGGGTGGTGGTGATAATCCCAGCACTTGGGAGGCAGAGGAAGGTGGATTTCTGTGAGTTCCAGGCCAGCCTATCTATAGAGTGAGTGCCAGGAGAGGCTCCAAAGCTACAAGGAAACCCTGTCTCTAAAAACCAACCAACCAACCAACCAACCAACCAAACAAACAAACAAACAAACAAAGGAGGAAGCAGACGCTAGAAGAAGGAAAAGGAAATGGAGGCCTGTGGTGTGTTGGCTTTTAGCCCTGGACACACACACATACGTACACACACACACACACACACACACACACACACACACACGTTTCCTCTAAACTTGTCTCCCCAGGGAATTGTAGCATTCTATATACCTAGGAAGCACACCAACATAACAGGGGAATTGGAAGTTTTTAACCTAGGCTGGTCTGACCCAAGACTTCTTGTTACCTATAGAAATCAGCATTTTATAATTCCTTTTCACATTCCTATAGCGAATTTTCTCCCACTCTCCCATCTCTGACCATTCTTCTTTGGAGAAGTATATGGAAATATCTTTGAACTCATCTTTGACCTGGAGATTAAAAAAAAAAAAAAAAAAAAAAAAAAAAAAACAGCATGGGATCCTGGGTAGCCAAAGTGATCAAGATTTCTCCCCATCCTAGAAGCTTCTTTAAGCAAAGCCTGGTTGTTCCTGCTGATAAAGCAGTTGCTAATGAGCCTTTTACTTCCCACACATCAGGACGCCTCCCCTAGCCTGTCATAGAAAAACCAGTATGGTAATGTAAGCCAGGAGTCTGTTTGCCTCTGCACACCTCATGATTTCTACCAACTCTAGGTTAACCTTGCTGTACCTTGGGTTTCCACTCGAGCCTCCTTGCATCTCCACGCGGACCTCTCTCTTCCTGCTTGTTGGTACTCATGTGCAGGACATTTACCTGGGGAGGTCCAGGGTCCTATGGTCCTATAGATGGAGAAGTAACTAAAGCTCATAGGCTAGCAGGAGGCCCACCAACCAGCCCAGGGGGAGGAGCTGGAGGCTGGGAATCCATGCTTGTTGTTTTGTTTGTTTTTTCAGCCTCTGTGGTCTAGTAGCTTTTGAAGGTGCAGTGGTTCTAGACTGAGCCCCAAACCTAGGCGAGAACCCTGCATCTAAGGGCCAGCATTAGCAAGTGGAGGATTCCCCTCCACCAGCCACCGCATGGGGTTCCAGCCCGGCTCCTGCCACCTGCTCTTCATCTGGACCAAGGAGTAGGGGCAGAGCCCTTGGGTCTCTGACTGACCATGCTGGGTCTTGGAGAGATGTTTTCATGTCAGTGGATTCAGGGACCCTGGGGACAAGGGATTGGAGTCCCTCCGATGAAGATTTGAGGACCCTCCTGGCTGAGATTGTTAATTTAGGGTCCCGCAGCTTAAGGACTGGGGTTCGTCAGGTTGAAGAAATTGGGATTTGTAGGAGCCTCTCAGGCTATGAGCATTTGGGGGCCTTCAAGACAAGGTTTGGGGACTTTCAGGCCAAGGAGACTTGACACTCTTTTATGTCAAGAAGATTTGAGGTCTGTCAAGTTGAAGGTGCTTAGAGTCATGCTGGAGGACAGCATTTACGATCTTGGACGCTGATCTGAACGAGTGGCAGGTCGTCGGCACTGAGGGTGTTTGGGGTCTCTGGGGAGGGGCGTAGGAGATTCTCTACAGAGACCCAGGTTCCCAGTGTGGAAACTTGGTCTCTCTGTGGCGAGCTACCCAGGTTCCTCAGAGATTGGGTTGGTTCGGCGCCAAGTGCATTTGGGACTAAACCAAGGGGCGTTTGGAGTTCTCAAGAAGCTGAGGAGTGTTTGTTTGTGAAGCTGAGGTGTGTGTGTGTGAGAGAGAGAGAGAGAGAGATAGTGTATGTGAGTGTGTGTGTATGTGTGAAACTGAGGAGTGTGTGTGTATGTTTGTGAAGCTGAGGTGTGCAGGCACGTGAGCGTGTGTACGTGTGTGAGAGAAGCTGAGGAGCGTGTGTGTGAAGCTAAAGAGTGTGTATGCGCGCGCGTGTGTGAAGGTGGAGTGTGTACGGGAGCGCGCGTACGCGTGTGTGCGTGTGTGAAGCTGAGGTGTGTATGTGAAGCTGAGGTGCGTGTGTGTGAAGCTGAGGTGTGTGTGTATGCGCGTGTGTGAAGCTGAGGTGTGCGTGCGTGTGTGAAGCTAAGGTGTGTGCGTGTGTGAAGCTGAGGTGTGCGTGCGTGTGTGAAGCTGAGGTGTGTGTGCGTGTGTGTGCATGTGTGTGAAGCTGAGGTGTGTGTGTATGCGCGTGTGTGAAGCTGAGGTGTGCGTGCGTGTGTGAAGCTAAGGTGTGTGCGTGTGTGAAGCTGAGGTGTGCGTGCGTGTGTGAAGCTGAGGTGTGTATGTGTGAAGCTGAGGTGTGTGTGTGTGAAGCTGAGGTGTGTATGTGTGAAGCTGAGGTGTGTGCGTGTGTGAAGCTGAGGTGTGTGCGTGTGTGAAGCTGAGGTGTGTACACGTGTGTGAAGCTGAGGTGTGTGCGTGTGTGAAGCCGAGGCGTGCGTGTGTGTTTGTGAAGCTGAGGTGTGTGCGTGTGTGAAGCCGAGGCGTGCGTGTGTGTTTGTGAAGCTGAGGTGTGCGGGCGCGTGA
The DNA here is from genome assembly GCF_943737965.1 of Phodopus roborovskii. Taxonomy (NCBI): domain Eukaryota; kingdom Metazoa; phylum Chordata; class Mammalia; order Rodentia; family Cricetidae; genus Phodopus; species Phodopus roborovskii. Next base: position 904,887 of record NW_026126611.1, on the reverse strand, counting down.
GCGTGTGTATATGTGAGTGTGTGCGCGCGTGAGTGTGAAGATGAGGTGCGTGTGTGTATGTGTGCACGTGTGTGCGCGCGTGTGTGCGTGTATACATGTGAGTGTGCATGCGCGTGTGAGGCCGAGGGCCCCGGGTCTGCTTTGCCGGGTGTGACCACTTATTGCTGGGGTCTGGGGTCTCACGGGCTGGGCCGAGAACGTGCCGCTCCGCCGGCTCCGCCTGTGCGCGCTCCGGGGACCCCGCCGCTCCCGCCGCCGCCGTCCGCGCCGCCGCCCGAGGAGCTCGGAAGCCGCGGGCGCGGGGCGGGCGGGGGGCGGGGCTCTGCCCGCAGGATGCCCCGCCCCTCGCCGCGATTGGGCGCCGCGGTGGGGGCTCTGCCTGTCACTCAAGGGGTTCCCCTCAGGATGCCCCGCCCCTCGCCGCGATTAGGCGCCTTGGGGGCGCCCGGCGCGCAGGCGCGGTTCGCCCTCCGCGCGGCGTCCGCTGCCCCGCGCTCCTCCTCTGTGCCCTCCGCTGTCTGGGGCCCCGGCTGGGCTCCCTGAGCCGCGTCCAGTCTACAAAGCGTCCTTAGCGAACGCTCCGGTCTGCTCTGTCGTGGGGTCCTCCTTCACTCAGGCTCCGGCTGGAGCTGGACGCCGGGAAGACAGACAGCCGTGGTTGGAAACTTGGGACCGGAAGTCCAGCCTGAGATAAGTAGCTAGTCTCAAATATAGACACAAAAGCAAATAAAACAGATCTTCTCTGTGTCCCCTGAAAAGAACCTAAAAAATCTATCAGGCTGTGAAAGTTTGTTATTTTCGCTTTTTTTTTTTTTAATTCTTAAAGAGCCACCTGTTTAACAATAACTTAAATATTTCGTGAAGTGCTAAAGGAGTGCCTGGTTTAATGTAAACCGTGATTAGGGGCTGGAGCGATGGCTCAGAGGTTAGGAGCACCGGCTGTGCTTCCAGAGGTGCTGAGTTCTCAATTCCCAGCCAGGTGACCTGGCATCAGCCCACAGATTATACGTGCAGGCAAAACACCAATGCACATAAAATGAAAATTAACAATAATAAAAAAGAGCACTGGATGCTCTTCCAGAGGTCCTGAGTTCAATTCCCAAACAACCATCTGTACTGTACAGTAAATAAATATATGTATGCAGGGAGAACACTCAATTACAATTCTTTAAAAAGAATCATGATTAATTAATAGAAATTAGTTCATAAGGCAGGCGGTGCAGTGGTTAAGAGCACTTAACGTGGGGCAGCTCACAACCCGTGTTAACTCTAGTTCCAGGGGATCTGATACAGTGCACATATGTACACTCAGACCTACATAAATACACAGAAAGTAAATAAATAGATAACTTAAGAAGAAATTATGATTTCAAGCCAAGCCCAGTATTGCTGGGATTTTGTGCTCAGGGCAAGCAGGCAAAGAACAAAAGCTTCCTTCTTCTATGCCCTTGTATAGACTTTCAGCTGGAGACATAGCCAAGATTAAAGGCCTATGTCTTCCTGCCAAATTAAAGGTGTGTGCCTTCCCACCTCAAAGGTCTCGACTAGAAGCAGATTCATCCTTCTCAAACAAAGCAAAGGATCTCTCACAGGCACACCCTCAATTTCAAGGTTGTAGTTCATTCTAGATGTAGTCAAGTTGACAACTGAGATTAGCCATCACAACAATTCACAGAATAAACCATTTTAGGGTTTCCAAGATAGAAGTTCCTGTCAGTAGACTGATGACCTGACTTTGATTTCTGGAACTTATCAGGTAGAAGGAGACAGCCATTTTAAACACACACACACACACACACACACACACACACACACACGCACACACACACTAGCTAAATAAACCATGTAAAAACAATTAATATATATATATATGGTATCTGTTCCCTTTAAGGTGGGTGTTGTGTTTTGCATTGGCAAGAGAGACCCCTTGAGTTTTGCTCATCTGCTAGACTGAGAAAGAAAACAAATAGAAAACACTATTCCAGAAATGATTCTTAACTTGGGAGGCAAAGGCAGGTGGATCTCTGTGAGTTCAAGGACAGCCTGGTCTACAGAGCAGTTCCAGAACAGCCAGAATTATGCAAAGAAACCCTGTCTCAACAACAAAAAACAAAACAACAAAAAGATTCAGAAATAGTGAAGTATCCCATCTCCCAGGGAAGCTCCTTAAAACAAAACAGCTTCAAAAAAAAAAAAAAAAATCTTCAGGAAGTTGCTGAAACTGACCAGATTCACTAGCTCCCCTCCCATCCTTCCGAGCATAAACAATAAAACCTCTAAAGTCACTCTCGGAGCAGTCAAGCTGCAAAACACCAGCCCAGCTGCACGGAAGAAGCAGAAACTAACTGAGATGCCTGGAAGGGGCTTAGGCCAACCTGTAAGCTGTCTGCAGGCTGTGCATTATGATTCAGGTTCCCAGCTTTTGTCAGCTGACACCCATGCTGGGGTGGACTTTCATGATGCATTTTAATCACGGTTCACCAAGTTGGACTTTGATGATATCATGATGGTCGTGTATTGATGTTTAATAAGGATCAGGAGAAACAAATAGGCCGAATAGATGTTTATTCAGGGAGAAATAACTCACAACATAGGCAGATGAACACCAGCAGGTTGCTGGTCCCAAGGATGCCTCCGGATATACTCCTGTCCCTATGCTGCAAGCAAGAGAGTTCTCCGAGACCCCTCCTCAGCCAAGTCACGTCCGGCCCTGTCTCCACCCCCAATGGGCGTGGTCTATGCCACAGGTGGGGACAAGGTGAATATCTCACTACAATTTCCCTTTTAGTCTAAAGAAAAGATTTGGGCTAGATACAAAACAGTGAATAATAAGTGTGCTCTAAGAAAAGGAAAATCGAGAACATACAAACTTAAGACCTAACTATCTAGTCCTAGAGTGAAGTCGAAACGGGTTTTACAATAGAGTTGTCCTAATCTGGAAAGTTTAAGTCTAGTACTTAATATATCTAACTAGGAAGACAGAATAATAGTTGTGATAATTTAATCTTCAACCTCATCAAAGACCTGAGAAGGAAAATAATAATAATACTAGGGTAGGCAGGAAGTGCGGATGGGCAACTTCTAAATGGTGCAGTAACGACAGAAACAGCAAGTTACTTGGACAGTCACCCAGTTTTGGCTAAGGCTTAGAGTACCTGACAGACCACAACAGCAGGGAGGTAGAATGGCTGTCTTACCCTGACTTGGCAGGGTTCAGCAGTCTTCTATGTTTGTCTCCTGCCAGCACATAGGACTGCATGTCCAAATCAGTGGTCGAGGTGGGGGCAGTTCTTTGCCCAAGAGGCCATAGCTGAAGCAAGGATGGACTCCAGAAGGAGCAACAAGTGTCCAACATTTTTCGGGAAAGTACATGGTGCTGTGAGGAGCAACAGTGTCTCGTGTCAACAGAGTACTAATATTAAAACTTTTAAATGCCATGTTCTGCAGGTCTATGAAGTCTCTGAAGATTAAGTATCATTTCTGACTAATCTCATAGGTATAGGAAACATGGGTGAAGATAATCTGTAATACTCAGGAACCTAGCTATAACATTGATTGAAACTTCCCTGAGTAAAGCAGGGACAAATACCTAAGCATTGTAACTATATATGTATATATACATGTAATTCCCTAAAGCAGAGGTAGAGTAGAACTATCTAGAGCAGAGGTAGAACTATAAAGTGCAGCATGATAAAAATATCCTAAATTGTATCAATATACAAAATTGTCTTGAACATAAGTAAAAGTATACATACATAGAATATTGTAAGGATATTGTGCAAAAACATTACAACTGGAGACATTTTTACAATATGACAAAATATACAGTTTATATACAATTCTGGGAAGGGAATAAACTTAATTTTACATAGGTTACGATGTATAAGAATCTATAACCATGTAAGCTGTATGATACTAATATCTCACTATTACTAAAATAATTCACAAGAAGATAAACTAATCTACCCATATCACATCTAAACCACACCTTTCCCAACCATACCCTATCCCTGTCTAAAAGAGATACCCGAGTCTAAGCATCACCTTCCATACCCAACCCTAAGAAAAGGAATATTATCCCTAAATGCCTAGAGTAGGGAAAGGGGGCATTGTTATCTTAAGATTACTTCCTGCTGAACTGGGAAGGTGATTGTTCCATGGGATCCTGTAGAAAGAAAATTTTTAGCAACAAAATTTCGACAGGACTGGCTGTGGCATGTATAGCTAGTCACTGTGTGGCAGAAAATGCTTGAATGGGGTTCTATCTGAAATTCTGGCCAGGGTGTAGTAAGAAGGTGCACCATAACAGCTAGCTAGTCAGGAGTTTTCTGTAGCTAAACAGTCTCAAATCGGTTTTAGGATGATGTTTGTAGTCCATATGTGTCAGGTTGAGTCAAGTGGAAATGATGACGTGGGGCCCCATCTTCTTTCCGGAGAGTTTAAGGATTGCTGTTAGGAATTGTTATTAAATTTTGTGGAAAACTTAAACATCAATATTAAAGTAATATTGTCAAATTTTAAGGTATGCATATAGGAAAAGGCAACAATAAGCATCAAAATGTATATGAGAAAATTAGAATTCTAGAGAGAAAATTGCGTATAAGCGAATGAGTCCTCAGATTTTGTTTTCTTCTGCCTTACACTAATTGGCTTCTTGATATAAGGCAGAAACTGTGAATTTAATCTTAGCAACGTGCTTGAATTTAGAGAAGGAAAGCCAAATCCAACTCCAAAGCCAACATTGGTTTACATGAATTGGGACTAGAGGAATACTAGATAGTAAACTTCTGACATCAAGATAAGAGAGAAATAGATTTCTGTATAGAAATAGTTTACTAGAATGAAATTTTTTTTTAACCATAAATCAGATTCCTCTTTATTAAGTGATTCTTTTTGGAGAGCTGTCTTCTCTTCTGTAGGTACCTACATGTTTAGTGTCTCTTGGCTGTTTGAAGATGGGTGTTTTCTGTTTTCCTGTAAGAACACTTCCCCTACCTTTGAGAGGTCTCCGCACATCTCATGGGACCCAATTTGTTGGATGACTTGTCATTTCTCTTCATTAAGATGTTTCTCTTGTTCAACTCAGATCTTGATCAACTTAGATGGTATTCATAGCTTTTCTTACCCTGTAGATACAAATGGGAAACCCCTACCCCAACGTAACACATATCCTGGTTTCCATACTGAGGTCAATACATCCTTGAAGTATACCGGCTGATTTAGTTTAGAAGTTTTTTTCTATTTTCCAGTGTCTTTCTGTAGCTGCTTGTCCTTTTTCGTCAGCATTAAGAAAGTTTAATGTTAATAAAGCATTATGTAGTCTGTGTTTGGGTGTCTTGGTTCCTCCTGCCTGTTTATGGAGCATTTCCTTTAAAGTACGATTGGATCTCTCAACTATTGTTTGTTCCTGTAGGATTGTGTGGCTTTTTATTGTCATTTTTAATATTTTAAACCTTCTTTTTAAGAGGCATTTCATGTTTTGTGTTTTAATTTTTAGTTTTCCATTATCATTTTCAATATGCTGAACCTTTTTTTTCTAAACATTCTGTTTTGTGTTCTAATTTAAGCTCTCCGTTGTCATTTTCAATGTTCTGTGTTCTGTTTTTTAGCTCTCCATTGTCATTTTCCATATTTTGAATCCTTGTTACTAACTCTCTTATGGTTTGTACAAGTTCCTTATTGTTTGCTCTAATCTCAAACCATTTCTTTAAAAATATAATAATGATGAAACCCATTGTTATCACCAAAAAAAAATGTATATGTTGGTTAAGTCATGATTTTCTTCTGTTAAAATTCCTTCTATACAAGAAGTAAAAGAATTCCTAAAGTCCTGCATTATAAGATTATCTGCTGTAAGTATAGGACAATTGATCTCAGATATTATATCAACTTAAATTGTGAGGAATATTGCAATTACCTTAGGTGTAATTCTGCTGTCCTGGAACTTTGATGGGTTTAGTTGTAGATCTCAACTTGTGGTAGTTACGCCTGGGGGGGACTACAGATGCTTTCTGATGGTAAATTTCTTTTCATATTGAAAAAAAATCCTCTCTGAAGAATCTCTCTTCACAGCTTTTCTAATTAATTCTACATCCCTCACCTCTCTCTCTCTCTCTCTCTCTCTCTCTCTCTCTCTCTCTCTCTCTCTCTCTCCACTCTTCTTCCACTCTCTCTCACACTGCCCAAACTTTGGACAATTATACGTTACATTTTCAGGGCCTGACCCATTTTCATAACACATGGTTTCTCTTAGGTTAGGGATGTCACATTGACCAGCCTATGAGTAATGCTTGGCCATGCACATAGCATAAATGGTTAGTGTTCCCAGACAGAAAAAAAAAAATTGGAATTCAAGACTTAACAATAGCAGTTAATGACCTGGACCTTGAGTGGTAGGGAATATGTGCAGAAAGTCCATTTATGTCTACTGAAGTTGCTTCAAGCTCTGACCTTGAATCAGCAAAACACCTGGGAAAATGACCTCGTGTATTTGTCTCTAGGGGCAACCAGCCTGGTTTGAATTTGTTCTGGAGTCTTAAATTAGCTGTGTGAAGGAATGTCTTTGTGGCTGAGAATTCTATGTCAGCCTGAGTGATATAGAAAATATCCTAGTATTATTTCTACTCATTATAAAGATTAAGCAGAAATCATCTTCCTGACCATTCACAGCTATATGTTTTCCCAACAAGTGTAAAACCACCAAATGGCTGTGGAAAGAACCTCACAGCTGTTCTTTCTAGGGAGGTATATAGTATTGACACTTGAGAAAGTTATGGACAGAAGCAACCAGTCATTTACAGTCAGTAACCCTACAGCTTTTCCAAGTGGGGCTCCCCAACAGGAATTACATGTCTGGTGGGTGGACTTGTTAAATACTATTTGTCACTGCTGTACATTCCCATGGCCCCTAGCAGCCAGCAACTCTTGGCAAGCATCTAGTTGACAATTTAAAAGAGAAATGGAATACTACTGAGGCACTTTTATAGGTTTTTCCTAGCAAGGTTCCATAAATACTACTTGGGTATTCTGAATTTCTTTCCAAAACTGAGTTTGATGACAGTGTCTGGCAGCCTCTTTTAATCAGAGTGTGGACCCTAGAATTAGCTTTTACTAAGAGGAAGACTTGAAAGCCAGGATAAAGGGCATGGCCAATTGAACCACCATACAGGTCACATACCAACCAGTCAGATGGTAGGCTTAGGTACAAGCCTACCCTTGTTCCCTGTTGACAGCTTCCTCACATGTCAGTTCCGGAGACTCTGAGGGCAAAGTACTTGCTGCTTCTCTCTCTCTCTCTCTCTCTCTCTCTCTCTCTCTCTCTCTCTCTCTCTCTATTGTTTTAGAGATTTAGGATGAGGGTAGGGTGCAAACTCTAAGATCCTCCATTGGGCATCAAATACCATGGACTGGAGTAATGGGAAACCATGACTCACCCCACATGACTGCAAGGAACCAAACTGTGGTCCTCTTAGAAACTAGCGAACACTCTTAACTGCTGGGAAATCTCTAAAGCCCCTGCAAATGGAGTTTTGTTTTGTTTTGTTTTTAACCTGAAACTTCAATATCAATAGCTTTGACATTTCCACCAAAACATCACCGTAGTATGAGTCAGAACAGACATAATTAGCTTTCCAACACTCACAGTCCTCACTCATTTTAGAAATACAAGCACAGACTGGGCCACGGTGGCACACACCTTTAATCCCAGCACTCAGGAGGCAGAAGCAGAAGGATCTCTGAGTTTGAAGCCAGCCTGACCTATAGAGTAAGCTCCAGGACAGCCAGGGCTACAAAGAGAAACCCTGTTTTGTAAAACAAAACAGACAGACAGACAAAAAAGGAAGTGCAAACCCAGTGGGCTGGAGAGATGGCTCAGTGGTTAAGCACTGGCAGCTTTTGCAGAGGACCCATATTGGTTCCCCTCTTCTGGCCTTCCTGGGCACCAGGTATGCACCAGTATACAGATGTACATGCAGAAAAAACACCCATACACATTCATTAAATAAAATAAACTGACTGATTTTTTAAGACAAGCAAACACAGGCTAGGAGGTGAAGTGCCATTGGTAGTGTGTTTGCCTGGCTTGCATGAAGCCCAGGATTTGATGTCCAGCATCACATAAATCAGATAATGTGGGGGCACACCTGATATCCCCACACTTGGAAAGTTGAAGGAAGCAGAGCAGACATTCGTAATCATCCTCAGACACCCAGTAAGTTCAGGGCCGGCCTGGGCTAAGTGAAGCCATATTTCAAAAATAATAAGATAAACAGAAACGTGAACAAGTTTTATGTTTTACTTAACTCAGGGTTAGATTTTTTTTTCAAATGCATAGACTACAGTATCTTTTGTTTATTCCAAATCACTCTTCACCTTACTGGCATATCTGAGATGCTTAGATTATAGCATTGGTATTTCCACGGTGCCTTCCACCATTAGATCTACACAGTGTCTGTCCCATATGCCGTATTTTGATGATGGGATGTCCTTCTATATGCTGTGGGTGTGGGACCAGGTGGGACAGAAACCTCCGTCTGCATTTTGGTCTTCTGGAATCATCTTGTTCCTCATAGATGATTCTGTTTTTAAACTCTAGGTGTGATGTGGAAAGATCTCCAAAGGGGATTTGCAGTTGGGATGAGGGAAAAAAAAAACAAAAACCTGTTAGTCCAGATAAGGAAACCCTAAGGAGGTCAAGAAGTGCCCCAGCTGGTACCAATGGAGGTACATGATGATACCCAATGTCTTACAAGACCTCACTCACCTGACCTTAGCATTGCACAAGGGAGATGGGACTTTTGTGTATGTGACCCTTAATTAACTCAGACTACTTGTACTAATACATACATTGAATATCATATAAAAATTGATTCCAAGTAAAGGAAATAAAAGTGGTATTTATTGCCCATCTGTGTTTGTGGGTAATGTACTAACCCATTTGTGGGCAATGGCTTTTTGTGTCAACTGACCCAAACTAGAGTCGTCAGAGAGGAAATGCCTCTGTGAGATCCAGCTGTCATTTTCTCTATTAGTGATCAATGGGGGAGGGTCCAGCCCATGGTGGGTGGTGCCATCCCTGGGCGAGTGGTCCTAGGTTCTCTAAGAAAGCAGACTCAGCAAAGCCAGTAAGCAGCTCCTCTCCATAGCCTCTGCATCAGCTCCTGCCTCTAGCCTCCTGTCCTGTTTGCATTCCGGTCCCAAATTCCTTCCATGATAAACAACAATGTGGAAGTGTAAGCCAAATAAACCCTTTCCTTCCCAACCTTCTTTATGCTCATGCTGTTTCATTGTAGCAATAGAAGCTGTAACTAAAAGAGGCAACTATAGCACCCCCATATCTTAGGAGGAATAAAACCAAGGGCTGAAATAGCTCAGTGGGAAAAGGAACCTGCCATCATGCTTCACAATCTGAGCTTAAAGAGCCTCTGGGCAAAGAAAGAATGGTCAGGCCATCCTTTTTTTGCCTATTAAAAATATCCTGGGTAAAAAGTAAGAGTCAAAACTGAAATCAAATATGCCTCACTGCCCTGTGATGTCCCCTCTGTTCTCTGGCCGTGTCTCCCATCTCTCCCAGAAGATCTCTTGGAACCTGAAGTTATTGGGGTAATTTTAATTTGTTTCCCTTCATTTCCAAGCTCCAATTTGTTGTGAGGGAATAAGAGTATCAAAATAAAGAAGTATCATATTCAAAGGTACACTCCTTTAGACTCAGTATCATATTACCAAAGCCAAGGAAAACCTAGCTTTTTTCTTTCTTTCACTTGATTTCTCCTTCCCCATAATAAGACTGCATCTCAGTTCCTGGATTCTGTGATTGAGCAAGGAGTGACTCACTGTGTTGCAGAAATTCAAGACATCCAGTATAAACACACAGGGAAATGATTCATTGTTTCATATGTCCCCAAAGGAACCATAAGTGCCACCAGTAAGATTAAACACCCATGACATTTATCCACCAGAGGGTGCTAGAAGCTAACGTTTTAAAACTGGCTCAAGTACGTTGAGAATGTGGAAGAAAGCCAAATTTAAAAAAAAAAAAAAGGCTGTAATCTGATTGTTGTTGATTGTGGCTAATGTTTAGGTTGTCTAGAAATCTCCATAGTGGTTCAGATTTGAAATTGCCTTGCTAAATTTCCCTCTCTCCCTCCTCTCTCTCCCTCTCTCCCCCTTAATTGAACTGTTGGCATGTGTTGTTTTTTGAAATTACCAACATCTTACATAAAACTATGGTGTGCTAATCAGCTGTAATGTAGGAGACAAAGGAGGTCTTAGAATACTGTTATGAAAAGAGCTTTTTCTTCTCAGAACAGTCATGATGAGAGAAAAATATAGAACTGGTGATTCTTACAGCAAATGTGCAGAGTCTGATTTCATTCAGTTTATAGTCTCATAACTGTTATTTAGTTGTGTTTATATGTAAATGGTGCTAATGAGTTACAATTGTATCTTTGTGTTTTTTTCTTTCAACACAAAACTGTAACCCAAACTCCACACCCCTTTTTATAGACAGGTGGGGTAGTAAAGTCCATAGGCCTAAAGTCTTGCTGGGAACAAGCCAAGTAATTGCACGGAACTGGAAACAATAAACATATTGCTTAGGTTTGAGCAAGGTGTTCAGCCACAGCAGAATCCTCAGAGCTGGAAAACCTTGGAGAAAATTCTCTTTTTAAATTCCTTTCTCCACGTACTAATTCTCCTTTGGTGTAATGAACTACCCCAACACATGTGACATAAATCCACAAAGGTGGGTGATCTCATAGTTTGTTTGGCTGAAGGTGTCTCACAAGACATGAGGGTACCATTCAGCACTGGCATCTGAAGGCTTGGCTGAGGCTAAATCCACCTCAGTCCCTTTCTGAACGTAGATATTGGAAGGTCTCAGCCCCTTGCTTGTGGGCTTGTAGGGTAGCTTAAGGATTCCCACACCATAGCAACAGGCTGCTCTAGGCATGAAGGTACAATGAAAGCCAAAGAAGCTTATGGGTTTGTTTGTTTGTTTTATATTTATGCATAGTGTTCTGCCTGCATGTCTGCCTGCAGACCAGAAGAGGGCACCAGATCTCATTATAGATGGCCGTGAGCCACCACATGGTGGCTGGGAATTGAACTCATGAACTCTTAAAGAGTAACCAGTGCTCTTCACCACTGAGCCATCTCTCCAGCCCAAAGCTTATATTTTATAACCCATCGTTTGCGCCATATCCACCTGGCCACACAAGGCAGCACTTCTAGTGTTGGGTAGTTAGAACCCCTGAGCGTCCCACATCAAATCCCTCCAGTGTTTCCACAGGGCCGACCTAAACATAGGCAGAAAATTCTCCACAAGGTCTTTAATATCCTCCCTCCTATAGCCTCTGTTCTGTATATTCCCTTCTTAGCTCTTTCATGTTGTGCCAATGGAGTGTATGATGGAGACTAGGGGAGGAAGGACTTACTTGACAATTTCAGAAGTGAGTGTCTGCCATAGGAGAACATGACTGGGCAGAGCACTTCAGTCCAGCCAGCTAGGGAATAAGAGGGGACACAGGGAGGAACCAGGGGAAGTTACAGCCCCAGAGAATACCAGTGACCCACTTCTGCCACTGAACTCACCTCCTACCTTTTACCACCTTCCTATAAAGCTCTGTTGATTTTATTATCTACCACATGCCTTGACAGACACACCCAGGAGTACTTGGCAAGTCCCCTGTGTTTCTCAGCCCAGTCAAGTTGTTGACATATAGTATTAACCATCACAATCCTTATTCTCCCTCTCTAGTTCTCCACATTCCTTGCCCAGCTGCTCCAGAGATTTTTCTGTTGCTAAGAGCAAAAGAAAAACAGAGGAAAAATTCTTTCACTGATGTTGGTCTTAAATACTCAATATGAAGCCATTTCCATTTCATAATACCGAGATTAACAGCTTTCATTTATCTCAGGCACATTATTATTATAAAGTATTCCTATCTCAGGCCAGCGAGGTAAAGGTGGGTAAAGGTGCTTGTTGCCAAGTCTCACAACCTGGGTTCCATCCCCAGAGCACACTTGGTGGAAGAACCTATTACTGACCATTCTCCTCTGACCCACACAAGTGTACCATGGTGCACATGGTGGTGCACGCTCAAATGTGCACACACACACACCACTAATATTAAATAATAATAATAATAATAATAATAATAAGCCCTATGCTTGGGCTGTAGCTGTAGCTGAATTGTCAGAGCATTAACCTGGCATGCATGAAGCTTGGGTCCAATCCCCAGGATGGAATAAACACCTATTATCCTATCACTCCAGCATGAGGCTCAGAAGTTCAAGGCCATCCTTGGTGATATAGCAAGTTCACAGTAAGCCTGGGTTATTTGAAACCTTGTTTAAAAAAAAAAAAAAGATAATACTCTTCTCCTTTAGTTAAATTTCCAAAACCCTCATTTCTTTGTCTTTGTAAGGGTTAAATTTCAGATAAGACAGGTGGGGGGGGGAATCAAAGTCTCTAATAAACATTAATATGTTTTTGCTACTTAGCCAATTTCTGCCTGTAGAATGACACCAGCAGAGAATCTTGATACCTCTGTGTGATCTTAGGACCTCTACGTGGTTTGCTTTTGGAGTTCCTTCATCTCCCATCTTACAGAGCAGATTAAGTTAAGATAGTATGACACTGGTCCCGAGACTCATTTCAAAGTTGTCCCATCTTCAATAAGCCTCTTGGAATTTGTGTCCGAATTATCATTTGTTAAACATGATACATGTAAATGGAACAATCCACAACTAATTTGGCAACATGTAAATGTTCCTTAGAGCATGAAGGAAAGGTCTAGGCCTCCAGGTATAAGGAATTATACATGAAGGCACATGCTGGGGCCAGATTGGGGACCCAAAAGAATCTGTAAGCTAGGAGCATCCAGCTCAGCCCCAAAAGGCAGGGCGAGGAATTGCCATTCGTGCAACCAATAGATGTGTTGAACCTTCTACTCTTTACTTACTTCATAACCATTTAAAATGCTAACACAGTGGTGATGGTAGAGTCTGAAGACTGGGTGTAGGGCAGAGATGGAGAGAGCTGTTCTCTGATGTATATCACTGATTCCAATATGAGTTTTGCCATTCTAGCTGTGCTTAGTAATTTGAAACTGATTAAGTGCACAGCTGTACAGATCGATAAACTCACCAAAGTGTGTTCAAGGTTAGTTTTAGTTATAAGTTTATCAAATTATAAGTCTGAAAGGAACACAGGAAGTTATTCAAAGAACAGGTGTGCACACAGTGTAAATAAAATACGAAGTATATTCCCTGGTACAGACCTTATCAAAAAGTATCTGAAGTTTAGCAGTAACTCAACACAAGAGAATACAGTAATCAAATGAGGCACTGGTGGCACACGCCTTTAATCCCAGCACTTAGGAGGCAGAGACAGGTGGATCTCTCTAAGTTCAAGGCCAGCCTGGTCTACAGAGAGAGTTCCAGGACAGGCTCCAAAGCTACAGGGAAACCCTGTCTTGAAACCAGGAAAAAAAAAAAAAAAAAAAAAAAAAAGCTAAGATTCTGCCTTCAGCTGACTACAGATGCCTAATCCAATTTTAATTTCTAACCTTTCAGGTTTAGCTTCTACTTCCCTACATTTTCTACTTAAAATGCTTCATTCATGTGTTGGATCATTTAGAAAATATTTGTTGATGGCACACTGCAGATTAGGTATTGAGCAAAGGCCGGGGAGCACTGCACTGAATTTTGTTCCAATTGCCACAGAGATTTATTGGACGCCTTGCCTGAATCAGTTGTTTTATGCTTCACTTGCTGTTTTAAAGCCACATAGGACCTATTGTATCCTTATTTCCACATATTAACATTTAGAAGCTCACAGATTGCCTGAGCCCTGTTCCCTCCATGTGAATAACAGCCCAAATGTATCCCTTTAAAGTGAGTCCTGCTACAGTACTTAATAGCATGCCCACTCCCAATGCCATATCTTAGACAAGACCAAGCTCAGAGCTATCTAAAGTTCACTACACTCTAGACCATTCTAGACCATTCTCAACAACCTTCTCAAAGATCAAATTAAAATACTGCCTTAAAAAATTAATTTTTATAAATTGTTTAATCTTTTCACATCAGTAAGATAAATGGTTTAATGTAGTTAATCCAATAAAAGTTATAGTGATAAAATATGCTAACTTCAATTTATAGAAGTTTGAAGAAGATTGGTGTGAGACTCTTTCCCCTGTGCATCTAGATATAATTTATACTCAACATGAAACACGTTTTCTAAAGACAGCTTCTTTTGTAGCAGGAGGCATACTAAAATTCTCTCAGCAGTTACTGAGAGGAAAGAGAGAGTCTCAGAAGCATCCATACTGTTTAGCACCAGATTATTTTCATACCTCTTATTATAGTGAGCTGTGGGAAAAAAATCTACTCTTGGTTCTTTTAGGATTGATCAAATAACTTTCCTAACACCTTTTTTTCCATTTAAATGTGGTCTTCAAGAGGGTGACTGAGGTGACTTAGCAGGTAGAAGCACTTGCCACTCCATACTGCAAGCAAGCCTGGGGTCCCGAGTTCAATCCAGAACCCATATAAAAATAGGAGGAAAGCAGTCTTAGTCCTGTTGTGTTGCTGTGAAGAGACTCCATGACCAATGCTACTGCTAGAAAAGCGTTTAAGTAGGAGCTCACTTACAGTCTTAGAGAATTAATCCATTGTCGTCATGGAGGGAAGCAGGCAGGCATGGTGCTAGCGCAGTAGCTGAGAGCTTTACATCCCAATCCATAAGCAGCAGGCAGAGAGAGAGAGAGAGAGAGAGAGAGGGGCGCGGGGGGGGGGATTGGGGTCTGGCATGGGACTTTTGAAGCCTAAACTCCACCCCCAGTAACATACTTTCTCCAACAAGGCCGAACTTACTCCAGCAAGGTCACACCACCGAATCCTTTCTAACCAGTTCCACTAACTGGGAACCAACCACTCAAGCCCGTGAGCCTATGAAGGCCATTCTCTCTCAATCAAACCGCCACAGAAACAACTCTACAAAGCTGCCCCCTGACCTTCACATGTGCAACGTGGCACACGTGCATTCCGCCTCACACAACCACAAATAATAATATGTAATAATAATTTTTTTTTCAAGTGGTCTCCAGAAAGAAATGTTGTTAGAATACCTGAATTATCTAAAACAAAATATTTAAGCTTGCCCAGCCCTCAGAAAGAGATAATATTAAGATGAAAAAGAGAAGCATAAGAGTTGAACCCTTGGGAATCGGTCACATCAGGGCTTCTTATCATGCTCACGCTGGTGTAGACAGAACAGTTACCTTATTCCCCTTCCTTCCTGGCCTGTTGCCCCTTCCTAAGTTTATGTGCTGTTTCAAGGTAACACTGTCCCCGGCTCTTCCCCTGCTTACCTTTTGTTTGTTTTATCTTGTAGACAGTGTCTTGCTATGTAGACAAGGTTAAACTGAAACTTGAGAGAGAGCCTCCCTGAGACGTGGGAGTATAGGTGTGCGTTACCATGTTCAGCCACCAGATCTCCTTTTTATTGGTCCGTAATGATTTCATTTATTTCATCAATATTATCACCCTAGATGTAATACATCATACTTGGTTTTGCTTCCTTTTTGTTCTTCAATCACAGACAATTTGAATATCCACTGTATTTAAATTTTAAGACACTTTCATCATATATGTTGACACAAGCTAGAGTCATTTGGGAAGAGGAACTTCAATTGAGAAAATGCCTCCAGGTTCCCATTTTTAAACGAAGATAGTGCTAGGTTTTTGACCTGACAACAAATGCCTGGCTACACCTCCTGAAACTTTAATGTGTTGTTCATTTTGAATGAACATGGATTTTCTGTGTATATACAATACAAATACAGTGTGTGTGTGTGTGTGTGTGTGTGTATTGTATTAGAGGGCTTTTGAGAAAGCTCTCACATAATAACCGACACTCAATCATAAACTTGTTTTGTAGCTCAGTCTGGTTTCAAACTTAATACCCTCCTTTGTCAGACTCCCAAGGACTAAGATTAGTGATCCACACTATCACACCCCAGTTTTCCAAACTGTTTTTCCACCACAATGAGAACGATAGCCCTGATCCCTTTATTTATGCAAGCGTGGCTTAACATTTCTTTTCCAAAAGACCCTACTACAAAACCAAAGTATCTAGGCAGATGTATATCTCTTGTAAAACCTCCTGTTAAAATGCTGCCTTGAATGATTCAACATTCCTGTCATTCTATAACTATACTGTTTCCTGGCCATTTACTATATTTTTCCTGGTACAGTAAATGACTGTGGGTCAGTGTTTTTAAATGAATGGTCTTTAAAGGCTATTTTAAAATCACTAACATTTTTGTTAACATTAAGTATATATTGAGCATGTCCTAAAACTGAAATTAAGTCATTGTTTTTACTTCAAGTGATCCTCATCACAAATTTACCTACTATTTGCTCAGAGGTTAGGAGCACTGGCTGCTCTTCCAGAGGTCCTGAGTTCAATTCTCAGCAACCACATGGTGGCTCATAAATTTATCTACTATGCATTGGCATGGAACTTTTGTATTCAGAGATACTCATATTTATAATGTATGTTCAGCTTTAGTTCGCCATTGCTTTAAAAAAAATCATTTGATAATTCTTGTACTGCCTTCCTTGATATAGGCCTGGCTTTTTTTTTTTTTCCAGAGAGTCAGAAGTCAACATCATCAAGGACTCTGGGTCTATACAGTGAATTCTATTGTCACATTCTAAGCCACTCATAACTGTTTCACTAGGTGAGATCAGAAAACAGTTCCTTCTCTAATTACTATGTGACATTCAGCCTTTTATCCAACCATGTTAACTAGCCATACTGGTGCACTTTATCCCACGAAAACCACTTACTAAACAGTATTTTTGTTTTTATTCATGTATTTTCTCCTTGGTAGCCATGTTTAAGAGGAAATTCCTTCTGTTTGTCTGGTTTTGTTTTGGTGCTGAAACCAAGCCCATAGACAAGTATTCTACCACTGAGGGACTGCCCCTACCCCAGAACTTCCATCTTTTATAGATTGGCAAGATGAGGATCACAAATAGTGATTTTTTTTTCAAATGTCAAACAGTGAGATTATAAGCAGAAGCAAGGCTGCTTACATTTCTTACTCTTACTTACCCTCAAATGTAGGCAGTAACATTTATGCACGTAAAGTGAAGACTCTGACAATTGGTAACAGTAACATCAGGTCCCACAGTAATGCAAACAGCATTAAGCATGACTTCTGATTAAATTAAAGCCTGATTATATGTTACTAAATTATCTAAATCAGTGCCCATTAAATTTTCATTTTTTTGTTTGTTTGGTTTGGTTTGTTTTTTTGAGACAGAACTTCTCTGTGTTGCCCTAGCTTTGTATACCAGGCTGGCCTCGAACTCACAGAGATCCATCTGCCTCTGCCTCCCAAGTACTGGGATTAATGGCATGCACCACCATGCCAGGCTTTTTGCCATTTTTGTTGTCGTTGTCGTTGTTATGATTTTCAGTAATACAATGGTAGATCTGCCATGTTTTCAGGCACAAATAGAAATGTGCATAGTAGCACATGTATTTAACCTCAGCACTTAGAAGGAGGGGCAGGCAAATCTCTGAATTTAAGATGAGCCTGGTCTACATAGCAAATTCCAGTTCAGCAAAGACTATATAGAGGCAATCTAATACAGATAAAAGAATTAGTGTTTATCTCCACACTTCAGGCAGAGCTAACATTTGGAAGACTATTCAGAAGCCTTCCAAGGGTAACTTTTTCCAGCTTCAGTTACCTCCATCTTAGTCACCAAAGCATTTACTTGTTGATATACTACTAGGTATTAGAAAATATTTTGTGTGAACAAAATTATATGTTCAGTGTAGGTAAATTTACTACAAATGCTTTTCAAGGGTTCTGCTGCTGAACTCTGTTGCTATGGTACCGTATATGACTTGTACGCACCTTCTCAAGTCAAATAACTCGGAAAGCTAAACTTCACTAAAAAAAAGAGGCAAGTAGAGAACCCTGCTAGTGTCATCGTGCTAATAAATGTCTATTGCATTTCAACATTCTGTCTGAGGCTTGCTTTGTCTCTTTCCACCATAACAGATCATCCATACTTAAGTTATGAGGAAACAGACACAGTCTCCACCTGGATCTAATTATTTGATGCTGGAAGCCACCTTACTACCACAGAAAACCCACTATGAGGGAGCAGCATAGGTAATGTCAGCCTGCAGTAGGCTAATGGAATCCCACAAGTAGCCATTTCAGGCCTATACATGAATAATCACTGTACCGAGCACAAGATTTTAGCACTGGTCAGACACAATTATCATAAAGTTCACATTACATAGAGACAAAACTGAAGACCACAAAATTTCTGTCTATCTCGAATTTAAAAGGTCTCTCAGAAAACAATTACTGTTGTCTTACTTAGTCTTGCATGCATACAAAAGTATATCTGAGTAAGTATTTCAGACCAAACTCTAGTCCTTAATTCCAAACCCTTTGACTTTTTTTTTAATTAAACAAACAAACAAACACACAAAAAAACCAACAAAAACAAATGTCCTCTCTAAAATAAATTCTTGGCATCTTTCTTTTTCTTTTCTTTCTTTTTGTTTGTTATAGAAAGTGTATTTATGCTGCTTCTTTGAATTTAATGATGAAGCACATTAAACCTATAATTCCTTCCACAGAGAAAAGCAAAGGAGTTTTTGTTTTTGTTTTTTTTTTTTAAGATTTTTGGTTTCCTCCTACACAGATCACTGCTTGCCACTTGTGGGCTAATTCTGAACAAGGCTGAGACAAAAGTCTCAGGTTCAATGTTCAAAAAACCTTCCTGGTACTGAGGCTTGCCAGAGCAAGCCTCAGCTTTGCTGGTAAGAACAAGAAGGGTGTGTGTACCAAGAAGCTGCACTCTAACAGAGCAAGCAACGTATTTTTAAAAGCAAAGATCAAATGTCAGAGCTTTCTGGCCATGCAGTAATTTATTTTAAGATTCCTGGACACAAAGACTCTGTGGTGTCCAGTGTTTCCTACTACTAAGCCTCATGCATGGAGTGATTTACACAGGCAAGCAGCATGTATTGTAGCTTATTTTAATTTAGAAATAGCCATGTATAACTTAAATGTAAATATAAATCTATTTTATGTAACATACCAACTACTTTTAAAAAAAATCCAAGTATCTATTATTTTAACTTTACAGGGAGTTTTTATTTCATGTCATCCTGAAATACACAGTGAGTAGTGTTATGCAAAAGGAAGAGAGTCTCTTATACCAAATTATCGATGCCACAGAGTAGTAAATTTACTTCTCTGTCAAGTACCTCTGGAATTTCTGAAGAAGGTCCAACCTGGGCACGGTGGCTCATGCCATTAGTAGCAAGACTGCAGAAACTGAGGCAGGAGGATTGCTTTTGAGCTCCCAGACAACCTTACATCCTCTCTGAGGACTCTGTAAATTCACTAATGTCATTCATGAAGGGTGTCCTGTCATGTACTAATTGCCCCCTGAAAGTCCCATGTCTTCATAGCCTGTCTGTGAAAGTTAAGACTTCAACACAAATTGTAGGGCACACAGTCATCTGACTGTAACAGCAGGTAAAGCTTCCCAACATCATCAGGTTTAAAGTTGATAGTAGCAGTATGAATCTTTGTTTTAAAACTCCACTTAATCTACGTCAGTAGACTCTGCCCTTTTGGCAGCTGGTAGTGTCAACTGCAGTCTTTTCTTCCCGGGGCAGGGTTTTTCTGTGTGGCTTTAGGATCTGTCCTGGAACTCTCTCTGTAGACCAGGCTGGCCTCCAACTCACAGAGAGCCACGTGCCTCTGCCTCCTGAGTGCTGGGATTAAAGGCACACAGGCACCTGCATGTTTGATAGTGCCCCCCCAAAATGTTCACATTTGGGCAACCTTGTGCTCCAGTTCCGACCCTTCCGCTGGAAGCAGCCCTGCCTTACAGCACCGAAGTTAATCAGCAAGACTTTGTCCAAGATGGAAGGTCTACAGTAACCCTTGATCTTATCCTGACAGACAGCCTGGAGACCTCACAGGTTGCCTGTGATAGCATCACTGTGGCTAAAACTGTAATCCCACGACCACAGAAACTATAGCAAGAAAATCGTGGGGAGTTCTTTCTACATAGTGGGAAACATTGTCTCAGAACACCAAAATTAGGGGAGAGGGGAACAGAAAAGAAAAACCAACTGAAACAGCCAGATCATCCTATGGAAGGAAACCTAGTTTTGAGGAGATTAATGTTGAGCGTTTAGGTGAGCAATGGCAAAACAAAACAAAAAGCTGATCCCAGTTGTGCCTGGTAGCTTGTGCTGTAACCCCAGGTCTTCAGGAGGTTAAGACAGGGTCCCAAATTTGAAGCCAGATTGGGCCAACAAGATGGCTCAGAAGATAAAAAGAGCTTACTGCTAAGCCTGACTACCCAAGCTTGATCCCCAGGACTCATAAGATAGAAGGAGAGAATTTACCTGTGACTTTTACAAGTGTGCCAAAGCACATATGCACTCACACACACACACACACAAATTAGTGCACAAGGCTCTGGTTCAATGTCTAGTAACCCAGTGTGTGACAGTAGTAGGGGCGAAGAGGGGATTACAAGCACAGGAGAGCAAGACATATCTGGGAATGCTGCAAGGAGCAGTGATTGGTTTGCTTTTATGGACAAGTGAGATCAACCCAGAGAGACTTTCAGGGAAGTGGATTGTGCGACTAAGTAAGAGATATGCCATTCATTAAAATACCCATTCAAAGGGACTGGAGAGATGGCTCAGAGGTTAAGAGCACTGACTCCTCTTCCAGAGGCCCTCGGTTCAATTCCCAGCACCCACATGACAGATCAAAACTGTAATTTCAGTTCCTGGGAGCCTGACACCCACAATAAAACACCAATGCAATAAATGCTGAATTTATTAAAAGTTCAAGTGTAAAATTCAGAGCCCTGAGAAAACTAACATCTCTAAATCAGCACTTGGTAGGTGAAGGCAGGAATATCAGGCATTTAAGGTCAATCTCAGCTATATAGTGAACTCTAGACTATAGACTATCATGGTTATAAGAGACTAACAACAAAAAATCAGACAAAAAGATAGAGGAGGTGTGTGTGTGTGTGTGTGTGTGTGTGTGTGTGTGTGTCTGATTAGCAAACTCATTACACAGACAGGAAATTAAATTCTGTCTTATCTATAGGCTGAGAAAGTAGACTTGGGTTAGGGACCCCTTTCACCAGAAGTACCAGAGAATGCTCTAACAAGTAAAAAGGGTGTGGTTTATCTCCAAGCCCTTTCTTCTCAGTGAAACAGGCAGACCAGTCCTTGGTTGAGTACATGAGTTCATAGTGGGCAGAAGCTTTGAGGACAGAGGAAAACATTTGAAATTTCCACTGTCAATTGATCAGCATCTGCAGACAGTAACAAAGAACCCAGTCCATTCACAACAATTATTTAGTTGTATGAATTGTACAGCTACATAATGTTTTTTCCTTCCTTCCTTCCTTCCTTCCTTCCTTCCTTCCTTCCTTCTTTCCTTCCTTCCTTCCTTCCTTCCTTTCTTTCTTTCTTTCTTTCTTTCTTTCTTTCTTTCTTTCTGTTTGTCGAGACAGGGTTTCTCTGTAGCTTTGGAGCCTGTCTGGAAACTCACTCTGTAGACCAGGCTGGCCTCGAACTCACAAAGAGAGAGAGAGAGAGAGAGAGACAGAGAGACAGAGAGACAGAGAGACAGAGAGACAGAGAGACAGATCCGCCTGCCTCTGCCTTCCAAGTGCTGGGTTAAAAGGCGTGTACCATCACCCACCGGGCTTATGTAATATTTCTTCAGCAACTCTGAACTGCACAGCTCAGGGGGGACAGGACAGCTCCACTAAGAGTGGAAAATAGTATTAAAAACACGATTTAAGTAGAGGACACCAGATGCTGGGTGATGGGTAAAATGAAATGCAGAAAGAGACTAACTGATTAAGAGAGAACGGAGGATTCAGAACCTCTGGGTCATGGGGTCAACGTGAAGGCACAGTTAAAGTGAGGACGAGGAGGTCGTTAAAAACAAGCATGAAAGAAAGCAGATGAGCTGGGTCTGTGGGTGGCAGATGCGCTGGTCGCCATCATTATGCTGGTCTACCCTTCTGTCAATCTTCCTTGGGGCCTTGGAAAGATTTTCTGTGACTTTTCTTCCCAATCTGGTGACCACTTGGTGGCGCTCTTGCAGAAAGAATGCAGCCTGAGGCTTAACTAAAGCAAGGCCCCTGAAGAGCAGATGGTGTGAAGTTATGCAGTTCGTTTTAGCCTACGCTAATAAGTAGAGGATTTACTGAATACTACTTCCTCCCATTTTTATGAGCTACGCGATCCTTACTGCTCCCAACAGAGCAATAGCTGAATGGTCGTTTCTCGCTAATCCTCCACTGGCCATAGATATATCTGTAAGAGAAGATTCTCAGACGAGACCAAAATTAAATCATTGCTCCTTGAAGTTTAACCTGTGAATATTACCTTTAATCTATTTTTCCTCACAAGTTCGAAAAAACAGTCAGTCTATTGCTCAGCCCTTTTCCTCTCGGATGCTGACTACGAAGTGGTACTTAAATTGTCACCTAGATTTTACTCTGCAGCAGGCCGGTATTAAAGCTGTAAGGCCGGTAATTACCGGTGATAAGAGTGACATTATCTGCAGTAACTTCCGACTCAACTTCGGTTACTTTACTCTCTAGGGTGGTGTTTAGTGTTCATACCCCATAAGGTACTTACTTATTCTCTGGTCCTTGGCAGTGCCCCTCAAATGCGTCTTTATTACGCCAAGAAGCAGGTGTGTCTAATCTGCTTTGTGTTATGACCAGCCTCACGTACTTTCTAAGGTGGTGTGAAAAAAAACCAAGAAGGCCTGGCTCATTACTTTGCAGGAAAACACTACGGTGGTATCAGGAGGATGAGGAAGTGCTTTCGGTTCAATTCCATATTGCAGATCAAATGCTAAAACTCCCACACGCTCCTCTTCTTCAAACTAAGGAATATAGGGGTTCTATCTAGCTATCACGGGATTAAATAGACATCTGATGGAGTTGGGGAATTATGTATATGTTTCTTTGTTTATTCTTTGTCCATTGATGGACATCTAACCTTTTTCTGATTTCTGTTTATTATGCATAGAGTAGCAATGGACAGGTTAGCAAGTGTCTTTTTGTAATAGGATATAGAGCCCTCTAGGTATATGCCAAGAGTGGTATAGCAGGCTCTTAAGTAGATTAATTCCCAGCTTCCTGAGAAACCACCACATTGATTTCCATAGTAGCTGTACAAGTTTGCACTCCCATCAGCAATGTATAAATGTTCCCCCTAGTCCATATCCTTACCAGCATTTGTTTTATTGATTTTGGCCATTTTGACTGCCATAAGATGAAATCCCAAAGTAGTTCAGTTTTGCATTTCTCTGATGACTAAGGACGTTGAACATTAAAAAAAAAAAAAAAAGTGCCTCTCAGCCATTTGAGTTTCCTTTTTTGAGAATTCTCTGTTTAGATCTGGATCCCACTTTTTAAATTGAGTTGTTTTCTTGACATCCAGGTTTTTGTTGTTGTTGTGTTTTTTGTCTGTCTGTTTGTTTTTTATTCTTTATACTTTTTGGATATTAGACCTCTATTGGATGTGTAGTTGGTAAAAAAATCTTTTCTCATTTTGTAGCCTATCACTTTGTTCAAATGATGGTGTCTTTGCCATACAGAAGCTTTTCAGTTTCATGGGGTCCTGGTTGTTAATTGTTCTTTTCTTTTCGACTCCAGTTCCCTCTCCCTCCCTCCCTTTTACCCTCTCTGCCCCCTCACATGCACCCTGACCACCCTCCCCTCCCATCCCCCCACCCCAATTCCACATGTAGGGTAATACCATCCAGGTGGGGTCATGTAGATCTGTCAGGTCATTTGAAGTAGGGCTAGGACTTCTCTCCTGTCTCTAGGTTAAGGCAGTTATCCCTTAATGCCTGTGCTATTGGTTTTCTGTTCAGGAATTATTTTCCGGGGCTAATGAATTCAAGACTTCCTCCCCGTTTCTCTTCTACATGATTCCGTGTGTCTGCCTGTATGTTGAGGCCTTTGACGTGTTAGGAATTAAATTTTGTGCACAGTAATAAGCACAGAACTATTTGCATTCTTCTACATGCAGCCATACACTTTGGCCAGCACCATTTGTTAAAGATGCTGTTCCCTCCGCCATGTGTATTTCTGAACTTTCTAAAAATTAGATGTCTAGGAGGTAGAAAGATAGCTCAGTAGTGAAGAGCACTGGCTGTTCTTCCAGAGTACCTGGGTTCATTTCTCAGCACCCACCTGGCAGCTTACAACTGCCTATAACTAACTCATCCTCCAAAGGATCTGACACCCTTACACAGACACACATGCAGGCAAAACACCAATGCACATAAATTAAAAATAGAAATTAGGTGTCCATAAGTGTATAGATTTATGGCTGGGTCTTCAACTTAATTCTGTTGGTCACTATGTCTATTTTTATGTCAACATTACCATATTTCTTGTACAGTTTGAGGTTGGGGATGGCAATAACCCCAACAGTTATTTCATTATATAAAACTGTCTTAGATATCCAGGATTTTTTTTTTTGTGTGTGTGTGTGTATCTGTAGGATGCTAAAAATTACCCTTTCAGAATATGTGAAGAATTGCATTGGGATTTTTATGAGATTGCATTGAATCTGTAGATTGCTTTTGGTAGGATGGCCATTTTTACCCTATTAATCCTTTTTTCTCTCTTGTATTGTTAATTTTGATCTTCTCTCCCTACCTTTCAGTTAATTTGGCTAAGGTTTTGTCCATCTTATAGATTGCCTCAAAGAAATATCTCTTTGTTTTATTGACTATATTATTTCATTGTTCTTTCTGTTTTATTGATATTAGCCCTGAGTTTGATTATTTCTTGCTATCTATTCTGTGGTGATATTTTGTTTATAATCTAACGAATAAAGTTTGCCCAAAAGATCAGAAAAGCAAAGCTAGTCACACCAGTCAGTCATAGAGGCCAGGCAGTGGTGGTGCACAGCTTTAATCCCAGCACTGGGGAGGCAGATGGTGACTGATCTCTGTGAGTTCAAGGCCATCCTGGGCTACATGAGCTTGATCCAGTCTATTAGAGAAACAGAGCTCACACCTTTGATACCAGCACTTGGGATCACATGCTTTTAATCCCAGCACTAGAAAGATGAAGACAGGAGTTCAGCATATTCAGTCTGCAGGCAGTCTGAGGACAGGATGGCCCCTTTGGCCTCAGCCTTGGTAGATGTAAGAACTCTCAGTGGTTGGCTACTTTGCTTCTGTGATCTTTCAGCTTCCCTCCCTATGTCTGCCTCTGGGTTTTTAATTATTAAAAGCAATTACAATTCATGCTACACCACTCCTTTTGGGTGTTATGTTTTTGTTGTTCTAGAGCCTCCAAGTATTATGTTAAGTTACTAATACGAGATTACTCTGGTTTTTCTCATGTAGGCAATTAGTACTATAAACTTGCATCTAAGAACTGACTTCATTCTCTCCCATAAGTTTGGATCTGTTACATTTTCATTTAATTCTGAGAAGATTTTAATTTCTGTCTTGACCCATTTTTCATTCTGGAGAGAATTGTTCAATTTGCATGAGTTTGTAAGCTTTCTGTTGTTGATACCCAGCTATAGACTGTGGTGGTCAGACAGAATGTAGGGTATTATCTACAGTTCCTTGTATTTGTTGAGACTTACTTTGCACCCAAGTAATTTTGGAGAAATTTCCATGAGGTGCTGAGAAGGTATATTCTTTAGTGTTTGGGTGAAATGTTCTGTAAATATCTGTTAGGTCCACCTGGTTTGTAACCTCTAGTGGAGGTCATATATATGATTTTAGTTGGTGTTTCTATACAGATGATAATAATTACAATGTCCTGTAGGTGGATTTTTCCTCTGATTGGTATGTAGTGCTCCTCCTCATCTCTTCTGATTGGTTTTTGGTTTGAAGTCTGCTTTGTCAGATATTAAAATGTCTCCACAGGTTTGATTCTTTGGTCCATTTGTTTGAAATGTCTTTTTCTGTCTTTTAACCCTGAGGTGATATCTATCCTTGATGTTAAGGTGTTTGGTTTTGGATGTACTGTGTTTGAATCCAATCTGGTAGTCTGTGTCTTTTTACTGGGGAATTGAGGCCATTGATGGTGAGAGTTATCAATGAACAGTGTTTCTTGATTCCTGTTATTTTGTTGTGGTGGTGGGGGTTTATTTCCCGACTTTTGACTTTCTGGTTTATTACTTATTCCTTGTGTTTTCCTGGGCATGCTAAACTTATTCAGGTTGAAATTTTCCTACTAACACCTTCTCTACATCTGGGTTTAAGGATGAATACTGCTTAAATTTGGTTTTTAATCATAGAATGTCGTTCTTTCTCCACAGTAGTACCATAGTTTTGCTGAGAATAGTAGTCTGGACTGGCATCTGTGGTCTTTTAGAGTCTGTAGCAATCTGTCCAGGTTCTTCTGACTTTTAGAGTTTCCACTGAAAAATCAGGTTTTATTCTAATAAAATATTATTTATATGTTTATATGTTATTTGGTCTTATTCCCTTGTAACTTTTAATATTCTTTCTTCTGTACATTTAGCATTTTGATTATTATATATATCATGAGCAATTTTTTTTTGTTCAATCTATTTTGTGTTCTGTATATTTGTATCTTAATGCATATCTTGATATGTATCTCATTCTTTAGGTGAGGAAAATTTTCTTCTATGATTTTGTTGAAAATATTCTCTGTGCCTTTGACCTGGTTTCTTCTCCTTCCTGTATTCCTACTATTCATAGATTTGGTCTTTTCATAGTGTCCCAGATTTCCTGGATGTTGCTCCTTTGTTACAGTTATAGGATAAAGCTGGAGGGGAGAGGGATCCCAAGGTAAGGGGCCATGTGGGAGAGCATAGCAGGTTCCATAGCAGGTGAGGGTGACCGAGGCAGAGGTAATAATACGCCAGGCAGACAAAGCTTGAGCGAGAAGTTTATTAGAAGGGGGAATGAGGGGAAGGGAAAAGAGACACAGAGGCACTGGGAACAGAAGAGAGAGATAAAGCAAAGAGAGCATAAGTGGGCAGGGGTCTGACTTTTAAAGTGGTCCTTTGTACCTGCATCCAGACTAGTACTCATGGAACCTGAGCCGACCAGAGTACTGCCTGAGTGCATTCTGCCAGATGGCAGGGACAGGCCAGCGTAATGCCTGAATCCTTACACTGAATGTTTTGTGCCTGCATATGTACTTAATGTTTTCTTTGAGGGAGGTATCCAGTTCTTCTATCTTGTTTTCATTGCCCGAGACCCTCCCTTTCTTATACTTTATTTGGCGAGGCTTGCCTCTGAGGTTCCTATTCAATTTCTTATTTTTGATTTCCATTTTCACTTTCATTTCTTGAGCAGTTTTTTTTTTCTCCCCTCATTCCACTGTTTGTGCTTCGTAGATTTCGTAGGGTCCTTGAGTATATCACAGAGGTTATTTTGAAGTTCTTGTCTTGTGCTTCACCTGCAGCTGTGGTTCTCAGGGGCTGCTGGTTGTCTCGACCGCTGTTGATTGTGTTTTCATGCTGGAGTCTAGGCACCTCTGAGTTTGAGATGAATGTAATTGTAGGTGCTGGTATCTGGTGTTGTGTTTGTTCGGTGAGTGTTCCATTCCTTCAATTCTGTTGCCCTCTCTGGTTCTTAGGAGAGTGTGATGGCTGTGGGTTGCCGGTGAAGAACGCTTCTGAGATTTTCCCAGGTATTGTCACTGGGAGTTCCTGTTATAATATGTTTCTAGGTATTGGGAGCTGACTCTAAGGAATGGGGATGGGCCAGAAGTGGGGTGGGGTTCTGAGAAGGTCCACAGGAGGGGGAGCGCTGGGTGTGTCACAAGTGTTGGACACAGAACATGGTCTGTTACAAAGTCTCGGGTATGGCAGGGAGACTGGCATTGGAGGAGAGGCGGTAGAGTGAAGATCATGTATCTGATTTCCTGTGGATGGCTGGTTCCCAGGGAGTCTCTCTGGGGGTTGGTTGCTGAGACAAAGGGTGGCGTGGTAAAGGAAGGCTGTAGGAGATCTTCTGTTTAGGCGCAGAGAGGAAGGGACGGCCACAGTAGATGGTTTGCTACAAAGCTGTGGCTAAGACTAGGTGGCTGGCATTGGAGGGGAGGGTGGAGAATGAAGGTTACCTACCTGATTCCCTGGCCAGTGTAGGCCTGTTTTTGTTTTTTGAGACAGGGTCTTTCTATATAGTCCTGGCTGATCCTGAAACTCACAGAGACCCTCTTGCCTCAGTTTCCTGAATGCCGAGATTAGACATGCACCACCATGCCTGGCTTCAAAATGAGAAGTTAAAAAAACACAAAAACAAAAACATGGGGTCTGGATCAAATGGAATTACAGGAGAGTTTCAAAGACTGGCGCTCCAGCTAAAGTCTCTGGTAGGAGATAAGCTTCTGTTTTCTGATCTAGAATCGTGGGAAACTACAGAGAGAATCAAATAAGGGCACGTGTACACAGGGGTTTTGAAGGTTTAAAATAAAACATGCTTCTGTATCATGACTAGAAACAAGAATCTAACATTGAAGATGGCTTAATAGGTGGGTGTCAGATCATCCAAACAATGCCTGATACATCCAAAGAGATAGGACAGGAATGTGTGGGATAACTTGAAAGCATTTTAGGTTGTTTTCAGCTGTCTACTTCCTATCCCAAGTAGGTTCCCTTAACAGGGTTTCATAACCAAGCGTACACCAACCCCTGTGCATTTTATGAAAACCTGGGTGCCTAGTCGGGGTGGAAAATCAGTGAGTAAAACATTTGCTGTGTAAGTTTGAGGACTTGATCAGTGGCACACACATAAAAACCCACAGCAACACACATCTGTGAGCCCAGAACTAGGTTATAGACAGTGCGACATCCACAAGGCTCACTGGCCAGGTAGGTTGTCTGGATCCCTGAGCTCAGTGTTCGGTGAGACTCTCACCCACCTTCCTGGTTAATCGTTTACTTTGTAACCAGATCATCTTCTTACAGATTTGTAACAGTCATTTTTCAAAAGTCTCTTCCGGAGTGCAGGATGGCAATCACAGCCTATGAAGTTAAAATCCTCCTCCTGACAAATTGCCCTCTCTCTTCAATGGACCTGTAACTATCCTGTCCGAAATTAAAATCCTCCTCCTGACAAATTGCCCTCTCTCTTCAATGGACCTGTAACTATCCCGTCCAACAGAAAACCATCTCACCCTTAAGAGTGTCTTTTGCCTGTAATGAGGTAAAAGAGGCAGAGGGAGAAAGCTCTTGAAAAATAGAGTTCTTAGGCTGCCTGCCTCCTCAGAGAGCTTCAGGAAGTCTCTGGAGGTAGCTTTGCTAGCATATGCCACTTTTAGCTGGTATCTCCCCCGCCTCCCCCCAGAAATGCAAGGCTTTAATGAACAGTATTTAACCTGAACAGTCCCACAACCCTGGGGACTCGTGAGCACTTCCTGTCTTCAGGCTCTTGGCCAAGGCTTACTCAGGTGGCTCCCTCTCTGAAACAAATTCTGCTGTAGCCAGCACTCATTTGAGCTTTAGTCCGTTCACCACACACACACACACACACACACACACACACACACACACACACACACACCCTCTGAACTCTGGAGCCATCTCTTCGGTCCCAAGTTTTATTTATTTATTTATTTTAATGGAACTGAAATCAAACTCAGAACCTCAAGCATTCTATGCTTTTATTTTAAAATCCAGAACATCTCCCGAAAAAGGAAAAAAAAAAAAAAAAAAGGAAAAAAAAAAAAAAGGAATTTTTAACTTCTTTTGGAAAATCTGAAATCTAGCGACTCTCTGACAGGTGGTTAGCAAATAAATAGTGACTGTCTGCATAGACCAGGCGTGTATCCCACAACAGCCAACCATAATTCCTCGTAGGTCCTTGAGAGTAATGCAAACAGCCAGTTGCCATTGATCACACTAATCTCTGTGACCTTTCTGCTCAGGAAGAAGGAAGGTATCAAAGTGTGAAGCAAGTGGACAATTGGAAATTTTATTGACTGCTTATATATCCCAAATTTGTGTCATTTTTTTCTTTGTCCTTTCTTCCTCCGTCTCTCTTTCCCTCTCTCCCTCCCTCTCCCCTTTCCTTTCTTAGCGCTGAGGATTTATGTTCAAGGCCCCATGTATACTAATCTCATGCTGACTCTGAACTGCAGACCCCCATCCCCTTTATGGTATTCATTCATTCATTCATTCATTCATTCATTCATTCTTGGGTTTTCAAGATAGGGTTTCTCTGTGTAGCCTTAGCTGTCCTGGAACTCATTCTGTAGACCTTGAACTCACAGAGATCTGCCTGCCTCCGTTCCCCTAGTGCAGGGATCAAAGCCGCATGCCACCACTTCCTGGCCCTTCATGACATTTATAATGAATAGTACAAAATTCTAAAACTAAAAGAGAAGTCACTTCCTCCCATATCTAAAATATTTGCGGCATCACACTTAAACTAGTTTGAGTTATAAAATTAGTCCACTTTCCAAAGCCCACTAATAGTATCTGCTCCAGAGGTAAGTGTGAAGAACAGCGATCCTGGTTGTCTACACCCAGTGGGAAGAACAATTAACCCTTTATAAAACTCTACTCTGCACCTTGACCCTCTCAAGAGCAAGTTGCATCTGGAGCTCAGACTTCAGAAATACAGCTAATGTCATCTGTGGTGATAGTCTTTCAGAAGGCATTCCGTGTTACCACAAGAGACACCTGCATTGATTCGAGGCAAAATGACAGTAAATCATGCTAGAGTGGAGTTTTCCAAAAACAAAGCCGTTCTTAAAAAGAATGATGTCATGATGAAGCCATTTATCAAGAATGATTGCCTGTGAATATTAAGCTCATCACAGGTTTTATATGATGACTCACTGTGGTTCCAGTCACTGGATAGTGTCTTGAGTACTTTGGCAATTGACTTCACAGCACGTAGAACATTCTGGCATCTTTTGTTCATAAACCATCACAGATTTCCCCATGTCTCACTTTGTTTGTTTTCCAAAGTTATCCCAGAGTTTCTCCAGAATTCCCCTGGGGATAGCAGAGCTCCCCTCTGCACTGCATAGAGCTGTTTCCTTTGTAGATTTCTGCTCTCCACATGCTCCTCACATCTTACCTGCTGAGGCAGACAGACGGTTTGTGTTGCAGAAATCACCAAATAAAACCAAAAAAAAAAAAAAAAAAAAACAAAAAACAAAAAAAACAAAAAAACATCCCAGCTTGAGGTCTTATCAGGAGAGCCTACATTCTGTCCTGTTTCTTAACTGTTTTCAAGGATCTCCTTCTCCTATTTAAAGAGATGGGTTTCCTCAGCCTTGGAGTTCCACATCACCTGACCTGGTCATTCTCTCAAATCTGGATGTGATTTTCCCCAAATTACTGTTCCATAAAATTGATTTTGTGATTCTACCTTTCCAGGAAAAAAAAAATTTTATAGACCCAACCCCCAGTACTTCAGAATAAGTCCATATTTAGAAAAAGTTATTATTATTATTATGATTATTTAACTGAAGTAATTAAGAATGAGGTCCTTAGAGTGGGCCCTAATCCAATATGGCCTGTGTCTTTTACTATACAAGGAAGAAACTTGAACACAAAGACAGCAAGTACAAAAGGGAGGTTATATGAAGCTAGAAGAGGTAAGAGGTAAGGAAGGGTTTCCCTATGGTTGCTGTAATGCCCAGTGCTGGCCGTAGCAACGCTTCCATTGTTTCAAGCCACCCAGTTTGCCAAGTAAAATCAAGCTTCCAGCAGTATTGTTTCCTCTACCTCTATTTATCTCCCTACTTTTTCCTCTTAAGTCCTACCCAGTTTTGTTTGTTTGTTTGTTTGTGACATGGTTTCTTGTAGCCTGTGCTGACTTTGAACTCCTGATCTCTCTGCCTTTCCTACCAAGTGCAAGGATTATAGGCATCAGCCACCAAGCCAGGGAGGAATGATTAAGAGACAGTGGCAAGGAGCTTGTAGGGAGACACAGTCACGTTACAGACAAAAGCTTTTCAAGTTTAAGATCATCCCCAGCTAGCCAGGGAGTAATTAGTGCACGCCTTTAATCCCAACCCTTGGGAGGCAGATGCAGCTGAAAACTCTGTGAGTTCAAGGCCAGCCTAGTCTCTAAAAATCAAGTTCCAGGACAGCAGGGCTTTGATCCTGTTGATCCTGTCTTTAAAAAATTAGAGAGAAAGAGAGAGAGAGAGAGAGAGCTAGAGAGAATACCATTCCCATCCACATAGAGATCAAGGCCATCCTGGGCTATGTAAAACCATATCTAAATCTACCCTCCAACACATTCCTCAAACCCTGAAATCCTATATGATATTTTGTGCTCTTGGCTGCTGAGATTGTGTGTACCTTCTGTAAACTCCACTTTAAACAAGCACTTGTATACACAGGCACACACGCACACACAAACATACACGTAAAAATCAGAAAACAATGAACTAAAGAAAGGAGGAAATAAAAATGGAATCAGAATATGAAACCAATGTTCATCTCACTTTCTGAACAATTTCTATACTTAAATAATTGAACAGAGGAGAGCAAGGAAAGAGATACCTTAATACTAATGTGTCTAACTAAGCCATGTATGATTATTGTGTTATTATTTCTCCTATGTAGTCCAGACTGTCTTCCAACTGACTTTATAGCCAAGGATTACATTTATGACTTTCCTCCCTCAGCCAACAGAATGCTGGGGTTACAGGCATGTACCACCCTGGCCAGCTTCACCTAGAACTGAGAGCTTCCTGCTAGGCACGTGCATGTAGACTGAGCTACCTCCCCTATTCCACAATTATTTAATTTAATAAAATGTTTAGGGCAGAGGTTTTACCTCTGCAGTAGAGTGTTTATTTACTCCGCATGTGCAAGGCCCTTGGTTCAATTCCAAGTGATAAGCAAGGTTATCATTATAAATTATAAGTAAAATCAGTATTTTAATAAAGCAGTCTGGTATTTAATTTATAAATTTCCATTTTGTTATAAGAAATTTTTAGATATAATGTAGTATAATGAAAAACCAAACAACTGTGAATGTAAAAATAATTATAAAAAACTAAAATATGATGAATCAGTGAAATGAGTCTCTAAATACTGCTATCAGGTTAGAGTGTAACCGTAAAAGACCAGAGGGGTGTTTTTTTTTTTTTTTTTTTTTTTTGTTTTGTTTTGTTTTTCTAGAGAGAATTTCTCTGTGTGGCCTTGGGCTGTCCTGGAACTTGCTCTGTAGACCAGGCTGGCCTCAAATTCAGAGATTCTCCTGCTTCTGCCTCCCCAGTGCTAGGATTAAAGGCGTGTGTTTATCTCTACCACCCAGCAAAAACTCTTAAAAAATCTAAGGATGCTACCCTTGTATTATTTTATATTACATCTCATTAACATTGTGTGTGTGTGTGTGTGTTGTCTGTGTGTGTATGTGTGTCACATACGTGAGGTGCTCATGGAGGACTGTCCCCGTGGCAGAGTGCAGACTGGTGTTTTAAACCCTGGAATGGTGGCTACCTTTGCTTCAGTCAACTCCACAACAGAAGTAAAGTCTGCTGAAACGCTCCATGAAGCTTTGAGTGTCCTGGGGACAACGCGGGCTTCAATGTAAAGAACGTGTCTATCCAAGACGTCAG
Source organism: Phodopus roborovskii (assembly GCF_943737965.1). NCBI lineage: Eukaryota > Metazoa > Chordata > Mammalia > Rodentia > Cricetidae > Phodopus > Phodopus roborovskii. Next base: position 871,224 of record NW_026126611.1, on the reverse strand, counting down.
ACGTGGCAACGTTGCTGGTGACAGCAAAAATGACCCACCAACGGAAGCTGCTGGCTTCACTGCTCGGGTGAGTATCCTGAAGCATCCAGGTTCAGGATCAAAGCTGTGGACAAGAAGGCTCCCGGAGCTGGCAAAGTCACCACGTCTGCCCAGAAAGCTCAGAATTCTTAATATGTGGTGGAAGAATGAACTGTTTGTCTCAATTGGTCATTTAAGTTTAATAGTGAAAGACTGGTTAATGATAGTAATGCATGGGAAAACCTTCAGGAGGAAAGGAGAATGTGTGTGTGTGTGTGTGTGTGTGTGTGTGTGTGTGTGTGTGTGGCAGTTTTAAGTTATTAGTTTTTAAAATCAGTAATTTTTAATGGAAACAACAACCAAAAATCTGTCACAGAATTTTGTGGCTCATTAAAATACAAGTTTAATGAGGGGGAAAAAAAAACCCACCTCATTCCTTAAATGTGATCTCATAGGCCTTTGTATATCTCATAGGTTGCCTTTTTTAAGAACATGTAACAAAGGACAGACAACTCCAATCCCAGTGATGTCCAGGGACTAAAAGAAAAATGATGTGCCTGTGGGAAATTTTAATTTATTTTTTGTTTAATTAACTTTGAACAGGGGAAAAAGAGAAGTGTAAATGAAGTTCTGTCGAAATTCACCTCTGTCCCATTAAAAACATATTCTTTATCTCTTTTATTTTGTCAGAGGCAGAGGTATATATTTAACACTGGAGCCCCCTTCTTACAAGCAAGCCTCCTTGAGGGACAATTTTAGTAAAAGATTTGTATGTCTTCTTGTCACTTAAGGAAAAATTCTGGGCCAAGCGTCGGTGCTGCACGTCTTTAGTCCCAGCACTCTGGGAGGCAGAGGCAGGTGGATCTCTCTGAGTTCGAGGCCAGTCTGGTCTACAGAGCTACACAGAGAAACCCGGTCTCAAAAGAACCAGAAAAAAAAAAAAAAAAAAAAAAAAAAGCTGAATTAAGCCAGGATCGTTGGTGTATACCTGTGATGCCAGTACTCAGGAGACTGAAGCAAGCCTATGACGAGTTAGAGTCCAGGCTGGCAACCTTTTCTCAAAAAGTAAAACCTAACCTGACCTAAAAAAAAAAAAAATTCATATGAAAATTACAGTATGCTCACTAGCTTCCTGATTACTTCCCTCGTTTTCTACAGTACTCTGGCATGTTTGGGGACATTTGTCACAGTTCCCTAGTCAGTAGAGGCTTGTTTATATGCCTTCCCAAATGGCAACGGGAACTCATAAGACAAATTACACCAGGCTATAAATAACAAATGTCCCAGGAGCTAATATCCTTCCTAATCACTCTACACACAGTCATAACAAAAAGAATACTGAGCCAGATGATGGCACACTCCTTTAGTCCCAACACTTGTCAGGCAGAGGCAGGCAGATTTCTGAGTTCAAAGCCAGCATGGTCTACTGAGCGAGTTCCAGGACAGCCTCCAAAGCTGTCTCAAAAAAACCAAAGAAAGAAAGAAAGAAAGAAAAAGAATCCTCTTGCCTCACTAAAACTTCACATCTGCTGATTAGTCACCCTCCACTTCTCCTTTCCACACCCCTTCAAAACAAGCCGTTTCAGTCTTTGACTCTGTGCATTTTACAGTTTAAGTGAATCATAAGTTGAGTCATTAATTGTCATTTTTTTTTGACTTGCCTCCCTTGTCACAATGTCTTCATAACTCATCCATGTTGTTGTAGTTATGTAGAATTTCCTGAGTCTTCTTAGGCTGGATAATATCTACCGTTATGTGCATGACACATCTGCTTTACACATTCATCATTGGTGGGCATTTAGGCTGGTTCCCTGCCTTGGCAATGTGAATACCATTGAAGTGAACTGAGGAGAGACAGACACTTCCACTCTTCTGGATAAATATTCAGTTGTGATATCGCGGGGTCATATGGTAGTTCTAATCTTTACATTTCTTTTGGGGAGCCCTCACATGGCTGGAAGCGTAGCAGTCATCAGTACAGACCAAACAGCAGCAGCTTTTGGGACTTAGGTGTGAGAGAGATGCCAGTGCATCCTGGGGGTATAGTCTGTCACCTTGCATGGAATGGTGTGTGAGGCTTCAAGAATGCTGTTTCTCCAGTGACGCCTCTACTCAGGCACTGTGTAGAGCTTGTCCAAGATTATGGTTGCTCTAACGGCTGTAGCTACCTCCTCAGAGTACTCAACACCCAGACTAGCATGACCACATGCTGCTTGGTGAGACCCTGAATTGGAAGTGAATGAGGGCACGTGTAGTGTGGTTAGGGAAGGCCTGCTAAGAGAGAAACATACAAGACAGGCCACACACTCTTTTAAGTATGGTGACAATAGGTGTTTTCATTTGCTACTTCGAGTACCTCCCATCTGGAGAGGCAAAGAAAGAAAAATCTAAATTCAGTTTAGAAAAATTTAAAGTCTCGGCATAATCTCTTTGCCGCCTTCGAGGTGCTGGGTGAGGCAGGCAATATGAGGCCACAAACTTCCATCACCTGGGGTCACATGCTTTAGTTTCAGTGTAACTAGGTTATTGGAGTGCTTTCTGGATATGCAGTACGTTTTTATACTAAGCCTACCATTTACTGGTTTTTTTTTTTTTTTTTTTTTCTGTTGTTGTTGTTTAATGTATTCATCTTCCTTGAACAACTTTCCTCCTGCTTTACAATTCACTGCCTTACTCTTTTTTTTTCTGTTGAGTGATACTGCCTGGTCTGCAGATTGTTCCAACACTGTTTACCAGTAACTCTGTTTGCATTTCCCTTTCTTATATTAATCAGGAGGAAAGATTTCATTGCCCAGGCCATCATGTTGTTGTTAGAGCCCACACCATTTGCTGTCACTCATAAGTCACCTGTTTCTCTAAGTGTCTTGGTGACTTTATACTTTTTTTCCCTCTTGATTCAGCAGTCACTTCAATTCTCAGGTTTTTTTTTTTTGTATTTTTTTTTGTAACACACAACTCTACTCTTCAATGTAAGGTACTATATACTCTGATCAATTCTACCGCATACCTAGAATTTGAGCACTCCAATTCTTTGATATTCTCTCTGAGCCTCACCTCCATCCTTCTCATTTCCCTTAAACAGCAGAATTAGCTTTTTTTTTTTTTTTTTTAAATTTTTCCCTCATCAAATTCTCTTTTGAGAAGATCAAAAGTTTATTTTTATTTTTAACTCACAGCTCAGTATATCATGACTAGTATATTTAAAACAAACGATAAAGATATATCAAAATACCTTTCAAATAATGAAAGTATTCTTGTGTGTGAAGCCAGTTTCAGCTCTAACTTACATATAGTGACTATTATGAATTTGTTTGAATGGGTTCTTTTTGTAGCTGATGTTGGTTGAAAGCTCAGTGGCCACTTTTGATATGTTAAATGCGAGCAAAAAAAAAAAAAAAAAAAAAAAAAAAAAAGAAAGACTTTGGTGGGACCTTTTCACACTCCAGGTTTGCAAGACAATTACCTTCCTACAGAGGTCAAGAAAGTCAGCTTCTCAAAGCTAATCAGTGTCTTTTTTTGGTGTAGCTTCTTTTGTGCAATAATCCTCTGCTGGCTTTTGTGCAATAAACCTCAAACCTGGGGGTAGGAAGGCTGCAAAGAGGAATTAAAACTATCGGTATAAATTGCAAAATATCCTATTAGCCATAACAATTTTGAGTCCCAGCTTCCGTACAGATTTACAGTTATTTAAGCAAAGAAGGCTGCTTTCCCTATGAGTCCCAGGCATTGCAGAGGAGAGTTAAGCAACAGATGGACAACTATGGGAAGAGACACTGGCATGCACTAAAGGCAGTGTCACTGGTAAAGTTTTTCTTTAGCAAACTAGGTCAGCCAGGTGGTTATGGGTAAACATTGTGGTTAGCTCCCCTTCCTTACAGCTAGAGTTAACAGATGCATCTCCGCATCGGGACAGGAGTTTCCACAGACTCTTGTGTCCTTACTACCCGGAATATCTTTAAAAACAAAACTTTAAAAACAACCAACCTAACAAACAAACAAACAAACAAACAAAAAACTGTTACTTTTAAATTGTAAGCAAAATTCTTTAAGAACTGTCTTTTCCCAAAGAAGAGCGACAAAATATCCTTTATCCCCTCACAGGGATTGCGTAATTGAAAAAGATGAGAAAGAAATAAAAATGTAGGAAACCTGAGTAACATGGAGGGTGGCAGCTTTTAGATACATTCTGATCGGATGTTATAAGGATTATAGCTGGGCATGTTAATGTAGGCCTTTAGTCCCAATACTTTGGAGGCAGAGGTAGGAGGATATCTGTGAGTCTGGGACCAGCCTCGTCACATATTGAGTTCCAGAACAGCCAGGACAACATAAAGAGATTCTGTCTCAAAGAATAGTAACAAATGATAACCACAATAAAAGAGAAGAATAGCAATGGTTACTGTGATTAGGTTTGCATGACTCCGACACACAAATTGTTTTTTAAAAGAGATGGAAAGTATAAGGATAGTAGTTTTTGAGAGAAGGCAACGAGTTTATTTTTAAACACAATAAATCTGATGTGCAGAAAATTCAAGTGGAAAGGTCAAAATAATTTTTGGAAAATCTTATCCAGACCTCGGAAAAAAGTTAGGGTGGAGTCGAGGATTTCAGAGTCGATTTGTGTAAGGTGATCAGCTCATGTGACAAAATGACTAAAAAAAAAAAAAAAAAAGATTTCTATTAAATTATGAATATAGGAGAGTAGGAGAGTAAAGGAGGAAGCAGGAAATATAGAGAAAATCCAACAATCATAGGCTAAAGTAGGAAATTAATTTGTCTTTCTTCCTTAATTGCACCGGCAGCATTGACCAACTCCTTCGAATTTCCTTCTCTCTCTTTCTCTCTTGCCTATTTCCATTTGTAAATATGTGTAAACTGTTGCAGGCTAACACAGAGGGAATATTGGCATTCTGAGACCTTCATCCAGGAGGCTGGTAGGAAAAAGAGAACTTAGGCTCAGGAAACTTGTTACTTTCCTAAGAGAGGAAAACCAACAAAAACATCTCTTTCCTTGCTTCTAGTTTTCACATTCCTTAAATTACAACTTTAGAGTGTGAATTTTACATTATATTACTTAGAATATTTAAATAATGCCAACTGCAATTTTTTTTGGGGGGGAGTGTCAGGGAATTTCCAAATTCAACAAAGTTCTTGCTAAAATAATTCCAACAGGCCAATAGATGTTGTTACTAAACTCTTCTGTAGGTAATGATTTTTAGCTTGTGACTACAGCTCAAGGTAAACCATAATTTTATACTTTTTAGAAAATACATTGCTCAGCTATCTCAAACAGGCCTTGGAAAGACTCAAGATATAAAATATCAACATATTGAGAAGAGAAGACAACTTAAGGTCAGAAGGGTGTTAGAATTGGGATAAAATGTAAATTAATAATTTATATTATTTTAAAAATTATAAGTAACTATACGAGAGGTAAATGATTATTTAAAGGCTAGGTTCTCAGTCTGGTGTTGGTGGCACACACCTTTAATCTCAGCACTTGGGTGGCAGAGGCAAGCAGATCTCTGTGAGTTTGAAGCTAGTCTGATCTACAGAGGGAGTTCTAGGACAGGCTCCAAAGCAAAAAACCCTGCTATAAACTTTAAATATACTTTCTAATTCAAGTACACACAGTGAGGACAGGATGGAGACTCTAAGGATGCTAAGGACCTTTGCCATCCAGCATCAAGTGGACTAGGTAGCCTTGTACACGACATGCCAGCTCTTCAGGCCTGGATTTTCTTACTTGTAAAATATGAGCATTAGAGACTTACTAAGGAAACTTCATGTCTAGTAAATACAGCAGAGGAGTGAATGACTTACCAGTGGTAAGTGTGAATTACATCAGTAATGTATATGTATATTATATGTTACTGAAATGTTTTTAAAACTGAATTGTAAGCCAAAAATTTCAGGAAAGCAACCTATGATTCTCCTCTTCTGTCAAGTATATTGACTTAAGATTTAAAAAAAAAAAAAAAAAGCAAGACTAACTGGGTGTTGGTGGTGCACGCCTTTAATTTCAGCACTGGGGAGGCAGAGGTAGGTGTATCTCTGTGAGTTTGAGACCAGCCTGGTCTACAGAGGGAGATCCAGGACAGGCTCCAAAGCCACAAGAAACCCTGTCTCAAAAAACCAATAAATAAATAAATAAATAAAAAATAAAAAAGCAAAACTAGTTTATAATGTTACCCTAACACATACTTGTTTACTCAGAATAAAATTATATTCAAATACCGAATTCACTTAAGTTTGATCAAATGTTTAAAAATGTTTCAGATACTGAGAAAAACCTATGGCTCTTTTGTAAGAAACTAATTAACCCAAGAAAATAATACTAGGTATCATGAATTCATGGCACTAAATATAAATCTTTTACAAAATGCGGAAAAAAATTTAGGAAAAGAGTTGATCTAGTTTTTCAGTTTGTCTCTGAAAAATCACAAAGAAGAATTTTATTGTATAATATGCCAGTCAGAATTTTAAACTTTAAGACATATGGTATGAGGCCTAATGGCATGAATCTATAATCTCTGTTACTCAGAAGGCTGAGGCAGGAGATCACAAATTCCAGGTCAGCCCCAGCAATGTATCAACATTTTGTTTCAAAAAAGTTTGGGGAAGCAGTTCAGTGGCTATATGCCTACCTAGTGTGCACAAATTTCAGGGCCTACCTCAGCATTACACACACACACACACACACACACACACACACACACACACACACGAAACCCAAGAGTAGGATTTTTTTTTTTTGCTACTGCTGCTGTTGTTTTGGTCTACTAGAAACCAGAATTTTAAAATTGCAGCATAAATACCTTTCCATCCCCAAATTCAACTGCTTGACTCATTCATTCATTTAATAACATTTAAGAATTAAATCGCAATTCACATACATTAAGTTCATTGTTTTAGAGGGTGGTTTTAGCACATCCAGAAGGCAACTATTAATGTCTACCGATTAGTGCCAGATTGCCAGATTGCCAGATTTCGCATGTACTACACAGTTCAGACTGTCAGTGTCAAGAGTTTTCAAATGAAATCATGGATGTTTCTTATTTACTCCAGACAGGCAAGACAAGGATCCACCGTGTTCCTGGCCAGAAATGTAACAATGTAACAATGGCAACAAACGGAACATGTCTCCCAAGCTAAAGACAATGAGGAACACTGAGTCAGGGATCATTTCCTCTTCAGCACAGCCTTACCTACTGGTGAATTTTCTATCTCTGACATGGTTGGACAGGTAAGAGAATTCCTCGTCTGTCACCAGATAGATCTGAGATCCAGTTCTCCTCCTCAGGACTCAGGATTCTTTTTTGTTTGTTTGCTTGCTTGCTTGTTTGTTTCCAGACAGGGTTTCTCTGTGTAGCCCCAGCTGTCCTGGAACTCTATAGGCCAGGGTGGCCTCAAACTCAGAGATTCATGTGTAGCACCCTGCCCAGGGGGACTCAGGATTCTTGAAGGAATTTGCAAGGCGTCTATAAAAATGGCTAAGTAGCTGATGAAAAAAAAAAATAAATAAAAATTCTGCATTCCGATGTCTTGCTGTGTTCTCTTGAGGCAGTAGGTACACAGATTAGTAGAACACTGCATGTTGGAGAGCAAACCCTCTTTGGACGGCCTTAACTCCCTTTATATATTATCTATACCTATGACTGCATCTCAGCATATGCATTTTGCGCATATATATATATACATACATACATACATACATACATACATATATATATATATATATATATATATTGGGGGGGGCGGGCATTCGAGACAGGGTTTCTCTGTGTGGCTTTGGAGCCTGTCCTGGAGCTCTCTCTGTAGATCAGGCTGGACTCACAGAGATCTGCCTGGCTCTGCCTCTGCCTCCCAAGAGCTAGGATTAAAGACATGAGCCACCAACACCCGGCTCAATACATATTTTTGAAGGTCCTAAACAAAAGGGAGCTTGGGGTGTCATCTCGCTGACTTACTAAGAAATTCAGAGAAAGCTGTCATCATTATTACAATAAATCGCGAGGGGACCTAGCGTGGGGGACCATGGCAGATTCCATGGCAGGCCAGGGTGCAGGAGGTGGGGACAGACATGCCAGGCAGACAGAGCTTAAAGTGAGAAAGGGGAGGGAGGGGGAAGGGAAGAGAAAAGAGGTAAAGAGACACAGGGAGAGGACAGAGAGAAGAGGGAGACAGGAAAAGTCCTGTCTGCCCCAGGGGAACAGCGGGAAGGAGGGAGAGGGAAAAGAGAACGTAAGGACCCGGGCACTGCCTGAGTGCGTTCTGCGAGGTGACAGGGGCAGGCCAGCGTAATGCCCGAGTCCTTACGATCATTATACCTTCAACTTGTTATTTTCCTCTTTCTTTGTAGCAGTGAGGTCAAGTCAGGCTCAGAATAAAAGAGAAAAGCTGTGCCTCCCTGTCCTACAATTTTGCTTATTATTTCTTAGGGGAACTGGTGTTTAAGGAATTCCCAAGTCTTGCTTGGCACTCAAAGTACCTGATAGTAAGTTAACAACATGCAATTAGGTTGCAGGGGTTGGGGGTAGGGGGAGGACACTCACTAGATCAAATGTATTTCTTCCGAGATCAGACGAGATCGGGCGCGTTCAGGGTGGTATGGCCGTAGACTAAATGTATTCCTTTGATAACTTCTGGAGCAACTTTCACCTTCTTGGGTCACTAACTAATCATGTAGTAGGGTTACCCTAACAAAGAGTCACAGACTGGATGGCTTAGAAAACTGGAATTTATTCTTCCCACTTCTAGAGGCTGATATCAAGGTGTCATTAGGGTGGAGTTCACTTTAGCCTTTGTCCTTGGCACTAGATGGCTGAGGCCTTGAATCATCCTGGGGCCTTCTCTCTGCATCTGTGTCCAGATTTCAACTCTCAAAAGGACAACAGTTCATATTGTATTAGGATCTACCCCGATGACCTCATTTAAACTTAATTACATTTTCAAGGACTCTTATTCCACAGACAGTCACATTCTGAGGTATCGGGGATTAGGGCTTCAATACACACATTTGTGTAAGGGGTCAGCTCTCCAAAAAGAAGTAGGGCCCAAGTGGCAGTATTTGCTAATCTCTGTAGTAAATTTCTCCTGCATGACCCGTTTCAAAGCTACAGACATGATTGATTCTGCCTAACACGGGAGTGGGAAGTGACAAGAAACACAAAGCCCTCCGAAATGACTCTACCCTGGAGATAGCGTGGGTATAAACAATGTCAACACAGACATGTAAATAATTAGACAAATATCAATCATTGGTGGACTTTTCTGTAAAAGATCAGGTAGTATATGTTTGCATATCTTCTTGATAAAAAAAGGCCACAGATGAAAGTGAAAAGTGAATGTTCACATGTTCACACCCCCCCCCCCCACACACAACCTTGGTTTATAATTGTCTTTTTTAGTGATTAGCAGTTGGGATGACCTAGCTTTCTAGCTGCTGCTCTAGCCACTTCCAAGCGGAGTGCTTTATTTCTAGTGCCCGTTTTGTTCATAGGCATAGGACCCCGTGGACCTACTCACACTAGAGGAGAGTCATGGATGCACACTACTTTTACCTCCTTTTAAATTGAACTTGCAATCCAGGGACCAGCTGGACAGCTCAGTGTGTAGGAAGCTCTTGCTGTGCATGCCTGAACCCCGAGTTCGATCTCTGGAACCCACAGAAGGAGGAGAGACACAAGTCCTTAAAATTGTACACATACACACACTTATAACAAATAATGCAATATAAGTTTTGTTTGTTTGTTTCTGGTTTTTCAAGACAGGGTTTCTCTGTAGCTTTGGAAATGTCCTGAAACTAGCTTACAATGTAAGTCTTAAAGGAGCTTGCTATCCGGTGCCGCTGGGTGCCATGGGCTACATGCCTCCACTTGAAGCCAAAGCACATCATTCCAGCAAAACCAATCTTTTTTTTTGGTAGCTGTCAATCAAGCAGTAGAAGCAGATCCTGTCCATGCCCCCTCCCCAGTGTAAGATTTCCCCCAAAGGACAGTATTTTCTTCTGGAGTCCCACATTTGGTTTTCTGAGATTTTGTCCTGTCTGCACCACTACATGTGGGTCTTGCCTTTCCAACAGTGCTTTGTTTTTCCTTACATTTCCAGCAGACATCTTATACTCCTAACTTACTGTCATCTTTCACCGTTGGAACATGGCAAGTACAAAGAATAAACTGAGAGAATAGATAGTAAGAGCTGTGGCCTAAACCTTGGTCTCTCTTAAAATTAAATGTCAAAATGCTGACTTCCAAGGCCACCGTTTTAGGAGGTAAGAGTCTTTGGGAGGTAATTATCCCCCGTGATGGGGACAGTGCTCTTACACAAAGAGGGTAGAGCTAGCTCCTTCCATGTGCCCTAGGAGGACACAGCGGGAAGATGCCACCCACAAGGGCAGAGTACCTTTATCAGACAGTGATTTGCCACTGTCCAAGACTTTCCAGCCTCCAGAGACACAGGAGATGTACGTAGGCTACTCACTTTACAATATTTTGTTATAGTAGCCTTGCATAAAAGAAAGACAGACTGCCCCCCCCCACACACACACTTCTTACACTTAACATGGACCACTTCTATGGCCAGATGTGTGGAGAATTTTCCCCACACCAAGCAATTCTCTAGTGTATCCTATAGAGTAACCTATAATTAAATTCAATTCTGACAGTACCTGCCTGAGATTCCTCAGGGAGAGGGAGGGCTTGGTCTCACAGGACTACTTAACTTCAGTGTTGGTTGTAAGTAGTATGATGTCACTGACTTTTCTGACCCATAGCAAACTCGGTGTGATGGTCAATTTTAAATGGGGTTTTGAATGAATTAAGAGATGCCTATAGATTTGGAAAGGCATTACTTGTGGTGCGTGTGTGAAGGTGTTTCCCGAGGAAACATGTCTGAGTGAAGTGGGTGAAGACCATCCCTGATGTGGGTGGGCATTATCCAACTGGTACGGGGGCCTAGAGAGGTCAAATGTGAAAGATACCTCCCCAGTTGTGAATACACTGACTTTCTGACTCAGACACCACAAGTTTATATTTTCTAGCCTAAGACTCCCGGGCTCACACCAACGACCTCCACTTTCTCAGCTCTGTATTATTAGCTTCACTGTTTCTGAGGTGATAGCCTTCTGTGACTGCTTAGCTCCCATTATCTAATTATCCAATGAGTCCAAGTCCCTAATAGATTTCATCTCCTAGATCTGGAAGCATGCCTCACTGATTTTGTCTCCTTGGGAAACCATGAATAATATACCATTTGTTAGACAGAGAGACTTCACATTTATTATTTATTATGAAGACTATTTCTTTCTGCTGGGCGTTGGTGGTGCACGCCTTCAAGCCCAGTGCTCGGGAGGCAGAGGCAGGTGGATCTCTGAGTTCAAGGCCAGCCTTGTCTACAGAGCGAGTTCTAGGACAGGCTCCAAAGCAACACAGAGAAACCCTGTCTGGAAAACAAAACAAAACAATATTTCGTTTTAATTTAAAAAACATTTTAAAAGTTGGGTTATACAGTGGTTTGAATGAGATATCCCCCACAATCCCAAGTATTTGAACACTTAGTTCCCAATTGGTGGCACTATTCGGGTAGGTTTAGGAGATGTGCCATTGTTGGAGGAAGTGTGTCACTAGCGGCCACTTTTGAGGTCTCTAAAGCACAGGCCATTCCCAGTTGGCTCTCTGGTACCTGCTTGTGGGTTAAGAGCCCCCGGTTTGCTGTTTCATGTGCCATGCCTGCGCCTACTTCCTGTCACACTTCCCTTTGTAACGGTGAACTGTGGTCCCTCTGGAAATGTTAAGCACCCCAACAAATTCTTCCCTTCTTCTGTAAGTTCGCCTTGATCACAGTGTTTTATCAGAGTGCCAGAAAAGTAACTGATGCAGCATGCAGGCTGGGTTTCATTGTGGCATTTTTTTCCACGCATATCACACCTGTCCTTGCGCTTTGTTCTATTTCTTTCTCCTCCTACACTGCCCTCCTTCATCCCCGCTGTTCTAGATTATCGGTACCCTACATTCCCTTCCCTAGATAGTACTCCTCTTGCCTCTCATGTCACATGCATCCCGTTAGCACAGCTCAATGGTCAGGCAAAGATGGGGAGGCAGCAAGGAATCGCATCTCTGGGCGTGCCACACGCTCAGCAACCCGTGATGCTCTCCCAACTTTGTTGTCCAAGGGTTTGCACGGAGCTCAACATCCTAGTGCCCCCCCCACTTCCTGTCCCTTGACCCTGTGGGCACTTGGTCTCTCTGAGGATATTTAAGGACCCACCCTGGGCCAGTTCACCACCGTGAACTCGGAAATGAACAAAGGGAGGTGCTATATGAGCTTATGCTTGAGCCCGTCTTCCAAGAGTTTTTGTTTTATTCAAGTTTCTCCTCCACTACAGTGGACATAAGAGAGCAGAAACAATCCAACCGCTTATAGATGGGGCCTGTGGGAAGTCATTAGACTTGGGTAAGGTTCAAATGATCTCATCTGAACAGAACCTCCAGGATTAGATTCTGATGGCTTTATTTATTTATTTATTTATTTATTTATTTTTATAATCTCAAAAAGAAAAAAAAATTTTTAAAAGACATGAAAAACTGGTCAAAATGTAGATAACAACAAATTGTGGTAGCCAAGCCCAAATGCTACATTTACATTATAATCCCTATTCTGTTACCTTTATAAGAAGAAAGACAGGCCTACCTTAGTAGGTATTCCTTAGTAGCACGCATTCCCTTTCTTTTATTTCTACACTGCCTCAGGAAGAAGCCATGATCAGATGTGGGCTAAATTAACCTCCTTTCCTTATAAAATTGTCCCATTTCAGATGTTTTCTAATAAATGAAGATCAGACTAATTCAGGGGTTCCTTATGGATAACCAGACACCACCTCTAACAAGTCATAAAACCCCAAGGGTTCTGCGAAATAAACCAGAGAGGAAAAGTACACACTTATTTCATGTTATGGCACAAATCCAAAAGGGTTAAAGTAGATGGAGTTTGGTAATGAGTTCAGAGCGGTTCCGTTGGCAATGGCAACTCCAATGGATGCAATGTTGGAAGATCCCTGGCAGAATGTGGCCACACATTCTAAAGCTTTGGTAGGAAAGGGCACTGGATATCCAGGTCCTCTGTGAGAACAGGAAGTCCTTCTTCCCCACTGAGCTGCCTCTCCAACCCCTGACAACCAGCTTTTCATACCAAAACATGATGCTTCTTCAGTTATCTGACTTCTTCACTTAATCCAAAGTGGGTGTTTCCTTCATTCTAGGAAGACCCTAGAACTCACTACGCATTCTTCAAATGGGTAATGAGACAAGATGGATGAGTGGAAACACAGTGCAGACCGATACCCCTGCGCAAACTGGCTAGCAGTAGCCTCTTGAGTGCCTAATCTCTGTGATTTCAGTGACCACACTCAGTGGACACATGATCTCCTATGGCTTTATTTCTCTCTCATTGCTCTCCACTATAATATAGAAACTTTGAATGAACTATGAAATGTTTCCTGGGCTCTGTGCATGCTCACATAATCCCCTGACACACACACACACACACACACACACACACACACACACACAGAGACAGACACAGAGACACACAGAGAGAAACGGACAGATATACACATAAATAATAAAATCCATGTTTAAAAAACTAATGCATTTTATAATAGAAATATGAGGCTAGAATATTATTTAGGAGAGAGGATTTTACCAATACCTTAATGCCTGGAAATGGGCTATGATTACAATACCATACATAAAATGTACAGACTTTTAAAATAAATATCTTCACAAGCAATCCTTCAGTGTCCGTTGAACTTGCCATACTTTGCAGTGTAGACAAAATATTTAAAGTGCCCACCTCTTAGACACCTAACACAAACGCCCACCTCAAGCCTCTTGTCCCTTAAACTTCGCATTTCCTTCTCTGCCCACCTCATGTTCCCTACTTTACTGTCTGAATTCTCTACATCTTGAATGCCAAACATAATATTTTTACTTTTAAATGGACAGTATTAAGCCAGTAATTTAAGATATGAGTTTTAAAATGGGCGCAACTGAAATTCCAGACATCATGAAGCCTTAAAACTCTTTTAACAGTTAAAGAAACCAAGTTAAGGGATCAGATTGTTTTGAAACATTTACAATTAAAAACAACAGCCCGTGCCTCTGTCTTCTATTCCCATTCCCCAGATGCAGACACTTTTTTTTTTTTTTTTTTTTTTGTTAAACAAGGGAAGGAAGTTTTATTGGGGGAAGGGAAGAAGGAGTGGAGAGAAGGGAAGGGCGAGAGAGAAGAGAAAGGGAGAGGGAAAGAGACAGAGATCTTGAGATCTTGAAAACGCGTCTTCAAGGCTATTTCTTCTTCTACAAAGTCATGCATCACCGCCACTCTTTTTTCTTTATTTTCATTATCTTATTTTATTTTAAAAGATTTTAATTTATTTTTATGTTATGTGTGTGATTGATTTGTATCACTACAAGGGCCAGAAGAGGGTGTTGGATCCCCTAGAACTGGACCTGTTATGTGGGTGCTGGGAACTGAACCTGGGTTCTCTGCCAGAGAGGCAAGTGCACTTAACTGAGCTCTCCAGCCTCTTATTTTATTGTTAGTTAATTAATAATTTAGAAGCAAGGTCTCATGGTAGGCCTGGCTGGACTAGAACTAGCTGGCTTCAAAAATCAGAGAGACTTGCCAGTCCCCTGCTTCCAAGTACCAGGATCAAAGGTGTGTGCCACCACACCCAACTCTCTTAATTTAAGACGTAGTCCAAGTTGTCCTTAATGACCAGTGAAATTGAACTCCTGACCCTCTTTTACCTACTGATTACTAGATTACAGACCTGAGCCACCACGCCTAGCCCCGCCCTCTGGTCACCTTTTCTGAATTTCTAAACAGATCTCTCATAGTTAATAACTCCAAACTGGGCTATGAGTCCATCTGTTAACTGTCACCTATGGTGTAGGGAATGTCATTAATTTGTTGTTGTAGACCTACCCATAAATTTACTAGATTGGCAAGGGGTTTGGATTAGGCCAGTTGATTCAGGTCAATCATTCTGACCTCTAAATCTGGCCTATGTGACCCCTATGCTCTATAGAGGGAAGGAGGACAGACAGACGGACGTTGAACTAACAATGTCAGCTTGTACTGTGGACATTATGTTGCAAAACTGACATTTTTCTTGGTGCAGGGTCTAACTGTATATCCTTGGCTGGTCCGAAACTCAGGGCTGGGTTGAAGAGGCAGAGCTTCCCCAAACAGACCTATCCTCGGTCAGGGATATATACAAGCAGTTGCCTCACCTTCTAGAACACCCAGACAAGCAAGACTGACTTTTAAAAGAGACAACCTTGACTTATTTTCCTAAATTTTTCACAGTAACAGTTTCTCACGGAGCTTAATTGTGCGTGAGGGCCATAGACAAGAAGTAAGACAAGCAAAACATGACGACTGTAAATCATCATCATTACTATAAAGAAGATAAATGGGATCACCAGGAAAAGCAATGGAGGAAAAGGTCTCTAAGGAGGGGACATCTGGCCCAACACCTGCATGCAAAGATCTGAGAAAAGCGTTCTAAGCACAGACAGAACCAGAGCCAAAACAAGAAACAGGAGTGTGGGCAGAGAGAGGGGCCAACTGGCTGGGATACTGTGAGCTGAGGCAAAATACAAGGGAGAGGACTTGATTGACTCCAGGGTGAGGTCATACAAGCTCCTGTAAGACCCAATGCATAGGAGTTGGAAGTGTCCTGAGGGGTGCTAGGCAGTGAGGCGATATGATTTGCCTGTTGTCTTTAAACACCCCTGGCCTATAGGTGGGCAGTGGGATGGGGAAAAGAATCAGGGCAAATAGAAACCAGGCAGGATTCTACCTTCATGCTCTTCCATACACTGTTTTTGCTGCTGGACTACATTATCTTTTTTTTTTTTAAACTTTGTTTTTATTTATTCTTTGTATTGTTCATGTTTTCACATCACGCACCTCAATCCCATTCATTTCCCTGTCCCTTTGTATCTGCCCTTGCAGCAACTCCCCTCCCCTGCAAATAGAATACAATCTGAGAAAAAAGAAAAATAAAGGAAAAATCTTGCCATGGAAGCTGTAGTGTGACACATTTTACCGGGACATTATTTTCCTAGTATCTAGTCCGAACATGTGTGTGTGTGTGTATATATATATATATATATATATATATATATATATATATATATATGCCGTCCGGGAAGTGAATAAATGCTATGCTGTATTGATTAACTATAAAATTCAACTGGTTCAGCTGGGTATAGTGGCTTGCCACCCAGCTCCCAAGTAAATATACACTGAGACTTATTTTTACATAGGAACGCCTGGCCCTAGTTTAGTTTAGCCAGATTTTCTAATTTAGATTATCCCATTTCTCTTTCTTTAACTATGTTTGCCTCTGGGCTTTTCATCTTTCTTTATTCTATATATTTTTCCTTCTTACGCTGTCTCTGGCTGTGTGGCTGGCCCCTGTCATCCTCTCCTCATTTTCTTGCTCCTCAGTCTTCCTTTTTTGGTCCTAGATTTCTTCTCCTATTTATTGTCTCTGCTTGGCAGCCCAACCTATCCCCTGCCTAGCTATTGGTTGTTCAGCTTTTTATTAGACCAATCTGGTGTTTTAGGCAGGCCAAGTAACACAGCTTTACAGAGTTAAGCAAATGCAAAATAAAAGAAGGCAACATATCTTTGCATAATTAAATACTCCAAAGTGTAAATGAATGCAATACATCTTAAACTAATATTCTACCACAATGCACATCTTAAATGCCATTGTTTAACATGTAGGAGCTACAGAATCAGTATCAGTAATATAAGGTCAGATTTGTCTACGTAGAAAAATTAAAGAGCACTTTGGGTTATAAAAGACCTTGTCTTAAAAAGCCAAAAGACAACCAGGTGTTGGTGGCACATGCATTTAATCCCAGCACTCAGGAGGCAGAGGCAGATGGATTTCTGTGAGTTCGAGGCCAGCCTGGTGTACAGAGCTAGTTCCAGGACAGGCGCCAAAGCAATGCAGAGAAACCCTGTCTCAAAAAAACAAAACAAAAGCCAAAAGACAACTGTTGTTTTATTTTATTTTATTTTATTTTATTTTATTTCTTCTTTGACTACCAGCACAGTGTCTGTACATCAGAAGGTTCAAGACCATAAACTAAACCAGCAGAATGGGGTCGCATGCAAATGAGGTGACGTAATCTTCTAAGGCATGAGCTCATGGAACCACTTCCAACAACTTACTAGAAAGTCTGGTTACGTTCGTGTGGTGCTTTCAATGAGGAGAGAGCCCAGATAGGCTTATATCTGTAAATGCTTGGTCTCCAGTTGGTGGAATTGTCTGGAAAGGATTAGGAGGTGTGGCCTTTTAGGAGGAGGCGTGTCATGGGGGGAGTAGGCTTTGAGGTTTCAAAAGCCCTTGCCTTTTCCAGTTGGCTCCTTTTCTGCCTTACTCTTCTGGATAAGATGTAAGCTCTCGGCTCCTGTACCAGTACCATGCCTGGCTACCTGCTGCCCTGTTCCCTGCCACAGTGTCCATTCTAACCCTGAGGAACAGAGTCCCAATAAGCTTTTTCCTTCATAAGTTGGCTTGGTCATGGTGTCTTACCAAAGCAGTAGAACGTTAACGAACATAGCTTGATTTGGATTACCTTTCCTGGGGTCTTTCAGGTTTTACTCCTGAGAACAGACATCGGAGATCCTCATCTGGGGAAAGGTACCCACTTCTGTCTGGTGAAGAATCTTCTATATTGGAGGACAGACTGCGGTCTGTAGACTTTGGGCTCTTACGGCACACATGTACTGTATTGTGGGGGGCTGTGTGTGAGTTTTCTCTTAGGAATATTCCTTCTGTGTTTAACTAACGCGTAAGACCATGGTGGACGAGGCTTCACTGAGAGTTGTCAGTTCGTTCGACTTTTGTTTCTTAGCAACAACAGCTGGGCCCCTACCCTTCCACATTGTTCTGCTTCAGCCTTGAGTCAGACAAGAGAGTAAGTAAGCATTGCGGCTTGACCTTTAGCGATATATTTATACACGACGGTGTGTTCTGGGCCTGGTGGCTACTGGTAGGGAAGGAATCACCATATTTCTGTGAGGCCTACTCAAGAAGGGGCAGTATAGGATTCTTTGGAGGGGCCTGAGGAACTGGGGTATCTTACATCGGCTGCACCTTGGAGACTCTGTTTCTTCTATTATTGTAAAGGGCCATAATGGAAACAGTGTGGCAAAAACTTGTTACAATTCAGCATGCCCATTCTTCTTGTCTGGCCTTACATTCTCATACCACAGGTCACAGATGATGGGTACAAAAGTGAGCTGATAACTGTCAAATTGGTCAAATTTGGAGCAAATCTGGCCACTTGCTCTATGGGATGGCTTTTTTTTTTCTTTTCTCTTCTTCCTTTCTTTCTTTTTTTTTTCTTTTTCTTTTTCTTTTTTCTTTTTTTTTTTTTTTTTTTTTTTTTTGAGATAGGGTTTCTTTGGGTAGCCCTGGCTGTCCTGGAATCCTGCTTTGTAAACCAGGATGGCCTAGAATTCACTGAGATCCATTTGCCTCTACCTCTCAAGTGTGGGGATTAAAGGCGTGTGCCAGCACTGCCTGGCATGCTGTGGCTGTTCTTGGCTATCAACTTGACTACGGGTGGAATCAACTAATGCCAGAGCAGCTGGGCACACCTGTGAGGGTGAGGGATTTTTTTTTTTTTTAGTCATTTGAGGTGGGAAGACCTATGCTAAATCTGGGCCACACCTTCTGGTGGCAGCCTATATACAGGACAAGGGAGAAGGAAGCTTTTGCTGTTTGCCTGCCTTGCCTTCACTGTCCCTGGCAAGTTCACTGGTATTAGAGCCTGCTTCTTTGGGGCTCTGATATATACTGAAGAATGGCTGAGGCATTCAGCCTCTTGGACTGAGTTAGTATTGGATTCTTGGACTTTTCGTCAGGAGATAGCCACTGTTGGACTAGCCAGACCACAGCTTGTAAGCTTCTCTCTCTCTCTCTCTCTCTCTCTCTCTATATATATATATATATATATATATGTGTGTGTGTGTGTGTGTGTGTGTGTGTGTGTGTGTATTTGTTCTATCAGTTCTGTTTCTCTAGAGGACCCAGATTAATACACTCTATTTCAATCTGGAAACCTTGTTTAGAATGTATCTCTTTCCTATATGCACTTTGAAACTTAGTATGTAGTAACTCATACATTTGAAAGTTTAAAAAATATTTGGCTACAATATAATTTGAGTTTTAAGTCACTTTAGGTTAAAAAAATTGTTATTGCATAGCACACTGAATTCCCACCTTATAACGGGAAGTCTATATAACCCTTCCCTTCTCTTGATTTGGCCAGTTACTTTCTCTGTGGTTTGTGTAAGTACAGAAGTAGCTTAAAATTGGCTTTTATGGTTACTTTCATTGTTTTAAATATAGGGAATTGTCAACCAGACTTCAAAGATTTTGACTAAGAAAAAAAGAAAAAAAAATGAAAAAGAAAAACCGTTTAGTTGGGGGCTTGCTTACAGTTTCAGAGGGTTAGTCCATGGTCATCATGGTGGGAAGCACCGAGGTAGTCAGCTGAAGCTTTGTTGAGGGACAAAAGCAGCTGACTGATGCATGGTAGGATCTCCAGAAGTGCCCTTGTCTTCAAACTACTGTGTATGAGCACATTAGCTCCATGAGACTCATTCACCATGACAACCACAGATGTTTCCAGATTTTTGCCACTTATCCCTCATGGGGGCAAAAGTCACCTTCTAACTGCTGTTAAGAATCAATGTTTGAAGCCCGGCGTCGGTGTCACACGCCTTTAATTCCAGCACTCTGGAGGCAGAGGCAGGTGGATCTCTGTGAGTTCAAAGCCAACGTGGTCTACAGAGAGAGTTCTAGGACAGGCTCCAAAAGCTACATGGAGTAACACTGTCTCAAAAAGCAAAACATAAAAAAGAATCAATGTTTGGGTTGGATGTGGTGGCACACATCCCAGCAGAGGCAAAGGCAGAGGCAGCCAGATCTCAGTTAATTCAAAACCAGATCCTCACTGGTGTACAAAGATAGTTTCAGGACAGCCAGAGGTGCCACACAGAGAAACCCTGACTCAAAACAAAACAAAACAAAACAAACAAACAAAAAAAACCCCAAACAAACAAAAAGACCCACTATTTGTAAGTAGAGTCCTGATCTCTCCACACTGCATCTAAACACTAAGTTACTGGAGTCAGCACAGTTGTTATGAGGGCGACATGACTGTTTCTCAAGATTAATGGTGTTTTTGCTCACCCTTGGGGAGCTTTAAAAGAATACACTTGCAGGGCTCTACCTCAGCAGTGGGACAGACTCTTCTGAGGTAAGGCTTGAGCAAAGCCTTTCAGGTTGTTCTAATTTTGACACAATTAACAAACATCTTCTAAACTTCTGGAAGTATATGCATTAGTAGGGGACTAGGAGCTCACAGAAATTTTACTGGGCAAGTGGTCACCTGTATTGGTTACTTTTCTATTACTGTGACCAAACACCAAGGCAACTTTTATAGAATAAAGTGTTTATCTCAGAGGGTTACAGCCTATGACGCCACAGCAAAAAGCATTGAGCGTTGGGAGGCAGGAAGAGATTACTGGGAATGGCATGGTCTTTGAGTCCACCCCCAAGGACACCTCCTCCTTCAGTGCCATACCTCCTCTTATGTTTCCCCAACAGCCACCAAGAGGGGATGAAGTATTCAAATGCCTGAGACTTATGGCAGCTATCTCTTTCAGGTCACCATGCTACCCATATCTTGTAACCATAAAAACAATGTTTTTGTTCAGTTCCTTATTCTAAGAATACAGGAAAACATTATTTGCATAAATTAGACTTAAAATTCATATATATACTTTCTCTAGTGGTTAGTGTGTTTTAGTCTCTGCAGCTAACTCGTCTCTGATATATTCAACCTTATCTCAAAAGATTATTGCCTTCCAGAAGTAGGAATGTTTGTACACATATATGTGTAATCCCCGCATTCAATAGAGGCTAAGCCAGGAGGAGATCATGAGTTTGAGGCGAGCCTGAGTTATAGCATGACAAATGAAGTTATTAAGAGGAAGAAAGGAAGGGCCTGGAAAGATGGCTCAATGGTTAAGAGCACTGACTGTTCTTCTAGAGGACCCAGGTTCAATTCCCAGCACCTACAAGGCATTTCACAACTGTCAGTAACTCCAGTTCCAGTGGATCTGACATCGTCATACAGACACGCATGCAAGCAAAACACCAATGCAAACACACACACACACACACACACACCGAAGGAAGGAGGACTGGAGAGAGAGAGAGCTCACTGTTAATACTTGCTGTTTTTAAAAGAACCTCTGTCTGTTTCTCAGCATCCATGTAAGCTACAGGTCTGGTGTTTTGGGCTTCCAGGTCTCTGTGAGCACCTACACTCACATGCATAATCCCACACACAAACACATGTATAAACATGCACACAATAGACATAGTAAAAATTAAAAGGCAGCAAAGGAGAAAGGGAGTATCCTCCTTTTATTTCTGTTGCTGTGGTACCATCCTGACAAGCAACTTTGGGGGAGAGAACATTTTTATTTTACTTCACAATTCTAAATTACAACCCATTACTTCTGGGAAATTGAAGTGGCAGGAATTTGAGGCAGTCACGACATCGCATGGATAGTCAAGTGCAGAGAGAGAATGGATGCATGCATGCTCATTTGCCTTTGGGCTTATGCTCAGCTGGGTTTCTTCACTTTTACATGGTTCAGGACTTCCTGATTGGGAATGGTGCTCCCCACACTGGGCTGAGTCATCCCATGTCAATTAACTTAAGACAGCCTTGTTTCCTAGCTCCCCCGCCCCATGACCATAGGCCAACCCAACATAGACAATTCCTCATTGAGGTTCTTCTGTGGGTTGTCTCAAGTTGACAATTGAAATTAACCATCACAGGGAGGGAGAGGAGGAGGGAATAGGGAGAGTTATATGGCAGGTATACCAGTTATCTCAGTCCTCAGGGTGTAGTAGTTGAAGGACTGCCTGTTTGATTGTTTGATGCTATCAAGCTAAGGCTTCACTCTAAGTCCATGTCTTACCCCCCCCCCCCCAGTGTGTGTGTGTGTGTGTGTGTGTGTGTGTGTTTCTGTCTTTGGAACACATAAAGTCTTTTATCAAAGCAAATAAGCCAAAATCCTCAGAGACAAAAGATATTTTCCAGGTTGAAGGGGAGGCTCATTGGTTAAGAGCATTTCCTTACAAGTTCAGTTCCCAGCACCCATGCCAGGTGGTTTGCAGCTCCCTGTAACTGCAGTTCCAAGGTTCACAACCGCAGCTCCTGAGTGCCTGCACTCGTGCACATGCCCACGTGCAGGCACACATACACATTTAAAATAACAAAAAGGTTGTATTCCCTCACAATAGAAAGAAAGTCGAACCCTGTGAGAAGTTTAGATTCATTCTATTTATTTATCATTTGCCGCATTCCATTTCAATCTGTCTTATGGCCATATTGCTCAACGAAACAGTTCTTTGCTATGGGAACCGGTGACCATCAAGCTAAAATCCCTCTGATGGTCTCCTATTCCTATACAATCTACTGAATATCCTTGCCTTTGTAGACTCTCTCACTCAGCCGCTGTTTGCTCTCTTAGTACTATGTATTCTAACCCTTTACTGTGGTGGCTAATCTTCACTGTCAACTTGACTAACTTTAGAGTTACCAGGAAAACACACTTTTGTTTGTGTCTGTAATGCATTTAGAAAGGTTTAACTTGGGTAGGAAGGCTTGTGGGCAGCACTACTCCAGGACTAAGTAAAAACAAGAAAGCAAGCTAAGCAACAGCATTCACCTCTTTTCCTTCTGACTATAGAAACTATGCGACCAGCTGCCCCATATATCTGCCACTAAATACATGCCAACTGTAAGCCAGAACCTTTGCTTCTTGGAAACTATGTTGGTGATTTGTTTGTCATAGCAGCTGTTTTAGTCACTGCTCTATTGCTGTGAAGAGACACCATGACCAAGGCAACTCTTATAAAAGAGCATTTAATTAGGGGCTGGCTTTACAGTTTCAGAGGTTTAGTCTGTTATTGTCATGGGGGGTGGTTATGGCTGGAGCATGGTGGCACTCACGGTGCTAGGGCAGTGGCTGAGAGTTACATCCTAATCTGCAGGCAGAGAGAGAGAGAGGAGGAGGAGTGGGGGGGATAGGGAGAGAGAGAGAGAGAGAGAGAGAGAGAGAGAGAGAGAGAGAGAGAGAGCCTGGCATGGACTTTTTTTAAACACTTGAAGATGTATTCATTATGGGTTATGTATCTTCTTAAATTTATACTTCTCAGTTTTGAATTCTGTGTGGTTACTTCCCTCATTAAACCCTGGACTTGTCTGGTTTTGCTCTATGACAATTCCCTATCCCTTAGCAGCATGTATGAAATGAAAAAAGTTTACACAATGACTTAATATAATGCAGTGTGGATAGTCTCCGTACTCAAGGGTTTCAGAAGCAAAATGTGCTTGTCTGAATAAAAATGCCCCCACAGGCTTACATGGAGAGGCACTATTGGGAGGCGTGGCCTTGTTGGAGGAAGTGTGTTACTGGGAGGTGGATTTTGAGGTTTCAGAAGCCTAAGCCAGGCTCAGTGTCTCTCTTCCCTCCTGCTGCCTGCCAGTCTGGATGTAGAACTCTCAGATACTTCTCCAGCACCATGTCTGCCTGCATGGTGCCATGCTCCCCACCATGACAATAATGATGTTATAAGCCAGCCCCAATTAAGTGTTTTCCTTTATAAGAATTGTCATGGTTCCCAGGGTGGTGGTAGAAAGTCTTTAATCCCAGCACTCGGGAGGTCAAGGCAGGAGGATCTCTGTGAGTTCAAGACCAGCCTGCTCTAAGGAGGGAGTTCCAGGACAGCCAGGGCAACACAGTGAAACCTTGTCTTAAAAAAAAATCTGAAAAGAAGGCATAGCAACATTGATGAACTCTTTCTGATAATTTATCTTTTTTACTGAATATACACATACACATTTAATTTTGAAAGCAGAGGAAGTTATATCTTTATATTTACCCAATATCTATTAGATTTATACTTAGTGGCCTCTTAGAATCATCTTTAAGAACCTTCCATTTGAAATTTTATTGACATTAAGGGACTTAAAATGTAAAGAGGTAGAATCATACAAGCATGTAGTCCCAGCTCTCAGGCTGAGACAGGAGGTTGACTTGAGCCCAGGAATCAAAGTCATGTTAGTTAAGATAGGGAGACTGTGCCCTACAGGTATCCATGTCTAGAAAAGGAAAAAATTTATCAGTTAGCAGGATTGCTCAGCCAGTAAGGGCAGTTGTTGTCCAGTCTGATGACCTGAATTTGATCTGCAGGACCCAAATGATGAAAGGTGTGTACCACCAACACCCAGCAAAACACTTTTTAAAAGAAAATAATTTGTCAGTCAAAATCCCCATGTGGTGACATTTTGTTTATGCTATAACAAGTAAAGCTTGCCTGGAGCTCAGAGTGCAGAGCTAAGACACTAGAAAGTGTTCTGTCCACTTCTGTGAACAGTAATTCTTATAATTATGATTAGAAAAGTAGAAAATGTGTCACATTTACTATGTCTTAAAATTTCACAAGCCTATCAAAGAACGTTATAAATTTACACACATTTGGAAAATTCATCCTGTTTGGCAAGGCACTAGAGTTGATGTCATAGGCTAAAACTGAAAACACCCTTAGTTGAAAGTGCATCTAATCCGTGTGACCTACACAATACAATAACTCAGTAACATTGATATGTGAATTTGTGTTGGGTGCCTTAGGATCACCAAGTCTGATGAGGACCTGTGAGAAATCACTGTGTCTTTCAGGGCATGTCTTTAGCCCAGAAAAAGATCAAGATTCAAAAGTTGTTCCTACAGAATGTGTGTCAGTTCCCACATGGCCATTAAAAAAAAAAAAAAAAAAATACTAAGTGGAACAATCTTAAGTCAGACTCTAATATTAAGTAGGTGAAAGAATATATTTACTCCCAGCTGGGCATTGGTGGCACACGCCTTTAAGCCCAGCACTTGGGAGGCAGAGGCAAGGCGATCTGTGTGAGTTTGAGGCCAGCCTGGTCTACAGAGCGAGTTCCAAAGCAACACAGAGAAACCCTGTCTCAAAAAAAACAAAACACAACAAAACAAACATTTCAGTTCATTATTTTGAGGCCAGATCCAAAATGCTGTTTTCTCAGGCCCACTCCTGGTGATTTCCTGGTGATTCGCTTCCTCCACTGAGGCCCTACCCATCATAGTCCCACAACATCTCAATAGTCCATCAAAATTCGAATCCATGCAAGGATGAGGTAGGTGCTTCAACCTTTAATTTTCTTTGGAAATGACCTCATAAACATATCCAGTTCTATATTTTACATCTTTTAGATATTTCTCAATCCAATCACGTTGACAGTGATGATTAACCAAGATTAACCATTACAGATATCCATTGGCAATCTTCACTGTGATGATATTTTGTTTATGATCTAATAAAGCATAAAGAATGCAGACCTAAGCTACTAGTTAACCACACACCTAGTTAAGAGCTAAGTCTTAACTAGTAAGCCAATAGTTAGCCACACACCTAGTTAAGAGCTAACTCTTAACTAGTTAGCCACACACACACACACACACACACACACACACACACACACAAAACAAAAAAACTACACAAGCTACTAGTTAGCCACACACCTAGTTAAGAGCCTTATGCTACTAGTTAGCCACAAATCTAAGCCACTAGTTAGCCATAGAGGCAAGGCAGTGGTGAACACACCTTTAATTCCAGCACTTGGGAGACAGAGTAAATTGGATCTCTGTGAGTTCAAGGCCACCCTGGGATACATGAGATTGAATCGGTTTTATAGAGAAACAGAGCTCACACTTTTAATCCCAGCACTAGGGAGAATATAAGGCAGGAGCTCAGTGCAGTCTGAGTTTTGGTGGCGAGCACTCCAGTTTGCAGTTACTCTGAGGACAGGATTGCCATTTGTTAGACTTAGTCTTGGTACAGTTAAGAACTATTTAGTATCTTGGATGTTTTGCTTTTTTAATGTTCAGCTTGAAACCCAGTACCTGTCTCTGGGTTTTTATTATTAATGCTACACTTAATTAGTAGAATGTATCAGAAATAAGGTTTCACAAAGTAACATGTCAGAATGAAAATGTCATGCTCTCCCAAAGGACTATGAAGTGTTCCAAGGGGAAATTGAATAGTAGTGAAAGAAACCCAAACCCCTCACTGCTAATGCTAATTTTCTGGAATTTGGGCAATTTTCATGTTCAGACAATTACTCTGCTCTTTGCTGTACTAGCAGGAGATGCAAGTAGGGTGGTGGTAGTACATGCCCTTTGATCCCAGCACTTGGGGGGCAGAGGCAAGCAGATCTCTGTGGGTTTCAAGCTTTAAGAATCTGAGTTACATCCCTTGGATTCACATGGAGGAAGAAGAGAACCAATGCCTCTAAATTGTCTCTGGCCTCCATATATACTGTGGTACACAGGCCAATACTAACAAGAAATAAAATGCAAAAAGATTGTTTATTAAAAAAATACTTAAGAATTTAATCATGCAGCAAAGATATCCAAAAACACTTTTTTTTTTTTTTTTTGTCATTACACCTTGACCTTTAAGACCCAAACAAGCAAGACTGTTGAAATTTTTTGTTTTGTTTTGTTTTTCGAGACAGGGTTTCTCTGTGGCTTTGGAGGCCGTCCTGGAACTAGTTCTGTAAACCAGGCTGGCCTCAAACTCACAGAGATCCACTTGCCTCTGCTTCTCGAGTGCTGGGACTAAAGGCTTGCACCACCTATGGTCAGCTTGTTGCAATTTTTTATACATTGTATTTCTCTATATTATTAAAACATTCTAGTGAAAGTATATTGTTATTTTATTAAAAACATAAAGCTTCAAAGTTAAAAAGTTTATTAGAAATTTTCCAAATAGCTTAAGAATTATTTGGAGAATATTATGGCAGTCAAACTCATTTGACTTCGAAGGCGGGCCTTTACAGCAAATCTAATCTCAAACAACAAACTAGGAAGTTTTAAAAATTAGCCTCACATGGTGAGTACAACTATAATTCCACCAACTCTAAGAATAGCCTGAGTTGTATCTGTAGACTTAAGCTGGCCTCCAACTCACAGAGATCCGCTTGCCTCTGCCTCCCAAGCGTTGGGATTAAAGGCATGAGCCCTGTGATTGTATACTCTCTTAAAAAAAAAAAAATACAAAACAAAAGACAAAACACAACATTTTAAAATTAAAGTCAGAAATAATTTTTATTTAAAAACAAGTCAGCAAACGAACAGAAAATGGTAACACTTGCAAAAACAGTCAGCCTTCGTGTGGTGACACATGCCTGTAACCACAAGGCTTCCAAGGTGATAGGATTATCCTGAGGCTACCCTGGGCTACATAATAAGAAGCTCTTTCAGAACAAAAGAAAAAAAAAAGCACAATAAAAACAAAATTAAAAACCATACATAGATCATAGATTGCTACATCACCTTGCTTGAAGCGACTCTGCTTCCGGCAGACTAAGGCCCGTGGGTACTGTGGTGACAGAAAAAGTCAACTAAGTTGCAGCACCTTAGACCCAGACAGTTACCAGTAGACTTCTTTCTCGTTCCAATTCTACCCGCCCTCCAGGGAGGGACCTAGGCAGGCGCGTTGTAAAAGTTCTTTTACGAACTAGGCACGGGCCACCCACACACGAATCAAGTGGCGTCACGGGATGTCAACAGCCAGAACTCTTATTTTCTCTCTTTCACTAGGGCCCCGCCCGGGAGCAGACTTAGCCGCAGGTCGCCCAGGCGAGTAACACAGCGGGAGGCGACAAGGTTGCCCAATGGCCGGGTTCCCAGGCTGCCCGGGTGACGCAGCCGCTCAGGACCGGACCCGGGGCACCGGACGCGCGTCGCCGACACCCACGGCGGGGCCGGCCCCGGGTCCCCGCGCACCGGTGCGGTGACAGGAGCACCGGTCTCCGGGAGCCCCGCGCGGGGCGATCGATCGCCGAGGCGGAGCGCGGGGTGGAGAAGGGGCGCGCGCCGCCTCTGCTCTGCTCTGCGCTGCGCTGCGCTGCGCGCCCCGCCCCGCCCCTCCCCGCGCTCGCGCGTCGTCGGCGGAAAGGCCGGGCGTGCGCGCCGCCGCCTCCGCCGCGCGCCGGGAAGGGGAGTGAGCCCAGGCGGTGACGTCGCTCGGGAGGCGGAGGCGACGGCGACCTCGGCGGCGCCGCGCGGCGGAGACGGTTGCGCTCGCTCGCTCGCGGTCTCGGCGTCATGGCGGCTGCCGGCGGCCGATAAGCGGCGGGGCGGGAGCGCGGACGGAGGAGGCGCCCTCGGTACTTCCCGCTCGGCCTCGGCGCCCGGAGATGAACTGATCGTGGGAGCCGCTCCGCCGCTGCCCCGCGCGTCTCCGCCCGCGGCCTCCCCTCCCCCTCCGCCGTCCGCGGCGCGGGTCCCGCGGCCTGGGCGTCCAGGATCGCGGGCCCCGCGCGCGGGGGCATCCTCCTGCCGGGGCGCCGGCCCGCGCAGCCCTCCGCCCCGCGCCCTCCGGTAAGGACGGGTCGGTGAGGTCGGCGAGGCCGGGGAGGCCGGCGAGGCGAGGCCCGGCGCGGCGCGGCCCGGCCCGCGAGGCCCTGCCCGGCCCGGCCCGGCCCGGCGCGGCGCCGGGGGCGTGGGAGAGCGGCCCGGCGCAGGCACCCTCGGCGGCCTGGCGGCGCTGCCCGGCGCGCGGCGGGGACCAGCACGTGGGGAGCGCGAGGGGGAGGGGGCGGCGGCCGGGCGAGCCCGGGAGGGCGCGCGGCGCGCGGCGGGCTGCGGGCGGCGGGCGGCGGGCGGCGGGAAGGAGGCCGCGGCGCCCGGCTGCGGGGAGAGAAGGTGCCGGGCCGCCCCGCACGGCGCCTCCCGGCAAACTTAGCCGGAGCCCCGGCAACTGCCAGGCCGGGGAGGGAGGGAGCGAGGGAGGGGAGGCAGGCTTCTTGCAGAGCCCGGGCGACTTCGGGGGGACTCTCATTGTTGAGGCGCGGGAGCGTCCGGAGTCCCGGGCGCCCGGGGCAGAACTTAGGGCAGGGCGCCGAGGCGGAGAAAGGAGGTGAGGCAGCGGACGGGGAAAGCCATCTTGAGGGGAGAGGAAGGTGAAAGGGAAGGAGCGCCCAGGCGAGTGAACTTTTCTCTGCGCAGACTTTCCGGAGAGGAGGAGGAGGAGCAGGAGGACTTGGGCACGGTTTAATAGTTAAAGCTCTTTCACCGAGGCTGGAATTAATAGTTAACGTTAGGAATTGCTGTCGAGTGCTGTGGGTTTTAGATAACCTGCTCTGGCCGAGAGGTATATAGAAGGTTGAGCTCTGCAGGTTCGAAATCCTGATCCACCAGGTGCGGAGTCCGGGGGTCCCCCGGGCCCGAGGTGGGCAGCAGCCGGTCCGATCCTTCTGTTCTGTGGAGTGGAAATAATCAGAGTTAAGTCTCTGCTGGAGTCGGAGAACAACTCTGCCTTTCCGTGTGTGTGTGTGTGTCTTGGTACTTTCTGGCTGGGGAAGGATCTGACGTCTCCTTCCCCCGCTCCTTCCTCTCCCTCCCCTGCCAGAGATCTCCTTTGTTTATTCGTGGTTGGCTTGTAGGTGACTCTAGTGCTCTGGTGAAATCTTGAGAGGTGGAAATACTGTTTGTCTTGGTACCCACCTCTAGGCAATCGCCTGCCTTGAAAAGAGGATACAGTGTATAATCTTTGTATCACCATTTTATGCTTTTCAAGGCTTCTTAAGTACCGAATCAGATAAATGTTTCCCCCCCCCTTTCACTCTACCTGATTAAAAACCTCTGTTTTGACGTTTGCATTTTTGCCCAAATCGTGATACCTTTTTACCACACTCTTTTCCATATGGGCATTTAAAAACTTTCCTTAGCTGGAATATGAAGTTCATGGTAATAGGGATTAGAGGTTCACTGATGTAACCTTTGGGGGGGAGTGTTACATGGTATCACTTTGTTTTAGTAATCTGTATAAGTAGTGTTACACAGTAGCAATTAGCCTTGAAAAGTTTTTTGCCCTACAAATCTTTTAAATTTCTTCTGTCAAAACAGCACTAGTGGCAGGCTAGATTCTAGTAACTAATTAAGAATGTTTTAATAGATGCCTAGTTGTAAGTAAAAGGCTTCCATTCATATCTTGTCACCTCTAGTTTAATGTAATGGCCTAGCTACATTACTGTGAGTCCTAAATCGGGCTTACTTGTTTTCCTACAGCATATGTTTTTAACTGCTAATATATTTTCCCCAGGTGAATCAGAGAGGATCCCCGGGAAACCTGTGAATGTTGAAGAAAATTCATCTTTGAAATTTTGATATTCGAGGAAGTTGGCATTTATATTCATCTTTTACTAAAGTGGGACGATTTGTGTTTTATTTTAAAACCATTTGATATTTACAATGAATGGACACAGTGATGAAGAAAGTGTTAGAAATGGCAGTGCAGAATCAAGGTAAGCAGGCACTAAATCAGCTGGCTGCTTGAGAACTGAAAAGCTTGTTCTGAGTGTTTTTATAAAACTATCTTACTGGGCAGAAGTTACAGAGATTCTCCTAATAGCAGTTTTGTAGATGTTACAGGTGTGTGTGTGTGAGTGTGTGTGTGTGTGTGTGTGTGTGAGTGTGAGTGTATGAAGATAGCAGAGAGCAACTGTAAAAGACTTTTGACCTATTTAAATCTATTGGAGGTTTATATTGTTTGAGTTAATTGAAGCTGAAACAGTAAAGAGATATACATTGATTTGACTGTTAGGGAACTGTCCAAATAAATGCAGGAAGGATTTCCACATTCCTCTTTTTCTGGAATTTTATGTTTTATGCCTGTGTTAGCCAGTGCAGTGTCTGTAGCTACTAGCTGAATGCAACTATTTCGATTACAAAATGTTCAAAATTCTGTTAGTCACACCAGACTCTTCAAGTAGTAACTAAATGACATATGACATGTGTCCACTATATTGGACAGCACTAATAGGAAACATTTCTTCACTGCAGAAAACTTTAGACAAAATTGATGTGAAGTTAGTCTATTTTATTTGCATATTGGAGTTTTAGAGTTTTTAACTTGGACTATATAATATAATTAGAACTAAAGTTAATGGAAATTAAGTCATTTTTATGTGTAAGACAATCTCTTTTCCTCTCTTTTTAAAGGCAGGGTCTTATAGTTCATGCTGACCTCATCAAGATTTCCCACCCTTTTATTGAAAGGGGCACTGAGATTATAGGCACATATCACTGCCTGGTCCAACACCATTACATTCTTTTTGTCCCTCTACATATTTAGTAGTCTCCACATTACTGCTACAGCCCATATGTTTATATATACTTACATAAAAAAATCAGCACAGTAGATGTTGGAATCTGACTATATAGTTAATCCCAACTCTGTCAGTTACTTAATGTGAATTGAGATGAATTACTCCATTCTGATTTTTGTTCTTGTAAAATGGGAATTACACTACTTACTAAAAATTACGACTTATACGAGACACTGTCAGCTTATGGTTTCTGATACAATGGGCATTGAGCATTTGCTTATTATTAGTTAGCATTATGTTTTGGAGTAATTTCAGTGGTGGAGAAGTGGGAGGGACAAGAAATAGGAAAGGTGATGGGACAGTTTCTGAAAACAGTATTAATAAGAACATAGAGAATAAAACAAACAGTTATGGGAAAAACACTGTAGTTAGATGAACCAGGCAGTAGTGGCACACACCTTTAATCCCAGCACTGAGGAGGCAGACAGGTGGATCTCTGTGAGTTCAAGGCCAGCCTTCTCTATAGAGTGACTTCCAGGACAGAAAGGCTACACAGAGGAAACCCTGTTTTGAAAAACCAAAACCAAACCAAACCAAACAAACAAACAAACAAAAAAAAAAGCCCCTCCCTTCCAAACAACAACAACAAAACCAAAAACTAAGCCAAAACAAAACAAAAACCCTAAAACTGGGTTGAGGGTGGGTGAGATTGCTGTGTGAAGACATTTGCTGTCAAGCTTGTTGACTGAATTTGATTCCTGAGACCCAGGAAGAGAGAATTGGTTCTCAAGTTGGCCTCTTTGCATGTGTGGCATGGCTCTCTGATGCCCATACATAAATATATAAACATTTAAAACAAGCAAATAAAAACCTTGATGCCCATATATAAATAAACATTTAAAATAAGCAAAACAACAACAACAAAAAACCCAAACCAAATCCTGAATTGATACCATCTTTGCATGAAATAGTTGTTTCAGAATATTTCCAAATGTAACACGAGGAATGGAAGAATTCTGTAAAAGTTTTAGGGACCAGTATGGTGGCACACACCTTTAATCCCAGTATTCTGGAGACAGAAGCAAGTGCCTCTCTTGAGTTTGAGGCCATCCTGATCTATATATGAGTTCCAGGGCAGTCAGGACTACACAAAACCAAGGGGAAAAGGTTGCAATAAAGATAGTTATGGTAGAGTTTATAGATTCAGCAGAGTTGAAGTTAGATTAGAGGGTGTGTATGTGTGAGAGAGAGAGGGAGAGAGACTGAGATTTTGAGAGTTTCACTGTGTAGCCCTAGTTCACCTGATTCACCTGATTATTATGTAGACCAGCCTAGATGTGAATGTACTGAGGTCTTTGGCCTCTCTAGTGCTGTTGCTGACTTTTGAGTCAGATTTCTGTTGATACATTGTAACAAGTGAATAGAAGAGTTACATTGTTTAAGGTCCACAAAGAAATGGTTAATAAATAGCTATACGAGGACTAATCATCAGAACCAGACTACCCACCTAATAGGAAGTCAGACTCTCAATCCCCTCTGCTTAGCCAGGGGAATCACAGGCTGGAACTGTCTGAACACTTAACTTATTCCAGTGTTTGCTACCATATCTAAAGCTAGGAGAAGTAATAAAGCCAGTTTGATAGTAGAGGTGAAAAACAAACAAAAAACCCTTTGAAATTATTTAGCACTTTCCTTTCCAACTGGGCATTAGGGCATAGGAAGGTGGAGGTGAGGATCAGGAGTACATGGCTATGTCCTTTCCTTTTATAATTCATATTCCATCTTAAATGATTGCAGAGCTTATATCTCTAATTATTCTGAGTAATCCTGCCTTACAGGCTTTGGTGCTTTTGAGGGGCATTGCTCACTAATGAGGTATCTGGCTTTGCAAGTGCTTTGAAATTTATCAGACATGTAGGGGTTGGCTTTCTTTTGCCTTGCCTCCTCTTGCTGTTTTGTCATTTGTCATCTCTGTACCCTTTGTAATTGATGCTTCCTACTCTTTCTCCCAAATGCTTTCAGTGTAAGGCAGTACAAAGAAAAGGGGTTGCACCGCATTAGCAACTCTACAGATAGAATTTTCTGGGGAAAAAGAACGAAAATATATCACAATGGAAATATTAGTTTGGGCCCACCTTTGAAGTTAGTATACATTGTAAATAGTGAAGCAAATTTGTGTTGGCTAAGAAATGTAAAATGTGTTTTGCAGAATTTCATTTGCTTTGTGGGAAGCCTCTGAAAGGACGTTGCCATTTGGTGTTTTGGGTTGGATTTAACTTTTACAGAAAAAGAAATGTGAAGGCAGTCTTTTTTAACTATTGGTGGAAGAAAGAACTCTCGAGAAGCGGTTCATTTAGCTATGTTATAACTGATAGTTTTGAAATTTTCTTGCTTAGAAATGTGGGTTATGGCTGAGGGGGGAAGTGTTCACACCCTCCCACCCCCTAACCAAGAAGTTATCTGTAATTGATACCTGATGGCAAAGAAAAATTAGTTTTTGCCAGGGGAATGTCACTTGGATTATTCTCTATATTTTTGGGTGTATTTTATAGCCAGGAGTAGTTGCCAATACAAGATTAACTCAGTGGTAGTTTTGTAGACTTTATTTTATTTTGCTTTGGACATTTTTTTTTTTCTTCTTATTGATCATTTGCTTGTATATTATGATTTCTGATTTGTCTTTTTTGTGGAGCTGTTTTTGTATCTATCTTTCTTTAGAGAGGTCCTGGAGCTGGGTGGGTGGGGAGAAGAGGGGAAAGCTGTGTCAGAATAGGTTGTATGACGATGATATTTTTCATGGCATATGCCTTATAATCCCAGCACTCAGGAAGCAGAGGCAGATCTCTGTATTCCAGGCCAGTCTGTACAGTGGATTCCAGGCCAGTCAGGGTTAAAAAAATCTTTATTTTGTTAAATGCAGGCCAGGATGCACCTGCATCATAGTTTCATGTAACTGAAGCCATGGTCTCTGAACATCATGCTAGGAGGTTTCAAGCCACAAGTTCCACCTGTGTGGATTTGGGTTGTGACCAGGTTCTTCAAGCCCTGCTTAAGCGTTGTAAAAGATTCCATTTACTATTATTTTTGTAGCTCAAGGATCTCTGAGTTGGAGGCCACCCTGGTCTACAGAGCAAGTTCCAGGACAGCCTCCAAAGGTCGGGGGTGGGAGTGGGGTTGGGGGGGGAGAATGTTTTTAGTATTTCAGTATTTATTAGTGGTACCTAGAGAAATAGGAAATAGGATCAGTGGAAGTCTGAATGAAACTGACTTTCATGGTATTGCTTTGCACTCTGATCATAGTATATATTTTCTTTTTAACTGATATAATGTATATAATATGTTACGTGTATATAATATATGTTATGCCAATTTTCTTTTTAAATAGCATACCCACATATACCAAAGATTAAAAAGAAAATCTACAATTTAAAAGTAAGATTTACCAAATTATAGTATCTTTTGGTCAGAGCATGTTGAACTTATAGAAAGCTTATAGAGAATATAGTCTGAGATTTGATTCCCAGCACCGTAGGTAGAGCCTTGAAGGCACAGTGCAATCTGCTCAGTTTAAGACACAAGGGGTTAAAGCTAAAGGTACTTCCCCTCTTTTCACTGGTGGAAGTCCAATCCCGGGCTTCCTACGGGTTAGATCAGTGCTCTAGCCCTGAGCCACATCCAGCTTCTTGTGCTGTGTAGCCTAGGTTGGCTTTCCTTTGGGATTGTCCCTGCCTGCCTTTGCTTCTCAGGAGTTTGACTGTATTGTAAGTGTATGTGGTCAGATCCTGGTCTGTCGGGTATAGATCCTGCTGTTCCTGTTGGTGAGCATTTGTGAAGGATTGTCTTTTGTTGTCTGTTTTTGAAATTGGATTTTGTTTTGTGGCTGATCTGACTCAAATCACAATACAGCCCAGGATGGTCTCAAGTTGAAAATTTTCAGGTCTCAGTCTCCAGAGTATTGAGATTAGAAGCATGTAGTAAATACCTCTGGCTCAGTGTGTGGGTTAGTCTGGATGACAGCCTTAGCCACCTTATATAAATGTGTATGTACCTTATACATATAAAAATTGAATTTTTTTGATGGGTGGTGATGGCACACGCCTTTAATCCTAGCACTCTGAAGGCAGAGGCAGGCAGATCTCTTGAGTTCGATGCCAGCCTGTTCAAAACAAAACAGAACAAAGACATCAACAAAAAATAGTGTATTTTAAACTTTGAATTTTTTTATTTTGTGTGTGTGTGTGTGTGTGTGTGTGTGTGTGTGTGTGTGTGTGTGTGTGTAGAGTTCAAGACAGGGTTTCTCTATAGCTTTGGAGCCTGTCCTGGAACTATCTGTAGACCAGGCTGGTCTTAAACTCAGAGATCCTCCTGCCTCTGCCTCCGCCTCCCAAGGGCTGGGATTAAAGGCGTGTGCCACCACTACCTGGCTTGAATGCTTTCTTAAAGGTATTGTAAAAAATGGTGTTTTTTGGTCTTCATTTTCAGTAACTTTTTAAAAAGTTAATTCAGGTTTGTAAATTAATGCTAATTGTGAAGTAAGGCTGGAGGATGATTCAGTGGCTCTTAGGAACACTGGCTGCTCTTCCCAGCATCCAGAGGATCTGACAGCCTCACACCAATGTACTACATAAAATAAATAAAATTAAATAAATTATATATCTGTATACACACACACACACACACACACACGAATCCCCTTCAGGAACACAGGAGACTAGGAAATGATAAAGCTAAACTCAACACACTTCGTACTAGCTGCTTTATTTTAGCAATAGGTTATTTTCTGTTTGGGCAGAATTAACCAAGTTACAGTTTCTTAGAGTTTAGGTTGCTGTAATTAGCATTATAGCTTTTAACTGGTGGGTTTTAAGAGAATATGTGTGAATTTTTTTTTTTTTTTTTTTTTTTTTTTTTTGAGTGCAGTACTCTTCTGTATGTAAAGGTAAGATAATTACAGGCAGTGATGATGTCCCAGGCTCTTTGTTTCTGAAAGAGATGTCTGAAAGATTAATTTTTCTTTAACATTTTAATTTTTTTGGTGTATGTGACAGGATCTTTTTGCTCAGGCTGGCTTTGAACTTGCTATATATAATGAGGCTGGCCTATAGCTTTTGGGAGCTCCAGCTCCCAAGTGTGGAGATTTGGGGGAGTGCTGGGATTAAAGGGTGTTATTTTGCTTGGTTGTAATTCTTTTTCTTTTTCTTTTTTTAATGGGAAAGTTTTAAAATGTACAGAATGAGAAATATTAGAACTCACCTGTGATTCTTCTGTAGCCTGTTGGGATGAAGAGTTGGGTTTTCTCCTAGAGTTTTCATATTTTACCAGATTCCTAAATGATTGTGTGTGTGTGTGTGTGTGTGTGTATAATGCATAAAATACAGGTTCTATTTTCTATGACTTTCTCAAGGACAGTGTTGTGAACCATGCTAGAAAGATGCTAGGTAAATTTTATTTTGCTAGAAACAATTACAGTGGCAAACAGTGTGATTGTTGATTTTTTTCTGACCGAACACATAGGTACACATAGGTTACTGTGTGTCCCAGGAAATTTCAAAACACATTCCTACAAAACTCCTTTGCTAGCTACAGTGTTAGAATTTCTGTTTTCTGTGTAGAATAAGGATTATAAACAATTAAAATATTTAAAATTTTATTTATGTGTGTGTTTGTATGTATGACTGAGGAGGCGGGGAATTAGGGATGGAGTTGCAGACAGTTGTGAGCTACAGAGCATGGGTGCTAGGAACTAGACCTGGGTCTTCTGCAAGAGCAGCAAGTCCACTAACAGTGAGAGATCCTGATGCAAAAATAAGAGCCAGGAAGATGGCTGAGCAGGAGCGGACTTAACCTGTGCAGCACACTTTGGTTTTGATTTTGTTTATCTGGGCAGACAAACTAGGAAATACATGTATACATAAACTGCATATTTTTGTTTGTAGTTATTTGTATATCTCTTCAACTATACACAAAGTAAATGAGTTCTTGTTGTCTGTAGTTGTATTCTGTACTAAAGGGTTCATTCTGTATATGTAGCTAAGGTTTCTCTGCTCTGTGTTGCCTTGGTTGTTCTGGAACTCTTTAGGCCAGGTTGACCTTGAACTCATAAAGATCCACCTACCTCTGCTTCCCAAGTGCTGGGATTAAAGACTTGCACCATCACCCTAACATTGTACAGAACAGTTGGTTTACCTTGAGAGTTTTCTTATGCATCTTAGATTTCCTGGGTTATACTTTCCATTTTAATAGGGTTTCAGAATGATTAATTCATATCAAAATTCATACATATATAAAGCTATTCACTTGGAGTTGCAGTGTAATACAAATTAATAAATGACCCAGTGACAGATACTGGGGTTCAACCTGATGATCAGGGAAGGAAAGCAGCTGGTCACTAGCTCTCACCTCAAGCTGAGGCTGAAAGGGCTGATCCATGCATGATCTCTTCACCAAGTCTCAGACTGCTTTCTCTGCTTAGTGTGGCTAGAGTGAATGCATCCTACTCTGCTGAAGTCCCTGCTTCTATCTTTTATACCTCTCTAGTGCTGAGATTAAAGATATGAGCTATAATTCTCTTTTAGACTAATTCACTCTTGTGTAAATCTGGGTGGCATTGGACTCACAGAGATCCATCTACCTATAAATCCTGAGTCCTAGGATTAAAAGTGTATACCACTACCCAGCTTCTGACTGCTGGGATTAAAGGTATATCACCATTGCCTGATCTCTTTAGCTTAAGGCTGACTTTCTGCTTCTGAATCCTCATCAAGCTTTAATAAATCAGAAATAATATATAACTGCATTGCAGCATGTTTTAAAATAATACATGAACTTTAGAAAGATTATAATTTAGAGATAAGATGGATTAGTTTGTATATACAGTAGTTAACAGGTATCCATGGGCCATAGAGTCAAGCAGATGAGGTGGCAAAAGAGAATTTGCTAAATTGCTAGAACGATGCAATGAGCTATATAGAATGGAGCAAAGCCAGAGCAGTAAGGACAGTGCTCTGAGGAAACCTGGCAGCCTGTAGGATAAATATTTGGAGGGTCACAGAGCCTTAGAATAACACTAGAGTTGGGTTTAGAATTTGTCTGTAGCAAGAATTAAAATAATTTTCTCCTTAAAGAAACAGGAAGCCTTGTCTCTTATGAAAAGGGTCTATGAAAACTTGTGTGTGCCTTCATGAAATTCTTTTGTTCTTGTTGTAGAGGTAAAATAAAACACAGCATGAAAGTAGTGTTATGTCTTAAATGTTTTTTTTACTGGAAAAGAAGTATGAGAAAGGAAGGACCCTAAAGTCAACCAGATGACACAAAAGACATTTTCTAGTTCTTAGGTGTTGGGTGAATTGATTTTGTGGTCGAGTGTCAGCGTCATCCACAGCCCAGTGTTAGTTATCTGTAGACAGTGTACCTTATGGGAAGTGGAGTTAGTGTATCAAGATTTCTTGATCATTTGAAAACAGTTATAGTTTAATGAAATGACTTTGAGGAAGACTAAAATGAAGTAATATAAAGGAAAAGAGAATGAAAATGTATGCAGAGGTTTAGATTTATGTTACTGTAGACTAACTAGGAAGGAAAGGGGATGTCGTAAAATATCCTGAGTGATAGGTAGAATGGAAGAAAGTAGGAATGTATTTACTAAGTCAATGCTGTATTGGTGTATTAGCTTATGTTAGTCGTGTGTGGAGTGCTGGATGGAACAGCACATACAGCTTGAAGTGCAGGCTGAGTGGTGATGTTTAACAACTGTCTAGGAAGGGTAAATGCTTGCAGCAAGCCTGGCTGAGAGGTAGGGAATTCTAGGGCTGAAGGGAGGTAGGCTTTTAAATTGCAAAGCAGAGAGAGAATGATTTTAGATTAAGTGCGATAAATAGGGCATCAGATTTCACATTTTGGAATTTTTAGTTAAGCAGTGAACATAATAAGCCTTTAACATCCTCAAAATAAGTTGTGGTTACAGCTCTTCCGCAGGCTTTAGTGAGCATGGGATTGATTCGAGGCACCCACAGGCTGTATCTGGGATGGAATGGCCATCTTGATGCAGGTTAGAATTTGAAAACTGTTTCTGTGAGGTAATTTATAGATACAGAATCATGACATTTTAGTTATGGAATTCATGACAACTTAACCTGAGAGTACAGCTGTACAGAATAGTTGATAAATTAACATTAATATAAATTAAAGTGACTTAGTGTCTCTGTTAACAGAATTTTTCTAAATGTTCCAGCTGACAACCTTGACTGTGTCAGTACCCTAGAGCATGCTGGATGAGAAGTTTTTAAGTTACTGCTGATATGAAATATTGAACATGTTTCTCTTTTCTGCTTTCGCTACAAACTTCAACATTTTATTTAAGATTTAGTTTGACTTTTATCTCTGGAAGATCATACTTTTTACATGATGAGATTTATTTTTAATTAACATTAGTAGTTTTTCTTACATTGTTTCTGTTGACCACACCTTGCTTTCATCCCCACCCCTATTTTCCCATTCTATTTCCATGTCATGTGTGTACTATTACATGTTTTTTCTCCCTCCTCTCTTTCTTAAGAACCTTTTATCTCTTCTCATGATTCCCTTTGTAAGTTCAAAATCTACTCCCATACCTACCCACACACATTTGCACATATAAAAATTAAAATGTGTGGTATTTGTCTTTTTGAGTCTTCATTATTTGACAATATAATTTCCAGTCCCTCCCATTTTCCTGCAGATATCATTCTGTGTGTATGCACCACATTTCCTTATCCATTTGTAAGCTGATTAACATCTAGGCTGCTTCCACTTGTTGTGAATGTAGTGTAGTGATAATATGGACGTACAGGCATCTCTGCAGACTGCAGTCTAGGAGCGATATAGCTGAGTTGTATAGTATTTTTATTTTTGGACAGACCTCTATTCTAATTTCATATTCTAATTTCCATAGTGGCTTCAACCTACAAACTTTGAAGGAAAATTATAAAATCCCAAACAGTGAGAGCATCTTGTAGTTGAGTCTCCTACCAGTGGACAGTCTTCCTGGGAAGAACAGTCCAACATTTCTGCTGTCGTATGTTTACACTTAGCTCTAGGGACTTTGTGCTGTGCTGTTAGTCTGTCTCTGTATAACTTGAAAATCGGTTGGAAGAATCTTGCCTCTTGCACATTTAACTTAATATTCCTTTCTAAGAATAAGGTATTCTTTTACCTAAACCGTTTGAGTTAGCATGCTCAGGAAATTTCAGTTTCTATTTCATTATGGTTTGTTACCCCAGTATTTTATTAGTGTCCAGACTGAGATCATGTACTACAATTGGCTGTTGTTTTCTATGCTCCTCCCCTCTTAACTTTGTTTTAAAGTATTTTCTAATACATCTAGATTGTTTAGAGTTTGTTTTTACATTCTGTGTCACAGCACTAGAATTTTCCATTTCTTTGGATCATTGCCAGTTAAGTGTGCCATAGTGTTAGGAATCAAAATCTAGGTGCAAAGCAATTATAAAATGTTAAAATTAAATTTTAGTTTTAACTGATCAAACTTTGGATGACTAAACCATTGGATCCATTTTAATGCCATATGAAATGAAAACAAATAAAAGGAAGTCTTTAAAGAATGATTCTGATTATATCTGATTGTGGCCCATACAGAATTATTACTTCAGTTGACCTTAAGGTAGTATTTTATGGAGATGCACAATTTGAAAATGATAAGAGGGGCTGGAGAGATGGCTCAGAGGTTAAGGGCACTGGCTTCTCTTCCAGAGGTCTGGAGTTCAATTCCCAGCGCCCACATGGTGGCTCAACCATCTATAATGAGATCTGGTACCCTCTTCTAGCATGTAGGCATACCTGCAGGCAGAACACTGTATATCTCTTAAATAATCTTAAAAGAAAATGAAAAGAAAGCAAAGAAAATGTCTCAGTTACCAACAATAATGTTATTAATCTGAAATTGATTAATAGGATGTGTATGTGTATATGTGTATGCATATATATCTTAACCTGTTAGTGTCATTTGGAACAAGAAAGAAATCCCTGTAAAACCGAAGGACTTAAAAACCTTGTAATTGTGAATTAGAGGTGCTAGCATAAATGAATGTATTTTATACAAAGATGTACACACTATAGTTCATTCTGTTAAACATTTAATGACAGGTACATAGTAATAGGCTTACCTCATGCTTGTATTCTGCTTAATTTTTGATGAAGTAACTGAGTTATAGCTTGAGGCAAGAAGTATACAAAATGACCCTGATGTAATAAATTTTGCCCTGTCCGAAAACAAGTTAGTTACAATAATTTTATTTGTATAACATTCAAGTTAGGGTAAACATTTATACCACTGAAATACTTATCATTTAGGTTGAATAATTGGAAACACCTTTCTAGCTTTTTTTTTTTTTTTTTTTTTTTTTTTTTTAAGATGTATTATTGTTACTATGTTCTGTAGTTACCCTATTGTGCAGTTGGAAACCAGAATTCATTTCTGCTAAAACTTTCCACTTCCTCCCCATTCCACTAAAGAACAATTCAATAAACTACTTTGGACTTTAATACCTAAGTTCAACACTTCCTAATGATAAGCCTGCTCTGTCACTGTAGTAGGAATCTATGATAGAGCCTCTGCCCTAAGTCCACCCATCTACTGTTTTCATTTTGAAGACAGTTTTACGTTAGGTCTCAGGGATGGTATGTCACTGAACTTTTTATTCTCCGTTCTCCTCCCCCCCCCCCCATGTTTAAAGGTGTCCTCTACAGTGTCCACTCAGGGCTTGTGAGTATTAGGTAAACACATTCTATGCTATGTGATTTATTGAAAGTAAGCACCTCAAAAAGTAGCAATGTAAGACTTTGCATCCCTTAGCAAACCTGGTCTTGTCTAGATCAGCTGTTGTAAACATAGAAACATAGCAAGCACAGGAAGCTGTTTATCAGCTTACAGAGCTGTCTCAAGGTAGAAGTTCTTTTGATGGTGAAAACTTTGCGTCATTTCAGTCTCTCTGGGCCTGATATATGAATGGCTCTCAGTAAAATTATTTGAATTAATGATTTTTTTTTTTTTTTAACCTGGGGAGTGAATAGAGAAATAAAATAGGGGAAAAAAATCTTCTCTAATGGCATTGCTAAAGTTTGTCTCAAGGGTTTCGAATATAATAGGACATTTCTCCCTTTTATTAAAAGACACTTAATGATATCTGGGGGCCTCAGAACTGTATGTTTTGGGGAGGGAAATAATGGTGGGAAGGGCGGGGTAGTGAAGAGAAGAGAGAGCGCTATTGGTGGAAACACTGTTAATCAAAACAATCTCATCCAGAAGCAAAGTCCTTCCTGGAAACACTTATTACTCTATTTTACAAATCTATTAGGTGGAGAAAGAATAGCTTTTAATGAAGTCTGTTAATGAGTGATGCTATCTGGTGGTATTTCTGAAAATTAAAGAAGGCAGGAACCCAGTACCTTCTTTGTACCTCAGCCTCCCAAGTGCTGGAATTGCAGACTTGCATTGCTCGTTGCTAGAAATGATCTTGAAAGAAATAGGAAATGGAAATGGTCTCATTTTCTACCCATTTTAAGAATCCCCAACATGTTTAAACTGTAAAGTTAGTCTCTTAAAGGGCCTTTGTCCCATGATGT
Organism: Phodopus roborovskii; assembly: GCF_943737965.1. Taxonomy (NCBI): domain Eukaryota; kingdom Metazoa; phylum Chordata; class Mammalia; order Rodentia; family Cricetidae; genus Phodopus; species Phodopus roborovskii. The sequence goes on along the minus strand of NW_026126611.1, from coordinate 828,271 downwards.
AAACATCTTGTGTTCCCATTTCTAGCCCAAGGTTGTGTACTTGGTAGGCCCGGCATGTTATATTTGAGAGAGAGGGAGATTATAATCTTACAGATATGTATGTCAGTTACTAGAAGTGAACATACCCCTTTGTATTTGGCCACAGATAATTGCAGTATTGAACTGTATGTCTACCTTTCTGCTGAAAAATTAAATTCTTGTTGAATTTTGCTTCATTCAAGTCTTTTCTTTTCAAATTACAGCCAGTCGGAAGATGATTCTGGGTCAGCATCAGGCTCTGGATCAGGCTCAAGTTCTGGCAGCAGCTGCGGTGGAAGTAGCAGCCAGTCTGGGAGCAGCGACTCTGATTCTGGGTCTGATTCAGGCAGTCAGTCAGAGTCTGAATCAGATACGTCCCAAGAGAACAAAGTCCAAGCAAAACCACCAAAAGTTGATGGAGCTGAGGTAATTCAGTGGAAAGTAGATTTGGAAAAACTTAAGCAGTTGACAGACATTACCTATACTAGAGTTCTTAGGAAAAAATAGATTTATTTTTCATGAATCAGAAGCTGTGACCATGTATCTTAATTCATTGGCTTAAAAGAGAAGCAAATGGCTGTAAAATGCCTACATACAAAAGTGAACCCTTTTCTGCCTCTTTAAGACAGAAGTTGAATTTTGTAAGTAGGCGAAGTCATGGGCTGGGGGTGTAGCTCAGCAGCACAGCCCTGGCCTAACATGCTTAAAGCTCTGGGTTTAGTTTCAAGCACCACAAACACCAAATGACAGAAATTGAATTTTTTAGATAAAAGTGAAGGTTGCTTGAGCTCATCTTGTAAGGCTTGCATGAACAACTGTTTCTGGGAAGTTAGTGGTAGAGTAGGCTGATATTGGAAACATGGCAGTGCATGCTGTATTACTCAGAGTACCAGTTCCTGGAGAGCAAAGATGCTTGGGCCACAGTTGTAAATCATGTACAGCTTTGTTAATGGAGAGTTCCCTCCACTGCTATCACCACCCCCCCCCAAAAAAATAGTCAAGTCAAATGAGCATAAACTGCTTGGTGAAATGGTTTTTATTTTGACTTGGCCTTTCGCCTTTACCTAGCACATGAGAAAATAGGCAACCACACTATGAGTAAGAGAAATCTAGCACCTTTGAAGCACCAAGAGCATGTTGCCTATTCTATACAAAACCCAGCATGCCATTATTTCTTATATTCACTTGAGGCCCTCCATGTCCTTTCATTGTATTGCAGGGACAATGCAGCATTTATATATAGTGAGTGAGGAAAGTAATTGCTTTGAGGGGTGGGTGTAAGTGTTTGAACAGTAGTTTTACCACATTTCAGCTCTCCCTGGTTTGTGTTTCTGGTACAGTTTTGGAAATCAAACCCTAGTATTCTGGCTGTTCAGAGATCTGCAATGCTTAAGAAGCAGCCACAGCCGCCACAACAGCCGCATCCAGCTTCCTCTAACAGTGGCTCGGAAGAGGTAAGTTCATTGTGAGCAGCTGTTCTATTTAAAACTGAAATGCCTACTCACTAAATACGATTCTTTGAATGAATAGAAGGAGAGCCTGTATTCAGATACATGTATCAAGAATCTTGGCATACAGACATCTTTTTCTTTTTCCCTTTTTGGAGACAGAGTTTCTCTGGATTGCTTTGGGACTATCCTGGCACTCGCTGTGTAGATCAGGCTGGCCTTAAACTCACAGAGATCCAAGTGCTTCTGCCTCTTGGGTGCTCAGATTAAAGGCGCGCACCACCATACCCCGACCAGACATGTTTTTCTTTTATACCAATATTCTTACTTTTGGAGGTTAATCAGAAATACTGGGACCTTTATGTCCATTTGCTCATCATAGCAAAACAAATAAAATAGCTAGGTTTGGTGGTGGTACCTTCCTGCTGTAGGTTTGGAGGTGCCCTCCTACTGTCCTGGCTCTTAAGAGGCTGCAGCAAGGCAAATTGTAAAATAAGTGTTCATCACTGGCCACATGAGCTTGAGACCAACCTGCTATACCTAGGAAGATGCTGTTTCAGTTTAAACGCTAGAGAAAGAAGCCCAGGGTGAAATGTCAGGAAATAGTGAATAGGATGAATTGGCCTGGTAGTGTGCATCTACAGTCTTAGAACTTGTGAAGCTGAAGGATTGTGACTTGGAGGTCTTAGCACCCCACGTCAATATTTTATACCCGTATGTACAAGCACACATATTTCAATGGATGAAGACATACTACTTCTCTACAAAATACGAGCCTGGATTTGGTTACTTAGAATATTTGTGTATTTTCTTAGTTTAAACACTGACCAAAAAGCAGCTTGGGGAGAAAAGGGTTCATTTTGTCTTATACCTTATAGTCTGTCATGATGGGAAGTCAGGGCAGAAACCTGGAGGGAGGCAGGGACTAAAGCAGAAGCCAGAGAGGAGGGCCGCTCACTGCCTGGCTCCTCAGGCTGACGGTTTACTACCTTTTTATGCCTCCTAGCACCTACCCATGGTGATAGCACATGTGTCAGGCTAGGCCCTGCCACAGCACTCATGACTTAAGATGTCCCACAGACTTGCCTGTAGACAATCTGATGGAGCAGTTTTCTCAATTGAGGTTCCCTCCTCCCAGATGACTCTGAAATAAGTAACCAGTGCCCATATGTATTCATTCACATGACATCTTGATCTGAATGAAGTATTTATTCCCAGTTGGTATGTGTCGCTATACTATCCTACTGTGATTACTTTGCTCTCTGTCAGTGTACATATTTGAATAGGTTTGTGTGTTCTAGTGTCAATACACTTCTTAAAGCCCCCCCCCTTTTTTTTTTTTTTTGTACATGATTACTGGCATGCATTGCCACTTTTGGGTAAGATTTGTTGTTTTTATTTATATGTACGTGTCTTAGTTAGGTTTCTGTTGCTGTGATAAAACACTGAGACCAAGGCACCTTATAGAAGGAAGGGCTTATTTGGGACTTAACAGTTCCAGAGGGATAGGAAGGAGTTCCTCACTATCACAGCGAGGGACCATGACATCAGGCAGGCATGGCGCTTGGAGCAGCAGGCTTAAGAGTTCTCAAAACTTAAGCCATGAGCAGGAAGCAGAGAAAAGAACCGGGAGTGGCCCAGTTTTGCGACATCAGAGTTGGTCTCTGGGGACCTTCCTAAACTGAACCCAAACAGGCCACCAGGGTTATGGGGGACACCTCATTCAAGCCATCACGGTGTGTGTGCTTGTGTCTCAGTGTCTGTCTGGGGATGCACAAACAGGCCAGAGCAATTTGTCAGGTTTCCTGGAGGTGGAGTTATCATCACTTGTGAGCAACCCCACATGGGTGTTGGGAACCAAACTCTGGTCGTCTACAAGAACAGGAAGCACTCTTAACCACTAACTCGTTTGTCCTGTCCCAGAATTGTTATTTTTAATTACTACGTGTAATTGTACATGTTTTGGGGGAGATACCGTGGCTTTTTTCTAATGCTAGCCCTTGAGCATAGGGAAGTACTCTATTAGCTCTCACTATAACTTATCCTCTGACATTTCAGTACATGTATACACTGTAGTAGATAAAGGTTCTTGGAATGTCTATTACTTTACACATGCATCATTTTCTTGTCTTGGGAACATTCAAAATCTTCTCTATTGGCTACTTTAAAATGATTAGTTGTCATGAACTGTAGCTGTCCAGGCCAGCCTCAGATTATCCTTACCCAGCTGCATCCTGTGCCCATTAACTGTCTTCTTTCAAGCCCTCCTTGGCCATTCCTAGGGTCTGAAAACCACTGGTTCCTTTTTTTTTTTACACTTCTCTGAAAGCAACTTTTTAGCTTCTACTATATATGAGAATGTGCAGTATTTGCCTTTTGTGTTTGATTTATTTCACTTCAGCTAATGCAATTCACTTCCATCTTTGTTGGCTGCAAATGACTACAATTTCCTTGTATTGTATGGCTGAATAGTATTTCATTGTATGTACATACCAATATTTCATATACTGCCTATTAAATGACCCCATATTATTGAAATATATTAAGAAAATGTACCTTAAAAGAATAAACATGTTTCTGTTTCTGTGTGTTGACAAGAGTGCCTGAATGTTTCTACAAATACATTTAAGAAAGAAATAAATTTGAGATTTTTATTGGATCTGTAATCTGCAACAGTAATTAATGGTCTCCAGGATGCTAGGTTAGAAATTTTACAAAATGCTGATGTTGTCATATTTACTCAATTCCACTGTCTTAATTTGTAATATGGATGACTTTAATTACTTTAAGCTGATAACATAAAACAATATGGAACAGAAAGAGAAGGGTTTACACATATTGTTAGCAAAATGAATGTTGACTAGCATAGCAAGTGGAACTTTGCTAACTTGGTTAGACTCAAATCGCGAGTAACTGCCATTCTTGTCCTTTCTCCGTAGGAGTCCTCTAGCACTGAAGACTCAGACGACTCCTCCAGCGAGGTCAAGAGGAAAAAGCATAATGAGTATGTGATTTTATTCCGCTGACAGTTTTCATGCCAGGGAAATACTATGGCTTTGTATTTCTTCTTTTGTAAATTTCCTTTCCAAAAGTAGTTTTTGAAATTTTAGTTCATGGCATTTTTGAAATTAATTTAAACTGCTACCTTAATATTTGTCTTTCTGCAACCAGCTGAGGTCTATTTTATGCCAGTTCTTTTATTTGTTATAACCTGTCCATACTTATATATTTGTAGATTAAAGATGAACTTTAAATGATAACAAAATACTACTTTCCAAATGTTTTTATAACTTGGGAGAAAAGCATGTACGATCATAGGATGATTGATTGACTTGGTTACTGTGTTAATTACTCACAGTTTATCTACACATGAGGTTCACTTTCTTCTGCAGAACTCACTTAGAAATTGATTATAACTGCCACAAAATCTGACCCAGAAAGCAGTAATACTTTCACACCTTAGATTCATGTTCACTGGTTTGGTTTTTCATTCTGATGTTTTGACTGCTAATTTTCTATTTTTTCTTGGATATTCTGTATATTTACCACGTTCTATGTATGTTTATATTATTTTTTCTCACAGGCTTTGAATGTTTGTAATCCTAAGATTCATACCTTTTAGTTTATGGAAATCCTTGTTGTGAGTCTTTGGATATCTTCTGCTGCTTTCCCCTCTGTCTCTCATAGGCCTGCCTGTTACTAGGTGCATTTTGGATAATGTAGTTTGACTCTGTAAATCTTAATATGTTATGTTTTGTCTTTGTTTTGATGTGCTCCATTGTGTCTAATTTCTTCAGATCTGTTTTATAGATGTGTATGATCAAACGAGGCCACACATGCCAGAAAAGGACTGGCAAGTGAGCTGCCCTATGTTCTAGTTTTCAGTGAGAACTGTGTTGTATTTCCAACTATGGTGTCTTCTCAGCTATTTAAATCTTCTATTGAGCTGTTAATTTTTCAATTATCATGGACACAAGCAAATACTAAAAAAAAAAAAAAAAAAAAACATGTAATTTGGGCTGATGTGTAGACTTGATTGGGTTTAAGATTAAAAATTACACTGAAAATTTTACTTGGAAGATTTCTTTCCATCTGTCGTACGTAATGCAACTTTCAGTGCCCATGCTATAAAAAGACCCCGGAGATAAAATAACTGGCTTCTGTGTGTTTGATGTATTTATCATAGTCACAACTGTTACAGCGTATGTCAAGCAGTGGAACAGAAAGGGTACCTGCATTAGGGCAGAGTACAGGTTGTATATTGTTACCGTGTGCTTGTGGCTGGAAGTGTTTCAGGTTTTAGAATTGAGCATCATTAGGAATATTTTGCATATTCTTTACCTCTTGGGTACCTGTAACCTAAACTCTACACTATCAAAATCTCAAATCTGATATTTTTCAATAGTTTCAAGATTCAGATTTCATATTGGAATGCTGAGTATAAAATCTAATATGTGCCTTTCATCTGAACTTTATATAATAATTACAAAATATTAACATGTAGACTCAATATTTTTTTGTACATATTGATTGAAAAGAAACTAGACTGAAATAGGAAAGATCTAAAGCTCATTATTTATTGAATATTGGTTGAGTTGATAATGTTGGGACTGGTGTAGTGTCTATTTTACATTATTCTATAGTAGTCTTATTTTTGTTTGTTTTTGGTTTGATTTTTTGAGAGAGGGTTTCTCTGTGTAGCATTGGAACCTGTTCTAGCCTCTATTCACTTTGTGGACCAGGCTGGTCTTGAACTCACTGAGATCGACTTACTTGTGCCTCCTGAGTGCTGGGATTAAAGGTGTGTGCCACCACTGCTCCACTATAATTAAGCTTTTTTTTTTTTTTTTTTTTTCTTAGAGAACATGTACTATTATTTAAAAATCAGTTTGGGGGCTGGAAAGATGGCTCATCAATTAAGAGCACTGGCTGCTTTTCCAGAGGACAGTGGTTCCCAATGCGGCTAACAACTGTCTATAATTCCAGACTCAGGTTATCTAACACCCCATTCTGGTCTGTGTGGTGAGCTCCAAGAATGCAGGTGGTATACAGACATACATGCAGACAAAACAGTCACACACCTAAATTGTTGTGTTTTCAGTACACTACAGTGTAGACTCCTCTCCCTGAGAAGGAGGGTCTTTCACAGGCAGGAAACTGCCATCCAGATGTCATTTATTTACGTACTTGCTGGATCCTTCCCCTTGGACTGCTCAAAGTCCTAGTTCCCCTATGTGTCTGTCAACAAAACAAAACATGGCAGTGACAGCACCACGGAGCAGGATGCGCTTGGTGGATGAAGCCCAGCATGGCTGGACCGCCTGGATCTGAACCATGCCAAGCCACTGCTTCTGCAGGTGTCAAAAAAATTAAAATAAGAGGAGCTAGAATCCCTTTTGATTTTTTTTTAAAAATAATATAGTTACAAACCTGTAACTGTTCATAGTATTCTTTTGTTTGAGGTTTAATTAAATGGTCATTAAAACCCTGTGGTGTTATAAGAGGTCTTTACAAAGAACTTTCTTTACAAAGAAATCTCATTGTTACTCTACTGAGATTTACTATTTTTCAGTGTGGTTCAAATCAATAGTTTCCTTTATATTCAATGGGATAGAATTTAGCTTTGATCATGCTTGTATTTTAATAATTAGTTTACTTATGATTAATACCTAAATGAAATATTTTATATGCAGTGAAGATTGGCAAATGTCTGGGTCAGGATCTCCATCTCAGTCTGGTTCAGATTCAGAATCTGAAGAAGAGAGAGATAAAAGTACCTACGATGATACCGAATCTGACTATGAGCCAAAAAACAAAGTGAAAAGCAGAAAGCCTCAAAGTAGGTAGGTATGGTATGGTATTCTGTGTGTTATTTAGAGAAGGGCTTCTTCTTGTTAACTTTTGTAGTTTCTCTCAATTTGTTTTTTATGCTAGTGTTCTATAAACACTTGTTTTTCTTTCCCTAACCCAGATGTAAGTCAAAAAATGGGAAAAAAATGGTTGGACAAAAAAAGAGACAGATTGATTCATCTGAAGATGAGGATGATGAAGACTATGATAATGATAAACGTAGCTCTCGCCGACAAGCTACTGTCAACGTGAGCTACAAGGAAGATGAAGACATGAAAACAGACTCTGACGATCTCCTGGAAGTCTGTGGAGAGGATGTTCCTCAACCCGAGGAGGAGGAATTTGAAACAATAGAAAGGTTTATGGATTGCAGAGTCGGGAGGAGAGGAGGTATGGTTACACAAAGCATTGTATGATTTGCCTGTTCACATATTTCCCAGAGTAAAGGACAGTATTTCTTAAAGATTTTACAGTTTTGGAAGCAAAGAAAGTGAATTTTCTGTTTTGGTTGTTTGCTGTCAAAATGTAGATTGCTTGGCCAATGTATTTCTCTGAAGATGCCCATATTACACAGTTCTTATAGGTAGTGGGAAGATTTTTAACTTAATAGATTTGCATTTCCTTACATTTTAAGTAAAATCATTTTTTTTTTTGACAAGTTTCCCCCATGTCTCTAATATATGGGCTTGCTATTGTTTAATGTAATTGGAAAGTAAAATAATTAAAATAGCAATTTCCAAATTACTAGTTACTGGACATTAATGGGTGTGTTATTGAGAATACCACCGTGTTTTGAAAAATTGATGTTCTTTAATAAAGAAATCCTACATTTACTTAGCGCAATTTATTTAGGACGTCTTGTGTGAGTTGTTTCCTTCCATCATGTGGGTCTGGGAGGTAGAACCCAGGTCATCAAGCTTGATAGCAAGTCTGTTTGCCTGCCAAGCCATCTTACTGCCTCTATTTTCCCTATTTTTAAAGCTCAAGAGAGGGATTGAATTAGATCATTTTTCACTTCAGATTGTGCATTGTCCTTTATTTATATGTGACATAACTTCCTATAATATTTTGCATTCTAATAGTTTGCCTATCTAATGACTGGTTTTGTACACATACTCTTGAAACTTTGTATTTGAAAGAAATAACCCTGTAACAGAATTAACATGCATTTTTCTTTTGTCTTTAGCTACTGGTGCTACTACAACCATTTATGCTGTTGAAGCAGATGGTGACCCAAATGCAGGATTTGAAAAAAGCAAAGAGCCAGGAGACATACAGTATTTAATTAAGTGGAAAGGATGGTCACACATCCACAACACTTGGGAGACAGAAGAAACTCTCAAGCAGCAGAATGTCAGAGGGATGAAAAAATTGGATAATTATAAGAAAAAAGATCAGGAAACAAAAAGATGGTAAAAAATGCTTTTTTTTTTTTTTTTTTTTTTTTTTTTAAATGAAGATTGTAGTTAACTAAACTTTTTGGTATTCAGAAATACATAACAAAATAAAATGATAGCCTCAAATATTTTTAGTCTATATTATTTCATCTCAGGATGAAACTCTTTAAGATTATTCCAGTCTGAACTTGTCTTTTATAAGAATCACATAGACTGTTTCATACTCCCAGAAATTTATAAATTTAAAAATTAATGATGTTTGTCATGGTATAGCTTAATTTGAGAATGCTAACCTAGAATGTACAAGGCCCTGGGTTCAGTCTCTGGCCTTTCGAAAGAAAAATAAAAATTACTAATAATGTTTTCCCTCTGTTTTCAGTTTTTTCATTGTTCAGACTTGGTTTATACCATTAAAGGTTACAATGGGAGCTTGTCTAAGAAATAATTATCAGTAAGATGAAGTTAGAGGAAAATCTGAAGTCTGTTGTTGCTTTAACATTTTTCAGGCTGAAAAATGCATCTCCAGAAGATGTGGAGTATTATAATTGTCAGCAAGAACTTACAGATGACCTGCACAAACAGTATCAGATAGTGGAGCGTATAATTGGTTAGTAGTGAATAAATGTGATAAACTGTTATCTGTTTGGTGTACTTTGAGAAGGGATCCCATTATGTTGCCAGTGATGGTCTCAGTCTCAGAGTCCTGGAACCTCAGCTTCCTGAGTAGCTGGGATTGCAAGTGAGTACTTCCAAGCCTGCCTTCAGACTTTTCATCTATGCTTGAAGGCATGTCAGCAAATATCTGAAGAAGTTTACTGTTGGGCTGGAGAGATGGCTCAGCCGTTAAAGGCTAGGCTCACAACCAAAATATCAGATGTTTTACTGTTTACACATAAAATATAGTAGCTTTGTTTTACCAAAATAAAATATTGTAGTATACATGACTACTTTTCACCTGTGTAGCTTTTACTGAGTATACATCTTGTGTAATTAAATGTAAATAAAATGAATACTTGATTCATCTCACAGCTCATTCCAATCAAAAGTCAGCAGCCGGTCTTCCTGATTATTATTGCAAATGGCAGGGGCTTCCCTACTCAGAGTGCAGTTGGGAGGATGGAGCGCTCATTTCCAAAAAGTTTCAGACACGCATCGATGAATATTTTAGCAGGAATCAGTCAAAAACCACTCCTTTTAAAGATTGCAAAGTGAGTACCGACATTTTTAATGAATGCGAATGTGTGTTACAAAGTGTTGCAAGCCTGTATAGAGAGTTGAATTCTGAAGTCCTGTGGGTGAAAGGGCACTTAGTTGGATATGCCCTTTAGCGAGGCAGAGGTCCCTATCGTGGCCCTGTTTAAAACATGAGAAATTGGTGGTGATGATGATGATGTGTGGAAACTGAGGTTAGAAATGTGTGCTTGTTTTAAAAGCGGCAGATACGCTGCTGAAAGTAAGAGCAGAATTGGAATGTAGTCATGAGAAACTATTTAGAACTCTCTTCCCTAGAACTTTTGAAACTTAGTTGACATAAAAATATTAGTGTTAGTTTTAAAGTCTAGGTACATTGGAGCAATGGCTATGAATAAATTTGACATTCTTCCCTTATGAAGTACTTGACCTATGTATATGTGTCTGAATTTCCTTAGTAATTTATTTTTGTTAAAAAAAAATTGGGAGGAGGGCATTTTATACTGCATTCAGGCTGGAACCATGGAAAGAAGCCATGTACAAAGGAATCCTCAGACACACTTTTTTTTTTTTTAATTCTGTTTGTGTACTGGCTTCTCTGGGGGAGGTGGAATATTATTACCAGCAAGAATTTAGAGGTGATCTACACAAACAATATTAGACAGTGGAGCATATAATTGGTTAGTAGTCAATAATTTTGATGAGATGGTTATCTATTGTGTGATTTTTTTTTTAATTTATTTTTTAAGATATACTTATTATTTGTAGTATTCTGTCAGCATGTATGTGTGCATGCCAGAAGAGGGCATCAAATCCCATTGTAGATGATTTGTGAGCCACCATGTGGGTGCTGGGAATTGAACTCGGGGCTTCTAGAACAGCGGCCAGTGCTCTTAACATCTGAATCATCCTTCCAGCCATGTTTGTTATGTTTTTGAGCTGGGATGCTGTTATCTTTCCCATGCTAAGCCTTGAGCTCAGGTTCCTCTGGCTTCAGGTTTTAGAAATAGTCTTTGCCTCATCTGTTGATTCGGGGGGTTATGGGTACATAGGATCAGGCTTGGCTTCTCAGATAGTTTGAATCGTAGAGCCTCTGAAATGAATGGTTTGAAATAAATGTTAATGCTTATGGTGAAAGATAGGCTAAAGGACATTCATCTTTTTGCATGGTTCCCCCCCACCCTCCCAGACAGGGAGGGTTTCTCTGTATTGTTTTGGAGCCTGCCCTGTAACTCACTCTGTATGTAGACCAGGCTGGCCTCGAACTCACAGAGAACTGCCTGCCTCCTCTTGTCTCCAACGCCCCAGCTGCATGATTTTGTTTTTTTATATTAAGTAATTCTACATAGTAATATTTGTTCTGACCAAAGGTATTGAAACAAAGGCCAAGATTTGTAGCTCTGAAGAAGCAACCATCCTATATTGGAGGACATGAGGGTTTAGAACTGAGAGACTATCAGCTGAATGGTTTAAATTGGCTGGCTCACTCTTGGTGCAAGTAAGTATATTCTAGTAGTTACCTGTTCACATTGAGAGGATGAGACTTCACCATTTCCTCATAGGTTACCAAGTTCTTCCTTTAAACGTTAAACCAGTAGTCAAGTTTCCTCTATCTAATAGCGGTATCTGATTTCTATAAGCTGAAACACTGTTGCAAAGCAGTGTTTGCTTGAGGTTTGCTGTGCGGGGAGCACTACAGGTCTGCTTTGGGGTCTGTGGCAGGAATAAGAGGAACATTATTTCACTTCATTTTAATGTGTTCATCAAGGCATGTTTAAGATATTTCACATCCTTTAGATTCACAACCCTAACTCCTGAACGTTGATAGTTTCTTGATAGTGACACTCAGACTCTACTATATATTCCAGTCTCTTTGACTGGCTGTATAGAAATTGGTCAGAGAGGTAAGAGTTTTAGGATTTATCTCTGGTCAGCCAGTACATACATTTTCCTGACTGTTGATAAGTTACTTTCTCTTTTATTTCTCAGGCTCTTTGAGGGTCTGCTTTAGTTGCTTTTAACTGTTAGTTTTTGAGGCAGTGTATCATGGTCCAGCTGACCTCAAACTCACTCTGTAGCCAAGGATGGCCTTGAACTCCTGATCCTCCTGTTTTCACCTCAGGTGCTAGGATTTAGGTGTACACCACCATGCCTACCTAGGTTATAGATGGTTTCTGCTTAGTATCATCATGCTTACTTCTCAAGGTACTGAAAGCCAACTGGTAAAGCATGGGGAGCCAGTTCCCTTCCTGTCTCCACATCGTGTTTCCAGAGTAGGTAATGATGAAGGACATGGATGGGATTAATGGTTAAGCCCAGAGAAGCTGAAAGAGTAAGAATAGATTTTATAAATACATAATTTAGGATTGATTTCCGTTAATAAAGTTTGAGTTTAACTTACTTGATGATTATAATTTTTAGATGTCATCCACATTATTCCTGGAATATTTCTCCATTCCCTAGTTTTTCCTAACTTATTCCTTTACTTTTTTCCCCTGCTTCCTGGAGCCCCTATTCTTGAGGTCACAGTTTTTCTAGGTTTCAGTTTAGCTATACCGTTTCACTTTTGTTCATTCTAGATACTTTTTACTTTCTAATCTATCTCCAGTATACTTACTGGTAGATGGATTGCAATGTTGGTTTTGTAATTAACTAAGAGTAATACTAAAGCACATTCTAGCATTATGTTTTATTATTCATTTTATGTTTCCTCTAATGTTAATGATACTTGTGTTTATTGTTGTATGTTTCTGATAGAAATAGTGTATTGCATAAAATACCCTTTAAGAGTTTCAGTCTAGAGAACTTCATATAAAACATGGGAGCGTGTGGCATGAAACCAGTTCTTCATGAATTTAGACCTTTATTGCATACATGGATTTTTGTTTTTAACTTTGTAGAGGAAACAGTTGTATACTTGCTGATGAAATGGGCCTTGGAAAAACAATACAGACGATCTCATTTCTGAACTATCTGTTCCATGAGCATCAGTTGTACGGACCTTTCCTGTTAGTTGTGCCACTTTCTACTCTCACTTCCTGGCAAAGGGAGATTCAGACGTGGGCGTCTCAGATGAATGCAGTGGTTTATTTAGGTGACATAAACAGCAGAAACATGGTAAGTTGTGTTGTTTTCCATAAATTTAGAAGGATAGACAAATTTATCTTTGAGTATAAGTGGTTTTTTTTGTTTTGTTTTGTCTCCATAGTTTTAATTTTAACATATAATTTGCCACAAATCAGTGCCTAACACATGCTTAATTGGTTATAATAAAAATCAAGTTGTGGGGCTGGTGAAATGATTTATGGTAAAGGTGATTGCCACCCAGGGTGGCAACCTGAATTGGATTCCTGGCACCCACAAGGGTAAAAGGAGAAAACTTAAATGTCCTCTGACCTCTACACACATACAGGTGTGCATTAACACAACAGATAAATATAACACATTTAAGAATCATACCCGGTTCAGGTATAGTTGGATATATATGTTTATATGTATGTTCTATGTACTTATGAACATATATACACAAACACACATGAAACTATACCTTTTTTTGAGACTCAGGCTGGCTTTGAACTCAATCCTTTTGTCTCAGCTTCTCATGTGCTAACATTATAGACATGTTCCAAGTACACGCACACATGAACATATTATGAATATGTAGAATTACATTTTTTGTGGAAATTTCAAATGTTCACGAATAGTTTGCAGAGTGCAGTGACCATTCATATATACCCTTCTCAAGTTTTACCTTTTAACTGGCTGCTAATCTTGTTTCATCTTCTATATATTACTCTCCTTGCAGTTGTGTGAGACAAAACATAAATGCCATATTTCATCCATAATGTTACTTGTATTGGGTTGTTTTTAACTCTTTGTTCTTTGACTCTTTTGGGGAGCCTGCCATCCAGTTAGTTCCCAAATAAGTCTCACACACAGATTTTTTTTCTTAGCTTGGCTTGTTTCTAGCTCTTAGCTTAAATTAGTCTATTTATCTTTTGCCTCTGGGCTTTTATCTTTCTCTATTTGTCTGTACCTTTCTGTACTCCTTATTCTGTGGCTTGCTGTGCAGCTGGGTGGCTGCCCTGGGGTCCTCCTCCTCACCCTGCTCGTTTTTATCTTCTCCAATCTCTCCTATTGATCCGCTCTGCCTGCCAGCCCCGCCTGTCCTTTCTCTGCTTTACTATTGGCTGTTCAGCTCTTTATCAGACCATCGGGTGTTTTAGACAGGCAAAGTATCACAGCTTCACAGAGTTAAACAAATGCAATGTAAAAGGATGCGACACATCTTTGCATCATTAAAAACGAATGTTCCATACCATAAACAAATGTAACACATCTTAAAATAATATTCCACAACAGTTACTTAGTGAGTTGCCAATTTCACCAAATGTGACTTTAATGGAAGGAATGTAATAAAATTAGGTTTGCTCCATTTTCTTAATATAAGGTTTTAGTTCAGCAAAACCATTATGTTGGATTTTATAAAGAGTTACTTTTATTGCACTTATATGTTTGTATACTTCAAATGACTTTTGATTCATTTTAGATATTTAAGTAGAAATGTAATTTACTTGGCGGTTCTTATATTTGTCTTTAAAATTTCATAATAGATAAGAACTCATGAATGGATGCATCCCCAGACCAAACGATTAAAATTTAATATACTTTTAACAACTTACGAAATTTTATTGAAGGACAAGGTATGTATCACTTGTTTTCTGTTAGTGTCAGTTTCTCTGTATCATGTGTTGGGGTCAGAATGAAAGGATATTGAAGTTATAGAACAGGTCTGGAAACTGTAACCTTGGGACTTTTACCTTTTAAATGACCCTTGAGCTGAGAATGAATTTCATATTTTGAAAGGATTTTAAACAAGTTGAAATGATGTGACAGAGCACATTGGTCTGTAAAGTCTAAAATATTTCTCATCTCTTCTTATTTAGGTGAAATTTATTTGTTAGTGTAGTTTCATTTCTGTTCCTGTATGCTGTGATGAAACACTGAACCAAGATCAATGTAGGGAAGGGACAGCTTATTTGCCTTATGTCATCACAGTCATGAAGGAAGTCAGGGCAGAGGTTCAAGCATGCTGACTTGCTCTTATGTTCACGCTCAGATAGCATTAATACACACAGTAGGATCACCTACCTAGGGATGGTGCCACCGATGGTGGCCTAAACACTCCTGTAGTAATGAGCAGTCAAGACAAGCCAATAGGCCAGTTTGATCCCAAACAGTTCCTCAACTGATGTTTCATTTCTCAGATGACTCTAGACTGTATCTTGTTAACCAGGATATTGTCTAGCACTGTTAGTGCCCCTTACCATCAAATGCTTTATAACTAACTGTTGCCCCATTTAATTCTTCCGTGTTTCTATTTGCTATTTCTACTTTATTGAAAAGTCCTCACAGAGCATCATGATTGTCTACTGTTAGTTACATAGCTATTAATAGTAGAATCAGGTTTGGTCTCTATTTCCAGTCTCAAGAGGCCTAAATTTATGTGTTAAAAACCTACTGTTAAAGAAGTCATATGATTAACGATACTTATTACACTTGAATCATGACACTGAAGTTGTTATTCATAGAGGCCTTTGTTGGACTTAGGCTAAAAGTCTTGTATAAAATTTTGAAGTAGTAGGTATTATCGGCTTTCTTCCTTTTTTCTCATTGTATAAGCTAACATAGACTGGTAATCTCTGTTTTCTGTTGGTTAAATTATTCACTGAAGAAATTTTATTTTGTATGGTATGTTACTTGATTTGAGGATTACAGTTGACTCTTGAAAAACATCCACCCACCCACCCAGGTTCTTTAAGTTCCGAGTTTCTTTGTTTAGCCCTGGCTGTATTGAATCTTACTGTAGATCAGGTTGGCCTTGAAGTCATAGAGTTCCTCCTGTCTGTGCCTTCCAAGTGCCCAGTTTAGTTTCTAATTTTAGTTTGCCTCATGTAGTATATTGAGTTCAGATCAAATAATAGTTAAATTTGAATTCTTCTCTAAATATATTAACTGTTCTTTTGTTCATTTTAAGGCATTCCTTGGTGGTCTAAATTGGGCATTTATAGGTGTTGATGAAGCACATCGATTAAAAAATGATGATTCCCTGCTATATAAAACTTTAATTGATTTTAAATCTAATCATCGTCTTCTTATTACTGGAACTCCTCTACAAAACTCCCTGAAAGAACTCTGGTCATTGCTACATTTCATTATGCCAGAAAAGTAAGACAACCTGGGACATGTATAGTTTATATGCTTAGATTCAGTCGGGCAAATTTTAGGGATCAGGCTAGTGGTTTAAATGACATTGGGTCACATATTAAAATTGAAAAAAAAAATGGGTTGGAATAATTTTTGGATTTGTAATGTGAATTTTTAAAGTATTAGACATAAACTGCAATGTATACATTAAAATTTTTTTTATGTGTGTGAGTGTTTTTCCTGCATATATGTATGTGTACCATGTAACACACAGTGCCTAAGGAAGCCAGAAGAGGGCATTGATTTCCCTGGAAGTAGAGATATAGACCTGGAGTAAGCTGTCTTGTGGTCTCTGGGAATGGAACCCAGTTTCCCTGGAGAGCCGGCAGATTCTCTTAACCGTTGGATCGTCTCTTTATAGCAACATTATTTTAATTAATTTTGCATATGTACAAAATACACCTTACTTGGAAAACTAGAATACTATTATTCTTTATATTTAATAGTATCAGTTACATTACAATAGCCACAGAGTGTGCTAGTAGTCTTGTGCTAATAATCTTACTTTGTAAATGAAAATTAGGCTAGAAAAGGTTAAATAATTGTCACAGGCCACATATACATTTCTTTCTCTCTCTTGAACTTTACATGGTATTTGTAAGAAATATTTTAGTAAGAACTATTCATGTCCTTGAAGAATTTAATTCAGAATAGTCATTACAACTTTATTCATCTATATGAATATATGAATTGCAACTTTATGTATATAAAACTTACATATATGTAAAGTTGTAAAGTATAAATTATAACTTTATTTAAAAATGTATATATATTTCATCTTTTTGGTGCAGTTCTACAAGATGAGCCTCATACTACATCACACATGCTAGGGAAGTGGTCTACATGAGCTATCCAGCCCGTGTTTTACTTTTTGTTTTGAGGTAGGGACTTCCTAAGTTGCTCAAGCTAGCCTTGAAGGCACTGTATCTTAGATTGGATCATACATACTCACTCATATGCTTATAAATACATATATACATATATGCTCACACATATTTACATTTACATGTGTATATATGTATAGGAGGGATTTCTTGTGTGGGAAACTTTTAGAGATGATTAATTTTAAGTCTAATATATAATTTTGCTTATTTTCAATGACTCTTTAAATTTTTTAGGTTTTCCTCCTGGGAAGATTTTGAAGAAGAACATGGCAAAGGCAGAGAGTATGGTTATGCAAGCCTCCACAAGGAGCTTGAGCCATTTCTGTTACGAAGAGTTAAGAAAGATGTAGAAAAATCTCTTCCTGCCAAGGTTGAGCAGATTTTAAGAATGGAAATGAGTGCTTTACAAAAACAATACTACAAGTAAGCTAACAGAACACGTAATTCAGAGTTAACTGTCTTTGTCCTTATGGTGCCCATTTCTCACATCCAGGGGCTTAGAGTAATAGCAACTCATTCAACTTGTGGATAAGTTTATCCTGTGGCTAATTAGCAGGTAGCATTAATGCTGGATCCAAGGTTAAATCATTGTCTCAAAAGACTTAGGAGACTGCATGTACCTATGGGTATTGTGTACTGCCTGATGCCAGCAGAGGTCACAGTAGAACATAGGGTCCACTGGAACTTGAGAGACAGGTACTTATGAACTGTTGCGTGGGTACTGGGAGCTGGACCCAGGTCCTCTGCAAGGGTAGCAAGTGCACTTAACCACTGAGCCACATTTTTAATGTCATTATGTGCTCCCGTATGTTTTTACTTTTCGCCTAATGTGTTCAGTAATGTAGTAATTGTCAGAGTTAAAGAAACCTGAGACAAAATTTTAAACCTTTTTTTAATTTTTCAAGACAGGGTTTCCCTGTGTAGCTTTGTAGACTAGGCTGGCTTCAAACTCACAGGGATTAAAGGCCTGTGCCACCACTTCCTAGCTTTAAACCTCTTTTTTTTTTTTTTTTTTTTTTTTTTTAAAGAACATGAAGAAATCATACTTGTGTTAAGTTTTTTTTTCAAATTTATTTAATGACATTTCAAAGAATAAAAACTAAAATATGTACTAAGATCCACTCAAATATTTACTTGTACAAAGAGATATTATAACTATATTTGTAATCTTTTAAGCAGTTAAATTTTATGCTGAGAATCTGTAAGTACCATGCCCTTATAATTGGATTTATTGAAGGTGTTATGGTGCACACTGTAATTAGACTCGGGGATTTATTAGGGTGAGATTGAGATCGCAAGTCCATTTGGGCACTTATGAGTTCCAGGCAAGCTGGGAAATTGGGCATGACTACATTGAAAAGTACTACCAGGTACCTTTGACCTAGTTTGTTATCACTCTGATTTTATCTATTTCTCCAATTCCTTGTTCTTTTAAAATATGTCACAGGTAGTTTTTTTACCCATATTTTTTCCACATCCAATAATTTAAAAATATTATCACCCAACTTTAACATTTTAAAACTTTTTGAAGCCAGTGTTCAATCAGACTTTTCTATGCTACCTCAAACTTTTCAGTTTTGCTTCTTTCAGAAATAAGATCTTCCTGTGGCAATGGAGTGCTGCATTTGTAGGTTCTCCCTCTTTGTTTCTCCTTAACATCCCTTCGATAAGGGAAATGGTTTTCTGGATAAGTTTTTACACAGCATTGATTTAGCATAGTATATACTTCTGGAATGTTTAAAAATATTCCCTTTATTTCCTGTAAATCAGGTGATTGTTTAGATTTGGGTTTTTGTTTCTGGAGGGAATATTTTATAATGGAAAAGGGTAATCTTATTAATTATTGTTTGGGGTTGTTGTATTTGGAAGAGTGGGAAAATTTAAAAATGAGAAAAGTTTAGAGAAGTTAAAAGGAGAAAGATATAACCCCTGTAATTTTCTCAGTATTGATTGTTTGCTATAAACTTATGTATCCTCTGGGTACTTTCCTTGTTACTGTGGTAATAAAGTATGGTTATACATTTTGTATACGCTTCCTGCTGGGTTGGTGGTGTGGTGGTGGAGACAATCCTAACTAATGCCCAAATTAGCCTTGACTCTTTCTTCTGGAGAAACACACAGGAAAATTCTAAATACAGTAAAATAAGTGTTGAGCCTTTACGGCCTCTTACAGAATCAAGCATTGCACATGGACTCCTGTTTGCCTTCTAAGTAAGTTCAGGCAAATGCTGAGTAACCAGTAAAAAAGGAAGATGATGAAAGACTATCTAGGTGTTTGGGCATAAGCTAAATTTGCAGGAAAGGAAGTTAATTGATAACTAAAGTAGGTCTTGGAGAGTGTGTTTTAAGGTATACATGCTTTGCATAATTACAGTTTAGAGAGAACAGTGTGACTGGAGCCAGGTATTCTCATGAAACCATGAAAAATGTTCTAAAAACTTGTCAGATGGAATGAAATTTGTAATAAGATTGATACAGTGGACCCATCCTTCCACAAAACTGAAGGATTAATGTATTTATTATTCTATATAAAGTCTTTGTGTGTAGTTGATGGATTAGATAAGTCACATGGCTTTTTGTTTGTTTGTTTTTTAAGTTTTAACACATGAAGTTCAGTCCATCCTGTATCTAATCATGAGCTTCAGAATGGTGAAATTTTGATTTGGTACTAGTGTTGTCTTTTAAGTTTTCAGGATTTGTCTTGGTGATCTGCTGAACATTGTTTGTGTGACTTTTGTTTTTGAAGATGGATTTTAACTAGGAATTACAAAGCCCTCAGCAAAGGTTCCAAGGGCAGTACCTCAGGCTTTTTGAACATTATGATGGAGCTAAAGAAATGTTGTAACCATTGCTACCTCATTAAACCACCAGATAATAATGAATTCTATAATAAACAGGAGGCCTTACAAGTAAGAATTTTTAACTATTACTTTTGCTAAAGCAGAATTCTAAGAATATATATTTCAGTTGTAGCTTAAAATGGCATAGTGATTTAATAATATATTCGTCAGAAGTTCTCTTTGGCTAATGTTTCATTTAAATAATGGTCTTGGTTATTTTTTATGTTTATGAAAGTTTTTAAAATTAGAATTTATGAGCATAGTTTTCCAAGGCAGTGGGTTGTATTGATTTGTCAGACAAAAATTCACTTGTGTGCCCTTGATTGTGATGTGGCTGAATCTGGTTGTAGATGGAAGTCTGAAGGAGGGCTTGCTTCCACAGATTCTACCCTCTGTACCCTCTGTTACTGTTGGAAGGTGCTTGATTGGGGATGAGGATCTTTGAATTAAAAAGAAAATGTTTGCTTGCTTTTAAAGTAGTATTGTTTGTTTAATTGCTATTATTATTATTTTTAAATGTATGCTTGTTTTGGCTAAGACTTGGAGAAATAGTGTAAGTGCCAGCACCATTTTTTGGCTAAACATTACGAGTGTAGTGGTGCATGGCTAGGGTGGTTTAGTTTATGTAATAGAGTGAAATGGGAAAAATCCTAGACATTTTTAGAGGCTAAAATAAGTTTCTCTTCAGCATTATGAAAAACTTAAAATCTCAATTGGAAATAATTGGAGCAACTGCAGTATTAAGTGGATCACTGTACTACTATTTATTTCTTTATCACATGTTGTAATAGTTTCAATTTATTGTTTCTTTAGCACTTAATCCGTAGTAGCGGAAAATTAATTCTTCTAGACAAGCTGTTAATTCGCCTAAGAGAAAGAGGCAACCGAGTACTCATTTTTTCTCAGATGGTGCGGATGTTAGATATACTTGCAGAATATTTGAAGTATCGTCAATTCCCCTTTCAAGTAAGCATTTCATTGTTTTTAAGTTTTGCCATGTTCTTGAGCTTATTTTGTAGAATTACGTTTGCAATTATTTTGTAAATAAGCTATATTTCTCTTAAACATATACTTAGAGAATTATTATATTTGTCACTGCTCTCTCTAGGAGTTTCATTTGTTTTCCACTAATTTTAATTCTGTCTTCTATGTTGTATACTGTTAAAAGCTGGGCTAAGACAGTGTTTCTAGATTAAAAGGTCTGAAGGGAAGCTCTGTGAATTCAGATGAAGTCTGAGGAAGGAGAAGCCAGCTGTAGACACACTGCCTAATGGTGCAGGCTGTGATGGTTAGCCTGATCCATGGTTTGCTGAATAAAACTAGAGATGAGAGCAGGTCAGAGTAGGCTTACACCCTGTCAGTCTGCTTAAGACTCAAGATGACACTCAGTGAAAGTAAAGCCTCCCCTGAGAATGTTTTAATATTAGAGTCAGGCCATATTCTCAGTACTTTACACCTAATGATTTATTTCTTTTTCATTAATTGTGTGTGAGTGTTTGCTCATGGGTGTTCTCTTGGAGGTCAGGAAATCTCCTACATTCATGTGGGCTCCAGGATTAGACTCAGGTCCCCAGATTTGCTTTGCAAACACCTGTACTTACCAAGTCATCTTACTGTCCCCCTTGGAATAGTACCAGGCACATAGCAGACATTCAGTACACACAGCTAGTGAGTGGTATTGATTTAATATAGGCAGAAGAGTATTTAGAAACTAGTATATAGAGTCTCTACTCTGTTGAAGCTTACTCTGTGTTTTGTTACTCATGTAGTTTACAAGTAGAAATACTGCACCTGTTACGTGTTGTGAAAGACACTTACTGGGTGATATTAGTTCATAAAAAACAAACATACATACATAGTAATTTAAGGGGAAACAGAGCAGTACTACCTTTTGTAACTAAACAGCAGTTTGTGCTGTATCAAGTGATAAATGCACAGAAATGCATCTAAAAGCTCCAGTCCTCAGCTCAAACTTCTTCATTCCTTGATTACCCCTCAGAAGGAAATGCTTTTATATTTATTTAAGCCACATCAAAAATCAATGATACATGACCATTCTAGTTTTACTAATTTGTAACTTTTATTTTAATGGAAAAGAAACATGATTTTTTTTTTCCCCCTGGCTTAGACTTCACATTTGGGGGAAGATTTGAACCATTTCAGAACCACTGAGAATCAGTTCCTCAAAATGATTTTCTTGGGACTGGAGAGACAGAAGCAAATGAGGCTACCTCCTGCTTTTTCAGAGCCTAAGTTCAATTCTTAGTACTCAGTTTGGGTGGTTTTTTACAACAGCAGTCTCTCCAGCCTTATGGGATCCCACACTCTATTCTGGTCTCTGAGGGAATTTGCATGCATGTGTGCATATACACAGTCAAAAATAAAATTAAAACAGAGTTTTTAGAGTTAAAGCCACATTTATAACACAAAAACATTAGGAAAAAATCTTGTAATTCTTTTCTTCTATAACTCAGGCTGCCTTTGAACTCACTGTGTAACCGTGGATTCCATTGCTTGTATCTCCTTCAAGCACTTAGCATGTGCAGCCATACTCGTTTTATATAGTGCTGTGGAATGAATACAGGGCCTTGTATATCCTAGCTAAATGCCCTACATACAGAATAGCTACATCACCACCCTTTCCTTGTACTCTTTTTCAGGGTCATACTGACCCTGAACAAGATCCTCCCACTTGAGCCTCCTCAGGTGCTCAAGCAGTCCCAGGCATCTTTAAAAATGGCGCGGGGCCGGAGATTGCTCAGCGGGTTTAGAGACCTTGCTGCCCTTGGAGGATCTGAGTTGGTTGCTAGCACACAAAGCCGGCTGATTCCTCACCACTTGTAGCTCCCGCTGATTTGACATCTTCCGCTGGCCTTTAAGGACGTATAGAATCACACATGCACGCATAACTAAAAATAATCTTTAAAAAATTGTGACTTTAACATACACTGTCTCTTCATTTTCCAAGGAAGTTCATGTCGTATCAGGAAAGTACTGGTGCAAAGTTCAGGACCAAGAGGTGGGAAGGGTGTGGCTGGTGGTGATCGATGTAGCCGATTTAAGGGAATGGACAGTAAGCTGTAAATGTATGTGTGAGAAATTCACTAATCTAAACTGAAGAGACTGTAAGAGTCTGGGAATGGAAGGAGGAGGTAGGGCTTTAATAAATCTAAATGAGGATATGGTTGAAAAATTATTTTGAAAGGATCCATTTTGTCGGGCATGTTATTTCACGCCTTTAATTCTAGCACTGAGGAGGCAGAGGCAGTTAGATCTCTGAGTTTAAGGCCAGTCAGGGATGCACAGACCCTGTCTCAAAAACAAACAGGCAAACAGTAAAACAACCTGCTTTACCTGTACTCTATTTGAAACTTGAAACTCAACTAAGTCATAGCCTAGGTTTCAGTTTGGTTAGTTTTGTTTTATAGGTTAAACCCAAAATAAAAAATAAGTAAATCTTATCAAGTAACCAAAAATACACTTTCTCCTGTGTTGGATTTTTGTGACACCGGGATCCAACTCAGTGCACCACCACCAAGCCACACTCTCAGAAACCAAAACATTTTTGTATATATTTTGTATTATAATATTTTCCTGCATTTTTGTCTTTACTGTTGTAAATAGTGCCGTAATTTTTTGTTGTTGGTTTTGTTGCTGATTTACATGTGTCATAAATACTTGGTTATTCATCTTGATTTTAAGTAGAATTGCTTTAGACTTTTCACTCCCCAAATGCCCAACACCCAACCTCCAACCCCAGCTGAGGACCGAATCCAGGGTCTGCTCTACCCACTGAGCTAATTCTCCAACCCAACTCTCCATTTCTCAAGCAGCCATTATCTGTGAATAAAGGTTTACATTTGTGCCAATCCTCAGCTATTTTTTTTTTTTTTTTTTGATGGTACTGAAAATTAGAATGGTCCAGCAATGACTATAACTCTGGTTATGGATAGATTTCTGCATGTTAGTTATTTTCTTGTTAAAAGCTTCCATTTTATATTCTCCTTTATCAATGGAGAATTAGTACCAAAAATAATTATTAAATGTTATCAGCTGGGGCTGGAGAGATGGCTTAGAGGTTAAGAGCTCTGTCTGCTCTTGCAGAGGTCCTGAGTTCAATTCCCAGCAACCACATGGTGGCTCACAACCACCTATAATGAGATCTGTTGCCATCTTCTGGCCTTCAGGTGTATATGCTGTATATGTAATAAATAAATAAATATTAAAAAATGTTATCAGCTATAAGAAATGTACATGCCAACAAAGCAGAGCTTGGCATATTGCTTCCCACAATGGTACGTATTTAATGTGTCACTGAAAAGCATGGCTCATGGGCATAGATAGATGTAGCTCGGATGAGAAAGTGCTTGCCTCACACATGAGGCAAAAAAAGAAAAGAAAATGGATGGATTGGAGTAGCAAGTTAGTTCTAGTGTACAGCCAATGCGTATTTATGTAACAGCCCCCCCCCCCCATGCCAGGGATTGAACCACAAACCTCACATGTTCTTAGGCAGAAGTTCTCTGCTATGAAGTCACACCCCACGCTCAGTCATAGCTAATGTTTAGTAAGCACTTTATTAGCTGCTGTGTTGTTCTTTCTCTGACTGTACTGTCAAAGAAACAGGTAAGGGGGAAGACTGGAGTCACTTGCCTGAGTTGAAGAAGCCACTCATGGAGGCTGCTTGACCAGATTCGACTGTGTCTTTGAGACTATTCTTCAGAAATAGCTAAATGGAGAGTTTGGGTTGGGCTCCGTGAAAACCATTCTTTGTTCTCAGGCAGTTCTAGTGCTGTTGTCCAGTAACCACACTGGGCTTAGTGATTTTAGTTGTTTAACCTGTGGCAGTGGTTTGTGAAGTATTTTAATGTGTTTTATCCTAGAGATTAGATGGATCAATAAAAGGGGAGCTGAGGAAACAAGCCCTAGACCACTTTAATGCCGAGGGGTCAGAGGTATGAATGTCATTAAAGTTATACACTGTGCTTTAATTATTTCATTTGGGTGACTCATCAGATGTCCTCTGCTTTTAAAGAGTTGCTGCTGGTCTGCGTTCACTAGCTTTTAAGTTTGTATTATATGTTAAATGTGATCTGTCACTAGTGTTTTAACATATAGTTAATTTACTTCAGTATAAAGTAGTCTTCTGTCATGAAGATTTGTTGTGTGACTTGTGTTTTTTAAGAAAAAATGGCTGCTATTTCAACCTCCTGTTTTTATCTGATGTAATAAGTACTATGTTGCATTCTGTCTATTACTACTACATGGGTTTATGTTTTGAAATCTTGTTGATTGATGCTCATTGTTGTTATTTACATTGTTGGAGATCAAGCCCAGGGCCTTCAGGGCCTTGTGCTGCTAGGCAAGTGTGCTACCACTTGAGCCACAAAACAGCATTATTAGTTTTTTTTTTTTTTTTTTTTTTTTTATGTTGCCTTTCAATTTCATAGTGTTAGTAAAACACTTAATTCAGAAAATCAGTTGTAAATTACTTTGTGTCTGTCAGTAACAGATTAGGGGATCTAAATTTTCATATATTTAAAATTCCTTGTAGGATTTCTGCTTTTTGCTTTCTACAAGAGCTGGGGGCTTAGGCATCAACCTAGCCTCTGCTGACACTGTTGTTATATTTGATTCTGATTGGAACCCGCAAAATGACCTCCAGGCTCAAGCAAGAGCTCATCGGATTGGGCAGAAGAAGCAGGTATTTTAACTTGTTATTTGACTGTTTTGAGCATTTTTCTTCTTTTTTAAAAATGACTGTGTAGGTTTGACTAAAGCAATGGGAAGATGATTGAGACCCAGTCACAGTTTTAGATGAGCAGCATGGAATCCAGAGTCTGACAGGACTGAGAGAACTTTGTGTCAGGCTTTGCATTTTGTTTCGATTGTCACTAGAACTAATGTTACCTTTTCAACATAAACTTTCATTTGTTGGCTTACGTATTACGTGAGTACACAAGGGCACACGTTTCTGTATACACAGTGGCCAGCCCCAGCTGACAGATTGTGTTTATAGCCATCCACTGCTGTAGAACAGAGCAAGGTGGTCCTGATTCTTTGGCCAGGAAGCGTTTGTTGATGTTAAAGTTTCTCTCAGGGAGTGGTTCATACAACTTTATCATCTCTGCAGTGTCCTAGAATGAACAGATCTGGAACAAAACATGATGATCAAAGAAACTGTAAAAGATGGAATTTACAGCCCCCCCCCCCACTAGATAAATCATAATTTAAAGATAGATCACTCCTGGGAGTAGAGAAATGGCTCCATGGTTAAGAGCACTGGCTGCTCTTCCAGAGGACCCTTGAGAAGAGGGTACCAACACTAAGACACAGGGAACCTTGAAGAACACAGTAACCTAATTACATATGGGGTGGAGTTCTATGAGACAACAGCAGGTCACAGGACGGTCACGTCACATGACCGTGGGAGATAATTATGTGATAGCATGGCATTGTGGCTGGCTGGTGTGAGGAGGAGTGGCCTGGCCGTCACTGAACGGCCAACCAGACTCCTCAGCTCAGTACCACAGTGTCTCTTTCTTCCCTCTGATGTTTCGTATAAAAGCACTTCCTGTTGCGATTATTGTGGAATCAATTGGTGCTAGCCTGGATCCAGTTCCCATTTTGTACATGGTTTGTTTTTTAAAATTATCTCAGGTGTGCTCTTGGTCAACTAAGCAGAGCTAAGGCAAAAAGGGAAAATGTATGAAGGAAGGATGCATTCAAATAGTTGATTTTTTTTTTAAATAATTTATTTTTATTTTGTGTTCACTTGCATTTTGCCTGCATGTATGTCTGTGTGAAGATGTCAGATCCCCTGAAACTGGAGTTACAGACAGTTATGAGCAGCTATGTGGATTTGGGTCCCCTGAAAGAGTAGCCCGTGCCCTTAACCAAGGAGCTGTCTCTCTTGTCCCTCAAATAGTTTTATAAATGGCAGAACTTTAGCTTCAGATGTGATACTTTGTTACAAAATTTAAGATCTTTGTTTTACATTTTTGAGAGTTTGAAAACCATAGAGGATGATCTAAACAGTGTACTGCCATTTGGGCACTCAGGCTTGCAAAGACCCTCTTCCCTGAATCTTGCTTCTCACCTTTTACAGGTGAATATATACCGTCTGGTTACAAAGGGCTCGGTTGAAGAGGATATTCTTGAAAGGGCCAAAAAGAAAATGGTTTTAGATCACCTTGTGATCCAGAGAATGGACACCACTGGGAAGACGGTGCTGCACACGGGCTCTGCACCATCAAGGTAGGGCCTTTGCTGTAGAAATGCTGTGTTGGGTCACTTTGAGCTCATGTTTTCTGACTGTATCTCTGTGAGTCAATAACAGCGTTCTGTATTCAGTGCCTGATTTGTGTTAGAGGCGTCATACAACCTCTGGGTTTACCATTACAGATTGATCGCCCAGAGGAATGTTTACTTTCTGTGTCAACATGTTATGAAAATATTGCTGTTAAGATTGAGTTTTTGTTTTTCCTGTTTTCAGTTCTACCCCCTTTAATAAAGAGGAGCTATCAGCTATCTTAAAGTTTGGTGCTGAGGAGCTTTTTAAGGAGCCCGAAGGAGAAGAGCAGGAGCCCCAGGTTGGTACCAGTTACGTCAGGGTATGTGTTGTCTGTTAGATAAGGGAAAGCTTCAATAACATGCAAAGTAAAAACATCCTTTTACTACAGGAAATGGATATAGACGAAATCTTGAAGAGAGCTGAAACTCATGAAAATGAGCCAGGTCCCCTGACTGTAGGAGATGAGCTACTTTCCCAGTTCAAGGTAGGCCTTTCCTTTCTCCATCGTGCAGGTTTGCTACGGGCTTGCAGAACTAACAAGATAGCTTTTATGTTAGTACAAAAGTTGTGCTCAGTCAAAATGTTAGCACCTGATGAGACCAGGTTGTTTATGGATAATTAAATTCATCGAGTGAGATGGGTTCCTAATTCATAGCAAGAATTATGCTCAGCATGTTCCCACATTTGTAGGATAATATATGACTTAAGACTCTCAGCTGATATTTTAGATAATATTTTTTTATTCCTTGCAAATTTTATGCATTTATACACTTATTTTGATCATATTTGTCTACTCTTGCAACTCAGATTCCCCTGAGTATCCCTCATTCTGTCTCCTTCACAACTTGGATTTTTATTTTTGTTGGTGTAGACTTGAACAAAAATTAATTGAAAAATTATAAAAATAATAATATTCCAGCAAATCAGACCCAGTAAATAACTCTTGTAACACTTGTAAATGTGGCTGGCTTGCTGAGGGCTGACACAAAATAAATGACCTCACTTCAGGGAGGTGAGCAGTGTTTAGTTTTTTGGTTTTTTTTTTTTTTTTTTTAAGGCAGGTTCCTTGGATCAGGCTCAAAAACAAACAAACAAACAAACACAACAACAAAAAAAGACAAGGAACAGGTACCTCTGCATCTCGCCAGTCTCATTAGTTCTTAGAATCAGTTGACATTTGTTCATTCAACAGATACTAATTATCGTATCTGAATACCGGGGACTTAGAATCAGTCACGCATTCAGCACTCTGGAGGATACAGGGAGACTGGGGAAACAGAGGGGAGACAAAAATGAAATAAAGATTTTGAAACTTACTCAGGGCTTGATCTAGCAAATTGTTTTTCCAGTATTTACAATGCACTGTTAGCCTTTGATTAATTGCTTATGAGGAAGAGGCAAGGAAGAAAAAAAGAAAACAAGCAAGCATGCTAGCTCTAATAACTACAATAAATGCAGATTATTTGTACACGGTGTATTGGTACTATTATATGGCTGGCTGCCTATTTGGTCTGTCTATCTATCTTATCATTATCTATTATCTACTTGTCCATCCATCCATCCACCTTTGAGGTAAGGACTTACAGAGTGCATGGTTGCCTGGAACTTACTTGCCAGACACAGCCTTTTCAGTACTTTGATTACAGATGAGTACTGACATGCCTGAGCACATTTTTAATATTAGACAATAAATACCTTCAGGCTCTTTGTGAACAGTAGGCATAAGTTTCCTTGTCTTCAGTTATGTTTGAGTTTTCATACATTAGCTTTGATGAGTGTTGGCTGAATACCTCCTTAGAACTTTAAATGTATTAAATTATTTTCACAAATTAATTTCTATCCATTCCTTTAGAAATGGGAAGGAAACAAAGGTCTAGAAACCTAGTTGTTTACCTAAGGCCTTAGGAATCTGTCAGTTACTCTATGTGTTGTGTTTTTATGAAAGGGGAGGGGCAGGCATTCTTTGGCACTTCATAGTTCATAGACTAGTCTAGTGATTCCTTCAGAAGGTCATATAGCATCTTACTAATACACATTACGGTTTCCTTGTTATTTTGTCAACTACTAGTCTGTTTTCTGCCTTGAGTTTTGTTATTAATTAATAATGTTGAATAACAGCACAGAGAATCATTGTAGGAAGGAGGAACCAGAGATCTACTTTGCTGTAATGAAGTAATAACTCGATAATTAGCAGTGATAATTTTACTTATAGTCATTGTCTAGAGATACTTAGGTTTTGTTTTGTTGTTGGTAGTGGAGAGGGTTTTCAAGGTTGGCCTCAAACACTTGACATTAACGTTTCTTGTATTTCATTTGGGGATACTAGCTAGGGTTGATAGTGCCAGGTACAGTGGTGGCTGATACTTAGGTTTTAGTTCTGTCTGGAATACTACTATTTCTCCCTTAAAAAAATAAATATGTGACTTAGGGTTAAATATTATCTGTTATACTTACTGTGTTAAAATTCTGGAATTTATCAGGTTGCCAACTTTTCAAATATGGATGAAGATGACATTGAATTGGAACCTGAAAGAAATTCAAAGAACTGGGAGGAAATCATTCCAGAAGATCAAAGAAGACGATTAGAAGAGGAAGAAAGACAAAAGGAACTTGAAGAAATTTATATGCTCCCAAGAATGAGAAACTGTGCAAAGCAGGTGACCTTGTAATTTTCGAATATTGTTACAATGTCAGTATCGCATAATAATTATAGCGAAATGCTCTTTTTGTTTGGTTTATGAACTTGCATTTCTTTTATGGATAAGAATGTTTGGAGATCTTTCTTACTGAGTGAGTTTGATAGTTTCTTCTGAGGAATTTGTTCTTTTTCTCCCATGTTGTTGAATTTGTAAACATGAACTTAGAAACATTCCCTACTATTTTTATATTTTTAAGATATTTAGTGATGCATGCCCTTCATTCCTAGTATAACTTTTTCTTGATCATTCTAGGTACAGATTAATTAGCGTTTTGTGTTTTTCAATGAACTATTATTTGTTTCACTATTTTATGATTCTGTTCTTTATCATTTCTTTTGTTTTTGATTTAATTAGTTTTTTACTTTCTTACAGGCTGTGAGTTTAGAAAATAAATTAAGATTTTTCTTCACTATTATCACATGCAGTATCATAATTTTCTTTTAAACACAACCTTTTTTTTGAATCTTGCAAATTTTATTATATGTTGTTATTTTCTTTTGTTCCACAATATTGTATTTGGCTTTTTGGATCTATAATTTAATTGAGAGGTTTTCCCAGTATGTTTTTAATGTCTTCAGGAAAAGAAAAACACCTAGTACTAGATTTCTGTTTTCCTTTTGTTGGGATATTGCATTTTAACATCTCGATTACTGAGTGTTTTGGCATCTTACTACATTTTAAATGAGAAACTTCTGTCCTTGTCCTACCTCCACAGGAAAAATAATTCTCCCCCCCTCCCCCCAGGTCTTCTATGCCTTGGGGTCATTAAGAGGAAAGGGTCTTTTTTTAGGCTTGCACTTTGAAAGTCAGTTTCCTGAAGTCATTTGCGCTGCTGGCCTTTATTAACACCCAGCACAAGCTTTGTGGGTTTCGCTGCAGCCCTTCAACACAGTGCCCTGTGTTTTGTGTTTGCTAATGCTCCTCTTTAGTAAGTTGCAGCTGGCTTAGTCCTTGTACCCTTCTTTCATAGTCCTTGATTTTCTACCACCGGGGTTCCCACAAATGAGTTGGGATTTAAATTTCTTCCTTTCTTGCAAATACTTTTAGATGTTGAAGTTGTTCTGTGACTTAGCTTTGGTGTATGTTTAAAAATTACAGCTTTATAAATTAGTTTTTCAGTTTGGCTGGAAACTGTGTCCCAACTAATGTCTTACACAACAGGCAGATGTAAGATTACTATATATGATATTTCATATTTGTGCTTGTTTCTGCAGACTCCAAAGTGACATTTTTAAAATAGTGTACAGGAAGCAAACATTAGTTTTTGAAAGGGTAAGATGAAATTAAGAATCTACTGACTTCTTAGCCTTTAGGAACATAAAGCTTGGGAAAAACTCGTGAGATTCAGATTATGTGTTGGTGTATTGATTAAAAAAAGAAAAAGAAGAAAATGTTACAAATAGGTATTCATGTGCCCTTTTCTTCCTTGAAAATATATGATCAGCTTATTTAGAATAATGTTTTGAAGGAAAATACTAGAAAGGGAAAAGAATCTGTCTCTGCAAATACAAGCCTAGTGATGTTGCTGTGATATGCATCCACAGTGTTTGAAATCACCCTCCTTTGGAGATTAGCTTGCACTGATGCTAATTTGTAACTTGTTTTCTTCCCTTTACAACACATGTTTGAGTAGCTTCTCAGCATTCCATCCTGGGGATTGTCTGTCTATTTTCCCTTTCGTAAATGCCTGGGTCCCTTCATTTTTTTTTTTCCCATGTAAAGAATTTTACTGTATAATCCCCTTCATATTTCTGAGGAAATATGCCTAGGAGCGATGTGTCTGGGTCAGTACAATGATGACTTTTGATGTATATGATAGAATATTGCCGAATTAGCCTGTTGTTTTAAATAAACAGCAGACATACAAGAATTGTACCTGTTGTTGCTAGTTTTCAGCATTGCAGATGGTGACCATGCTTATTTAGTGTTTATCAAGTGAATATTCTTAAAAAGAAATTATATTTCATTGTTTCTTTTAAGTATAATTCATCTCATGGAGTTTTGTATTTATGCCATTCAATGGATTGCCAATAAATAGCCATTATCATATTTTTACTCAAAGCTGGTTATTTTCTTGCTACTTGATAAAAATGCCTCAGATACTGACTAACCCAGTACCCTTTCATTATTGCATGTGATATCATTTTTCATTTGATTATTAATTGTTTTGGCTTTGGAATAGTTTCCATATGTGGATTAATGTTTTAAAAGTTTTTACAGTAGTTCACCATGTTTATCTTTGCCTATAAGAAACAAGCCTTCTTGATCCTGTATTTCGGGATATTCTTGTTTTTGTTTTTCAGATAAGTTTCAATGGAAATGAAGGGAGGCGGAGTAGAAGCCGGCGGTACTCTGGGTCTGATAGCGACTCAATCTCAGAAAGGAAACGACCGAAGAAACGTGGCAGACCACGCACCATCCCTCGGGAGAATATTAAAGGATTTAGTGATGCAGAAATTAGGCGGTAAGAGGACATAAGACCATTTTGTTAACTTGGTGTTTTTACAGTGTTTTTACAGCATGAAACTAAATATAAAAACTGGATTAAGGAGTTTTAGAGGGTAAAATTAGATATTTGGGGAGTTCTGCTTTTAGAATATTGATTATAACTTTGAACAAAAGGTGTAACATCTAATGTTTGCATGTTATTTATTGTTACACCACTTGAATATTAAAATTGTTTCCTCTTACTATGGTTCAGAATGTTCCCTTGAACAATAAAATTACATTTTAGCTTGGTTTGTACTACATTTATGTTTGCCAGCATTACTATTATGCAGGTGGTTAATTTAGCTCTGTAATTTTCTTGTTTAACTTTGAGGTGATTGCTCTTAGAAAGTAGCCGTGCATTTCTGGGGCTGGGATGGAACTCAGCAGCAGAGTCAGGCTCTGCTGTCTAAGAACCTGGGTTGCATCCTCAGCACCACAAACAACAAAACTGACTGGCTGTGAGGATAAACCTGCCTTTGTTCAGAATACACTTGTGTGCACACCTCGTCAAGGGGAGTAAAAACAGCCAAGCTTATGCAGTAGCTTCACCTGTAAAGTTTGATTTAAAAGAAAAAAAAAAAGCTTGTTCATTTTTGTGTTTTAGAAGTTTGTTTCTTTCAAGTTATTTTTAACTCTTTTCCTTTAAATCATAGACCTTACAAAGCTCTTCCTCATTGTTCCTACAAGAAAACTAAATGCATTGTTAGTTTTCATTAAGGGAACTTTTATGACCATCTGATTTGTTGGACTTTCTGTCTTTAGTTGAAGAAGCATTTCATCTACTTTCTGGATATTTTCCCTCATCTATCAACCACTTAAGTTGCTTTGTTGTGACATAAATTTTTGTTTTCCATTGTTGGTATAACGATCACCTGAATGAATCTTTGAGTAAACCCTGGTCAGCTTTAGGAATGTGATGAGGCATACATAGTGAGTAGCT
Source organism: Phodopus roborovskii (assembly GCF_943737965.1). Lineage (NCBI taxonomy): Eukaryota > Metazoa > Chordata > Mammalia > Rodentia > Cricetidae > Phodopus > Phodopus roborovskii. The sequence continues at coordinate 794,953 of NW_026126611.1, read as the reverse complement.
GGTGGTCACCTTGGAGATACTCCACTTCCTGTGGTAGCTTTGGACCTTTTATTTTTTTAATGTCTTATGAAAATAATAAAGTAATTTCTAAAATAAAAATTAGCTTCTATTGTTTTATTTATATTGCTATCTTAGCTTCTTTTGGGTGTTGCAATGTTTTATTTGGTATAATTTAATGTCCTAACAATTTATAGCTTAATTTCTTCATTTTTTTTTTTTTTTTAAAATCAGGGGAACAGTCCTTTAAGTTTTTTACTAAAAAGTGTTTCTTTTGACACAGGGTCTCCTTATCCCCTTGCCTCCACCTCCCAATAGCATTTTAGAAGTGCACTACCATGCTTGATTCCAACAATATTTCTTATTTTTATATGCATTATGAATACAGAGAGAGGGGTCTGTGTGTGCCTGTGATTATTGTTTTGTTTTTTTTACAGTGCTGGGAATCAAATCCAGGGCCTTTGTGTATTCTCTGCAAGATTTATACCACTGAGCTACATCCCTGGTCCACTTAAATACTTTATATATTTATATATATGTTTATGTATATATGTGTATGTATATAAACATATATATAAACACATGCTTATAAAACACATTTGAACCAAACATTTATTTCCTGTTAGGTTTATCAAGAGCTATAAGAAATTTGGTGGCCCTCTGGAAAGGTAAATACATTTGCCATTCTTATATGGTTATGAAATGTGTAATATATTGTTTACTTATTTAGTTGCCATTCAATTTAGCTACTTGATTGAATTTGCTTTAATTAGTATTTTTAAAAATTGGTAGAGACTAAGTTGCAGATTAATAATTAAATAGGTTTGTATGATTTTAAGTCTCCAGAATATTCTTGTCTGTAAATAAATGTCTGCAAAATGCACCTTAAATTGCATTTTGGTAAATGTAATGCAGTTTTCACAGTTTATTATTTTTTTTAATCTTATTTTCTTTTTCATTAACAAGAAAGAGTACAGATTTACTACAGTGGGACTAAATTACTAACGTATCCACTGACTGTTTTTTTGTTCTTTGTAGTAGTAAACTTAATGAATATGGGCCAGCAAAGACTCACATTAGTTTGTTCATTTCTTTCTTATTAAAACTTACAAAATGGAGATAAATTTTATTTTATTTTGAGCTGGATTGCTTAAAATGCAACAATATTTCATGGTTTATTTTAGATGGTGGCAATAGCCCTAGATGTTAATCTTCCATTTCTTCATCCCTTCTGTGCCAATAACAAATTTCAGGATCTTCTCATTTATAATTTTCATAAAATTTTATCACTCTTTTCAATCAGATCTGAAGAGACTTTTCATGGTTGGTATATATTATCTTCAGGAGCCTACCATTTGTTCTTTGTAATGAATTCATCACCATTATTGTTGCTCATGAATGTGTGATGGTTGGTTCTCTGCTAAGATGTCTTAGCTTTCTGTCTTCTGTACTTATTATAGAATTTAAAGGGTAGACAATAGAGTGATGCTTTTGGTTTTGAAATAAAATAAACTTAGTGTTTTTTTTTTAAATTGTATTATTTTGTTTAACATCTTTACCTGAAAACGTATCGTCTTATTACAGATTAGATGCAATTGCTCGAGATGCGGAATTGGTCGACAAGTCAGAAACAGACCTCAGAAGGCTGGGAGAGTTGGTGCATAATGGTTGTGTTAAAGCTTTAAAGGATAGTTCTTCAGGAACAGATCGCACAGGTGAACCTTTCAGTTAATCTGTCAGTCTCAAAGGACGCTCAGCCATTCCAAATTCATAGGACGTGCAGAGAACTGTGCTGCACAATAGACGCTCGGCTGTTTTGAGTAACAGGAAGTGCAGAGTGGAGAACAGAAGTGCAGTTTGAAGACATTGCGTCTGTTCTTTAGTGTCCCCAGTGTGGTCTGCTTGGAACAGACGAAATTTCAGGAATTTGTGTTCTTTCTGCTCTTGAATGCATGACTGGATGAATAGAATTTAAATATCCACAGCAGCATTAATTTGGAACATGTACACCTACTTCATTATAACTTTGTCATTCATCTTGCTGAGGAATAACATCTGCGTAGGACTCAGTAATAGATGATGACTGGAATTCTTACCTAGAGGTTGCTGCTGGTGGCCTGCCTCCTGCACTTACTGGCACAGTCACACCAGGGACTTTGTGTGAATTCTTATCTTCTGGTCTAGTTAGTAGTGAAGTTATGATTTTATCTTTAGCAAAAAACAGTAGTACAAATTAACATAAGTAATAGCATGTGCTGTTTTGTTTTATAGGATTACACAATTCTGTATAGATATATGTGTAGATATCCATATATAGATATGTGTATAGATGTTTTTCTATACTCTTGTTTAAAAATAAAAGGTGGCAGACTTGGAAAAGTGAAGGGACCAACATTCCGAATATCAGGAGTACAAGTGAATGCAAAGCTAGTCATTGCTCATGAAGAGGAACTGATACCTTTGCACAAATCCATTCCTTCCGATCCAGAAGAAAGGAAGCGGTGAGTTACTCCCTTCATCAGAGCCTGTTACTCGGTAATTTTGTTATGGACATATGCTAAATTTTTGTAGCATTGACTGTCTTATGAGAAAAAATTTTAGTTGCTTAAGTATTATAAAAGTTTATATTCTAGACAGTTATTAACTTACAGTAATTTCTTCCTTTAATGTTAGGTATACAATCCCATGCCACACAAAGGCAGCTCACTTTGATATAGACTGGGGCAGAGAAGATGATTCCAATTTGTTAATTGGAATCTATGAGTATGGCTATGGAAGCTGGGAAATGATTAAAATGGACCCTGACCTCAGTTTAACACACAAGGTACTTATTGTAGTTATTTTACTCTGTTGACTGTTCATATTGGCTTTGAGTTATTCCAATTTATAAAGATTATGTTTTGAATATAAGTTTGATAGAGAATAAGGAAATAAAGGCTTTAATTATGTGATTTCTACATTAGACCTTGGTTCTAATGAAATAATTGAATTTAAATCTCCTAAGATTTTTGCTTTATTTCTGAATTGTGTTTTTGTTATTAAGACAGGCATATTTTCCTTCATATTACTTGGCTAAAAATTTTCCATTATTAAAGAAAACAAAGTCTTACAATGCCTTTCTTAAAAATTAATGATTTTTAAGTAATAGCCTCACTATGTTTTAACTCTGATTTCTCCTGTTATAACCCCTTGAATTTTGGAATCATCATTTTCTGGAAAGTCGTATATTTTAAGAAAATAATGTTAGAAATTTGGGTATTTTATTTATTTTGTTGTACAGTGACACCCTTTTTTTCCTTCATCAAGTGGTAATGTTGGCAACATATCTTTGTGCTGCCATTTTCCAGCTTATGTTATATGTGTTTGTGTGTTTGTTGGATTATGTTTGTGTGTTTGTCGAGACCAGAGGACACTTCCGTAAGTCCATCTGTCTCCTTCACAACACAAGAGGTTTTCTCATTGTCCTAAAAGTTTGCTAGATAACATTACACCGTCTGCCCAGTTAGTCCAAGATGTAGTCCTGTTTTCTTCTGCAGTGCTTGAGGCCGTGTGTGTGTGTGTGTGTGTGTGTGTGTGTGTGTGTGTGTGTGTTTTGACACAGGGTCTCACTGGCCTGTTCATCCAGGCTGGTTGTGACTGTGTAATCATCTTTCTCTTGAATGCTGGGATTTCAGGTGTTTGCCAGTAAAACTGGCTAAATTGAGACATTTATTTTTAGGTATACATATATAGAATTTATTCCCAAGAGACAGAGATGGTGGTGAACACTGGTAATCCTAGTGCTCAGAGATAAGAGAATTGCCACAAGTTTGAGGCCAACCAAGGCTAAATAACAAGAGACTGGGTATCAGTAAAGAAGAGAATAATGGCTGGGCAGTGGTGGCACCCTGAGTGCCCAGCACTCAGGAGGCTGAGGCAGGAGGATCTCTCTGAGTTTGAGGCCAGCCAGAGCTACACAGAGAAACCCTGCCTTGGAAAAACAACAGCCAGAGAGTGTGAGAGAAAAATGAATTTGCTTCCAAGGAAATTAAATCTCTGTTTATGGTACAGGTGTAAAAACAGTATTTTGTAGCCGCAGGCAGTACTGTGCTATCCAGCTTGCTGTCCTCTTATAGTCTACAACATAACCTATTCTTCCAAGAATATTATGAACATTAAGAACTTTAGTGTGTGAGCTATATGTATTTATTTATTAAAATTCATATTTTTAAGTAAATTTTTTCATGTTATTTATGAAAGACAGCCTGAAAAATGTATTGCCCTTTCAGATTCTTCCAGATGATCCTGATAAAAAACCACAAGCAAAACAGCTACAAACCCGTGCAGACTACCTCATCAAATTACTCAGCAGAGATCTTGCCAAAAAAGAGGCTCAGAGGCTTTCTGGTTCAGTAAGTTAAAAATGTGGATGTTTAAAATCAGTCCACACTTCCAGAGTTATTTGACCATGTTAGATGTAAGAACTTCATCGTCTTTTAATTTATCAGTTGTATTTCGTTATGAAAGTAAGTGAGTGCTTTTTGAGAGGCTAGGCCTAAATATTATTTATTTATTTATTTAAAAATATTATAAAGTTTAGTGGACAGCGTCAAGGAACTTTATAGGACATTTCAAAAAAGAGTTTTTATACAAATTTAATTTCATTTTATGTGTATGAAAATTTTCATGCCTATGTGTCTGTACCGTGTGTGTTGCCTGGTGCATGTGGAGTACACAGGAGGGCATTAGATTCCAGGGACTGGAGATAAAGCCACCTACCATGTGGGTTCTGTCTTTTTTTAGGAGCAGCAAATGCTCTTAACCATTGAGCTACCTCTACGGGACTAAGGTTGATTGATTAATTAATTCCTTACTCTCCTATCTTTCCAAGTCTTTAAAGTTTGCCTGTAACCATGATGTGAACAGCGACCTGTGTGGTATCAAATAAACTTCTATCATGTGTTAGTACCACTGAATTTAGTTGTAAGTGATAATCTGAGAGGGAATATATCACTTATGTTTCTCTCGTTGAAGGAATAATTACAGTGGTTAGTACCCTTGTTATAAATGTATTTGATGTAGTAAGTTGTATTTTTTCTGTATTGGTTAAACTTGGTGCAGCTCATTACCAACAAACTCAATATATGTGTCTAAGTTTCAGATTAGTATTTGTGATGTTTTTAAAACAGGAAATCAGTGACGTGTATTAAATACAAATAATTACTTTTAGGGAGGTTCAAAGAGGAGAAAAACAAGAACTAAAAAGAATAAAGCAATAAAGTCCATAAAGGTAAAAGAAGAAGTAAAGAGTGACTCATCTCCCCTGCCTTCAGAAAAGTCTGATGAGGACGACGATAAAGTAGGTATACTTTTGCAACAGCAGCTGGTAGTGTAGAAAGGAAGTTGCACTTTAGAGATGGAATTTTTCCGTTTTTTTGTGATTTATAATGTAGATTTATTTATAGATCATAATTATGATAGATATAGAGTATGAGACACAGATCAATGGGCTGTCCTTTCATACCCTTGCCAATTAAATTTATTGTGGATTTGAAAGAGACTGGCTCACTTTAGAGGTAGGTAAATGTTGCATGTATCATGATAAAGGGATTCTGAATTATGTTTTTCAGAACACATACATGCAAAAAATTTAGTTAAAAGGAAGGTAAACAATAAAGAGGATGAGAAAGAGAGGAACATAGTTTAAAGAAAAAACAAAACAAAGAAGTTATGTAGAAAAAAAAGTTATAAAGGTAGACAAATCATGGTATAAAACTTAGAAAGTAAAAAGTTGTGTATTTACATCTTGGAAGATAATAGGATTAGCCCAAACTAGTTTCAGTAACTGAGCTCTCTCGTCAAGAGTTTATATGGGCATATAGTTGAGGGGAGGAATTGATTTGGGTACTTTTATTTTGTTTGTTTTTCTCTCTGTGAAAGAGTCCTGGCTGCCCTGGAACTCACTCTGTAGACCAGGGATATCCTCAAATTGACAAGAGATGTGCCTGCTTCTGCCTTCTAGGGTGCTGGGTTAAAGGCATGCACCACTATTGCCTGGCAGGTTTGAGCACATTTTTAATGCTGTCTTTACAAAATAACATTACAAAGGAGACATTTCTACTCTATTGTTTAGGAAATTAGCAAGGAAATTTTGTTAGCAAACCTAGCAGTAGTAAAAATGGGCTAAGAGAGATCTCCAAATGAGGTTGAGAGAATAGTTGACTATTCACTGAAAGTAAGTACTTGTGGAAGAAAACAAGTAATTATTCTGAAAGAGCTATTCCTGTTGTCTTTATGGTTGGGCTTTGGTTTTGTTCTCTTTCCAGTTGAATGAATCCAAGCCTGAAAGTAAAGACCGGTCCAAAAAGTCTGTGGTGCCAGATGCTCCAGTTCACATCACTGCAAGTGGCGAGCCGGTTCCCATAGCTGAGGAGTCGGAAGAACTGGACCAGAAGACATTCAGTATTGTGAGCACCAGAGGTTCTAATTAGTACTATTCAGTCTTCAATAAAAGACTGAAGTAGAGGGGGTTAAAAATAACTCAGGCAACTTTTATATTGAGGATTTTAAGCTTTTCAGCTCCTGTTGAGTGCTCGTGTGTCAAGGTTTATACTAACTAAATTCAGCCTTATGTAGGTGGTTTATACCAGATGCTTAATTCATTTTATTTATTTATTTATTTATTTATTTATTTATTTATTTATTTATTTATTTTTTGCTAGAGAGTTTATTATGTGGAACTCTGCTCTGACGCCTCTGTTTATTATAATGCATACAGCCTGGAATTAATGTTGCTATAATACGTCTGGCCATTAACGTTGAAGACTACTTAGAATGGTACCCTTTAGCATTAAAGTAGCCAAAGCTCTATAAAATCAAAAATTTTTATTTCCACAAAAGCTTATGTCATGTGATAATAGCAAGCATTCTTTGTCTGAAGAAAAGCCAAAGAGGAAGGGACAAAAATGTAGAATGTTGGAGATGATGTGTGGTTGCTTATTTTGGAACTAGGCAATGCTGTATTCATCCATGTAAATATCAAGAACAGTAGACTTTACCTGAACTGAGTTTTTAATACATGTATTTCTGTTACTTTCAAGTGTAAAGAAAGAATGAGGCCAGTAAAAGCAGCTTTGAAACAACTTGATAGGCCAGAGAAAGGCCTGTCAGAAAGAGAGCAACTGGAACACACTAGACAATGTTTAATAAAGATCGGAGACCATATCACAGAATGTCTGAAGGAGTATTCCAACCCTGAGCAAATTAAGCAGTGGAGGAAGTAAGTGGGACACCCTTGAGGTGATGCTGAATTCATAATTTTAATTGTAACTGTGCTTCTGAAGTATTTTTCTATTTCCAAACATGAGGAGGGAAACAGTGCTTAGAGAAGTAAACTGAATGGATGTTATTTTTATTTGTGTCTCTGTGTGTGTATGTAGTTGGCTATGAAAGTCAGAAGAGCTCTGGCTTTCCATCTCCTTGATCTGGAATTGTAGGCGATTGGGACATGGATGCTAGGGATTGAACCCAGCTCTTCTAGAAGAGGAGCATGTATTCTTAACTTTTGTGCTGTCTTTGTGACACCTGGCTCTAATTTTTTTTCTTTCATAGTTTTTTTGTTCATGAGTAATTTTGTTTCGTAAGTTTCAGGTGGTATCCTGCCTTTAGAAAGTAGTGAGAAGTAATTTCAATAAAGTTCAGATTACATTTACTTTAAAATGTATTTATACTTGCAAAAATAAACCAGTAATTAGCCTTTATGCTATAAACTCACTTGTTAACAGTGCAAAATGCAACCCTGTTTTTCTTTTTTAGGACTAGTAGAAACAGTTGATTTTAAAATTACAAAACTGATCAGTTGCATATTACATTGCTGACACATTTTAAAGGTTATTAGGTGTGGATGTGTTCAGTCTCCTAGACAAGTTAGGAAAGAAAATGGCCATGTTGAGTGCCACTGCCTGTTAGCCTACTGATTTCTTCACTTCCTATATTCATTTCAAACCAAAGCTAATGACCCTTGCACAAGAACAGTGGTGATTAAAGTTATAAAGTACCCTATTCCTGCCCCCTTGTCTTCTTGCATTTGTAGAAGACCTCTGTAAAAAGAAGGTAGGAATTTAAGAAGCTAAGAAGTTAAAGCATTTGTTTTCAAATAGAAATTTAGCTGTTACATTTAGAGAAATCATTTGCCTATTGGAATGATCACAGGGTTTGCCATTAAACTGTTGATTTAGTCTTCACTTGGGCTAACTTTGGCTTTTGTAACCATACACAGTAACAGTTCATTTTTCACCTGTTGTATACTTTGATTACATTACAAGTAATGAGAATCAATCCTGAAATTCTGCATTCATACTATCTGGCTTAATTTTTCACTTGTGGGTGGAATAGATACAAAGTAATCCCCTTCTATAGGGATAGGTTTGAAGCCAACCATCTCTCCATCTCTCCATGGATGCCTGGTACTGCAATTGTACTGAATGCTGAATAATACACCCTTACTTCCCCATATATACATACCTGTAACAACATTTAATTTGTAAATTGGGCTCAGGAAGTGATGCATTTCCCTCCTCTTCTTTATTTCCACACTGTTCTGTTTATTTATTTTTCTCCTAGTGACAGTGTTTCTCTCTGAAGCCAAGGTTGCATTGAATTTATTGTGTAACCTAGTCTGATTTCACTCTCTGAGCATTGTGCAGGTGTAGGTCTGCATACTGGTTCCTATCTACTGTAGGAGGAAGCTGAGCGAGGCACTGATATATGGGTACAGCAGAATATTGCTGGGAGTTATTTTATTGCTGTGTTCTTTTAGCAGAACAACAGTAGTTAGTTTTCCCCTAAGCCTGTGACCGACCTGTCCAGTCTTGAGTTCTTGATCACCCAAGCAATGTCAGGCATGGGTTCCATCTAATGCAGTGGGCCTTACACACATAATCTATATTACACAGAGTGAATATTTGCTTGCTTAGTTTTATATATATTTGGTACATTTCAAATTAGGCTCAAACACTAGATTTCATCATAAAGAATGTAAAATGAAGGGATTGAAAGAGAAATAAGACCAGGCGGCGGTGGTGAACGCCTTTATAATCCAAGCACTCGGGAAGCAGAGGCAGGCGTGAATGAGAGGCCAGCCTGGTTGGTCTACAGAGTGAGTTCCAGGACAGTCAGGGCTGTTACACAGAGAAAGCTTGTCTTGAAAACCCCCACTCAGGGGGCTAAAAAAAGAGAAGAAAAACTATTCATGTGATCAGAGACTTACATGTGCATGAAATTTTGAAAAATAAACATAAAGATTATTTCATTATTTTATTACTGAAAAAATTATTTTGTTATTTCTGTGTGCGTGCCTGAGCATGCCACAGCACATGTGTGAAGATCAGAGAACTTCTTGAGAAACATGGTTCTCTCCACCATGGAGGCCCTGGGTTTGAACTGAGGGTGTTAGGTTATCTGCTGAGCTACTGGTCTCTGATAATTAATTTTTTTAGTATAGACTTTGTTCCATAGAGTGCTGTTGCTATGTTTAGTGTATAAAGAATGATATAAGAGGTTCTATGATAAAGCTAAATATTTTTTTTAACCAAATTTGCCTTTTTTTTTTTTTTCCTTTTAGAAACCTGTGGATTTTTGTATCTAAGTTTACTGAGTTTGATGCAAGAAAATTGCATAAATTGTATAAGCATGCTATTAAAAAACGACAAGAATCTCAGGTAATACTTTATTCTTTAAATTATGTCATTGAGACCATATACATCCTTTATTATCCAATAACAAATTCAGTTAACAAATGTAGAAGTAATAAATAAGATAAAGAAATACTTTTTGGTATAAACAATATTCATAGCACTTGCTAAAGTTAATAGACAAGGAATCAGAATGTTAAATTGTCCTCATGAGATAGTAATTATGAAAGGAAACATAGAGAAGCTGCCTGACATTGTCTTAAATAGCCACAACCAAACAATGTGTAAACTTCAGTTACAGTACAGAGAAACACACTTGGTCAGTGACTTCGTCACCAACAGATGGGACAGTCCTCTGTCAAGTGTAAAATTAATTCAAAGTCTCTTTTCAAAACACAAAGGAAATCAATCATTTTGCTTAAAGAGAATTCATGTATTCTATGTATGTGTAGTATCATCAGGATCTTAATGATCCCTAACCTAAACCCATCATCACTACACACACTATACTGTAAGAGCAATGGAAGCTACTTGAATGTATCTGATCTGTGTGCATTTTATTTTAGCAAAACAGTGACCAGAATAGCAGTGTTACTACTCATGCGATTAGAAATCCGGGTAAGTCTTTTTTCTTTTCTTTTCTGTGTGCATTTATGTTTTGTTTTGGTTTCTTTGTAGTTTAGTTTAGTTGTGTTTTTAATGTCCGTGGTATGTGTGAGTGTAAGCATGTGGATATGTGTGCCTGTGTGGGAGCAGAGGTCAGAGTGGGCTTTGAATGTCCTGCCTGCCACTTTCTACCTGTTCCTTAGAGGGAGGGTTTGTGAACCTGGGCCCAAAATTTTCATCCTGCAGTCCTGCAAGCATTAGTAGTCTTCTGTCTGCTCCCTTGGAGCTTGGTCAGGCTTGCTGTGTGGGTGCCAGGATCTGAACTAAGGGCTGCATAATTGTGCACCAGACATTTAACTTGTAAGATGTCTCATTCCTCAGAACCCTTTCTTTTGTTTTTTAAGCCAATTTATTTTTTTACGTTGTTGTTCTTGTTCAAAGTGCTTTTATATTGAGAAAATGCTATAATCCTAATCCATTATGTTATTTAAATCATTGTAAGCAGTGTTTTAGTTATTCCTTCTAAAAACAAGCCTTTAAGCCAGTTTCTAGTAAATGTAGGACTGGTTGTTAGAAAGAATGCTTATTCTGTGAGTCATAAAATATAGTCTGAGACAAACATGTGCCTCAGTAGTTTTCAGTTGTGACCTTTTAAAAACGATGTTTTTAAGAGAAAGACAATTAATCACCCCCTTCCACCCCCCGTCGGTACTTCCTCTAATCTGCCCCCTAGGTTTACTGTGTGTGTGTGTGTGTGTGTGTGTGTGTGTGTTCTGTATAAACAGAGCTCTGTTGTTTGTGTGTATATGGTTTCAGGGCTGACCACTGCACTGGACAACCAATAAGGGAGGAGCTCTTAAAAGATGCTTTAGGTACCTATATTTGAGAATTGATTTTGTTTTGGCAGGAGTTATTGTTATACATTTTAAAATCCATTAATAAAGTTTCACTTATTTATCTAATAGATATGGAAAGGTTAAAAGAGAATACGAATCATGATGATAGCAGCAGGGACAGTTATTCTTCTGATAGACATTTATCTCAGTACCATGACCACCATAAAGACCGCCATCAGGGAGATTCTTATAAAAAAAGTGACTCCAGGAAAAGACCCTACTCTTCATTTAGCAATGGCAAAGACCATCGTGACTGGGATCACTACAAGCAAGACAGCAGGTAAACCGAAAAGCAACTTGAAATTTTTTTTCTACCCATCCTTCTCTTTTTAATTACAAAATTGATAGTAGTTTTCTTGTTAATATCTATAAGTATTTCTCTGTAAAATGGTTTTTGAAGTATTAAATTGGCATCAGAATATGTAATGAGATCTGAAAGTTTTGTAATTTTAAGTAGTGCAGTTTGTTATAGTTGCATATGCAGAGTGTTGGTACAAGTACAGGCTTTCTATGGAGAGAATTCTGCATTGGATATTAGAATTCTGCATTGGATATTAGAATTTCTGCATTGGATATTGAAATTCTGTGAGACAGAATATAATTTAACTGTAAAATAGATTTTATTCCTTTATTGTTTAAAAGAGTCTCCTTAACAATTTGTGATCATCCCAAAAATTTAAATTCAGAAAATGACAAATAAAGGTGAGAAAGAAGTGAGAGAGTCTGACGTGCAGTTGTGGGAGAGCTCCCCTTGTGCGCAAGGCCACCGCCGTGTACAAGCTATGTACTCTATAAGCACATTAACTGTAGAAAAGGCTTTCCATTAGGTACATATAACAGGAAAAGAAGCCATATCTCCAACTGCATATGCCCGTGATGTCACAAACCTCTGGAGGAAGTATTTATCACAAGAATCTTTGCTCAGCAGGAACATTTTATCTGAAAAGGCAAATAAGTTAGAGATTTCTCATGGGGTAAATTTCTTGATATACACGTTAACTCATTACATGACTAGTTGCATGAAAAAATGTTTAATGAACTTCACAAACTAATGAAATTTCCTTTATGGATTTATTTTAGACTACATTCTAGTATTTTAGTTTTTCCTCCTAGAGGTTTGTAAAGGGCTTCAGTTTTGAGGGGATTCTGCATAGCTGTGGTTATTTCAGACATTACCTCGGACACCAGAGTGCACCTGATGGAAATCATTCATAAGTGAAGTTAAAACGCTTCCTTAAAACAAAACAAAACAAACAAAAAGCCGCTTCCTTTTGGGATGCTGTCTATGGTTCTGTGTGATCTTATGAACCAACATCTTCATGGGGATTTCTAGTGATTTGTTTCTAGGTAGGGATATTTGAAGCTCTACTTTAAGAGGTGACGCTGTGGTTCATTGGAGAAGTGATTGTAAGCCACTTTTATGAAGTTTGATTAAGCACTGAGCTTTATACAAGTAAAATAATGAAGTATTTATAATTGTTTGAATGGTTTTATTTGGAGCTTTAACTTATTCATTGAACTAAAAGGCTACATTTCTCTTTGATTAGGTACTATAGTGACAGAGAGAAACACAGAAAACTGGATGACCATAGGAGTCGAGAACACAGGTCAAGTTTGGAAGGGAGCTTAAAGGACAGATGCCACTCTGACCATCGGTCTCACTCGGACCATCGATCAAGCTCTGAATACACACATCATAAATCTTCCAGAGATTATCGGTTTCTTTCTGACTGGCAAATGGACCACCGAGCTGCCAGCACTGGCCCTCGGTCACCGTTAGATCAACGGTCTCCTTACGGTTCCAGGTCTCCGTTTGAACACTCAGCTGAACACAGAAGTACACCTGAGCACACCTGGAGTTCCCGGAAAACATAACAGAAGCCAATAATTTGTCTGTCTGGACTTTGGTTTTAGCCATAGATCATAAACCAACACAGTAATTGCCTTACATGACTTGAAAGATGCAAACAGTTCTTCTATCAGTAGCAGTATTGTTACTTCTTTCCAGGACGCAAGGTCTATTATCCCAACAGAAGAGAGAATATTTTTATATTTAAGGATTATGCTGCACTGTACTGCAAATACTGCAGTACTTTTTTTTTTTTCTTTTTTAAAGAAATGGAAATGTTTACTATAACAGGGACCTCAACACTGCCCTCCCGTATAGGCTGAATAAAACTGTTTTTATGTCAGTGATTTTTCGACTGACTCCATTTAAATTATGTTTGTATATGAACTTTACTCTGACCTGTGATCATGTTTCAGGAAGGAATGAAAGAGAGTTCTTTTCTTAATGAAGAAAAAACACTCAAGGACTTTGTTCACTTTCCAAAGCTACTTGTTTACATCGTACACTGCGACCACCTTGCCGCTTCCCATCACAAGCTTGAATATTTAAATCCTGTACTTATGTCTGTAATATAGCCGGGAATTTCCTGTTTGTGATTATTATTATGCCTTTTTACAGAAGAAGATGGCTGTAAATTATTGTAAATGTATTAAATGAGCTTCCCTTCCTTGCCCTTCTCAGGCTTCTTTTGACTGTTCCTTTCCCTACCAACTCAGGCCTTCTTATTAAAAAAAAAAAAAAAAAATCAGTGTAATAACACTTTTTAATGATTTGTCTCGATGGAATCATTGTTTAGAATGTAAAAATGGGGGAAGGGGCCTCTTCTTTCTTTTAGTCCTCTTTTTTATATTGAATATTTTTATTAGATACATGTTTTATCCCTCTTTTGAAAGTCAATATTATGTTTGTAGTTTTTTAAAAAAACTGGTGAGGGTTATATGTGAATTATAAACTTCATGCTCTGGGAACTTTTTTCAGACGCATTTGGTTGAAAAGGGTAGGTGTATGAACACTCAGAATCCAAAATGGCCAAAAGTTATTGTAAATCCATTTGTTTTCCCTTTTCATGTGGGCAATAATGTCAAATGTGCTATGCAGCCAGGTTAACATTTTAGATGAATTTGATTAACTTTTTAATATAAACTGTTACAGTGAACACTGATTGTACATAAAAACCTTATATATGACAAATTAAATTTAAGAAAAAGGATGTGTGGGCTCCTGTAGTTTTCTGCTCCATTCTTGTTCCCTCAAGCATTTAATCTGTTCTGTTTTGTTTTGAGTAACAGCTGCCAGAACAAAAAGGTATTGTGGTAAACAATTGAAGATTGATAATACATAGAATTACAACTATCTGTTTTGAAGGCTCCGACTCTTTCTATGAAGTAGGCCATAGAAGGCTGCTTCCTATAGCTGTTACTCTTCTAGGGTGCCTTATTTATTCACATTTTTTTCCTTATATTCAGTGGGAATTTTGGATGTATGCTGTGTAACCAATTAGAACATTTACTCCTGGACATGTCCCCATGGATTAGTTGTTGGGGCAATCCAAAGTTGTTCTGTGGATTTGTATTTTCATATTTTCCTTTTATATAGCTAAGTCTAAAATTTATACAAAATTTTAACTGCTTTTTAAAAAGCAGTTAAATCTTTGGCGTAATTTATCCTGAAGCAAAGGATGCTCTTTTATCTTCTTGTGAGGTAATGTGTTGGGGTAATAACTCAACTTTTAAATATCTAGTTATAAGTAAAATTAAAAATGGTGAAAGAACTCCGTGCTGGCACACAAATTTTAAAGTTTTCACTTCCTCCACATTTAATGTAAATGGTCATTTTATTCCCGAAGGACATTTCCCGTAAATCCAGATATCGACACAGCAAATAGCTCAGGGTTGCCACTACATGCCTTTGTGGCTAGGCATTTGCTTAAAAGCCTGTTGTACAGATTTTTGTAGGAAAAAATTGCATTTTTGGAGAATGGGCTCTTAATTTAACAGTTTGACATTTAATTGAGTTAACTAGCTGAGTTGAATGAAAATCTATAACTGTATGTAACATTTACTGAGTCTGTTAATTATTTGTAAAAAGTCAGCAGTTACATAGTAAAGGAGCAAGCCATAAAGTACTAAGATGCAATGGATAACATCAATACATAGATATAACAGGGACACTATAAAAATGCTTATTTTTTTTCTTTTTGTCTTTTACATGGTCACTTTGCTCTATTTTTATCCATTTGTTTAATTTTTTAAGGATGAGAGATTATGCATAGCATTGTACCAATTAACCTTCCATTTTAATAACAAACAATAAAAGATTCTTATTAAAAGCAATGGCTTGTCTGCTTATAAAAATTATCCTCTGTTTAGGGCGAAATAGTAGTCTTCAGACTGGAAACCGGTGAGACCAGAACAGCTCCAGCAGTTCCAGAGTGGCACAAAAACGAGAACCTTTGTGATTTGTGCAGTGTAGCCTGTAACCGTGTGATCATTTCAGTTACCGTTTTCGTTACAGCGAAAGGGTTGAGTGGACTTTGTGGTCAGATTATTCGAGAACAATCACCAGCCTTCTATGGTTTTTTGTTTTGTTTTGTAACAGTGCTTTTCTGCACCTGGAACCCACTGTGCGTGCAGCACAGGCCAGCCTTGACTGACAAAGCTTTGCCACCAAAATGGTGTAGGTTTTTTTTGTTTTGTTTCAGTTTTATTTAATTTTTTATTTAATTATTTTGAGATTATAATTACATCATTTCTCCAATATACACCTCCATACTGCCTTTCACATTCAGGGTCTTTTTTTTTTTTTTTTTTTTTTTGTGTCTTTTTTTTTTTTTTTTTTTCATTAAGTGTGTGTGTGTGTGTGTTATTCCTAAATATAACCTGTTCAGTCTGTATAATGTTACCTGTATGTATGTTTTCAGGGCTGGTCATTTGGTATGACACAGCCAATTCATGTTCTTGCCTGGAGAAAACTGTTTTTCCTACTCTAAGCATTCTTAGTTGCCTATAATTCTAAACGTGTCGTTGAAACCTTGTGGGCTTTTCCCCCATCCACTTAGGCTAGAAAATTATCTTTGGATTGTAAGTAACTTCTTATATACAGCAGTTTCATAGGGGTGGGTTTGGGGCTTGGGAAAAGTAGCCATTGTGTTGAAAATTGTTTTCAGGATTTACCAGCTTCATCTAAACACGAAAGTACCCCAGGTAAAGTTTTTAAAAGTTCATTATTTAACAATCAGTTTGGTTCATTACTTAGCAAGTAAGTTTTAGATGTGTCTGAATTGATAACATTAGTAGGTACCTATGTCAAACATTAAAACTTGGGATCATTTTTGTTTGCTATCGCATTGTATATAAGATTGTGGAGGTGAAGATTAAAGGGATCATGAATGGACAGTAGCTGTGTAAAAATCTGCAGATACCTTTTGGGTTAGAAGTTTTAGAATGTTCAGTTATAGGTATTTGGAAGAAAACAACTTTGAACAACTGAAATGATATTTTCTCCCATGAATATCTTTTAAAGAAACTTAGTGCTTGTTTTAAGCTAAGCTTAAGTACAAATACAAATTCTCTTAGGTACTTCCCATGCTTCCGAATTTGTCCACAAAGGCCCCTGCCCATCTTGTGCTGTAGCAAAAAGTAAACAAACTGCCAAATGAAATACTTTAAATTCTGTGATCCATTCTAGTTAATTTTTTTTCTTTTGCTGACATACATTGAGGTAAAATAAAATTGACATCATGCAGAACTATAAAACACATCATTTTTAGCAGAAACAGCATTCTGCTCACATTATAGTTCATATAAGCAAGTGGAAAACAAACTACCAAACTTTTAAGAATGTTAGTTTACACACACACAACAAAACCAATTAGCTGTTAGATTTTTCCATGAATTTATTGCAAAAATAGTACTAACAATTTGGCTTAAAGTTTTTTCAGTTTGTTGCATACTGAATTTCATTTCTACTCACTCTGGTCTGTTGTTGAGGTTCCTATTTTGCCCTGTTCATTTGTATTTATGTTCTTATACCAAGAGCACACTATTTTTTTTTTTTTTTACTGCTGTTGCCAGTAAGCTTCAAAATTTACAAATGTTAGTCATATGTGCTTTTTCATAATGAATCCGGTTCTTTGAATTTGTTTGCTTCCACGTTTATTTTTATAACCAGCTTACTAATTTCTACCAAAAGCGTGTTGAGATTTTAGTGAAGATCATGTTGGGGAATAAGTCTCAAAAGTATTGAGACTTTCATATTTAAAATTGTCTTTCATTGATGTGATATACAAATCTTTTGTATATGTTAGCAGACATACACAACTGTGATTTTTAGGATTTCATAAAACGTGTTTTTATGACTGTGATCTCTGACCTTGCTACACATTAATTTTTTTTCTCCCTTTTTTGGGGGTGGGGCAGTCAGTGTGGAGATAGGTCTGTCTTTGTAGCCCCAGTTTGCTCCGGAACTCATATGTCAATCTTCTCACTCTGCCTCCCAAGTGCCAGGATTAAAAAGTGCCAGGATTAAAGTTATGTGCCACTACTGTTCAGGGTTTTTTTTTTTTTTTTTTTTGAAGATTTCCATAGCCCTGCCTTTAAAAGAAAGAAAGTTTATTTGTATTGTCACAATCTTAACATCTTTTATTTTTTATTTATTAAGTACTTTGTGGTCTTTCTAATGTTCCTGAGTAGATAGCTTCTTTATTCCTAGGTAGAATTAATTCCATTTTTAACTACTGTGTACAGTATTAGCCATAAGGTTGGTTGTTTATAGTTTTTAGAGAGATGTGTTTTATTATTATTTGTACTAGGGTTCTCTTGAGTAGCTGAACTCTAGTGGATCTCCCTCTCCTTTTTTTTTTTTTTTTTTTTTTTTTTTTTATGATTCACAAGCTGTGGTACAGCTAATCCAGCAATGACTGGCTATGAACAGAAAGTCTGGGATTCCAGAATTGTTCACTCCATGAGCCTGACTGATGGGAGATGTCATTCTGTAAATGTTTCTCATACTGGTTAATGAATAAAGCACTGTTGGCCAATAGGAAAGCAAGACAGGCGGGACTAGGAGACGAGGAGGAAAGAGGAAGTAGTAAGGAGGAGTCAGCATGTAGAGGCTGGAGAGCAGAACAGCCAGCTCCCTCTCTCCGGTAAGATGAGACCACATGGAAGTACTTAGATTAATAGAAATGGGTTAAAAAATTAAGACAGAGCTAGCCGATAAGAAACAAGTAACAGGCCAACAGCTTTATATCAAATACAGAGTCTCTGTGTGTTAATTGGGGCTGGCGCAGAGACGGGATAAGACCAGCGGTGGGAGAAAAAAACTTACTCCTTACACCTGAAGTCTCAGCTGGTCCTCTGCATATGCCAGGATCCTGAACAAGTAGGCTCTAATGCCTGTGAAAGAATGGACTTGCTACAGAGGCAAGAACAAGCAGGCAAAGAGAAAAAGCTCCCTTCTTCCCCATCCTTTGCAGGCTTCCAGCAGAAGGAGGTGGGTTTTCCCAGCTCTAGATCTGGATTAAACCTGTGTCTGTCTATTTGGGGGTTTTAATTAATGCCAGATGTAGTCAAGTTTACAACCAAGAATAGCCATCATATTACTGTTATTTTGGTCTTTTCAAGACTGGATTTCTCTGTGTGTTTTGTTGTTGGTTTTTTTGTTTTTTGTTTTTTTTGTTTGTTTGTTTTTGTTTTTTGTTTTTGTTTTGTTTTCAAAGAAATGACCAGTCAAGAGTGTTACGATGTACTGGAATCTATTGGTGATGCTGAAGCATCTTAAACTGGTAATTCGTGCTGCACCCAAATACACAGTCTTTCCTGTGCTTTCCTGTAACAGTTGCCTGTAAGTGGATGTAACTGATGTCCCTGTCTGCCTTACACCCTTCCTGCCAAACCTTGAGCATACATATACGACCTTTTTCATTTTGTGTATGTATGTGTGTGTGTGTGTTCAATCCCTTTTCATGTCTTTGGAAACATACATACTGCCGTAGTCCCTGATAACATCACACTAAACCTTTCTGCTCTTTAAAAAAAAAAAAAAAAAAAAAAAAAGATTGATTTATTTGTTATGTATACAGTGTTCTGCCTGCATGTATCCCTGCAGGCCAGAAGAGGGCACCAGATGCCACCATGAAGTGATTGCGAGACACCATGTGGGTGCTGGGAATTGAACTCAGGACACCTGGAAGAGCAGCCAGTGCCCTTAACCTCTGAGCCATCTCTCCACCCCTAAACTTTCTGCTCTTACTCGTGTGAGCTCACTCCCACTGACCATCTGTTTACTGCCCCTTCTTCTCTCCACTTTCCCTCGCTTTCCACAGTCCCCTCGTTCTTGTAAACTAACCCTTCAGATTCCACCAACAAGTGGGAGACAACGCTCGAAACTGCCTGTCTCATCGCAACACATGCCCCATCTCCATCAGTGTCAAAAATGGTATTATTTTGCGCGCGAATAGCTTCTTGTCATTTATATGCACCATCTTTCTCCGCCCTCCCCCGTCAGCTGCCCATTTCTGAATTTCTGTTTTGCGGTTATTGAAAGTACTGTGGTGAACTTGGGCACGCGGCTGCCTCCTGAAAATAGCATTTTCTTTCCTTTTTACTATAACCGGCTGGTGGAATAACTGGGTCATATGGTAATTCCAATTTTCCTAAACGACTTAATTAATATGTAGTTTTATCAATAGTGTATTGTGGTACCGCTTTCTCCACACCCACTCCAGCACTTTGACCTTAGCACTCTGACTGAGGTGACATGGTGTCTCATTGAAGTTTTGGCTTGCATTCCTCTCTAATGTGAACATTTTTCTATATACTTATTGATCGTTTCTATGTTCTTGAAGGTGTCTAATTGGACCCATTATATGTTTTTAAATTAGGTTATGTGTTTTTTTTTTTCCTATATGGGTTTGAGGTATTTTTCTACTGTTTTATCTAGCAGTTCACTATTTCTGATCCTATATTTATTTAATATACTTTGAGTTGATTTTTATGTACACTGTGTAAGATAGGGACCTAGCTTCTTTTTTCTTCATGTGGATATTCACTTCCCTTTAGCATCTTGTTTCTGATGTCCTATGCACATGTTTTAAAATTCTGTTAATGTAGGTGGATGGTTTTACTTTCTCTATTTTTTTCTCACTGGTTTGTATTTATGTCAGTACTGTGCTTTTTTGTTTTGTTTGTTTTGTTTTGTTTTGAGACAGGGTTTCTCTGTGTAGCTTTTTTTTTTTTTTTTTTTTTTGAGACCGTCCTGGAACTCACTCTGTAGATCAGGCTTGCCTTGAACTCTTAGAGATCTGCCTGCCTCTGCCTCAGTTGAAGGCGTGTGCCACCAACACCCATCAAATTAATGTTCATGTTTAAAAGTTAGATTATAGGTTTATTTCTTTGGCCGGATTTCTTTATTTATTTGGTCTGTGAAAAACTTTATAATGAATGCCTTTATTCTAATGGGATATTTGCAACATACTTGTTTCAGTGTCAGAGCAGTTGGGTAAATATATTACACAAGAAGAGAGCTTCCCCACAACAGTTAGATTGGTCCTTGAAGAGATGAGACAATACATAAAATTTTGTCATCAGTAGACCTGCACAGCTAGCAGAGAAAGGACAGATACTGTAGGTTGTGTTGATAGGGTGTTTTCTCATGGGAAACTGTTGGGCCCCAACCGGTCATTACACGCTGGGCATCTCCAAAAGGGCATGGGCGTGAACAGACAGAAGCAGGAACCACAGGCCAAGACCGACCAGTATACACTGCGGAGTTACCTTGAGGGCTTGGCTATATTTCTTTTCCTCATATTTTGTGAGATTGGATGTGAGTTTTCTAAAAGATCTTTTCATTCTGGAGTTACTTTGAATGGGTTGTAGGTTTTTTTGTTTGTTGTTTTGTTTTGTCCAAATCTACCAAGATGTTTAGATAAGGACATAGAAGGGTTTCCCTGAATTTTCTAACTGTAGACCCTAACAGAAAAGTTTTAGCGAAGTGTATGGAAATGGCAAGTGAACCCAGGTGCATATTCAGTGAGAAAATACTGTGTGGTCACATCAACTTTTCCAGGAAGTCAGTGCCGCAGGCCACAGAAGCAAGTAGGTCTACAGCTGTTAAGGGTTCGGAGGTGAAGGGCTTATACACTCAGCTGCTCTGGACGCTGAGGTGCCTCCAAGGTGATTTCAAATAACTTGGACTGTCATGCGGCTCAAGGAAAGGTTTTTGTTTTTTGTTTGTGATGGGGGTAGTTATTTTGAAAAGAATAATTGAAGATGTGTTTTACTGTTGAAATGATCCGGTAGAGAAAATCAGTCTTGTTGATCGGGACAGGGGCAGATGCATTGTTATCATGCATGTCCACTGAGTTGCAAACACTGTATCCAGAGTTTATAAATTTTTCTTTTTATTTACTGCAACTAAAAATGAAATAAAAATTTCCCCGGATACTGTGCATCACATGTGTTGATGACCATTTTCACCACGAGGGGGCAGTGTGGGTCTATTAAATTAATGGCAGCGATAAACCTCGGGGTGGTGTTTTGCAGAAACATTTAAGACATCTTAAAATTAAAATTCTCTAAAAGTTTACATTCACTTATACAATTTTTGAAGTACAGCCTAATTACTTTATAACAAAACATAGTTTCTGATATATTTTAAATGTTGACATTATAAATAACATCTTTTCCACACATCGAAAGGAATCTCCGAAATCGTAGTGATTTGATACCCATCACCCATCTCTTTAAAATTGTATGGCAAAGTGCAGGGCATGGAGGACATACAGGAGCATGTGCCCCTTTCTCTTTGTCCAGCCAAGCCTACCCTTATATTTAATGAAACAAACTTTTAAAATTTATTTTTATTTATTTATTCAAGTGACGTCACCAGGCATGAATGTGGTACACGGGCATACATTCAGGGAAAACACCCAAACACATAAATAAATAAAATAACAGTAAGAATAATTGTAAAATGGATTAAATATTTCACTACAGCTTTTCTTGTCCAAAATTTTCAGCAAATTGACTTAAATTTTCCTTCATTTGACATTCCTTAGCTCCCTTCCTCCTATGATATTTTAGCTTGGTTTTCATTTGTTACAGCAAGTCTGGGCTAGTTTCTTGGGCTAGTTTTTTTGATCCAATGAGTCATTTAATTTCAATATTACATATTTTTAATTTACAAGAGTTCCTTATTTGCTATCAGAATTGGACTCCAACTTCTTGGCCCGGAAAATATTTTATGTCAGCTTTTTTTTTTTTTTCCCATTTACATTCTCTCAGTTGTGGGTATGGAGCCGGGTGGGGTTGCTCGTGTTATTTAAGGGTGGGACTTGGCAAAAAGACAGGTGCTTTGCCAAGGAGTTTCAGTGTGATTTTGCTGTGGTGGTTTGAAAGAAAATGGCACCCAGAGGAAGTGGTACTTTTAGGAAGTACGGCCTTGTTGGAGAAAGTGCTTCACGGTAGGGGTGGGCTTTGAGGTCCCTTGCTCAACCTTCCCTCAGTATGACTATCAGTAGACTTCCTGTTGCCTGCAGGATGTAGAACTATCAGCCCCTGCCATGATGATAATGAACGGAACCTCTGAAACCATAAGCCAGCCACCCCGATTAACACAAGCAATGAGATTTACTGGGCTGCGTGCCATCGCCTTCTTCCATCACGCCATACACATCCCACTGAGATATAATGATGCTACGGAGCACCTGTAGAGGCTGAGAACTATGTGCCTGCCGTAATAGACGGAGTAACCTCGAGGATGCCATTGCCATTAGGAAGAAACAGACAGCTTGGCTTTCAGGCCTTAACTATCTGAAATTAAATAAATAGTACGAGGGTGTAGTGTGTAGTTTGGGGTAAGCGTTCAGATGATTTAATAGATGAGCAGCATCCACTAAAATGCTGGGCACGTTGGCATGCATGTGTAGCCCCAGCCCGGGGATGGGGTGGGGTAGAGGAGGCAGACCCTGGCCCTCACTAGACAGGGTCTAGTGAGCTCCAGGTTCAGCGAGAGTCTCTGTCTCAAAAAATGAAAGGTGGATAGCAACTGAGGAAGATGTTAATCTCTGACCTGCACATGTACAGATAACATGTATGCACGCACAGCCTGAGTGATTATGCACATGTGCGCACAAACCTTCATGAACCCATGCCAACAAGAAAGAAAACTACACAGCACCGGAGGAACAATACCTGAAGTTGTCCCCTGGTCTCTGTATGTCAGGTGTGTGTGTACTCACACACACATGAACACATACAGGGACACACATGAACACATACAGGGACACACAACTTGTCAGATAATTGATCTCGAGACAAATGCAATTATTAATCTACACTTTATGCAATGTTGTGCTGTGTTACATGTCAAAGGGACAGCTTCCTTGTGCAATATCTCGTGAGAAAGAGATTTCAGAAGTACTGCTGGGAAGTTTATCTTGCCTTACATAATAGGCCAGCTCTTTAGGGCCAGCTAAACCAGACTGTAGAGATGAGTCATTCAAAGGTAGGCAAAGGAGGTATTAGAGACACAGGGCTAGAATGTTCTAGATCCCCATCTGAAACACCACATTCCTGCCTTCAGCCTCAGTTTGGAGTAGAGTCAACGTTCCTTTTTTTTTAATCATTTTCGTATTCCATGGGTTGAGTAAAAAGAACACATGGCCTCAAATTTTCATTTAGTAATTTCATTGTTTAGCCTAAGTATTTTTAAATACCTTAGGGATAGTTGTAAGTAAGGTGTGGGCGAGGATAATAGAGGTCACTGTAGCTGTTTAGGGTTGTTCTTGAGAAGAATAATATGATTCTCAAGTGAACAGATGCATAAATCAGTAAAAAAAAAAAAAAAAAAAAAGGATGATACTCTGCAAGCACAAAATACATTAGCATATTTTTTTAGGAGCTAGGGGATTCAGTTCAATGGGAGAACATTTGCCCAGTATGTGTGGTACCCTGAGTTTGATCCCCACTGCTTTTAAAACTGAGAAATATTGGATAGAGGCTGATCAAAATGGAAAATTCTATTTTATTGGCAATTGTTTGCTAGCAGCTCAGATTGTTGATCCATCATTGTTAACCTGATTGATAATGTGGAGTGTTCAGAAACACAGACCTACCTTTTCTTCTGAGAAACAAATTGTTTGTCTTTGGTTTTAAATTTCCTTTCCATGCTCCTCTTGCTTTGGTCCCTATTTCCCCTCAAAGATCTAAGTGGGGCCAAGGGAGGCTCCAAAGTAGGCAACTGTTGCACTGTTCACTGGCTTCTCCAATTTACTTTCAAAACAACATAAACTGAGGTCAGAAATATCCCAAAGAAGCAACTGTCTTCACTGAGCCACAGGAGCTATTGGCCCTTATACAGTGCCCATTTACAAGTGATTCCAGTGACTTAATCTCCAGTTATTGTTCTGTAACCCTTCATTCAGGGAAGCTCGGGAGTAGCTCGCCCATGCTGACAGAAATTAGCAAGACTCACAATGGGGACAACAGCTAGGGGCAAGGGTTCCACCTTTGCTTAAGTTGTAAAAATTACGGGATATGCTCTCTCCGCTGAACCAAAAGGCAAAGTAGGAGGAAATCCTTGTGAGGAAAAATTTGCAACCGAGAGCTTCTAACATGCCTTTCCCTCATCTTGCTATATGAGAGCCTATTACTACCATCTAGGATGTTTGAGGTACCTGTTTCACTAAATGTTTCTCTTTTCTTTTTCAAGAAGACTAAAATACACAGAGATGTTTTTAAGCATTTGGAAAATATTTTAACATTTCAAGACCTCCTAGTGGGCTAACAGTGTCCCACTCATCCTTCTGTTAGTGAAGAAAAGTTATTATTTATTTCTATTTTACATATGCAAGTGTGTGGTGATAACTTGCTTGTGAATATAAAGCTTTTCTGGGGGTCAGAGAATGGAGCTTGCCACTAGCTAACCATAGAGGTCTGGAGGTCTATACAGACAGACAGGAAGTGAGGTAGCTAGGAGGAAACAGGATATAAGCTGGGAGAAACGGAAAATAGCTTTCTTGTCTGCCGAGACGCGTAGGAGGTGAGGTGTGCCGTGGCTTGCTCCTCCTCTCTGAGCTGTCAGCATTTCCCTGTATATCTGACTCCGGCTTTTTATTATCTAGACCAATGAAGAAGGAAGTGTGTCATTGCGGAAGCAGGCTTTGAGGTCTCCTATGGTCAAGAGAGTAATCCCAAAGAAATATTTTTATACCTTTTGTTAATGATTGTTAATTCCAGTAGAACGCTATTGCTGGTTTGTATGCTCTTCCCGTAGCCTGAAATGGTATCAAAGAAATGGTCATCACAGGTTAGTTTTTTGGTAAGTTGCATTGAAAGGATGTAATGTGTAGTACAATGTTATTTTTAAGGCGAGTTACTTTTGTTCACGCTCTGAACATTTGTTTAATGATGGAAAGATGTGTTTGATTAAATAAAATTCACCTGTGGTTAGGAGGCTGGGTCTGCAACTAGCTGACAGGAAAGCGTGGGGAGGAGCCAGGTGGAGAAGGTTTATAAGGAGGGCGAGGAGAAGCAATTCTTGGGAGACCCGAGGAAGTGAGCTAGGTGAGCTGCTTTCTGTTCAGCCTCTCTGGGAAGCAGGATTCAACCTCAACCTTTAAATGTTGACTTTTTTTTTCTAAAGTGGGACAGAGATTTAAATGTTTCCTTAGTAGCTTTGCAAGAGTTGGTTCCCGAGGGAACAGAATTCTCCCAGGCTTTGGCTCTTGAGGCCTAGCCACTGCTGGTGGCTGTGGAGTGGCAGTTGCTGATTGGAATAGCTGTAGCTTAAAAGGCAGCAACAACTAAATGAGAAAAACCACAGTAATGTCCAGAGATGCGTTAGACATTTGTACTGAATGTCTTGTCTAGAATAGTAAAGAACTGTTTTTCTGATACAGAGAGCAGGAGGGTGTGCTGGGTATAGATTAAACCACCTGAGATATTCCCTTACTTAGGAAATTATAGATAGGATCACCTAGTTTCTTAGATTTATGATGATCTAGTGCATCTAAATGTTGTATACTGGGTTATAATAACACGGGGCGAGGCACGGCATGAAACGATGATTTTTCTACCAGCAGCATGTATTTTTGAGGTTACCCCAAATTATCTGTAATCCCATTGATACCCATCTTACCTCCCTCCTATCAAGAGGTGAGGTTTATGGTATATGTCTTTGAATTTGGATGGCCGGGTAGGTACTTTAGCCAGCTGAAGATAATGCCAGCAAAAAACGTGCTGCTCCTTGGGGGTGGTCATTAACTGTGTTTGCCATCTTCCCTGGTTATCAGGAAAAAGTTTCTGTAATATGCTTACTTTTGCTATGTTCTCTCCAGAGCCAGCAAGCTATGAAAAACCAAAGTCACACGGAAAAATTTTTGGTGGTTTTTTTTTTTTTTTTTTTTTTGTCAACTTGGCACGAGCTAAAGTCATTTTGAGAGGGGGGTTTTCCTTGAGAAAATACCCCCACTGGGTTGGCCGATAGGCAAGAGTGTGGGGCATTTTCTTGATTAGTGATTGACGTTGCAGGGCCCAGCCCAGTGGGCATGGTGCCTATAGTCCTGGATAGGGTTCAGGAAAGCAGGCTGAGCAAATCAGAGAGTGCAAGCCAGTAGTGTTTTCTCCATGACCTCTGCTTAAGTTCCTGCCTCGAGTTGCTGCCCTGACCACCCTCAGTGACAGATTGTGAGGCAAAATAAACCCTTCCCTCCCCAGGCTGCCTTTGATCATGGTGTTCTTCTCTTATACCAACAGAAGCCCTGGGTGCTTGATCTCACAACCCCAGCTGATCTTTCCGAGGATAACGTCCACTGGTTGTGAGCCATTTGACGGAACCATCTTGGATGTCTGGCTCAACCCAGGTCGCAATCACTGACACCTTGCTTTTTGCATGAGTGCGCCCCTGAAATACACAGTCAGCAGAGCGTCCAGAGGGTGTGAAGGTAAGAACTTTGTTTCACTGAAATGGTTACTAGGTATAAAGATGAGTTACAGTTGGTTTTATAAAATATCTCAGTTGAAAGCTTTTCTTTGTTTTACTGAAATGGTTACTAGGTATAAAGATGAGTTACAATTGGTTTATAAAATATCTCAGTTGAAAGCTTTTCAAAATTGAGCTCTGAGAACTGAAGTAATACGCATTTTCCTTACTATAAGCTCCTCTGGATGAGGAAATAGGGTATTCAACAATGCATCCTCAGTATTCAGCTATACTCAATAGCTGTTTGTAAATTTTGTGACTGTTCCCTTCCACGTTGTATCCAACCCTATTTTCTTATTCACTGATATCCTTATTTGGCTATAGTTAACCTATTTTATGAACTGGATTAAGTATCTTCCCCTGTGATTGCTGAAGAGCGCAGTCTGATGAAAAAGTTTCAGCCCATTTAAAACCCTGATACACACCTAAGGGTTTAGGCCACACCTGCTTCATGCTGGGACAGCTCTGTGTATGATAGACAAGCACTCTATCAACTGAGCTATATCCTCAGTGCTCAAGCTTATGTTAAATATAATAACCAAAAAAGTATCTCTAATGAGTAAGGCTATAGGAGGAATGCTTCCTCTTCTATGACAAGGTTCTTAAAACTTCCAGGTGGAACCAGGGGAATGCCTGCTTCTGCATGTTACGATGTTATATGTGACCTACAGTGAACAGAGTATTCACAAGACAGAAAAACAACGGCAGAATAGAAGGGTTTGCCGAGTCTTAGCAGAAGTGACAACCCTGACAGCTCCCAGGCTTGATTTTCTGCCTTTCGTGTTTTGCCTTCCTGACCTTAGGTTGCATAAGGCACAACAGTGCAGTAAGTCCCTCCTCTCTACCCTGAGGATGGAGACAATAGTTCATATTGGACTAACCGAAACCAAAGAATCATGGCTAGTTATTAGACTCTAATGCCCCCGGAGATCTAGAATCATTTTTTTTTTTTTTTAAGGAAAAGATTTAAACAGACAACAGGTGTGTTTCCTTCACAACTCTAATCTTCTTGGAAACTTCAGGCAGTCCCTGCATTTTGGCATCTCTACTCAGTAAGTTTATTAACTGTTTACAGGTTTTATCAATTAACCCTTCTGTGTAGTACCTTCTATACTTTTCCACCTTTCATGAGATTTTTTTCTTTTGGGGGGGGGTCTTTTCAACATTTCTCATTTTCTTACCTTAATTTTTTTTTATTGAATATGCATGTGCAACTTCTCATAATTCCTGCCCTCTCACGCCTCACATTTGAAAAAAATCTTTTGTTTCTGTGTGTAAGTCAAGGCTGTCTTGGACCTCACTCTGCAGACCAAGCTGGCCTTGAACTCAGAGATCCACCTGCCTCTGCCTTCTGAGTGTCGGGTTTAAAGGCATAGGTCATTACTGCCCAGCTGAAAAATACATTTTAAAGATTTACTTTCCAACCCCCCCCATTTATGTGTTTATCTAGATAAGGGTACATTGTTTTTCTGTTGGTCTAGTGGCTGCACCTGAATACACTGATATTTGAACTACTGTCTGTGGCTCTCAGTCCGCCCAAGCTCCCAATCCCCTCTGCTCAGATGGCTGCTGGGTGTGGATTCTGGTCCCACAAGCACCAAATGGAGTTTTTAATTTTTTTATTTTACATATCGATCCCAGTTCCTCCTCCCTCCCTTCTTCCCTCTCTCCCTCCCTCTCTCCTTCCCTCCCTCTCTCCCTCCCTCCCTCTCTCCCTTCTTCCCTCCCTCCTTCCCTCCCTCCATTCTTTCCTCCCTCTCTTGCACCCTCACATGCACCCCGAACACCCTCACCTCCCATCCCACCCCCACTCCACATGTAGGGTGATGCCATCCAGGAGGGGTCATCTAAATCTTTCAAGTCTCTTGGAGTAGAGACTAGAACTTCTCTCCTGTCTCTAGGTTAAGGCAGTATTCCTCCATGGGGGATGTGCTCCCAAAGTCCTTTTGTGCACCAGGAATACATCCTGGTTCCACTGTGAGAGGTCCCTTAGACTGTTCAGGCCTTCTAACTGAGATCCATGTTCAGGGGGTCTGAGTCAGTCCCGTGCTGGATTCCCAGCTATCAGTCTGGGGGCCCATTAGCTCCTCCTTGTTCAGGTCAGCTGTCTCTATGTGTTTCTGCAGCCTGGTCTTGTCCTCTCCCTCTGCATCTGGATTCTATTTCGGCTCAGTGTTTAGTTGTGGGTGTTTCCTTCTTTTTCCAACAGATGATCTCATTATCAGGGAAGGGCATTTATGGTAACCTTTCCACTGTTGCTCAAATTGTTAGTTGGAGTCAGTCTTGTAGGTCTCTAGACATTTCTTTAGGTTCAGTTTTCTTTTCAGTCCTATAATGGCTCCGACTTTTATGTTCTCTCTCTCTCCCTCTCTCTCTCTCTCTTTCTCTCTCCTATTCCTCCTCTGACTCAATATTCCTAGTCCCACAGGCTTTCCTCTCTTCCCCTTATCATTCTTTTAGTTCTGTCTCCACTCACTGTCCCCCCCCCCCCACTCCTGTGAGGGATCTTATATGAATCTCTTAGAATCCTCCTACAATCCTAGTTCCTCTGGTGGTGTGAATTGTAGGCTGGTGATCCTTTGCTCTATGCCTAAAATCCATAGATGAGAGAGTCCATACCCTGTTCTCTTTTTGTGGCTGGGTTACCTCATTCAGGTTGGTTTCTTCAAGGTCCATCCACTTGCCTGCAAATTTCAAGATTCCATTGTTTTTTTTCCCACAGAGTAGTATTTCATCGTGTAGATGTGCCACATCTTCTTTATCCATTCTTCAGTTAAGGGGCATTTGGGTTGCTTCCAGGTTCTTGCTATTACAAATAATGCTGCTATGAACATAGTTGAGCAGATGTCTTTGTTGCATGGATGTGGATCATTTGGGTATATGCCTAAGAGTGGAATTGCCAGGTCCTGTGGTAAACTAATTCCCATTTTCCTGAGGAATCTCCATACTCCTCTCCAAAATGACTAAAAGTTTGCACTCCCACCAGCAGTGGAGGAGTGTTCCCCTCTCTCCATATCCTCTCCAGCATAGTTGTCATTGGTGTTTCTAATTTTAGCCATTCTGGCAGAAGTAGGATGGTATCTCAAAGTTTTTTTGATTTGCATTTCCCTGATGGCTAAGGATGTTGAGCACTTTCTTAAGTGTCTTTCATCCTATTTGTTTGAGAATTCGCTTAAGTTATGTACCCCATTTTTAAATAGTGTTATTTGGTGTTTTGTTGACTAGTTTCTTGAGTTGCCTTGTATATGTTGGAGATCAGCCCTATGTCAGATGTAGGATTGGTGAAAATCTTTTCCCAGTCTGTCGGCTGCCATTTGATCTTGTCAACTGTGTCCTTTGCCTTACAGAAGCTTCTCAGTTTGAGAAGGTCCCATTTATTAATTGTTGCTCTCAGAGTCTGTGCCCCTGGAGTTATGTTCAGGAAGTGGTCTCCTGTACCAATTTTTTTTAAGGGTATGTCCTACTTTGTCTTCTAAGAGGTTCAGTGGCTGGATTTATGTTGAGGTCTTTGATCCATTTGGGCTTGAGTTTTGTGCATGGCGATAGACATAGTACTATCTGCAGTCTTCTACACACCATCATCCAGTTGTGTCAGCACCATTTATTGAAGATGCTTTCCTCCTCCCATTGTATACTTTAAGCTCTTTTGTCAAAAATCAGGTGTTCATAGGTGTGCAAGTTAATAATCAGGATTTTGGATTCCATTCCATTGGTCTACCTGTCTATTTTTATGTCAGTACCAGGCTGTTTTAAGGACTATAGCTCATAGTAGAGCTTAAGTCGGGGATGGTGATGCCTCCTGAAGTTCTTCTATTGTACAGGTTTGTTTTGGCTATCCTGGGTCTTTTGTTTTTCCATATAAAGTTGATTATTATCCTTTCAAGGTCAGTGAAGAATTGTGCTGGGATTTTAATGGGGATTGCATTGAATATATAGATTGCTTTTGGCGATTGCCATTTTTACTATGTTTATGCTACCTAACCAAGAGCATGGGAGATCTTTCCATTTTCTGGTCTCTTCTTTATTTTCTTTCTTTAAGACACAAAGTTGTTATTATGTATGTCTTTCACTGGTTTGGTAAGTGTTACCCAAACATACTTTATGTTGCTTGTGGCTATTGTAAATGGTGATGTTTGTCCCATTTCTTGCTCAGCCCCATTGTCAACTGAATAAAGTAGGGCTACTGTTTTTTTGGAGTTTTTCTTGTATCCTGCTAGTTTGCTGAAGGTGTTTATCAGCTGTAGGAGTTCCCTGGTGGAGTTTTTTGGGTCTATGTAAATTATCATATCAACTGCAAATAGAGAAAGTTTGTTGTCTTCTTTTCCAGTTTGGATCTCCATGAACTCCTTTTGTTGTCTTATTGCTCTAGCTAGAACTTCAAGTACAATATTGAAGAGATATGGAGAGAGAGGGCAGCCTTGTCTTGTTTCTGATTTTAGAGGAATTGGCTTAAGTTTCTCTCCATTTGGTTTGATGTTGGCTGTTGGTTTCCTTTATATTGCTCTTATTATGTTTAGGTATGCTCCTGTTATCCCTGATCTCTCCAAGACCTTTATTATGAAAGGGTGTTGAATTTTGTTGAAGGCTTTTCCAGCATCTAGGGAGATGATCATGTGGTTTTCCATTTTCAGTTTGTTTATATGGTGGATCATGTTAATAGATTTTCCTATGTTAAACCATCCCTGCCACCCAAGGATGAAGCCTACTTGGTCATGGTCGATGAATTCTCTGATATATTCTTGAATTCGGTTTGCCAGTATTTTATTGAGTATGTTTGCATCAATGTTTATGAGGGCTATAGGTTTGTAGTTTTCTTTCTTAGTTATGTCATTGTTTGAATTGGGTACCAAGGTGATTGTGGCCTCGTAAAAAGAGTTTCTATTTTGTGGAACAATTTGAGGAGTATTGGTATGAGCTCTTTCTTGAATTTCTAGTAGAATTCTGCACTGCAGACATCCTGCCCTGGACTTTTTTCTTTGGTTGGAAGGCTTTTGATGACAGCTTCTATTTAGTTAGGAGTTATAGGTCTATTTAAGTTGTATGTTTGTTCTCAATTTAATTTTGGTAAGGGATAGTTATCCAGAAATTTGTCCATTTCCTTTGAGTTTTCAAATTTTGTGGAGTATAGTTTTCTGGATTTCCTCTGTGTCTGTTGTTATATCCCCTTTTTGTTTCTGCTTTTGTTAATTTGCATGTTATCTCTTTGCTTTTCCATGAGTTTGGATAAAGGTTTGCCCATCTTTGTTGATTTTCTCAAAAACCAACACTTTTTTGCCTTGATTTTTTTTTTTTTTTTGTCTTCTTTTCCTGGTTTCTACTTTATTGATTTCAGGCCTCAAATTGGTTATTTCCTGGCATCTACTCTCCAGGGTGAGCTTGCTTCTTTTGGTTCTAAGGCTTTCAGTGGTGCTGTTAATTCTCTAATGTGCTTATGCTCCATTTTCTTCATATGGACACATAATGAAATGAACTTCCCTTGTAACACTGCTTTCAAGGTGTCCTATAAGTTCAGGTATGTTGTTTCCTCATTCCCATTGAATTTTACAACGTCCTTAACTTCTTTATTTCTTCTTTAACCCAGGTATAATTGCTCATTGTTCAGGTTCCATGAGTTTGTAGGGTTTATGCAATTTGTGTTGTTGTTGAATTCCAACTTTAAATCACGGTGGTCTGATAAGATACAGGGGACTATTCCAAATTTTTTATGCATTGAGGTTTATTATGTTGCCTAGTATGTGGTCGACTTTAGAGAAGTTCCCTGTGGAGCAGAGAAGGTATATTTTGTGCTTGGATGGATGTTCTATAGATGTCTGTTAAATCCCATTGAGACATATATTTTGTTAGTTCTTTTGTTTCTTTAAGTTTCTGACTGGTGGTCCTGTCTAGCGCTGAGAGTGGTGTGTTGAAGTCTCCCACTATAAGTGTGTGAGGTTTTAGGTGAGCTTTGAGTTTTTGTAGTATTTCTTTTATGAATGTGGGTGCCTTTATATTTGGGTCATAGATGTTCAGAATCGAGACTTTGTGCAGATGGATTTCTCCTGTGCTGAATATGAAATGACCATCTTCATCTCTTTTGATTAATTTTGATTTGAAGTCTAACTTGTTAGATATTAGGATAGCCCCCCCCCTTGCATGCTGGGTCTATTTGGTGTTCTGTATGCTTCTTATACTTTCATGGGCATGTCCTTCTTCAGATTGGGAAAGTTTTCCTCAATGATTTTGTTGAATATGTTTTATGCACCTTTGACCTGAGCTTCTTTGCCTTCCTCTATGCCTATTTTTCTTAGGTTTGGCCTTTTCACAGTGTCCCACATTTCCTGGATGTTTTGTGTTAAGGATTAGTTGTATTTATAATTTTCTTTGGTCGATGAATCTATTTCCTCTAGTTTATGTTTAGTGCCTGTGATTCTCTCTCCCATCTCTTGTATTCTGTTGGTTATGCTTACGTCTGTATTCCCGATCGTTTACCCAGTTTTTCTATTTCTAGCATTCCTTCAGTTTGTGTTTTCTTTATTGTGTCTATTTCAGGCTTCAAGTCTTGAACCGTTTCCTTCATGTGTTTGCTTTTTCTTGGCTTTCCTTACTTTTAAGAAATTTGTTCATTTCTTCCAATTTTTTGTTTGTTTTTTTCTTCCATTTCTTTAAGGGATTTTCTGACATCATCTTCGAGGGCCTCTATCATTTTTATGATGATATTTTTTAAGACATTCTCTTCTGCTTCATCTGCTTTGGGGTATTAAGGTCTAGTTGGTGTAGAGTCCCTAGATTCTGGTGGTGTTTTGTTTGTCTTTCTATTGTTAGGTGTTTTCTTGTATTACTATCTTCCCATGGCTTCTTCCAGTGGGTTCAGGTGGGGTCTCTCTCTATGGTACTCCCCAGGTGGACTCAGGTGTGTCAGAAGTTTGATGTCTGTAGCTCTATGAGGTCTCTCCTCAGACAGCTGCCCTGCGGTGGGGGTCAAATATCAGGCTCCAGCAGAAGACCAGCGATGGGGGTCAAAGATACCAAAGGCTGGGACTCAGGATGTTCTGTGCTTCAATAGGGGGATGTAGCCTGGGCCTGGCACTCTATAGCCTAGGCCTCTTTAGCAGAGGCCAGGTGATGGTGGTCAAGGATCCATTCCCCAGGAACTCGGGATTGCCCCTAGCAGATAGGTGGATCTCTGGTAGGGCCCAGAACTCCAGTAGAGGACTAGAGGTAGGGGGTCAGAGGCCAGGCAGTTGGGGATTCCAGGTGGTTCTAGCATGGATAGGCAGGTCTAGTGTGCTCAGAACAGCTCCAGGAAGTTCCTGAAGATGGCAGTATTGTTGGCTCCACCCTCTGTCCCAGTGCTCAACCAGAGAGGTGGGACAGTGCACAGGGTAGAGCACAGGGAACAGGGAGGGGAGGTTTTTGGTGGGGGTGGGTGGGTGTGTATCAGAGCACCAGGAGAACTCTAGCTGGGGGATAGGACACAGTGGGAGTGAGGTCCGTGCACAATCCAGGGAGTCCCCAGGGAAGGTGTGGGGGATTCAATCTGAATTGGTGGCAGACTCACCTCTAGCAGAGGCCTGGTCCCTAATGTAGTTTTAAATTAAGTCTCTATCATTCTATTTACCAATAAAGACTTAGGAGTCAGGTGTCCCGGTGAAAATGTGGTGGATCAGAGAAGCCGAGAAGGAACCAGCTGACCTTCCCTTTTGGCTGGATACCCAGCAAGAGAATGTGTCTCCAGCCATTCCAAATCAAAATGACGGGCACCCCAAGTCCCTTCTGACTTCTAAATCCATCTTCCTGGATCCTCTGTACTCTATGGCTAATTCCTGTCAACTAGTTGCTGGATGATCTCCCCCATCCAAGGTTGATCTTATTAACACAGACTTGGTTTCACAGTGCAATCCAATACCCTGCATGTCATGGGTGTGTTGGGTGCCCATGGAGGCCACCAGAGGTTGTCTGGTCCCCTGGATCTACAATTACAGGGACTTGTTACCTGACTAGTGGGTGCTAGGGACTGAACCTGGGTCCTCTGGGAAGCAAGAAGCAAAGAAGCAGACCAAAGTGCTTAGTCTGCCATCTGTTTGCTTGACGAAGCCAGTCCAAATCTCTCAGCCTTCTACAGGGGTCCTTTTCTGTTTCCACTTGAGAAGTTGAAAATACATTTTTTACTTTATTATTTCATTTTTTCTTTTTATTTTACATTTGGATCCCATTTTCCTCTCCCTTCCCCCCTCCCTCTCTTTACCTCTCTCCCACCCACATGCAACTCGACCACCCTTCCCTCTCACCTCCCTCCCACTCCCCATGTAGGGTGATGCCCTCCAGGAGGGGTCATCTAAATCTGTCAACTCCTTTGGAGTAGGGACTAAGACTTCTCTCCTGTCTCTGGGGTAAGGGAGTATCCCTCCATGCGGGATGTGCAAGCAAAGTCTTTTTGTGTACTAGGAATATATCCTGATTCTACTTTATGAGGATCCTTAGACTGCTCGATCCTTCTGGCTGAGACCCATGTTCAAGGGTCTCAGTCAGTCCCATGCTGGGTTCCCAGCTATCTCTCTGGGGGCCTGTTAGCTCCTCCTTGTTCAGGTCATCTCTGTGGGTTTCTGTAGCCTGGTCTTGTCCTCCTTCTCTACATCTGGATTCTACTTCGGCTCAGTATTTAGTTGTGGTTGTTTGCTTCTGTTTCCAACAGGTACTAGATGAGGGCTCCATGATGGTGGATAAGTTAGTCGTTGATCTCATTATCAGGGAAGGGCACTCATGGTAGCCTTTCCACCGTTGCTCAAATTGTTAGTTGGGGTCAGTCTTGTAGGTCTCTAGACATTTCTTTAGGTTCAGTTTTCTCTTCAATCCTATAATAGCTCCTTCTTATGTTCTCTCTCTCCTTGATCCTCTTCCTGTTCTCTCCTCGATTCCTCCCCTGACTCCATCTTCCTAGTCCCAATGCTTTCCTCTCCTCCCATTCTCTTTCTTCTAGTTCTCTCTCCATTCAACCACCCCTGCCCGCTTCCCATTGCTAAGAAGATCTTGTCCCTTTCCCATTCTGTGATGGGACCTTTTTTTAATCTCTTAGCATCTGCCTTGTATCCTAGTTCCTCTGGTTCTGGGAATTGTAGGCTGGTGATCCTTTGCTCTGTGCCTAAAATCCATAGATGAGAGAGTCCATATCCTGTTCTCTTTTTGTGACTGGGTTACCTCATTCAGGTTGGTTTCTTAAAGTTACATCCACTTGGCTGCAAATTTTAAGATTCCATTTTTTATTTCTGCAGACTAATATTCCATTGTGTAGATGTGTCACATCTTCTTTATCCATTCTTAATCGAGGGGCATCTAGGTTGCTTCTAGGTTCTTGCTATTACAAATAATGCTGCTATGAACATAGTTGAGCACATGTCTTTGTTGCAATGATGTGGATCATTTGGGTATAGGCCTAAGAGGGGTATTGCCAGGTTCTATAGTAAACTGATTCCCATTTTCCTGGGAACCTCCATACTCTTCTCCAAAATGGCTGTATGAGTTTGCACTCCCACCAGCAGTGGAGGAGTGTTCCCCTTTCTCCACATCCTCTCCAGCAAAGTTGTCATTGGTGTTTATAATTTTAGCTATTCTTGCAGGAGTAAGATGGTATCTCAAAGTTGTTTTGATTTGCATTTCCCTGATGTCTAAGGATGTGGAGCATTTTCTTAAGTGTCTTTCAGCCTTTTTGATTTCCTCTATTGAGAATTCTTTCTTCAGTTCTGTACCCCATTTTTTAATAGGGTTCTTTGGTGTTTTGTTGACTAGTTTCTTGAGTTCTTTGTATATTTTGGAGATCAGCCATCTGTCAGATGTAGGATTGGTGGAAATCGTATCCCAGTCTGTGGGCTGCCGTTTGGTCTTGTCCACTGTGTCCTTTCCCTTAGAGAAGTTCTATGTTTGAGGAGGTCCCATTTATTAATTGTTGATCTCAGTGTCTGTGTTACTAGAGTTATGTTCAGGAAGAGGTCTCCTGTACCAGCTTGTTCAAGGGTACCTCCCACTTTCTTGTCTAAGAGGTTCAGTGTAGCTGGATTTATGCTGAAGTTTTTAATCCATTTGGACTTGAGTTTTGAGAGTGGCGATAGACATAGGTCTATTACAGTCTTCTACACACCATCATGCAATTGTGCCAGCACCATTTGTTGAAGATGCTTTCCTCCCCCCATTGCATACTTTCAGCTGTTTTGTCAAAAATCAGGTGATTTTAGGTGTGTGGGTTAATATCAGGGTATTTGATTTTATTCCATGGGTCTACTTGTCTATTTTTGTGCCAATACCAGGCTGTTTTCAGGACTATAGCTCTGTAGTAGAGCTTAAAGTCGGGGACAGTGATGCCTCCTGAAGTTCCTCTATTGTACATGATTGTTTTGGCTATCCTGGGTCTTTTGTCTTTCCATATAAAGTTGATTATAATCCTTTCAAGGTCAGTGAAGAATTGTGCTGGGATTATAATAGGGATTGCGTTGAATGTATAGATTGTTTTGGCAAGATTGACATTTGTACTATGTTTATCCTACCTATCCAAGAGTGTGGGATATCTTTCCATTTTCTGGTATCTCTTTATTTCTTTAAAGACACAAAGTTCTTATTATATAGGTTTTTCACTTTTTTTGGTAAGCGTTACCCCAAGATACTTTATGTTGTTTGTGGGTGATGTTTCTCTGATTTTTTTTTTCCTCAGCCCCTTTGTTGTCTGTATATCGTAGGCCTACTGATTTTTTTTTTTTTTAGTTTATCTTGTATCATGTAGTTTGCTGAAGGTGGTTATCAGCTATAGGAGTTCCCTGGTAGAATTATTTTGGGTTGCTCATGTAAACTATCATATCATCTGGAAATAGAGAAAGTTTGTCTTCTTTTCCAATTTGGATCCCCATGAACTCCTTTTGTTGTCCTATAGCTCTAGCTAGAACTTGAAGTACAATATTGAAGAGATATGGAGAGAGAGGGCAGCCTTGTGTTGTTCCTGATTGCAGAGGAATTGCCTTAAGCTTCATTTCATTCATGTTGATGTTGGCTGTAGGTATCCTGTGTATTGCTCTTATTATATTTAGGTATGTTCTATTATCCCTGATCTCTCCAAGACCTTTATCATGAAAGGGTGTTGAATTTTGTCGAACGCTTTTCCAGCATCTAAGGAGATGATCATGTGGTTTTTCTTTTTCAGTTTATATGGTGGGTCATGTTGATAGTTTTTCATATGTTAAACCATCCCTGCAACCCAAGGATGAAGCCTACTTGCTCATGATGGATGATTTCTCTGATGTTTTTTGGAATCAGTTTGCCAGTATTTTATTGAGTATTTTCATCACTGTTCATGAGGGATATTGGTCTATAGTTTTCTTTCTTTGTTGTGTCTTTGATTCCAGGGTGATTTTAGCCCAGTAAAAAGAGTTTGATAATGAACCTTCTGTTTCTATTGTGTGGAACCATTTGAGGAGTATTGATATGAGCTCTTCCTTGTATTTCTGGTAGAATTCTGCACTCAAGCCATCTTGTCCTGAGGTTTTTTTTTTGGTTGGAAGACTTTTGATGACTGTTTCTATTTCATTAGCAGTTATAGGTCTGTTTAAGTTGTTTGTCTGTTCTTGATTTAATTTTGGTAAGTGATAGTTATCCAGAAATTTGTACATTTCCATTGAATTGTCAAATTTTGTGGTTACAGGTTTTCCAAGTATGACCTGAAAATTGTCTGGATTTCTTTTGTGTCTGTTGTGATATTCCCCTTTTCATTTCTGATTTTATTAATTTTCATGGTCTCTCTGTTTTTGGTTAGTTTGGATAAAGGTATGTGTATCTTGTTGATTTTCATCAAAATGTCATCTCTTTATTGCCTTGATTTTTTTTTTTTTTTGTATTGTTTTCCTGGTTTCTACTTTTTTGTCTTCCTCCCTCAAATGGATTATTTCCTGGCGTCTACTCCGGGGTGAATTTGCTTTTTTTGTTATAAGGCTTTCAGTTGTGCTGTTAATTCTCTAATGTGATTGTGCTCCATTTTCTTCATATGAACATTTAATGCAATGAACTTCCCTTGTAACACTGCTTTCAAGGTGTCTCATAAGTTCGGGTATGCTCTGTCCTCATTCTCATTGCATTTTAGAAAGTCCTTAATTTCTTCTTTGACCCAGGTATGGTGCAATTGCGCATTGTTCAGTTTCTATGAGTTTGTAGGGATTCTGCCATTTGGATTGTTGTTGAATTTCAATTTTAAAGTGTGGTAGTCTGATAAGATATAGGAGACTATTCCAATATTTTTGTATCTGTTGAGGTTTGTTATGTTGCCTAGTATGTGGTTGATTTTAGAGAAGGTTCCATGTGTTTGGATGGAATGTTCTATAGGTGTCTGTTAAACCCAATAGAGACACAACTCTTGTTAGTTATTTGTTTCTTTGTTAAGTTTCTGACTGGTGGTCTTGCCTAGTGGTGAGAGTGGAGTGCTGAAGTCTTCCACTATAACTGTGTGAGGTTTTATGTGAGCTTTGAGTTTTAGTAGGGTTCTTTTATGAATGTGGATGCCTTTGTATTTGGGGCATAGATGTTCAGAATTGAGACATTGTGCTGATGGATTTCTCCTGTGATGAATATGAAATGACTACCTTCATCTATTTTGATTAATTTTGGTTTGATATCTAACTTGTTAGATATTAGGATAGCCACACCTGCTTGCTTCTTGAGTCCATTTGATTGGAAGATCTTTTCCCAGTCCTTTATCTAGACATAATGTCTCTCTTTTAAGCTTAGATGTGTTTCTTGTCTGCAGCAGAAGGATGGATTTTGTCTTCGTATCCATTCTGTTAGCCTGTTTCTTTTTATCAGCGAGTTAAGACCATTAATGTTGAGGGAGAGTAAGGACCATTGATTGTTGATGCTTGTTTGTTTTAGATTTATTGTTGGCAGTGGTATTGTGAATATATTTGTCCTGCTTTACCCTTGGGTTCTGTTGAATTGGGATTATCTATTGCCTATGTCTTTGTGAGAGTAGTTAACTTCCTTGGGTTGGAATTTTCCTTCCCGAAGTTTCTGTAAGGCTGGATTTGTAGATACGTATTCTGAAAATCTGGATTTGTCATTAATTATCTTGTTTTCTCCATCTATAGCGATTGAAAGTTTTGCTGAGTATAGTAGCCTGGGCTGGCATCCGTGGACTTTCAATACTTGTAGGACATCTATCTAGGACCTTCTGGCCTTTAGAGCTTCCATAGAGAAATCAGGTGATAGGTCTGCTTTTATGTGTTACCTGGCCCCTTTCCCTGGCTGCTCTTACTATTCTTTCTTTATTCTGTATGTTAGGTGTTGATTATTATTTGTGAGGAGTCTTTTTTCTTTGGTCCAGTCTATTTAGTGTTCGGTATGCTTCTTATACTTTCATGGGCATGACATTCTTCAGATTGGGAAAGTTTTCCTCGATGATTTTGTGGAATGTTTTCTTCACCTTTGAGCTGTGCTTCTTTGCCTTTCTCTATGCCTGTTAAAGGTTTGGCCTTTTTACAGTGTCCCACATTTCCTGGATGTTTTATGTTAAGGATTAGTTGGATTTATGATTTTCTTTGGTCGATGAATCTATTTCCTCTAGTTTATCTTCAGCACCTGTGATTCTCTCTCCCATCTCTTGTGTTCTGTTGGTTATGCTTGTGTCTGTAGTTCCCCATTGTTTGCCCAGTTTTTCTATTTGCAGCATACCTTCAGTTTGTTTTTTCTTTATTGTCTCTATTTCAGGGTTCAAGTCTTCAACATTTTCCTTCACCTGTTTGTTTTTTCTTTGGCTTTCTGTACTTTCTTTAAGAATTTTTTTTTTATTTCTTCCAATTTTTTGTGTTTTTTCTTCCATTTCTTTAAGGGATATTCTCACATTGTCTTTGGAGACCTCTATCATTTTTATGATGATAATTTTTAAGTCATTCTCTTCTGCTTCATGTGCTTTGGGGTGTTCAGGTCTAGTTGGTGTAGAGTCCCTAAATTCTGGTAGTGTTATGCTTGTCTTTCTATTGCTACATGTTTTCTTGTATTGCCATCTTCCCATCCCTTCTAACAGTAGGTGATGGTGGGTTTCTCTCTCTCTCTCTCTCTCTCTCTCTCTCTCTGGTACTCCCCAGGTGGGCTTAGGTGGGTCAGAATTTTGATGTCTGTATCTCCGGGTGGTCCAAGGTCTTTATGAGGTCTCTCCTCAGGCAGGAGCCCAGTGATGGGTGTTATAGATCAGACTCCAGATGTAGACTGGCCATGGAGGTCAAAGATCTGGAAGGGTGGGACTCGGGATGTTCCGGAGCAATTTGGCAGATCTAGCCAGGCTCTGGCACTCTCCAGGTGAGACCTCTTTAGCAGAGGCCCAGTGATGGGGGTCAAGGATCCAGCCCACAGGGACTCAGGATGGCTCCGAGGGATACGCTGATCTCTGGGAGGGGCCTGGAACTCCAGTAGAGGACCAGTGGTGGGGTTCCGAGGCCAGACAGATGGTGATTCCGTGTGGCCCAGAGTGGATAGGCAGGTCTAGTGTCTCAGAACAGCTCAAGGAAGTTCCCTGAATGTGGCAGTATTGTTGGCTCCACCCAGTGCTCAACCAGAGTGGTAGAACAGTGGGCAGGGTAGGGCACAAGTAGGGGCAGGGCAGGCTCTTGGTATGGGTGTAGGAGCATGTTTATCAGAGCACCAGGAGGGCTCTCACTGGAGACAGGACAGAGGGAGAGCGAGATCTTGGACCAATTGAGCCATATCCCAGGGAAGGGTGTGGGGGTGATTCAACCTGAATTGGTCCCAGACTCACCTCTAGCCTGGCCCCAAATGTAGTTTTAAATTAAGTCTCTATCATTCTATTTACCAGTAAAGACTTAGGAGTCAGATGTCCCAGTGAAAAAGTGCTGATTCAGAGAAGCCAAGAAGCAATCAGCTGACCTTCCCTTTTGGCTGGAGACCCAGCAAGAGAATGTGTCTCCAGCCATTCCAAACCAAAAAGACAGACACCCCAAGTCTCTCCTGACTCCTGTGTGTATTTCTAAATCCATCTTCCTGGATCCACTGTGCTCTATGGCTAATTCCTGTCAACTAGTTGCTGGATGATCTCCCCCATCCAAGGTTGATCTTATTAACACAGACTCGGGTTTCACAGTGCAATCCAAAATCCTGCACATCATGGGTGTGTTGAGTGCCCATGGAGGCCACCAGAGGTTGTCAGGTCCTCTGGATCTACAATTACAGGCAATTGTTACCTGACTAGTGGGTGCTGGGGGACTGAACCTGGGTCCTCTGGGAAGCAAGAAGCAAAGAAGCAGACCAAACTGCTGAGCCAGGCATCTCTTTGTTTGACGAAGCCAGACCAAATTTCTCAGCCTTCCACAGGTGTCTTTTCTGTTCCACTCTGAGAAGTTGAAAATATTGTTTTTATTATATTTTTTTAACTTTCATTTTACATATCCATTTCGGTTCCCTTTCCCTCCCTCACTCCCTCCCTCTCTCTCTGCCACTCTCTCATGCACTCTGACCACCCTCCCCTCCTAACTCCCCCCCCCCCCACTCCACATGTAGGATGATGCCTTCCAGGAGGGATCATCTAAATATGTAAAGTCTTTTGGAGAAGGGACTTCTCTCCTATCTCTAGGTTAAGGCAGTGTCCCTCCATGGGGAAATGTGTCCGCAAGGTCCTTTTATGCACCAGGAATACACACGGTTGAGGTCCCTTAGACTGCTCAGTCCTTCTAGCTGAGACACATGTTCAGGGGGTCTGAGTCAGTCCCATACTGGGTTCCCAGCTATCTCTCTGGGGGCCCGTTAGCTCCTCTTTTATCAGGTCATCTGTCTCTATGTGTTTCTGCAGCCTGGTGTTGTCTTCTGTCTCTGTATTTGGATTCTAGTTCAGCTCAGTATTTAGTTGTGGGTGTTTGCTTCTGTTTCCAACAGGTATTAGATGAGGGCTCCACAGGATTCTATTGTTTTTTTCCCGCAGAGTAGTATTCCATTGTGTAGATGTGCCATCTTCAGTTTTTTTTTTATCCATTCTTCAGTTGAGGACCATCTAGGTTGCTTTCAGGTTCTTGCTATTACAAATAATGTTGCTATGAACATTGTTGAGCACATGTTTCTGTTGCATGGATGTGGATCATTTGGGTATATGCCTAAGAGGAGGATTGATGGTTCCTGTGGTTGACTGATTCCCATTTTCCTGAGGAACTGTCATATTGATCTCCAAAATGGCTGTACGAGTTTGCACTCCCACCAGCAGTGGAGGAGTGTTCCCCTTTCTCCACATCTTCTCCAGCATAAGTTGTCATTGGTGTTTCTAATTTTAGCCATTCTGGCAGGAGTAAGATGGTATCTCAAAGTTGTTTTGATTTGCATTTCCCTGATAGCTAAAAATGTTGAGCACTTTCTGTAATGCCCGCTCTATGATCTGTTCTATGAATCAGGCGAAGGGCTAGTGATTGAAATAAAGAGACAAGACAGTGTCAGAATGCTGCATGCTGTTTCTTGAGGGGATTGATCGGGCTTAAATACTGACTCACAGCACAGTGGAAAATTTCAGGAATTTTAGGCTTAGCTCCTCCTTATGAGGTGTGTGTTATCAAAACAGGAAGTGTACCAACAAGTTTGTAGAAAGGAGTTCCAGCCAACAGCTTCAGGCTTGGTCAAGGTGCCTCAGGAGTCCATGCAGGACCCTATAGGTGCCCATTTCTTTTAATATAA
Source organism: Phodopus roborovskii (assembly GCF_943737965.1). Lineage (NCBI taxonomy): Eukaryota > Metazoa > Chordata > Mammalia > Rodentia > Cricetidae > Phodopus > Phodopus roborovskii. Next base: position 751,283 of record NW_026126611.1, on the reverse strand, counting down.
ACTAACACCTGTCTTAAGTGTCAGAGGACATCAGCATAATCCTTACCCATCATTGGAGAGGTCACCTTGGCCTGTAAACCCCTGTCTTAGGTTGGATATTTGACCCCCCCCCCCTTGCTTATCTGTCTCTGGTGAATAGTCAGCCACACGTGGGCAGTGGCATTTTCTCTTGAGCCAAAGAGAGAAGAATCTGTCTTGTTTGAAATTTGGCCTGGGCCTGTCTAATGCTGTGGCAAAATAGCACCAACTGCAAGGGCTATGACCCCCCCCCCCCCAGTAATGTGCTTGCAAGTTGAAGTCCTTGTAAAAGGTCTTCTGGCAGGTGGTACTCAGGTTTCATTGATGTTAATGGTCTGCATGGCTAAAGCATGTGTACACGTTAAAAACTGATTACTCCAGTATTCCTGGAGAAAAATGATGCATTGACAGATATATGTGTGAAAGACAGAGAATAAGAAGTCATAGGAGCCTCTCACGAAAAATTCAACTGTTCATATAGGAGGCTAGTTTATAGATTGAGTTTAAAAAATGCCAGTTTGTACTAGATAATCAAGTGTGTTAAGCCTCCAGCCAAATCACCTGATAGTTGATCCACTGTACTTACAGTATTTACAGATTGTGAGAGGGCTATCCTAAAACTGTTGGCTTCAGTGGCGGAGGCGGCACTGGCAGCCGTGATCCGGAAATCTCCTTTTCCTCTCTACTGCACACCTGGGGTACATGGGCTAAGATAGCTGTTTCTTCATATGTCCAGAAGCTAACCAGTCACCAGACCTGCTGAGAACAATTGAAACTTTTCTCCAAAATTAGTAGCATTGGTTACAACAAAAAGAAGGGAACCAGAATACAAGTGCCTGAGATGAAGGTGAAATTCTTGTCCTTTGGATCAAAGTGTAAATGTATAGCCACTTGATCCAAAGTATAATTAGTGGTCAGGAAAAAGGGCCACATACAGCTACTAGACCCGCAGGTATCATAATGGGTAGGTTCTTGATGAAGGCCCATCGGACCTTCTTTCTGGCTGCTACAATCACGGCCCCTCCTCCTATGGTGAATCAGATGCTCAGGCACCCAAACAGGGTTATCTGCATCTTGTGGAAAGACACAAACTGACCCTTGGGCCCATACTAGAACTGGGTCAGGGCCACCATTGTCCGGTAGTGTTATTCTTCCATATAACTGAGCCATAGTCAGATGACCAAGGGCACCAAAGCCTATCGGCCTCAGATCGAGCAGTACCATCAATAGTTAAAAAATTCAAAATATAAAGGACAAGAGAAAGGTGATTATGAAGAGACCCTGTAAACTCCCTCTTTTTTGTTTCATGAGGATAGGCTTTAATTATGTGATGTGCATGCTCCACCATGGCCTGACCCTGAGGATTGTAAGGGATGCCTGTCTTATGTGAGATAAAAAATTTTTCTTGCAAAATGAGTTGAAGCAGGGCCATTATCAGTTTTTAATTGTCTGGGTATTCCCATATAAGGCTTGTAAACAATGGCTCTTAACATCCTTAAGCCTTTCTCCAGTATGGGTAGAGGAAAATATGAGATGAGAATTGGTATCCACAGATACATGAACAAATTGTAGCCAAAGGAAGTAACATGGGTAACATCCATCTGCCAGCTATCATTAGGCATGACAGCCCAGGGGTTAACTCCAAGGTGTGGAACAGGTAAGAACTGTGCACATAGGGGACAGTTGGTAACTATATTAATAGCTTGGTCTCTAGTAATTTTAAAATGTAATTAAAGTGACCCTGCATATGAACTGTATGAGCTTTGCAGGCTGCTTCATAACCAGACTCTCTCATCATTATAATGGCACTATTTTTTTTTTTTTTTATTATTTTTAAAATCAGCAGTGGCATTTCCTTCACTCAAAGGGCCGGGCAAATCAGAGTGCGCTTGGAGATGCCCTACAATAATTGGATGAGAGTGCCTCCATATTAGGCTTTGTATGGCTAGTAAATGTTCCTGTACATGAGAGACTGGAGCTGTATAAGCAGCAGTTTCTAAGGGAGCCAATATATGGTACACATATTTACTGTCAGTGAATCAGTTAAGTGGCTCATCAGAAAAATGTTGATGGGCTAATTGTACTGCAGCTAGTTCAGCAATTGTGCAGATTTCTCTTTAAGTGTAGAGTGTTTAATAGTGGGAAAGGAAACAAACACTGCACAACCATTTGAAGAGCTGTCTGTAAATAAATTACGGGTCCCCCTCAAAGGATTTTGGGAAATAATCTTGGGGAAACACACGGTGCGATATTTTAAAAAATGAGCTAACTTACTGGAAGGAAAATGACTATCAAAGCGGCAGGGTGGAGAACACAAGAAATATGCCCAATCCTCACCAAACTGTTGAAGCCATTGCATCTGTTGTTGAGTATAGGGAGTAACAATTACATCCGGGATCTTGCCAAAAACTTGAAGACTCATTTTGTATGCCTTTTGACTAATACAAAGCATTGCCTGGGGATAAGATCTAACTGTCTTTCCTGAGGATGCATGTTCATGCACCCATAATATAAGACCAGTTTGCCAAAACACCACGGTAGGGTAATACAATGAAGCAAAAACTAGAAACATCAAGTTTTGAGAATAGTCAATATAATTTAAATGTACAGATTGGAGGCATTCTCGCACAGCAGGTGTTAAGGTACACAGAGAAGTGGGATCAGAATCTCCTTGTAAAATATCAAATAAGGGTCTAAGCTGCCCAGTGGTTATGGCCTAACTAGATGGAACGCAATTTAGATCTCCCAAAAATTTTTGAAAATCATTAAGGGTGGTCAGTCTATCCAGCCTTAGAGTAATCTTTTGAGGACGGATACCAGAATATAACAATTGATGACTCAGGTATAGACAGGGAAATTCTTGCTGCACCTTTTCTGGGGCTATACTTAAGCCAGCTAGTTGAAGATTATGTTGCAATTGCTTGGGATCTGGGCCAGCTAAAAGAATATCATCCATATAATGTATAATATACAGGGATTGAAATGTCTCTCTAATGGGGGCAATGGCCAAAGATACATACATTTGTCAAATAGTGGGACTACTGGCCATTCCTTGAGGCAATACCACCCATTGATATATCTTATAGGGCTTTTTAAAATTAATAGAAGGAGTGCTAAATAAATGCAAATCGCTAACTATTCTGAGGATGCAAGGGAATGCTAATAAAGCAATCCTTTAGGTCTATAAGTAATAAATGATAGCCTTGAGGAATACCCAGAGGGGGAAGTAAGCCAGTTTGTAGTGTTCCCATAATTTGTGTACAATCATTAACAGCTCAGAGATCTTTTAGGTGTCTCTACTTTCCTGTTTTTTTTCTTTATAACAGGGCCATTGCTCCACCCATACTGGGTTATCAGTTTTCCTGATAATAGGAATGGGAACAGGCTTCACAGCAATAGCCCCTAAGGAAAATTTCCCAACCCAGAGTGATCTCCGACTCTTTTGATAATTAAATTTTTGGATGCAACAGACTGAGGGTCACCTTGTAGGAATTCACCCAGTCCTCTTCCTTGTACATAATCTTGGTCAGCCAGCATATTTTTAACATGCTCAGTAGTAAGGTCCACTCCCATGGCCTGAAGCACATCTCTTCTCCAAAGATTAACAGGGATATGACTTAACACAAAAGTTGAAAAAGACTTGTATGTCCGTCATCATCCGGCCATTTTAGAAACTGAGTACTACATTCTGGAGCCACAACAGTTCCCACTCCTTGTAAAAGAGTGGAGGCTGGCCGAAGAGGCCATGCTTGTGGCCAATGTTTCTTTGCTTTTACTGAGTCAACTCTACCTTGTATGGTAAGGGTGAGCATGGGGCGCTGTTCAAGACTTGATACCCAAAAAGCACCCATGGAGCCTGTGGGCCCAAAACCAGCAGATCCCCTGATGTCCTTTAAAAAGGGATTGTTGGTTTTGAACATAGGGAGAAGAACCAATTGTGCTAGTCGAGGCCCTGTGGTATCATTAATACCCCCATTTCTGCCCTAACCATGATTTTTATTTCTCCTTGAAAATCAGAATCTACCATGCCTGGAATAACTCTAATTCCTTTTAACAGGGCACTACTGCATCTTAACAATAGCCATATTGCTCCCGGGGAAGAGGCCCAAAGACTTCTGTGCTTAAGGCTTGAGTGCACATTTGTGGTGTTAATAATATTACTCAGGTGGTGGAACAGATTTCCAGTCCTGCGCTTCCTGGGGTACCTCTGATAAGTTCCTGGACATAAAGGTGTTTCTCTGAGGGATCATCTGTACTGGGCGGGTTACAGGTGTATCCATTGCCCTGTACACCTGGGCTTGAGGTGCCCGAGGCTGGCCCCGCTTCCAGTTTCCCTGAGCCGGTAAAGGAGTACCAAGGGCAATTTTGTTTTTGACCTACATTCCTTGCTCCAATGGTGACCCTTACTGCAATGGGGGAATGCCCCTGCCTAGGATTCAATTGCGTAGTCACACTCTGTGGGGGTAGTTCCTTTTGAAATATCCTGGTTGTCCACATCCAAAGCAAGTCTTTGGCCTGGCTCCTCCATTGTACCCACCTCTTTTCATAACTGATGCTAGAAACTGGCCCATAATATGATGACCATCTATGTCCTGACATATGCCGATATAGTCATTAAGACTTTTGGCCATATGGGTACATAGAGCCTCTTTACAATACTTGTTTGTAATTTTGAATATCAATTGTTTAATTATAGGCATGACATTTTCAACATCACCAAAAATGTGACCAGCCAGTGTGGTCTGCAAGTTCTGAATAGGGCTCCGACAGTCCCTGCAATAACTTAGATAGTAGATCCCCTGCAGCCTTATTAGGCAGGGCTTTCCAAGCTGTAGTAGCAGCAATAGTAATTTGTGCATAGACCGCTGGGTCAAAAAGAATTTGAGCTGCAAGGGTAGGATATTGCCCAGCACCCATGAGCATATCTAAATTCCTTGGAGGAAATCTGGCAGCAGCATTGCATTGGGTGGTTTCCTTGCCAAATTCTTAAAATTCACCTCTCAGAGCAAATAGTCACCCACACTCAGCGCAGCTCTACAGAGCTGCATCCATTAACTAGGGGTGCAATTTAATGCTGAAAAGACTCAAAAATTGTCTGAGTAAAAGGGGCATGGGGCTCATAAATAGTGACAGCCTCTTTAAGCTGTTTTATATATAAGCTGGGTATAGTAGCCTGGGCTGGCATCCATGGAGTCTTAGTACTTGTAGAACATCTATCCAGGACCTTCTGGCCTTGAGAATTTCCATGGAGAAGTTAGGTTAATTTTGATAGGTCTGCCTTTAGATGTTACCTGGCCTTTTTCCCTCACTGCTCTTCATATTCTTTCTGTATTCTCTGTGTTAGGTGTTTTGATTATTATATGTTGAGGGGTCTTTTTTCTTTTGTCCAGTCTATTTAATGTTCGGTATGCTTCTTGTACTTTCATGGGCATGCCCTTCTTCACATTGGGAAAGTTTTCCTCCATGATTTTGTTGAATATATTTTCTGCCTTTATTTGTAGGTTTGGCCTTTTCACGGTGTCCCACATTTTTTGGATGTTTTGTGTTAAGGATTAGTTGGATTTATGATTTTCTTTGGTACATGAATCTATTTCCTAGTTTATGTTTAGTGCCTGAGATTCTCTCTTGTATTCTGTTGGTTTTGCTTGTGTCTGTAGTTCCCGATCATTTGCCCAGTTTTTCTATTTCCAGCATTCCTTCAGTTTGTGTTTTCTTTATTGTGTCTATTTCAGTTTTCAAGTCTTGAACCATTGCCCTCACCTGTTTGCTTTTTCTTGGCTTTTTGTACTTTCTTTAAGAAATTTGTTCATTCCTTCCAATTTTTTTTTGTTTGGTTTTTCTTCCATTTCTTTAAGGGATTTTCTCACATTGTCTTTGAGGGTGTCTATCATTTTTATAATAATTTTTGAGTCGTTTACTTCTGCTTCATCTGCTTTGGGGTGTTCAGATCCAGTTGGTGTAGAGTCCCTAGATTCTGGTGGTGGTATGCTTGTCTTTCTATTGTTAAGTGTTATCTTGCATTGCAGTCTTCACATTGCTTCTAACAGTAGGTGCAGGTGGGAATCTATCTATGGTTCTCCCCCAGTGGGGTTAGGTGGATCAGAGGTTTGATATCTGTAGCTCTGGGTGGTCCAAGCTCTCTAGGAGTTCTCTCCTCAGGCAGGGGCCCGGCGATGGCGGTGGGGGGTTCAAATATCAAGCTACAGCAGAGGGCCAGCCATGGGTGTGAAAGATCCCGAAGGCTAGGACTCAGGATGTTCCTGCACCAATAGGAAGAGCTAGTCGGGCCCTGGAACTCTCCAGCCGCGGCCTCTTTAGCAGAAGCCCAGTGATGGGAGTCAAGATCCAGCCCACAGGGACTCAGGATGGCCCTGATGAGGGTTTCATGATGATGGATAAGTTAGTCGTTGATCTCATTATCTGGGAAGGGCATTTATGGTAGCCTTTCCACTGTTGCTCAAATTGTCAGTTGGGGTCAGTCTTGTAGGTCTCTGGACATTTCTCTAGGTTCAGTTTTCTCTTCAATCCTATGATGGCTGTCTATTTTATGTTCTCTCTTAGTTTCTCTGTGTCTGTCTGTCTGTCTCACTCTCTCTCTGATAGGGGTGCGGAACTCCCATAGAGGACCAGCAGTGGGGGTCAGATACCAGGCAGGTGGGCATTCCATGTGGTCCTGGGTGGATAGGCAGGTTCTAGTGGGCTCAGAACAGCTCCAGGAAGTCCCCCAGAAGGTGGCAGTATTGTTGGCTCCACCCTCTGTCCCAGTGCTATGGGACAGTGGGCAGGGAGGGCACAGGGTAGGGAAATGCAGGCTCTTTGTGTGTGTGTGTGTGTGTGTGTGTGTGTGTCTGAATCCATCTTCCTGGATCCTCTGCACTCTATGGCTAATTCCTGTCAACAAGTTGCTGGATGATCTTCCGCATAGAAGGCTGATCTTACTAACACAGACTCGGTTTTTCACAGTGCAATCGAATGTTCTGCATGTCATGAATGTGTTGGGTGCCCGTGTCAGGTCCCCTGGACCTACAATTACACTCAATTGTAATTTTAGTGGGGGCTTGGGACTGAACCCCGGGTACTCTGGGAAACAAGAAGCAAAGCAGCAGTCCAAACTGCTGAGCCAGCCATCTCTTTGCTTGACGAAGCCAGTCCAAATCTCTCAGCCTTCTACAGGTCCTGTTCCACTCTTGAGAAGTTGAAAATATGTTTTTTTTTACTATATTTTATTTATTTATTTTTATTTTACATTTCGATCCCAGTTCTCCCTTCCTTCTTTCCTCCCTCATTCCATCTGTCCTACCCTCACATGCACCCACAGCAACCTCCCCTCCCTTCCCAATCCATATGTAGGTTGATGCCCTCCAGTAGGGGTCATCTAAATCTGTCAAGTGTTTTGGAGTAGGGACTAGGACTTCTGTTTCTAGGTTAAGGGAGTATCCCTTTATGGATGATGTGCCTGCAAATTCTTTTTGTGCACCCAGAATACATCCTGGTTCCACTGTCTGAGGACCCTTAGACTGCCCAGGCCTTCTAGCTGAGACACATGTTCAGGGGGGCCTGAGTCAGTCCCATGCTGGATTCCCAGCTATCAGTCTGGGGGCCCGTTAGCTCCTCCTTGTTCAGGTTATCTCTGTGGGTTTCTGTAGCCTGGTCTTGTCTTCCTTCTCTTCATCTGTTTTCTAGGTCGGCTCAGTTTTTAGTTGTGGGTGTTTGCTTCTGTTTCCAACAGGTATTAGATGAGGGCTCCACGATGTTGGATAAGTTAGTTGTTGTTCTCATTATCAGGGAAGGGCATTTATGGTAGCCTTTCCAGTGTTTCTCAAATTGTCAGTTGGGGTCAGTCTTGTAGGTCTCTGGACATTTCTCTAGGTTCAGTTTTCTCTTCATTCCTATAATGGCTCCCTCTTTTATAGTCTCTCTCCCCCCCCCCTCTCTCTCTCTCTCTCTCTCTCTCTCTCTCTCTGTCTCTTTCACTTCTGTCGTCTATTTCTCCCCTGACTCAATTCTACTTGTCCCACGTGCTTTCCTCTCCTCCCCTTTTCTTTCTCCTAGTTCCCTCTCCACCCCATGTGCTCTGGAGAACTTGTCCCTTCCCCCTTCTGTGACTGTCCATATATGAATCTTTTAGAATCTACCTTGTATCCTAGTTCCTGTGGCGGTGTGAATTATAGGCTGGTTATCCTTTGCTCTAGGTCTAAAATCCATATATGAGCGAGTCCGTTCCATGTTCCTCTTTTTGTGACTGGGTTACCTCATTCAGGATGGTTTCTTCAAGTTACATCCACTTGGCTGTGAATTTCAAGAATCCATTGCTTTTTTTTTCTGCAAACAGTATTCCATTGTGTAGATGTGCCATATCTTCTTTATCCATTCTTCACTTGAGGGGCATCTGTATTGCTTCCAGGTTCTTGCTATTGCAAATAATGCTGCTATGAACATAGTTGAGCACATGTCTTTGTTGCAATGACATGGATCATTTCAGTATATGCCTAAGAGGGGGGATTGCTGGTTCCCTTGGTAGACTGATTCCCATTTTCCTGAGGAACCGCCATACTGATCTCCAAAATGGCTGTACAAGTTTGTACTCCCACCAGCAGTGGAAGAGTGTTCCCCTTTCTCTCCATCATAAGTTGTCATTGGTGTTTCTAATTTTAGCTATTCTTGCAGGAGTAAATGACATCTCAATGTTGTTTTGATTTGCATTTCCCTGATAGGTAAGGATGATAAGCACTTTCTTATGTGTCTTTCAGCCTTTTTGTTTTCCTCCATTGAGAATTCTTTGTTCAGTTCTGTACCCCATTTTTAAATAGGGTTATTTGGTGTTTTGTTGACTGGTTTCTTTAGTTCTTTGTATATTTGGGAGATCAGCTCTCTGTCAGATGTAGGATCAGTAAAACCTTTCTTTTCAGTCTGCGGGCTGCCGTTTGGTGTTGCTAATTGTGTCCTTTGCCTTACAGAACGAACCTTCTAAGTTTGAGGGGGTTCCATTTATAAATTTTCGATCTCAGTGTCTGTCCTATTGGAGTTAGATTCAGGAAGCGGTCTCCTATACGAATTTGTTCAAGGGTACCTCCCACTCTCTTCTAAAAGGTTCAGGGTGGCTGGATTTATGTTGAGGTCTTTGATCTATTTGGACTTGTGTTTTGTGCATGGTGACAGACTTGGGTCTATCTGCCGTCTTCTACACACCCTCATCCAATTGTGCCAGCACCATTTGTTGAAGACGCTTTCCTCCTCCCATTGCATATTTTCCAGAAGTTTTGTCAGAAATCAGGTGTTCATAGGTGTGTGGGTTAATGTCAGGATTTTGGATTCAATTCCATTGGTCTACATGTCTATTCTTGTGACAATAATAGGCTGTTTTCAGTGTTATAGCTTGTAATAGAGCTTAAAGTTGGTGATGCCTCCTGAAGTTCCTTTATTGCACAGGTTTGTTTTGGCTATCCTTTTGTTTTCCCATATAAAGTTGCTTATTATTCTTTCATTGTCAGTGAATTGTGCTGGGATTTTAATGGGGATTGTATTGAATGTATAGATTGGTTTGGGCAAGGTTGCCATTTTTACTATGTTTATCCTACCTATCCAAGAGCATGGGAGATCTTTCCATTTTCTGGTATCTTCTTTAATTTATTTCTTTAAAGACACAAAGTTCTTATTATATAGGTCTTTCACTTGTTTGGTAAGCATTACCCCAAGATACTTTGTTGTTTGCAGCTATTGTAAAGGGTGATGCTTCTCTGATTTCTTTCTCAGCCCCTTTGTCATCTGAGTAATGTAGGGCAATGTAGGGTACTGATTTTTTTTTTTTTTTAGTTTATTTTGTATCCTGCTGGTTTGCTGAAGGTGTTTATCAGCTATAGGAGTTCCCTGGTAGAGTTTATTGGGTTGCTTATGTAAACTATCATATCATTTGCAAATAGAGAAAGGTTGACTACTTCCTTTCCAATTTGGAACCCTGTGATCTCCTTTTATTATCTTATTGCTCTAGCTAGAACTTCAAGCACAATAATGAAGAGATATGGAGGGAGAGGGCAGTCTTGTGTTGTTCCTGATTTTAGAGGAATCACCTTAAGCTTCTCCATTTAGTTTGATGTTGGCTGTTGGTTTTCTGTATATTGCTCCTATTATGTTTAGGTATGTTCCTGTTATCCCTGATCTCTCCAAGACCTTTTTCATGAAAAGGTGTTGAATTTGTCGAAGGCTTTTTCAGCATCTACGGAGATGATCATGTGGTTTTTCTGTTTCAGTTTTTTTATATGGTGGATCATGTTGATAGATTTTCATATGTTAAACCATCCCTGCAACCCAGGAATGAAGCCTACTTGATCATGGTTGATGATTTCTCTGATGTATTCTTGGATTCGGTTTGCCAGTATTTTATTGAATATTTTTCGCATCAATGTTCATGAGGGATATTGGTCTTCCCTTGTAACACTGCTTATAGTATGTCCCATAAGTTCGGGTGTGTTGTGTCCTCATTCTCATTGAATTTTAGAAAGTCCTTAATTTCTTTCTTTATTTCTTCTTTGACCCAGGTATGGTGCTATTGTGCCTTGTTCATTTTCCACGAGTTTGTAGGTTTTCTGTGATTTGTGTTGTTTTGAATTGCAACTTTAAAGCGTTTTGGTCTGATAAGATACAGGGGGCTATTCCAATTTTTTTCTATCTGTTGAGATTTGTTATGCTACCTAGTATGTGGTCGATTTTAGAGTAGGTTCCATGTGGAGCAAAGAAGAAGTTATATTCGTTTGTGTTTGGATGGATGTTCTATAGATGTCTGTTAAACCCAATTGAGACATACCTTCTGTTAGTTCTTTCTTTGTTAAGTTTCTGACTGGTGGTCCTGTCTAGCGGTGAGAGTGGAGTGTTGAAGTCTCCCACTGTAAGTGTGTGAGCTTTTATGTGAGCTTTGAGTTTTTTGTAGAGTTCGTTTTATGAATGTGGGTGCCTTTGTATTAGGGATATAGATGTTCAGAATTGAGACTTTGTGCAGATGGATTTCTCCTGTGATGAATACGAAATGAACGTCTTCATCTCTTTTGATTAATTTTGGTTTGAAGTCTAACTTGTTAGATATTAGGATAGCCACACCTGGCTTGCTCCTTGGGTCCATTTGATTGGAAGATCTTTTCCCAGCCCTTTGCCCGGAGGTAATGTCTTTCTTTGAAACTTAGATGTGTTTTTTGCATGCAACAGGATGGATTCTGTCTTCGTATCCATCCTGTTAGCCTGTGTCTTTTTATAGGCGAGTTAAGACCATTAATGTTGAGGGAGAGTAAGAACTATTGATTGTTGATGCTTGTTTGTTTTAAATTTATTATTGTTGGTGGTGCATATATTTGTCTTGCTTTACTCTTGGGTTCTTGTGAAGTGGGACTATCTATTGCCTATATTTTTCTGAGGCTAGTTAACTTTCTTGGGTTGCAGTTTTCCTTCCCAAAGTTTCTGTAGGGCTGGATTTGTAGATATGTATTGTGAAAATCTGCCTTTGTCATTAATTATCTTGTTTTCTCCATCTATAGCAATTGAGGGTTTTGCTCGGTATAGTAGCCTAGCCTGGCATCTGTGGACTTTTAGTACTTGTAGGACATTTATCTAGGACCTTCTGGCCTTTAGAGCTTCCATAGAGAAATCAGGTGATAGATCTGCCTTTGTGTTACCTGGCCCTTTTTCCTCGCTGCTCTTACTATTCTTTCTTTATTCTGTATGTTAGGTGTTTTAATTATTATGTGTCGAGGAGTCTTTTTTTCTTTGGTCCAGCCTGTTTGGGGTTCGGTATGCTTCTTGTACTTTCATGGGCATGACCTTCTTCAGATTGGGAAAGTTTTCCTCAATGATCTTGTTGAATGTATTTTCTGCACCTTTGAGCTGGGCTTCTTTACCTTCCTCTATGCCTAATATTCTTAGGTTTGGCCTTTTCATGGTGTCCCACATTTTTTGGATATTTTGTGTTAAGGATTTGTTGGATTTACGATTTTCTTTGGTCCATGAATCTATTTCCTCTAGTTTATCTTCAGCGCCTGAGATTCTCTCTTCCATCTCTTGAATTCTGTTGGTTTTGCTTGTGTCTGTAGTTCCTGATCGTTTGCCCAGTTTTTCTATTTCCAGCATTTCTTCAGTTTGTGTTTTCTTTATTGTCTCTAATTCAGTTTCCAAGTCTTGAACCATTTCCTTTGCCTGTTTAATAGTTTTTTTCTTGGTTTTCTGTACTGTCTTTAAGATATTCATTTATTTCTTCCAATTTTTTGTTTTATTTTTCCATTTCTTTAAGGGTTTTTTTTCACATTGTTTCTTAAGTGCGCTATCATTTTTATGATGATATATTTTTAACTTGTTCTCCATCTGTTTTGGGTTCAGGTCTAGTTGGTTAGAGTCCCTAGATTCTGGTGGTGGTATGCTTGTCTTTCTATTATTAGGTGTTTTCATACATTGCCGTCTTCCCATTACTTCATCCAGTAGGTGCAGGTGGGGTCTCTGTCTTGCTGTCTCTCCTTGGTACTCCCCAGGTGGGCTTAGGTGGGTCCGAAATTCGATGTTTGTAGCTCTGGGTGGTCCAAGCTCCCTAGGAGGTCTCTCCTCAGGCCTGGCCTCGGCAATGAGGGTCAAAGATCAGGCACCAGAAGAGCAGCACTGGGGTACAAAGATCCCTATGATTGGTACTCATGATGTTTCTGGGCAGATAGGCGGATCTAGCTGGGGCCTGGCACTCTCCAGTTGCTGTCTCTTTAGCAGAGGCCTAGCGATGGGGATCTAGGATCCAGTCCCCAGGGACTGAGGATGGGCCCAAGGAGATAGGTGCATCTCTGGGAGGGGCCAGAAAACCAGTAGAGGACTAGAGGTGGGGGCCTGAGACCAGGCAGTTGGGGATTCTGGGTGGTCCTGGGTGGATAGGCAGTCTAATGTGCTCAGAACAGCTCCCCAAAGTTCCCTGAAGGTGGCAGGATTGCTGGCTCCACCCTCCGTCCCAGTCCTCAACAGGAGCTGTGGGCCAGTGGGCCAGGAGGGCACAGGGTAGGGAAGTGCAGGCTCTTGGTGGGGTGCGAGAGAGAGAGAGAGAGAGAGAGAGAGAGAGAGAGAGAGAGAGAGAGAGAGAGAGAGAGAGAGAGAGAGAGAGAGAGAGAGAGAGAGAGAGAGAGAGAGAGAGAGAGAGAGAGAGAGAGAGAGAGAGAGAGAGCGAGCATCAAGAGCACTCTTGCTGGGGACAGGACAGAGGGAGCCAGATCCTGGGCCAATCCAGAGAGTTCCCAGGGAAGGGTGTGGGTGTGGATTGAACCCAAATTGGTTCCAGACTTACATCTAGCAGAGGCCTGGCGATGGGGGTTAAAGATCTAGCAGGCTGGGACTCAGCATGTTCCCATGACAATAGGTATATCTAGCCTGGGTGTAGCACTCTGCATCTGAGGCCTCTTTAGCAGAGGCCCAGCGATGAGGGTCAAGGATCCAGCCCACAGGGACTCAGGATGGCCCCAAGGAGGTAGGTGGATATCTGGGAGGTGTCCGGAACTCCAGTAGAGGACCAATGGTGGGGGTCAGAACAGGCAGGTGGGGATTCCGGGTGATCCCATGTAGATACACAGGTATAGTGTGCTCAGAACATCTCCAGGAAGTTCCTGAAGGCGGCAGGATTGTTGGCTCCACCCTCTGTCCCAGTGCTCAACCAGAGTGGTGGGAAAGTGGGCAGGGTAGGGGGTGGGCAGGCTCTTGCTGGGGATGGGACACAGGGGGAGCGAGATCCAGGGCCAATCCAGGGAGTTCCCAGGGAAGGGTGTGTGTGTGTGTGTGTGTGTGTGTGTGGGGATTCAACCAAAATTGGTCCCAGGCTCACCTCTAGCAGAGGTCTGGCGATGGGGGTCCCAGAAGTTGAAAATATTATCATTGGCCTAATTTGTACAACTAGGAGGTTCCAGATCTAAGAGTTATTTTTGCTTTGACTGTGAGATACCAAGTAACTACATCTATCACCACGCAATCTAAGGAAAACACTTGACAAAGTCCTTACGCAATTACACTTCTACACGGGTTCTGATGAGCTGGTCAACTATCTCTTTAGCAATAATTTTACCGTGACTCTTCCTACATTCAGACCATTTTCAATCCCTGAAGACTAATCCAGGGTAAGCGGTTGCTCAAAAACGAGGTTTTTAGTAAATGTGTGCTAACAATGTGGGAGGATTTGCAGCGAGGAAGGGGCAGGAGGTTCTTGGTGTGCCTGCTGTTTGAATTGATGCTTTCCTGGAAGCTGTGACCCAAGTTTGTTTCCTTCCTGGATGTTCAAACTTTCTTCAGGACTCTGGCCCAGTCCTAAATTCTTGAATCTTCATGGGGACCTAAAACTAGAAATGTAGTTCTTCTAAGGTGAGCAAACAAATGGTTCTTCTTAGGCACGGCAACAGCCTCTAAGAAATTCAGCATTAAGAAATTCAGATAAAGTAGTAAATTTACTCTTCACAGGGGATGTTTGAGGTGTGATGTTAGGATTCTTATTTTAAAAGTGAGGAAATGGAAGTCTAGACATGGGTTTAGGATGCATAAGGAGGCACAATAAGTAGATTGAAACTTAACACTTGGCAGTTCCACAGACCATAATCTTGTCCATGATGGCATGCTGCCTCCTTAGTAGACTATATAAAGGGGGGACCATTTAATGGCCCTGCAGGGCAAGGCAAAAAGACAGCATCCCTATCTGCAATTTCGATCTGAAAGCTTTTTAAAATCTGTTGTTGCTCTTCCATCTTCCCAGGTCATCTTTGACCTCTTTCCTGAACTCCAAATGTCATCCAAATGCCCGATTTGATAGGAGCTAATGAAGTTATATTTGTATTGAACCAACTTATTTTAGTGTTCTCCCCCCACACCCCTCCAAGAAAGAAATATGCATGAGACACAGGCTTGGTCTGTCTTTCTCTTAGAGCAATGCAAGTTCCCTTCCCGTCTTCGTGATATTGATAACTGTCTTAATTAGGGTTCCCATTGCTAAGACAAACATTTCCCTCCCCAACTCGCTTGGTGTATTATTTGACTTACACTTCCAGATCATAGTTCATCACTGGAGGGAGTCAGACCTGGAACCTGGAAACTGGAGCTGATGAGGAGGCCAGGGAGGAGAAACTGCTTATTGACTTTCTTCCCCGGGCTTGTGCGGTCTGCTTCCTTCCTTTCTTCCTCCCTCCCTCCCTCATTTTTATTTAAATTAAAAAGTCTTATTTTACATACCAATTCCAGTTCCCTCTCCCTCCTGTCCTCCTGCTCCCCCCACCAACTCCCCATCTCACCCCTCCATCCACTCCTCAGGGAGGGTGAGGCCTCCCATGGAGCATCAGCAAAGCCTGTCACATCATTTGGGGAAGGATCCCCCTCTCCCGCCCCTCCATCTAGGCTGAGAGAGTAACCCTCCATAGGGAATGGGCTCCCAAAGCCCATTAGTAAACTAGGGATAAATACTGGTTCCACTGCCAGAGGCCCCATAGACTGCCCAGGCCTTCTGAGAACCACGCTCATGGGACCTGGTTTGGTCTATGCTGGTTCCCCAGCGTCAGACGAGTCCATGAGCTCCCCCTTGTTCAGGTCAGCTTGTTTCTGGGGGTTTCCCCAGCATGGTCTTGACCCCTTCATCACTCCATCCTCTCTACAACTGGATTCCAGGAGATCGGCTGAGTGCTTAGCTGTGAATCTCTGCTTTCTGGATGAAGGCTCTAGGATGGCACATAAAGTAGTCCTTAATCTCATTGTAGGGGAAGGATATTCAAGGTAGCCTCTCTACTGTTGCTCATATTGTTAGCTGGGGTCGTCCTTTGGATTCCTGGAAACTTCCCTAGTGCCGGATTTCTCTATTAAGCTCCCTCTATTAAGGTAGCTTTTTCCATACTCTCCTTCTCTCCTCTTCCTCCAACTCGACTTTCCTGATCCCTCATGGTCTCTTCCCCCTGCCTGCTCCTCTCTCCCACCTTCCTCCCCCCCTTCCATGCTCCCAATTTACTCGGGAGATCTTGTCCCTTTCCCCTTCTGCGGGGGAGATCCATGTATCTCTCTCTTAGGGTCCTCCTTGCTTCCCAGCTTCTCTGGGGTTGTGGATTATAGGCTGGTAATCCTTTGCTCTATGTCTAATATCCATGTTTTTCTTTCTGTGTCTGGGTTACCTCACTCAGGATGGTTCTTCTAGTTCCATCCATTTGCTTGTGAATTTCAAGGTGTCTTTTTTACCCAAATGAATAGTAGTACCACATTTTCTTTATCCATTCTTTGCTTGATGGGCATCTAGGATGCTTCCAGGTTCTGGCTATTACAAATAATGCTGCTATGAATATAGTTGAACAGATGTACATCTTTTGGATATATGCCAAAGAGTGGAATTGCTGGGTCTTGAGGGAGACTGATTCCCATTTTCCTGATCAACTGCCATACTGATTTCCAAAGTGTTTGTACAAGTTTGTACTCCCACCAGCATTGGAGGAGAGTTGCCCTTCCTCCACATCCTCTCCAGAATAAACTGTCTTTGGTGTTTCTGATTTTAGACATTCTGACATGAGCAAGATGGTATCTGAGTTGTTTTGATTTGCTAATGGCTAAGGATGTTGAGCACTTTAAGTGCCTTTCGGCCATTTGAGATTCCGCTATTGAGAATTCTCTATTGAGATCTGTACCCCATTTTTAAATTGAATTATTTGGTGTTTTGGTGACCAGCTTTTTTGAGTTCATTGTATGTTTTGAAGATCAGCTCTGTCAGATGTGAGGTTGGTGAAGATCTTTTTCCCATTCTGTGGGCAGCATGTAACACCCACAATTTGAAGATCAGCTCTGTCAGATGTGAGGTTGGCGAAGATCTTTTTCCCATTCTGTGGGCAGCATGTAACACCCACAATAGGCTGGGCCCTCTCCAATTGATCACCGAGAAAATGCCTTAACGGCTGCACCTCATGGAAGCATTTCCACAAATGTGGCCCCTTCTCGGATGACTCTAGCTTGTGTCAAGTTGGCACACAAAACCGGCCAGCACAGTGACAATACTATGTTAACAGCACCATTTGCGACACCGTGACAAAGGCAACCAATAGAAGAGTTTATTGGGGGCTTGCTTACAGTTCCAGAGGGTTGAGCCCAGGACCATCATAGCAGGGAGTATGCAACAGACAGGCAGACATCTGACCCATAAGCAAGAAGCAAAGAGCAAGAGAATGGGAATGGCCCGTGCTTTTAAAAACCTCAAAGCCCACCCCCAGTGACATACTCCTAATCCTAAGTAGTTCCATCAACAGTGGACCAAGCATCCGAATGTATGAACCTAGGGTGGTCATTCTTAGTAGGAGCATCAGTTTCTTCTTGGTGTGTGGAGTATGCAGTGTCCTGTATATGTGTGTACATGCGTGCAATGGCTAGAGGTAACACTAGGTGTCCTCGGTGGCTCATTATCTTAATTTTTAAGACAGCATCTTTCACGTGGAGCTCAGCTGGCCAGTTCAGAGACCCTCCAGGTCTCACTTCCCTGGAACTGTAGTCGTCGGTATATGCCACTGCATCTGGACCTGAACTCAGGTCCCCATGATTGTGTGGCACACATTTACTATCTTCTCAGACCTTGAAATAGCCCTAATTGTAAAGACTATTTATGGCAGATGCATTTTTTACTTTGCCAATTCATTTAGTCTTAACTACTTGATCTGGTTACAGAATACTTTTTTGAAAATTTAGGAGTGGAGTTTTCATTTTTTTTTTTTTTTTTAAATGAACCATAGATGTATGTATTAAAAAAAAAAAAATGTTAGGGGTTGGGGAGATGGCTCAGGCATGAAAGGGTTAGTCTTACAGCCATAAAGAAAAGAGCCTTCAATTAGGAAATACTGGCCTGTTTTTGTCTGATGGTAGTTTGATAGAGCAGAGCCATGTTAACATGTCCTGGTTAACAGAGTAAGTTTGCTCAGTTGACTTGACATCATTCTAATGAAAATGCTGAGATATGACTGTGTCCCTCTGGCCCTAGCTGCCAGTCTCTGTCAATCTGCAAGCCATTCACAAGAGAGGAGACACAAACACGGTGACATTCAAAGACGGGAGGGCATTCACTGTATTATTTAGGTGAGAGTTTGAAACATCTTACTAGAAGTCCTCTGGGCAGGGGTTAGGAGTGGGGGTAGGGAAAGAACGGTGAGTTTAAAAAAAAAAAAAAAAAAAACAACAACACTATTGAATTGATTTCCCTTTAGAAGACACACAGAAAACAGAAGTACAAATAGAATTTTGAACTTCTTCCTTTTGTTTACCTTTTTGGGGGTGGAGAGGTTTTGCTTGATTCTCACAGAAATGGACATGTCGCTACAGGAACTCAGGGTAAGGTTTTAGGCATCCAAGATGGTCTTACCCTTGCCTTACTCTAGGCAATAAAATAGCATCAATAAACATTTTTTAAAAAATGAAATAATTCAGGCAACTAACAGGAATCTTGGGTTTTGAAAAGGAAATCTCTCTAGACAGACAGACAAACCTTTAATCCCAGAGGCAGTGGGTTTCAGCGAGTCTGAGGCCCGCCTGGTCTACAAAGTGAGTTCCAGAACTGCCAGTACACAAACAAAATCTCTAGTTTTGGTTTCTGAGAAGTTGGAGGATAGATGGGAACTTTTGTGGAAGGTATTTATTACATAGATGACATCTACTCAGCACCCAGGGACCATATCCCTGGTTTCTGTAGCTTACATGATGCAGCTGATTTAAGATTTCCCTTCATATTCTCTACACACACAGAAAGCGCTCTATTCAGTAATTATGTGAGCCCCCCTGCAACCCAGGCTTTCTCCATTTAGGAAGCTACTTCCCTGAGCCTTTGCAAGTTTTCCAAGACAAAACACCACCCTACCTCCCACATCTTTCCATCACTGCAAATTGCTGCATCCCAGTACCATCTTCAGAGGATCCAGTTGTGAAGTGTGCTCAAGGGACAAAGCTACTCATTAGAGACAGGACTTTAGGACCAGCAGCCAGTCTCACAGACACTACTTTTATTTGTAATAAAGGGAAAAACTACAGTAGCAGTCAAATGAGCTAGGGGGCAGGGAGTCCATCTTGTGAAAAACTATGAGGATCTTACTATAAACACCCTTACTCTTTTCCTTCTGCGGAGGTTCCTAGGCTCTTCCAGCAGGTGTCACTATAATCACGGAACAAACATTTGGTAGTATGGTCTGTAACTTTTATTTTTCTAGCATAATAATTTAAAGTATGTACATACTGCATACCCACTGTTTTTACACAGACACTTACTCATATACCTATGAATCACATCTACAGGTTTCTCTGTAAAGACTCGGCACAATGTGGGGGGGGGGGGTTTCCAAGCACAGTGAAGTGGGCAGGAAGTGTTTTTTGAGTCTTCGCTAAAAGAGCCACATGTAGGTAGGTCTGTGGAAATCAGTGTCTCGGCCCAAGTTTTAAGCTCTCCCAGGAGGCCTGTGAAGAGCCACTGCCTACTCATATGCTGGCATGGACAAAGTGCAAGCATATGTTCTTAGAAACCCCAAGGAAAAACCTGGCCCTTCTCTACAGAAATACTTTATTTCTAAAAGTTATCCACGGGGACTGTAAAGATCGTACAGGGACACTGATTGTGAGGGAGAACCCACCACCACACTACATTACTGATACTACCGATGTGTAGTACATCTCGTGGGCACCCTTGCCCACTAAACGTTACAGCTAAACAACCTTGCTTACCCAGACTATGAGTAGAGGTGGTGGTGGTTTTGTTCTCCCCCCGAAAGGATAAAGGTGTATCAATCACATACTCTAAAGCCAGACACTGTAGAAACTTCTATTGTTTTTACTTTACCTTTATACTATTTGCACAAAAATAGTGGTTAAAAGTATCCAACATTTTCCCTTCCTTGTTCTACTTAATTACAAGTTATTAGCTAGTGATAAGCTTCTGAACTTGGCACATGGCTCCACAAATGAACAGAAGTGGCCATGTTTCAGAGCTCAGGGTTGGTTGGTCCTTCCTAGTCCAGCTCTCTTAAAAGGACCTTCTTTTACAGGGTTAGATTCCAGCTCTCTGGAGTTCAGCCTTTAAGGATGCCTTCATAATTTTCTGCAAGCTCTAAAGGGTTTGCCACCTCTAGAAAAACACACAATTCCACCCTGTGATGACACCCTTTTCTGTTGCCAGCCCGAGTCTGTCAGTGCTACTGGCCAATAAGACATGGCAAAGGCAACGCCTTGGCCTAAATAACTACAGTATTTTAAGGTCGTATCTTTTGCTTGCATTAATGTAAACCTTAAATATTGAAACACAAATTGTATTACTTCTTGGAACCAAACACATTTAGATATAACAATACAAACCTATATCTATCCAGGAGTTAACTCTGCTACTCTCACAGCCTTTTTTGTTAATTCTCTTTTATAGTTGGTACCAACAATGGGATGATGGGAGAGGCAAGGAAAGACTTTATTTACTTTGTGGGGATTTCACTAAGTGACAAGAGTTAACTGCCTAATATTCAACTACAGGTGTTAAGATGGCAGAGAGCTGAGAAGACGGCAGAGAGCTGAGAAGACAGAGTACTTGGACAGCGCAATGCCTAGTTATGAACATCGGGACAACAGCATCCACAGGTAAGTGTATACTAATACACACCAAGGCAGATTTTCTGTTCTTAAGGCCCTACACCTGGACCTCAGTATCACAGGAAGACTAACAGGCAGAGTTTGGAATCCTGAGGTGTGAGGTGAAGGAGACGTTGGGGTAGAACCAGAGAGCACCGTTAGGATTCCAAAGCAGCCAAGGAGAATGTGATTTCTAAAAATCACAGAGAGGGACAGCAAGGCATGGACTCTACGAAGTTGATGGTTTTGTTTTGCTTAAGGGAGAGGAAAAGTACAATTTAAACGGGGATAGGGACTAGCTCAGGTGTAGGGAGATGCCTGGTATCAACTTGAAATGACCATCACCAGACTTGTACTTAGCAAATGGCAGGTTCAGAAGAGTCAACCGCACAGGCCACACATGCTCAAATGTCACAGAGTAACAAGAACTGCAGCTGTAGCAACACTGTCTGTCCCCAAGTTCTGAAAAGTAAGAGCTCTGTTTCTAACAACTTACTTAATAAGTAGATACTTACACAAGGGAAGAAGACAGCTCCATTACAAACTGTGTACCTTGGCAAATCAGTAGCAATGGGAAGTGCAGGATCAACACCCAGGGTAGCTACAGACTGGTCACCTTCAAATGGATTGCCGTGGTGTCTGTGTATATGCACTGTACATATTAGCCAGGTACACACATAAATATTTAATATATAAAAAATAAAGTGCTTTCTAAGAGGTCCCTAGGCAGGGACATTATAAAACATTTCACAAAACCGCAAAAAACAAAATTGGTACAATCAAAAAAACACTACAACCAACATATGTGAAAACAGTCAAACACATAAAATGTACAATCTGGTGCTCCAGGACAAACGTCTGTCATATACATGGTATATACATATATACTCTTTCACTCAATATATTATGACAATATATATTTAAAACTTTGTTATAGACAAAAAGAAAAAAACAAAACAACCCCTACAAAAACACAGTAAGGATCAAGCATGTGAGTCCAAGACCAACAGACAAATCGCTACCTCCTGTGCGGGCACCGCCTCCTGTGCGGCTGCTGGGGAAGATGTGCCAGTGCTCCTTCCTAGGGTGCAGCGCCTCCACGTCCTCCA
Organism: Phodopus roborovskii; assembly: GCF_943737965.1. Classification (NCBI taxonomy): domain Eukaryota; kingdom Metazoa; phylum Chordata; class Mammalia; order Rodentia; family Cricetidae; genus Phodopus; species Phodopus roborovskii. The sequence goes on along the minus strand of NW_026126611.1, from coordinate 729,567 downwards.
AGGCACTGTGGGCCGCAGCAGTGAAGTTGGCATCACCGGTGGTGAGTAGGTCAAAGACACAAGACTGGAAATAGATGTCCTTCACTGGCATCTTCTCATGGCATCGGGTGCTGGCCGTCTCCAGTGTGTATCCAGGCCAGGCCTGCACTGAGGTGGTATGTGGCAGGCTGTGCCCCAGGATAGCAGACACCTGGCCTTGTCCATCATCGATGCATTCACTCAGAGGGCAGCCATTCACACACAGCTGTAGGTCCTGGCTTTCCTCGTAGGACATGGCCAAGTCTTCAGGCATTCGAATGGCGAGGGTTAGGTAGCGACCCAGCTGTCGCACAAACACTGTGGTACCTATGTAGCGGGCATGCATCTCGACGTAGCGGCCACTCTCCCTCTCCACGATGTGAAGGCTCTTAACATCACCATCCCCCCCACTGGTGGTGCCATCCACAAAGGCAGCTGGCAGGTCATCCGTCACAGCTTGGTATACTTTCTGATCTGTACACTCATGATGTGCTTTGAAGATAATAGTGATCTGAGGGATGGAAGATGTACAGGTTAATACAACTGGAGGGGAGCGGAGTAGTAATGCTCCAGAGTAGCAGGGAGCTTTCCCTATTACTAAGTGTGAGCAGAGGCTCTAAATGCAATGCAAAAGCTAATGCTTAGTTTTCTTGACGGCACAGCCGGGGTGGGAGTTCCTTCTTAAGGTATACAGAAGCTCTGACGGACTTAGCGATATATCTAACAGAGTCTTGCCTCTACAGAGATTCTTCATGAGGTTATCTCCATTTCCCATGACTCATCACTATAAACTTAATAGAAACAGGCCTTGGTGGGGGGGAGGGGGAGGTTCCTGCAACAACTCCAGTCATGTGCCTCTTGAAGAGATTTCTTTAAGTCTCTTAATCAAATGTTTTGTATCACTGGTTAATCCCTGTGACAGGGAATTATTAGGCAAGCATAAGCTTTCAAGCGCTGGCAGAGATAACATACCCCAAACAGCACCGGGGGCCTTCGATTTCTATCTTTCCCCGTCAGCTCTCAAATCTTCGAAATGAAGCAAACAGCTCAGGGAGAAAAAAACAAAACAACAAAATGCTAAACCCCCCCTCCCCGTAGATCCTTTCATTATAAGAGTTATTAAAAAAACTGAAACAAGTGAATCTGCTCCCATTTTACAGCCAACATGTGATGAGAAGAGAGTAACTAGGAAGGGGCAGGAGTTGTGTGTACCAGAGGAGGACACTTCCCAGCACCATCTGATGGAGTAAGTTTTTGTCTTTCCATTTTTTAAAACAAAAAACAAAGGATTGGGTGACTTGAGTCAAGAAGGCAGACAAACAAGTCACACACTCTGTAAGTCACTCAGATGGCAAGAACCTCCCTGCTCCTGAAAGAGAACTTGTCAAAACAATGGACCCTTGTTAAAAAAGCCAGAAATGCCCCCCAAGTCCTCACTACCACCCTCAAGCTTGTGTCTGAAAATTTTCCCCGACCCAGCCAGCATTTGCTCACACTATTTAATTCCACACGTTCCCACTGGTGTTAACTTGACTGGAATTTTCCAGCCATTTCATTTTACTTCAGCCAGTTACAAAGCCAGATCTGAGCCAGCTGCACTGTAGCAACTGGTTAAGTTCATATCCGTTGTTTGCAGCTGCAGCTGAAAGCCAGACAATGTGCTGTGAAAACCCTTGGCTTTCTCTCCTAATTACCCAGACCCACAATTTGATTTCACTACTAGCCCTTCTCACATTTCAACACCTTCTTAATAACCCAGAGAAGGTGACCAGAGAGGGAGAGGGGACTTCAGGGGAACTGCTGATTCCAGCCATGCATCCTTCCACTGTGAGGGGGTCTGGGGTGGGTATCCAAGGAGACTATAAAATAGATTTATTTGGTGGCTCTAAAGTCTGTTTGACAAGTCCCCTTTTAAGACATGCTGGGATTGCTAGGAGGTGAAAGATTAATTCAATTCTGCACCTGAAAACACCGGAGGAAGGTTAGAAAACACCAAAGGTTAACAATACAGATGGCTAAACTAAGAGTCAGTAATACCTTTCATGGGGGTCTCACCATCCTTATCAAAAACAGAAGATTTGACAACTCAGTGATGTGTCTTCCCGGTCTAACAATCTTCAAGTTTAAGCCAACTTGGCACTGCATGCAAGAACTGTGAACATTTTGTTCGCATTAGGAAGAGTGGAAAGGAATTCTTTTGTTGAGGAAGAAAGCAGAGACATCCAATTGCAAATAAGTTACCAAAACGAGGGTTCAATATTAACAAGAGTGGAAAAGGTGAAATAGTTTTACGTTTAACCAAGTCTCTTTCCTTTTTCCCATTAGGGACAGCAATTCTAATTCTGCAACTCAGGACTCATTTTAAACACCTCACACACAACTTATCCTCAGCTATGCAGGACACACGGAAAACTAGCCTTCTCTAGGATCCATCTGTACCTACTAAATATTCTTTATCAGAAAGTCAACTTCAACCAAAACGAGCAAACAAAAATCCAAGAGGTAAAGTTATAATAGAACTATGAGTGAGACAGTCCCACAGCCTGAGTAAGAATTTAGGAGAGGGCCTGGGTAGTTTATGTACAGAGTAGGGATCTAGATTTGTAATCACTGCAGTGTAGAAAAAACTGGGCAACAGTGTCACGTGACTTGAGTTTTGCAATGCAACATCATTCCTTGGGTCAATTACAACACAAGCTCTCAACAAGCAAGCACTCAGCCGTGAACAGCATGAAATCCATTTCACATCATCTACCTTTCCAGAAAAACAAACTCGTAATTCTTACTTCAAAAAACATACAAGAGTTCATTGAAAAAAAATTTTTTTTTGCAGATTCCAAACTTAAAATATTTCCACTTAGCAGCCATCAAGGACCCAAAGTGAGTATTCAAATTTGTATAGAGGTTTTTCACTGCACTTAAAAATGTAAAAACACTGGCTATGCTGCTTGCTTTCCCTCCATTAACTGATCATATGCAATAATAACTCAATTTGGCACATCTGTCCAATGCCACACCATTTATTATTGATGGGTGGCATTTATGTGTATTTAAAACATCAATGTCTTTTGTTACACTTCCCCATGTATATAGTCCCTTCTCAATCCCACCTTAGACAAACTACTCTGACTCTCCTCTCATTTTTAATCCCTCCTCCTGAGAGCTTTACTACCCATGAGGGCTATGAGGAAGAGTTACTGCAAACCAACCTTTGCACACATGGAAGGAAACAAGAACTTAAGGTTTGTTGTAAAATTAAAGAGCAACGGTTCTTGACCTTCTTATAGACCCCTCCAACCATAAAATTATTTTGTTGCTACTTCTGAACTGCTACTGTTTTGAATCATATTGTAAATATATCTGTTTCCCATGGTCTTAGGCAACCCCTGAACGGAACAACTGGACGGGTTGTGACTGACCAATGGTTAAGAGACGCCTGCCTGTCTTTCTTTCCCACCAGCAAGAAAAGGTAACACAGGAGAAAACGTCCACGAGAAAAAATCCAGGCCCTTCCTTACCAGGATACAGAGAAATCTTCCCAAGGCACAACAGCCTGTAAAACACAACTCTCCAAAAGCTGTGTATTCGTATACACCGTAGCTCTCTATATATTGTGGAAGAAACATTTCCCAGTGTTCTTGGCACTACAAGTGCAAAGAACTTTCTGGAATGAATCCTCAATGAGAACTGGACTTTTATAGCCAATCATGGAACTGAAAACAAAACTAAAGCAAAGAAAGGGGACTGAAAGGTAACTTGATTTGTATGTGGTTAAAATTCTGCCCATGTAAAAGGCAGTTAAAATAAAATTTATTTTATACCATTAGCTGATATGTCTGGGTGTAGTTCTGATGAAAATACAGTAGACCCTCAAGGACACCCAGACTGGGGTCAGAGTCCCTTTCATGTCTGTGATGGAGGTGGAATACAGCCTTGCCACCCAGTCTCTAGATAGAAACAAGACCATTCCAACAACAGCACATACTTCACACTGGCTTGGTCTCCATCCCTAACACACCCAAATTCTACTCTGGAGAGCCAATTTTTCCAAATGTTGAAAAGCTGGTCGAGGAAGCTCTGAAACTTACTTCATCTCGAGGGCCACCAGAGTGTGCACTGTACCTGGGGCAGGGCCCGTCTATGCAGCGAAGAGGGAACTGACCTTTAGTTACACAAAAATGAGGGTAACGGAGTAAATTCACGCACTCATTTAGATTAACTTTCTGTCTGAACAATTTCATGCAAAACCTACATGTCAGGCTGGGGATTGACAATTTTCTCAAAAGCGTCAGGGAGATGATCTCTTAGAAAGATGTAAACTCAAACTGGGTAGCAATTTTACAATCTCTATTGAGCTTACATCAAATACTATACTCTCAAAAAAATGTATGAATTGCAAGGTGAGCAGCATATTAAAAGACTTACCTTAGACTCCTTTTAGAGTTTAGATGACACTAAGAAATATACTGCCTTCAAAACAGTTACCAGATTTGTTTCTCTACCCTAAGTCTCCTCCTACAGAGTTCTATGTTCAGAGCACTTACAGGAAGCAGAGAACTGGAAAGGTTCACACTTGGTCTTCAGGGTTGCTCTAGGTAATGAGCACAAGCAAGAACAGGGGCTGTTTTGGCTGCTGAAGGGGTACCTGGCAGCAGAGTTAAGAAGCCAAACCAGAGAAGGACACCCACAGCTGAAGGCTGCTAGGGTGGTCCAGAGAAGCAGCAGGCCCAATGGCTGGAAAAATCACTGAGACGGAAAGCAATCTCCCAGGGAGAACACGGGAAAGGGACAGGCACAGAAATGCCAACTTTCAAAAACCAGTTTCTATATAATTAAAAAAAAGAAGGCGGGAAGCATAAATAGGCGCAGAGACGGGGAAGTCAGCCAACTTCCTTCTACACACCAGCATGAGGAGGCAAGCCCTCCAGGCCTGTACACCTCAGCAACTTCAAAAACTCTCAAGCATTTGGGTTCAGATTTTGTACTGCGAGGAGGCCAATATCACCATGCTTTTAATGCCTCAAGTGTTACTGCCTTTGTGCTGATCGGAGGCAGATAATGCTGGAGGCAGCGGCTCTCAGCTAGGCAGAATCTGGCACAGCAAGTCCTGCTTTCCAGGGGCATCCCCTCCGGATAGTATTGGGCAGGGCTATAGACCCTTCAAGTGCTCAGGGTATGGGACAGGAAACCATAGCCTCTCTGGTTACTTCTTAGCAATTAGGAAGGGGAGAAAAAGCTTCAACTTTTCCACAACACAGATCCTGCCAGCTTTATGTTCAATTTCAAGTTCCCAAAGATACAAAAAAGAAAAGGAGAAAAACCAGTGTACCTGCCAGTCTGTAGGTCCAGACTGAACCCAGAAACCGTTTCAGGAGCACTTGCACAGGAGATGAGAAATTCCTGTTTAAATGCTGTGGTATCCATTCCAGCCACAGTGTAGATACCGTGTGCTAACATGAACAAAGCCTCCCAGATTAGCTGAAACTCCTCTGCCCCACTGTACTGAAATAACCAGCTAGGTTCTATCTAGGACCCAACAGTACCACAGATTCACTACAAGGCTGTCTAGTTAAAATAAAATCCCTCTTAGGTGTGTTAGCTCTCGTTCCTAACCACTCACAGACAGGCTGAGCACTTTGTTAAGTTACTCCACCCACAAGAACACAAAATCCAAACACTGGAAGAGCAAGTTTTACTGCAGTCAAAACAAAGTCAAAATGGGAAAGGGAGCATTTTTCATTGTTGCACCCTGTAGGTAACTCTCTCAGGCCACATTCCAGAGGCAGAAAGTGTTTGGCTAGCATTCATCACCACCACCACCAGAACACCAACCACCCAACGTTTTCTTCTCACTCCTTCCCCTCAAAACGTCTCAAAGAAAACCTCAACAGGAGAGAGGCGTTTGGAAATGTGACAGAGAAACAAGTTCTGACTCTTGGCTTCCTGGCGCTCAAACTACGGAGGAGTGTGGATTTGTTTTGAAGCAGCAGAGGCCTACACCACCCACGGAATCCTGCCTGGCTCGGACAAGCCCCTGGCTAATTTTACTTACCACGGGGATTTTGGAGAGTGGGCAGCGTCAGGAAGATGAGAGGATGGTAAAGAACTTTTTACCCAGAGTGTTTTAACACACGTGGAAAGGACAGAGAGATAGTGTGTTTGAACAGCACAGCATAAAGAATAACCAAGGAGCCTGTCCATCTTACAAATGTTCGTTTAAGGTACACATTGATCACCAAGCGAAGATCCCCTTTTCCCTTTCTCCCCCAACATGCACCTGGAAATCTTTCTACCTCCGGGCAATGTAGTGAAACCATACCACACAGTAGTTCCTGGGCCTAACACTTTATAATCCAGAACAAACAACAGCCTCGCAGGAAATGGAAAAAAGACAACACACTTGGTCCCACCCAGAAGCAGAGCTTGAAAGACCCCCACTATGCTTATTGCCTGTTTAAATTGCTCTTGCTAATTTGCCAAGGTCAAACTATGAGAAAAGTACAGGAGGGAACCAGGTGCTGCTCTCATCCAACGCCAACCAGATATCTGTGGTCTGCAGCTTGGACCAAAGCAAGGTCAGCAGGACAGTGTCCAGTATGCTGAGATAGTCATAACTGAATTCTTTGTATTCTTTGTGCCCAACCCGAATAACCAACTGTCCTTGGTTAACTACAACTGCTACATTTAGATGACACAATGAAATCCCTGTAACCATGCTTCTGCTTCTGTAAGCCTGCTTCTTGCCACCCCAACCCTATATAAACTGCCTGAGTTTTAACCTCAGCACGCTCAGTCCCCCGAAAGACTGAAGCGTCCACAGGTACCTGTGTAAACAATAAACAACCTCTTGCACTTGCATCCAGTGGTCTGGTCTCGTCTCTTGGGGGCAAGGGCCTTCCCCCTGACAGGCTCCAAACTCTTGGGGTCTCTGGGGGGTCTTTCAAGCTGAATTCTTCTAAAACATTTTAATGCTTCAGTGCTATTTCTGAAATAAATTCAGGAATGACAAAAATGTCTAACACATGACTTAATGAGGGTTTTAAATGAGATGGGACCCTGAAAAAAATTAAGCCTGGTGGAAACACAGATGCGGGTGAGGGGTAGGTACGCTGGCGGTGGGGAGGTAAGAAGCCAAACCCCAGGAGCAAGCAAGGCAGGAGGTAGCCTGTGACAAGCTCTCACAACAGCTGTTCTGTCTGTATTGCTTCCTGACACCGGTGCAATCCTGCTAACTAATAATGTCTTTGGGAATCAACGCATCCTACCAAGGCATGTTTTGGATGCTGGTTCTGCATACAAACCCCATGTTCTCCAACTGTACGTTTCAGGTGTGTGCCCAGCAGAAAGCAGAGGCTACATTCATCCTACGTCCACCTCTGACTTGTAATAAGTCAGCGGCACCAAATTAATGACATTTAACCAGAAATCGCTAAACCAAGGGAGCTACAACTATAAACGTCTTTCCTATCTGTTCCCAGTATGACCCAACACCAACCAGTCTTAGAACTCCATAGCATCTTTGTAGTTAAGAGGGGTCATCTTGGAATGATCCACACTACATACATAAAATCCCAACAAAAGCAAATCTCAGGTTCAGAATCAGATGCTTCTGTAGAAAACATGCTTCTTGCCACCATGACTACTACTACATGCAGGAACAGGGTCCATCCATCTAAACACAGTTCAGCCAAAGGGAGGAAGGATATTTCTACTGATAAAATAAAAAGATAGCACTGATGTGTAGCTCACAGGTATCCACAGCGGCTAAAACAAAGCTCTATTAAAACAAAAACAAAAAAACTTGGCTGTAAGAAAAAAAAAAAAAAAAAAAAAGGTACTAGGTATGAGGTTAAGAGAGGACACATTTCCAAGTGCAGAGATGCACTTAAAATAACAACTGAAAGTCTTTGCAATGCAGACATGTCTAGCCCCAATCCTATACGCAACAGATAATGACCCAGGATGACTTACATGTTCACTGTTGCTGTGCAAGTGTCTAAAGGCTATCAGAAAAAAGAGTAACCACAACATGCTTTCGTGCTTACAAGGAAGGACTAACAGATTTTTATCATAATATAATACACAGCTCAAAGAAGACATTAACCAAAAAGAAAGCTGTCTCCACCCGTGGTGGAACCTCTCAGGAAATCTGAGAAAAACTTACTGAATTTGAAATTCAGAGATATTATGGAATATAAAATAATATGCACAAACAACCCTGATGGGCTGGGTATCAGGCTATACTCTGGGTAGGCACTAGGTGCTTGCTGTCCATAGGGTAACAGGAGCTGGTGGCCACTCTTACCAGGCCTTACAAACCATCTGGTTCAGGCAAGCTGCTTTATAGCAAATCCCTTTTCTCACTCAAGTCGGAAGACCAGGATGTGTGTTTCCCAATTTTCTCCACTCCTGTTTTAGTTTCATGAGACTCAAGTATTGTATAGGAAAGCCAAAGTGGCGAGGAAAAAAAAAATATGACTTTTTTCCTCATAAAAATTAAAGGGAGCATAAAGCAAAAGATACTTGTGTGAAAAACAATTAAAAACACAGCCATCATTAGGTAGGTAGCATGAAGGTTTTAAAATTGAAAGCATTTTGAAAAGTTATTGAGTACGTACTTGAGAAAGACTTAATTTTTTTTTACATTACATTTTATCTGTGTATCTGCATGTCTAAGAGCTCTGTGGGGACCAGAGCACAATTTGTAGAGTCTGTCCTCCCCTGCCATGTGAATTCCAGGAACTGAACACAGGTGGTAAGGCTGGGCTTCAGGTGCTCTGCCAGCTACCTGGCAATTGAAGATTGAAAAAACTGTTTCATTTCCATTGTTTTGTAGGTCTGAGGAGGTAACTCAAGAGTTCCTTTATCCTTGTCAGCCAAGCTCTCTACCATGAATCTATACTACGGTCTCAGAAACTTTATGGCACTGGGAACATTTCGACCCAAAGGATCAAGAACTTTACTCTTTGGCCACCTTTTGTGATCATTCATTTAAATATCTTCTCAGATCCTTCACTGAAAAACAAACCACAGCCCATAAAAACACACAAGTTGAGTCTCAAAGTGCAGAAGAAAATGTGTACACAAAGGCACTAAAGCCAGCCATCCTCACAGATGGGTAACCTGGCTCCTTTGGAGCAGGTGAGGCACAGGACGGACACTGCCACCCACATGCTTCCTCTGCCCCAACACTGTTCTCAGTGTGTCCGCCTCTCACAGCCAAAGGTGGGGGAGATTGTATCTGAGATGAGGTGAGGTGTGTAGGTGTGCCAGAAACTCTTGCAGCCCCAGGGTGGAGATGAAAAACTTGCCCTGGCTTCTCCCCCCCACACCCACCCCCGTTCAGTAAACACATCTACCTGGCAAGCTGGCCCACCAGGACAGCTTCTTTCTTCCACAGAGGGAGAGAAAGGCAGGTGAAGGGTATCAACAAAAACATGGCGACCCCGAGAAAGCGTACTTGCGTGCATACCATGACCACGTGGAAAAGCCAGTCCTTTCCCATGCGGAGGAAAGGGCCAGAGTGTGGAGAAAACAGTGGATACGGAGATAAATCACACTACAGGCCTATACGACCTAACTTACACACTACTCGTGTGTGTGTGTGTGTGTGTGTGTGTGTGTGTAGGGGGGGGAGTTTAGTTAACAAATGCCCTTTGAGCCCAGTGACTTCATCTTATTTTATTCTGTTCAGGTATCCTTTGGTGATGGGTGGGAGGTATTTTTGGAAGGGAGATCTCACTAAGTTAAGCTTGCAGGAGACTGGCTCAAGAAGCCAGGCTCCCAGAACCCAGTTGTCTTAGTGACCTCACTGAGTAAAATACCCAGAATCTAGCATTTCTCTTCAGGAGTGAAGGCCGTGAAACACACGGGCGTTTCTGCATCCCAGCTGGCCTCGCAATCAGTCAGTGTTTATGCACAGTGACACGGCACACATGTCTTTTGAAACGCCTGACCAACCAAGCAAGGTTCGATATCAGTAACGTACGGTGCTGAGTTACTCAACGCTGGTCTAGGTATATCCAGAAATTCTCGGTAAGAAAATAAAGCTGACCTCCAAAGGACTTAGCTTTGGGGAGGAGTGTGACCTAATTCGAGGTAGTAGGTCGCCTACCCAGAAAGTTAGGCTCTGTCTCTAGTCTCTTCTCTTTGCCTTTCTTTCTGGCCAACCTGAGGTAATACCCTCTTTCACATGCTCCCATCATCCTGGTACCCTGTCTCGCCTGATGCTCAAAGCAATGAACCCTGCCAAGCTAGGACCGAAACCCAAGTAACCCTTCCCTCCTTTCAACGGGTTTCTCCTCACGCATTTGTCACTGAGATAAAGTCAGAGATGGCTGATTAACAAAGGGCGAGATTCACATAAGAAACCCTTTCTAAAAAAAAAAAAAAATCATAAAAAAGATTCAGATTTTACTTACAATGCATTTTGTTAAGGCCTTTGTGCCTCACTGTTTTTATTTTTGGTTTCTCCGTGTAACAGCCCTAACTGTCCTGGAACTCACAGAGCTCAGCCTGCCTCTGCCTGCTTGCAGAGTGCTGGGATCAAAGGTGTACACCACCACACCCAGCAACCGTTTTTTATTTCTATTACCACCTTTTCTTTAATGCTTAAAGTCCTTAAAGGTAAGACTACATAGCAACATTAGGCCTTTGCCGATTTCAGCAACACATCATATAGGCCTTGAGAGAGGACATCAGAAACAGCCTTTCAGATACCCTTAGAACACAAACAAAAACTAAAGGGTGTAGGACCCATACAGTAGCCTGCTGAGTGGCAGGGCCACCAGATGAAGCAAAACACTAATGTGCAATCAGGAAACCACAAACTCCTACTGTCCTCTTGAATTCCTGCCAGAGGACCACTTCTTTCTCCATTTTGAAAGAACAAAATCTTTGGTGCTTACCAGATGGAGAAAACAGACCTGTGGTTTTTTGTTTGTCTTTTACAATTTTCTAATCTTAAGTGAAATATAAATTGTTCAAAATATATAATTACATACAATATTTATTACTATTTATATATGCTATTAATACTTTAATTTGACAAAGAATCTTCCAAATCCTCAACTATCTGAACAATGGGTAACTTTCCCATTACCAACGTTAACACCTCATTAAATCACCCATTGAATCTTCAGTTATCCAGTAACTATTCCCATGTTTGAGGTGTCTGATGGCTGTTGTAATCCTGCATTTTTGGCAATGGCCTACCTTACAACTTCATAATCACGTATCACAAACATATAAATTTGTGTGTGCGCACAGGTACACTGAGTTCACGAGCATCACGTGCACATAAACACATGCAAATGCCTCCAGAATCCAGAAGAGGGCATCAGATCAAGGAACCAGAGTCACAGATGGTTGTGAGCTGCCAAGTTGGTGCTAATCACCAAACCCAGGTCCTCTACAAGGGCAGTAGGCACTCTTAACTGCTGAGCCATCTCACTAGCCTCATAATTATGTATCTTTATAACCCAACTATTACCAAATATGTACGCTGAGATCCACACAAGAAAAGTTACTTATAAATATATAAGAGCCAGAGAAAGAAAAGTGTATTTTAAGATGTAGAATTTGCCAAGGCAAAAAGCAAGCCTGGGGTTTTACTGTGTGCAAGTATAAACATTTCGGAGATCCCCTCAAATGTCTGCTTCAGTGTAACAGTCTTCTTTGTTCAAGAGCAATGGCTTCTAATTTTAGATTTGTGACACTCCTGGGTGTCTCCAGATATCTCCTGAGGTGTTGTAAAGTTCCCTTCACAAAATGCCAAGTAAAATAATTTGAGCTCACTTAAAAATATGCCACACATTTGGAGGCAAGGAAGGGAATCAAATGAATAGTCACAAGGTTTCAAAAACTTGATCCTTGCCCATTATATTTAGTCCGTGACAACTAAAGAACAGATTAATAAATACAGGAAATTAAAGCAAGATGAGACAGTCTATCTGTGGGGTTTGTGGCTGGGGAAGACAGGAAAGGGGGTGGTTTCATTAGGACACCAGGAGAAACTCCTTTATTTACTAAGTTAAAGTTACTTGGCACTCACTGACTGGTAATTAGAAACTCACTGGACACTCTACCTTGTACTAAGACACTGGTGCCTTGCAGTTGGCGTCAAAGGTCTCTATATACGATCAGTTTCTTCAAAATAAACAGAGTTCAGACACTGGACCAGGGTAAGAGTAACTTAATTTTGTCAACTTTCCTCTTAGCTTCTGGCTTAAACTGTTAACACAAGGGTGTGAGATTACACAGAGGTTATACAGCACTGCTCTGCCACAGCCGATCCTTAACTTCCTTGGTCACCAAAGGTTACTAACTAAAGCACCATTGTGGGTTTGCTACTGGGAAGTCTGGCTCACAGCCATTACATTTACTATAGTTTCTAAATCTCCAGTAAAGTATGTTTCCTGATGGGTGAATGCCCCAGGCTTCCCAGCTTTCTCTATTCAGAACACCCATTTTACTTACTTGATAAATCTGACCGCGGATTTTCTCAAGCAGAGTCATATACGCACACTCAAAAGACAGCACCAAAGAAGGCATGTTTCTCTCATTAAACAGGCCTGCCTTTTCTCCTTGGAGAACCCGATTTCACTGCTTACATTTTATTCTTCCTATCATTGCCTATTTAAGTTCAGACCCACATTTTGCATGCCAGGAAAAAAAAAAATCCTTATTAAACAATCTCACACTTTTACCAACCCTATTAATAACCTTCTAAGAGGATATACAAATGGTCCCTCTAAACTAGACCTTCATAGCACACCATAAGCTGTCTGAAGGACCAAGCATCTGAAAGTCGTGAGCAGAAAAGAGTTAACAAAGAAGTGTACTTGCCTTGTTAGTAGCAGTTGCACTGGATCCAGGGACCACAGGCACATTCGTCACTTGAACCGAAAGATAATTATTGTCTATAAGTGGCCAGGCCCCTTCCACTTTGCATGTCTGGAAGTGATCCTTGAAAGTTCTAAGGTGAGGGTCTCCAAACAAGCCGCAGAAAAGGTAATTGGGAGGGCTCTGGTCCCCTCCCCTGTGTTCTCTGAGTCCTCCGAGGCTGTGGTAGTTACAAGGGTCATGAGTCACTTCTGGGTTGGTAGAGGATGTGGGTCCATCCTTGGAACAGTTCCTCTGGCTCATGAGGTCACTGATACCTAACACCGCAGAATGGTACACCAGGTTGCCACGGCAGGCTTTTGAAGTTCGCTGGGTGCAGCCGGCATAGGCACGGAGCGCCTTGCAAAAGTCAGAGTCAAAGCCATCGGTGGCAGAGTTGAGGTGTGAAGTGAGGGACACGAAATCTGTGGTACATTTCTGGATTCGGCATTGAGCTGGCTGTTGGCAGTCACCTATGGGAAAGACAGGACCAAGCATGTAAATGCTTCATCACTTCGGGGTTATCATGAGAAGACGCTATTTCTCCCTGGGAACTGTCTATTGTATATCTCATGCTCAGGTCTGACTGAGTTATCACATCTTTTAAATTAAGCCGCTGGGAGCAAAACTGGATACAGTTACCTGAAAACGTGATTGAACATGAGTCTAATCTAGGAATGTCTCCAGGTTAAAATTGCAAATGAAATATTGTTTGTTTGCTATTAACAGATTTTGACAAAGACTCTTCTGCTCCAAAGTAAAGCCAAAGACACGAACTGTTCTGATTTCTAAAGCTATATGAGTAATTTGCTTTGGAAAGCACTGGGCGAGAAATGTGCCATGCACACAGCTATGATTAAAGCTTACACACCCAAAGAAGAGCTAAATTCTAAATTATAGTATGTTTTAAGTATCTTTACCTGATTTTTGTATGGCTACAGGGTATGAAAACCACGGGCAAGAAAGTCCTAAGTCACTCTATCTTTCCCGAGGTACATTATTAACAAACTACATCCACAGTTGCAATGTCCTAGCTTCAAGAAAACGTTAGGTACTCTCCTAAAAAAGTGATTCACTTGACCAAGATCCAATTTTACTTCTTTTAACATGTCTGTCACACAGATCTTAAATAAACCACAGGCACACACACACACACACACACACACACACACACACACACACACACACACACACACACAGTATGCAACATCAAAATTGTGTTTCAAAAGATGAATCAGAACTGTAAAGCCAAGAATTCCTAATGTGTGTGTGAACATACACACCCCTCTTTCCCTCTTCACTAACAACTAGTTAACTAACAGTTTGAAGAAAAAGTTAAAGCGAAAAACCCAAGGATGAATGTCCTGTCATTAAAGAAATATTTACAAATGATCTTTTATGTCCCTTGTCTCTCATGTAACAATTCATGAAACTTCTCAAAGCACAAGAGAAAAGGACAAAACAAAACAAGACCCACTAGGTCAGCTGTGTGAAACAATCGATTACATATTGTTTCAAAAAGTGAGGACAGATTTACTGAAAGAAGCACTCACTGCTCATATATCTCAAGTTGCATAAAATGAGCTGTGGCATGTATTTGTTACTCGAAATTCCTAAACCCACGGAAGATGTCTTACTGATTTCTTCTCCCCCCATTTTAGCAGATTCCTCTCCTGAAGGAAAAAAAAAAAGTTGTTATAACAGTTTTGAGGTCTTTTCCAGGCATCAACTATCTCACGTTTTGTAATCTAGAGGAGAAAATCAACATCACTGGATCATTCAGTGATTCTGGCTAGTTTTTGTGTGTGTTTACTATGTGTGTGAGTGTTCTGCTTGCATGCATGTTTGTGCACACGCATGCCCGTGGCCCTCAGAGGTCAGGTGATGGTGCTGGGTCTCCTGGAACTAGAGTTACGGATGATTGAGCCATCATGGGGGCTGGTGAGAATCACTCTGGGAGCCCTGAAGAGCAACCAGTGCTCCTAACTGATGAGCCACCAACTCTCCAGCCTCCAGCCCCTACTGCCCCCCACTACCCCCAAGACAGGTCTCCTTGAATTGTAGCCCAGGCTGGCCTTGAACTTGTAATACTTCTGCAACAGCTTCTAAAATGTTGGATTACAGGTGTATGCCACCATGCCTAATTAGAATCAGTGGGTTATTTTTAAATATGTTAATTACTTCAGTATGTGGACATAGTAAACTTCAGGATGTCGATACCTAAAACTTCATCTGATACAAGACATCATGAAGTAATCCCTATATTGATTTAGAAAGGTGATTTAGAAAGAATATTTTAAATCTTTAATTAAATGGTAAACTGTTTTTGGCTGTAGTTGGGTGATAACAATCTATAATCATTGTGAAATTTCAAAGATCTGGAGAAGGAAAAGGATCGGTTGAGCCTTCATTTTCACTTCTGACAGAATAAAGGAGATTAAAACTTTACTATTTTGGAGCTATGAACTTCACAGCAACCACCAGACCAATTTAAAAAAAAAAAAAAAGAAATCATCTTCACGTGTTTGGTCCATTTACAGTTTGCTCGGAGCAACAAGGACCAAGGAAATTCATTTACATATAGGACTCCTTTCTCCCCAAACAGATTTATTTACTTTCAACTACATTTACTGAACAGCAAGACAAAACACAAATAACCTAACAAATTCACTCTCCCAGAATCTTTCAAGCCATTTATCAAGGGAAAGGTGTACTCAAGGCCTTGCCTTGTCCTGGTGGGATTCACCCATAGAGGGTGCCAATTACACGGCTAGTCTTTTAAAATCCGATACACAGCAAGCACAAGACAAGAAGAAGAAGAGGAAGAAGGAAAAAAAAAAAAAAAAAAAAGGCAAGGCCAAGATCACTCACTAATGAAGAGCTCTTGGACTACAAATGATGACAGCACTAGAACTTTCCGCTAAACTTGTGGGGCCTATTTGTTCTTTTTATGGTCTATAAAATCTATCCGAGCATACAGTTACTTATAATTATTTCAAATAGTCATAAAATATCAAAAGTAAGAAAAGCTTGGGGATGCAGAAGGCAAGTGTTTTCAGGAGGGTGAAGATACAACATTTCTTCCCAGTGGTCTCTTTCACCTCCAGCCGCCCACTCTTAAGGCTCCCTTTTTTTGTGTTAGCTAGATGCTGCTGGCTGCTCTGAGAAGTACCGTACAAAGCAGCTCTTTTGCTTTGGATGAGAGCCCTAACAACCCTTGACTGTAGATATGATGGGGGGGGGGCACGCCTAGCCGAGAGAAAATGCTTTGAGGTTAGCTTTCAGCTCCATTGCAGGTTCCTGTATAGTGACTCATTTGCAGCATACACCCAGAAATATCCAGGCCTCATGAATTTATAACGACAACACACACTTCGCCTGTTAGAATCGGTAAAGAAAGCCTCCTGTCAAAAAGCCAAGACAGCGCTGAACAGAAACATACTCTAGGATGTGGCCAAGGGAGGTCATGAAGTGTATGAGTAAGCAAGAACTCCCGTATTTGATATATCCACTCAGGAACTGCAAAGGTCTTAAAGTAAGACAAAATAGAGCACATATGAGAACTAACAAATGCCATTTCCCAAGGGCAGAATTCAAAAAGCACACTCACAAAGAAACATTTTCTATTTCGGGGTCAGATCATCTACAATTGGTGCGATGTGTATTATTTCCATGCCAGTTACTGTAAGGGCCAAAGGACTCGTGGTCTGGAACTTCCATCATTTTTTTTAAATGAATTGGACATAGCCCCTGCGTTTCAACAGCACCAGTCTTCAAATAGATCTCTCAAAAGGAACTTCAACAAGCCCTTTGGGTGCAACCTGGGTGTGAGCATATATCGTGTTTCTGAAAGGAAACTTGTGTTCCAAATTCCTTTAATGAAAGCACCTTGAGTTTGGAAACCTCCAGTCCAGTTTCTTTCACAGGGCAGGAAGATCTTCAGGAACTACTCTCCAATCCTGCCAGGACTCTACAGCAACCAATATCCAAGTTGCCAAACAGAACACAGCTCAACTTCCCTTTCACGAAATGCAGTTTGATACTATGGTTACATATTTTTCGCCCCAACACTCCTGAATACTGGCACATTAACAAAAAGTTTCCATGAAACCACATGCAGACGTTTTTTTCTAAGGTTCTAAAGCTACTAATTTAAATCCTTAATTATTCCACAACTGGCTATTACATTTTTAGTACGACCAGTCCATTTCCCCAATCGACAGTGTTAAATATGCAACCTAGAAGAGTTGTTTCTTCAATGTCATTTCATTCCATTCCTTAAAAGACTCCTGGCTATTTTAGCACGGTTGGTATGCCTTAACAAGTAAAAAGTTCTCAGCACTGCAGCGACATTAGAATAGAATTCTCCAAATGTTGTGAGTGTCATCATAAAAACTGGGGGAAAGACGAGGCCTCCAAGGAACCCTATCTAATGCTGTTTTCAAGCAGAAGGACAATGATCCTTTTGGTTTTTGTATTAGAGGGACAAATTCATGGTCTAGGCAAAATCTTAAAAAAATGGCACTTATTTGTAAAGAAAACAAAAACAGGCATCACATGTCTACAAGGTTTAGGTTCAGGTTTATCATCCGAAAGCACATTCATTCCTCAGTGCTGCGTCGGCAGGAGCCCTACAGGGCAGCACACACATCTATCTGTCAAGCCCGCTCGGAACCGAAAACACGAGGCTAGCCTCAAAGCACGCCTTCAATCGGCCAAACTCCGCGCCCAAAGCAGCTCTGGCAAAACCGAAAGAAATCCGGGAGAACTTAAGTTCCTTAGGAATACACCCCAAACTCGGGGGTGGGGGTGGGGGGAAGTGGAGGAGGAAGGAATCCGAGTTTTTTCATTTTACTTATTTATTTAATGAATTTATTTTTTGCACCGGGTGCGATTCCGGGCCTCGCCGCCCGCCACTCCCAGCTGTGGAGGAGCACCGGGCTCCAGCGGAAACCCGATCCAGTTAAACACCCCTGCAGAGAGCAACGAAGCCCCGGAGCGTTCCAGACCCGGCGTGGCGCCAGTTGAGAGCCGTGAACCCGCGCGACAGGGAGCGCCGTGCACGCCCGCCAGGGCCGTGGCGTTCGGGACCCAGAACAGAACAAAGCCCGCGCGGCCCGCTGCCCACCCGGCCCGCGCCTACCTGCGTGGAGCAGCCCGAGGCTGAGCAGCAGCAGCGGCAGCAGCGGCGGCGGCGAGGGCGGCCAGGGCCCGGGGCGGCGGTACCGCTCAGCCCCGGCGGGGGCGGCGGGGGCGGCGGGGGCGGCGGCGCAGGAAGGTGCTGCTCTCACGCCCATGCCCGTCCATGCAGGTCTCGTGCGCTCCGGCGAGGGCGCAGTGGCTGGGCCGGGCCTCCGGCTGCTGCATGGGCCGGGGTGCGCGCCTCGCTTCCTCCTCTTCTTCCTTTCAGGCCAGCGTCCGAGCGCAGCAGCCGCCGCCGCCGCGGTGGCCGGGGCGTCGCGGGCCGAGGGAGGCGGCGGCGGGGAGCAGAGACATCGCGGCGGCCGGGAGAGAGGGAGACAGAGGGGGGCGGGAGGGAGAAGACACAAAGGCCGTGAGCGATCGCGCGGCCGGCCGGGACCCCCCAAGCTGGCGTGGGCTCGACGCGCCCGGACCCGCGGGACCTCACCAGCCGCGGCGCGCAGCCGCCCCGAGAGCTCCGCACCCGTGGCCTGCGCGGTCAATCAATCTCAGTCCCCGCACTCTGGCCCCGCCTCCCCCGGGCTCCTACCAATCCGCGGCGGCCCCGCCCCCAGGCCCGCGCTCCTCCTCCCCTCCCCATTGGCTGCGAGCGTGCCTCCCGCCCTCACGCCTCCCTCCTGCGTCTCACTCAAGTTCCGCGTCCGCCGCCCCGCGGGGTGGGGCCGCTCGCCTAAAGGGCCCAGCCTCCTGCCGGCGTCCTTGTGCTTTTCCTCCTCCACCCCTTCCCGCGATCGCCGCTAGCTGGGGCCCAATAGGAGAGGGCGAAAGCGACTTTCACTTGGCCCGCGTTCCAGGAGAACCGGCCTTTAACCTCTCCTTGAATTAATGAGCTCAGGTTCAGCTTCCTCCTAGCTTTTTGTTCCTTGTTGGGTTTTCAGTGACCTACACCCCCACCCCTCCTCC
Source organism: Phodopus roborovskii (assembly GCF_943737965.1). NCBI lineage: Eukaryota > Metazoa > Chordata > Mammalia > Rodentia > Cricetidae > Phodopus > Phodopus roborovskii. The sequence goes on along the minus strand of NW_026126611.1, from coordinate 710,562 downwards.
TCCTCCTCCTCGTCCCGGCGTTTCCAGGAAGCCAGCACTTGGAGCAGGTTCTCCCCCACCCCACACCACCACTCAGCCAATCACAGCTGCTGGACCTCTTAGCAAACTTGTCGAGGTCCCCAGGTAAAACAAGAGTCCAGCTGAGCCTCCTTAGATACTCTAATGACACCCGAGGTCCACAGCAGATGGATGCAATGGGAAGGTGCTTTGCGAGCTCCCGGCGGAATTGGCTGGCAGCTGCGTGAGGCGCTGGTGTTTTGGTTTGACATTTTCCCTGCTTCAAAGCTGAGAGCGGGAGTCAGGGATTGGGCGAACTTCAACTTGTTCGGTTACAAGGTAATTAGATTAATGAGAGTGGAGTTTTTTTTTTTTTTTAATGCAGTGCAATTATTGCCACTATTTCTTTTTGCTCAGCGCCTTTTCCATAAATATCCAGTCTATTAAATTAATCCAGTGGTAGGTCTGCTTCTACTTGAGCTGTCCTCCAAAACCAAGGACAAAATACCACAAACAATCACCAAGGGTTAGCAAAGCACTTGTGGAGTTGGGGATAGGCTCCAATTTGTTATCAGTTGGTGTGAAGTGGTATCCTCTCTGGAGAATGGCGTCAGTGCTAGCAACCACTTTACCTCCCCCTGCCTCTGCCATTCCCCAAACTGTTGAGGATTGTCATTTAAAATGCATTTGCTGCGATCCAAATTACAGTTTGCAACTTGTTACATTACTCAGAATATCTAATTAGGAATCTCCTATCAACCACAGACACATTAATATTCCACATGTTACAATGTGCTCATCAATGGATCAGGATAATTGGGGGGCAAGCCTTAGGTCTCACCATCTCACTCATTAGACACATTGTGAATTCTTCAAACCACTAGGTCCCTAATGAAGGAGACCTATCTGTTTTTTTAACTGTAATTTTTCATTACTTATTACATGCCGAGATGACTCAAGTGGTAAACACACCTTTCGCTACCCAAGATACAATCCAAGCCTTATGTCTATCTTTAATGTGCTTAATAATAGCTTCAGAGTTGCCTGGAGAAATGGCTTTTCCTGGAGGGAGGCCTGGAATGTATCTGACAGTTTTACATAATGGTGCATACAAAATGCTATATTAGAGAAAAAAATTTTTTTTTACCGTCTTGCAGTTAGTACATGTAATCCATGAAACACAGTTCAGAGAATGCTAATAAATATCTTTTAAAGAGTGATCACATAACACTCTTCTTAAAAGTTCTATTAGCTTGGGGCTGGGGAGATGGATGGTTCAGTGTTTAAGAGCACTGGCAGCTCTTCCAGAGGACCTGCAAATACTTCCCAGTGCCCACTGGCAGCTCACAACAGTATGTAACTTCAGATCCGGGGCATCTGAATTCCCTTCCTCTTCATAGGCATCAGACAATCAGACACACATGGCAAACAGACATGTATGCTGGCAAAACACTTACACATGAAGAGTTTCAAATGCTTTTACCTAGCTGACTAACACTGAGATGTAGAGTTCTCTTGCATCAATATTTAATTATACAAAGGCATTGTCACACTTAGTATAACCAAAAAGTCAAAGATCAGTACATTCGATTTGGTTTGGTTTGGTCTTTTTTTGCGGCTAACTTTCCTCTCCACTTTTTTTTTTTTTTTTTTTTAAATTTTTTTACACGGAGCTTTAGGTATTCTTATCAATAGAGGGCACCCTTGAGTTGCTGAAAATCCTGATGTCAAGGAAAAAAAAAAAAAAAAAAACCTCAGAGGGGGGAAAATCATCTCTAAGGTGTTTTATTGCTCCTCTGTTGTAAAATCTGACAAGCTTAAGACATGTATGCCTAACAATTCACTTTTTATTACTGCGTAAGTGTTCAGCTGCTAGAGGAAAATGCTATATATATATATATATATATACATATATATATATACACATATATGTATATATATTTTAAACAATTAAACCACAAGGTGATTCCTATTTTTATGACATTAGGTCCTCCGACACACTCTAGGGTTGAATCTGGACTGTTAGCAAGATTTGAAATCAGCTTGGGAATCGAGGGCATGTAGAATGATCGCGAGGGAGCAAATTTAAGCAGAATTTGGGACTGCACAAAGAAAAACTCAGGGAGTAAGCTGGAACAAAATGGTGGTTATAAAAGTTTTACATTTTAATTAGGGGGAAAAATGAGGCGATAGGTTGCTTGAGCAAACCAAAAATCTATCGTATCTTGCCTCTTGCTTTCTTTCTCTTTGTTTTCAAGAAGGAATGATGGAGACCCAGCAAAGCATACCATGCCATGGACATGCAAATGGGTAAAATTAAAACGGATGCCAGAAACGTTAATAGATTCTAAACGCGATGCAGCTTCGCTTCCTGAGTCCTCACACAGTGTGTTAACTGTTCCCCAGGTACTGACTGTATCTCCATATCCAGAAACCTAACATGAGGTTCTCTGCTTAACGGCTCACCCAGGACCCAGAAGCCTGCAGTAAGAGATTTGTGCAACCTATTCTGGAGTAAGGGCTCCCTTGCCGCTCATTGCTCTGCAGTGTTTGGAAAGCAGGGGCTGGGATAGCCCAGAGTCCAGGAGCCCAGAGGCGTGTAGCTCCTGGCTTGTACTTACATCATTTTTAACCCTTCCGCACCTGGAAGGGGCTCAGCGGGATCACGATGCCCCCGAGCTCCGGAACACGCAGGACCTAGGTGTAAGAGAAGAGCCCCAGGGCTCGGTATGAGCGCAGAACCCCAGGAGAGAGAGAGACCTCGGAGAGCGCAGGGGGTCCCTAACCCTCGCTACAGCTGGCCCTTGATCCCTACAGACTCCAGTGCGGCTCGCCTCTGGCTCGCAAGGCTAGAAGCAGCAGGTGCAAAAAGCATTTGGGAGCCGCTTGCCAGTGCTTGGAGGTAATGCGCTTCCTGTCCATTTATCTCAGGAAACCAGCACTGCCTTCCCTTCGAAACAAAATTAACCTCTCATTAGCCAGCCACTCACTCCCAAGAAGGCCTTAAAAGCTTTACCCTCTCACTAATGTATTTAGGCTTTTCTTCCAGGCAAACGAAGCCGAGGCTGTGAGTAACATCAGCCCCAGGGGTTCCTGTGGGCTCCCTTAGGAGCCAGCCGCTAGCCTTTCACCAGTATGATCTGGGAAATTGGCCAACCAAGGAACTTAGTTTGTAGAAGCAGGCCGATCCCGACACCCCAGAACGAACTTCACACACACACACACACACACACACACACACACACACACACACACACACACACAAAACCAAAACACCCAAGACAAGTTTCCTTTCTCTTCTTCTTGGGCTTGGTTCACATCAAATCCTCAGCTCCATTGCCCTCAAGGGATGGGGAAGAGAAGCTGGAGAAAGTTCAGTGGCCAGCTGACCCAGGTCATGGGCGACAACTGTCCCTTGGGAAGCGCTGGGGGTGGGGGTGGGGGTAGAGGGGACAGCCTTCCTTAGACTCAGGTCGGTTCCAGGCATTGCGACATTAAACGTGTCCAGGAGCCCTTGGAACACCAGGGCTTTCTTACCCCGGCCCCGCCACCCTGAGCCTGGCAGATTTATACCACACAGGTGGACGGAGACCTAAACAAAACAGCACCGGCCCTGCCTGCCGCTCGCAACCCCCCCCCCCCTCCCGGTCTTCCTGGCCCACCGCAAACTTCAACAAAATAAACAACTCACCACAGGCATTCCCTTGTCTGCAGCGCGACGCTTGCCAGCTGGGAAAATAAGCCGCAAGCCACGCGGCGGCCGGAGCGAAGGGAGGCCGCTCTGCTCCAGGTGGGCGGCAGGCAGGCGGCTCCACCTGGGGGCCGCTCTCCAGATGCCGGTTCCGGAGTGAGCTCCGGGGCAGCGGTTGCGCCCTGCCAAGCCAGCGGGGCCTCTGCCACCTAGGGAGAGAGGGCGGGGAGACAAGTCCCTCTCCCCAACTTCCTCCAAACTGCTCTCTCTCCCCACTCCCGGCCCCGGGCCACCGCCTCCGACGATCTCTGCAGGGCTGCTCCGCGCTGCACCGCGCAACCCTGGCTGTCCTTGCTGCAGACCCGACGGCTGGGAGCGCGGGGCGCCCCTGCCCCTGGCACCAACCAGGTCTTGGTCAGCTCTCTCCTCTCCCCGGGTCCTACACTCGGGCTCGCACAAAGGCGCCTTTCACGCCGCCAGCACCGCCCTCTGCGCCGCCCTGCGGGCCCGCAGCGCTGCCTTTACCCACCGGCAGCATCCCAGTCCCGGCGGGGGACCCTGCCGGGATAGGCAGCGGCAGGCGCGCGCGCCTTGACGCCACGAGGGCAGCAGACACTCTGCTCTGGATTATTTCCTCCTCGGCTTTCTGAAGCTGTCCACCAGCGCCCTCAAAGGCACGTCCCCGCAACTATTCCTCGAGGGTCTTCCTGCTGTGTGTGGCTATGAAGCGGGTGGCAGGGGCGGTCCTCTGGACGTGTGCGCGCTTTAACGGTGTTATCGTTCCCGTGACTTGGACAGGAGAAAGGGTAGAAAGGCCCCCCACCACCACCCAAGACCCAGAAGAGAGCATTGTGTTGTCAGAGAACCGACTTGGGGGGGGGATGTTTCGGGGCGACAGTCCCTTCCTCTCTCGTGGAATGAGACGGGGGAGGGGAGGTCTGGCTATGTCCCTGAGAGTGGGTCTTGGGCTTCGTGGACACACACACAGCGGCAGCTACTTAGCTCGTTCATTTTTCGAGCAAGATTGCTGGTTGTTTTTCTTTTTAGTTAAAGACGAAATTCCAAGAAGCTGTACTCAGTTAACCGCGACCTTCCCCTCCCCAGCCCATCGCCTTTTCTCCACCTAACAGTAGAGTCAGCTCAGGGCAGTGTAAAAGGGGCGGGACTTGGACGGGTTTAACATCCTAACCTTGTGTTGGCTGTAAAGGAAAAATGTGGCAAGTTGAGGACTCAGTCCGTCCAGGTTCAGAGATTCCATGACAGCACATCTCTCATCGCATCCTTTGCGTGCATTTTTGCCTTTTATATTCCGTTATCTTCTCCAAATGCCAGGGAAACTGGGAAACAACAAACAAAACAAAACCATTTCAGGCAGTGGTTCTCACCCTTCCTAACGTTGCCACCCTTCAATACAGTTCCTCATGTTGTATTAACCCCCCAACCGTAAAATTACTTTCCTCGCTGCCCCATAACTGTAATTTTGCTATCATCATGAATCATAATGTAAATATCTGTGTTTTCTGATTGTCTTAGGCGACTCCTCCAAAACGGTCATTTGATCCAAAGGGGTCTTGGCCCACAGGTTGACAACCACTGATTTCTTATCTGTAAGATACACTGACAGAACCCTACTGTGTTTACTACTGAGAATTTAAAAAGACAGAAAGAAAGAAAGGAAGAAAGAAAGAAAGAAAGAAAGAAAGAAAGAAAGAAAAAAAAAAAGGTGGTGGTGGTGGGCCCAGTTCGTGGTCCACAGAAACAAGGAATTTTAATGTTCCCACTTGTTTTGCCTCTGAAAAGCCACTTGAGCAATCAGCATAGCAGGGCTCTAATTTAGAAACGAAAGGCTAATGGCTAGTTTCCTGAATTTTTCCTTTTCCTTCTACCAATGCAAAGACACGCTGTTGCATAACATAACGATGAAATAGAGTTCAAAGGAAATCCAGGGGGCCAGTACAGAAGACATCTTCCAGTGCAGCCTAGTCCTTCAGTCCTCTGCACAGCTAGCTACCTTTCGACTGCACACAAACACGGACACAAGCCTTCACAAACCTCCTTTTTCACAAACACTGGTCAATGCAAACTGGGTGCCAATCATTGTGTGGACTACTCCAGCATACATTTATTTAAATCATACCTTTAACTTTTCCTTAGTCCTGTGATTGCTTTCAGTCCCACTTTGGAACCTTGAGCTTAAGTTCCCTCTGTGGTCAACTGTGTTTCCTTGTAGAATCTTTGAAATTAATGCCCAAAGGGAAGACATTTCATTATGACCTGCTACTTTAAGGCTACGAGTCTTGTCTCCTGTTTTGACAACACAACTTAAGACCTTGCCTATTTTCACTTGCCTACTTTTATTGAGCTACATGATTTTCCTCATCCCCCTCCCTTCCATTCCTCCCTCCTGCCCCCAATGCTAACAGTTTACTCAGAAACTCTTGTTTTTTTTTTTCCACTTTCCTTAGACAGATCTATGTATGTCTCTCTTAGAGCCCTCTTTATTACTTTGGTTCTCTGGGGTTGTGGCCTTTAGGCTGGGCATCCTTTGCTTTATGTCTAATATCCACTTATGAGTGAGTACATATTTGTCTTTCTGGATCTGGATAGCTTTTTCTAGTTCTGCCTGCAAATTTCAAGATGTCATTGTGTGTCGTTGTCTCCCCCCCCCCCCATGCCCCAAGTAGTACTCCTTTGTGTAAATGAACCACATTTTCCTTATCCTGTCTTCAGTTGAGGGGTACCTGGTTTGTTTCCAGGTTCTGGTTATTACTAATAATGCTACTATGAACATAGTTGAGCAAATGTCCTTGTACGGAGGTTTCTCGGGAAATTGGGAATCAACCTATCTCAAGACCCAGCAATACTTTTGGGTATATACCCAAAGGATGCACATTCACACCACAATACTTACTTTTAAAAGATAACTATTACAGAGAATTTCTTTTAGTTGTTCAAATCTCCGGGAAAGAGCCATAACAGCAGGATACGCATATACTGTGTTTAATGTTTAAATCAGGGTAGCTGACTTTCCATCTCTCCCCTAACAAGTGTCTTTGATTAACATGGATATTTGTACATATTTAAGGATTAAAGCATGATATTTCAGTACAGGAATGTAACATGTACTGATGGAATCAGGGTAATTAATGTTTCCGTCTCATTAGTATTTTGTTGCCTAGACCTGCTTTCCTATTGGCCAACAGTGTTTCATTCATTAACCAAGAAGAGAAACATTTACAGAATGACATCTCCCATCATCTCCTCTGTCTAAATAAAAAGAAGGGTTTTAACCTTAGCATAGAAAATGTATCACGTCAACAATGTTTAGACCATTAACATTTAACAAGATTTAAATATTTTATCATCTACCCTATCTTTGTGAGTCTAGAGTCCTATATGTACCTTATCTTTAATCCTAACTAAGGAAAACTATAACCATAACTATTTGTCTTCAACTCCATCAAAGACCACAAAAGGATAATATATAAACTCTTGAACTGACAGAGACAACTCACTGCCTGGTCAGTCATCCGAAGTTCTTCTGTAATGTTCCATCTTCAGCCCATAGGCCATAGCATGTCTGGCAGACTCCTCAGCAAAGCAGGAAACTTTAAACTGTCTGCCTGTATTGGCAGTTTACTGTCCGCCTGTATTGGCAGTTTACTGTCCGCCTGTATTGGCAGTTTGTCAGTCACTTTTCTCTGTGTCCTGCAGAATATCTGGCAGACTCTTTCATGAAGCAGGAACTCTGTAGCAATGTACATCATGAATCAGCAGTCACTTTTCTGTGGGTCCTGCATGTCCAGTTTATACATCATAAAGTCAAACAGTCCAGACAAGAGTAGTATCTTGCCCAAATGTCTAGTCCTGCCATATTGAAAGCAAACTCCATAACGAGTTTCTTTGATGTCCATCTTCCTTTCTGACACAAGTGGTATTTCTAGGAGCAGTTATGTCTCACTGTCAAGAAAAACCCTAAACCATTTTAAATGCCATATTCTATAGGTCTTTGAAAGGTTTGAAGAATGCTTTCTTTTTCTGTGGAAACAAAAATAGAAATCCTTTTCCTCAGTAACCTGTCCTTGGACTTAAATTTGGAAGTCAAAGCATTTTAAAAATATATAAATTGAATTAGTTCAGCAGTATTTCTCTTAATAGTTGTTATTCCCTCAGCAGTCAAACAATTTAAAGACAATAGAATAGTGTATACTATCCAAAGTTTCTCTGTGCTTTCCATCTTTAGGGGACTTTTTTTATTACTCTATAATTTTTTACTTTTATTTTTTCGTTTTTTGAGACGGGGTTTCTCTGTGTAACTTTTATATGTCCTGGAATTAACTCTGTATACCAGATTTACTTTAAAATCACAGAGATCTGCTTGCCTCTGTCTCCCAAGTGCTGGAATTAAAGGCGTGTACCACCACACCAGCTACTCTCTCTCTCTCTCTTTTTTTTAACCATTTTATCCTGTTTCTTTTTCTCTTCCAAGCCTACATATATTTTAAAACACAGCATAAAACTTTAGAGGTATTTCTTAATCTGAATCTGTCTTTACTGTAAATCTTTCTTTTTGTGGCCACCAGTCTTTTATCTGCAAAATAACAACATTGCTAAAATGAAAGCCACAGCTGTATTAGCCGTAGTCTATCCAAGATGGCGGCGGGTACTTTTACTGCCAGAACTGAGAGCTGTGCTCACTGCCTTGGTCTATGCTGCCATCCAGCAGCATGTTGCCGGCTTGGAGATGTGGTCACTGCCATTGCCAGCTTGCATACACACCATTAAGTTGTTAGCAGAGATCTTTAAAAGCCTTGAGGTTTTTTGCTGCTTATGCTGAGTCAGGAAACCTCCCTTAAAGGAGCTGCGCAAATTTATGCTTGTCTCTAGCATAAAAAGAGTTCAACCGAGAAAAATGATGCTACCAAGAAGCCTTGCTTGTCTTTGTTCTTTTGCTTCTAAAACCCTGTTTTTAAGCTTTTGTTAAGTTTTAAGTGAAAGTTCTTATTAGCCACACAGCCGGCACCATTTTGTTATGAGTAGGTTTTTCTGCTACTCTGGTCCCATGCTGCATCAACAACAATAACTAATAAATGGTAACTGTGCACCAAATATTCTTCTAATTGCCCTCATCTATTGAATCATTTGATGCTCACAGCTCTCAATGATTGCATCCAACCTATTTTAGAAGGAAATAAAATAATGTGACTAAGGTCGCACCACTGATAAAATAGAATCAGGCTTCGAGACCAAGCAGAAAAATGGCCTCATAACCAAGCGGTCTTATAAAATATTAGTCCCAAATATTCATGAACTTCAAGCTTTAACAGTTTTCCTTCTCTTACTGAACAAGAAATGAAGATAGACAGCTGTGCTTTTGCATGAAAAAAAAAGGAGAGAGAATGAATATGATGACCCAAGTCCAAACACGTGTCTAAAAAAATTTTACTCTTCATTCTTTTTCTTTAGGTGACTATGTTTACCAACTGAAGATTCCAAACTCCAACCTATGATTTCAACAAAATGAAACCCAATCAATACTTAGGTTAATTAATAGCTGTCCAGCAGAAAGGAAAATCAAGGATTTCTTGGAGACATGAGTAATATCAATGGTGCTTAAATTAGACACGTTACACCAAGGCAGTCATGGGAGTAATAGAGAATGCCTCAGTTTCTTCATGCCTGAGAGCTAATATTCGGCTGGAAATCTGTTCAAAGCCTGCCACTGATGTTTTACTTCATCATACATTCTGAAACCATAGCCTCTGATCTTTGCACTCTGAAACAGGTCAATCAGCACAAACCTATAATTAGTACAATAAAATATGAGTTATATATTTCTCATGGAAACATACTATCTTATACTGAGGTTCATCCCTTCAGTGAATCTACAGAATTTCACAAAATACATCATCATGCAGACATAGTACAACTTCACAAGAGTCCTCACCTTCATTATCCAAAAGAACAATAGAAAGGACACTATCTCATTTAAGAGATTATTAATTCAATCTTCATATATGTTTGTAGACTGGGGAAATACACAGAAAAGGATAAGATCCAGCCACAAGTAGGTCCTAAGACTTGCATCATTTTTTGTTTTTACTGCCACAATGTCTTTCAAAGGTAGACACACTCATTGTCATATCAGCATTCCTAACAAAGATTTCTGCCTAAGCACAGTCAACTCTCAAAGAATGTGAAGGTATTTCATTTGCCCACATCATTCAACAACTGTAGAATACATTGTATTAAGAGCTTGAATGATTAAAAGCTCTCTAGTTTATTTATCACTACATTAAGAAACATTTATTGTAAAGGGTTACACAAGTGATTCTTTACACAACACAACTCCTAGAGGTAACTTCAGTTCTATCTAAGAGATGATCTTGGTTCTTAGCTGCAATCTACCTAACCAAAGTTCTGCTCTTTGATAGTGTGCCCATTGCAGTGTTTTAAGAAATAGCAAACTTAACTTGCTGACTGCAATGTTGCAAGCATTTATGCAACGGAAGGTTTAGAATGCCAGGAAATTTACTTTCAATTCTATCCAAGATATGAAAGCAGTAACTGCTACCTGAAGCAAGCACAAAATTTGGCAAACTATATGACAAGCAGAGATCTCTGAGAGATGGGAATAAAGTAGTCACAATTATTGATGCAGACTCCTCTTTGATGAATGAGCATCTCAACCTTGGCATAGAGAGGTCAGGAAACTAGAAAGGGCCTGGAGCATTCCAACAAATTAAGATGAAGTTGAAAATCTGGGAGGAGAAAGGCATCCAGAATATGCAAGACAGAGGACCCGAGGACAGAGTGATGGGGATGCTCCTTCTGTATGCTTATTGGTTGATGAAAAAAACACTGTTGGCCAATAGGGCAGCAAGACAGGCAGGTCTAGGAGATGAGGAGAATTCTGGGAGGTGTAAGACAGAGAGGAATAATCATGTGACCCGAGGAAGAGAGGACATGAGTCAGGCATTCTCTGGTAGGATAAGACCACATGGGAATCTGTAGATTAATAGTAATGGGTTAATAATTAAGACAGAGCTAGCCAATAAGAAGTCCTAATAATTGGCCAACAGCTTCATTAATAATATAGTGTCTGTGTGTTCATTTGGAGCAAGGCGGCTGTGGGACCAGGGTGGTGGGAAGAGCCATCCATAACAACAGAGTTTAGATAAAGTTCTATAGACTTTTAATTCATGCTTTCATGGATTGTGTTGTCATGTCTTCAACTTAGTTGCCTCTTATTTGGGAATGATCTTCTCTTAGAATATGCATTTGTTTTTATTTTTAAGAAGCCAGCTCTATTGCAATGTAATTCATATTTTGTACAATTGTGAAACGGTGTGATTTGGCTGGGTATGTTAGCACAGGCCTGTTGTCCCAGCTTCAGGAAATAGAAGCAGAAAGATGGCTAACTCAAGGCCAGCCTGGGATTATAAGAAATATGCCTTAAAAACAAGAAAATTAGTATTTAAGAGAAAAATATAGCCATACAGTGGTGGTATACACCTTCATCCCAGCACTTGGGAAGCAGAGGCAGGTAGATATCTGTGAGTTCGAGACCTGCCTGGTCTGCAGAGCAAGTTCCAGGACAGGCTCCAAAGCTACGTAGAGAAACCCTGACTCAAAAACAAACAAACAAACCAAAACAAACAAAATGTGCAATGCAAGATCTTTGCTTGTTCAGAGTTTTAAACTCATCACAAGAAATTTTATAAGATTTTCATCACTCCAATGAAGATAATTAATATCCATCAATGGTCATTCTCCAACGCTCATTCTTTCCTACCAAAGTGCAGAGTTTCACGTGTCAGGCAAGTACTCTGTCACTGAGACACACCTTTACTGCTGCATTTGTTAGATCTGTTGTTAGATACACTCTGACAAGCTTCTCCCTGTTCCATTTTTACCCTATACTATCTATAGCTCTGTCTAACACCACACCGCTGCCTATTTTCATAAATAAAAATCAAATTTTACAGTTCTACATGCAGTAAGTTTATACTTTCTGGGTCTGGCTTTAACATTGTGTTTTTCAGGCTTACCCATGTTACTGCCAATGGCAGCCTTCATCTGCTCCCTGGATGAGCAGTGTTCTATGGTCTATTGGACTATGTGACCCTTACACACGGGCCAGCATACTAAGGATGATTCTACACCTTGGCTGTAGTGGATAGCACTGTTTTATACACTTGGGACTGGAGCTGTTTCTTCACCATATGAACTTCATTTCTCTGAATGTAACCAACAGGACAGCTTCTAGGTCCTACGTCAGTTATTTTCTTTAAAGATGACCACACTAACGTACACCTCATCAATGGTGTACAAGGGTTTCTTTTTCTCCACCTTTTTTCCCCCAACACTACAGCCACTCTAACAGATGGTAGGAGATTGAACGTTTTTAATTTTGTTTACAATTCACTTATTAGTAGTAATTTGAACACATATATCATTTGATAATTTTAAGATTCTGTGATTCTTTGGAGAAACATGTTTCTTTGGGCGATCCTTCAAATTAGGTGGTCTTTTTCTTTTTTTTTCTATAAAATTAGTGTCTTCTATATTTCTTCATATAACTTTTAACAATTCATAAAATTTACAGAATACCATGTGATGCTTTAACTGTGTAATGTGTGGAGCAGAATAAACATAGCTATCTTTTCAGATACTTAACAATTTCTTTGTGATGAAAAATTTTGAAGTCCTTTCTTGCAAATTTTTCAGACCCCATTCCTACATTTATTTGAGATACTACACCCTTATGATACATATAATATGAAAATATTTTCTACTATTTAATGGATTGTCTACTTCTATCAATTATTTCTTCCTTGCTATGGAGGAATTTTTCAATTCACACTTTCTGTTTTCTACTTTTACCTTAGTTTCTATGTTTTCCAGACAAATCTGAGAACATTGCTTACGCCAATGCCATGCAGATTGCTACTTTTTTTCTTCCAGGAAGAAAATTCCACATTTCACACTTAAAGTCTTTAACACATTTTAAGTCTTCCAACATATAGACAGCTCATATCTCTATTTGTTTTTAAATATTGTTTTCATTCATGTTACATAGTAATCATGCATGTATCCTCACTATATCATGTCCATAGAGCATAAGTTTTAGAATATAAATCATCCTTTTTGGTAGGTTTATTCCTAAGTGTGTAGTCTGTGTATCACAAATGAAGTTGTTTTGTTGATTTCTGAGCACATATCTGAGGAATTAGTTTTCTCTTGTAGAGCTAAGTCTCAATCTTTTTGTATATTATGACAACTCAAATTTCTTAATTTACATAATATATCCATGCAACATTATTTTAAATGCTCTCTTTTGCTGATTTTAACACTTGTCTCAACTCTAAAGTGGTTTGTTTTTTCATTCTATTGTTATTTGTTTCTGCTATTTTCTTTTGTTGTTGTTTTGTTTGTTTTATATTTTCTAGACTGTGTAACTTTGTACACCAGGCTGGCCTTGAACTCACCAGACCCTGCCTCCCGAGTGCTGGGATTAAAGGTGTGCAACACCACTGCCCAGCACTATTTTCTTTTTTTAAAAGATTTATTATTTTGTATAGTGTTCTGTCTGCGTGTATCCCTACAGGCCAGAAGAGGGCACCAGATCTCATTACAGATGATTGTGAGCCACCATGTGGTTGCTGGGAATGGATGGAACTCAGGATCTCTGGAAGGCCAGCTAAGTGCTCTTAACCACTGAGGCATCTGTCTAGTCAGTTTCCGCTACTTGGTTGTGTTTCAAATGCTGTAACATTACCATTTCAAACAGTATGTTGTACTTCTATAAATACCCATATAAGTAATTTGGAATGGTTTGATGATTATGTATATCTTGTTTTAAATTTGATAGATGGCAACAGAACAACTTTTGCTTTAAAATACTGAGGCAAGTCCTCTTTGAGTATACACTTCATTGGCCTGAATTGTTATGTAATCTACCATGACAAGAAAAAAAAGCATAGTTCCACACTCTGAATGGCCATCAGGCACTACTCACACTGACCCTTTCTTAAAATTCTTTCCCTGCCTCAGTCTGGTTCTTCATAGACATACTCTGATCTGCAAATTGTACCCGGGAAAAAAAAGAAAAGCTTATAGCAAATTGTAGGGCCTTTATGATACCACATTACATCATCCAAGATAGGATCCCAAATCACTCAGTATTGGAGAAACATAATCCACTTGCTGGAATTAGGACAAAATGATTTAAATCAAGTGGCACAAGCATATTCAATGAAGCAAATGAAGAGATTCATATGTTAAAGAATAGGAGTAGGTAACAGAGAAATGGGAAACAATTAAAGTAAATGGAAATTATTAGTTAAAAAAGATTTTTAAATTTTAAATCTACTGAAGAGCTATAAGGTTCAGTAGATGACAGAGGAAATAATCTGTGCACACACAAAAAAATGACACCCCCAAAATTATCCTTATTTTTAAAAACAAGATGAAGAAAAGATTTGGGATATTAAGAGAGAGGTTGAGAGAGAGAGAGAGAGAGAGAGAGAGAGATAGAGAGAGAGAGAGAGAGAGAGAGAAGATAAGAAAAGGGCTGGAGAGATGGTGTGGCACTTGCAAGTCTGGCACTTGCAAGTGAGTTTGAACCCTGAAACCCACTTAAATGAGGAAAGGCAGAGCTCCACAAAGTTGTTCTCTGATCTTGGTATCTGCTTCCAGCAAAACAGACACACAATAATAGCAGTAGTCCTTGAAATAGTAAACCATAAAAAAATAGCTTTAAACGATAAACTAAAAGAGGGTCAGTGTTCTGTGGTTCCTTCTCCCCCCTCTTTCCTCCTCCACTCCCTCCCCACTCCAAAGAAGATAAATTAAAATATCTGAGGAAATAATGTCTAACATTTTTCTCAAACTAATCAAATGTATAAATATACGAATTCAAGATGTTTAAGTCCTCAAATACCATAAATACGAAGAAAACCATCACTGGATAAATCGAAGTCAGATTGTTTAAAATTAAACATAAAGGGAAAAGCTACTAAGCAAGAAACAGTTCAAATAGTGCAGACGGAGCAAAGGCTTGCATGCCACAAGCTTCCTTGTTGGATAAGTCTGAAACTAAAGACAGGAAACCTCTCCTTAAAGCACCCAATGAACAGATGTGTCAACCATAATTCTATAGAGTATGAAAAATATCCTCAATGAGTTAAGGTGAAATCCAGACATTTTCAGGTGAAGAGAAATGTGTGCTCACCTAAGGTGAAGACATTGATCTCAGAGACATTGTAGATTCTCAGAAGCAAAGACTGTGAGAAACTGTTAGAAAATAATGCCTCAATTAAGTTAATATCTAAACCATTCAAAAACAAGGCCAATTCAGCTAGCACCATGGTGCAAACTATAAAAACAGCAAACCTTAGAAGAATGCATTATAATGTCAGTTTTATAGTAGATTAGTATTCTTAGATTTCGTTCACCCATGGTTTCTGAAAGCAAAAGTTTTGTATCTTCATTATATTAAGCATAGATATCTTTTAAGAATATAAACTTGATGCAAAATTGCAGTTTCTAGATTCTAACTGGGCTGACCAAAGAAACGCTATATCCCATCTTGGAGAGATTTTCCAAGTTGTGAAATTGAGCACTAGAATCAAGGAAAAAAATAAAAACAAAAGAAGAAATTGTGACATCCTGATGTCCTGAGAAAATTATAATATTTTAACAAGGATGCTTAACAAAATACAAGTGGGGATTAAATGCTAGAACTAAGAGTTTTAAAGTTCACTGCCAAGATCTAAAAAAAAAATGATTTTTGATATGCAATATTAAAGTAGACTTACAAACAAAGAACAGCCTAGCAAAATAACATATGTGAGCATGGAAGAAGAAAATTAAAAAGTATAAAATGAAAATAAAACAAAAATGACTGAGGACATGAATCAACAAAATAGTCAAAGTAAATTTTTAAACTTTTCTTTGCTGTTTACATCATCCCTGCATTAAAAAAATACAAAAATTGGGGCTGGAGAGATGGCTCAGAGTTTAAGAGCACTGGTTACTCTTCCAAAGGTCCTGAGTTCAATTCCCAGCAACCACATGGTGGCTCACAGCCATCTGTAATCCGGTCTGGTGCCCTCTTCTGGTGTTGAAGCAGACATGTAAGCAGAGCATTGTAAACACAATAAATAAATCTTTAAAAAAAAAAATACAAAAATTGTGTTGGACATGGTGGAACGCGTCCATAATTTCAGCTGTCGGGTAGCTAAGACAGGAAGATAGCAAGTTTGAAGTCAGCTTAGGCTGTACAAGGACAAGCTGACTCAAAAATTAAAAAAAAAAACTCACATGTGTTCTAAGGTCTCTTTTCCATTCCCTAACCCTGTCCTTTCTAGCTTTCAATTCTCTACAGACATTCCAAGTTATACACACATAATTAGCATATAAAAGGGGACATACAGCATAAAACTTTCTTGCCATATGAAAGTAGATGGAGACAATACTTGAGATAGTAAATGTTCAAATGGAATGGAGTGTGGAAGGAATAGTAACTGAAATTAAGGATACGTGAGGAAGCCATGTGGGAAGCTACAGGCAAATTTTAAAATATAATTATTAAAAGGATTTTGAGTGGAAATAGCCCGTGAAGGGACATAATGCCAATCTCAGAAGCTATGGGCTATTTAACAAAACATCCTAATGCCAAATTCTGGGTATTTCCCTGAAAGTTATTGTTTCACAACACTTCAGAAACCTCCCCAAACAGTTCAGGCTGATATCATTTTCTTGTTTACCCACTAGAACTTGATGGAAAAACTCTGTGGCTGAAGACACTTGCTTGAAGGACATGTAGAAATCATGGTTTAACTGAGCTGAAATCATCTTTCCTTTAAACTAATGTTCACAGGGCCAGACGTTGGAACAAGGCTGGAGAAGAAACGTTACGAATGGTCCTACCCAGCTATGAACATGCATCTACCGAGCAAGATATGAGCACTAGAAAAGCGGTGTCAAGTGAGTGATATAAAGTTAACGAACAGTATCATTTGATCTAAGACCTATTCCACAAGAAGGAATTGATTGATTGTACCTTGAAATTAGTCAAAGGCCCATGGCTTGGAGACTCATACACATAGATTAGTGCTACCTTCATTCTTCGTCAAAGAAGTTTATTTTGGGGAGAAAATTGTAATTAATAAAGAAACACTCATGTATGGTCAAGGTGCCAAGAACAAATGACTGTTACCTGCTTAACTCTCAAAAGAACACTGATATTTCCCCCTCCCAAGCCTCAGGGAACATTTCAGAAGAGTAATGAAAGTAATAAGGACAAGACAACAAAGTAGGCCACTCTACTCATGAACTCACAGCAAATAAAGTTATCTTCACAAGACCTCAACAAGACTGAACCTATTGACATTCAGTCACAGGATAGGAGTGTGGTTCATGGGGCCTACTCAGAGAGCTATTGGCCTTCTGGGAAAAACGGAGCCATTGTCTTTAATGAGATAACCATTAATAACTGAGTTATCCATGCTCCAGTGGATTGCACCACAGCCATACCTTGACTGGTGGCCCTTATTTGTGATATATTATGAAACTCAGTATCTCACAGTGCAAAAGTAAGGGAATGACAGTATCGTGGGGTAGTAAGGATCGGGAAAAACAGGCTGAATAGATGTTTATTCAGGGAGAAATAACTTACAACAGAGACAGATGAACACCAGCAGGTTCCTGGTCCCAAGGATGCCTTCCAGATACTCTCTGTCTCCATCCCACAAGCAATAGTGCGCTCCAGGGTCCTTACCCCCAATGGGCATAGTCAGTGCAACAGGTGTGGACAGAGAGAGTATCTCACTACATGACAGCAGGAGAAATACTTGGTGGGAAGAACAGGAAAAGAGTGAATATGGTGATGGATGTGGCCTGAATATGTTATATACAAATATGAAACTGTCAAGCAGTAAGTTAATTTTTTAAAGCCAAATCTAACCAATAAATATAAAAGGAAAGAAAGGAAAGAGGGAGAGAGAGAGAGAGAATAAATTCTAGGAGAAAGACTTGGAAAACTAGAGATAACTTGGCAGTAAAGAGCTTGTGATGTTCTTTCAGAGACCCAGGTTTTATTCCCAGCACCTACATGACAGCTCATTACCATCTATAACTCCGGTGATCTGATGCCGGCTTCTGCCCTCTATGGGAACCAAATGTATGCAGTATACAGACATACATGTAAGTAAAATACCCATATGTATGAAATAAAAGTAAAAAACAAATTTAAAAGGAAAGGACAGTTGTACACACCCAAAGCCAGGGACACACCTCTGAAGACAGTCCGAACTTGGGGGCTCCTTGTGGAACTCAGGCTGGCCTAGAACTCATGATCCTTTCGCACCTATGTGTCACAGGGCTACAAAAATATGTCACCATAGATACCTTCCACTGTGCTTTTTTTTTCATTTAATGAAGTAATGCTAACACATATTTAACTATACTAACTAGAGTTATAGAAATATTTCCACTTCTTTGTTGGTTTGCAAATCCCCATGGCTTTCAACATAATAAAAATAGGTTTTACCTAAACAAGGGTTTCAAAATTATGCGTACATAGGCCTCCCTTGCTTCGTGCTCAGTGAACACTTTGGAAAGGGAGTACAGAGAGGTATGGTGTTATAAAAATGTTGTCTTTTGGACACAACATGACTGTTGCAATCATCAACTCATAACACATACAATTACCTGCATAAGACTTGCACAATATCGAGCCTGTCTGTATGCCTCGTGGATGGGGCAGGGAGTCATGAGATCCTGCCTCTCCCTGAGGTGCTATTGACATTTAATAATAGCTGCTGCTGGACAGGGAAGACACTTTCTCAGTGGTGTAATCACTGATAAAGCCCCTTGTTCTTATAAATGACCCATCACCCATGTTCACATAAGCAACTTTAATTAAGCTCACTGAGTCACACACAAACAGGCAAACACATACACACACACACACACACACACACACACAAGTTGACAGAGAACTTATTGGATAAAGGAAGACAATAAGTACGATGATGGACAAGAAAGCATAACAGTAGGCAAGTATAATGAAAATATGTTATATACGTATATAAAACTTTCCTAATAAAACTCCTTACTATGCCTAATAAAATAAAAGTAAGGAGTATTGTAGGTCCCTGTGTGGACCCCAGAGGCACCTTCAGCAAGCCTGAAGCTGTTGGCTGGAACATCTTGTTCCATAGTTGTTACTCTGCCTGATTTACTAACACACATCTGCTGGAGAGGAACTAAGCCCCAGAACTTGCACACTTGACCCTTGATTGTTTTCCACTGTGCTGTGAGTCAGTATATAAGCCCACACCTTCCCCCTCAATAAAGGACATTCCTGTTGAACAAACAACACACTGTCTTGTCTTTTATTTAAATATCTAGGCCTTTGTCAGATTAGTGGAACAGACTGTAGCGTGGGAACTACAGAGTATTCCTTTTACCTCTAAGTTGCTAGTGCCTACCACATAAGAAATACCGAACAGGGTAACAGTGAATCAATGTGATTCTGGTTATGTTTATACTAGATAACAACCTAAGTGTAGGGTCTAATGTACAATGAAAATAGTGGAGCCCCGTCTTAATATTCCTTTGGAATTTCATTACGGTGATTATGGAGAGTGAAAAGCTGCTTGGTTCCCTCCTAATGAAGGACTCTACCCTAAGTGAATAGCTCAGGAGTCCATCCTACATCCATGCATCAATCACCTGTCAATACTCACTTCTGCTGAGCAGAACGCAATTTGGAAATGGTTCCATTCCACAATGGCTAAAAAAATAGTATTAATAATGATGACAGGATGGCTTCTGGCATGTTGCATACCGCAAATTTGAGCACAAATGCGTTTGAGAAATGGCAGCACAGGGATGTCAATTGAAAGATAGCCAGTCTGTAAATGATGATGAGAATGCACACAGTAGAACACAGAGTCAGAAAGTGACACGGATGTAAACCCAACATTTTATAAGCAAGTTCTTCTAAGAATACAAGTCTAAAAACGTTGCCGTGGAACGCAATATCTGATTTTAGTAGTTTTAGATGCTTCCTCTATTCACATATAGGACTCTAGTCTCAGATATTTAGAATATAGAAAAATGTCACATATATTAAACATATTTATCAATTTTTGCATGATTCAAAAGGCCCTTGGGCTCTTTAAGGTCACTGTTATGAATGTCATTTCCCCCTGGCCCTCAGGTGCAGAGCAACGGGTTAATCAGTCTCCATGGTTCGTGGCAAGTTATTAACTTGGCGAAAAAGAAAGCTCCCCTTGTTTTGTTTGGTTAGTTTTACCTCCGTGCCTCCCTGCCTTCACTACTAACTTGCTAGGCAGACATCACCCCGTTCTGATCACTGGTATTCTTTCTCCTTTTGTTGTTTCATAAAATATGAGTGGTGTTGAATAAATAAATTTAAATGTGTAACTAGGTATAAAATTTCTTTAGGTATATAGTTTTGAGATCCTTATTTTATTTCACTAAGTACCAAGTTTTAAAGGTCTATCAGTATTTCCACATGAGTATAATTTTTTTTTTTCTAGCCACCGATGTACGGCCTTCATATTCTCTCCTCTGCTGGTTGTGGTTGGCTCAACACGCATTATCACAAATATTGTGGCCATGAGCACGTTAGCATCATCCTATAATGGATCTGAACAAGACTCTCCTTGAAATATTTATGAAGGAAAGAACTTTTAGAATAAGGTAGGAGACATGGCTCACTATCACCAGCTAAGAATACTTGTCCTTGCAGAGGGCTTGGGTTCAGTCCCCAGCTTACACTGGGAGCCACATAACCATTCACAACTCCAGCTCCAGGGATTCTGACTCCCTCTTCTGACTTGCACAGGCATCAGCATGCATGTAGTGCACATACACACAGACAGAACACGCATATACACAAAAATGTGTGTGTGTGTGTATATATATATATATATATATATATATATATATATATATATATATATAAAGAATACGGCAGGAAATAGTCTTATTTTGAGTCAGTCAGGCTGTTTTCTCTTCTTAATGGTGTTATCAGTTTTATTTCCTGGTATTATTATTTCCACATATTCTGGGGTTATATTGACATTCTTAAGGCTTGTATTTCCAGAATTTAAGATGATTGTGGGTACCTACTCGTTAACTTTTAACCTCCTTTATGTGCATTACTGTTTTTACTGGTATTTCTGTCCAGGTCTTACATCTTCCAGTCTTCTGCTATTGTGGTATCTGTGAATTTTTCTGTGATATCCTTCACTAAACATATTCTTAATTGTGATGAAAATGTGATCAGTTTTCTTCTTATGCTTTAGAGTTTAAAAGCCTTTTAACCTTTCCCCCCAAAAAGCTTTTTAACCCTAAATTTATTTTTCTGGATTCCTAAATAACATGTTTTTCTCTATTATTTTTTGTTATGTTTTGAGGTGTTTGCTTGTTTGTTTGTAGTAGGGTCTCACTATGGGATACAGACTGAGCTAGAACCCTCAACCTTTCTTCCCTCAGCCTCTTGAGTACTGAGTATTACAGTATACAACCACTGCAGCCCAATGTCTTATTACATATGATAGCTGTTTTTTCTGTTAGGCACTTAAATAAGTAGTACATGGTAAAGTACTAGATAAGCACAGAGAAACAAACTTACTATTATAATTAATTAATAAACAGCCTATTGCTTCCCATGACTTTGTATCCTTATTTCTTTCTTTGTAAAATAAGAGAACCACTGCTTCTGCCAACAAGGACCAACATGAGGATGAATTGAATGATTCTGCTACTTTGTAGCATCTGAATTTCCAGTTCAAAGAAACTGGTTCTTTATTGTGTTCTGTCTTTTAGAAACATTCCTGTAATTGTATCAAATGTTTTGATCCCAAAATTTTTATCAAGTAATTGTTCCTACATCTTCACATGAGTATGAAGCTCACATGCCCGGCTTACCTTTGCTCACCTGAGGAAATTTCTAGGCCAAATTCTCCAAATCAAGTATGCCTCTCCTGGCAAGAATTCCACAGACTTTATGAACAGTCTTTGAAGACATGAAAAATGAATTCTGGTATGAGTCACCTGAAGGACGGCTGTGTTTCTTGCTTTTTAGTTTAGCAGGAGCTTTCTAAATGTAGTAAGTACTCAGAAGTACTCGGTAGTTATTTCTACAATCCCTTGCATTAACTCTCCTTAAAAATAAAAACTCTCTCATGATAAGTTTAAATGCATATGTTTTTAATGAAAAAAGTCCACAAACCCTAATTTCAAATATTATTTCTGGGCATAAAGAAAAAAGAAAGGCTCTTCCCACTACACTAAAGGCACAGCCCCTCTTCTGCTTCTCCAAATGATCCTTTATGTAAGACACTGAAAAATTAACTTTCAAATTACACTTATTATTTTGTCTCTTCCTGAAAACCTCAGAGATGCAGCTGAAATTACAGAGATGTTCACAGATTTCCATCAAAACTAAGTAAGAATCTGCAGATAATGAACCCATTAGTAATGAAAAAAGTGCATTTGCACAATAACTGTGCTGGGAAGGCTGAACCATATTACTGTCTGGCACTATTAGACCAATGAAATGACTAGGAGTATTGAAAGATGCTGTTTGATTCTCTAATTATTATTAAAGAATGCCTCCTGAGCCCAGCCTCGGAGGCTTTGCTTTTGAATCATCTGCGGCCCGTGAGGCCTCTCATGCATTATACATTAAACCCATATGGCCATTTGAGGGGGAAGGTCTCTGGAGGGAAATTTCATAGCATTCTCTTCCCTGCAGGAGGAAAAAAGGTGAGAAAAATTACAAAGAAGGGTGAAAACTGGGATCAGGGTGGAGAGGAAAGGAATACCACTGGGCAACACTGAAAACCCAGACAAAAGTGAATCAATTCAAAAATTACACGTATTTCAAAAGAGCTAAAGAGAGGACCTCAATTCTCTTAGTACAAAGAAATGACAGACACTTGAGGTGAGGGTATGCCATTACCTAGATCTGATCATTACACAAAGTTTGCAGTGGCCCAAAACATCTCAGTATACTGCAACATATGTACAGACACATCTACTGAAAATACAAAAGGAAGAAGAGAAGGAGGAGAAGAGAGAGAGAAAGAGAGACGGAGGGAAGGAGGGAGGGAAGGAGGAAAGAAATGAGAGAATTTTCAGAGAGAGTCATTTTCAGAATGTTTCTGCTTTACACTTTTGTGCTTAAACTCATAAGTGCTCCTAAGCAAGGCTCGTCTGTGCTGTATCTAATAAGAAAGTCATTCCTATCATTCATTAATGAAGGTGAGAAAATTGTCTCCAAGGTTCAAAGAACATGCTACTCTCTCAGAGGACTCAGGTTCAATTCCCAGTAGCTACACGGTAGCTCACAATAATCCATAACTCCAGTTCCATGGGATCTGACTTCTGCAGAAACCAAGCACACACATGATGCACAAGCATACACACAAATAAAGCATTCACAATAAAACGAAATGAATAAACCTAATTTTTAAAGAAAGAAAAGGCTGGGAATTTTCTTTTGGCCAAACAGATCTACATAGATAAGCCTTGACTTTCATGAAATCACATTTAAAACTTTTATTTTAAAAAGCATCTATATAGGGTAATAATACATCAGACAGTATTTTCTTAACTTTGATCAGAAATATGTAACTTGTTTTAAAATAAAGTGTAGAAATTTTCTCATGTGCTCAGAATCTTCCTAGAGTACAGTGCACTAGATATTAACCCTGGAAATAGTTTTTCCAGCTATCCTTGCAAAGTATTGCATCTGTACTTTATAAAAACCACTGCAGTTGCACCCATTTCTGTCTCTCTGCCCTGGAATTATTCAGATTCACTTTACTTTAAAGACTGCATATTATGATAATGTCAAATAAGAACTGAGCACCAAGCTAATGCTTAAAATTTACATTTATCATTTTATTTGTTTCTATAAATTTACTAGATATGTGTTAATATAACTCCTATTATTACCAATTTACTAAAGATAAAGCTAAGTCTCACATTTTTATTCATAACTTACTATCCTACATTTAGTTAGCATATGTCATGTGTAGTGAGGTAGTCCTTCTGTAGCACTGACCACGCCCATTGGGGGGTGGAGCGATGGGCGGAGGTGACCTGAGGAAGGAGGTCCGAAGGGGCCAGGAAGGCGCTCTCTTTCTGGCGTGACTCGGATAGGAGAGGATCGGGTTGAATTTCCTGGTGTTCATCTGTCTAGGTTGTAAGTTATTTCTCCCTGAATAAACATCTATTCGGCCTATTTGTTTATCCTGACCCTTATTTACCGCAATAGTCATGTGTGTTCTGTTCACTTAAAATGTATGTTCCAGAGAGTGAACACAGGTCATTGTGCTTGGAAGGAAGTGCCTTTGACCTTTGAACCATCTCTTCACCCCATATTTATATTTTTTTTAAGTACAAGTAAGAATTTTAATTTTTTTCCTTGAAAATTGTATTGGTAAATTGGTAATTGTGTTTTATCTTGGTTTTGTATTGGTAAATTCATTCACTGTTGCCTTTACTTTGATTAGTCATCTTGCTCTCACAGAAATACATGAATAATTGAATTTAACAGGCCATTTTTTAGTTATCTTCTTTTTCCTAGGACCCCACAAAATTTAGTAGCCACATAAAACAATGAGTAGCAATATTAATAGTATTTCAGCCAATAAACCTGTTGGATGTCTTCCTGCTCTCATTTTCATTTTCAAAACATTCCTGTACATTGTTACATAATTTTTTAGATGTATATAAATGTTTTCCAATTAAATATTTACCATATTAAAAATATTTTAAAGAGTTTGGTACGTGTAAGCAGCAACGAGTAGAACACACACAAGTACGTCTGCACAAATTTTCTATATTTACTTTGAAATGGAGCAGGGCTCCAAGGAGCCATTCTGTTTTATTATTCCCATAAAGGTGGTATTTTTCCCTTTACAGCTCTGGCTTCTTGCCCCGACTCTATGTAGCTGGAAGTCTAAGCAAGCTCAAAATCTTGTGTTCTCACCCTGTTTTTAGGGACAGGCGAGGTCCCACCCTCATGACCACCCATGACTCAACTTGTGCCTCGTCTGATCTCCCGAAGGCTGAGACTATGAATTACTATGTAAGCTGAGCATAGACATATAAAGGAGCATGTCTTTAATAATGCAATCATAATGTGCTGTATTATGTGCTTCTCTTGAGGAAAATTGATCCTCGGGAAATACTAGTTCAATTACAATAAGAAAAACAGGATAGGTGCCTCAGCTTGTACTCTCTTCCAGAAGATCTGTTTTGTTCCCAGCACCCTGCCAAGTCCAGAAGACCCAACACCTTCTGGCTTCCATCAACACTTATATTCACATGTTGATACTCACACAAAGACACACACACACACACATACAATCTTCAAAGAAATCTAGAAATATTTTAAAACCATACATTGTTAATCAGTACAGCACTTCACTCTTCAAAATGTTAATATATATTAATATATATTAATTGTGACTGTTTTCATACATGTACATAATGTGGCTTTACCACACTCATTTATCTCCCAATATTCTCTCCTGACCCCTTTCCCTCCTACTGCTCCTCTTCCTTGTCCTGAATAGAACCCACTCTACCTTCGTGCGTGTTTTTAAAATCCAGATTTCATATACAAGAGAAAACACGGGGTATTTGTATTTCTGAGTCTGTCTCACATCACTTAACATGCGGTTTTTAGTTTCATCAATTCCTACAAAATGACGTAATTTTTTTTTTCAAGACTGAATAAAAGGCCAATGTGAATACATACAGGGAATGCCTTTGTACACTGAAGCTTTAAGTTCCTAGATATGATATACTAGGTATGATTATATACACTGTAGTTAGTTGTCTCTGTGTTCTCTGGTCAGCTGAATGAATGCTAGGAAATATTTTATTTGTGTTAATGGCGTACCATATTCTTAAAGTTGCACTTCCCACAAGATCTAGCAAGTAACAGAATCTCAATAAAATGTATTAGGTGATAAATAACCAACAGGTAAATAAATAAAAGAATGATGCATAAAATGGCAGGAAAGGGGACTCTATGAGTATGTAGCTTAACAAACAGGAAGTAGATATTTTAAAAGCAAAGAGAGCACATGTGAATAAAAATGTGTCTAAAATTTGGAGAGGGGAGTACTGGGTCTTTGAAGTGCTCCACACTAAACTCTGAAGCACGTGCACACATCAGAAGATACACAGGAAGCTTCGAGGGCTATCGGGGAATTGCATAGACAGAACAAGCATCGCAAATCTAGACCTGACATCACGGCCTGCCTGGTGGCCCCACCTTTGTGGTATCCCATGTAGCTAGTACGAAGCCTTTTGAAGCTTTGTCAAATTTTCACGACAGTAAGTGTCCCAAATAAGCCTCTGTGGCCAAAGGAAACCAGCTAATTGGACACAATCAAATACTATGCAACTGCTCAGTACATGTATTGTTTTATGTTTTGTTTGTTATTTTATTTATTTTTCTTATTTTACATATTGATCCCAGTTCCCAGTTCCCTCTCCATCTCTCCCTCCCTCCCTTCCACCCCACCTCTCTTCCAATTCCATTCCCCACCCCACTCCACATGTAGAGTGATGCCGTTCTGGAGGGGTCATCTAAATCTGTCAAGTCATTTCGAGTAGGGACTAGGCCCTCCCTCTAGGTTAAAGGAGTATCCCTCCATGGGGAACGTGCTCCCAAAGTCCTTTTGTGTACCAGGGATACATCCTGGTTCCACTGTCAGAGGTCCCTTTGACTGCCCAGGCTTTCTAACTGAGACCCATGTTCAGGGGGTCTGAGTCAGTCCAATGCTGGTTTTCCAGCTATCAGTCTGGGGGGCCCATTAGCTCCTCCTTGTTCAGGTCAGCTTTCTGTAGCCTGGTTTTGTTACATGCATAAAGCTCAATGTATGAACAAAATTAAACACTAAAAAAACATTACACAAAAGTAAGGCTCATGTGCGATTAAGCAAAGAGTGAGATCAGATATTTACACATAGGAATGGTTGAAGAAGAGTGTTTCTGAAGGAACCTACATGGCTTGGCTTGGCTGAAAGTAGATACAAAACTGAAGCACTGTCAGTAAGAAGCCAGTCGTCTAAAATTTCCCTTGGCAATGTTTTAATTTTTACTAAATTTCAGAACTAATTTACAGAAAAGAAAGCAAAAGTACAGGCTGGATCACAACCGCTAGAACCCAATTACTGATACTTTTCGTAATTCTTTTAAATTTTGTGGGGTAATTTAAATACCAATAATCACAACTCAACAAAATAAAATTAAATATATAAGAAATTGTAGATTGAAAGAAACTATGCATTCTCATTCTGAGCACAGTGCTAAATATCAAGTAATCAATAAGTGACAAAAATCTGCTGCTAATCATGAATTTACTACAGAAGTTATTCTCTGCCTCCTTTCCACCCAAACCTTTCCCAAGTCTACCCTCTACTTCTCTGAGGCTTCAACCCCTTCTAACAAATCTGCCTCATAACTTATTTTATGTTTGGGTAACATATGCTGTCACCCTCTTAATTAAGACTCTGATTAGGGGACCTAGGAACATTATTATGCATGTGATTCGATGTGAGCATTTGAGTTAACCCATGAGACTAATTATACTAGACACTTTATCTTCAAGACGGCAAGTGTAATAACTCTTGAGAAGAGATTTCTTTCTGAAAGGGGAAGCAGGAATAGCAAGGAAAATTAAGGAGCTTACATGAAAAAAACCAGTCACAAATTTGAATAGAAAAATGATCATGGGGATCTTAGAGAATATGTAGAGAATTCTGTGCATAAATGTCGTTTTTTAATTCTTCCTTGCAAGAATTTGGCACTGCAACTGAAAATGCGTTTACTTAATTTTGTTGACTTCACAGTAGATC
Source organism: Phodopus roborovskii (assembly GCF_943737965.1). NCBI lineage: Eukaryota > Metazoa > Chordata > Mammalia > Rodentia > Cricetidae > Phodopus > Phodopus roborovskii. Next base: position 682,944 of record NW_026126611.1, on the reverse strand, counting down.
TCCACCTAAAAGGAGAAAGATCCTCATAACATATTGGGCAATATGTAGGTTTCACCCTTAGGAATTGCCAGTCACATTATAGATAAACCTGGTTATAAAAGAAAATGGATTATTCCAACCAACGTTAAAAATCCAATTAGATGTCTTCTACAACTGACATGTTGTATATATGATATCACTGTGACATATTGGAAGCACCATCTAGTTAGGAATTGGAAAACTAAGTTAATCTGAACATATCTCAAAATCTGCCCTTGATGACCTTATTCTTAAGAGTGTCTGTCCAGTGTTCCTTTACCTAGCTGGCTTAGTAATATCACATCTTTGCTAATGAGCGATTAATAGATCTATGCTTTTACTGACCCGCAGACCATAACTGCAATATCATGTAAACTCTTACTATTCTGGCCAACTCATCCACCAGTTTCAAAAGTCTCTAAATGAAACCAACAGGAAACTGACAAAATTATGTCTTTACTTCTTGCTCTGGACACAGTTCACTCAGAAAAAGACTTGAATTTAATGTACCTGGGTATACTAACCAAAACCATCCTCCTCCCAGATCCAGATTAGCATTTGGGATTAACAATCCCTCTGATTCAACAGTCACTAAATTCTGTGTCTGCTGGACTCCATTTCCATTCTGATATGAATCCTTCACTCATTAGAGTCATTAAATTAAGATGATTTTATATCCTTCCCCCTTTCTTTTTGCTAATTATAGATTGTCTGTATATATATGCTTTTAAAAAATCCAACCTGTTCATCGTGGTCTGTTCTTTTTGAAACTGAGCATTCTACAGATTCCTGAGAGAGCCATGTTTTTTATTCACATAACCTCTTCTCCATCCTTTCCTAAAACTGTCTCCACTTTTTTCTATAACAAGTCAGCACTGCTGTACTGCACCAGAAACAGTTGTATTAATAAGACCCTTTGTCTACCACCGAGCATCCAAGAAAATTCAAACCCCAGCCAGGAAAGTCTATTTAGGTACCTGGCTGAAGTCTGTGAAGATATGGATCTGTAAGATGCTATGGGATTATAAAATGTTGTCCCATTGCATCATTAATCAAACTAAAAAGCTACCTAACACAGCCGAGCAGTCCCAGAAGCCAACCATCTATTTCCAGGCTGTTTTCTGTAAAAGCTGACAGTGTGGATTTGATGAACACCTTTCTCTAATCTGTATTTTCAGTACTACACCTGTTTTATAAATCATCATTATCAGCAAGGGAACAAAGCGGGTTTATTTATCTTCAGGAAAGCTAGAAGCAGAAGTTCTAATCTGCTGTTCATAAACTGGTATACATTTGTATAACATTAACAAGCTTTGTGCCTACAAATTGTGATGTTCTAATAGGCAACAAGGTAATTTTCTCCCTGAAGTAAATTTAGGTTATCGAGAACAAGAAGTGATGTTTTAAAACATAAGATGAATTGTTGCTCAATGCCTAGTTAATGGAGAATCGTTGTTAGTCTAGCATGACGTTCATTCAGGCACTAGCTCATTGCCCCCTATGAGAGTCTAAATCCTGTAAATGTTAGAAATCCTGTCATACCAGTAGACACACACACACATCACCTAGCCCAGAGACATGGACTATATATATACTTGGTAAATTAATAAGCCAAGTTCTTTTACTTGTCTTTTCCTTGGATGGGCTGTTTAATCAATTTTTAGCCCTCCAGTTAATTTTTAACTTCTGAACCATAACATATTTATACAAGTACAGAGCTCACAAGTAGTCCCAGGTCTTATTTTTATTTTACAGCTGTATTTTGCCTAGATGAGAACACTGACGTATTAAGAGATTGACAATGTTGTCTAAAAATCACACATTTAATGGGTAGCAAACCTGCAACAACCTCAACCTGCAGTTTTGCTACGCTCCTCTATAAACCAGTCAAATAACTGTTGACCTCCAGAGAAACCTAATCATGTCTTTAAAATACAACCAAGAGACCCTTACTTTGTCTATTTATTCAATGCTAAAGTAACTATTTTCCCTAGTTAGACAGAACATATTGTGAATATTAATAAAGGTCATTGATTGAAAGACAACCACTACTTTTGGTATCATTGCAATAAATAAATGGTAGAGAAATTTAAGATTCTTAGTTCTCCAGAGCACATGGGGAGTGGTGGGGGCAGTGAGTGGAGAGGGAACTAGGAGAAAGAAGGGGAGGAGAGGAAAGCACGAGGGACTAGGAAGAGAGAGAGAGAGGAAGGGAGAGAGAGGGAGAGAGAGAGAGGAAGAGAGAGAGAGAGGAAGGGAGAGAGAGGGAGAGAGAGAAAATAAAAGAGGGAGCCATTATAGGATTGAAGACAAAACTGAGCCTAAAGAAATGTCCAGAGACCTACAAGACTGACTCAAATTAACAATTTGAGCAACAGTTGAAAGGCTAACATAAATGCCCTTCTGTGATAATGAGATCAATGACTAACTTATCCACCATCATGGAGCCCTCATCTAGTACCTGTTGGAAACAGAAGCAAACACCCACAACTAAACACTGAGTCAAACTAGAATCCAGATGCAGAGAGGGAGGACAAGACCAGGTTGCAGAAACACCTAGAGACAGCTGACCTGAACAAGGAGGAGCTAATGGCCCCCCCAGACTGATAGCTGTGAATCCAGCATGGGGCTGACTCAGACAACCTGAACATGGGTCTCAGCCAGAAGGCCTGAGCAGTCTAAGGGACCTCAGACAGTGGAATCAGATTTGTATTCCTGGTGCACAAAAGGACCTTGCGGGCACATCTCCCCCATGGAGGAATACTCCTTTAACCTAGAGACAGGAGAGAAGTCCTAGTCCCTACTTCAAATGACTTGACAGATCTACATGACCCCACCTGGATGGCATCACACTACATGTGGAGTGGGGGGATGGGAGGGGAGGGTGGTCAGGGTTCATGTGAGGTGGGGGAAGAAGAGGGAGGGAGGGAACTGGGACTGATATGAAAAATAAAAAAAATTATGGTTAAAGCTATCTAGGACAAGATATTGTGTAATAAATTTACTGCTTGTGTGATTAAAAAAAGATTCCTAGTTTGATCCATTTAAGGATTTATTAGGCATAAATATCATTTTGCATGGAACTTGAATGATATACAAAAGTGGAACTATAAATAAAATAACATACTGGCTTCATTGGATTGTTCAGAGAATTTCAGAGTCAACTTTGCTAAGCGTTGTGTGAGACAGACGTGATGAAATTACAAACGTTCATAGGCCTAGCAGTATGAATTCAAGTTGATGCTGAAGCCACGTCAAGCACATAAAAACTGGGATCATCATCTACAAAGAGTTTTACAACACAATTTAAATATGTAATAACAACTGAACATAAAATATGTTGTAGTGTGTTAAATAGTAAAGCACTGGGTTATGATGTGTGAGACCCTGTAAATCCATCCATATGCACAACACAAACGTGTGCACACATGCATGCGTGCACACACACGTACACGTACGTACACACACACACACACACACACACACACACACACCAATCAACCCATACTTGGCTGTTCAGTTTACTCATCCTCAGAGTAAAGTAGATTAACTAATGTAAAAACATCTATGGCTCTAACAATAAATGCATCTTAAAGTCATGGAGGCTTTCAGGCTCCCAAAATAATAATAATAATAATAAATAACAAAAAAGCCCCAAAAGCAAAAACAGTAGTCTTCTGATAATCTGCGGTGCCACATTTGGGGGCTAGCAAGTGAACCTTCACCAAGGCGTTGAGAACACAAGTTTTAAAGGCCAGAGAGTTTTGCATGAAACTGCTCTTAGTAGAACCAGGGAAGGAGTGCCCCTCTTGGGGATGTCAGCCTTCCACATAGAACTCCTATATGGATAAGAAATAATATATCTGACTGGGTGAGCACTCTGATCCAGCGAATGCCAAGCAATCAAGATGACAAATGTACATAGCTGTACAAATGTGATCAACTTTATCCAAATAAGCTTGGTAGAAAAAAATGCGTAAATAGCTGCAGCTATAAAACTGAAAATTAAAATAGCTAACATTTATTGAGAGTGCTTCAATTGCTCTCTGTGGGTTATTGTATTTAATCTTCACAATAATCCCTCTGAGATAGATATTACTGTTATCTAGCAAAGCCCTGTCTTGTTGAAATAAGGAAGTACTTATAAGCTCCTTGTTGACAATCTCTTCCAGGGCTCATTCTGCCTTGATTTCTGAGATATGTGCTTGCTTATCTTTTTCCAGATTATAACTTGAAAATGGGTGTTTAAAAACAAAATAACCATGCTTAGTCCTTAAGTTAAAAATCAATAAATATTTTCTGCTTCGAACTGAATTAATCAGAACTGAAATGTACATTGCAAATGTATAAAGCAAACCACAGCTGCCTGAGGTTGCTAGTATCAAACTATTGCTTAAACTTTACCATATGGCTCTCAACTTCAGCCAGTTTTCTCCCCCTGTGTTGTATTCTGCCATAATAAAGTTTGTAGTAGTTTCACTTATTCCCAACCTATTTTAAGGGTAGATGTCTGGGAAATGAAGCTATAAGAGCATTACAGACACCACAGGTTGTAACTTTCAAGTATGGTGACTGCTGATACAAAGTTACAAATTAACAGTCTGTGTTATACTGAAATTGTTACAATATTACTCTAACAACCTTTCTGATGTTTAATTAATGCTTTCATCCCATAGGTATTACCCTGCACATAACTGTGAATAGCTTTGTGCTATACAAAGAAATGCTTGCTTTTCTATACTGCAAATCTGGGTAGGTAATTTGAGGACAGAGAAACATGCTGAAGCTTATCATGGGTCTTGATGAAAAAAAAATGCCAATGACCAGTGCCCAGCATGCTAGAGTCAGAAAGTTATTCTCACCATTTCTGTTTAATCCTATTAATTCTTTTGGAGGTCTGTTTGCTGGATTTTTCTTGATTTTGGATGAAGCAGCCTATATAATAAATTTGTGTATTGCTATCCCAGGGTTAATAACTTTCCTTCTTGAAACTGATGTTGGAAGTATACTGTTATTTTGTATCTAATCATCCATTATAGAACAATTTGGGTGTTGTAGCTAACCTCTGTCAGCTGGGACACAGTCTCCTATCCATTGCCATCATTTGCAATTTGTAATTTAGGAGAAAAGTTGAAGTGAGATAGTTCTGTGGCACTGACCACGCCCATTGGGGGTGGAGCCATGGGCAGAGTGACCTGTGGAAGGAGGTTGGAGGGGGCCAGGAAAGGCACGCTCTTTCTGGCATGACTCGGACAGGAGAGGATGGGGTTGAATTTCCTGGTGTTCATCTGTCTAGGTTGTAAGTTATTTCTCCCTGAATAAACATCTATTCGGCCTATTTGTTTATCCTGATCCTTATTTACCGCGATAAAAAGTAAATTATCATTTAACAGAGAAATATACCATAGAGTTTGGTATTTGTATCTCCAAATAGCAGTAGCTTTCAAAAATGCTACCTATGATCTCTGATAAAAAGTCATCTCACACTGCTGCGCAAGCACACAGATACAACTGGGAATAACAATTCTATAAAACAGTATACACTTACTGTGTGCAGCAGACTTTAATGTTTTCAATTCAGCATAATTCTATGTGTCTTTTATAAACCATTCTTGTCACAACACAGACCATCCATAGGCTATTGGCTTCAGGATTGTTTTATGACAGACTTAAAAATAAATGACAATGCTAACTAGAACTCAACCACCCTTAACTATTTCTTAGAAATTTTCATATATACTTAAATTTTTTTTTCACTTTGCATTTAAATTAAATGCTAAGATTTGTAACTATAGAGCTAAGTTATTTGAATGTAAAAATAAATATAAGTACTACATATAAATATTAGTTACAGACACAAATCCTTCATTTTTACCTACCAAACTGAGATATCTTGTGGTAAACAATGAACATAGAAATGGGGGAGGTGCAATTTTTGAGACACAGCTGAGTAAAGACAAAAGTAATAAAGCTACCCCTCCTCCTTAGTCCCAGCAAAGGGGGCTCATCTGGCTTGATGCTTGATTTAATTTGTTCCCATTATGATGTAGACATGTGAAATATAGTCCTCTTAGGACTATATCTGCTTGCTATCACAAAATAGAAGCTAAAAAAATTACTGAAAGAAATTATAAAGAAAGATTTTTTTTTGTATTTTCTTAAAATGTGTACCTGTAAAGTCAAAAGACAATAAATCCTTTGAAATTCTTAATACCTGTCACTGTGTCACTATAATTGTATACTAGTCTATATCCTGTCCAGCTTCCAGCTTAAATATCCCATGAAAATTGTATTAATGAAAGAATAAAATAGCTTCTAAATGAAATATGTGCAAGTAAATTTAGCATTGTATAATCTTCCAATAATAAGGTCACTTAAAATGTGTTTCATTTAAATGTTTGCTTCTTGTGAGGATTTTACATATTATTAAAAATGGTAATTTCAGATTCTCTAAAGGTATTTTTTAATTGGTCCATTCAGATTTACTTACTGTCCACAGTTAAATTATTTGAGCAACTTAATTTCATGTTCTGTTTCCTCATCTTCATTCAAGTCTCATTCACCAAATTAAACCATCATTGGGATTTTTGAGTGTGTGTTTATGCATTCCACCGTTTCCTGCCTTGTATTTCTATTGCCTTCTCAGTCACTCCAAAGGTCATAAAATTGTCAATAAAGACTTCCCTAACCTGGGCAAGGTCTACCAACCTAGCCCCTCAGCTCTCTACCAGTCACTCAGTCTCAGTGCAGTGAGGAACCTTCCAGCTGAACACAGATATAATCTGCCTCTTTCTTTGCTAATGCCTATCCCTCATTTAAAAACATGATACATTTTCACAGCTCCTATTTAAACCTTACCTTGTAATTTTGCTCGAACTCTTTTCTCTGGTCTTTCTAGTATAGGAGTGAAAATTCATTAATGTGATTCTATAGCCTAATGATTCAAAACAAATACTAAATCACAAAGTTGTATAGTTTGCCTTTTGCTTTTGCTGTGTGTGTATGTGTGTGTTTCACCTGGCATGATAGTGCACGCCTTTAATCTAGCACTCAGAAGTGAGAGGCAGGCGGATCTTGATGAGTTCAAGGCCAGTCTGGCCTACATAGCTATTTGCAGAACAGGGCTTCATAGTAACATTCTATCTGAAAAACATAAACCAAACAAACAAAAACAATATTTTTGTTTGAGAACAATTAGGCTGGCAATTTGAAGAGGGTTTGCTGAGTAGATCTTGCTCATCTCTCTTGAAGTTATCAGATGTGGCCCTGCTGGGTGTCACATGTAAAAACTTGACTGAGGCTAAATTGTGTAACAGTCTCCTCCATAATCATCCAGCAGAGAGCTCCTTAAGCAGGAAGGTAAATAACTCAAAATAACTTTAGGAAGTCCCTGAAACTGACCAGATTGATTTGGCCTCTCCTTGCCATGGTAAGCTTAGAGAGAGAGAGAGAGAGAGAGAGAGAGAGAGAGAGAGAGAGAGAGAGAGAGAGAGAGAGAAGGAAGACGAGCTGCTTAGAACACTCTCAGAGAAGCCAAGTCGAAAAGATGACCCTGAGACCAGACCTAGAAAGCAGAAATCAGCTAAGCCACCTGGAAGAACGTTAGACCAACCGAGACACCTGACAAGGATACTCTCCACCTGATCAGCTACCTGCAACGTGTACCATGCTCCAAGTTCCCACCTTTGTGAATTATCTGCTTGCTGGAGTGGGCTTTGGTGATGCAGCTGCCTTTGAGTCAGTCATTTCTGCTCCTGTAAGTAACTCCCCATCCATATTCCTTTAAGTTACCCCAATAAAACTCTTTGATTCACCAAGTTGGACTTAGATGATGTCTGTACTTTGATCAGTCATGGGTTCCCTATCTGGGGTGAGTAAGAGTGTGTGTGTTGGGTCTCCCCAGAAAACGTTTTGTCACACAACAGTTGGGTAAAGCTCCATCTAGAATGTTTCATTCGTGACTATCAAGTGCTGGCTTTTGATAAGAGGCTCTTCTTAAAGCCTTCTCATCAGATGTTTGAATATCCTTTGGATGCAGAGACAGATTTCTTCCAGAGAGAACAAGCTGCCTTAACTTTAGAGGTTATACAACTTTGCACTGTGGAATTCTTTTGATCACATGGGTTGATTCCATTTATACATAGAACACACATATACAATGTTTGTACTAACAAGTACTTCAGTATCAGGAGGCAAGGGGTAGTGACTGACATATGAAAGAGTTGAATATTTCAGCAACCACAGCATCATCTTTATAAACAGCCTCTTTAGTGTTCTGCCAGTACTCACTATTCAGACTATGTGGAGTCCCTCAAAGTCTACCATAGTTATGTCTGGGGTCACTTGGCTTTAAGCATTGAATTGTTAGGTTTAATTTTTGAGATTATAATATTGCATGTCCTTTCCTTCCTTAAATTATTCCATATACCACTCCTTGCTTTCTTCAAAATTAATGATCTCTTTTTTTTTAATAGTTTTTACATGCACATTCTGCTACTCATATGTATATTTTTCAGGGATGACCATTTGGTATTGAATAACCAGTTGGCGTATCCCTCCCTAGAGAAGACTTTTTCTTCCATTCACAGCATTCCACCATTACCTGTGTTTTTTCCTGCAAGGTTAAGGCCTCATGAGCTTTTTCTGACCTACTTTGGCATGTCTCCTGATTCCATCCTTGTTCAGCTCCTGTTTAGGCAATTGTTAAGATTTTGCAAATATAGCTTCTGACATTACTAGGAGACACAGTCTCACAGAAAATTCACTCATGCTCCAGTTCTACAGCGTTCCCTGAGTCCTAGATATGGAAGTGTTTTGTAGATGTTTCCACTGGGACTGGGCTCTATAGACTACGTTTTGGTTGGTTGTGTTTTTCTGTAGTGATCTCCATCTGTTGCGAAGAAAGTTTTCTTAATGAGGGCTGAAGACTTTATCTGTGTGTATAAAGATAAATGTTTACATTTCTATTAGGTATTATGCTGGTTTGGTAAAGTAGTGGTTGTAGGTTCTTCTTCAAGATCCACGACTTTACCAGACCTGAATAGTTGACTGTATTTCTAGAACCAGACAATGGTGACTGAATATGCAGAATACAGATGCTCTCCTGGGCTAACCCCTTTCTGCTGCACCAATCATGCTGTAGTACCCATGTCACTGACAGTATGGAAACATCTATGAGATGGTTGGTTTCAGATGGCAAGGATGGAGATTCAAAAAGTTTCCTGTTGGCACATGTGGTGTGCTGTACTACATGGGCAAAGAACTTTGTGTGGTCCAAGGCCTTTTGTTGAAAGAACTCTTATGTGTGTTATATGGTATTTGCAAACATTCATCCTGAATCATTTTGGGCCAAAGGATGAGCTTAAATGAAAGACACAACTATATGTGCCGGAGAGGTTGCTCAGTGGTTAAGAGTACTTGTTGCTCTTTCAGTGGAACTAGATTTAATACCCAGCCACCACATGGTAGTTCACAACCACCTGTAATGCCAACCCCATGGGATCCATTGCCCTCTTCTGGCTCCCATTGGCACCAACCATGAACATGGTGCACATATATTCATGCAGCTAAAATACTCATCTACATTAAAACCCCCCCCCAAAAAAAGCAGGTCTTTTTCTCTAGCGTCTATGAGATTTATAGGCACCCACCATGTACCAGATTCCCTTCTCCCTTGAAGTCTTTATTTCCCAGGAAGTTTATATTCTCATAAAAAATCAACCTTTGGTAGACCCTCCACAATAGGGGTTCTGAGGTTTATCCAATCTAGACTTCACGAGACTTTGCCACCTTTTTCAAATATTCAAAAGCCCAAATGTAAGCTGAATAAGGAAGATGCAAGTGAACATGCCAAAGTAGATGGTAAAAGCCAAGAGGCCTCAACCCACACAAAGGAACACAGGCAACTGAAGAAAGGTTGGAGCAGAGGAGGTGGTCCTCCTCAGGGAAGAGCAAGGAAATTGGGTGTCTGGTCCCAAATGGCCAGCCTTGAAAGCATATGTACAAGTAACATTATAATACTGAACAGGTTATATTAAGGAATATATATGTATATGTATATATATATACATATATATGTATATACAATTTTATATATATATATATATATATATGTATCTATGCATGCAATAACAAAGACAGCAGGGGGGAGTTTATGGGAGGATTTGGAGACAGGAAAAGAAGAAAATGTAATTAAATTATAATCTCATAGATTTTTAATGCTCTAAAAATTGTGCTTCCCAACGACTAACTCATCCACCATCATGGAGCCCTCATCTAGTAGCTGATGGAAACAGAAGCAAACACCCATACCTAAACACTGAGTCAAACTGGAATCCAGATGCAGAGAGGGAGGACAAGACCAGGCGGCAGGAACACATAGAGACAGCTGACCTGGACAAGGGGGAGCTAATGGACCCCCAGACTGATAGCTGGGAATCCAGCATGGGACTGACTCAGACCCCCTGAACATGGGTCTCAGCTAGAAGGCCTGAGCAGTCTAAGGGACCTCGGACAGTGGAACCAGGTTGTATTCCTGGTGCACAAAAGGACCTTGTGGACACATCCCCCATGGAGGGATACTCCCTTAACCTAGAGGCAGGAAAGAAGTCCTAGTCCCTACTCCAAATGACTTGACAGATATAGATGACCCCTCCTGGAGGGCATCATCCTACATGTGGAGTGGGGGGAATGGGAGGGGAGGGTGGTCAGGGTGCATGTGAGGGTGAGAGAGAGGGGAAGAGGGAGGGAGAGGGAACTGGGATCGATAGGTAAATTAAAAAATATAAAAATATTGTGCTTCCAAGGCTAAAGAAATAAATTAACATGATGAAAAAAATATAACATGTTTTAAAGACTTCTATCCCCAGGAATGAACAGTCTTATCATTGGAATAAACTGAACCTTTAGCAAGGTCTTCCTCTAAAGGATGCTGAGAGCCCACACAAGAGAGGACAGGGCCACTTTGGTCACTTATGAAAAGATGTTCTGGATGACAGACCCAGCATTATCAACCTTGACTCAGTGCATCTTCCAGGAGGAGATGAATCGCTTTGCAAGGGTCTTACCAAGTCTATCGCTTTTGCTGATTCTAGGGAGACAAAGAGGTGACTGATAGCTCACTGTGAGCTCAGAAAGGCTTAAATTAAAGGCCTAGTCTTTCCACTTAGCAGGCAAATAAAAATGGTTAAGTTGCTAATTCCATCTTTCCTTATCTGATATCATGTGTTTATCATAAGAATTACTAAGGATGGTTTTAGGTCTGTGCTTGACAAATGCCAAGTGCTGAGAAACATTAACTACCATTATCATCATAGTTATTACTGAACTTTCACAACCTTCGTCATTCTGGAAAACTCCTCTCTGTTGCCTGCAGACCGACATGCGCTGAGCTAGCCTGGAGCTGGTTTTCCAGTCCACAGTCTAAGCTGAGTCTTCTTTTGCATCTTCATGGTGCATGGAAAAGAGTGAATCCTAGCTTTGCCCGGGTGTACATTCCTTGCTAGGCTCGTTCCTTCTCTGGCAATTATCTTCATGCCTCTGCTTGTCCTCAAAAATCCATCACTCTAAAGACCCTGGAGTTACACTCTGAAAAGTGCTCCCCACATGACTTCAAGAAGGGAAATGTGCTAGTTAAAATTAGATTTGGAATCCCAACAGAGACTTACTGGATGCAAATCTAAGGAGATGGAGCTCTTAACAACCATCTAATTGAAACAGAGAGCTTGGGTTCAAATGTTAATGACACCGCTGTATTGCACAAACTGTGTTTTTTGTTTTTTGTTTTTTTTTTTCTCCTCTTTTTCTCAGTACTGCAGATCAAACTAGACTTTGGACTTCCTAGGCTACTACTACACCACCACATGCCAGCTCTTCAGCGTTTCAGAACAACAGAGACAAATTAATCAAATTAGCTTAGTTTTATTTTAAATAATGTGCTCAGTCTGGCCTGGCTTAGTAACTGAGATTTGGTTTTTCCTTCAATCCTGCATCACAAAGGAAAGAGGGTGGTGGTAGTGCTAACTTAGCTTCATATACTTATTAAATAACATAAGAATCAGTCTTAGTGAGTCAAAAGACTCCCTATTGAAGGCTACCAAGGAACTCTGATGTCCAGAAAGGACCACTCAGATAGTAAACAAGTTGTTCTACTACCTTTAGTAACATTTAGCAGACTGGAGGCTACATGAATAATAACTATGTACTATTTTTTCCAAGCCCCCGCCTTTATCCCCTAGGCAGTTAGTCTTTGGTAACTAGTCCATGGTAGAAATACTCTATGAGAATTATTAATTACCCAGAGAAACCTAAAGAATTTATTTCCTATCATGTAGACCACAGTCACCCGAGGCTTGACAAAGCTATAATGGCAGTCCATCATTTATGTTCCTTGGCTTTATAGCATAGCATAGCAATGGAATTTGCCTGCTTCCTTCTCAGAACTCTTAAGTAAACAACTGAAATCTCATACTGCCTGTACCTGCCTCTCCTCATATTAGTATGTCAGAGCCAACAAGGAAAGAATTCTAGCCTAGATATCTCCCTACATGTAGGGTAGTTAGAACCATTCCCCGCGTATCCCATGATCCACTGGCACTCTGAATTCTCCAGTCACCCAAGAAATGTCTCATCCTAGATCAAAGTTACTCCCTGGGAGTATAAGCAGCGTTGCCTTGTAGATACTGTACCATCTACCAGAAATTTGACAAAATTTTCCTAGATTGTTTCCATGTTCCTCGGAACAGTCTTCTCCACATTCCATTTTTTTTTTCCAAGCTAGGGGAGAATCAGGAAGCTATTTTCTTTTCTTTGCTCCTGGGACTTGGATAATGGATCAGGGGCCCTCTCAAGCAACCCACATAAGCATATTCTCTGTATGATCAACTTTAAATATGATGAAAATACCCAGACTTGTCTCTTAGAAAGAACACAGCATCACCCTCTGATCAACTGTTCCCTTCCCTGACTTCTGTGAAATTATCCAAATCTGATACTGAATGGAAAGTATACCCTTGAGCTGTTTAATCTTTTTTTCATGAAAATGTAACCTACTTAAGGTTGGTGGATTAGTTATCTGTAATTGCATAACAACTTATCCCACAAACTTACCGACTATACAAAACAATCATTTGTTATCTCAAGGTGGCTGAGAGTCAGAAATCTGAGTAAACAGCTGTGCAGGTCTGTCAGTGACCCTTGATGGAGGATTCAGTCACGCATTGGCCAGGAAAACATTTATCTCCAAGGTTGTCTGAGGGAGATTCTCTTGTAGGACCATCTCTGGTCCCTGATGACTCTATCAGCTCTCATCAAATGAATCTCCATGTAGTAATGTTCACAAATGGAGAGGAAAGCACATGGGACTAGGAAGATTGAGTCAGGGGAGGAAGAGAAGAGAGAAGAGAGAGGAAGAGAGGGAAGAGAGAGAGAGAGAGAGAGAGAGAGAGAGAGAGAGAACATAAGAGAGAGCTATTATAGGATTGAAGAGAAAACTGAACCTAAAGAAATGTCTAGAGACTTACAAGACTGACCCCAACTAACAATTTGAGCAACCATGGAAAGGCTACCATAAATGCCCTTCCCTGATAATGAGATCAACGACTAACTTATCCACCATCATGGAGCCCTCATCTAGTACCTGTTGGAAACAGAAGCAAACAACCACAATTAAACACTGAGCTGAACTAGAATCTAGATGCAGAGAGGGAGGACAAGATCAGGCTTCAGAAACATATAGAGACAGTTGACCTGAACAAGGAGGAGCTAATGGCCCCCCCAGACTGATAGCTGGGAATCCAGCATGGGACTGACTCGGACCCCCTGAACATGGGTCTCAGTTAGAAGGCCTGAACAGTCTAAGGGTCCTCATACAGTGGAACCAGGATGTATCCCTGGTGCACAAAAGGACTTTGTGGGCATAACCTCCATGGAGGGATACTCCCTTAACCTAGAGACAGGGGAGAAGTCCTAGTCCCTACTCCAAGTGACTTGACAGATTTAGATGAGCCCCTCCTGGAGGGCATCACCCTACATATGGAGTCAGAGGTGGGGGGGTGGGAGGGGAGGGTGGGAGGGGTGCATATGAGGGTGGGAGAGAGGGAGGGAGGGAAAGAGAGGAAACTGGGATTGATACATAAAATAAAAATAAAGTAATATAATAAAAAAGAAAGAAATTAACAAAAGAGTGTCCACAAACTAGAAGCTAGCCCTCATTAGAGTAATACTGGTTCTGAGAGAGAGAGAGAGAGAGACAAAGACAGAAATGGAATCAAAGATTTATAGTCCTGAATCTCACAGCACACCATGATGATATAAGGCCTGTTCTGAAAAGTATTGCTTAAATTCAGTAGCTTCTGTATTCTGTGTATTAACCTTTAGACACAAGCCTACAACCAGATGGAATACATGGACACAACCCTATGTCAGAAAGAACACTCGCCCATTTAATTTGACCCCACAGCCAGAAACAAATGTGAAATATGTGGCCAGAAAATAAATGGCTATAATCAGGATTGGCTTCGTCATTTCTTCAGATCCATTACAAATAACCATATGGGGCCCCTTGTTCAAAAACTGTAAGATGGTGGCAACATAGCATTAAGGCAATTTTTAATCTCCCAAATTACCAGTTTTTACCAAGAACCCTCCAGAATCTGTCATGACTTTTCACCTACCAATTCTCAAGAATCTTTGGCCTACTGCAGCTAGGGAAGAGAACCTATAGATTATGAGTCTGGAGTCTGTTCCTCATCAGAGTTAGATCCAGGGCTGCTCCGCCCGGGTTATTACGAAAGTCCCAAATTCCCTCCTCTGGTCTCAGCTTGCTCCAGCTTGTTCTAGTTTTGTGATATCTGCTTTCCTGGCTCCCTACGAACCTTGGTATCTGATTCTGGCACCTGGCCCTTGGTAACCAAAGCTGCCTTCTGACACCTCAGAATAGTTTCAACTTTGGCTGGTTTCAGTTCTGCTGGCTCCTAGGGGTTTGTTTAATGTTCCATATTACCAGCGAGAAGCTTTCTATTCCCTTTCAGAATTCCAATTAATCTCATTGGACAAATCAGCCTTCCTCCTTGTTATTAAAGTTAGAAGAAATAGGCAATCAGAAGACAACATGAGTAAGCTTCGGTCCTTTCAAATAATTTTGAATCACCATTATTTTTTTTTCTTTTTTTTCTTCTATTGCCTTCACAAAATTCTCTTTCTTTAACTTCTGGTGCACTATACTTACTCTTCTCAATTGTCTTCTCTCGTTCTCAGTCAGTACATCCGTTTCTATCCATCTGAAGCAGGGTTAAATGCCATCATATTATTTTATCTTGTGTGGAGATGTGCATTTGTTAGCTTCCTTTTTATGACCCTGTCAGCTACTTTCATCATCGCCTTAGCAAAATACCTTGACAAATGTAAGAAATAAGGAGGGGGTTATTCTGACTCACAGTTGCAAGGTGTAGTTCATTGTGGTAGGGACATCATGGGGGAAGGAGCTTGGGGCATCTGGTCACATTACCTCTGCCTTTAGGAAGCAGGGGGAAGATGAATATCCATGCTCAAATTGCTTTCTTTCTTATGCCATCAAGGATCCCATACCTAGGAAAGGTGCCACTCTTGTAGGCAAGTTTTCAAACTTGGTTTAACCCAACCAAAATAATCCCTCACAAATGTGGCCAGTAGCTGATCAGATATCTAAGATCTCTTACAAGTATCCTGAGAGGCTTATCTCAGGTGATTCTGTCAGGTTGGCAGTCAACAATGACCACCACAACCCCCAACTTTTACATATTTCCTACAAGTTAATGTTGTGCAGTCCTTGATTACATCTTAGCTTCCAGACTTGTATATCTCACTGCTTTCTTTGTGTATCCATGTCTTTCATCTGTCATATTGGCATAAATCTATTAAAAATACTGTCATTTTCTTAGTTTTTTTTATCTCAGTAGGGAGGATTATCAAATCTTTCAAGCTAAAAACACCAAAAGCAGTCACCATTTACACAGTGCTGTCTGTCACTCACTTAATCCAGTACCTCATAGACTCCTATTAGCTCTTCTTCCAATTACTTTACACACATTCTCCTCTCCAAGGCTCTGTCTTCTCACTGTTCAGAGTCCTCTTAATGCTCTACTAGTCATCTATTTTATCAATTGCATCAATATATGCTATCTATTTATGCTAAGCACATCAATCGTCATCCAACTAGTCACACCCAGGATCCACTTTCCATATGGAATCAATGATATTAAAAGGAAAACATAAACCACATAACATTGATTATCCTCAAAACTTTCTGCAAGTCTCATGCCCATTGCATGTAATGTAATATCCAAATACTTTACAATTTCTCTAGTTTTTCCTCCAGTCTTGCCTCTTTTCCTTATAGTAAGTTTATTCAACATTGCACTTGAGATTTTTCTCAGTCACAGAGACTGAATGGGCTTCATCACATCACCACTTCCCTCGGAACCTTACACAGTTGAAACCTTCTCCTAGCCTCGTGAAGTGTTTGCTAAGCACGCTGTCAAAAGCCGCTGCCATCTATCCAATGTTGCAATCTCAGTCACCATCGTAGAAGCACATCTTCTGTTGTTTGTCTTTTCTTCCCTCATTCTTTTATCTGTTTGTTTTTGTCTATTTCTTGTTTGCTATTCTATTAGAAGTCCCTGTTACCTTGTCCACAGACACACCTCAAGCCCTACAAGAGTTGTCACAAACTTTCCTGAACAAATGTGCTTAAAATGTTATTGTGAAAGACAGTGTGATACAATAATATCTGCATCAGTAATCTTCAAATCATGGGCCATATCTGTCCACCATCTGTCTGAGACATAAAATTTTATTGGAACACAACTATGTGGGTTTGTTTATACATTGTATGCACTGGCTTTTCACACCACAGCAAAAAAGCTGAGTAGGTACAACCAGAGCCATAAAGTTTAGGAAGCTGAAGCTGTTTACTATCTGCACCTTTCCAGAAAGCACTTGCTCATCTCTGCAGTAGTATATGCCAAGCCAAGGTGGGGATGTGATCTGAAAAGAATAGGCAGGGTTACAGGGAGAGTTCCTAAGGAGGTGGGGAATTCTCCATCCCACATAAACAAGCTGTAAGTCTTATGAGATTTATTCCCTATCTTCTGGAGTTTGTGAATCTCACCAACTGTCTAGGACAATAGCCTCTTCCATGTGTCCACTCAAACCAGTATGGTGCCATTGATACCAGGTATCCATGAAATGTCAGAGAATTCTTATTGCTTTGGAATATATTGTGCATAATCGCTGGATAAGTCTATACATAGATACTGCTATCCATCACACACAAAACTACTTTTTTTTTCTTCCAAAATCAAGATTGGAAAAAAGTGTTCTCTCAGTCAACAGCTGAATTCCACATAAATAAGGCTTTTAAAAATTTATCCTAGTAATAACATTTAGTATAACAGTTGTAATGGTATTACACTGCTGAATTTTGTGGTACTCTAAAACAACTTAGACTAAATAATATCATTTAATTTGACTCAGGTCTTTAAAGAAATCAGATTAGAATTGAAAAATAAATGATGATGTAAGAATTACTATCCCCATCATCTTTAGTTTTATAATTGAAGCACTATAGTTGCCTGTAAAGTCTGATAATTCAAAAATATTAGGGACTGGGGAGGTAGCTCAGTCAATAAAGTGCTTGTGGAATAAGCATGAGTAGCTGTGTTCAGATCCCCAGTACCTAAATAAAATAAGCCAGATATATAACAGCTCCTGCATGGAACCCCAGCATCGAGTGAGTGAGTAGATTCCTAGATCTCTAGGTTCAGTGAGAGACCCTGTCTCAACAAATAAGGTGGGAGACACTGAATAAGATATCTATCGGAACTAAACATGCATATGTGCATGTGTGTAACACATACACACAAACTAATTTCCTGGAAGACCCCTGGCAAAAGCCCCTTTGTTGTGGTATACTTGAATACTGTGTGAAGGTGCATTGCTGTGAATGGCATAATAAAAAGGTAAATGGCCAATAGCTAGGGAAAATGGCTAGGCGGAACTTCCTGGAAGAGAGAGGAAGAGGACACTGTCGAGATGTGGGATGAGTTGGACACACAGAATGGGAGAGAGGTAAAGCCACAAGGTATAATATAGATTAATATAAACGGGTTGATTTATAAGAGCTAATTGAGACAGTTTAAGCTGAAGGCCAAGCTTTATTTGGGAGTTGGCAACCTACCAAAAAATCCGAGTATACAGTTTCTGAGATTTTTCACTTGTCTTAGCCTTTCTCTCTTTCCTCCTCTCTCTCTCTCTCTCTCTCTCTCTCTCTCTCTCTCTCTCTCTCTCTCTCTCACACACACACACACACACAAAAGGTGTGTTAACCCTCAGGCAAGAATATTATACTCAGAGATCAAGAAATAATAAGGTTGCTCTAACCATGGGCTCTGCAGCCAGTATGAGTTTTGAGTTGTTCAGCTAGGACACCATTTATTGCTTGTTCTCGGATTTCCTTTTTTTCATGACCATAATGATGTCTGTCTCCTAATATGGATATCCCCTCCATTTCATGCTTTAACTAATTATCAAAATGTCTAGGAATGTCCCTTACTTGAATATGGAAGAACTTAAGTGTTCATGAACTCTGGAAAAACTGGAGAACTTTTATGTTGTATTCTTGCAGGTCTTTCTTCCTAGGACATTTTTTTTCATGGTCACCAAAGCACTGAATTATTCATGCTGCACAGTACACTTAAGATCTTCCCTGATTCCTCCTTGGACCATGCTCAAAACTCATCTTACTGCTCTGCTCCATTTCTTGAATCAAGTAACCAGATATAAACATGTTATATTAGTACCTCTTACAAACAAGCACAGATAACAGAATAGGATGTTCGGGAGACTTATTGTTGGAGTCTGTGTATAAGAAGATCCTTTGGACTACTACATGGGGTGATGAGTGAGGGGGAAGAAAAAGGTGGTTAGGCCTAGCCCCTGAATCTAGTAAAACTAGGAAAATGCTTCAGCCAGGCCAGTGACTGAATCCTGAGTTTAAGTTGCTCCTCGAGGAATTGCAGATGAATATTAACCCTGTCCAAACTGTCACTGATTCAGAGAAAACTGAGGGATTGATCCAAAGGTTTAGTAACTGGGACTGTTGACCTTTCACACCCCCACATTTCCTCTGGAAACCCGAGTTGTTGGTTTCTACAGGAAAGGTATTAATATGTCCACTTGATTCCTTTGACTGTCTCTCCTGAGCACTGCATTTCCCTGTCTCCTTGAGGCTACTGGGATCATATAACTCAGTGAGGTCTGGTAAAATATGCCCATTCCAAAGCCTCATAACTTAACTATCCCTTCTCTTCTTATTTCCGAGGCAAGGTTATTAAAAATTGCATGTGTTAATTGTCGTTATTGCAATTAATAAAAATAGAGGGACCATGAATTTGAAATAGAGGAAAGAAAAATGTATAGGAGGGTTTGGAGGGAGAAAAGGAAGGAGCGGAATGGTGTGATTGTATTATAATCTCCAAAATAAAAGAAACAACAAAAAATTAAAAGTAAGAATTAGAAAGAAAGCGTACACGTGTTAAAGAAGACCTATGAGAAGAGAGAACTTGTAATATGCCACCCACCCTGTCATGGTCTATGTGATGAATTAAGATTCTGATGTTTGACAGGTGTTTATTTCAGTAATTGGCTTGTATTTTCCCAGTAGTAAGGCAACTAAGTCGCCAGAAACAGCTTAAAATAAGCCATTTTAAAATGCTTAATTATATAAGCTATATATGTAACCCAATATTAAATTATTTCTCATCTAGAACATGTTTGATCACCGGTAGGCCAAATAATAAAATAATTTCTAAGGTTCAATTTTGATCGCTTAGATAGAACCTTTAAATAAAATGTGTGTTGGGTAGATTGGATGTAGGAGGGCTGAACAAAGACACCAAATGAGTTCTCATTCTTTGGGATAGTATTCTAGAGCCCATGAGATGACTTAGCATATAATGATGCTTGCCATGAGCTAACAATTCATACTAAGTGTAAAAAATTGAAAAAAAAAATGGTTCTTCTATCAAACACAGCCTGGCTATCCTAATCAACTGTGTAAAGTTCTAAGTAAATAATATGTCGTCTATTTTTGTTTCAATTTCTTATACAAATTATTTGAGGTTGACTTGCAAAATTATCACTCACTAGCATTTTCTAAAGAAATGTTCTCTGAAATGGCGAATGGCTACAATTTCTACCTAATATCCAAGCTACACTGTGCCAGAGCAAAACTAGCATTTTAAATTCCTTTTCACACTTTTTCCTAATATGGTAGTGCAATAGCAACTGTTGGCCTGCTGCTAACTTCCACAAGGCCAGGTGTTCACTATTACAGGAAGGTCAATGATTACAGGAAAACTTCTATTCGGTAAGACACAATCGAATTTTCCCCAGCCTTTCTGGCCTTTAATATGTAATGATTGAATCATTTTTACACAACTTATGAGTCTAAGAAATGAATGTCCAGTTGCATGTGAAGACAAGTACAATGGTTTGTTACCATCTAAAATCTACTATGGTGCACCTGGCCATAAAGGCATCATCTAAACACTTTGCAAGTTGTCAGAATGGCATGTGGTACCCATGTCATGAAATGCACGCAAACTGTTATTTCATTATTTCACTCATTTTGAAGTTCTAGGCCCTTCTCATTTTATTACCCTAAAAACACAGATGCAGTTAATTCTCATGTGTCAGTTTTATCAATTTCTTCTAATAATTTCAACTAGATTGACTAGCCAATTACAGTTTAAGATATCTCCATTTCTTTAATCTATTGTTTATATAGAATGAGTGCCTAACAAATTACAGACAATTTTTGCAAGCACTGAATAACCCTCAAGTAAAACATACAGGCGCAAATCCTTTCGATAGCTATAGGGACTGATTTGGAAAACTAAATAAGTAAAAGTAAAGAATAAATGAACACATACATTAGTTAATGACTGCTTTGAAAGAAATACAATTGGGTATGAATAGATAAGGAGTATGAACAGTGAGATTACTTTTAAGTATGCACCTCAGCTGTACCAGACTGCTTGCAGGTACAGGTCCTCCCTCTCTACTTCCATTCCCCAGGGAGTGTAGGAACTTTGACTCTTGCCCCAGATTTCCTCTTTCCTGGGGACCTTCTCTGCCCTCCCTTCCAGACTCCTTTGTATCTGCTGCTGATAACCAGAAATACTTTCTACATTGTCCTGACTTTGCCTTTTCTCCTAGCAGACCTCTATTCTATTACCTGCTGACCTGGAAAAGCATGCCTACCAGGCAACCCAAAGCCACCACACATTTTTTTTCTTAGATCCAGAGATGGCAACGGATACCAAGGAACAGAACACACCCAATGAAGATATGGCCAGGTATCAATACCTAGGGTCAGCTCAATTGTCCTAATTCTAATAGTGCCTGGACACTACAAATGTGAACAGCCAAAACAATGCACCTCCACCAGAATTCAGTAATCCTGGAGGATGCAATACAGCTTAAGCACAAAGCAAAGTCTTCAAAATAATAATTTCTAGTTCCAATTTGAGCGAATACTTTGTGGAGGTTCTTAAACATAAGCTGAGTTTCAAATACATTAAATATACACAACAAAATTTTTAGAGAGCTCTCCCCCCCCAATAGTACTTATTCCTTCAGACATACGACCAGAATAATCAGTAGTCTGTTTAGTTTGATTGGCATCTACGAGTAGTGTCTGTGTTCATATAAGAAGTTTGGAATATTTTCCTCGAGATCTCATTAACTGTAGAGAAATAAACCCATGTTCTCTGCCCATCTCTTTCTAAGTGAACTGCAAATCCTTGCTTCATAAAAATTAGGCAAGAAGAAGAAATGATGAGAAGAAAGCACAGGTTTAAGGGTAGGAAGAAAAGAAAGGATTTCAAATCCAGCTTCCCAATAAGTACAAAGATATGCCTACCTATATTCACTTGTTTTCTGTTGTTTACTTTTTAAAACAAGAGTCCATAATGCTACAGTGGAAAGTAAACAGAAAAAACAGGGGCAGAACTAGGAAGCAAAGGCAGGACAAGGAAACAGTGTGTAAGTTAGGAGTCTGGCATCCTTGAACTTGCAGGCAGCTCCTGTGAGCCATGCACAAGCTTTTACAAAGTAAGCATCCAGAGGTAAGTAGAAAATATTCTTCTGCCTGTCTGAGAAATGACACAAGAGATAAATACAGTGACCACTGTGCCAAAGAGATAGCCACACATCCAGGCCAAGGTGGCAGGTTGACTCAGGGACAAATAATGGAAAATAGACATGAATTCTCAGCAAAAAAATTTTAGAGTAAAGAAAGATCAGAATGTTGACAGCCAATTCAACACTTCAGAGAAATACTCACAAGAAGCAACTATTGAACACAGAAGACTCGGGACTCACGGGCATCAAGTACATAAGGGTGAGTGCTAAGAGCCAGAGGTAAAAGTAAATAAATACATTATTAAAAAAAAATCACTGAAATTCAATATTAGAAGAGACAGGGGTCTGGGGATGTAGCTCATTGGTGGAATACTTATATAATGTGCTGGGTGAGGGAGTAAGAGTTATTTAACTCCATCCCTGGGGCACTACTTGCCTTCTGTTTAGCTTGAGTTCTTTCTCCAAACTCTAGAATTCCACTAGATGAAGAGAAACGAGGAAGGGGTGAGGACAATGTGACTTAAAATCCAATTCCAAATCCAAGAAAATGATTAAGGCAGATGTAAATCCTTCTCTCCCCGCCCAAACCCCAGGCAGCCACAAAAACATACCGAGATGATGTTTCTCAGTGGGAGACTGAGCAGTTCTATTCTGGTTTGTATCCCGTTGCTGTGTTAAATACCATGACCCAAAGCAACCTGGGTGGGGGGGGGAGGGGGAGGGAATGGTTCCATTTGGCTTCTACATCTATGTCACACCCTTAAAGGAAATTGGGACAGGAACTCAAACAGGAACCTGGAAGCAGAGGCTGAATAAACAAAAGTACTAGGGTTCCAAAACTCGAAGGCAGAGGACAACTGCTATAGCTTTCTCCACTTGAAATTCATGTTAGAGTTTTATTCCCATTCTGAAATACTAAGAGTGTGGACACTTACTCTAACCATGGCTTTGTGTATAGGATCCTTGGGAAGTGATCAGAGGTAGATGAGGCCATCAGAGTATAGGCCCATTATTGAATACTGGAGCTTTATAAGAAGATGGAGAGAGATCATAACACACACACGTACATGGTGACTGTCTTTTGCCAGGCGGTACCTTTCTCTGCCCTGCAGTTCTATAAGCAAGAAGACCACTGTGGGATGTAGTCTCTTGACCATGGACCACCAGGACTAAGAGCCAACATAAACTTCTTTAAAACATAACCCAGTATGTGGAAGTGTGCATTAGTGGCAGAAAATTGGATGGTGATGAACTAATGCATTCAAAATTTTGAGGGAAAGTTATTTTCCAAATTAAAATTTAATAAAGACATTCATCAAGTATGAGTACAAAATTAAGATACTTTTTGAATACAAAATACGCCTATTTCAATTAAAGATACTCTGAGGAAGTATACCGTAAAAAGTACTTGAATTGATAAACATCCTTGAACTTGCAGGCAGCTCCTGTGAGCCAAAGGGGCATAGGAACCCCCATAAAAGGTTTGCATATTTAACTCCAAATTTTTTTTTGAATAATGAAAGTGTGAAAAAAGTGTCAATTCAGGATACTTGGGAGATAATCCCTCCACACAAAATGGCTTATTGCAGTGAGAAATTAATTTCAGAAAAAAGTTACTGCTCAAAAAAGAAATCTGAGAGTACTATTTTAAGGATGGTATAGGATCAATTTACATACTTGAAATATGAACTGTATTTATCTAAGAGAAATGAAAACACATAATATCAATACATGTGCATAAATGTTTATAAATGTTTTGTTAGTAATAAATTCTAAACCACAAATAAACCAAATATATTTTAATGGGTAAATGTATGAATTGATATTTAAACAATAGGATATAAGTTCTAATGGACAGAACAGCTTGGATTGTCATTAATCACATTGTGCTAGCAAAGAATGCCAATTTCAAAAGTTACAGATCACATAATTCCAGTTCTATAGCCTTGAAATAACAAATCTATAGAAATAGTAGAGATTAGCAATCTTCATAGGTTAAAGTGTGATTAAAACAATAAACACATTTTTAACAGATTTTTTTTAACAGCCCAGTGAAGTAATTATGGTGGTGAACATAATGCTACAAATATAATCTCATAAGAGACTATACTAACAGCAACAAGAAGTCCTAAAACTAGAGTCTTTAGTTATTATGGTTAATGATGTCTTTTTTTTCAATTTCCTGGATTAGATTAACTTTATCAAATTGCTATTGCTATTGCTGGGTGAAGCTGGGGGACTATAACAAACTCCACAGTACTGTAACAACTTCTATAGATTACTTCCAGAGATTATAACTCAGTCTGAGACTCATGATTATAGCAATCTCCCTGTGGGATTTTCATGAGCAGAAAAAGCATGATGTTCTCAAGATCATTTGGCACAGCAAGTTTCACATGATTTCCTACAATGCACCTCATTGCAAACTCAAGGCATCATGCCAAAGCACAAGATAACACACACAACAAATACCAGCAAAGCATTCTTAGTAGCACAGACTAGTGGCTTGATTGCCAGGTAGTATCTCAGTTAGAATTAGATGCTTTAAACCCTTTAAGCAGCACCCCATGAACAATACCTCTGCCATTCAATTCTCATCAGATATTTAATGTTGCTAATTAAAGTCAAAAGAGAATGATTTGAAGTTATACCAGGTCAAGAGTAAGAATATTCTAGAGATTTCCACTAGAAGAGTAGGTCTCCTGCTTTCAAATGAAGGCAAACGAAAGAAAGCCTTTGAGCCAAGATTTTACTAGATGACATAGAATAAAATGAGCAGCTAAAGTCTTACATATTAGTTTTTAATGATCAGGAATCTAAAATGCAGTTTATCTTAGTGAATATCCATCACACCCAGTGAGTGAGGTTCAAGAAGCAGTGAGGTGCTCAACATTGCCTTATGGATTAGTCAACAACTTCTACTATAGGAATACTTTACTTTCGTAAAGGAGTAACTGTGCCTATTTCCTCTCAGTTGTTTTGTTTAATGTAATTAATGGATCACCATCATAATACTTTGAGTACCCAAAGCCATCTTAAAAGTATTCAAGTATTTTGGAAAAACATAAAAATTGATATTGTCATATGGACAGTGGGTTGTAGCACAATTGAAGAGAAGGTAGAGAACAAACAAAACAATTGAGCCAATATTATGGGCTGGAGGACTGAACAAATTTTTATTTTAATAATTCCCATTGTCATTAAGACTTGTATTGCTCTTCAAAGAAGAAGGTGATGTCTTCATGAAATTAACTGAAATTATTTGAAAAAAAATTGGTCAGTCATATTATCCTTGTAGGCAAGCCATCTATATCAAATATTAGAAAAAAATAAAAAGAATACATGTATAGCCAATTAAAAGAAAAACTAGTGGCCCTTTGGGTTGGAAACACTATCTGGTTAATTTCAAACTTTTGAAATACCAAATGTAGGACTAAAATGCCTAAAGTCTGAAATATGAAAACACAAGAAAGTCTTAGAAGAGATTTCTAATGTTAAAGATAAATAGATAACCTCAGTAAGACGATTGGCATTTGTCATTTTCCACACTGCATCTGTGCTTTCACAGATGTCACATTACTTCCTGGAAGGGATGCTACAGAAGTCAATACAATCATCTTACAAAGCTCTCCACGCTCCTCCAAGATAGAGCTCTAAGCACCAAGTCTAACCTCTGCCTGTAACTAGACATTTCCATTCAAACTGCAGAGGATACCAGAGTGAACAAATAAATGCACGCTGAGGTCTTAATAGCTACGTGAAGTGGATAAATGAAGATGGGTGAAATAAGCAATTTTTGAATTATTGAGTAAAAACTATGTTAAATAATTCTTCTACTTCAGATTTTTTTTTTATAAAAGAAGTATTTCTGTCAAAGCCAAAAAAGGGAGGTAATTACTCATTGAAATAATTTTTTTTCATTACTGGAGATGGAACTTAGGACACTCGTGTGTGGCAACTGCTCTATGACCAAGCTACAGCTCTGGTAAGTCATTGACTTTTAAGGTTGATGGAGAAAAAGAATTTAGTACAAAAGTTCAAAAGACATTTTAAAAATATGATTCAATTATATCTATTCATTTTAATCAATAGTAGTCAGTCAGTTACATACATTCAATAGTGCTTGATGCTAGGCATTTTGAGAAATTATATAAAGCAGTAAACCTAACAAAAAAAATCAGTGTTATTTGTTTTATTTAAGTGACTTAGATTTCAAATCAAGGGGGAGATATTATAAATACAATTAGGGACCTATGTGAACAATAGAGCCATTGCCTGAAATTCATTAGGAACCTTAGCAATGAGATCTGTATTAAGCACTGTAAAAAGCAAAGAGCTCTTTTTCAAATGGCCAGCACTAAAAACATGCATAAAAGTAATATTATGTAAACTGAGCATGTTGTATTTACATATTTGAGAAAATATATGTATATACATATATGCATGTAACAACAATTAATGGAAAAAGGAACCATGAATTTGAAAGAGATCTAGGAGGGTGTTTGGGGACATTTGGGGGGGGTGTAATTTATTATAATCTCTAAAAGAAGTAACATAAAATATGAGAAATAATAAGATTGTTAAATTGAAGATAAAAACCTCAAAGAGCTTCCCCCTGTTATGCCAGCTCTCAAAAAATGAACTAAGATGGGGATATTTATTAAGAACCAGGCAGTAAGGCAGGCATTTAGTAATCTCTAGTTCATGCCCTTATGCTTATCCAATAGGAGTAAAGTCAGATATGCAAGTATAACATGAGTTCTGTCTTGTGTGTACGACACATATGGATAAATAGCCAGACAGTGCTAATGTGGCAAGACAGGGACTTTCAAACCTCGATTTATTTATTTATTTATTTATTTATTTATTTATTTTAAACAGTTTGAGCCTTTCAATATATATGTGTAGTGTATAACCCAATTCTAATATAATAGGACTAGAATGGGAAAATAGGGTGTTGTTTTTATTTTTATTTTTTTATTATCCAGCATTGCAGCTTAAGCTGTAGAGATGGCTCATTCGGAAAAAGCATTTGCCATGCAAGACTGGCAGCCTAGGTTTGGTTCCCCAAACATACATAAAGGTAGAAGGAAGAGGACATGCTTCAACTGTGCGCCTCTGACCTCCACATTTGAACTCTTACACACACACACACACACAAAACTTTGAAACAATGTGTAGGAAAGGGCATTTATTATGTTTATACTGAGATAGCACCTGGAAAAAACTCCTGTAAAGGATATGGATGTACCTGAGGATCCCTGTCACCAAAATTTAGTGTAAAGTATTATATATGAGCATAATCCAGGAACCCACACTTGGAACTAAATAAAATCGTGATGTTTGTGAATATCCATCCCATGTACTTTCATTCTGAAATCCTTCCAATTTCCACATTTCAAAGGCTAGTTCAAGCCTCTAGGGGACAGCTTGAAATGAGTAGGAATTGCAAGATGTTCCAAGAGCCACATCTAAAAGCCCTCTGCACAATAAGCCAAGTCATGGAATCAGACCAGTTCCTATCGGCGGGTAAATGGATAGACAAAATTTGGTATATGCACATTATGGAGTACTGTTCTGCTGTGGGAAAAAGTAACAGAAAACATGCATTTTCCCTCATCCATGCAACATATGTATGCGCATACACATATAAATGTACACGTGCAACAGTGAATGGAAGAAGAGGCTATGATTTTGCAAAAGAGCACAGGGGGATAAATGGGAGGGAGTTTGAAGGGAGGAAAGTGAGGAGGGGATGCTGTAATTATATTACAATCTCAAAATAAAGAAGTAACACTAAAGAACAAAAGTAAGTAAATACAACAAAAGGGAGAAAAGGGGAAGAGAGAGTGATCCAAGGAGGAAGAGACCTAAACAGAGTGATGACGTGATGAAAGTATATGACACACACGTGTGAAGATGTCATAGTGAAATCCATTCACTTGCACGATTTATACTCTAATAGAAAAAAAATGAGACAAAGGGAGATATTTTCTGAAATTCCAGATCTGACCAGAACAACGGCCCGGCCAGATCTTCCTAAACATCACAATGTCAGGAAACCATAGTGTTGATGGGTCACCTATTTCATGGGTGACTATAGGTCTAGTATTTGGGACTCTTGCTCAGTTTTTCTCCTAACTAACAAATGACCTAAACCTACAAAAGGGTATCTATTTAAGTTATCCAAAGGGGGAAATAAAGTTATCCAAAGGTATATGGTACCATAATTGTGGTACAAACAGTGTGTGTGTAACCAATCACTACCGGATTGGAATGAAAGCACATTCCATGAGATGGAACTCATGCCTGTCCTGCTGTTATTGTCCTGCTGAAGTTACATAGCCATAAAAATTCTTCAAATGGCACTTCGCCATACCCACAGGTCAGTGTTGCACCCAGCTATCATCAGAGATGCCTCCTCAGCAGCAGATGGGTTCCAACACAGAGACTGTCAACCAGACAATGTGCAAATAATGACTTTGGAACACTCAGTCTTCAGTTTGGAAGTGAAAACGGAAAGGTTGCAAGAGCAAGAGAGGATGAAGGATACAAAGAAAAACGTGTCTTCCAGACAGAACAGAACTGGTGCATGTAAGAGTTCAGAGAGACTGTGACAGCATGCACAGAGGCTACACAGGGTCAAGCCAGGTGGGGTGTCAGCACAGAGAGGGTGCAGTGGACATGAGCTCTCATCCCTAACCAAGAAGGTATCTCCAATTGGTATCTGCTTGCAAAGGAAAATTTACTTTTCTCCAATGAAGCCTTCCTGGGCAGATTAACCACACTTCAGGGAAGGCCCCATGCTCAGGAGTAGTTGGTCAACACAGAGATGACTTGATGGTATTTTTATAGATTCTTTGTCTCATAATGCTTTGGACATATTTTTATGTCAGTCTTTTCTACTCGTATATTATGTTTTTCAATTCAGTGTTTTTATGGGTTTTGGTGTGTGTGTGTGTGTGTGTGTGTGTGTGTGTGTGTGTGTTTCTTGTATGCGTGTATGTTTCTTGGGTTTTTAAAATTTCCTTTATTTTGGTTCTTTTGTTTTTTACCTGCTTTGCTTTATTTTTGTTTTCCTAGTAAGAAAGGACATGGAGTTTGGTGGTTAGGGAGGTGGAGAGGATCTGGGAGAAGTTGGGGGACAGAAAACTGTGATCAGAATATATTGTATAAAAAATTTTTTTAAATAAAAGTATTTTAAAGAAAAAAGCTATTCTATATAAATACCATGAAGTTCAATGGTGATGAAAATTAAAATCTTGTCATTTGAGATAACATAGAGGAATTCTGCAGACATGTAAAATAAAATAAATCTGCAATCACAAAATTATACTAATTTATTCATATGAAGAAAGTAAATAATAATAAAATGGTGGTTGGTAGAGGTTGGAGGACTAAGGTGAGAAAACTGGCCATATTTAGTCAAAGGACACATAATCAAAGATGGAGAGGAAAAATAAATTCAGCAGCTCTATCCTATAGTGTAGTCACAGCAATAATGATGACACTTGTATTTCTGAAGAATACTAAGAATAAATGTTACATGTTCTTACTATAAAAATGACATCTGTGGGAGGCTGTTCTATATTAATTAACTTAATTTAACTACTCCATGATGTACCATGCTGCACACTATAATTCTATATACCATTTATATCTGTTTAGAATACGTTTTAAACAAATGTCTTGAGGTGGTATTCTTTGTAGGTAACCAAAAAAAAGTTGTTAAAGATTTTTAAACTATGTATTTCAAACATAGAATAGATGTTGAAGAGGTACATTGGTTTTTTTTCTGTATTGTTTTAAAAATAGCAAACTAGATAATTATACAACTGCCATTATTGATGAGTTTGGTATTGAAGCCTATGAGGTTTCTCCATTTTTCCTACCTATTTCTATAATTCTCCTTTATAAAGCTGCTCATGTAGTACATACTTAACAGTGAGGTAGGGTTATTTTCTAAGGAGATATTAGGATTAAGAAATTCACTAGCCAAGTAACTATAAGCAGAAAAACATCCAGGTAACTAAGAACCTCTGCAGGCATTCTACTAAATGAACAGATATGACACTTATCATATTTACCAAAAGGGCCAGATCTTTATCAGTAAAAATAACAAGTAAGACATAGGGCATTAAAAGCAAAGCAAAACAAAACAAAATATGGGGTCTCTTCTGATCATATTCTTGTAAAACACAGGCAATCTCTGACAGCTACAAAATAATGCAATCTAGCTTTCCCCAGGATATAGCAAAGCCACTGAGCCTCTCCTTAGAGTTTTTAATTTCACATGTACAGAGATTACCATTGGTAGTGGTATCCTCTGAAACAAAGGGCAGCAACTGATACTCCTCTGTGCAGGAGGCTGTGTCAATATGACAATCCAGTTCCCTGCAGAGACAGCAAACGTGTTTTCTCAAGCTGTTGCTGAAATCCATTTTGTCTAATTTTCACAAAGAACATGATGGTTTTGTTTCCCTGACAACACTCTCAAATGTGCCTGACCTTCATCTTCCTTTCTCTGGTCTACTTCCAAACAATAACCCAACCCCACAAATCAATCTTTGCATCCAATAGGAAGTCATAAAGAAAGATGGACAGATGTTTCTCCGATAATCAGGCATATGTTTTATTAAAGATTATGAAGATAATAGAGGCTATCTACATCTTAAGACTTAGATTTTCCATTCCTTTGATATAGGAAATGTGTGGTTACCCCTTTCCATAAGAGCAGAGAAAAGATATTTTGTGAATATAGGAATTTTGTTGCTGTTTTCAACGCTGGTTAAGAACACTGTATTATATAGTTATGTATTATATGTCTACAACAACACACATAGGAGGTGGACTACTATCCAAGCATATTAACTCAGGAGTTGTCTAAGAATGGTAGAGTAGTTTCTAGAGAACCTTTACTAAATCTATAATATGTTGTTTCTATAAAAACTGGCGAAGAATATATGATGAGGTGACATGTTTACTTTATGTTGTAATGGGTGTTTCCATGTCATACTTTTATTGTTTATAGACTTTAGGTCTCAAAATTAATAAAGCAAGACTATTAACTAATCACAACCACATTGCGCATTCCTCTTTTGAAAGAAACGATTGCAATTAGAACACTCATCCTTGTTGTTCAATTAGCAGTTTTCATCAAAGAAATTTTCATTGGGCATTAATCAACTCAAGATCACATTTTTAATGGCACTAGTAACCCTGCTTTTAAATACATTAATATTCAAATTAATGAGTGAGCTCCCCATATATCTCATTGACTATAAACAAGAGAAACCTTAATATATGTGCAAAACCCTCTGTGTGTCCTTAAAGGCATGTGAAGGAGCTGGAATATATTATTAGTTATATGTGTCTGTCTTTTATGGAAATGAAGAAAAATTCCCTCTGAAATAATCCAGGTATTTGGTTATTTTGATCTTTTATGAGGTATAGTGCAGAACACAGAAACTGGCAAGCACTAGAAAGAGTTAACAAGGATATTCTCTTAAGAAATTATAAATAGCATTATCACATATGCATCACACATCAAATAGTACCTGTACTGAAACTCTTTGGGCTTGTATTGTTTATAAGAACTTTGAAAAAATACATCACAAGGTTATTGGTGATTGTTTATTTGGGGCCCATGAATCATATCCTGAATCTATTATTCAATTGTGAATCCACTGGGGATTTTAAGACTTATTCATAATTCCACTTCCTTTTTAAAAAAATAAATTGCCGTTTCTGCTTTGAGACTGTCTTTGAGTTTGGCCTATGTCTTGAGGTTAACACCAGGCACATCTGTTGATGTCCCCAAACATGATGACAGCAACATTAGTGGGCTTATAAAATGAAAGCTGGAGAGGGAATCTTTTCAAAACATAGCAGGGAAAATAGCCTGAAACGAGATAACTAGCAGATGCTCCAGAGAGTGGAAGTCATCTGCAAGCAGTTAGCGGTACAGAGAATGCTGAAGGAGTTTCCCTTTGCCAGATGCCCGAAATAGAGACAGATGAGCAATTCCTCTGAACTTACTTCAGCAATGGTGCCAGCTGAAAAAGCAGACCCCTTCTGCCAAGGGTCACTTGTTCAAACTGTTGACTGTACATCAGAGTTCTCCTTCTGGACTGATGGTGCCCAGAAAATGCATTCAAAAATGTTTATCTGTTCACCTTACCTTTGGCACTAAGACCATCATCTGTAGCTAAAGTCCATGAGATTGGGTGCAAATTGTTTACATGTTTTGAACAAAGGTACCTTTTTTTTTTTTTTTTTTTTTTAGAACACCCACATAACAGTGCCTCTTACCTTTCCCTCATAAGTGAGGAACATCGCCAAGTAAAATAACCCATATTTTAAATGCATTAGTACACAGTCGTGGGAAAGTTAGGTCAGGCAATGCTAATGTGTAAGTGTTATATATCTTTTCCTCTCTGAAATAATCATTGATACATCACCCTGTTATCTTCTAAACAGCTTTTGTGAGTGTCAAATGTGCTACCTGGGATCATTTTCTCCCTATTTTTTTTTTAAATCAAAAGTTTCTTTTTTTTTTTTAGTACTCACTATTAGATTCTGAAACATTAAAACAACAGTGGATAGAAGAACTCTTAAGGTGGCAATGGATAGCTAATAGCTCGCCATCACACAAATATCAATTTTGCTTTCTTTTGTGTCTCTAAGAAAAGATAGGTCAGAGCAACCTAGAAAGGTCTTTACATCTTCCAGTCTTCCCTATTTCCGTGTGTACTTTACCAATCAACCAAAGGCTCCACCACCCTCCATCCTGCTGTATTGCATTATACGTTTCTTCTACTTTTCTATGTTCCCTTAGAGGCTAGGGTGCAGCCCTCACTGGGGATATCCGAGTTCCTGACAGTGCATAGCTCAAGACCCCTGTGCACTGTTAGAAATGCATGTTTGTCTTATTTTTACAGTTCACCTTCTGAATTGGATACTCTGGAGTTTAGCGCTCATTAATCTATGTTTTACTAATGTGAAGGTCATTTTGTCTCTTCACATTTTGAGACATACTAGTCTATATGGCAGTGCCGATAATCTCCTTAGGAATTCTGCGCACCATCTCTGTCAGACCCTCCTTCTATGAACTCTTCACAGGACTTTCTCAGTTGTGGAAGGCTGAGCATTTTCATATGTACCTTTAGCATCTATGGTGGTCCCAACATATAAAAAGGATCCACATAAATGTAAACCTGATATCAACATTTGTAATAAATTAACTGTATAAATGAACTGCCCTGGACCAGAAATAGACCAGCTAAGTGACAGACCCAGTACTTTTTAAAAAAAATGACAGTCCTCTGATTCTCCTACAAAGTAGTGGTTCTCAACCTGTAGGCCGCGACCCTTTCAGAGTTACATATCAGATATTCTGCATGTCAGATGTTTACATTACGGTTCATATCAGCAAAATTGCACTTATAAAGTAGCAGCAAAATGATTTCATGGTTGGGGGTCACCACAACATGAGGAACTGTGCTAAAGGATCAAAGCAATAGCAAGACTAAAAATCACTGCTACTAAGGAAACAGACATATAGTACGTTAAATAAGAACCTGGGAAACGACAGGCTGATGGATGTTTATTCGGGGAGAAATCACTTACACCAGAAACAGATGAGCACTGCAGATTCCTGTCCCAAGGATGCCTAGGGATGCTCTCTGTCTCTGACCAGAGAGTAAGAGAGAGAGCTGGGATCTGGATCCCAGACCTAGTCCCCGTAGGTCACGCCCACACCTGTCCCCACGCCCCAATGGGTGTGGTCAGTGCAACAAGTGTGGGTGGGGTGGATCTCTCTGTACACAGACATATAAGATTCTACAGGATAAAGAGCACAGCCAGCTGAGAAGAGGCAAACAATATTTACTTGCTAGTGGAGGTGTCCTTACTGGTAGATAAAAACAACAGATTCATTATCTCTCTTAATTAGGTTCAATTGTGGCATTATACTGAATAAGTTTTTGCAGAACTTTTTATGTTATTGTTAAGACACAAATTTAAATGCCATTGCCTTCATTTGACTTCTGTATGTCCCGTTTATCCCTAACAAGACTTTCAATGAACCTCAACATAAGTGCTGTATGGCATTTAGTTTAAATGCCAGTGATACTGAAAATATTTTTTTAAATCAAAAGGCATTTGTGAACTGTTAAAACTTTATGAATAACTTTAGAATAAATGCATTGAAAATATATTAAAGAAACAGACTGGGTTAGTCCCAAAGGTATCCTTTGTGAGATTCACCTGAGTATTCTTCAGTATCTTACATACTCTTTTTCAAGAAATGTTGTTTTAAAAGTGGAGCAAAGATAGGGCAAGAGAAACGGTCAGTTGTCAAAGGAACCAGAAGTCTGTTTGCTGTTGAAATGGGAACAAGATTTATTCAAGTTTCTTCAAGACGTATGCTGAGATATGCTGAGAAACGCATATAAAATGAGTGTGACTTTTTTTTGAACATTTTGTGTTTATAAAAGTTGAAAAGATAATATTGTCATTTGGCATACATAGCCTAGGATGCTAGCTGAGTTTTTCCAAAGGTGAGTCTGATTAGTCTTACAGGTCAGAAACAAAAGTCTTGAGTTTTTTCTCCCAGAATCCAAAACTGACCAAAGCTGAAAGGATCTCTAAAGTTTGCATGGCAGGAACCAGTCAACGGACACACACACACACACACACACACACACACACACACACACACACTCTAGCCTTCCATGGTAATTGGAATGTAATACAAGAATCTCCAATAATTGAACGATGTCTTTAATTATTAAATGTGTACTCCAATGTCTACTGTCTGCAAATATTCTGAAAGCTATGAAAAATTATGGAAGGCAAAAAAAGAACCTATCCAATGCAAGAATAATTTTCAACTCCATTATGAAGGACAAACCAATGGGTAAAAAAACAAGACAAAAGTGTACAAAGGAGTCAGTTTGCCTCAAGCCAGAGAAAAGTCTCATTGCTCTGCATTTGGCTCTTGTCTCCCCCAGCTCATCACACTGGAAATGTAAAAGGGTGAATGATCTCACAGCTAACCACGTTAAGTGAGCTGCTCAGATCTGTTATCTGTTAAGTCTGGGAGACATTAATAAAACATGGACAAATAGAACAGACATCAAGAACAGAGAGACTGCCTCACAGCTCAACTATTTTTGAAAAAAATAGTTTATGTCAAACTGTAAACTCAAATACACAGACACCAAATACAGTAAGCAACCTGAAGCCATCACAGGAAGAGGAAGAATCCAGCAAACACAATCTCTACACTTCCAGACTCCTCTTGAGGTACATTGGACATTCAAAAACATCATGCCTCTAAATAAAAAGTGGATGAAGTATTTATTTATTTAATTTTCTAAATAAATCCCAAATCCTGAGCACTTGCACGTATATGATATGTATGTTCATACACATACACAGACATGGATGTGTATATACATAATATTTTATTGCATTGCATTTTAGGAATTAAATTCCTTCCGCAAATTGAATGGTCCTCAGTGGGACATTACACCCCTTAACAATATGTCACAGCATTTCCAGCACATAACATTATGTCCTGAACTTAGAACTTTGTGAAAAAAATTCACACCCAAAGCAAAACCACCAAAGTGCCTGGCCAGCTTCCAGTTGTACATTCTTTTGCAGGGACGAAGAGCAATTTGTGGTTGGAAATGAAAATGCATTTCCCAACAATGATCAACCCTTTGACCTGACAGAAAATAGCTTGAAGCCTGTGCCTCCCAGACCTTCAAGCTTCCTGCTTCACAACTTCTGCTCCAGACGACTTCCAATGGAAGTCCCCGTGTTTCTCAAGGTCTGGTCTGCACTATTCAGGATTCCCTTACTGACTCCCCCCAGACGGTGACATGGGCCATTTCTGCATGTAAATCAGAATGTCCACAAGGCCAGATACAGCACAAAATAATTCCTACAATGTATAAAATGAAGGGATTTAATTCAATCATGGCCAAGAACACTTATCAGTGCCAAGGTCTTTCATTTTCTCTTCTACATATTTAACTTTATTGGCACAAAATAGAACAATAGTCAGGGGAAAGTTTACTATCATTTGAAACAAAAAATTTAAAATTATATAATTTGTTACATAATTATAATTTCATAACTATAAATGTATATTTATATGTATTACATATAATACAAATTAAAATATAATTTCATATAACTCTATATTAGATTATTTCAGAGCAAGATAGGTGCTATATAAAAAAATAATTAAACTTTGAAAATCTATCCAAATATTGCTGTTTATTAACTGAACATTTTCAAGTGAGTGTTAAACCAGTAACCACATAGAAAATAATGAGTAAAATAA
The DNA here is from genome assembly GCF_943737965.1 of Phodopus roborovskii. Taxonomy (NCBI): domain Eukaryota; kingdom Metazoa; phylum Chordata; class Mammalia; order Rodentia; family Cricetidae; genus Phodopus; species Phodopus roborovskii. Next base: position 646,385 of record NW_026126611.1, on the reverse strand, counting down.
CTAATGAATAAAATAAATGTATAAGACTTTTTTTCTTTTAACATATAAGTGAAGAAATGCCTGGGATAATAAAATTGTTTGAAAAATTACGTACCTATATATTTAGATTCATTAAGTGTTAACTATTTATCGATGGTTTTATAAAACGTTAACATTTTAGTCTCAAAATAACATACATAACTAAGCATATATACGTTATTTACAGATATGATCTGTGCAGGGGTCAAATTTTTGTGAGACCCCTAGATTCAAGTCACTGAAAGAGATGTAATACTTTAAAAAAGAGAAAATCAACAACATTGCACAAAACTCAACCTATATATATCCTTTTAAATTTTTGCATGGAAAAAAAAAACCTAATAAACTTGTTCCTCCTATTACTTCCCTTTAAATTCCTGTCTCTGCTGGTCATCTTCTCCCAGTACTTCAATGTTCTTATTTAAGCAGAAGGAGAAGATTTGAGGGTTTCCTGGCTATTTGTATAGCTTGTATATATATATATATATATATATATATATATATATATATGTGTGTGTGTGTGTGTGTGTGTGTGTGTGTGTGTGTGTGTGTGTGTGTGCGTGCGCACGCGCATGTGTATGTACACACATACACATATATGAATGTCTTAAATGTTTCAGAACAAATACTACTTAGATTTCTTCCTACCTTCCCCTAATTAATTATTGCTGTACAGTACCATTAGACACGAGGGACAAATGAGGTGTTAGAAAGCCAAACACATTATAAATCTTTATAGTATACAATTGAAAAGGACGCAATCACTAGGGAAAGATGGTGAAAATAAGAAGGAAGAGCATATGTGACTATTCTCACCTGTGTGATCAGATATAACATATCTGTGAAAATTACACACAGTGTACAAACCTCACTCAGTAGAAACAAGCAAAAGAAAATAATTAAAAAAAAATAAATAGAAATACTGGCTGAGTTACTTACCCCTTGCTTAATACAATAGCAATATAATACAATATAATATACAATATTTATAATAGTCCCCACTGAAGTAGAACATTGTGGAAAGAAAAGTTGTGTATCAAGTATTTTTTGCTTTGAATTCCTAAATTTTACAGAATCCTAAAAATTGGAAGCTGGAAGGAATCTTAAAAAAAAAAAAAACAACATATATGTATATAATACCAATTAATGCAAAAAAGGCTATAAATTTGAAAGAGAGCTATGAGGAGGTATATGGAAGGATTTGAGTGAGGAAGGAGAGGGTTAGGTCTTGTAATTATATTATGACCTTAAACAAATACAAAAAATAAGAAAAAGAAAAATTATGGAACTAGGAACTAGAGCCAGCAAGGTAGATCTTCCTGTGAGAGTGCTTGATACCAAGACTGACTACCTGAGTTTGATCCCCAAAACCTGCATAGTAGAAGAGATCTGACTCCTACAAATTGTCCTCTAGGCACATACCATGGTACAGGTAACCACATACAAAATAAATAACGAATAGTTGTGGATAGATGATAGGTAAATGATAATGAAGATAGATGATGATGAAGATAGATGATGATAGATAGAAAGACAGACAAACAGATAGATGATAGGTAAATTATGATGAAAATAGATAGATGATAGGTAAATGATGATGAAGATAGATGATGATGAAGATAGATAGATACATGATAGATAACAGATGATAGATAGATGTAAAAAAAATCATGTAACCCAATATGGGAGTCAGATATGAACAAATAAGCTTACATATCCCATATTACATAGTTAAACTATAATAAATTTCTTTGCACAACTGTTGTGGGAATTCATTCTACCAATAGATTTAGGCTGAAGCAATATAGAATTCTTGCCAGCATATGGCCAGAGGTACAGTCTCAAGGCACCATATCTCAGTAGGTACATGCTGATGTTTTAAGTCTTCCTCATGACCACTCCAACTTTATCCAATTGACAAAAACTATAAGTAAAAATTAATATAAACCTATTATTTAATCAAAATGTTAGGTAAGTAGACAGGTGTACGAGGGGTTAGAGACCACAAAGGTGAGCATGTCTCTCATAATCAATTGTCTCAGACCTCACTTTATGCTTTCCTGGTAACCCTAGAAAGGGGAGCATGCCAACTGATACCCTTCAGTTTTATAAAAATGTCATATGTAAACATGAATTTTCAGAATTTTTGAGCCCTCGTTAATAGAAAACTTCCTCTAGGTAAAAAGAATGAAAACGGGGTTCTACCACTGGCCATAAGTAGAGATATAACATTCTGATCTACACCAAAGAGTAGGACAACATGTACTATTACCTCCAAACCAAATCTGAGAACCCCAAGAGGAGACAGAACTTCTCCAGTATTATGTGACAGCCGTGAAAGGTCTCCCCCTAATTTCTGGTGACTGATCTTTTGTGTTTAGCAATAAAACTTCAAAGTCCAAAGTCAATGAGTATATTGCAGTTAAATAGCTGGCCAATGTTTGGGCCCCTGTCCCAGGTCAACTGTGTCTCAGGGGATGACAGGATACCTTTCAACAGGTTCTGAAGCTATGGTTAGTCATCAGTTCTCTTTAACACAGAATCCATGGAGACACGGAGGTTTTTTTCTCACTAACATGCATTCTGCAAAGAAAACCAATACTGGCGAAAATGCCCTCAAGTCATCCAAGGAAACCACATGGTCATGATGACCCTGACTTATCCTAACTGAGGCACAACCAGTGAATGAAAAACTAAAGGAGCCAGGGTCACCTCCCAAGTCCCAAATAACCTCTAAGGACTAGACTCTCAACTCTCCTTGGTAGTGGAAAGAAAATAGTTATTTTGGCTACCTAAATGATCATAAATACCCAGCAGGAGTGGAGAGCCAAAGAAAAAAATGATTGGTAATAATATAACCCAAAAGGATCAGAGTAGGAACTGGAGAGAAAACTTAGTTATTAAGCAGTTAATGCTCTTGCAGAGAACCTGGATTTGATTCCAAGCACCCACATGGTAGCTCACAACTGTCTGTGAAGTAGACTGCACTTTAAAAGGGGACAAATAGTCATCTAGGTCTTAAATATCTCCCATTAAATCTTGAGTGTGGCTAATGACATGCCAGGTAGCGTATTTAGAACACCACAGCTTGGATTAAATCAAAGTGCTCCAAAGCTTTTCATAACTATCATCAAAATGTGTATACTCCTGATAACTCTGCCCCTGCTGTTTTGCCAGATCTGATAAATCATACTGAGACTGTATTAGATAATACCCTATCTTTTGGTAAACAGCTTTAGAATTGTAAAGGCTGAAAATGTCTAGGGGTGATATGTCAACTCAGACTGTCTTTTATGAAAAAATTATACAACACATTTTGATCATGTTTTCTCCTCCCCCAATCAAATAAATGAATACATCTACAAAAACAAATCTAATGCCAAAGGCTCAGGGAACATGGCTAAAAAAGGGACAGAAAAATTGTAAGAGCCAGAGGATCAGATTGGGGAGTTTGTTGAGATACTGTGTCTCCATCTATCAGAAGCTACACTTATAAAGCCTCATAAACATGACTGCCTGAGCATAAGCTGAACAAGGATAACAACAGTAGGCTTGCCAAAGCAGACAGGAAGAGAGCCCAGGAGGCCTCAACCCTACAGGCAACTCAGGAGTCCTGAGGATAGGAGAAATAATCTTCTCCAGTGAAGAGTACATTAGCTGATTTTTCAATACTAATGATCAGCTCTGAAAACATACATACAAGTAACATTACTCAGACTGAATAGGTTATATTTAGGAAATATATATATTTACACATACATATATATATATTATAACAGCAATAAAACACAGGCCATGAATTTAAAAGAGAGTAAAGGGGGTTATATGAGAACGTTTACAGAGAGATGAAAAGGGGGAAATAGTGTAAATATTTCATAATTTCAAAGAGAAAAGAAATAATCTCCATACACTACACTTTTATCGTGTTTTTCTCCCTCTCCTACTCACCTCAGACCTTCTTATCTCTTCTTTCCCATTTCCCTACATTTATGCTTTTGTACATCATGTTTAGTCTTCTAAGATTCTTAACTCCCATGTCTTTACCAACACCTCCCAAGCTATTTGTGGAGCAGATGGATCTCACTAGTCCAACAGCTCCAGAAATGTAAACTGTTACTTTGCAAAGGTTATACCATCTCTCTGCTTTCAATGGACATCTTCAGTAACACCTGGACAATATCAATCTATTTATTCAATAAATTCTCAAAGTGAGCTACATTGAGAATATAGTCGAACTGGTATGTAACTATATGGTGTATCTAACACACAATACTGGATTGGTTTTAAGGCAATATAGATGGAGTAACGTTAACCTTCTAGGGACTTAACAGTTATTTTAAAAAGCAATTGCACCATATAGTTACTTTATTATGGTGAACTCACAGGATGCCATGGCAGGGCAAGGCTGGAACATCTGTCAGGATTTGAGGACCATGGAAGCTTCCCAACAAAGGCAAACTGATTCTTCAAGGGTGAGCAGGAATTAAGAGGTGACAAACTGCAATGGAAATAACAGCGCAGAGGAAAACTTATATTTTCACATAAAAGCACATCTGGACACCTCAGCTACTGGGAAGATCCCGCTGCCTGACAGTTGCTAGTGAAAGTTTACAATTACAGCGGGATTGTGAGCCTATTGACCAAAGGTCAAAAGAAGGTGGAAGGGAGCTGAGGCTTTCCTAGGGTCAGTGAAAGAAAGGAAAGTACTTCCACTGAGATTGAAGGCAGGGGATTTACTAGATGAATGGAGAGAGGCCTTCCCAGTCTTTGAAGCTATGCCATCACTAATTATCACTGGAGGTGAATCCATCACAAACTAAAACAGATAAAGCTTCCAATGAAAAAGAGTTATTTTGATGCAAAATATGACTTGAAATGCTAAATGAGTAGGTAAAAAAGAAATATAAGAAAACAATAGCAAAGGCAGCAAAGTGTCCGCATCAACAGGGATTCTCTTAAAAATAAATAGATGATAGATAGATGATAGATACAGAGAGGCAGATGATAGAGAGATAGGAGAGAGATAGATAGATGATAGAGAGATGACAGATAGATGATAGATAGATAGATAGATACATGCTGCAAGAAAATACAGACTACATCTCAATAACTGGTAGCTAAGTGTGCACCATGCGGCATACAGATGGGCTCCATCTCTTGTGCGCCAAATTCCAACTTCTAAAATATTAGCCTTATGGAGAGAATAGACGTTAGAAATATCTCCCCTGTAATTTAACAAAAACAACGTGGCAGTATTCACCAATGTTACAGAAACATCCTTCACCTAACAGTATGGCTGTGCTGTGTGTAACATGGACCTTCGCTTGCAAATTTGGAAAAGAGAGTAGATATAAAGACAGTGTGTTTGCCTCCAAAAATGGTGCTGCAGTACTGAACATTCCTTCACTGTGGACTGTAGGAAATGCACTGTCTGTTCTGTTTAATCCTTGGGTTAAAAGCAGTAGACAGTGAGGAGCTTTCTGCTCTGTTACATTACAGCTCACTTATTTCTTTCCAAATATTATACAATGCCAAAAAAACTTTTAGTTATTTGGGATGAGATCCATTTTCATTTTACTCTTGTCCTTTTTAGGTTGCAAGATGACAGTTTAATATCCCAGGCTCCAAAGGAAAGCTTGGCAAATGGATTTAAGGGAAAAAAAAGATGTTTGATGTTGTAGGGAAGAAAAAAAAGGTATGCAATTTTTTTTTCGTAAGAAACTGTGTAACTGGTGCTACACAGAGGTACTTAAACTTATCACTCATTTCATGCAACCCCTGGAATTTTCCAGAACGCAGTAACACGCAAATAATTTTATTAAAATTAGTTGGTCCTGGGCTTTATTGTATAAAAGTCAACCCCTACTATATTCTATTTCAGCAGTCTTTAAAAGTTAGCCTATAATTATGTACAGATTAAGTATAAGATGATGCAGTGCCAAGAAGATAGTAATAAGCAAAGTGCTTGCCTTCCAGACATGAGGATCCCAAGTTTGATAGCTAGAACCCACATCTAAAAAGTCAAGCATTGTGGCACACCTGTTTACAATCCCAGAATTGGGAAGTGGCTAGCTAGCAAACCAACCTAGCCTAACTATTGAGTTTTATGCTCGAGAGAAACCCTGTCTCGTAAGGATGTGGATAGCACCCGAGGAAAGAGAACTTAACTTGAACTGTGATCTCCACAATCACTCCCAAACACATATGCACCCACCTATATACACAAACACAGCAACACACCTACACAAGTACAAAAGAATATCATCACTAAAACCTTGAGTTGTATAATCAGATTACAGTTTAAATCTCACCCCCTCTGTTAGGAATTCTGTTACCTTGAAAATGTGATTTGATCTCACTTGGCTGTATTTTTATAATTACATCTGACAGTATAAAGTAATTTCAAAATCCCCTTTCTGTTTGGAGAGTTAAGCAAGATAAACTGTATGAAATCCCTGATACAAAATGACCTTCCAATAGCTAGCATCTATTGTTATTATTGCTGTTAAATGTTCTGAAATTTAAAAGGTTTCCCTTGGCCAGGTCACCTTTTAATCCACACAGTGTTTTTTCTAGATAGTTCTGTATATCATTCTTTTGCAAAAACAAAAGTCACTCTACATATGTGCATAGCCAGCTCAAATAATGAAATAAAATAGTTTATTTAAATGATGGTTTTTGAGTATTTAACCTGATTAAGAGCTGGAAGTTGGTCAATAAAGCCACCTTAACAATTCCCTCACCACAAATACTTGAGCAAACCTCAAGAAACCAAATGGAAAACACTCCAAAGAATCAAAATAAATCCAGCTGCCTGCCTTGCTTAATAACACCAAACATGGTAGGGAAAGACATCTGTAAGACTGGCTAGTTTCAAATCCTGATTTAAAAAGTGAATCCAGCTGAAAGAAATTCCAATTTTGAAAATGTGTGCTATGGATATAGAATGGCCTTCAGTAACACCTTTAAAACAATCTTCTTGAGCTGATATCCTTCAATAACTATTTGAGATGTCAGATATCTACCAGATTCTTGAGTATTTCTGGGCCTTCTAAAGTAATTAAAACATTGCTTTTGGTTTTATATAATTCACCATTGATGTTAATTGAAAAGTTAAAAATTATTATGCGTAATCTGCTCTGTGTGTGTGTGTGTGTGTGTGTGTGTGTGTGCGCGCACACACACATGCATGTGCGGTTTGTTCTGTAATAAGAAAAAATAGTTGCAAGATTATATAGAAACCTGTAAAACAGCAGTTACCAGAATGAAAAGGCAATAGAATCATTTGGAAGGCATCTTTTGCAGCTAATCATCTGATAAAGAATTATCCAGAATACATGAAAAACTCAGAAAACTAAACAAAAAAAAATTCTGATTATTAAATGGGCAAATGAACTGAACAGACAATTCCTTTTCAACTAAATTAAAATGTCCAATTAAATACAAAAATATATTCAACATCTTTAGCCATCAAGGGAAACACTAATCAAATTACCCTGAGAATCTACCTCCACCTACTCAGAATGGCTACAAACGAGAAAAATCAAAACAAAACAAAAAATACCAAATGCAGTAAGGATGCAGGGGGAAAGAATTCTAATACACTGCTGGTGGGGATATAAATTAAGCCCCTACGGAAAATAGTTTACAGATTCTTTAAAAACAGATGTGTCATGTGACCTAACTATAACACTCCTGGGTATGTGCCTGAAGGAATTGAAGACAACATATGAGAGATAGTTAAACAACTGTGTTTGATTAAAAAAGAAAGAAAGAAAAAAAATGACAGAATCAACCTAGATGCCTGTCTTAGCTGCCAGGTGCTTCAAGTAAGTATCTGAGAAAAACTGTGGAAGGAAAAGAGGGTTCATCTGGGCTCACATTCTGTCACAGCAGGAGGATATTGAGGCAACTGGTCACACCAATTCTCTAGTCAAGAATCAGAGTGCAATGTCTGTGCTCAGCTACTTTTGTGCAGTCCAAGATCCCAAGCCAGGAAATGGGGCCATTCACACTAGGAAGATTCGCCCATGTCAAACTAACATAATCAAGGTAACTTTTAATGGCTGTGTCCAGAGGCCTTTCTTAGAGTTCATCAAGTAAATTATTGATACTAACCATCCCAGTGCCCAAAAATGGATGGATAAACACACACAGAGATGGATAAATAAACATGTGTGTGATGTGTTTGTATAATGTGTTTCTTCATGTGTGTGTAATGTGCTTGTGTGTTTGTGTGTATAATGTGTTTGTATGTGTGTGTAATGTTGCTGTGTGTGGTGTGTGTGTGTTATGTGTGTGTCTGTGTCTAACATGTTTTGTGTGTGTGTGTCTGTGAGTTTATGTATATGCATGTAGATGTCAAAGTTCCACTTCAGGTATCTTTCCTCAAGCACTATCTCCATACTTTTTGGGGCAGTGTCCATACATAGTTAAGGTAGAAAGACTCACTTAAATATGAACAATACCACTCAAGGACTGGGATTGCAGACTGAATAAAAAGGAAAGCGTGACCACAGCACATCACTCATATCTGCTTCTACACTGTAGATGCAAAGAGATCAGTTATCTACTTTTATGCCTCCCTGACCATGATGGAGTATATGTGTTGAATTATAAGCCAAAACAAATTCTCTGAAATATATTTTTGTCTTAGCTATGGCAAGAAGACTTCCAAGTGTCACTTACAGGAAATACAGAGAATATGAGGTTCAAAGAGTTAAAGGTATGAGATGGAGTTTGGGAAAAAAAAATCATCTGTAGACTCAGGCAGTGGAGCATGTAAGAACCAGAACACAATTTCATTTTCACAAAACTATTTAAAAGCAGAAGTTTGCTTTGACATTAAAAATATCTCACAGAAGAAGCCTAGAGCATACAATTTATTTAAACATCTATTTCAAAAGTTGAGATGAAATTTCCCTTTTACCAGTAATGCACTGTGTGCAGTAATAATAAAATAAGGATAATATTTTGAAATATAAAAACAAGTCCAAAAATATCTTCCCATATTGATATAGTATTCAGAAAAGGACAATAATAAATCATGTTGTGTCATGAACTTTTAAGAGTTTTCCTTAAATGGTGTCCAAGTTTAAAGACAGTGTCATTTTTTGATGTAAGCAGACAGACTCTGTTCTTAGAACCTTTGAGGATGCAGATAGTCAGAAAAGGATTTGAAAGTTGAGTATACCAAGAGAGTGCCACAGAGGCCCCCATACTGCAGGTACCACTCCTGCTTCGAGGTACATTTGAAAGGTCACAAGATTGCACACGAGTTATACTAATCCCATGTGCCGTTTAAATTGAGGAAATGGCTAAAAGAGGCCAAGTATTTATTGATTTATCTTACTAAGCCCCAAACCAGGATCAATTTAAGACTGATGGTAAAACATAGTTGCCTCTTAACTAGATTAAAAAAATACTTTAATAGTTGAAATGGTTTTAAATAGTTCTTCACTCAATATGTCACTTAATAGTAGGCACACAGCTTTGATACACAAACACGATTCCCATGGAAAATAAGGTCTCAAATAAGACTTCAATAATGTTATATACATTACATACACATTATTTCCCCACTGTATGTTTGTATGCATGACTTTAGTCGGTGTCATTACTATGCCACCATATTTTATTGAGTTAGAAATAAATGTTTGGCAATCTTCCACATCTCTTAAGTTAGAAATTCAACTTAACCTTTTTAAATCAACTGTACCCATAGTGCCATGCAAATGAGTACAGATACAGTCATTCAAGTCACAAAATGTCATAAACGGAGAGAATGGGAAGAGGAAAATAAAGGCTTGGGACTTGGTTTTGGGACTGTATGTAAAGAGCTACAAATACAAACTGAACAACTTGAAATATACTCTACAGAAAGTTATGGATCATCTCCGACTTTTAAATGTGAGCATCCCATGATCACGACTGTTTCAAGGAGGATGGGCCTGGCGTTGGAGTAAAGAAAGGGAAAACTACACGAAGAGCATTCAGTTTTCCAGTTAGTCAATGAATGTTTTGATATAATAGGTTCAGCAACACACATGTGAATGAATGAATAAAATGAATATATAAATGTGTGGTGGTAGATACAGAGCTTTTACTTAAAAAAAAATCCATGATTTGGAGGAAGTTTCATGCAGAATATGAAAGAATACATGGAACAAGTCAAGCATTCTACAGTTTGAGGATAATAAGTGGCTGATTGTGTCGCTGTTAGCTGTATTGCTGATGATTATGAAGAATGTCTGGAGTGAAGATTGAAGACATTTGACAAAAAAAAAAAAAAAAAGGAAGTTTGAAGCGGTATTTTTATAAACATTCACAGCATGCAAGTGTGAAATCGGTAGGTAAAAAAAGGGTGATGTTTCTCTGATTTCTTTCTCAGCCCCTTTATCATCTGTATGTAGTAGGGCTACTGATTTCTTTGAGTTAATCTTGTATCCTGCCACTTTGCTGAAGGTATTTATCAGCTGTAGGAGATCCCTGGTAGAGTTTCTCTGGTCACTTATGTAAATGATCATTATCATCTGCAAATAGTGAAAGTTTGACATCCTCCTTTCCAATTTGTATCTCCTTGATCTCCTTTTGTTACCTTATTGCTTTAGCTAGAACTCAAGTACAATAATGAAGAGAGAGATGTGGAAAGAGTGGAAAGCCTTGTCTTGCTCCTGATTTTAAAGCAATCACACTGAGTTTCTCTCCAGTTAGTTGGATGCTTTAGCCGACCTTTATTAAAAGTACATGTGATGTGCCAGAAGGTGAGAGTAGCTCATTGGTAGAGTGCTTGTCTGCCAGGTATGAAGCCTTGGATTTATTTGTCAGTAGAAGAAGAGGCAGGGAGGGGAGAGAGAGAGGGAGATAATAGGCAGGAGTAATGGGGGATAGGGTAGGGAAAGTGGGGAAGGAAGGAAAGAAAGAAGAAAGATAAAGGGAGTAGAGATGAAGGAGGGGAGAGCGGGGAGGAGGAGAGGGGACAAAGACGGAGGTTGCTCTATTCGGGACAGAAGCCCAGGCACAAGTGGTTTCTTTTGATGTGTTTCCTCTCGCTGATTCTCACAAATAAATTTCCCCAAGTTTTTGGCTCATGAGAGGAAATTGGATAAAGTTTTCTCGGTGTGTATATGTGACATTAATTTTGAATTAAGAAACACCTAGATTAAGGCATTCCGCAGTGTGGACCTAGATAGAATCCACTACTTCTGCAAATCCCTCCCGATCCATTCTTACCATCTCATCTCTGACTCCTCAATGACCACAGAACAGCTCTCTACTGAGCATCCCATAACCATCACACTTGGCTAGAACAGAGGTAGACAGACTTCTTCTCTTCGGTCTGATCTCTTTAGGGTAACCCAAGTTGAACTGCCACTGAAAGCCTCAGCCCCTCCTCCCATCCTGTCTCTCTTCCCTCAGAACTCTGTACCATCCATGGATACTGCTTGTTATGCCTCTCTCTCCTTCATGGAGGTGAACACTGAGTCATGCTCAAGAGATTTCCAGGGTCAGTCCAGTTACTAGCCTGGGAGTCTAGCACCAATCTGGGTCTGCTTGGAGTCTGAAACCAAAGGTATAAACAGAACTCTAGATCTGGGATCCGTCGCAAACCCTAAAACCCAGAGTGGTCCCCAATACTGAAAACCAAGCATAATTCTGCCAGCCCCAAACCTGTCAGATCACAGTAACAGCAACCAAAGAATCAAATATTCATCTAAAACAAATTAGGTGTCCCTATCAAGAAACACCACACATAACTCCAGATGCCTAGATCAGAAAAACACACACACATGAAGAGCCAAAACAGTATGTCTCCTTTAACAACAAATATCTCTGTTGTAATAATCCCTGAGAAGAGGCACTTGGCTGAAGCACAGAACAAAGACTTCAAGATAGCAATTATGACTGTGTTCAAGGTCTTTAAAGAGGATATGAATAAATACCTCAGTGAAGACCATGAAAACACAGTTGAATGAAATAATGAAAACAATTCAGCATATGAAAGTAAAATACAACAAAGACATAGAACCGCTTATGAAAAGCAAGGCTGAAAATAAAACTCAAAATGAAGAAAGAAGTCAAACAAAAAAAAAATCTACTAAGGCAAGCCTCACCAATAAATAAAAAGATACAGAAAAGGACCAAAGGCAAAGACACTTGGGACTGAATCCTCTGAAACTCTTAAGCTGAAACTCTTCCAAATCAGGAACAGAATGATTTGGAGGGCCCTGTGAGACTTCTCAGATACAAAAATGGGACAGTAAAGGAACTGGGTTGTCTCTCTGATTTTAGTATAATAATAGCGTTCATCAATGTGACAACCATGTCCATAGCAGGTAGTATTTATTGAATCATTCCTGCACAAAGTACTTTATATTAGTATTCCTAGAACTATTGTTGTGCCCAAATTCTGAACCTCAGAATCACCAAGAGACCCATTCCAATGCAAAAGCAAAGAGTCTTTTATTATTAACAAATTAACTGCATTAACTCAGGCCATCTGTCCAACATGACTGCTGGCCAGAGAAGGACCCAGGGACTCATGAGGCAGGAAATTTATTGGGAGGAGCAAGGGCCTAGGGGTAAACAACAGTCTCAGAATTGGTGTTTGCTTCTGGGCTTGGGCAACCTGTCCTGTGTTGATTGGTTAACTGGTTGCTATGTCCTCTAGGGTGGTTGCTATGCTCTGTTACTCCATTGTTACCCTAAAGCAGTTCAGAGCCTGCCATCTAACTTCTGATTGGTACCTTGCCAGGTAGAGGGTATTTGACCTCCAAGTTACTAAGGCAGTTCTTGCAAGGTCAGAAGGCTGGAAACTAAGCACATGTGCTGAGTCAAGGGCCTTTATCTTCCTAGGTCTTCTCTGCAGCCTGTCATGGCTACTAAAGCAGGGGGCTTGGGGAGGGTCTGATCCCTTCAGTATGTTTCCAGACAAAGGGCTAAATGTATGAGATACAGTCATGAGTCCCATGGTGTTTTAATAGTGCTATGTTAGCCCAAGTTTTATCTTAAAGATGAAAGAAAAAAAATAGAACTTTGTGCTTTAAATTTAAATAAGCACAAAACCAAAAATTGATGTGAGTCCACATTACTCAGTAATTAACTTCTTCACTTTACAAGGAGTAAATTGGCATGCCAACATACCAAATGATATATTTGTCAATATAAAGGACTCTTATTTTGGACCAGCCTGCTTCTATGCCTTAATACCTTATTCATAATGTGATTTCTATCTTGAGCAAATCACCAAGGAGATACCACAGCAAGCTGGACAACAGAGGGTGCCCTTCACTGTGAGTACAAGGTGCATTGACTCATCATTTCCCGAGTTGTTACTAAGTAATGTTTCATAAAATTCTTGGCATCTAAGTCCTTTAAACAGCAACAGATGTGAATTGGTGAGTAATATACTACCATATTTTTCCCCCTAAAGGCAGTTGAAATTCAAATAATCAAAGTCAAAGGAAAGGAAAAAGGTAACTGACAATACTTAATTAAATGTTGATGCCAGTGAAAGATTTATTCAATAACTGGAGATGTTAACAAAGAAAGTTCGACTCAGACCCCCTGAGTATGAGTCTCACTTAGAAGGCCTGGGCAGTCTAAGGGACCTCTGACAGTGGAACCAGGATGTATCCCTGGTGCACAAAAGGACTTTGGGAGCACGTTCCCTATGGAGGTATATTCCCTTAACCTAGAGGCAGGAGGGAGGGCCTAGTCCCTACTCCAAATGACTTGACAGATTTTGTTGACCCCTCCTGGAAGGCACTACCCTCCCTGTGGAGTGTGTGTGGGGGAATGGGATGGGAGGGTGGTCGGGAGGGGGGAGCATGGGAGGGAGAAAGAGAAGGAGGGAGAAGGAACTGAGATTGATACGTAAAATAAGAAAAAATGATTAATTAATTAAAAAAATATATATGAGTAACATTTTAAAAAAGTTCACAGAATGAAGTCATCAGCTTGTTGACGCTGACTGACTTTCATGTCATGAGTGGGGTGGATAAGAACTAGGAAACTTTAATGGTGGCAATAACAATGTACTTCCAGGTAGCTGTTTGTTCTTTATAGCTTTTTCGACAGAGCTATCATATACTGTCCCATACTCTACTTACTAGAAAGCCATTTTTCTTAAATCACCTTTGACTTCAGTAGAGTAACAGTTGAAGAGTTCATCTCTGGCCTCTTGAGTTGAACAGGATGCTGTAAGTGATGACATTTATGCCTATAATGCTCCAAGCTCTCATATAAGTGGGGGAATGTAAACACTCAGTTTGAATGCTTGCAATAGATGCTTTTGCCATCAAACTGAAGCACCAAATCCACGGGTTTGACAAGAAGAAGTTTCCTAAAGGTAAAGGGAACAGATGACAACCTTTCTGGCTTCCTTGGGAGCAGGCAGAGAGGCCCATGGTTCATTTCTTCTGGTCTTTTCAATTCCCTTCATAAAAACATGTGACACATTGTAATTGTTCAAAACCACCAGCACCTCTCACAGACCTGCTGTTTTGGAAACCCTGCCAATGGTTTTGACATCTGGGTGTATAAATTTTACATCATGGGTTACATCAAAGGAAGACCATCCCCTCCTCTGAATTTCTCTTTAATTAATTGCAGGTTTACCCGAACAAATGATTCAATTTACTGTAAGTAACACCCCAGAAGACATAGGGGGTACTTTTGAACCTTTACAAAGATAGAATTTTCTTATCAGTATTAAAGGTTTTGTAGGGTCTGCTCTTAACAATGCTTGTATTCTATCACCAATTCATTAATAAATCATGATGACAGAAAAAAAGTTACTAAGCATTCAGTGTCCTAATTGTTTCTATTTTATGCATAATATACACATGTGTATATAAAACATAAATACATATTTGACAAAATGATACGGTAGTTTATTACCCCACAGTAACGAGATAAGTACCTAAGAATTTGCTATTACCAAGTAACTTCTTTTCTCGTAATGTCACTTGTCTTTCCATATTCTTAAAAATTCCATATTGTACATTGAGCTCCATTTCATCATAAGATCCTTCATATATCAGGAAAGGATTCTAGACAAATGCAAACATTATGATCAAACACAACACCGTTTCCCTTCTCAGGCTCAGACCTGGACTGAGATGGCTTGTCTGATCCTCTGTGGTTATTCAAATGTGCCTCTTTCCATGTCTCCTTGATCTGATGTCCTGATGTGCACCTGCCATTTAATTGCCTGTGCCAGACACCTCGACCCAGCTAAGCTTACTTGGCTCACTCTATCTCCATGTTATGCCAACTGCTTCTGTTCTCACCGAGTATTTCACTTTTTCTGTTGACCGTTGTGGCTGAGGTTGACTTTCTAAGCATAGACTGCATCCCATCACAGAGCCCCTTCTTGCTCCCTACCTCTTCTTCACATGCTACTAAAACGCTTGGCTACCCTGTAGGCTCTGAAGGTTTACAGAAAATACAACTTCCACTCTCTGTGCACCGGTTTTCTCTAGATGTATTTTTCGTCCTTGAAATTTACATGCAATTCACCTAAACAAGTCATTTCCAAATAATAGAATGTCTTCTATCATATTCTGTAGCTAACAGGAAGCTAATTACCATAACTATTGTGATCTATTCAATACATGCCCTTGGGTAGCTGTCACAAATACCTCCAGTATCCAGTATTCAGCTCTCTCATATCATGGCAATTCAAAGCTACCTTGACCTTTATGTAGCTTTCAGACTGCCATACAGAGTGTGGTAATGGTTTTGTTCCTTTCTAGAACTTCAGTATCTATAAACAGTGTGAGAGAGGTTTGCAAAATAAATCATGAGATAACAAAAAGCAAGCATTTTAGCAATGGTACCCAAAATATACTTTATGCCCAACTTGCTTCAGAAATGAACACAGAATGAATTCTAAACACAACAACTTTAAAAACAAAACAAAACAAAAAAAAATGCATCGGGGTATGGAGAGATGGCTCCGTGGTTAAAAGTACTTGCTGCTCTTGCAGATGACCCAGGTAAGGTTCCAACTAACAATTGCCTGTAACCCCATTTCAAGGAGATCTGATGGCCACTTTTGGCCTCTATGGGCATCTGCACTCCCATGATGCATAGACATACATACTTACACATAAAATAAGAATAAATCAATCTTTATAAAAAAACAAAACATGTCTGTTGTGTTAACACTTTTCTCCAAGATTAAACTATGCCATCCTGCAGAGAGTTGTTAAAACAATTTGAAATGACTTCAGGAAGTACCTGAAATTGACCAGATTCACTAGGCCCCATCTCTGCCAAAGTAAGCAATATCATATTTTAATAAACAAAATTATTAAGCCAAACAGGATGTCAAAACAATGTGTTGTCCGGTAGACATGCAGGTTGTTACTGAAGAGCAGTGTATGAAGAGACATTAATATTATAAGAGCCTATGTGCAACCATGGAGGATGGGAGGGCCCAACAGTGATTAAGATTGAATTTTGTACCCAGGGATATGTGCCTCCAATTCAAACCTACCTAATCTAAATATTGTTAAGGTGAGTGAGGTTTTATGCATGTACCCATATGCCGATTCATAGTCCAATGCCCAGAGTTAGTCTTGTTTTAATACTCAAATAGTAAACTACTACAGCAGGATTCAATACCCAATGATATAAATACTGACTGAACTTGATACTGGCATCCCAAGGCTCATGTGTTATCTGGAGTGTCAACTTCCCCATCTTAGGGTTACATTACTACAAAACAAACTATAGTGTGAGCCACTGGACTCTGATTTTTATGAAAAGAAAGGGTTTAGCCTCAAAATGCCAGATGATGGTGAAATATCACTACCACCCTCTATAGGAACAGGAACTGCCATAGAAACGGGAGTCTCGGCTGCTAGGGAGAGAACCAAAGCTTCCCCAAATGTCTTTATTAGAAGCTAGAAAGCAGATGTACAACTGGCAAGAGGTCTGAACGGAATAAAGAAAACTGAAATTTGTACTATGAACAAACAAGTTAAGAACACACTTGATTTATAAAACAGGAACCTCCCCCCCCCCCAGGAGACGCAACATGTGGTAGCATCAGATGCCACTGTGAGAAGGAAAGACAAAATAAGGAGGGATTAAGAGGTAATCAAACCCCTAGATATTCTCTACAGACTCTTGAGCCAGTTACTGTGCTGCACCCATGCCTACCCGACACAGAAGCATATCCTCCTGCAGGAGTGAAACAGGAGGCTTTAGGATGGGAGACACACCACAGAGCCAAGGGCAGAGGTGGCCCGATGAAAAGATGGACGAAGTTTGTCCACTGCTGACACACCTACAGCTCTCCTTCCCTAATAAGCTTCTAAGAAAATAAACACATAGCTCTTTTCCCTCTAGGCAGTAGACTGGAAACAGCATTTTGACATGCCTAAGCATGTCCTGATTACATGTCTAACAGTCACAATCCACAGGTGGTGATGTCATTCTCCTACCCACAGGTGACATCATCCTCCTACTCACAAGTGACATCATCATCTTCCTACCCACAAGTCCACACATAACCCCAAAATTCTAATCAACATTTTTGTTCTTCTAAAACCAGATAACTGAGAAAAGCTCCAACTTGAAAAGCAGGAAATTGAGAAAAGTGTCACAGAGGGAAAAGACTATAAAACAGAAAAAAATAAAAGACACTACCTCAGTAAGAAAAGAACAGGAAAAACATTCATGGAACCAAAGAAGTGCCAGTTAGTAACATTATAATACAAGTTTTTAGTAACCTTTTATTCCTCCACTTTAGAAAAAAAGTATTTAAAAGGTGCCAGTGGCTTCCAGGAATTAATGTACTTCAGCTGTTAAATATATAAACACTGTTTTTATTACATAGTTTCAAAATATAATAAATAATAGGTATAAAAACCCTTCTAGACAATGCTCACTAGTGGCAAGAATATTAAAAAATACTGCTTTTACAAGGCATAAAAATACAATGTATCAAGAATAATTTCATATAAAGAAAACAAGAAAGCAAGATTGACTCAAATGGTCCACTGTTAAAAATAATGTGCTTCAGGAATATGAAATAGAAAAATCTCATAGAAACTTGTAAGTAAATTAATATACACTTTTAAAAATTCAAAAAACATTTTCTCTCAAAGGACCTATTAAAGACTCATTGTAATGGACATACCCCAGAATACTCAGAACAAATGGTGGAGGAGGAAGGCAGGCAGGGGAGGGGAGGGGCATAAAACAGAAATCCAAACAACTGCAATTATTTCTTTCTTAGATGCACGTTGCACCCTAAGGCATTTGAAGCAGGACAGGGAGATGGGTGGGTGGTACTTTCAGATTTCTTATAGCAAATGAACTCTACATATCATGATAAACTAGAATAAATGCAAAGATATTTTGACATAAGACAAAGTTTGAAAACCTTTTACTCTCATTCATCTAGTGTCAAGGAAGTACATGAAGAGTGCCTCACTGAAACAAGTTTTTAAGTGGTCAGGGGACAGGAAGGAATACACAGAAGAAAACAGAAGTCTCTAGTGTAGTGAATGAAACATCCCAGAAAGACAGCTGAGCAACTGGTATAGAGCACAGCCAGTACACATTACTGGAGTATTGTCTTCAGAATAATCAGTGCACACGAGTTTTTAGTTTAAAATTTGGGACATGCTTCAGAAACTGAGTAAAACTGAATAAATTGTAACTACTTAGAAATCGAAATGTAGTACCAGATAGGAAAGTAATACACTTACTAAGTAAGGCCGTATCCATATATTAATGGGGTGATAATTCTGCAAATGATGATGCAATAAAATCATCACATGTTTTTGGTGATAGAAAAATGGTAAGAGTGAACGTTTCCTGGACACTAAGAAACCAAAAAGCAGCAGGCGAGATGGGCAATATGGAACCAATGTCCTCACAACCAGCAGGCAGTGCTTCTCTCCAGTGAAGACAGAACAGTACTGGTACATTTCACAATGGCCTTGTACAATTTGAGTTTTTCATATGTTTGCACCTGTATCTTTGATATAAAATAGTGAGAAGTATGGGAAAGAGTAAGAGTCCACCAAGCAGCCATCAGTGATCACATCGGTTCATTCAGAAGTAGAAAATTAAACACATTGCCAACATTAACTATGTCAGCAAGGAAGTCTGAGTGATCAAAACATGGCTTCCTGAGCTCTGCCAATTTAGTTTCTCTTTTAAATATCAGAAATAATATGGGAAGAATATATTCAATGGGCAATGTATATTAGACGTATTAAAATGTCCTTTTGTGAAAATAATTAAAAGCTAACAAAATCAATGACATTAAAATCTCAGGGGTTGTCAATTTCACTGTTTTATGTTGGTTCTTTCTTATGTCTTTTCAAATATATGAACATTCCTTTCCAAGTTCTTGAGACTAAAATTGTGTGTCCATGACAATCATAAACTTACAAGAAGCCACAAACAATTGATTATAGAAGCAGTTTTATTATTTAATGATGTAGTTATTCCTAAATTCTAAATGATCTTGTAAGGGTAGGGGTAATGATCTTGTAAGTCTAAGTATCACTCTTTGGCCATTTCTTTGAGACCTTGTAACTTTTTTTTTTCATGGTTTCCACTGCTTTTAGACTAATTGAAAACCCCCTTGATCTTGTAAGTCTAAGTATCACTCCTTGGCCATTTCTTTTTTTCATCCTTTCAATTGCTTTAAGACTAATTGAAAACCCCCTTAGTACAATAGTATGAAAACTTTGTTTCTAAGTTGGATGTGGTGGCACATGCTTTTAAGCCCAGCACTTAGGAAGCAGAGGTAGGTGGATCTCTGAGATGGAGACAATCATAATCTACAAGTAAGTTCCTGGATAATTGGGACTACACAAAGAAATTCTGTCTCAAAAAATGAAAGTTTCTCCACACATGGAACTCATTTTTAACATAAATCAATAAATACAACTGAGCATAATATTTAATACCAATAACATTGTATAAATACTTTCACAGGTACTAAAAGGCAAATGTTGGATTATATTTGGATAGGGATAATTTTAATCAATGACTATATGTTTATCACTGATTTTTTTGATCCTTTAACCATTATCTTAGTGGCTCTCTCTTTCAAAGTTTTGCTTCCTGAATATTGCTTTTGGATTATTCCCAACTTAGTTGAATTTTATTCCAAGTTTCCAGATTTTTCTTACTAAAATATACACAGAGGTATCCATTTTTCAGTAAGAAAGTGAAGAAATATTTCCATGTTAATGATAATGAAGTATGTTCTCTGCAGATCAAATACCATTAAATCTCATCATTATGAAAACCTATATTAAAATAAGAAAATTACTAAGGCAATATTTATTTACATCAATACCAAGCATAGTAAAATCAGGATCTCACTATAAGGTTTGGTGCAATAACATGACATCACCAAAAAGACAATCAGAATTTACCAATAGTTCCCTTTAATAACGTCTACTGGATGGGTAAGAATACAACAGTCTAAGTCAAGAATATCAGCACAGGAAAACAGAATTGTAATACCACTTGTAACTCATCAGAATCCCAAATAATGAACAACACCTTGCCTACAATTGCATTTTTTGAATTTATATCATTCAAAACAAAATTCTTCTTACTAAACCATCTCTAGCTAGTTTCCATGTTAACATTTCCAGTGGGTCCAGCTCAGTGTATTTCATTTCCCCTAGAAGCTCTTTTAGTAATGAATCACTTCATACTAACAATGGGCATGGTCTTCTTTAGGTGCAGATATGATAATGAATAGAACTCAAATAACTAAATTGATTTTATTTTTCCATCTATTTCATCTACAAAGATGAGAGGCCTTGTATGTCAAATAGATTTCACCCTTATATAATAAAAACTATACACACACACACACACACACACGTATGTATGTATATATATATGCATTTTTAAAAAACATGAAAAACTTTGATATCTGCTTCAGATCCATGTATCATAAAATGAACATCAATTTATTCCTTCTTAAATTTAATCTGCACATTATTGCTGAGATCATGAACACTTTTTTTGCCTTTTCCATGACACATTTAGGTGGAAAATAATTCAAAGCCACAGAAAATATTTAACTACACTAAATTTCACTCTCTAGGCATACCAGGAACTCACATATTTCCTAGAACAAAAACCCCAATACCTTACATTTATTGTGATTTATTTTGAGATTGTGTTTTGTGCATTACTCAAAGAGAGCATTCAGCTGATTCAGAATGCCAACTATAGTTTAAGAGATTAATGAATACTGTATCTTCCATCTTAAAAAAAAGAATAGTTACACAGATGTTAGAAACATTTTGGGCATGAAAACTATGCCAAAAGTCTCAATGATATCATATAAATTGGACGCTAAATAATGAAAGCCCGTATTTCCAGCATCCTGTCTTTTGAAGGGTTTGACCATAATCCAGCATGCCTCCTTCAACCTATAAATTATTAACAATAGCTAAAAGAAGATATTTGATATTTGCATAAATAAACCCTTAGAGATTTAAATGCCATCATTTCCACATAAAGCAGGAGATTTAATTTTAATCTAAATTACCTTATTCCAAGACATCAAGCAAAGATTGTATTATGCCAAAATCTGCAGAAGTGAGCAAGGAATAGTAAGTAAGTTTACAGGAGTAAACACTCTTATGGAGAAACACTGGTGGATTAAATCTAAGAATGGATGAAAAATAGGACAGGAAACAAAAGCAAAATAGAAAGGTCTCTACAATTTACACTAACTCAGAGGGTCTAGACATACTCATGTCTGTCTCTGTCCACTGTTCTCAGTGGCCTGCCTCTATTTAAAGATGTGTGTGTCAATCTGTATACAGGATATCTGATAGTTAATTAAAATGCTTGAGAAAAATTTAAAATTGTTGCATTGTGTGTGCAGACCTGTACACTTGTATATAGATGGACCATCCAAAATAAAAATAAGATCACTGGATATAGTTTTCTGTGATGGTGCCCAACCCCATTTAATCCATCTACAATATAACTCCTGCCTCTAAGGCTCAGGGAACAGAGCAGAAGAGAGGTTGGAAAGATGATCAGGGAACAGTTTGTCTGCTGTCAGAGTGTGTCTCCTAGATCCGTGAAGGCTCACCAATATGGCTGCCAAAATAAGACCTGAAAAAGGATGCCACCGATACACATATTAACTTGGGAGTGGAGAGCTCACAGGACTCCAACACTAAACAAAGGATCGAGAGTAGGGAAATTAGTCTTCCCCATCGGATGACACACCAACTGGTTATTCAAGTGGTCAGCTCTGAAATCATATATGCATAAGTCCCATTATATAGAGAAAAATGTATGCATATATTTAGGGTTATTATACATGTAAGTTAATATATATAGTTCCAATTAAACAAAGAGCCCAGAGGTCATGAGTTTAAGAGAGAACAATGGGGGATGGAAATAAATGATGTAATTACATTTAAATTACAATTTAACATCAAATTAAACATATGGTTTTCCTTTAAAAATAATTGAATTCAAGTTAAGAGAATTTGCCCACTCATTCGGCTTATTCTGCTCTTAAAATCACAAATGACCTTAATGATATTAAAAATATTTTTAAGTCAAATTGACTGGTTTGTGTCTAGATTTAGAAATAAGCGAATATTTTAATAAAAACTAGAGCTCACTCTTGTATATATACACAAGGAAGAGTTCATCTTTCTGCTTCTCTGTGTCTTTATTTTGTGTCTGTGTCTTTTTGTCTCTCTGTCTAATATCTCTCTCTAATATCTGTCTTTCTGTCTCTCCATGTCTCTATGTCTGTGCCTTTTTCTTATCTCTCTCTCTCTCTCTGTGTGTATGTGTGTATCTGTGTCTTTGTCTCTCTCTGTCTCTCTCCCCATTATAAACTTTTCTGACTATCCATACACATAGATATTCTTAAGCTCTGGGTAAATTCCTAAAATTATACTTAGGGCTTTCCTTTGTCTGAGAAAGCATGTCTTAATCAGAGTAATGCCAGTAACTATGATACATAATCCAGGATTTTTTGTTGAATAGCTCATTTCTCATTCAGTCCAAAGCAGTTATTCCTGATGAGCAAGCAGATTTCCTTTAGATGTAAGCTAGAGACTTTTTCCTATCAAGTCACAGAAAGATTTAAGAAAATCTTGCCAAAATACATGTGGAGGAAAAAAAAATATACTTTGAAGTTGATATATAGATCAACAGGATAGTAACTGCCCAATATGTATGTGCAAAGCACTGGTCCAATCCGTAACACCACAAAACAAACAAAAACCACACTGATATTTCATTGTGCATATATGTGTGCATATATGCTTGTTAACCCATCGAGAGAATGGTTACTTTACTTTGTAAGAAGAGATTTGACTCAGATGTCTAGACTACTAAGCACAGACTCCTGGGAGGTAATGAGTTCCCCTCATAGACAAGAGAACATTGTTACCTTTTCTTCTTTCTGTGATGCAACCAACTAAGTAGGAAGTCAGTTTTCACTTGTAAAATACAATGTGCTTCTTAAACTATGGCCCTACATGTAAAACACTCTACTCAGGAGAAAAGGCATGTACTCAAAAACATTCCAGCCTCCCGACCCAACCTCCATTTATCTTTCCAGTAGAGAGATGTGCCTTGCTCTGTGTCAGTGAGCATCAGCCTGGAACAAATCAATGCACAAAATGTTTGATGTATCTAGAATTCAATTTGAGGAAATATCTGTCACAAAGAGCAAATATTCATTACAAAGAAGACACTGTAAATGTGCCCCAGTGTACAAAATTTAATGGTGGGAAAACTCTGTGAAAAGGTCTGAACAGTTTGTACAAAAGTGGTTAGATGAATTTTAATGTGTGGGGAGGGAAGAAAGGTAATGCATTTAGCAATAAATAATTTAACTGTAAGTACCAAAAAAAAAAAAAAAAAAAAAAAAAAACCAGTTCTAAGCTAAGAGTTCTAAGAATAAAGAACCAATGATAAATGAAAAATGCCTGCATTAGGCTGTGTGGCTCTGTAAAACAAACACTTTGTGGAACCTGGACAGTTTTAGTTTAAGAGGGGAAAAGTTGGGCGATTATTATCTTTCTCCTGGATGAAAACATAGTACATCCACATAAGAAATACATGTGTGGTTGCCATTGACACACACTGCCCTTGAAGGAGTATGTGTTGCAGATAAGTTCTGGTGTTGCACCATGGAATCCATTGTAGTATTTTATATTAATTCTGTGTTCTACCCAGGCTGCTCAGGTCTAAACAACAGGACATATCAGTGGTTCTAGGATCTAGGACTACTGATGTCATGTTTAAAATGCAATGTCTCTAAAGGGCAATCCTTTATTAGTTTTTTTTTTCCTGACCTTAAGTCACCTCATGTCTTTTTCAAGGTGAACTTCAGCCTGGGTCTCTTATCACTCCATCATTCTTTCTCTTCACCGTTCCCATGTGTCACACTCATACATAGCCTCTCTCTCTACTTTATCCTCTATAAACAGTTCCCTCATGACTCTGTATGATCTTAGCTCTATTATTATTTCCTGAAAAGACAAATGTCCCCAGCGAACGGTCTTCACTACCTTTCTAGCTGACAGACTGGTTCAAGGGACAACCCCCAGCTTCACAAAGCCTGTGAGGAATAAAGCAAGAAAAAATAAAAGCAGGAAAGACATCATATATGAAAGTAACAATAATTAAGAAGTCTAGCAATAGACGTGTAGTCTAGCAATAGGAGGATCCTGTGTCTAGATTTTGAGACTGCTTAGTTGAATGTGCCTGAATGTAACAGTGAATGAATAGAAATTCATTCACTTGGGGGATATTTTTTTTATGACAAAGATTTAATATTATGTTAGGAACTCCAGAAATGGGGCAAAAATCATTGGCTAACAGCTATTTAGAAGCTCAGAGAAAGTAGTGGTCTATACTAAGCAAATTTGAAATGACTGAGTTGACATGGAAGGCATTAGAGTATGTTATCTAAAGGTTCTAAGAAGGAGACATTCTGGAAAAAGGATCCAACTAAGGACTGTGATCCAGAGTCAGCATTCACCAAGCTTTTCACACTGTGAGGGGTGCTAGCTTCACTAAGTTCTTGAGAAGCCACCTCTACTGGACAGAACTGGCCTCATTTATAGGAAACCCAAGAGAAATAAAAGTAAAATGCCAGCATTTCACTTCCAGAAGCCACAGTTAGTACAGTGGCTAGCAAAGGAGTTGACCTATGAAGATGATTAACAGTCTAGCACAATCTAGAGAATAAATAGACCTCTACCACTGAGAAAAGTAAATTATATGACTCATTTCTTAAGAAAGCCTACTTTATGACAAAGGCACTTAGTTCTTCCACAGAGGGATGCACGGCCATTTGCTTAGATGTCTGTACGAAAGCAAAAACATATCAGCCAACATGGATATAACATTCAGAATTGGCAATGATTCCCCTGGGCACCTACACCATCATTCTAAAACTCTCATTAGTGTGGGCCCACTGGAATCTTCTAACACATCCTAAGTATGGCAAGGTCATTGGAGTCACAGACATGCCAGGTAGTCTCATTTCATTGAGGGAAACCTAGAAGTCCAAACCAGGTTCCCTGTCCAAATACATAAGCACTATCACATCTGGCAAGAGGAGTGAAGTCTAAAACTGCCTCACTCTCAGACAGTAAAGCAAGCCAGTACCACATTATAGACAGATGTTAACAATTACTGTTACCAGTGCAAGTCCACGATTTAGGTATAGAACCATCCAGTTTGATCCCTAAAGACATTGAAGGGATTAGGGACGATACCTGTAGAGTGGCAGATCTTCTATCATGCAGTGGCCTGATCACAACTTTTAGGCCAAGCATGGTTTCATTGCTGAAGAAGACTAAGACATTTTAACTACTAAAAATGATCAGACAATACTGAATTGACCTAAATTTGAACAAAAACATTCATGTACATCCAGTGAAACATGACCTAGGCATTCTACAGAAAATGACACTGGTTCATTATGCTGGTGATTTCATGTGATCTGGCAGGATTATTAACAGGTGGCTGGAGCTCTGAAGGCATTGGTAAGGCATCTATACACAGGAGCATGAAGAAAATTCTCTAAAATTCAAGGGTATTCTACTTTAAGGGTCCAGGAATCAGGGCTTAAGGAAATGAATACCCACTCCTAAGGAAAACAGAAGCTGCCACATTGCAATCATCAGATGTAAATGAGAGCAAAAGCTTGCTAATTATCTGGAGGCAATACTTTTCGTATTTAGGGTTACTTCTCTGACCTGTATAATGGAAAACATGGAAGATGTGCGGCCCAGGGTAGATGTCACAGGCTGCATTTTGTTCCAACCAAATGACCAAGCAGACATGGTGATGTAGACAAAATCAAAGATGGACAGATAAGCAGTAAGTCCCTGCAAGAGAATCACAATGTAAGTTGAAACACGTCCCTAATAAATGGAAAGGACAGTTATGGAGATCTTAAGAACAGGATACTACTGGGACCTAGTGTAGAAAGAGTGTTTGACCACGAGGCACTGATATTTATACATTCTGCGATGCCCATTGTGTGACATGTTCTCTCAGAACTACCAAGTTATAAAATTGAACACACCTGGCTGTAAGTCCTTCATCATAAGAAGAAATGAAGCACAAGTGTGAACAAGCTAGAATGGGATGTAATATATAAGAGGAGAAATCTTTTAAAGTTGAAATATAAGAAAAAAATGTGTGCCCCTCACCAAAGAAAAATTATTCATTTGGGGTATATGTTTGCTTTCTCTTTTCACAAGTCCTCAGTCAGGACCATTATTCAGGTTTTGACAAAAACATCAGCAAACACTGATCTTGATCAATAGGAGAGAGTCATGATGCTTTGACATAATGGAGTCCTGTCTGGAACCCAGGTGATCCATCTGTGTGTCTCCTGATACTTTTTTGCCCAACTGTGAGTGTGTAAATGCAACCCAGCCCTAGGGGAAGGTGCGGTTCCCAGGGACCTGACATCTCAGAAATGGAGGAATGATGACACTCTGAGTAAGCCAAGAAGGTAGTTGTAAACGAGGGGCACTTGGAAGAACAGTGGTGAAGAGTGTAGCAGTGACAGACCTGGGAATAAACTTGGGGACAGAACCGTTCTGCATGTCACTAACCTCCATTTTCTGACTTCTCTCTCAGGAGGGGTGAATGGTAATTATAGGAAAACTGCCTTGCAAACACATGAAAGAGTACATCTGATAAACACAACAGCTGGATTGTGGATACCATGAAAGTGTGCTAATGTGATCTTTATGAAGCTATTCAGTAGGGATAGCTTTGGGATCTATCCCTGCATTTACCCTGAGGCCATGTGATGGAGATGCCATTCTGTAAATATGAATAAAGCACTGTTGGCAAATAGGAAGGCAAGAAAGTCCTGACCCTTTCTCCAGTAAGATAAGACCATGTAGAAACACTTACATGAATAGAAATGGGTTAACATTTAAGACAGAGCTAGCCAATAAGAAACGCCAGTAACAGGTCAACAACAACAGGTCTAATACAGCATCTCTGTGTGTTACTTGGGGCTCTGGGACAAGGCTGGTGGGAAAACTGCTCATAACAGCCATGCCCTTCCTGGACAGTTGTTAGCCAGTCATTAAGCAAGAAGGGAAAGCTTGAGCGAGGCCACGACTGGGACTTCATTAGTGGACAATCTTTGCTTTGAGACTGGGTAGAAGTCTCAAGTGTGACTTCCCCAACTACACTGCAGTGCAGGTCTTTGTCTACTGAAATATTCTGCCTACCTTCTTCCGTCAGACCTGCAATGTAGTCTGAAAAGAATACTTAACCTGCTTTGTCCCTTCTATTGTCCTTTGCTTGTATGTGTCCTAATTAAGTTTCTGCACATCTGTCATGACTTAGGTCTCCTGAGCTTGAACTCTGCCCTATTTCATTTCAACAACTCTATGGAAAAAGAACACAGGAAGGTCTTCATCTAAGAAAGAAAACTGAAAGATCAAAAGACAAACACTACAAACTAAGTACAGCAAGACTATATGGGGATTCATTAGCCTTTGTCTACATGTGATTGACAGTTAGTCATTTATAAGGAGTGTGCATAGACCCCCTAAACACCAGCAGTCTTGGCTGTGGGTTATCTGGTTCTACATAGTGGGTCAGAGAAATGGACAAAGTGAAGGACAGAGCCATGAGTCAGATCTAATTGAGAAGTCACTCAAGATAAGGAATCTTCCACATCATGATATTCTATAGATGACAAAAGATGAAAAAATAATGGCTATTATATAAATCACACTCTTTTAGAACAGTAATGGTAGCAATTAGAAGATCCACAGAAAACTTCACAAGGTAATGGACACCCAAAAGTTGTTCCAATGAAAGCCTGTATTGTTCTCCAACGGCCTGAGCTTTGGAGCAATGAGCTATGAGCAAGATAGTATTGTTAAAAGTGAACTGTGCATCATAAGCCCAACTTAGCAAATTGCATTTTATGCCCATTAATACCTGTTATGATATATTTTTATACAGATTTTTAAAAGGTCTAATAGTTCTCAATTTTGAGCCCAATTCATTACAAAAAGTATTTTTTTTAATTTTACTTATTTATTTTTACATTCTAATCCCAGTCCCCCCCCCTCCCTGTAAATGGAGTTCTTACTTGGTCTAAATAATAAAAACCCAGAGTCAGATATAGAGTAAATGCTGTGAGATCAGAGAGAAGGAGGAGCAAGCCACGGCATACCTTACCTCATTAGCTTCCCAGGGGAAGCAAGAGCGGGTTCCTGTTTCTTCCTGCTTATATTCGCTCTCTACCCAACCACCCCACTTCCCGCCTGTATAGACCTCCAGACCTCTATGGTTAGCGAGTAGCAAGCTCCATCCTCTGTTCTTCAGACAAGCTTTATTTGTATAAGCAATACTATCACCACACACACCTCCACCTTTCCCTGACCCCACCTCCCATCTGCTCCGCAGAGAGGGTAAGGGTAAGGCCTCCCCTAGGAAGTCAACTAAATCTGCCACATCACCTCATATTTCTCACTAAAATCAAGCACACACATAAAATGATCAAGAGAAACATTCCAATTAATGGGTTGATAGAAAGAAATTGCTCTATATAAGCATTGTTTGAAGCATTAGCCAAAAGCACCAGCAGATATGGTGAATATTTTTGCACTGAAAATTAACTTAAGGGGTGGATTAGTATTTCAAAGGCCACAGAAGAGTACTTGGGTAATAGCTGTTATTTGTGCCTACATTGATCTATATTTGAATTCATGATTTAAGTTGACATTGTGGAATATTTTATAATCCATTTAAAGATACGGAGTTTAACCAAGGAATCCATTTTGGTTTTGTTTTTCTTTCTTGTAGAAGCTAAATTTAATTTTATAGCAACTTTAGGTGTTTGTGGACCATGAATCATTTACTTTTATCAGTTTCAATTTCATTACATTTCTGTCTTCAGAATACATAATTGTTCCCGTTTATTTTGAATCTGCAAGGAAATTCACCGAGACAAGTTTGGCACTTCTTCATTTCTTCTGGGTTGTTTATGTCATTGAACTCAGCTGTGAGGCTTCGAATCAGTTTAGGCTCCTTTCTTCTGTGCCTCCATGAGTCGTGTGGGGGCATGAAGAGAGGCGCTGTGTTCATGTGATAGGATGCAAAACCACGAGCTCATCATAGGTGTCAAATTCTCAGAGACTGATCCTTGCTTTTTTCCCTCCTGGGGTGTAAAAATAAACATCTTAATCCCCAGCTTCTTTGGTTGTACCAGTCACAAGTTGTCAGATGATTTCTTTGTTCCAAAACAAATTTTTAATAACTAGAAATTAGAGTTTTAGTGTCGTCAAAAGGCAGCCACAGTTTTATCCAAACTATTCCTAACCATTGCTAACTGAAGATATAGCTTCAAGCTGCTGAGTGCCAGCGTGTAAATGAAGCTTTCTTGTATTCTTAATGAAGACTGCCAAGAAAGGAGCCTTGAAGATGAATTCTAAATGAGAATCCAGGATAAATGCTATGGTTCTGTTACTTTACACCTTATAAACTCATTAACTGGAATGTTTCTCATGATCACCTTCACTGTGAAAGTTGAAAAGAAATAATAGTTAATAAATAGTGCTCAAAGGAGAAAGAGAAGGGCAGGAGAGGAAAGCACATGGGCCTAGAAAGATTGAGTTGGGTAGGAATAGAAGACAGGAGGGAGAGAGAGAACATAAATGAGGGAGTCATTATTGGTTTGAAGAGAAAACTGAACCTAAAGAAATGTCCAGAGACCTACAAGACTGACTTCAACTAACAATTTGAGCAACGATGGAAAGGCTACCATAAATGCCCTTCCCTAATAATGAGATCAACAACTAACTTATCCACCATCATGTAGCCTTCATCTAGTACCTCTTGGAAACAGAAGCAAACACTCATAACTAAACACTGAGTCCAACTAGAATCCAGATGCAGAGAGAGGACAAGACCAGGCTTCAGAAGCACAGAGACAGCTGACCTGAACAAGGAGGAGCTAATGGGCCCCCAGACTGATAGCTGGGAATCCAGCATGGGACTGACTCAGACCCCCTGAACATGGGTCTCAGCTAGAAGGCCTGGGCAGTCTAAGGGACCTCAGATAGTGGAACCAGGATGTATTCCTGGTGCACAAAAGGACCTTGTGGACACATCCTCCATGGAGGGATACTCCCTTAACCTAGAGACAGGAGAGAAGTCCTAGTCCCTACTTCAAATGACTTGACAGATTTAGATGATCCCTCCTGGAGGGCATCACCCTACATGTGGAGTGTGGGTGGGTAGGAGGGGAAGATGGTCGGAGTGCATGTGAAAAAAAATACATAGTGCTCTATTCTATTCAAGACTTTTAGGGCCAGTGGTGCAGATCAAATGATAAATATTGACTGTGTGTAGACCAATTGAGAGTACAGTATTGAATTTAAGTGTTAACAGGTGCTTGGAACAACGGAAAGCTTAGAGAGAATCAACGTAATAAAACAAAGTTTTATGGAGGAAATGATATTTATTTGAGTTGCAGTTTGAAGGTAGAATAAAAGAGGTGGGTAGCATGGGAAAGACTTCCAAACAAGAGTTTCTTATAACACAGATATCAGCACATATGAGGCTGAGGAACTGTGGGGTTCAGAAAAGTAAGAATATTTATGTTATATCTTTTTTTAAAACTTCTGCCCCTGTAAACGCAACTTTTATTCTAAAACCTAGGATAACATGTAAGTATTTAGCCACAGAATTAGAATATTTATGTTATATCTGTTTTTAAAACTTCTGCACCTGTAAACGCAACTTTTATTCTAAAACCTAGGATAACATGTAAGTATTTAGCCACAGAATTAGCTATTATAATTAAACAAGGAAATGTGGCATGGTGAAGACAAAATCAGGAATGGGATAAGGTATATTGTGAACTGCTTGGCTAAAGCATGGGTGTGTAAGAAAGGGGTTTAAAAAGTTCATGTACATACTTACAAAATCATTCAAAGCACAACTAATATCAGGTACATACAAAAGGCAGTGAGGCTCCTAGAAAACCTATTGGTATTTTTTCCTGATGTTGTGGATCCTCACAGGAACTGAACACATTAAAAAGGCTTTTTTATGAGCAAAGGAAAACACAAAATTTTCAAAAGTTTGTATATGATGAAGTCTGTAAAAGCTGATTTTGGCAGGGAAAGCTTTCTGGCCATAAAAATAATTGGTATAAATATGTGCAATAAGAAAGAATTCAACAACACAAATTACAGAAATCCTATAAACTAATGCTCAACTGAATCACCACTGGGTCAAGGAAGAAATAAATTAAAGACTTCCTAGAATTCAATTAAAATGAATACACAACATACCCAAACCTATGGGACACTTAAGAAATCAGTGCTAAGAGGAAAGGTCATGGCACTAAAGTACCTACATAAAGAATCAGGAGAAATCTCATAACTTCATAACAGCACACCTGAAAGCTCTAGAACAAAAAGAAACAAACTCACCTAGGAGGAGTAGAGGGCAGGAAGTAAACTCAGGACTGAAATCAATAAAACAGAAACACAAAGAACAATACAATCAATGAACCAAAGAGTTGGTTCTTTGAGACAATTAACAAGATAAACCCTTATCCAAACTACTAACTGACAGAGAGAGAGAGAGAGAGAGAGAGAGAGAGAGAGAGAGAGAGAGAGAGAGAATCCCAATTAACAAAATCAGAAAGGAAAGGGGGGGGGATACAACAATAGACACTGAGGAAATCCAGAGAATCATCAGGTCATACTTCAAGAACCTGTACTTCACAAAACTGGAAAATATAAAATAAATGGACAATTTTCTGGATAGATATCATTTACCAAAGCTAAATCAAGATCATATAATTTAAACATACCTATAACCCCCAAGAATATAGAAGCAGTCATTAAAAGTCTCCCAACCAAGATAAAAATAAAACTAAAGCCCAGGGCCAGATGGTTTCAGCACAGAATTCTACCAGACTTTCAAAGAAGAGCTAATGCTAATACTTCTCAAATTATCCCACAAAATAAAAACAAGGGAAATTGCCAAATTTGTTTTATGAGGGCACAGTTACCCTGATACCTAAACCACACAAAGATGCAACAAAGAAAGAGAATTATAGACCAGTTTCCTTCATGCACATTGATAAAAAAAAAAAAAAAAAAAACTCAATAAAATACAAACTGAATCCAAGAACACATCAAAAAGATTATTCACTATGATCAAGTAGGTTTAATCACAGAGATGCAGGGATGGTTCAAAATATGAAAATCAATGTAATCCACCATATAAACAAAAAAAAACCCACACACACATGATCATCTCATTAGATGCTGAAAAAGCCCTTGGAGAGATCAGTGATACAAGGAACATACCTAAACATAATAAAGGCAATATACAGCAAGCCAGTAGTTTACACAAAATTAAATGGAGAGAAACTTAAAGCAATTCCACTAAAAGCAGAAACAAGATAAGCCTCTCATTCTCTCCATATCTATTCAATGTAGTATTTAAAGTTTTAGCTAGAGCAATAAAACAGCTGAAGGAGATTAAGTGTATACAAATTGGAAAGGAAGAAGTCAAAGTATTGCTATTTGTAGTTGATATGGTAGTATACATAAGAAACCCCCCAAAATTCTACCAGAGAACTCCTACAGCTGACAAACATTTAGTGAAGTAGCTGGATACAAAATAAACTATAAAAACAAAAAATCAGTAGCCCTCCTATGCACAAATGATAAATGGGCTGAAAAAGAAATCAGAGAAACAATACCATTCACAATAGCCACAGAATAATATAAAATATATTGGTATAACTCTAATCAAGCAAGTAAAAAAACCTGTATGGTAGGAACTTCAAGTGGTTGACAGAAGAAATTGGAGAAAATATCATAAGATGGAAAGATATCCAATGCTTGTGGATTGGTAGGATGAACTTAAGAAAATGGCCATCTTATCAAAAGCAACAATCAGATTTGTGGTGATATTTTTATTGTGAACTAACAAATTAAGCTTGCCTGAAGATCAGAGTACCAAGCTAGCCACACTAGTTGGCCACAGAGGCCAGGCAGTGTTGACACACACCTTTAATTCCAGCACTCAGGGGACAGAGGCAGATGGACCTTTGTTAGTTCAAGGACACCCTGGGCTACATGAAATTCATCCAGCCTAAAAGAGAAACAGAGCTCACACAAAGGTGATCTCAGCACTTGGGATCCCATGCCTTTAACCCCAGCACTGGTGAGGACTAGAAGGCAAGAGGAGACAGGAGCTCAGTGCAATCTATGGAGACAGAGGCAGTCAGGAGATGCAATCTGAGGACAGGATCACCCTTTCAGTCTAATCACTGGTTGAGGTGAGAGCTCTCTAGTGGCTGGCTGCTTTACTTCTCCGATCTTCAGTTCTACCCCAGTATCTGTCTGTGAGTTTTTATTACTAAGAACAATTAAAATTTGTGCTGCACAGATTCGATTCATTTTCCATCAAAATTACAACACAATTTTTTTTTACAGAACTTGAATGAACAACATTCAAATTCTATGGAAAAACCTAAGACCCAGGATAGCTAAAACAATCCTGTACAATAAAAGGACTACTGGAGGTATCATCATTGTTAGTATTCAGGCATTTGCACTTGCCTGCCCTTGAAGTTTTGACAGGATACGCCCTCAGCTACAGCCACTAAGAGCACCACCTGTGCACATTCACTATGTTCTCTTTTTAAACCGCCCTGCCTATTCCCCATCCTCCTCTCTTTCTTTCTTGTCCTCTATCTGAGGGATGGATAAAGAAAATGCGGTACTCCATTTTTACACAATGGTTATTACTCAGATGTTAAAAATAATGACATCATGAAATTTGCAGTCAAATGAATGGAACTAGAAAACATCATCCAGAGTGAGGTAACCCAGAAAGGCAAACATACATACTCACTCACAGATGCACATTAGGTGTGAATAAAAGGATAACTATGCTACAATACACAAACCCGAAAAAGCTAAGTAACAAGGAGGCCTCGAAGGGGGGGGGCATGCATGAATCAAACTGTAAAGGGGAAACATAATAGGCATCTCAGATGGGTGGGAGGAGGGGTCTTGATGGGGGTGAATGGGAACAGGAGGGATCAGGTTCCAGGATGCAGGGAGAGAGTACTAGAAAAGACAGTTGCCATCAGGGACTTCTCTGAGACAAGCTAGAAACCTACTGCAATGGAAACTCCCTCGAATCTATGAGTTAAGACTCCTACCCAATGGAGGATATGGAGCCTGAAAAGGTCATCTGTAACCACACAAGACTTCCAGTGGAGGGATTGGGACCCCAAACCAGCCACATAACCTTTGACCTACAATTTGCCCTGCCTACAAGATATGCTGGGGTAAAGGTAGAGCAGAAATTATGTGAGCGGCCAACCAAGGACTGGCCCACCTTGAGACCCATAACTACTAGAAGGAGCCTACCCTACACTGCCTGGAGGGACAGGACCCAGAGGCTGGACAGACCAAAGACCTAAGATAGAACCAAACATGACTAGCAAAAAAAGGAAAACAACAAACTGTCAATTAAATGATCCCTAATGCTTTCTGCTATACCCATACAATGTTATCTAGCCCAGCTCCCATCAGCAAAGCTTTACCCAGCAACTGATAGAAACAGATGAAGAGACCCACAGCCAGACACTAGGTGGACCTTGGGGAATCCTATGAAAGAAGTTGAGGTAGGATTATGGGAGCCAGAGGGGCCAAGGATACCACAAGAAAACCCATACAATCAACTAACCTGGGCTCACGGGGACTCACAGAGACTGAACTGCCAAACAGGGAGCTTTGATGGGACTGACTTAAGCCCTCTGCATGTATGTTACAGTTGTGTAGCTTAGCCTTCTTGTGAGACTCCTGACAGCAGAAGCAGGGGCTGTCTCTGACTCCGTTACCTGCTTTGGGGACCTAATGGGAGAGAAGGTACCTAGTCTTAGCTGCTACTTGATATGCCATGACTGGCTGATGTATCCATGGGAGGCCTGAACTTTTCTGAAAAGAAAGGAGGAGGAGAGAGAGAGAGGAGTGGTTGGGGGTTGGGGGGGGGACTGGGAAAAAAGGAGGGAGAGATGTGAAACTTATCAGGCTGGAAAAAATTATTGATAATAAATAATAAGACATAGGGCTGGAGGAGAGATGGTTCAGCCATTAGAGGCTAGGCTCACAACCAAAATAAATAAACAAACCAGTAGATAAATAAATAAAATTTAATTTTAAAAATGAAAGAAACATGACTGCATAGGACAGTATGTTTTTGCCATTATCTCCCCCTATATTCTCCCTCTCTTAGGTGGTAGGTGGCTATGAACTTCGTTTTCTAAAATAACTTAACTTTCAAAAATCATTTTCTGAGAGTCAGCTATGTTCCCTTCACCCGAGGCCTTCACAATTTATTCTTTCCCGGGATACTGTATTCCCATAAGCATGGTGGTTGCATAGTGTTAAGAGTTACAGCAATTCCAGTTAGGTTTGTTCCATGCAATATAAAACTATGTAACCTCCAATCCCAGGTAGATGATTCACATAAATAGCGTCTTTTAAAATAACCATGTAAGTCAAGATGGGGTAGTTTACCTAACAGGAACACGAACCTTTGGTGCTTTGACGAAGCACAAGGCAGTTTCTCATTTACATGCCCCACGAGTGAACAGGGAAACTTGATTTATTCAGAGACCCATGGGCAAAGCCCTTCCTTCTTTCCCATGCTGCTGCCATCTCACAGCTCTGGTTTCAGGGATATGGGAAAGAACAAAGAGAGAGAATCATGTACGTCCTTATCTGAGCCTTAGTTCAGAGGTGACATTGGCCACTTCACTAACATTATCTTGGTCCAAACATGTGACGTGCTGACAAATGTGTAATACAGGGCAGAGTCATGAAATTGTCCTATGCTCCCATAAGAACTAGAAGGCCAGACATACTAGTGAGAAATCTATCCTACATGACAAATCAACCTGCCCCTTTAAGGGACACACTCCACAGAATGCCATTTATGTGCAACGGAGACAGCTGAACTGAACAGAGCTGCAGCGTTCAACAACACTCAGATCATTTGTCACGTAGCAATTTTCTGTCAACCTCACTACCTCAAACATCCATGTTATATAAACAACACTCTAACATATTCTCAGATAGATACCAAATATGGAGAATAGACACAGTTCCCCAGCAACTATTAACAGGAATGACAACTTTGTGACATTGGCCAGGTTTCCTATAACATTCAAGGTTGGTCTTTCCTTCACTAGTTTATTTCAGGGAACCTCAGCAATCTTTTACTGAGCTCAGTTTTAGTTATATTCATTAGAATTCAACAGCTTCAAGATATCTGGGGTCTCTTTAATTTTGCCCTGATGATATTCCCAGAGACCTGGAATGTCAAGGACT
Source organism: Phodopus roborovskii (assembly GCF_943737965.1). Lineage (NCBI taxonomy): Eukaryota > Metazoa > Chordata > Mammalia > Rodentia > Cricetidae > Phodopus > Phodopus roborovskii. The sequence continues at coordinate 609,444 of NW_026126611.1, read as the reverse complement.
GACCACTGTTTCCAGAGTGGCCTTTCTAAAAATTAGTATGGTTCATTGAAATCATAGATACTCTAAAATAATTATTCATCCCAATACTGACACATCACTGCAGCTCAAAGACACAAAACCAGTGAATGGATCTAAAACAGATGTCTATAACTTATTTATGTTGAATTAGAACTAAAGTATAAATATGTTCATTAAATACTTAAGAATAAACATTAGGCTATTTTTTCAGAAAGGATCCCAGCATCTTGCTGTCATCTCTATCCACCGCAGGTTCGTTTGTTCTGATTTAACTTCTGTCATTTATACTAGTTTTGAATAAAGATACATTTATTAAAACACAAACACCCTTTGTTAGTGATTAGCATGTGGTCTTTTATAATGATTATAAAATGATAAGAATGATACTTTGCACTGTGTACCTTCCTTCTAATCAGTTCAGAATTTATGTCCACATCGCTGTGATAACGTATGTTTTTACTATGGCAGGCTTTCATTGCCATTCTAACACAACTGGCAGCCATAAACCAACCAGAGAAGAATACAACTATTATGTTGGCCTTGTTGACTTTAACTAAGTGAAAGTATTCCATGTATATTCAAGTTCTTTTAACCTCAACTTCGGTTAGTACTCAAAAACATTTTACTGAAGATGGGAGTTTCAAATTTCTTCTAGTGTATTTAAAATACAGTATTTCTATTTTGTACAATAATGTAGTTGCCGAATACCTCTTAGAAGGATGTCTTCTCTTAATGGAGTTTATTTTAGATATTGTAATGCTCTTACTCAGACCCCCTGTAAAAGATGCTCGCTACTGTGCAAATCTGTGGTGGCTACTGAACTAAATGGATATTTCAGTGATGGTCTTCTACCTCATAGATTCACTCAAAGGAAACATATTTCCTAATTTACTCATGTTTCTTTGTTTAGTTTACTCATCTGATTTGAGGCTATACATTTACCTAGGTGTTGGCATTGTATGTATTTGTATGGGTTCTCCCCACATGGACAAAGAACAACTTAAGACAGAGCAGTTTTAATTACATAGAGATGTCTCCAAAAACAGATATAAGAAGAAAGATTAATCAAGAAGAAGAAAATTCAGTATTAGAATGGATTAGTCAAACAGAAGGTTTAACTTATACAAGCTACCAAGAAACATGGAAAATGTATCCTGTAGCTATATCAGAGGACAGACATCCAATAGTTCCTATGGTTATGTTAACATCCAGTATGATCCTATAGTGCTTGCCTACAAGTTATATATACGCTAGATCTCAGGTAGAAGATGGAGACAACATACCAGGAAACTTGATACAGGGTGCTCTAAGCCTGAAGCTAAGAGTGTATAAAATAGAACCATTTGCAAACATGGTTAAAATTAGAGGCTAGCCAAACAAGTATAGTGTGTTCCACCCTATAAATTTGGTATTGATCTTAAATATTTAACTTGACAATCATCTTCTTAGGAAGCATATGATACATACAAAACTAATGCTTTTTTTCCATATGCATATAGTCTAAAGAAGCTTGTGGCATGTTCTCTCTGGACCTAGGATTTAGGTATTAGAAATGAGAAGCTGTATGGTTATTATAATTAAGAAAATTGAAATCATTTTCTTTCTAACATTCCCTCATTTATACTTTGATGCTTGATTCCTTTTCACAAAATCAAGAGGACATTCCCTACTCTCCCGCCAACTTAATTTGCCAAAACCTATGAGGTTCCAGTGCACAAAAAGGTAATAGAATCTCTGTGGCCAGCTTATGCCAAACTTTAGAATTGTCACAAAGATACATAAGATACATAAGACAGACAAGAGTAAACATATTTCTCCCTGTTTTTTTTTGTTTATTTGTTTTGTTTTTGTTTCTTGGAGAGGTGGCAGGAGGAGAAGAATTTACAGACAAAAGAAATGTATGTTTTATTAAAATGAACAATGTAGTATTTTTACACCATGAAATGAATACCACAATCAATCACGTTAATGGGCACTCTCAATCTACAGCCACTTTTTGTTTGTATGTGGCAAGAATACTTAAGATCTATTCTCTTAGCAAGTGTCAAGTGTACAAGGTGTGGATTACAGACTATGTTCATTATACTGTGCTTTAGCATTCCACAATCTATTTCTCTTATGGCTCAAAGTTTGTATTCTTGAAGAAATAGCTCTCTGCTAATTAGTGTATTTTACTTTATATAATTAAATGTGTAAAGATACCTAGTTAACACATCCTATTATTACATATCTTCAAAACTACACAGAATTCGTTGCTCTGATGAACTGATTAGAAATTATTGCAGTATTTGTGTGTTTTTTAAAAAAAAGTTCTACACAGATTTATGCAATAAATTTCTCAGCAAATATATGTATTTATGAGCCTTTGTATCTGGTTCATGTCTTCCTTAAAATTCCAAAGGGCAGAGGTCCTATTTTGTTTACATTTGTATAATTCTAACATTCAGCTAGGGAAAAGCTGAGTAAATATTTGTAAAATACAAAATAGCGATCCATCAAACGTGTTGGGAGAAGAAAAGAGATGAAAATATTATTCAGCATTTACTGTCCTGGCTACCATATTAAGTGCTTCTTCACATAGAAAATCTTCTGCGATTTTACAATGAGTTCATGGTAGCCAGATACTGATTTTGACTAACAGGAAACTGGTTAAGCGAAATTTACAGCTGGACCGAAGTCATAATATCAGCCAGTTGTAGAATCGGAATGTAAACTGAGCCATCCAGATGTTAGAACATTCTGAGTCCTCTAGAAAATTCTTAAATTTGTGAGTCAGGGCTTCAGAAAAGTCCAGAGCGATACAGTGGCATTTAGTGTTTGGAAAGCTATTCCCTGATAGCAGAACGGCCCTTCACGCTCTGTCTTCTGTTCATTCCTTTGCCACTACCCTTTTCTAAAACTGTACTTGGGGCTTTCCCTGAGCTGCCAGCTTCTCGCTGAGTCAGCAAATCAAGAAGGCTCAGAGCCCCTCCTCCCCCCCCCCCCCAAGTACTTGTGTGGTCTATTGAGAGCTTGAGTGCTATTATGCCTCTTGCATGGATTCAGTCCTTTCCTCCTGTGCCAGATGAAGACCATTATTTCATATTATGCTAAGAGGGGAAGATTGCCTAAAACTGTGTTTCACAAAAGAGAAGAAATCTGCTGCTAAGTCCCCGAAGAATGGACTCTGCTCTGAGCTCTGTTTCCTTCGGGAGCAGCCTGGTCTCAACTCAAGAGATTCAAGTTCATTTCCTGGCTGGATTGTGAACTCTGGGCAAGAGATTTACCCTTGATGAATCTCAATTTACCTTATCCATGAAATAGGAATGATAATGGTCTCCACCTCAGAGTAATTCTGGGGACTATATTAATAACTGCATTCAAAGTTTAGAGCATGGTGTTTGGAACATAAGATCTATGTGCATAACAAATGCACTCCACTCAGGAGTACAAATCCAGGGATCTAAGTGTAATCCCATCTATAAATTCTCTCTTCTCCTTGTCCCATTCCAGTCTGTATTGGTCTTTAGACTTTAATTCAACCTTCACCAGTCCACTTCATTTGCATAAGCATTATCTTCAGAGTTAATTCCTTGACAAGGTTTTCTGGGAAATGGCTGAAGACAAAGACTCATTTACACTGAGGGGCAAAAACCCAGTAGTCCAATCCCTAATGCTTTACTCCCTGGAAACACCCCTCGGTCAAGCAGGACTTGTCCTCTACTCTTATCTGTTCCCCTTCAACATCAACTTCCCTCACCACCTGCAGAAAGAACACCTTGAAAGGATTAATTATTAATTTCAAAACAGCCACTTCAAACACTTCAAAAGCCAACACATTATAGGAAAAGTGAAATGCCAGAAACTGCCATACTTCACACAAGCAGCTTGGCCATTTGTGTGTGTGTGTGTGTGTGTGTGTGTGTGTGTGTTTCTTGCCTTGAAAAACAAAAGATCAATTCAGCTTTATGACCTCTAAGATATAAGTGCCTATGAACTTTAAGATCTGCTGGTATTAAAATATTTATTGGTTAAATCTGACAGTCATAGTTATAGTCTTATCTCCAAAGACCTGTGAAGTGTGTGTTATTAAATGAAGTCTACATTGAGATGTTTTGTTCTCAGAATACATAATTTACCTGCTTAGTTTCTCTCCAAAATGTCTGTTTTAGCTAAAGAATTTCAATGACATTTGGATATTTAACTTTTTTTTTTAAGTGTCTGTAGAGTTGAGCATGTAATAAATAATAATGATTGGCAGCTTTGACATTTGGCTAGAGTAAACTTTTAGTATTAACTATGGGACTAAAAATTTTCAACAGATGATACCAAACCTGTCAGAAATTATGTTTTTCATTTTCTCAAACAAAATATCAGGTCAGTTTGGTGCACATCATCTTTCTAGTATCTAGAAAAATAACTTGAAGATTATCAGCCATCAATCCTTAGAGACTGGGTCTTTGGGATCTTCACAAACTCTGAAAAAGCTTAGTCCATTTGGCAAATTATTTTAAGCACTTGGAAAGTACAAGATGCCAAGTTAGACTCTTTTAAAATAAATAATCCTGGAACTGGGGAGATGGCTCAGTGGGTAAAGTTCTGGTTGTGTAAACTCAAAGATCTGAGTTCAGATCCCCAGCACCCATATAAAAAGCTACACACAGCTGTCTCTAGTCTAGCATTGGTGGGGGTTAAGGACAGAACAGACAGATCTTAGGAACTTGGTGGCCATCTATCTGAAAAGGTGAGCTCCAGGTTTAGTGAAAGACCCAGGCTCAAGAATGAGTTAGAAGAGCTTCAGAAATGGCTCATGAGATTGGAACACTTGCTGTGGAGTTTGAATCTCCAGCACCTGTGTAAAAAGCAAGCATAGCCTGTGCCTGCCACCAATCCCAATGTTGAAGAACAGGACAGACAAGTGTCAGGAGTTCACCCACTAGTGAGTCTAGCTGCAAAGGGAGAGAAACATATTTGAAGGTTCCCAAAGTTGGCCTCTGGCCTACACATGCATGTGTGTATACAGATGCATAGATGTGTGTGTGTACATAAACACACACACACACACACAGAGAACTAACACACACACACACACACATACACACACACACACACACACAGAGAGAGAGAAGCTAATAACAGATCATTTGTAGAGTGCTTACTTTGTACCTGATACCATTCTATGTGCAGTCCATGAAGTAACTCATTCAATTTGGCCCACAATTCTATGAATGAGATAGATCTAGTACTTTTTCCCCAATTAAAGGTTAAAAACACAAAGTCCAAGAGGAAATAACTTGGTAGAAGTCATTCACACATGTAGCAGAGAGGTAGGGTCAGGATTAGAGCCAACAAATTACGGATCCAAAATAGACTTCTTTAAAATATTTTTAATATAAAATAGACCATAAACTAAAGAATGTAAGACTGATGAAAAATTGCAAGATAGGAGAAATTATATCACTTTCAACAAAGCTGAAAGGTCTTTTCTTTTTTCATCATTTTTTAAATTTATTTTACATACCAACCACAGTTTCCCCTCCCTCCTCTTCTCCCATTCCCTCCCACTCCCTTCTCCTACCCCACCATCACCATCTACTCCTCCTCAGGCTTCCATTCATATGGGGCAAGGCCTCCCATGGGGATCACAAAGCATGGCATATCAAGTTGATGCAGGACCAAGTTCCTTCCCACTGCCATCAAGGCTAAACAAGGCATTCCACCATAAGGAGTATGTTCCTAAGAGCCAGCTCATGAATCAGGGACAGCTCCTGATTAGGGGCCCCACAAAAGAGCAAACTGTCACCCAGATGCAGAGAGTCTAGGTTCATCCCATGCCAGTTCCCTGGCTGTCAGAGCAGAGTCCATGAGCTCCCACAAGCTGAAAGGTCTTTTTAATTAAGGCGACACACAAGTTGCTATGAATAGCGGTGGTTTGTAATTAAGAAGTTGGAACTGGCCAATGTATAGTAGAAAGGAAAGCAAAAGCACACAGACAGGCTGGTGGGAGGGTTGCTGAAGGAAGCTGGTAGTTTAATCAATGAGAAGAAAAATAGGCTACAGTGATAGCAAAGTCCAGAGACAAAGTATTAAAAAAAAACAAAAACAAACAAACAAACAAACCTCATGGAAGAATATTAATGGTGTGGTGTCATGGTGCCCATAACCTCTGCCACTCAGAAGTCTGAAGCAAGAATGTTGCATACAAACATCAAGGTCAGCATGGACAGACAACATAGTGAACGGTATGCTAAGGGGGGGTATATTCAATGCGAAGTTTTAATAAAGTAATAAAGAGAAAATTTAAATATTAAATCAGCTAGCGTGGGAGCTTAGAAATGCAAAGGTTATTTAGAATTGGTAAGCAAGCAAAATGTTGGAGATACAGCTGTCTAGCCCTGGAACCTTAGTTATTTGTTTTCTACTCCACTACTAGTTCCAAACTTTAATAGATGAACTATCTGTCCTAAGAATAGAAAGAAGTTAATCAAAGGTCAAGCAGAGCAAAGGCACACAGTGAATAACAGGAGACGGTGGTGAGGGCAGCCAGAGTTGCCCTGCATCCCATTGAGTGTTTGGCAGGATAGACTCATGGGGAGAACAAAATCAAGACCTGAGCCTGAGCTTCCCAGTCTCTAGGGGCATGTTCAACATCTCAATACTCAGAGCACATCGAAGACCTATTACATCAGACTGCCTATGCCACTGTTGGTAGATTTCAAAGCTCCCAGGGAGGTTTTATTATGCCGCCAAGTTGAGAACTATTGTTACAGTAAGTTAAGTAATGAGGTTTGACCTTCAAGGATGTCGATAAGAGTAGAAAAGACAAAGGGAATCTGAAAAATAGCATGAGCAGGAAATCAATATTTCTTCTTTTGAACATACGGAAAGCCATTCTCACGGACAAACCCATGTTTTAAAGGAGAAAAGAAAGCAAAGGAAATCTCTAGAGTAAAACAAATTTGAGGAAAATCTGATATTCCAAATCATCATATAAGGCTACTTTAATGTCGAGGCCAAGGGTTGTCAGGGCCATGGGCGTGGCAGTATGACCTCCCATCTGCTCCCTTCTGTGCATTAGATGGTTTACCCTTCCCCACTTCCTCTCATCACCTGAGGATTCCGGCAGCATTTAGTGTGGCAACACAGCTTATATAGAAAGTGCTGTATTCATGGAGCCAGTTGATTTGATGCAAACATAAGCATACTCAATGGACTCCCAGTAGACTTAGCGCTTCTTCTCTTCTGGGATAATATGAATTCTGTATCGTGTGTCATAAAGATGCCTTTTAAGGTTTGACTTTTGACACTTTTGAGCCCCAAATTCTAGATCCATTAGCTGTGTTCACTGCTCTACAGCAGGGTTGTCTAAAAGTTGAATATTTATAGAATCACACATAAAAATGCAGCTGTTCTTGCTTTCCTTTGTGTGAGATGGTAAAACCTAAAGAAGCTGCCTCTGTGGTCCTTTCCTGTGTTTTATAAGATAACATTCAAGTAGACTCAGGAGTTCTTAGGGTCACCTGAGCCCCTGGATAGCTACAAATGTAACCCATACCATAAACTCACTCACATAAAACATTGAGATTTTGTGTGTAGTTTTATTTATTCACTGGGTCTTGAATGTGCACTTCTCAAGTGTGGACTTTGTAGGTGACAATGTTGTGTCATGATATCTAAAGGATAAACACCCCCATTTGCTTAGACCACCATTCATTTGAGCAGCTGTTTTCTAAACGATTTCAATGTGCTACCAAATGCTAATGAATCTACATTTTATTAGATGTTTACCAGTCAGGAGGGAAGGGGATTAGAAATGGATGTGATTTAGTCCCATTCCCTTAAAAAAATGCAACTCAATAGCAGCTTTCTACACATCATTACCCTCTCAAATCCTAGCTTCTCTCAAAATTATGAATATTAATTATGTCATATAGCACATTGTGTTCCAAAGAATGTTTTACAATCGCAGTTAGTTAATCCTCATAAAACCCCAACGCGGCACGCTAGTATTAATATTCTCATTCCATGGCTAGAGAAGTGAAGGCTCAGTAGAGCTAGACAATGCTGGATTGGACTGTGCAAGCCAGTTGAAAGATTAAAAATCTTTGCAGTTACTGGATCTTTTGCAACTCAGTATCCCCCCTAAAATGTTTTCATGAAGTGGTCCTTAGACAAGTATGTTCTCCTGCAACTATGGAACTCTGTCGAACTCAAAATCTTCAGTGATTTAGTTATCAAAAACAGAGCTTTTGAAAAGTAACTTATGTTTTCTGTAATTCAAGTACCTTCATCAAGAAAAAAAAAACTGATTCAGCAAACTGAGAAACCGAGTCATAAAAAACAAACAAACAAACAAACAAAAAACCAAGAAACAGGACAAAACAAAAACTCAACTCCTGAATTAAACAAACACTCCCTTCACATTGGAATGGGAAGAATCAGAAAACCAAATATGTTAAATGCAGCCCAGGAAATTTTGACAGCTTTTGTTTTGTTTTTCTTCCCTCTTCTGACTTATTTTTCTATCTCTTTCCTCCCAAATTGTGCTAGTAGTTAACCAACAAGTTTTACTTATTCAACACAGTATTAGTGGGAGCCTGTAGAGGTCAGGCTCCGTGAAGTTTGGGGCACACACAAAAATGGATAACAAATAACAAATATGCAATCCCTGCCCTGTGGCTCAGAGGTTAGTAGGAGAGAGAGCTGTAGAAACAAAAAGCTCAGTACAGTGCACCTCCTGCTAGTTCTGACTTAAAGTGTTGGGAAGGACACAAAGGAAGCAACACTTGATCTTCCTGGAGGACAAGAGACTGGCACGGAACTCTCCTCTGAGCACCAACTTCATTGGGTACAGAGGAAACCACATTTATTTTTTATATAGTGAATTTATTTATTATTTTTCTTATTTTACAGATTGATCCCAGTTCCTTCTCCCTCCCCTGACATCCTCTCCTATCCCACTCCCAGGGACAGTGATGCCTTGCAGGAGGGATCATCAAAATCTGTCATTTGGAGTAGGGTCTAGGCCCTCCCTCTTGCCTCTAGGTTAAGGGAATATCCCTCCATGGGGAATGTGCCCCCAAAGTCCTTTCATGCACCAGGGATACATGCTGGCTCCACTGTGAGAGGTCCCTTAGACTGCCCAGGCCTTCTAACTGAGACCCATGTTCAGAGGGCTTGAGTCGGTCCAATGCTGGTTTCCCAGCTATCAGTCTGGGGGGCCCATGAGCTCCCCCTTGTTCAGGTCAGCTGTCTCTGTGGGTTCGTGTAGCCTGGTCTTGACCCCTTTGCTCATCACTCCTCCCTCTCTGCAACTGGATTCCAGTGCTTAGCCGTGTGTGTCTGTTTCTGTTTCCATCTGATACTACATGAAGGTTCTAGGATGGCATATAAGTTAGATATCAATCTCATTATCAGGGAAGGGCATTTAAGGTAGCCTTTCCTCTGTTGCTCAGATTGCTAGTTGGGGTCATCCTTGCAGGTGTGGGGACATTTCTCTAGAGTCCATTTTCTCTTCAACCTAGATGCCCCTCATCTGAAGAATGGATAAAGAAGATGTAGTACATTTACACAATGGAATACTACTTAGTAAAAAAAAAAAAGAATTTTGAAATTTGCAGGCAAATGGATAGAACTTGAAGAAACCATCCTGAGTGAGGTAACCCAGTCATAAAAAGAGGAACATGGTCTGTACTCACTCATATATGGATTTTTAGACATAGAGCAAAGGATCCCCAGCCTATAATTCACACCGCCAGAGAAACTAGGATACAAGGAAAAACCTAAGAGATTCATTCAAGTTCCCTCACAGAAGGGGAAAGGAACAAGATCTCCTGAGCATATTGGGAGTTGGGGGGCAGTGAGTGGAGAGGGACTTAGGAGAAAGAGAATGGGAGGGGAGGAAAACATGTGGGACCAGGAAGATTGAGTCAGGTGACGAATAGATGAGAGTTAAAAAAAAAAAAAAAAAAAAAAAGAGAGAGATACCTTAATAGAGGAAGCCATTTAAACTTCTTTCTAAGGATGCTTATGTTCAACATGATTTTAAATAATGACCCAGGATAGTTAAGTACTGCTTTTCCCAGGCTTGGGCTTACTCTCCTACCTCCCTCAACCACAATCCATTTCAGCCCAGTATACATTTTCTCTCCCACAACTGAAGTCTCGGGGGGGTGAGAAGCCATAGAAATATCATGTAATGGTGCTGGAGAGAGTGTTCAGGGGTTAAGAGCACTGGGTACCAAGATTGATTCCTGCCTCTCATATCACAGCTCACGACTGTCTGTCTCCCCAGTACTTCTGACCTCCCTGGGCATCAGGTACACACACACAGTGCACAGACATATGTGCAAAGTACTCATACAAAAAAAAAAAAAAAAAAAGAAAGGAAGAAAGGAAGGGAGGAAGGAAGGAGGAAAGAAAGAAAGAGAGAAGAAGGAAAAAGAAAAACATCACATAGTAAAAAGACAGATGACTTTGTGGTTGGAGACCCCAATTTAAAAGTAATTAGTAGAAATACTAGAGAAGACAGAAACAAAGAGAAGCCAGAGATGAGAGAAAAGCCAAATGGCATTAGTAGTCCCCAAATAGTTCTATCGAATGTGATTAAATTTGGGCTCTACGAGGTTACTGATTCACATGGGTTAATGATGCAGGGGCACTTTTTAGATCAAGACACTCTGCAAATAAATGCCGTGATTGTAACGTGCCTGTAACGGAGACGGGTTGCATTCTTCCGAGGGCTGAACGCAGCTGTGCTCTGGAGCTGCCTGGTCTGAAGGCAGGCAGCCTGGGAAGATCTGAAAGAACACATGTGCGCACAGGGGTGTGACCTCCTCCAGCTCTGTTACACTGAAGAGAATTTCCTGTGCCAGCTCAGCCATAGCCTGGGTTTCCTTCAGGATATCAAGCTCCAAGTTTACAGTTCCTATCAGGGAGCCTCTTTGTTTGAACAAAGCCTCATTTGTTAGGAAGTGTCACAGATCAGCATGTATCAGATGCAAGATTGAATGTCCCACAAGCACAAAGGCATGCAGAGCTATGCCAGGATACCAGCAATGAGGCTTTTCAGCATGAGAAAACAGATGGTCAAAGTGAAAAGGGCCAGTCATTACGAAAAAAGAAATTCTTCCAGCTAACCCCCCTCTTCACTCCATTGCACTGACAGGAAAACATTTGATATGCTGCAACATCAGCTGATGTTTGTGTCCTTTTAATTAAACCAAGAGGTCTGGAATAGGGATGTCCTTGTCTTAGCAGAGAAATGATTCAAGAAAAAGATAATGGAACCTCTTTTTCTCCAGGCTTGCAAGTGGCTTGTGCGTAATTTGTCCTTTGCAAGAGCAATCAAAGATAACCGGTGCGCAATTGATTAAGGGCTTTGTGTCCTTTTAATTACTTGTTTCTACACACTGGTTTGGTTACATGCTGAAAGCAGATCCATCAGAGTTCTCTCTGAGCTGTGGAACTTTCTTTTGCTTACATGGTTTAAGGGTAAAGCTATTGGTAGGCCACCAGCACATGGAACAATCCTATCAGATAGGAAGGGATTGTGAATCTTGACTTTTTTATATTTTCAATAGGATACTAGATGTTTTCACAGGAAACAAGGTTAAAGAATGGCACAGTTTTACTTACGTATAGAAAAATAGTCTACATTTCAGGAGGATGAAGTCTTTCTTAACCTCAAAGTGAAGTTCAGAAGGTTTTTTTTGGGGGGGTTGGCTTATTTTTAATTACTGTAGTAATTAAATACTTGTTTCATTTCCAATTACTGTGATAAAATACCCTGACAAAACCAGCTTGGGGAGAAAGAGTTTATTTTAGCTTACTGTCAGGTCACATTATATCATTGTGAGAAAGTCAAACTGGCAGAACTTGAAGCAGCCATTCACATCTGTAGCCCAGAGAGGATGAGTCTGTGCATGCCAGTACTCAGTCTGCTACGAAACTGTGCTGCCCACATTCAGGATGTTTCTTCCTACTCACACACCCACAGGCCAACCTAGTCTAGACAACCCTCACTGAGACTCCCTTTGCAGTTAAGTGTAGATTGTATCAAGCTGACAATTTCCTTTGAGTACCGATCTATGGACTCACCAGCTAAAATTCCTTTGAAAAGTCATTGGAAAACTAAATAGCACGATGCACGGATTGGGTTTTTATTGTTTAGACTGAATGTGCTGACAAGCCTTTCACAACAATAATGATGAAAATCTGAGACAACTGTAGTTTAGAAAACTAACGAAATCTCTTTGCCACTCTTTATTAATACTCACTTGCTCCTAGCTTACATGCTCTGGAGAAAAAGAAAGCTGAGGTTTGTAATCTCAAAAGAAACTTGCAATGTTTAGACTATGCGGCTACCAGTTGCTGGAAAAGGAAATGTATGGAGAGCTCAGAATATGGGATTTCTAATGAGAACACTGGGTCGAGAGGCCCACCCTCCTGCTTCATCAAGTCTCTGATACATGAACGCTGTTGAAATGGTGAGCCCACCAGCCCATGCTGAAAACTCTGGGATAAATTTCAGAGTGTAGCCTCCCCTAACCTGGCATATTTCCAGAGCACTTTCAAATCACTTCTACCATGGCTGTAGACTTTAGGGGCACAGATAAATGCTTACCTACTTTGAAGCACAGGTCCTTTTTGCAAAGACCTTGCCGTGGGTCTTGAGTCAAATAGTGAAAAAGTGATCACCGTGAGTTCTAACTTACAAAGGAAGAAAGAAATCCACATCCTGAGGCCTCACGCAGTGTGTGGAGCTTATACCACGCTGGAGCTTACACGGGCATAGACTGAGGGACAAAAAGAACAGAGGAAGCACAGAGTTCCCACATAGATCCACGAGACAACCATCAACAGCACAGGAGGAAATCGGGGGTCAGAATTGAAAAACAAAGGGCCAGACTGACCACAACGAATTTTAACACAACATGTTGGGTGTTTTGTTTTGTTTAACACAACGGTGAGTTGAGCTAAGACGTGGAGACTATAAAAAGAACAAGACAGTTTCTGCCTATGTGAAACTTATCATCGATGAAGAACACAATCCGAGCTCAAACTGTGGTGTGCCTGTGCTGTTTCTCGGGTCTTTGTACTTACACTAACGGGATAGCGATATTTGGTAGGTTTATCTTATACCACCTTGCTAATCAAGGCTAATCAAGAACTGTATAGTCATGGGATTCTCCAACAACACGGAAGAGCATAGCACAGGGATGCCATGACTATACAGTTCTTGTTTTGCCCCTCCCAACTACATTCTTTTCCAGCTCTTGCGTTTTCTCTCTCTCTCATCACTATTAACTACAAGCCATCAATTACACCGATCCGTTTCCTGGTATTTCACACTATCAAACTTTTGTACATTTGTTAAAACATTCAAAGATTTCACTGTAGTCGCTCCGAATTCTTAAGATGCTACGAAAACTGTAGCAACTCAGTCATTGGGGAAACACAGCAAGGTTGTAAGCACATGACTTACTGAAATACAAATCCAAGCACTGCATTGGTGCGGCCTTGGAATTTAGATATGAGCAAAACCCTGTGGAGGTGTAAGTGAAGGGCCAGCTAACAAATATGTGAAGAGGAATTCAGTTCATTTATTGGAGGTTAAATACATATTTTCCTTGAGCGAAACACGAACGTTCTTGTGCAGCAAACCCTAGAAACAGGGAGGCACAATTCTGCTTCTCTGTCTTCAGTGAATCTGGCAACCCTTTCTCACAAAAGCTGGCTCTACAGCATGTGCTTTGTCGGTGGGCTCTGATGCAAATCGCTTCTCAGCAGAAGCAGCTCTACCATTATATTCTAATTTGCAGCCAAGCTGGCTTTCAGCTGTGCCTTGTCCTTGGGCTGTCGTCCACAGTCAGGGCCTCTCCAGGGCTTACCGGCTGTTCTCTTAACAGAAAGTGGGGGTAGCAGTCATATGTCACTGGCTTAGCAAAAAAAAAAAAAAAAAAAAAAAAAAAAAAATGCCTGCCTTGGCTGCCATTGTTCCTCTTTTATTCTAGAACCCAAATCATGAAGCCATGAACAGGGACACTCCTGCAAAGCCAGACAAAGGACAGAATATTTTCCTCAATTAGTGTTCATTTTTTTCCCTTTGCCCCATTCCCTCAGACTTAGCAATTATTTAATTAGTGCAGACTTGGATAATAATTCAATCAGCAGACCAGTAATTCACAATGGGAGCACTAACACACCACTCTAAAATCTGCACTACTTGTGAGAACGCACAGAAATCAAAGACACTGCCTAGAATTCAAGTAATTTCCAGAAGTCCCTCTGAAGCCAGCCTAGGATAAACATCCCTGAGGCAACCTCTTTGCCCTTCTCTGTCTCATTTTTATGCTTGCACTTTTCATATCTCATTCTCTGAAACGTGAAAACTTCCTCATCTAAAATAAGATAGCATTCAGAATGACTTCTAAGATATTTTTAAATTTTTATTTGCTTTCTCAAAGAAAAGAGTCAACAAATTAATTGTGTGCTTGAAGCTCAGTTCCCACTGAGAGGATCCAGAGATTTTTTTTTTTTTTTTTTACTCTCTTGTACCTTCTAGTCACACAGGTAACTGCTGGGACAATTGCTGCAACTTTGTGGAACTTTGAGTACTATTCATGAGGGACCCTAAGAGAGAGCAATAGTTTATTAATTTCCAGAGACTAATGGCTAAAATTCTGTTCCCTTTGGACTTCAATCCATGCTGTATCCAGCGCTGACTTTTGTGGTGTCCACCCAAATGCCACCTTTACAATGGCCATGAGAACATGCACCAGGTGTTCCCAGGACAGCCATGGGTTGGTCCTACTCATCTGCTGATGAGGTGGGGAAAACAGCAGATTAGGTGCATTTCTCCCCTGCTGACTTTCAAAATGACCTTTACCAGAAAACACTAAGTAAATTAGGAAGGTTTGTAAAAGTAAACCATGGATTGCACTGAGGGCTGACTGAAGACATTCCAAATGTAAACGATATCTCACTTCAAGGTATGGCATGTTTAGGAACATGAATGGAGTAAAAAAGGGGGAGATACATGAGAGACTATAAATAGAGGGTTAATATGATTGTGGTACTTAACCTAAATGCTTGAAAATGTCATAAATAAATCCCATTAGTTTGTTAAATAAATATGTGCTAATCTGTGCCACGTATCAATTCACAGATCATATGACCATGCTCGTTTGAAATTATATGGCCTAGTGACCTCACAGTGTACTTACTGCAAGTACTGTAAGTACACTGTGATGTTTACAGATTGACAAAATGACCTTATGGGGCATTTCTCAGAAAGTGAGCCATCATAGGTAGGACTGAATTACTTAGGACAGATTCTAAAGTCTTTATTACGTGACTTAATATTTGAAGTAATAAAATGGTACCGAAACATCCTTAAAACTTGGAAACAATGAGCCATTGTATTAGGTCACACTTTTAGACACCGTTGAATATTTGTCAAGGTGTTTAAAGGAATCAAGATTGAAAGACACCAGAGAATGTTGCGTGGAGTAAGATGAGGCCATGTAAGTCATCATTTAAGTTATAAAAGAAAATGAACATGTGATCCTTTGCCCAATTTTAAATGTCACTAATCAACGGTGGCATAATTTTCTGCTTACATCAACAGAGTCCTCAGAGTCCTCCTAAAAATAGAAGTATACAATTATTCCATGCCAGTGTTTAAAAGTAACACTATTTCTGTGCTAAGACACTGTTTGAAGCCACACAGCCGCTGTGAGTACAGTGGAACTACCTGGGTTTTAATTGGACCTTGTGACAGGCTTCCACAGAACTTAAATAGTGGCTATAAACCTCACTCTTGGGGCCAAATTGGGTCTGCCAGCTGCTCTTACAAATAAAGTGTGTTGGTTCACACCACACCCATGTTTTTTTTTTTTTTTTTCTGTATTGTCTGTGACTGTTTTCCCTGCTTTAGATTACATAAGACACTACTTTACATAGTGCAGTGGCCTGCAGGGACTCCTGAACTTTCCGTGGCATGTAAAAGAACAAACCAAGAGCCTATGATCAGTTTACAGATCTCACAGTGGCATTGTGGTTTTGAGATCCATGACAGCTATAGAAAATGCGGGGCCTGCCTTTCTCAGTCCCCTCCTTCTGGTGTGAAGGTTCAGCAGGATTTTTCACCTGCTTCTGGAACTTTTCTAAGGAAGAAACAGCTACTTACTGGTGAAAACCACCATTCTAGAGAATGGCCCAGCTGGTAAAGCTCACAATATCTCGATACAAAGAGGAGTTAGTCAAAACACCAGCACTCTCATTATCGATCCAGAGCAGATACAGTGCACATGTACGGTTCATTTCAAACCTGATCGCAATTTATTGGATATATTCATGAAGACTCAAATCAGAATAATTTATGTAAGAATCTGAGAAACAAAGACAGAAAGAAAGGCAGAGTGAGTAATTAACAGCTTTATGCTTTTCAATCTGTAGCTTAATTCATTCCTAACATCCTATAACACAAAAAAATATTCTATTTATTTTTATGAAGAGGGAGACTTACTGTGCATGAACACAGTAGATTAATAATTTGTCATAAATCTGATTACTAACTAGACTAGCAAAAATCTCATTTTAGGATTATATTTTTTTCCCCTCAGAAAATGATCACTACATTGCTGTGCAATGCTACAGATTTCTTTCATTATTACGGCATTTGAGCATCAGAACAGGAAAGAGAGAAACCTAAAAGGAAAGGGAGGAAATGTTCAATGAAAAATTAGGAGGAAGGGGTAGCAGATAAAAAAATCTGAGGAAGGGGAAATGTTATTTTTTTTAATCCCTATAATTACTGTAAATATACTGTGCAGGGGTACTCCCAATCCCAGCTAAAGAACAGGACAAAACCCTGTGTGCTGGGAACAGGGTGGATACAGGGTGGAAATTCTCCAGAGTCAGTGTCAGCTCATTTCTTAATCATGCTATCGTTGGCACACACAGGCCTGACTTCTCAGAGCTTATGCTATGGCAAGAACAAAAGGATTCCCAATAGGAAATCCCTGCTGTGACTCTGCAGCCAGGTCTACTGTGAAGACTGCAAAGTCAGCAGAGGCGAAACAGAGGATGCCTCACTTCAGAGTCAAACCCATGGTCCAATGCACTGTACAAGGCAATATGGTTGCACAGGACTGTCCTGCAAACAACAGCAAAGGCTCTGACAGACACTATTAGAGAAAACAAGAATCCAGTGACAGGTTCGGCCTCTTTAAGAGGTATTTTCCAAGTAATTAGCAATTAGTAATTAGCATTTTTATCCCTGCTTTTAGCAAAAGAGATGAACTTTGACCTTATTCTACTAAGTTTTAATGGGATACAACACTGACAGTTACTGCTCTGGTTTACCCGGCTTTATTTAGCATAATCATTATACATGAAAAGAATACAAAAGAAAAGGAAACAAATAGAAATATCTCAGAGCTACCTGACTGGGAGGGCTGGTGAGCTGGCACCCAATGCCAACCCTGACCATCTGAGTCTGACCCCTGGATCCTACATAGTGAAAGGAAAGGAGAGGACCAACTCTAGAAAGTTTTATTCTGACATCCACACACTTGTCTTAGTACGTGTAAATACACCAGATGAATAAATACATGAATAAACAAGTGAACATTTAAAATTTTTAAAGGTTATACAATCCTAGATATTTTTTATAACGGAGACAGTATTTATTTGTTACTATTTTTGTTAGAAAAAAATTGAATATAATACATAAAACCTGTTCTTTCTTGGGGGGTGGTGGTTGAGACAGGATTTCTCTGTATAGCTTTGTCTGTTCTGGAACTCACAGAGATCTGGTTGCCTCTGCCTCCTAAATGCTGGAATTAAAAGCCTGCATCACCACCAGGTAGTAAACTCATTCTTAAATGATTTTTTAATACATATCTGGACTTGTCTTTTAAATGTTTACTAATTTATGTGGGGGAGGCATGCATGCTGAGGTCAGAGGATTGCTTGCAAGAATTGTTTTGTTTCTTTCCACTAGAATTCTGGGATTGGCTCATCTCATCTCATTTGGCTGCTAAGACATCCTAGTGGCTCAGAAAACTGAATTAACTTTTTAAAATCGTCCAACTACTTCTTCCAGTAGCAATTTCACATTCCTGAGCTTTGATATCTGAAGTGGCCAATACTCTAGCCTTCAGCTAGACGTTTTTGTTTTCTCATTGGTAGTCAATATCCATGTCATTTTGATCAGGGCAGAGAAACTGACTTCAAAGTAAGGTAAAGAGAAGAAGAAGAAGGAGAAGGAGAAGGAGAAGGAGAAGGAGAAGGAGAAGGAGAAGGAGAAGAAGAAGAAGAAGAAGGAGGAGAAGGAGGAGGAGGAGGAGGAATAATGCTCTAGTGTACTGAAGACATCGTTGTAAAATCCTCATCATCCTTCCAACTCCCTCTGAATTAGGCAATGATACTTGACTTGTGCAAAACTTGATTACCCATAGACATTGTGCAGATGTGTCCATCTGGTATGCAGGTCTTTACATGACTGTTCTATGGCCAGTCTGCCAGGAGCTGGCGTGTGTGTGTGTGTGTGTGTGTGTGTGTGTGTGTGTGTGTGTGTAGCTGGCTCAGACTGGCTTAAGGGAAGAAAGTGTGGGGGGCCACACACTCATAATGAACAGCACCACTGCTCACCACATATTCTCAAGACTGGTATTTAAATTTTACATACGTCAGAATCATTTGAGGAAACCTCATAAAAACACAGACCCTACTATTCTCTAAGAAATTTTCTTTTGTCTATAATATATTCCTGGACTCTGTTAACCTGGTTATTCTAATTTGAGTATTTCCTGGTCCACAGCTCGAGAATACCTCCCTAACACAAAGTAATACACTTTTTTCCCTGTAACATTTCAGTCACCACTCCCTTACCCTTATTATGAATGTTGACAAATGCAATCACAAACTGAATATTTAGCACAAAAAAAAAAAAAAAAACTGGGGGAGAAAAGGGTACTTGAACATTCAACCTCTGGGCATCAACAGATTTTTCTTTTTTTTTAAAATTTGTTAGGTGGGAATGCAATTCAGTACAGCATTTGCATAGTATGAATGAGTAAAGACCTGGGTTTGATCCTAAGCAGTCCCCTCCAGAAAAATCAAATCACACACACATACACACACACACACACACACACACAAGAAAATTTGGGCCAGTGAAATGACTCAGCCAGGTAAGAGCGCTATGTCACCAAGTCTGCCTACCTAAGTTCAATTCCTTGCACCCACAAGTGAAGGGAGAAAACTAATTCCCGCAATTATCCTCTGACTCCCAAATGCAAACTGTGGTATGGGACACACACATGTGCCCACCAAGTACATCCCCCAACACACACTCTAAATAAATCGTTTTTTCCTAAATCAGTATTTTTCTTAAATTCCAAATACAATTTACCTGTATTTATTAGTTCATTCCTACATCTACAATCAGCCATTAAGCACAGTTGTACATCAAAATGCCAATACTAGCATACCCAAGATTGACAACTTTAAACTCTCATCGTCAACCTCTGTCCATGTTTACTTGATTGCTTTGACATTTGGTAGCATAATTCGTATCTCAGCCAGCGATCACTGTCAATTATAAGCAGGCACTCTCCCTTGAAACTGTCTCAGCAACCTAGAACCACACACCCTTTCCCATGATTGGGAAGCAGGAAGGAAAAGACATCTCAAACTTTCAAGAGCCAGATCATACAGACACAGGGACCTGCTGAGTTTAGAATTTGCTCAGTAGGTGATGAGAGCTCACTGAAGGGCTTTGACTAAAGGAACATCCCGACCACAATAGTTTCAAAGATTCCACATTGCTTACATCATAAACTCTAAGGACTTTGTTACAGTTTATATGAAAATATTCTGCCGAAAACAGACAACATACATTTTAATAACTTCATAAAATTATAAGTCACTGTAATGCACATATAATATTTTCCTCCCTTCTCTGAAATAAAGGGAAAAGGAGGGGAGAATATGGCGCTCCTCAAAAAAAAAAAAAACCTCAGGCGTTTAAAAACAAAACAAAACAAAAACGCAGGAGTAAATTTCTAAGAATGGTATCTATGTCACAGTTATTTACTGATGATGTGCTTATAATAGGTGCTACACAAGTATGGGGGAGCGAGGCAGGCAGCATCATCCCTCTCCAAAAATTTTACAGACTACAAAGATAGCATTAAACAAATAATCAAACAAGCTATGGTTCTTGCACATTGGGTCCCTGCTGTTCGAAGCAGTGCTAAGCTTGGGTTTCTTTTCAAATGAGCTTCCTTCCCTGTTCCACTTCTCTTTAAGAGAAGACCTCATCATCATCATTCTCAAATCCGTAGCCTACAGACCCTCTTTGCTTCGCGCCTACACAGTGCTGAGGCCTGCTATTTCATTTTCTGTGTTTTTTTTTTTTTTTCAATTATTGTCCTTAATGTGAACTCCTTTACAATGTGAACTTCCAGTTTTTCTTGACTATTTGGCCACACTAGATAGCCATTTTCACAAGGCGACAAGTGGCCAGACCTTCACAGAAAATCCCCACTTCAGAAGTGATCTGTTTGCTCTACTTTGGTCAAAGTTGTGCTCAGTCCCTGTCACTTGGCTCCCACACAGAGGCCAAGGCTCTTGGGCTGATCATGTATCTTGGCTTGCCTCCCCGTATCTGGCTTGCCTCACTCATCTATTTCCAGACCCTGTAAGTTTAGTTTGTAATTCCCTCTCTGCAGAGGGACTAGAGAGACAGTTTTCATGCCTAACCCTCCCCCCACCCTCAGGATTCTGCTGCTGATGAAGATTTACTGTTCTTTATTCAACTTGCTAATTCAAGTATTTCCTCAGTTCTTTTTCCAGAAGTGCCTTTCTTTAGACCCACTTTGTTGAGGCGAACTGGATTACTCAGTGGCCAGCCCTAAACAGGTCATGCTGCTGTCTGCTCCAACGTCTTCAGTCTTAATGGAATTTCCCTGTCTAAATTCACATCAGCTTCCAAAATGATGAATGTCCAATTCCCTCTACCTAGTATTCTGCCATGTTCCATATCTTCTCCACAAAACCATTTCTTACTTCTCAGTTGAATGTGGAATAGATCACAGACAACAAATGATAGCCATTATCATCTAAATCCACATAAGGCCCCTCGAATTGTCCATTTTACATTTGAGATTCTGAATGGCTGAATTCTATCAAATTTATCTCCCATGTCCCATTACCCTGGCAGAAAATACTAAACACTTGAAATGAAAAGAGATTTCACTAAAATGCTAATTGTAAAAACAATAGAAGGCAATGGATATGCTATAATTAAAACAAAAAGTACATTTGTGTGTACATGTATGTATGTTACAAATTATTTACCTGGGGGCCAAGGAGATGATTCTGTGATTAAGAGTACATAAGGTTGGATCCCAGAACTCCAGTTGCGGAGCTCTCAGTCTCCTGCAATTCCAGCTCCAGGAGATGTAAAACCTCTGGCCTCTGTGGGTACCAACTTACACATGCACATATCACACACACACACACACACACACACACACACACACGAAAATGAAATAAAAGCAAATGCTTTAAATATATATCTTCTTTAAAAGGACCTGCTAGAATAATGAATTCTAGAGATTATAATTATCTTTATGATTTGAGTGTGTCATTCCTCAGAAAGTTAATATCACAAGAAAAGTAAAAACACATATGTGTGTCTGTGTGTGCAGCAGCTTAATTTCTTATCCAGTGTGGCACAGGTATGGAAACATCTGGTCTACCTACATTGTAAATAGGATGAGCAGAAGACAAACATGCTGTTTGAAAAATGTGTCACACAAACCCCCCCCCCCTACTGCTTCTAGAGAGCAGCCTCCTGAAGTCATCAGTCAGGTACACAGATGCCCAGCTAACACTGCTCTTGATAGCCATGTGCTCAAACACCTGAGGCACACACACAAAATTCCCCTGTCAACTACTTTTTTTGGCTCAGACCCAAGGTCAGAGGAGATTCCTCCTCCCACCCCCACCCCAGCTCTCTCTCTGGCAACCTCTAATCAATAGAGTTGCATCTGTTTCCTGGTCCCATACCTTATTCTGCTTCATCTTGACATTTAAAAGTGAAATTTAATGAATAAAATAGAATTTTTTTTTTTTTTTTTAAAAAGCAGCTGTTCTCTAGAAGGCAAGAGATACACAAACATATTGCTCACGACCGACAGCTTCAGCTCAGTCCAGCTTAGTATAACCCCATACTTCATTGACAACCTTTTTCCGACTCAGGCTAGCCCAATCCTTTCTCCTGTTTGTAATTCCTTGGGGATCCCAGGTCTTGGCAGGCACAACGACCTCTAACCTCAAACCGGTAGTGTCTGCTTTTCTTTCTCTGCCATTCAACCCTTCTAACTGCCTGACTTAGGCACACACAGCAGGCCTGCCTCCACATTCCTTCCCTCGATCCCAATTCAGACTCCATTCCCTCTCCCTTTGCTGTTCGAGACAGATGAACTTTTTCTCTCGGATTGTGTCTTGGTCTTGTTCCTGAAGCCGGTCACCCCTAACTCTTAACTTCTCCCCACAAACAGAAGGCTCATTATGTAACCAGTATCCAAACCCTGGGGTTTCCAAATTAGGAGATAAAGGTGAAAAGAGCCCCAAACGCTCCTGATCCTTATACTTCTGTGATGAATCTTGGGAACAAATCGAAATGGTGAACAGAAACATTTCATCAGAATATCAGTTATTCAGGATATCCAAATACAGGCAGATGCTACATGAGTGCTTCCTAAAGGCCTAATGAATGGTCCATTGTCTTAGACTCCCTTGTGGGAAGGCACAGTGGAAGAACTGAGAAAATGTGTAATTCTGAGAGTCTACAGTTGATAGCACAATCTCTGATGCTCTACTAAGACTTTGATGTGTTGTTCAGTTTACAAATTCCAATTTCCTAGGACTGGTTTGTCCGTCTGTTTGTTTGCTTTTGAGACAAGTTCTTTCTACATAGTCCAGCTGTCTTGGAACTCACTATGTACAACAGGCCAGCCCTGAACTCACAGAGATTGGTCTGCCTCTGCCTCCTGAGTGCTGAGATTTAAGGCCTGGGCCATGATGGCCAACCACAGTTCTTTTTAAAATTCATGCTGTGATTTAAGAACCAACAAGCTAGAACCTCTGCTGTGTAATATTCAGAACCTGTCCTGAAATTTGCAAGGATAGCAGTTCTAAGAAGTAGGGCTTTCAAGAGGACATACCCAAACTACCAAAGTCCTTCCAAAATCCTCCCACAAACACATAGATCTATGACAGCAATAGTCCATCATCCTGGTACCAATTTCTGTCTTAGTTAGGGTTACTATTGCTGTAATGAACCACTGTGACCAAAAGCAGTATGGGGAGGAAAGGGTTTATTTGGCTTAAGCTACCACATTGGTGTTCATCACTGAAGGAAATCAGGGCAGGAACTCTGAAGGGTAAAAGGGCCAGTCAAAGAAACCCACTTTGAGCCAACTCTGTCCCTGACCAACTAAAACACAGAGACAAACAGTTCCTGCGCATCCTGAGCAGGAAAGCAACCAATCTCTGAGCATCCTGAGCAGGGAAGCAACCAATCTCTGAGCACCCTGAACAGGAAACCAACCAATTCCTAAGCAACTTTGACTCTGAATCCAGAGCCAGTGAAAGAAATACAAGCAGGATCTGAAACCTGAGCCAGTGAAGGAAACACTTTATCCCTGGGCTCAGAACCAAAGAAAAACACCCTGACATGTCATCAGGAAGAGATTGATGCTGCTATCAAAAGGCTAGTTATCAAGTAGGATCCTGATAAGAAGTAGTGGGCCAGCCTCCATTTCCTATGAGAGGAAGCCGCCCACAGGCCCTCATACAATGGATCCCTTGATCTTGGGATTTCCAACCTCCCAAATAGGAATCAAGTATTCTTACATTGTTTATCATTTGTTTTCTTTATCTGTGCTTGTTGAATTCATGAAGTCTATATTTACTTTGTACTCAGCATGGTATTTAAAATAGTGTTTTTAAGCACTAGAGGTAAAACATAAGTTGGATAGACAAGGTCCTTCCTAGTGAATCTTACATTCTGACAGGAGAAATGCCTTTGTGGTCATCATAGCAAGGAAATAGAATAATTAATGAAATTGTGAGCCAATTTCTCTAGAAAAGGGAAGCATTATGTATGTATGCATGTACATGCATATGTACATTCTACACTCTATGTGCATCTCAATATTCACATTAAGCCAGGAAATATAAAATGAGAAAATAACCATATCTATAGCACTTTGGTTTTGTTCTTTTAACTTGGGAAAAATGCTTCAGCAATTGCTTTAGGATTCTGCTACTATCTTTTAGAGTATCATCATATAGGTTGTTAAATATATATATTCTTGCTAACACAAATTTTCAAATATCAAGCAGTGACAGATAACTCTTACTGGAATTCACAAATCTTAACCCACCCCGTCAGAAAAACACCATGGAAGGAAAGTGTGTGAGCTGGCAAACAGATACCAGGGCAAGTGCCCAGAGAATGTACAGCAGGATGTATGCACATTTCCTCTCTGCTAACTTTTACACTCAGTCACCACAGGCTCCCTCAGAATTCCTGGGACCACACTTAGCCTTTCCCTTAATATACACAAGGAGCCTCACAAATGAATGCCTGTCTGGATGTAAATAGAAACTGAAGGAGGGGGCATGAAACCATAAGAGCCATCTGCGAGGCTTGCTGCTGGCTTCATTCACCCTTTCTCGCTCTTGCACAGAGACATATTTCATTTGAGAGTGTGAATGTGCGTGACCAACACGAAAGCTGAGCGTTTTCAAACCAGCCAGCAATCTCTGAGCTGATTCAGCTCTGTTCCTACTTCCCCAGGCCTCTTGGGGCAGACTGGGAGCAGGTGTGAAGTTCCAGTTTATTAGCAAGTTAAGTCCATGTTGCCGAGAGGCCTAATAGACTAGCTGATCTCCATGAAGACAGAAAAAGTATTGTGCTGGGGAGACACATGAGAAAGAAAAATCATTTTTTACCATTAGAAACAGCACCTGCTGGGTGTGTTCCATATTCCAGACATCGTGCTAAGTAATTGGGGTGTGCCGTGCTATTCATTAAATCTTTTCAGACAAGTTATTGAATCTTTTGTGGATAAGAAACATTAAAATTACAGACAATGTTGAGATCCAAGAGCCATTAAAGCCGGAAATGTCACCCGTCTGTAATCCTAGTGTTTTTGAGGCAGAGGCAGCAGATTTCTGTAAGTTCCAAGCTAGCCAGGGCCACCTAAAGAGACCCTCTCTCAAAAAACAAAAGAAAAAATATGCAAACAAGATTGCAAATGGTATTAAAGAGAATTTCTAAGTTGTCTTCTCTGCACTGTGATTTTAATTTTTCACTTTACTTTACCAAAAGAATTTAAAACTTGGGGCGGCCTATCTGCTGAGTGCAGCGTGACCCATAAGGTTTGATCAGCTATGGGAAGCTTTCGGTTCAGCTACAACTTTAGCCATAGTGGGTAAAATGTGAACATGCATTTTTTTTTTTAAACTGGGATTTGAGCATGTGCCACAATGAAGTAAGTATGATATGAAATTATTTTGACCAGTGTTAATTTGGAAATTAAAAGAAATTAAGGACTGGAGTTGCAGTCTGACTTTGTGTGGATGCCATACTTCTTTCTCTATTTATACTTTTGCCCCAGCCATCTGGCTTTTCATATACTTACCAAGATAAATAAAGCAGATATGCTGTTTTCTTCTAGTTTAGATAATTTCTTTCTATTCATCTATATCAAGAACATCAGACTAGTAGGCCAAAAAGTTAAACCAGATGACAAATGACCTAATGCTGACAGCAATGGAAACTCAACCTAACACTTTTAGAAGCAGGAATTATATCACAGCAGTTATAATCATGATGAGATAGGGTTGTGGAATGTATGTTTAACTATGCAAAGATGTGCTGCATTTGTTTATGTTATGGAGTATTTATTTAACTATGTAAAGATGTCTTGCTATTTTACCTTGCCTGCTTGAGGCTCCTGATTGATCTAATAAAAAGCTGGATGGTCAATAGTGAGATTGGAGGTACAGGTGGGACTTCTGGGCAGGGAGAATAAGTAAGAGGAAAATTTAGGCTCAAGGGAGAAAGAGACTTCAGGGGCCAGACAGAGAGACACTAAGGAAGCAGTCAAGTAGAACATATAGAAATGAAAGGAAGGTAAAATGTCCCAAGACAAAATGCAAATGGATAGAAACAAGTGAGATTAATTTAAAAGAGCAAGAGAGAGATGCCTGAGTTAGGGCCAAGCATTCACAATTAATAATAAGCCTCCATGTCTTTATTTGACTGCTGGTTAGATGCCCAAAGAAAATTTCAGCTATAGGGTAGGATTGTTAATATAACTTGTGGATGTTAAATTCAGCCCCACAAAGATTACCTTATGTCCTTGATGAAGGATTACTCATGGAAAGAAAATGCATGGAGCCCCATTATCCCAACATAACTTTTTTCTCACATCCACTTATCTGTCCAAAAAAAAAAAAAAAAAAAAAAAAAAAGAAAGAAACTTCTCTGGGCTAGATAATATAGCTCAGCAGACAAATGCCTGCCTAGAATGTACAAGACAGCACTAGAAAAATTATGCTTCTCAATTAATAAGCATAAGTGGAAGAGGGAGACACAGGCATTCACATATGTATTTCTTATCATTTTAGACCACCATTGAACACTGCATTACTTTTCACTATTTCTTTGATAAGCCAGGAGATTGTTCAAATGTAAACATACCAAAGAGAGGAACAGAAAACAGCCAACCTCAATGAGGAGAGATATGGAAATGATTCCACAGAGACTCTTAGGACTAACTTTAACTGTCTTCATATGTCTAAAACAAGAATTATTTATATGCATCTAGCATCATCCTTCTGCATGTGGGCATCTAATTTTTCCATCACTGTGTGTTGAAGAGATTATCATTTATCTAAAGTGTGTTTTTGAAGTCTTTGTTGAAAATTTGGTAAGTACAGTGTGTAGGCCTATTTATTGGGTCATCTAATTTTTTTCTCACACTTATTACTTCCCAATAGGAAATACAAACATACAAAAAAATTTGCTTTTCAGCTTTTGCTTCTCCTCTTTATATAATATGAGCTCTACATGAACAAAATTTTTCCTTGTCTATTTTTATTGAGCATTTAAAACATTATCAGGTACCTGCTAAGTAGAGTCCTGATAACCCACAGTGATAAAAAAAAAAAATCTGGATTAAAAGAGAACATTAAGCAAGGATCCTTGGCTTTGTGGGATCTGATAAAAAACAAAGGTAAAAACGTACTTTTGAAATTTGTGATCTAAGTGGGGCTATTTGAAAGAGATTTTCCTACAGTGTTTCAAAAATTTGAGAAAGGTAGGTGTTGCCTAAATTTACAGCAGTGCCACACTGCATTGTGGGGAAGAAAGTGTTAAATTCTTAAAATCAAAAGACCTTCCTGAGCCTGGAATCTTTGATGCTCTGCCTTGTGGTGAGCCTCTCATGTCATAGTGTTTCCCCACTAGAAGCAGAAAGCTGTATTCCAGCAGATGTATGGGCCCATCATCAGTTGTTTATAAAAGCAAGGACATCTCCTAGCATTAGGGAAAGATTAAAGAAGAAATCCTGGAAAGAATGCATAAATATCTTTTTGTCTCAGGTCCTAGAGAATGGGGAAAGTCGGAAGACAGGAGCATGTTAGGGAGAGGCATACTTAAAAAACATCTAAAGCACTGAAGGTCCTGTTTGTGTCAGACATGAATATAATTTCATGTGTCACCCAAAGCATGAACAGGTCATGAAATATGTTTCTAGGGTCAATGTCATCTCTAGAAATTTCTGGAAATTTTTATAATTGATAATTCTCCCCTACATCTAGTACAATGATGTTAAATTTTATATACACACCATCAATCATACTGTTCTGTACTCAAGATTTAGCAAACTTTTTTCCCATGAAGGAATAAGAATTCAAAGTTATCACAACCTTTGCTTGAAAAATCCTACATATAATCAACTCCTAAATGTTCTAAATTAATAGTGATGGCTTGTCTAAGTCCAAAGACTTGCCAATGCAGAAAATATTAACTACAAATATCCTCTAGCACTGAGCCGAAACAGAATTAAAATGCTGCAGAAGTTTCCTTTTGAAGTTGACATCACTCACACATCAAAACCCCCACTGAAAGATTTTATTGGCTGTGAGATACAATGAGTTGATTTCAGAGACAAGAATTTTAGTTTTTATTTTTATAGAACTAAGAGACACTATTCCCAAAGTAAGTGCTAATTTCTTAGAATTATCAGTTTAGTTACCCTGTTTATTGCAGCTAAGGGTTTCACCAAGGTACAAAATGTCCTCTACTTTCAATTTCTTTTGTTTTTATATAAAAGATGAATCATCTCTAGAGCAGATTTTAGAACTTTGGATGAAGGATAAGAAATGCATGAAAATTAATTAATGAAGGAACTACAGGAATCGCTGAAGTATAATTACATAATTATACAATATCATAATAGGCTTTTGTCATAAATAAATGTTAAAATTTGAATCAAATAAACATTTAAAGAGCATTTATGGTAGTAGTAACACGATGAAATGCAAGCTTGTTGAATCTTCTGATGCCTTGCTGTTTGAATATGCTGAAGAAGAAAGTGAATAGAGCAAAAGCATTATTTTAGTTTCGCTTATAGGAGAAACTGCTTTGAAAAGTAATGACTTTTGTGTAAGACAATTGATAGAAAATTGACATTATATTTGATGAAAAGAGTTGGTCCTTCATATTACCTAGGGAATATTCACTGATGTTTCAAGATTGAGAAGTAGTGTTACGTACTTGAGACACCATTTCCCCCTGAAGTTTCCCTGCTGATAAATCTTATATATCCATAACCTTCACTCTTTTACAAAATCTTGGGAGAAATCTAAGTTGGTAAAGTGCTTGTCTTACAAGCATGGCTACCTGCTTTTGATCTGTAGAATATATGTAATAAATATCCAGGTGTCATCTCATATGCTTGTAATCCCAATACTGGGGAGGTGGAGGTGGGCGGATCCCTGGGACTCACCAGCCAGCCTAGTTGAACTGGCAAGGTCCAGGTGAGTGTAGGACTATCTCAAAATAAATACAAAAAATTGAAAATAGAAAAAAGGATATAGTACTTAGTGAATAACACAAGTTTGCTCTCTGGCCTACACACCACACACACACACACACACACACACACACACACACACACACACGCACACGCACATATGCCACTTACCCATAATCTGAACACAGACACACACACATACTCAAATTTCTTTAGTTCAGTGATTAAAGTTCTTGCCATACAAGCATGAGAACTGGAATTTGGATCCCCAGGACTCACATAAAATCTGGACAGGTGTGGTCTCTGCCTTGTAATCTCAACATTTTGGAAACAGGGACAGGGGATTGTCTGGGGCAAGCTAGCTGGCTAGACTAGCCAGAATCAGTGAATTCCATTTTCTTCAAGATACCCTGCCTTGATAATTAAAGAACAAAATGGAGAGCAATTGAAGAAGACACCCAGCACCAACTTTGGACCTACATGTGTATATAACCATATGTACCTGAACATGTATGGGCCCACATACAAGCAAAGGCCATATGCCACATGCACATGCACATGCAAAACAAGTTATTCTTACACTTATTTCTGACACAGCAATTCCTGAATAAAACACACTAGGAGAGGTGAAAAAGAGTCACTATGGCTTGGGGTCATAAGGTTGATAAGAGTTCAGGGATAAAGGTTCTCGGAAAGGTACATATTGTCCAAGCTGCTGACATCCACTGCTGTATCCCGTGTAGTCCAGAGCTGTAAGTGAGTTCCCAGCAAGAAATGCTGGACTCTGTTATACAGCAGACAGGCAGTGTGAGGACTCTGTTCCTTACTTCAAGATATCAGGAAAGCGTAAGAGTCAAAGATGTTTCATGTCTGTGTTATGTTCACTTCCCTGTTATCTGTGCAGATGGAAACGCTGTTGACATCTAAGAGTGATAAACCTAAAGGTGCTTGGATGAACCCGCATGGTAAGAGGCTACAAGGGTAAATGTGGCCCACGGCCCTTACAAAGGTAAGTGACAACATCTTTTACTTCAACTTGAGCGCCAGGAAATGGGTGGGTTCTAAATCTGCAGGGTGAGTTTTTTGTTTGGTTTGCTTTGGTTTGGTTTATCCAAATAGACTCAGGGAGAAAGGAAAATGCTGAAACCTTCCATATAAATCATTTTCCTTCTGTTTACATTTAACTGCCTGCTATACTCATCTAATGACTTTAGTCTGCTTTCTCTTTGCAGGCTCAGCATGATTGTAAATGCAATGACAAGCTTTTTTTTTTTTTTTTTTTTTTTTTTTTTTAACCATCACCACCACCCCCATTCCCAAAATAGACTCAAGCCAAACACATTGCCAGAAGTATATCCTGTTTAAAGCAGTCTTATGTAACACACACAAGTACACCACAGATCATGTGTGATCTTTTCAATTATCTGTTAATAACAATTGATAGCCATCCCTCCCCGGCCTTGATCGCCTTTATGAAGCTATTTTTAGAATGAACAGTCATCATCGAGGCAATAGTGTGTGTCTTCCCATTTGCCAACTATTTGGCTCTGTCTTTACTTTGTTTTTTTTTTTTTTTTTTTTTTTTTTGTTTGTTTTGTTTTTTAATTCGTTACCCATAAATTGTGAAGAAGATCTGAGGCTTTTGGTTTTTTTGAAACTTGTTACTTCTCCTATCCTTTGTAGCTCTCCTTTTGGTCTTTTTAATTATTAATTTAATTTAGTGTGTGTGTATGTATATGTGTGTGCATGTGTTCTCAAGCACATAGCATGTGTTGAGGTAAGAAGACAACCTCTAGAAATCAGTGTTTTCCTTCTACCTTGTAGATTCCAGGGATCAAACTCAGGTGACGAGGCTTGCCAGCAAGTACTCTTCCTCACTAAGCCCTCTTACTGGCTCCTTAGGGCCACTTTTAACCCGTGAAAATGAACATGTCTGTGACAGTAAAATGTGCTACAAAGAAGCATTCCAGCTGGAGAGATGGTATGTGTGTGTGTGTGTGTGTGTGTGTGTGTGTGTGTGTGTGTGTGAAAAAGTAGAATGGGGCTGAAAATTATTAAAATTCATTATATAAACATATTAAACTGCCAAGACAAGATAAAAAACTTAAAAAAAAGACAATATGCTTAAAAAAGCAATCTAGAATATCTCACTTGTCAACACTTATGACATTAATTAAACAAATAACTTACTTTGAAAACTGGTAAATTATGGAAAAGATCAAGTCGTCCAGTAGAAAACGCATTTTAAGGAGACCGAGGAGCATCAGTTTGGTAAAAATTCATTTTTAGCAAGAAGGTCAGCTGGCATATGTTGAGGATAGAATTAATAAATTCTCTTTGCTATGTAGTCTTTGAGAACAGTAACTTAGTGAAGGTTCATCAGGCCATAAATAGGACATGGGCACATCAGACACTTCCCTGCTGTGTTACGACACACAGATTAGTTTCTGGTAGCAAATGGGGTAAGACAACATCACAGAGAAAATAAACAGACACAGTTGTGTTGATGCAAATGCTGGGAAACACACATATTATGTACTCCCTGACATAATACAGTATGAATACATGAGGTCATCTAGTGTATACTCTTCTCCAAGTATTTCCACAGGGAGACATAATAAATACAGGAAAATAAAATATTCCCCAGAGCTGACATGTCTGTAATCATGTAATCCCAGCATTCAAGAAGCCGAAGCACAGGAATTGTAATTTGAGGCCAACCTGGAGGTTATGTAGTAGGTTTGAGGCTATCCTGAATGATGAGCAAGATCTAAACACATTCAGTCCTTCTCAATTAGATCCTGTTGTGAATAAGGGGCTGACAGGGCACTTCAGGGTCAATGGTTAGGAATCTGAATAAAGGGTGTAGGGGATTAAATGACACTTGGTTGTCACTAACTTTTGTTAAGTTATGCCACTGCTACTTTGGTGGTCAGAAAATGCTCTGATTTCCAGGTGCACACAAAGACCTTGTGGTAAAATGCCATGCATTCTGTAAGTTTCCTGAAAGTCCATAAGCATGGAGAAACCTGAGTCAAAAAGAGAAAACAAGCACCTTCTTCCAGAGTAACTGCAAGCATCAAGTGACATCATCGTTAGATGCACTTCACTTGGACTATGATCTCCCACCCAACTGCCTGGTGATCCTGGCCTAAAATCAGCCGTCAATTCTTTTCCTAAATGGCACGCAGCCCTTCTTACCTCACTGTTCATCAGACAGAACTTAGAAGAACACTGCAGAGTGGGAACATTGCTTCCATTTCCTTCCTTGGTGTGTTTTAAGACAGTGATACTCAACTGTTAGTCCCCGTGGGGCCTGCATCAGCAGTAGCAAGGGAACCAGCAGTACAATCTGTGAAAGGGAGTCAGCTGTGTGCCCTGCCCTCCAGGCTGTGCAGATGAGCACTGAATTTGAGTACAGTTGTCCCAAGCTCCTCTTTTTCCTCATCTTGTCCCTACTATAGGGCACATGCACCGTGGAAATAAAATAAAGTCCCCAAGATACTTTATATTATTTGTGGCTGTTGTAAAGGGTATTGTTTCTCTGATTTCTTTCTCAGCCCATTTATCATCTATATATAGGAGGACTACTGATATTTTTTAGTCAATCTTGTATCCAGCTACATTACTGAAGGTATTAGTCAGATATAGGAGCTCCCTGGTAGAATTTTTGGGGTCACTTATGTATACTATGATATCAACTGGAAATAGTGAAATTTGACTTCTTCCTTTCTAATTTGTTTCCCCTTAATCTCCTTTTGCTGCCTTTATTGCTCTAGCTAGAACCTCAAGTACTATATGGAATAGATATATCTTGTCCCCGATTTTAGTACAACTGTTTTGAACTTCTCTACATTTAATTTGATGTTGGCTGTCAACTTGCTGTATATTTCCTTTATTATTATTTAGATATGTTCCTTGTATACCTGTTCTCCCCAGAACCTTTGTCATGAATGAATGTTGGATTTGGCAAAGGCTTCTTAAGTATCTAATGTGGTGGTCATGTGTTTTTTTTTCTTTCAGCTTGTTTATATGGTGGATTACATTTACAGATTTTTGTATGTTGAACCATCCCTGCATCTCAGGAATGAAGCTTACTTGATCATGGTGAATAATTTTTTTTTGATGTGTTCTTGGATTTGGTTTGCCAGTATTTTGTTGAGGTTTGTTTTTTTGTTGTTGTTTGGTTTTTTATCAATGTTCAACATTAACCAAACAAGTGAAAGACGTATATGAAAAGAATTTTAAGTCTTTGAAGAAAGAAATTGAGGAAGAGATCATAAAATGCAAAGATCTCCCATGCTCAAGGATAGGTATGATTAACATGGTAAAAATGGCAATCTTAACAAAAACAATCTACAGACTTAATTCAATCCCCATCAAAATCCCAACACAATTCTTCATAGACCTTGAAAGAACAATACTCAACTTCATATGGAAAAGCAAAAGACCCAGGATAGCTAAAACAATAAAGGAACTTCTGTAGGCGTCACCATCCCTGACTTCAAGCTCTACTATAGAGCTATAGTAATAAATAGTTTGGTATTGGCATAAAAACAGACATGTGGATCAATGGAATCAAATCAAAGACCCTGACATAAACCCACACACCTATGAACACCTGATTTTTGCTAAAGAAGCCAAAAATATACAATAGAATGAAGAAAGAAAACATCTTCAACAAATGATGCTGGCATAACTGGATGATGGCATGCAGAAGTATGCAAATAGATTCATATCTATTGCCCTGTACAAAACTCAAGTTCATATTGATCAAAGACCTCAACTAAGTCCAGTTACATTGAGGTTGATAGAAGAGAAACGGGGAAATACCCTTGAATGTATTGTCACAGTAGACTAGTTCCTGAGTATAACACCAGTAGCACAGACACTGGGAGCAACAGTTAATAAATGGGACCTTTTGAAACTGAAAAGCTTCAGTAAGGCAAAGGACACTGCCAACAAGACAAAACAGCAGCCTACAGAATGGAAAAAGATCTTCACTAACCCCATCTCTGACCAAGGGCTGATCTTCAAAATATAGAAAGAACTCAAGAAACTAGACATCAAAATACCAAATAATCCCATTTAAAAATGTGGTACATATTTAAACAGAATTCCCAATGGCAGAATCATGAGTGGCTGAGATACACCACTTCAAGAAGTGTTCAACATCCTTAGCTATCAGGGAAATGCAAATCAAAAAGACTCTGAGATCTTACATCTTACATTTTTTAGAATGGCCAAGTTCAAAAATGCTAATGACAGTCTATATTGGAGAGAATGTGGAACAAAGGGAACACTCCTCCATTGCTGGTGGGAGTGCAAACTTGTATATCCACTTTGGAATTCAGTGTAGTGATTTCTCAGAAAATTGGGACTCAATCTATCTCACTCAAGACATGGCAATACCACTCTTGGGCATGTACCCAGAGGATGCTCAACCATACCACAAGGACAATTGCTCAATTATGTTTATAGCAGCATTATTCATAATAACCAGAACCTGGAAACAGCGTAGATGCCCCTCAACTGAAGAGTGGATAAAGAAAATGTGATATATCTATACAGTGGAGTATTATTCATTGGAAAAAAAAAAACAAAAATTACATCAGGAAATTTGCAGTCACGTGGATAGAACTAGAAAAAAATCATCCTGAGTTATGTAAACCAGACCCAGAAAAACAAGCATGGTATATACTCACTCATAAGTGGATATTAAATAAAAAGCAAAGGATAA
The DNA here is from genome assembly GCF_943737965.1 of Phodopus roborovskii. NCBI lineage: Eukaryota > Metazoa > Chordata > Mammalia > Rodentia > Cricetidae > Phodopus > Phodopus roborovskii. Next base: position 574,572 of record NW_026126611.1, on the reverse strand, counting down.
CCAGGCTACAATTCTCAGCCCCAGAGAAGCTAGGAAAAATGAGGACCCTAAGAGGGTCCCCCCCCCAAAAAAAAGTTAATTCAAACATGAGCCAATGAAGAGAAAAATAACACAACTAGAGTAAAATTGTAAGAGAATATGAAAGAAGCCACCATGGAAACATATATGCTATGCAATAAAAAGCCTGACTCCCAGATAGCAGAATAATGCAATAAAAAGCCTGACTCCCAGATAGCAGAATAATGCAAAGAGATATGATTGAACGATAAGGGTTCTGATCTAATCAATGGATTAATACATTGATGGATTCATAGTGCAATGGTATTATTATTGGGAGATGTGATCTAGTTGGAGGATGGAGGTCTCAGGGGGCATACCTTTGAAAATTAAATCTTGTCTCTGGTGTTCTCTGTCTCCCTCCCTCCTCTCCCTTCTCTTCCCCCCCCATACCTCTCTTCCCCTCCCTCCTCCTTCCTTCTCTCCCTCCCACCATGGGGCAACAGCTCTGCCCTCTTCCACACCATTCTGTCATGATATGATGATATACTACTTCACAGCATGCCTAGAAACAATGAAGCCAGCCCATGTACCAACAATAAATCTTTTTTCACTTTTAGTTACTTCTTCAAATATTTTGTCACAGCACCAGAAAGTGATTGAATGGGGAGTGATAATCATGGCTTACTACACCCAGAAGAATTCATTGTGAAATTGTCCCATTTTTAATCTAATGATAGTCTTCTCCAAATTTTAAACTTATTGTGGCCATATTCCTCATTGTAATAAATCCCTGAGGAAAGGCCCCACCTCCTAACTATCTCCTTCATGTATGAAGTCACAGACTGCCTATAGAGACTATTTCTATGCACATTTGATATACATAAATACGGATATGTATAATATACACATATGTATTTCAGAGTTTGAAGCACAATATTAAATCAAATAGATATGGACTTGAATCCCAGTACTATAATTTATGAATGTGTAATACATGCTATACAGTTTCTTCATTGATATATTCACCCTAGCTTTCTTCATAAGTGAGGATACCAGTAGCATGACTGATTACTGATGAAGAGTTTATTTAGATTACCTATGCTTAAAACTTCACATTTAATTCAGTCCTCAAGTTTGGCTGGAGATATGGCCCAGTGATTAAGAATATTGGTTGCTCTTTTGGAGGACTCAAGTTTGATTCCTCAAACCCACATGGCAGCTCACAACTGTTAGCAACTACAGTCCCATGGGACAGTATAAACTTTCACTCTGTGTCCTCTGAGGGCACCTCACACATGAGGCGCACAGGTTTGCATGCAGGAAAAATACACACGCAAAAGTGTTCTTTTTAATTTTTAGGTCAGTGATACTCACTGATAATTTATGGCCCTTTGTCTAACAAATGTATCTCTCCTTCATATCATGAACAAATTTATTTACTGCAGTAATATAGAAAACAAATTCTTGATTAGAGTGCACATTGCTTCAAGAATCACTAAAAATGAACTATAAAGATAATGATTGTGTTGTTACATGCATTAGAAAGAGCAAGGAAGGGTGTATGGAGGGTTTGGAGGGAGAAAGGGAAGGGGGAAATTATGTAATTATTTCATTTTTTCAAATATTTTTTAAAAATATGATTGTGCCCTCTTGGCCACACTTTAGACAATAATGAATCTACAAATTAAAGATTAGAAATGGTTGAGAAATCACTTACCTGTGACCAACAGTGCAAGCAAATAAGTTGGGTGTGTTAAGATAATTAGTCAATGTCATAAAAAAATGCCCACGTGTTACTAGATTCCATATATATATATATATATATATATATATATATATCAACTATAAAGTGAGAAAACACAGAACTTCCTGCTGAAACGCTGACTAGAAAATTGCATCTGTACAACCTGATGAAGGGTCAGAGTAAGCAAAAATTAGACTCTGTTTCAACAGGTGGTAATCAGTTACCTAAAAACTACAGAGAAAAGTACTAGTCACACAAGGAAGAATAAGCCGAGCAGAACACATCTCTGTTGTCAGAGCTGCCTGGTAGAAGGAGGGGGAAACAGAGCTGAACTGGGTATTGATCCCTCAAGACAAGACTGCTGAATAGGAAAATCTGGTTTGCTTATTTGATTTTGTTTTTGAGATAGGGTCTCTTTACGAGGCCCCAGCTAGCTTGGAAATCACAGACATCTGCTGCCTCTGCCTTGCAAACTCTAAGATATCTAAAACAACATGTATACAAACAAAAAACCACAAGAGACTTACAAGGATACAGCAGCAATGTGACTCCTCCGAATTGTCAGAGCAGCTCAACTACTGCATTCCCAGATACTGACAGAGGTTTTAAAAAAAAAAATGCTGCATGAAGGTTTGCTAGCAACACAATATCAGTGACCTCCAAGGGGATATGAACAAGCAGATGAATTTAGCCTAGGATCTAGAAAGAAGTCAGTAAAGCAGAGAAGAAAGCCATCAATATCGATGAGAAAGTCGACAAAGAAAATGACATTTGGGGGGGGGGAATAGAAACGTGGGAAATGAAAACTCAGTGAATCAAGCGAAAACAAAGTGAAAGGCACAGGCAGTGGAATGGAACAGTAGAAGAAAGGATATGAGCAACGGAAAACAAGGTCAATGAAACACTACATTCAAACAAAAATAAAGGGGGGGGGGAGCCTGACAACAAGGTCCAAGGACTCTTGGATGCAATCCATAAACAAAACCTAAGAACGTATGTGATAGTAGAATCTGAGGAAAAAAACTACAAGCATAGAGCACTGTTACATTAGAAAAGTCTCCAGATGTAGATACAACATACACTTAGAATCCCAAATAGACAAACTAGAGAAAATCTTCTCCATGATACAGTATAGTTAAGATGTCAAAACTACAAAGCAAAGAGGCCATACTGAAAGCTGTAAGGGTAAATGTGTTTGCATCTATAAATAAGCTGACATTCGATAACATCAGATCTCTCATCACATTCTGTAGTTCATCTGACAACACTAGCTTCAGAATATATGCAATCTTAAGTTTGAAAGATTAGAATGTATGGTCTTAATGAACTCTATCAATTAATACAACTTAGAAAAAAAGTCATTTCGGGCAGTGGTGGTGCATGCCTTTAATCCCAGAGGCAGGTGGATTTCAGTGAGTTCGAGGCCAGTCTGGTCTACAGAGTGAGTCCCAGGACAGGCAGAGCTGTTAGCAGGGAACCCCTGTCTTGAAAAACCAAAGCAAAGTCTTTATTCCTAAGATAAAAGCCTGCCATCAGATGGACCATGCCCTAGTGGATGGTCCCACCTCCATCCACCATACTACACCAGCACTAATTAGACTCAGGAGGTTATTAATAACAGAAAAGAAGGGCATTAAGTTAGAAAGTGGCAGAGTAGGAGGCACTGGGGGTGGGTGGGAGGGAAGTAATGTGGATGGATATGATCAAAATACATTGTATGAACATAATGATATTTCAAAAATACAATAAAATCCTAGTTTTTTAAAAGCTTACCAACATTCATCTTTCAGGATATGGAAGAATGTCTCACTGTATGGAACCATCCTGGCCTCAAACTATGTTCTCCCTGCCTCTGCATCCCAGTGCTAAGATTACATGCATGTACCCATGAATGTCTTTTAATAATCGTGTCATCTTTCTGGTTTTACAGCAGGAATCATAAATTATGAAATTAGTATGACAAAGCATTGTGCTAAATGCACTAGGTTAAACATGGGATTTGAAACTTCTTTCATTAATGTACAAACTAGACTTACTCTCTCTAGGCATTAGATTAAATGCCTTTAAGATCAAGAGAACCAATTTGGTATCACGATGGTTAAAGAACAAATTAACTTCACAGATACAGAAATATCTCTATATAAAGACCCAATCAGAGAGAGAGAGAGAGAGAAAGAGAGAGAGAATTACAGAGCAATTTCTATTATGAACTTAGGTGAAAAAGAAAAAAAACCCACCTCAATATACGCAAATTATTCCACAAAATAGGAAAAGGAACATTTCCTAATTTTTTAGAAGGCCAAAATTACCTTAATACCCAAACTATATAAAGACCTAACCAGAGAGAGAGAGAGAGAGAAAGAGAGAGAAAGAGAATTACAGAGCAATTTCTATTATGAACTTAGGTGAAAAAGAAAAAAAAAAAAAACCCTCAATATACGCAAATTATTCCACAAAATAGGAAAAGGAACATTTCCTAATTTTTTAGAAGGCCAAATTACCTTAATACCTAAACTATATAAAGACCTAACCAGAGAGAGAGAGAGAGAGAGAGAGAATATGAGAGAGAAAGAGAATTACAGAGCAATTTTTATTATGAACTTAGGTGGGAAAAAAACTCAATATATGTAAAATGGTAATTGTAATCTAGCATATAAATAGATTGAAAGACAAAAACTACATAATCACCTCATTATATGTAGAAAAGGCATATTATTGGACAAAATCCAATACCTTTTCATGATAAAAGTCCTGGAGAGATTGAGCATACAAGGGACATACCCCAACATGATAAAGTTTACAGCAAGCCCCTAGCCAAAATCAACTTAATGGAGAGAAACTCAAATCAATTCTACTAAAATCAGGAACAACACAAGGTTGAGTATAGTACTTGAAGTCTTAGCTAGAGCAAGAAGGCCACAGAAGGAGATTGATGGGATATAAATAGAAGAAGCCAGAGGATCTTTATTTGAAGGTGATATAATGCTATATAACAGTATATACAAGTAACCCTAAAAATTCCTTCAGGAAACTTCTACAGCTAATAAACACTTTCAGCAAAGTAGCTGAATACAAGATTAACGAATGAAAATCAATAGCCTTCCTGAGTACAAATGACAAACAGACTAACAAAGAAATAAGGGGGAAACGATGCCTTTCACAATAGTCTCAAATAATATAAAAATATCTCGTGGTAACTCTAACAAAACAAGGGAAAGGCTTGTGTGATTAAAAACTTTTAAGACACTGAAGAAGAGATTGAAGAAGGCATCAGAGATGAAAACATCTCCCATGCTCATTAATCTGTGGGATTAACATGGTAAAAATGGCCATCGTACCATATTCAATGCGATCGCCACCAAAATTCCAACGTAATTCTTCATAGATCTTGAAGGGCAATTTTCAGCTTCATATGGAAACATTAAAAAAAACTCATTTTTTAAAAGTCTTTTGGAGGGCAGGGAGATACGAGTGAATCTGAAAGGAGTTAGGGGTAAATATGATCAAAGTATATTATAAGACTTTTCAAAAATTAATAAAACTATTTTTACATAAAACAACACATGAAAAAAAATTTCTTCACATGCATACACAGAGGCTGTGAGATGACTTATGAAGTACAGGCATCTGTTAACATGCCTGAAGACCTGAGTTTAATCTCTAGAAAATTCATGATTTAAAAAAAAAAAACTCCTGCAGGCATGTACACATACACACACACACACACACACAAATAAATGGAAAAGAAAATTTAAGTAAATCTGTAAGATGCTAGATCTTATAATTGTGCTTCTTTTTATTGTTTGTTTGTTTGTTTGTTTGTTTGTTTGTTTTTCGAGACAGGGTTTCTCTGTGTAACATCCTTGGCTGTCCTGGAACTCACTTTTTAGACCAATCTGGCCTTGAACTCACTGAGATCCACCTGCCTTTGCCTCCCAAGCACTGAGATTAAAGGCATGTGCCACCACCACCCAGCTGATTCTGCTTCTTTAAAACAAAATTTTTACTAGAAGTAAATGTGTTTTCTTAAGTTTCAAAAATTCTAAATTGTAAAACTTGAATTTTTTTAAGTAGAGCACACATAAAATCTGAATCAAGAAACAGGACAGCTCCCAAGGCATGACCAGCCTCCAACGTCCCTCCACCACAGGGCTGAATCACCTGGGCTCTAACATCAAAGATGAGGCAAGCAGGTCTGTGAAGTTTTATCTCTACTTTATGTAAATTAAATAGAGATTCACGAGTGCTTTTGTTTTTCTCATGAGGACAGCCAGTAGTCTTTGATTGAATTATATAGTGTGTTGTTAAAGAGTGGCGTGCTCGCTACCATTCATGTTTACATATTTTCTCACTTTTATATCTTTTTTGTAATTTGTGGTTTACATTTTAAAGTACTTAGAGACTGTTTAATTTCCTGTTTGTACCGACATCTGGGTCAGTTCCATGAAGGGAAAATTGCATATTCCTAATTATTGCAATCTTCTGAAAATTTTCCCCACTCCATTATGAGTCACTGGATGTTAATTATGACATGAAAAGGGATTTGGGTTCCGTCCTCATTAGATACAGTTTGCTACATATTCAAATAGGTCAGTTTCGCCAAATGTAGTTAGTGGTGCATGCTCGTGGTATCATGATTTACCAGGCAGAGACAGAAGGATCAGCAGTTAAGGCCAGCCTCAGCTACATAAAAAGATTGATACCGTCTTGGGCTACATGGTACCCTGTGGTGAAACAAACATATCGAACATCCTCAACCAGGCCACTTTTGTTTATTATGTCTTCATGTCTGTTTTGGCCTTATTTTATTCTTAATTTATCGAGTATTTAGAGAGATGATTTAGCATTCCAATATGACTGTGGATTGTTATGCTGTTGCCCTTAATTCAGTAAGTGTGTGTTACAATCCCAAACATTTGAAGGTGTGTGAGTGCAGTTTTGTGGATTTTCAACCCCTTTGCTCACAAGCCATCTCCTCAAATGCCCCTTAATATCTACTTCATAAACCATTCATTTCTGATGTTTGCAGTGTGTGTCGTTAGTCAGATTTCCATCGCCATGATAAAGTAACAGAAAACAGATCTCAGAAAGGAAAGAATGATCTTTGCTTCATGGCTCAGAGGGTTTAGTCCATGGTCATTACTTCTAGGCCTGTGGTAGCAGCAAGCCAAGGTGGGAGCATGTAGTGGTATAAAACTGCTAGCCTCGTGGTATCCAGGCAACAGACAAAGCTAAGAGGGAGCTGAGGGCAATAGATGGGTCCTTCAAGGATCCAGCCCCAGCGACTTACTTCCTAAAGTTTCTGTCATCTGTCAGTAGTCCAGTGACCCATGAATCCATTCACAAGTCAGAGTCCTTATGACCCAACCAGCTCCCAAGGTACAAATTCCCAACAAAAACTTGCCAGTCAAAAATTCAGCAAAATCATAACAAATTCTTAGCACTCAACATGAAATTGAGACAAAATGAGCAAGCAGCTACCAAATCAGTAGCTGTAAGGATTCTTCTCCAAGCAAAGAAGGGTCCTAGAGGCCTTCCAGGTTACTAGAACCATTCTTTTCTAAGGTAAACTTCAGAAGGACCTCAGCCCTTGTGACGTGTTGGAAGTATACTACACTCTTTTTCATAAAAAAAAAAAAGCAAAAAAAAAAAAAAAGCCTTACAAATATAAAACTAGAATATAAAAGAATAGATACTATTTAAGTGTTGAAAAATATAGATGTTACAGTAATGGAATGGTAAGTATTGTTTCGTCAGAGTCTGCCTGAATATGGGAAATATTTGCCATCACACTCGCTTCTAACAAAGACACTATAGATCACACTCACTCCCAGTAGTTTTTAAGGTAATATCTGAAATAAAATAGTCAAAGAAGACACGATTCATTTCAGAGGCCTGAAATAGGATGGAGATGGCTAAACAGATTATTAGGTGGCATTTATGATGACTTACTGAATTATGATTTTGTGACCCAGGTCTACTCCTTTCTTATTTCATATGTATACTCTGTTGACATTATTCCTCTCTCCCTTGAGTCTTCTTTCCCATGTCCTCATATTCCCTCACTAATGTATGGCCTCTTTTTCATTGATTATTGCTATATATGTATATATAAACAATAAATATATAAATACAACCTGATGAGTCCACTTAGTGTTGTTCATACATGTATAAGTATATATATATATACATATATATATACACATATATACATATATATGTGTGTGTCCGTATGTGCGTACATGTGTTTGTGCGTTTGTTTAGGGCTGATTCACTTGGCATTAGATAATGTCTTGAAGGGGTTTGTGCGGAAAGTCTAAAAGTGGAAGTAAAATGAGACATTTACAAGAAACGTCTTTTCTCTTTCGTATGGGTTTCCTCTTACTCAGACAAGGTGTGTCAACTGGCTTTCTAATGTTCTAACAAAATGCCTTGAGGCAAATCAAAAGGGAAAAGTGTATTTTGGCTCATGGCTTCAGAGGTGTCAGTCCATAGTGACTAGATTCTCTTATTGCTGTACCTGTGGTGGTGCAGAATATCATGGCAGAGAATATGTTGGCCAAAGTTATTCACCTATTGGCAACCTCAAAGAATGATGAGGTGGGAGGAAAGATATTGATGGAGGGAGGGACAGAGGAAGGAAGAAAGATTAGATACTTCAAGGGAGACGGAAAGAATAGACATTTCATTTCAAGGACTAACCAACAATAACCTATTTCTTCCAAATAATCCTTGCCTCTTAAAGTCTCTATCACCTCTAAGTAGCTCACAGAACTGTGAATTCATCGGTGAGTCAATGTTTTGATTGAGTCAGAGCCCAGTCACCCGACGAGGACCTGTCTCTGACTACTGCTGACGTAGAAGCCAAGCTTTCAACACCTGAGCTTTGGGTTAACATTTATGATTCAAATCACAACTGTCTGCCGAGGTTGAGGACCCTCCTTGATGGGAAAGCCATCCATATGATTTAGCAGGGCATAAGGGACTGACTCATTCACCTATCATTCAATCTGGATACTCAGTTATGTTTTGTGGATGATAAATTATCCAAATATACCTAGTGAAGCCCCCATAAAAATCAAAAGCCAGCAGAATTATCATGGTTTTCTCATTTATATCACAATACAGCAATTCCAGAAGGGAAGTTTATTGAGACTCCAAGAAAGAAGATAATAGAAGCTTCCTCTTTGCAATACTCAAAGACTGTCACCATGTTTCTATATATCTTTCTCCAATTTATTTTAATACCTATCTTTTGCATATAATAAAAATATCTGTGAGCACAATGTTACTGAGTTTTGTGAGTCCTTGGCACTACTGAAGTCTGAGCATGGTGCAGGGAGCTTCTCAAACCCGCAGTTAGCTGTCAGAAGTGAAGGCCTTTTGTGAAGAACTGACCTTCCAAACACCATAGTTTACCTTTCTCTGATCAATACTACACACATTGTACTTCCTGGCGATCCCACAGCACAATTAGCAGTTCACAAAGCTGAATGGAAAGTAGCTTGCTGAGGGGATTTATATTTCTAAGAAATGTGTGCCTGAAGCTTAGAAAGATAATGTCTGTTATTTCTTTAACATTCCTGTTCATTAAGCTTGACACCATCAGAGAACTCCACACTCCTCCCCCACCCTGTCAACTTCAGTTGCTTCAGTGAGACTGAACCTCTGAAGAAAATCATACAGAGAATGAGTTAAAAAAAAAAAGTTGTGCCAAATAAAAACTGAAAAGATTGGGACTCATGAAGAAATGGTTGTGAGTGATAATACCTATCAGCAAATAAATAAGGATGCTCTGTGGGAGGAAAAAAATGTATTTCTTTTTTGCTCCCCTTTAGACAAATGGAAGAATAAAGATGAATAATAGAAAATCAAAAACTCATCTTGAATACGTTTTAAAATTTTTTAACCACCAACACCCTTCCAACAATGAAATGGGTTGCTTCATAAAGCTGTCCTCTTGTTATTTGAAGGTATTCTAGCAGTGTCTGGATTATTATCTATTCCATGATTCATCCACTTAATAAATATTCATAGGAATTTGTTATATTCAAGGCACTGCTGAGACTATGGGAGAGGCAAAGATAGAACACATCACGTTCATCCCAGATAGAGATGAAACTTGAATTGAATTAAGCATCAGAACACAAGGCAAACAGATGTGTCCTGGAAGGTGTGTATCAATCAAGTGCCACAGGACTCGAGCTGTGAGGCTTGACTGCCCATCACGGATGCTGGAAGTATTTTCACTTTGTATTTTGCAAGCTACTCACTCCATAGAGAATCAGGAAGTCAGTTTATGTCATACCCTGACTAAAATTCCTACAGATCATTCTGTGGCAATAGATAGAGAGTAAATGTAGAGTCATTAGCTTGTCATCTTCTGCCAGAGCTAAAACAACTTCTCCGGGGAAGCTAGCTGGGAAGAGAAGGGTACTGGAATATATTATGTACATGTATGAAACTTTGTAATAAACCCATGACTATGCATAATATATGCTAATAAAGCATTGAGAAATTTTAAATAGTAGTCATAATGAAATGCCTTTTTTTTTTTTTACAATTTTCTAAAATCTCTACATGATTTATAGTTATAGCATCTACTTCATAAAGAATGAAGAACAAAAAAGTGATCTTAATTTTAATACTGTGTTTTAGCTTAATTTATTCTATGGGTGTTAATCCATGACTAAAGTCAAATATCTGAAATTGGACACTTACAAACAAGGTTGTTTAGCCACATCTAGTACTCCAAGGTTTCCCAATATTCCCTAGATAGTTTGAAACATAACCCTCAATTTTTTTGAAATAAGCATTTCAAATTATAATTTCAAAATAAATTATCTCGTGAAAAACAATGGTATATGACTATTGATTGCTAATACAGCTTTTGCTGGTGGTTACGAACTGAAAACCATGCTGGTTCTTACTTTCTAGAATGTTTTCATTCTGTATCGAAAACAGGTCCTACTAAACTACACAGACCCTGAGTCAGCGAAAAGGAATGACCATCTGAGCCTGTGGCTGTAGGGGGCTATTGTAGCCTTATTACAATACTCCACAGCTGCAGTGGAGTGCAGGAATCGCAAGGAAACTTGTGTTGAAACCAGTTTCTCAAAGCTGCAGGGTAGGGCCTAGTGAAAGGAAATCACAGGGCAGATCCTACTGAGTGTAATCTTATTCCGGAAGACAGGTTAGCAGTTGAGGAAGATGAGCCCTTTAATCCCTCCTGTACCTTTCCATTTGCCCTTTGCCCATGTGCTTAAGCCAACAGACCTCTCTAGCCTCTAGAACCATGAAGCAAGATTAACCTCTCTTTACAAACTGCCTAGACCTGGGCATCTTTTACAACAGAAATTGGTTCAGACTCCAACCTTGATGTCTTTTACAGTCCTCTCACTGTAACAATTACTTTGGCTTCTTTGAAGGTTGTAGTTGAGGACCCTGAGCTAAAATAGACCTATATTTTGACTATTAATAAGTTTTTGTTGTTGTTATTTTGGTGGGTTTGTGGTTTTTTTTTTTTTTTTTTTTTTTTTTTTGTGAGATCGGGATCAGGTTTCTCTGTAGCTTTGGAAGCTGTCCTGGAACTAGCTTTTGTAGAATAGGCTGGCCTTGAACTCACAGAGATCTGCCTTCCTCTGTCTCCTGAGTGCATGCGCCACCAACACCCAGCTGAATATGAATGTATTTTAAATGCTAAAAAGAACACCTAGAACCAGACTGATTTGAGTAGCTCTGCTTTGCAGTATAAAGACCAACAGCCTTCCAGCTAATATGCTGCCTATGATTCTTTCCTTGAGAAAGGAATAGAGGCTCTTCAGCCATCTCGCATCTTCTAGGCTGGTTGGTAATCATATTTCTCAGCAGGAATATAATCCTGGTGAATTATTTTTAGCTTCATTTATGCAAATAAGCTCCTTCAACCCAGCTAATTGCCTTTTGTAAGCTGAGAAATCTGTTCCTAAACACACAGTTTTAGCAGCTGAGTGTCTTCTAAAGATCAGTATTTGAAAAAAACATTTTTTTTATCAGAAATAGCCAGTTATCATTTAACTCCCCGATTTAAAGAGCTCCATTGTATAAGCTCGGACACAGTCCCCACAGTTCTCTACTCATCCTCCCCACCATAGCCCTACACACAGCAAGCCAGATGGACCCTCTCCCTCATCATTCCCTTGCATGCAGAAAGTAGGTTGCTTCCTAGCCTGTTTGCTCACTTGCAAGGCCTTTCTTCTGGCCTTTTGTCCTTTGTCCTCCAAATGTGTTGTCCCTCAATAGTATTGTTTTGTTCTTCTCTTCCCCTGCCCCTACCCAACCTCCTGCTATATCAAAGTATGTAAGCAGATGATAAGCACCAAATGCTGTCGGAGGGAGTCTGTCGTGCTATGTGTCTGAAATCATAAAATCTTATCTTGGCTTTCTCACAAGAGTGCCATTATCTCCATTTTCCACACAGGTAACCAGATCCAGAAAGATCGAGTGACCGACCCACCTCCTTCAAATTACTGTCAAAACAGGACTGGTACGTACACACTACCCTGACTTCATTTCGATTTCCAGTGAGCTCATGTGCCCGTCATTATAATATTATCCCATTCAGGAATTATTTACTCTTCCCTCCAGATCCTTAATATAGACATTAAACAAAACCAGACCTCACGCTGACCCTATAGTCAACACATTGCTCAGAGTCATTAGGATTTGTCCTTCAGGCAGCTCTCAGCCCATGTGACAAGAACACACAGCAAAGCCAATGCTAATTAGGTTGGCAAATAAGATTTATTGAGATAGTGTATCAAACAGATTGCAAAAATATAAATATATGTGTGCTAAGGTACATTCATTGTGCTCAGTAAGTCTTTAATTCTATTGAAAAAGCTATCAAGACTGTCTGGCACTATTTGTCTTTATAAATGTATTCCTTTATAGCAGTGCTCTTCTAGCAATTTAGAGTCTATTATCTTCTCTGGGTTTCGCTACTAACAGTCATGCTGTTAGTTTTTGAAAGGAACTATTTTACAAAAAGAATTCAAACAGATTCTTTATTCCACAATAATTATTAATAATGCCATCAGCAATTAACCCTATTGAAGAGCGCTGGACTAAAGAGATTCATGGGGACAATGTTAGATATTAGATTTCTGATTTCCCATTCTCCTCCTTTGCCATAAATAGTTTACAGAGAGAGAGAAAAAAAAAATGTTACGTATGTAAAGGTTCACAGACCTGTGTTTGCAGCTGTGTCCCCGGATAAGACCTACACTGCCATGTCTGGCTTTCGATCTGCTTCCCTAGATTGTTCTCCTTTGAGTTGGCTCTCCTGTCCTAGAACTCCCCGCGACTAACCGCTGCACATGTGCCTTTGCTGAGACACCAACCCATATTCTTGTAAGAAACCTAAACACTTGGTTCACCAAGTTAGAGTTTGGTGGCATGCATATTTGGCCTGTCGTGGGCGCCCTGTTTGGAGTGAGTAGATGTGTATGAATTGTCTTCCCAGCACAAATATATAGTCTTACAGGTCATTTCTGTGATAGAAGGGTCTTACTGAAAAACAAGTGCTGCCATTGGGGTTATTTCCTAAGCTTGCTCTGAGATGAGTAGAACATGTGCACAATAACTGAGACAAAGTTTATTAGAATCCCTGTTTCAGAGATGAGGCACAGAACTTTTAAGAGTGTTAGCCAAGTGAATGGAGAAGGAGTTGGGAGAAAGAGAAGGGGAGAAGAGGAGGGTAAAGGAGAACATGAGGGACCAGGAATATTGAATTGGGGGATGACTAGATGAGAACAAGAAAAGAGATACCATAGTAGAGGGAGACATTATAGGTTTGAAGAGAATACTGACACTAGAGAAATGTCCAGAGACCTACAAGATTAACTCCAACGGACAATCTGAGCAATAGTGGAGAGGCTACCTTAAATGCCCTTCCCTGATGAGATTGATAACTAACTTATCTACCATCATAGAGCCCTCATCCAGTAGCTGATGGAAACAGAAGCAGATACCCACAGCTAAACACTGAGCTGATCTTCTGGAATCCAGTTGCAGAGTGGGAGGAGTGATGAGCAAAGGGGTCAAGACCAGGCTGGAGAAACCCACAGAATCAGCTGACCTGAACAAGGGGGAGCTCATGGACCCCCAGAATGATAGCTGGGAAACCAACATAGGACCGACCCAGACCCCCTGAATTTGGGCCTCAATTAAAAGGCGTGGACAATCTAAGGGACCTCTGACAGTGGAACCAGGATGTATCCCTGGTGCACAAAAGGACTTCAGGAGCACATTCCCCATGGAGGGATACTCCCTTAGCCTAGAGACAGGAAGGAGGGCTTAGGCCCTACCCCCAAATGACTTGGCAGATTTTTGATGATCCCTCCTGGAAGGCCTCACCCTCCCTGGGGAGTGGGTGGAGAATGGGATGCAGGGGTCAGGGGGAGGATGGGAGGATGGAAGGGTCAGGGAACTGGGATCGATATATAAAATAAGAAAAAAAAAAAAAAAAAAAATGGAGTGTTAGCCAAAATCCACAACCCGGCAGCAGGATTTGAACACAAGAAGTCTTATGCAGATCTCAGGACTCATACAACTAGACAATAATGTAGGAATGGAAGATACCCACACAGGACTGCCGACAGAGAAGGGATCCATTTGATGCTAACACACAGAGTGACCTCTAAGAAAGAATTAAGCAGAGACAGAGGCTGTGCCACAGGGAAGCTAGCAGTGAAGAAGAGAGATGCGAATATAAAAGCTGCAAGGAAGGGACCTCCACAGAGAAACCTCCACTTGAAAAGCAAGCACTGGGGAAACGCATGGCTTTTTGAAAGTACAGCACACAGCAGACAACAGCAGAGAAGATCTTAGTCTGCCAGGTGAGAGACTACACTCAGCCGCAAACCGCTGGTGCGCAAACCGCTGGTGCTGTCAGGGCAGTCACTTCAGAGAGCTGGGATTTGTTTCCCTGCCTTCATTTTATACTGTGTCATCTCTAGAGCTCTTTCTTGCTTTTTCCACTGATGAGGATGGGCGGTTATGAGCAGCCGGTTATGATTCTCCTCCCTCTATCTTATGAATCAATTTGCCCGGCTTAAGTTAGATTGGAGACCCACGAACTTGTTAATGATTTCTTATTAAAACGAGTAACATTTAATGCTTTTCTCTGAGTTGCTTTTGGACCTTCAGGTAACGTTGCAATTAAATTTTTATTTTCCTTTAGCAGCAAGGGAAGAAAAAGACTGCCTGGTGTTTGTTAGTTCTTGGGCCTGCGAAAGCTGTCAATACGGTCAAGAGAAGAAATTGAGTGTACAAGCTTGGTTCCTTGGTTATAATTGATGGAGGCCTCCTGGGACATGTTTCATTTACTCTCAAGTTAACATGACACACAATGTCTCTTATCTATCCATTTCTTCTCATTAAAGAGTCAAGATACTTTTTAAATCAAGAGGTAGAGATGCATTCAGTTCTATGTCAGGTTACATATTTAGAGCATAGTATGTCAATTCAAACAATATATAATAATTGAACTAAAGTGATTGCCATTTCCATCACATTTAACATTTTTTTTAAAAGTTAAGGGAGTTGAGGGGTAGTCACTGTTAGGGTAGAACACACATTTGCCATGCACAAAGCCTTGGATTCCACCCCCATTATCAAACAATAAATATTACGATCCAAGAAAATAAAGTAGCTTGTTCCATGTCCTTGATAACAGGACCTCAGAAGCAGAAAGAACCCATCACAGCACCTTTAGACAATCCTCTGGGTTATAATTTCTCTCAGATTCTTCTTGCTTTAATTAAAAAAAAAAAAAAGACAGAAGCATGAGCAATAAAGATATCATGCAACAGAGTTCAAGTGGAAATTTTTTAAAAATTATTATTAGGGAAAGGGTTCATAAAAGGGGGGAGAGGAGGAGGGGAGAGGAGAGGGATACTGGCCTGGGGAAAAGAGAGGCACAGAGAGAGAGAGAGAGAGAGAGAGAGAGAGAGAGAGAGAGAGAGAGAGAGAGAGGAGGATGGGAGGTAGGCCAGGCTTTTTAAAACCGGAACACGGAACGTAGTGAATGTGAACAGGTGATGCTCTTAGTGGTAGTAGCTGAGGGCTTAGCCTGTCAGAACCCCAAGGACATGTCACAAAGATGCCTGAATGCTAACACTGCTACCAGCAAAAGTTTTTCCTTTGCACACTATTTACACTCATAGCCACATACTCAAGTACACTTTAACACACACACACACACACACTCACTCATACTCCTTCATTTTCACACTCAGGCAGTTGTGATTTCAGTAGCATCAGAGCAGCATCTTGGCCTGCGATTTGAGACCAGACTAGTGGCTCAGATTCCCACTGTTGTGTCAAAAATCACAATGCAGGATTTAGAACCTACCTACGTCAATGTTTGGTTGAGGATTCAGATCACCACTGTATGCAGTGAACACCGAACCTGTATAGGGGTGCTCTGTGAAAGCTGTACCCCTAGACTTCTCAGTATTAGATAAAGTGAGAGAAGTGAAGAACAAACATTTTAAGAGAATGTGGTGAGGAATGTCAAGGTTCTAAGATTAAATCCTAGTACAGTGGTTCTCAACCTGTGAGCCATGAACCCTTTTGGGGATCCAGTAACTTTTTCACAGGGGTGGCCTAAGACCATTAGAAAACACAGATTCCACATTACAATTCATAACAGTAGCAAAACTACAGTTACAAAGTAGCAACAAAAATAATTTTATGGTTGGAGATCACCACAATATAAGGAAGTGTGTTAAAGGGTCATAGTATTAGGAAGGTTGAAAACCACTGACCTGATCACCCTCCCTATGGAATGTGTATGTGGGAATGGAATAGGAGGGGGGTTGGGGGGAATGGGAGAGAGGGAGAGGGAACTGAGATCAATATGTAAATTAAGAAAAAATAATAAATATAATTTTTTTTAAAGGAAGAAAGAAAACCAATGGCCTGGTAGCTAAAAGGCGGTAGACAACACTATCTGTGACTATTAAGAGTAAATTTTAGAGAAAGTAGAACAGGACCACATTCTAAAGTATCTAAGTATCTAGAAGAGGAGTGAATGTGAAAAAGGGATCAGAGAAGAAGTGGAGAGATTGGGTGCTAGACTGAACTCCAGTGCTCACTATGCTGGAGACCATTTGCCTGTAGCTGCGCCTTCATGGCCTCTTTCCCACAGCTGACTCCCTTGGCTCTATCTTTGTGGCAGCAACTGGAAACACTTAAAATCTTTGTTTCTTCCTTAGGTAAAGGAGGAAAACTAACTATAGTGAAAATAAACATACAAGCAAAGCTTGAGGAAAACATAAATTTTCAAATTAATTCTTTCAGACCAGCAAGTACAGAATAATCCCTTTCAACCCACTGCTGTTGGTAGTCTGACAGGTTATCACCCAGGTGAATTCTGTTGGGCCAACAGGGAGCCTCTCCCAGGAACAGTGTGTTCTCACACCACCCACAAGCTGAGGATCAAGTTTATCTAGGCTTGGATCCCAGTGATCGCTCCTCGGAGCTTTTATTAATCAATGATTACTCAACAATATGCAGATAGGTGAGATATCATTCACCGTGTACATTACTCTCCTTGTTTATGTCGTATGTTTAGGATCAAGGCAAAGCGAGCCATCCAGAGCAAAATGAGATTTGATTTGATCTTTCCAGGGAACAAAAGGACACTCCTTTCAACTGTAAGATTCCTTTATGGTCACATACACCACGGCCACTATACATGAAGGTATAGCAAGTTAACAGGGATAAAACCAGGAGTGTTCCATTCTGTGAAGAACTTTATCTTTCGATATGCTTACCCGAAAATATTTATATGAAGAGATTGCATAGAGCCAAAAAGAACTAGGAAGTTTTGACCAGATCCATAAGCCAGCAAGAATGGCAGCGGCAAGCTTTTGCAGTTTTGACCAGAGAGAGTACAGACATGACAGAAATTAAAATGATCCTGTTTCCAAAGGGGAAAATCCTAAGCCAACACCTGAGCTAACTGACAATGAAAGGGTTAAGACCTAAGTCTTGAAAGGAGAAATGGGTACACTACATTTCATATTGGGATTGCCTCATCTTCTCCTTTCCATCAACATACAATCCTTTTCTTCAGGGTGAACTGTGATGCAGGTCTTTCTTGATCATCCTTGGATGCTATGGTGGCTTGAAATAGAATGGCCCCCAACAGGCTCATATACTTACTTAGTCACCAGAAAGCAAAACTGTTTAAGAATTAGAAACTGTTGCCTTTTTGATGGAGGGTTGTCACTAGGGTGGGCTTTGAAGTTTTTCAAAAGCCCATGCCAGGCCGGGTGATACTCTCTCTACCTGCTGTCAGTGAATCGGCTGCTACTCCAACACTGTGCCTGCCTGTTCCCCACTGTGATGCTTTCTTTTATAAGAGCTGCCTTGGTCAAAGTGTCTTCTCACATCAAAAGAACAGTGACTAAGATAGACGGTGAATCAGCCCTCAGTTTTTACTTTTGGCAGAGGTACCACAAAATGTTGCAGTGGTTTTGTTTACTATTCTGATCTTTTTAAAGAAGAGATACAAATGTCAACTGAGGATTCTAAAACAAAACCATGTATCTCAGTTGTTAATAGATCCCACTGAGTGAATTAAGTAGCAATTTCAGAACTTTTGTGATTGGCATGTTATATCTGCATAGCAATATAAATATGTTTCTGTATATTGTTCACTGGCATAATTCTTTTATACAGTTCCAGGTAAATTACTGTTCTGATTCATAGTCACTGTTTCATTGTTGTGTATATAATGTCAAAGTACATTCTATTGACTATATAAGATGAAATGGACTCTGCATATAAAGCTACATGGTGAACACTTGCACTTCAAATAAAACCAGATCCCTGGACATCTTTTACGCATCTGAGCCCCAATCATCTGAGGATAACTGTCAGCCCCTCTTTGCTATCAGTGCAAGCATGTCTATTCTTAGGCTATAAAACATGTACCTTAGGTGTCAGAGAGAGGGTTGCTGGCTGGTCATAGCTGCAGCCTTGTGGGTGTACTTTGTGTAGTCTGTGAGCAGAGCATTCATTCCTGCTTTCCTTCCCAGCTGTGCATCAGTTAGAGGGAGAAGGGACACACACAGGCTCATCAATTGTCACCTAGAGGGATTAGAGACCGGCGGACCCAGAGCAAAGCAGCACAGAAAGCAGAATAAACAATGATTCTCCTAGGTTGTCTACACACACTCAAACATGCACACACACACACACACACACACCTAATGAAATGATTGTTCAAGAGCTTCTATACCATATTGATAACTGCGTTTGGGTCAAAAGTCAATAACTTTGGAAGAATTTGTTTTTATAAAGTGATGGGTAGAAGATGGTCAAAGAGAAATCATCTCAAAATTATAGTTCATATTTGTTCAGTGGTTATTAGCAACTTGGAACATAGTCACTTGATGGACTCCGAAGTCCTGTTAACTGAGGAAAAGTATTGTTCAATATTTTCTAATGAAAATATATGAACCTTTCAGCTTTTAGAGTATAATTTAATTTAGCTAAAAAGAAAAACTGTTCTTCTTAAAGACTGCTGTTGTCAGACCAATGTAAAATAATAGATATAAAAATGAAACACAGGAATCTTATTGAGTTACAAATGGGAAAACTGAATTCTTAGGTGTATGAATCCTCAGTGTCACATTTCTGGCACATTGAGAATTATCCTACTCTATCCTAATTATCCTACTCTATCCTAACCCAGTTCTGTATACAACTTAGAGGTCCTCATGAAAAAAAAAAAAAAAAAAAAAAAAAAAACAAACTCACTTTTTTTTTTTTTTTTTTTTGGTTTGGCTATGATTCACTTTAACGACTTGACTTATTTATTTACTAAAGCACCTACAATTAATGAATGGAAAATGCAGTTCCTGCAAAAATTGGAAATGATATAATGCTTCCTAATTTTCCCTAGCTCTTTCCTACCATTTATGTCTATAAACCAGTTCAGCCATCACTAATACAGAGGAGTCAAGTATAAAAGATCACTCTACTGGTAACAAAAGCATTCTTTGGAGAAAACTTACTCCAGCTCAGTTAGCTGTATTCCCTGAAGGCTGAGAGCTATATGTTGATATGCACAGTACCAGCATGGTTTCGAAGAAATATTTTACTAAAAGAAATTATTTACTTTTATGATTCAAGGAAGTGATGAATCTTTAGTTTCAAGACATTTTACTGAAAACCACTTTTGTCTTCCATGTAGCAAAGAAACTTTCTAGATCCCTTGAACCTGTTTTGAAAACTGTGACATAGTCAGTCCTCTCCTTAACATTAGCCCTAGTTTTCCTCTTAACATTAGCACTAGTTGCTAAGCAGAATATATTTCAGTGTATACCAGGTGCATACTTTCCAAACATTGCAAGCATTTGGTAATCTGGCAACAACCTTAAGTAGCAGTTACAACCATATCTTATGATCAGTGCTAGGGTATTTGACTATAACAGGAGCATATGTATTCTTGTTAGAAAATAGGGATGTAATGTCCAAACTATTAATAGTTCACAATACTTCCCTAGAATCTTATAAAAATATTTTTGATAATTTCATACAATATATTTTATTATATTACCCCCCAATTCCTCTTAGACGCTCCCACCTTGCCCTATATATCCAACTTCATGTTCTATCTCAAAATTAAAAAAAAAAAAGCACACAAAAAAGGATAGGGTCTAATTTCTGTTAGCCAGCTACTCCTTAGCCTAATGTCTACTGAAGAACATGGATAATATAGCTCCCATCTTCCCATTGACGAAACTGCTTTTCTTAATCCCAGCAGCCATGAATTACAAATAGGTCTTGGCCAGGGGTAGAGCTTGCCCACCTTCCCTTCTCTGGATGAGGTTCTTATTTGACTCCATCTCTAAATAGACAGTATGCTGTCATCTATGGTTCTTGTCACAGACATAGACTTTATGAACAGCAAAATGTTCTTCTCAAATACTAATGCAACATAAAATGTTTAGTGAAAATAGAATTCCATTTCATTTTACAGTAGAATATCTGACCCAAACTTGAAATTGCTTTTGCTACCTTGGTATTAAATAAGTTAGGTTCAATTTATTTGATCTTGCCAAATATAAGCTGACATTCGAGGAGTGAATGCTATGTATAAACTCTGATTTTATGCTCTCTCATAAATGTGTGGGTGTGGATTTGTCAGAGAGTTTTATCCTCATAGTCAGAATGAGAGTTCATGGAGATCTTTTGTCTGTAAGTGCTTAAACAGTCCTCATGCTATAAAAAAGAAAAACAGAAAAAGAAAAATAGAAGAAAGGGAGGGAGGGAGGGAGGGAAGAAGAAAGGAAGAGAGATAAGAACATGATCTGTAGGAAGTTATTCCATTATCCTGACTCTATAGAGATACCAGTATGAGGATTAGGCATTGGAACAATCTCTGTCCTTATGGCATTTGGGGATGTGTTTATCACTGCCTCTGTGTTTTCCAATGGATTACTTGTGACTGTGATAAAGAAACTGTCTGTAATAGCTAAACAAAGGGGTAGTCATTTCGGTTTGTGTTTGAACCTCCAGCCTGCTGTACAAATCAAACAAAATGGTGTCCAGCTGCTTACATATTCCAGCTATAAAACACTGTTTGGCCATATGATCCCGTGTATATCCATAACATATTAAACCATTGTAGTATGAGAAAATTGAGGTTCCATTGCTTCACAATCGGGAAATCAAGGGTAGCACTGCCAATTTAAACTCAGACCTTTCCCCCCATTGTGAACTATATCACAGGACCTTTCATTTCACATGTCCATTGATGCATATGAGCATCAGGTAATGGACAACAGACAGGATTCTTCCTAAGGGTCCAATATACCCTACTCTACCACTTCCTGTATATAATCTTCAAGTAGTGCAAGCCTCAGACAGCTGGCAAGCCACTGAAGGCACTACACCCATGCCTGTAACATACCACGGGGAACACTTCATCTGAGTTACCTAAATCAGTAGGTTCATAGAAAGTCTGTGCAGATTTTCAAATCTTGTTAGTAGAATGTATGACATTACCTCTGATCACATTAAAAAGTAATCAAGAGGAAAAACAAACATAGAAAACTTGGCTGAATACAAGCTTTGGCCCTTACAGACAAAAATAATATCTCAACCTTTTCTATTTTACACTGAATGAGGACATTCCATTGAAGTTACAATCTAATAATACACCCACCTCCTCCACCCTAACCTGGTTTTACTCTCCTCTTCAATATCCTGGATCTTAAATATACCCCCGCAATAAATAAATAAATAAATAAATAAATAAATAAATAAATAAATAAATAAAGAGATTGTTTTCCACACTAATGGCTGCACAGGAAGGAGACTTCTTTATTCTTCAAGCTATCTTAGCAGTAGAACTGAGTCAAATGTATGCAATTAGGCAAAAACTAATGTTCAGTTGGCACATGGCTGCATATACAGAACTAAATAAGCTGCTGAGTTTGGGGCTTTAGCAGTATGATCACCTTCCTCACACCACATGTCCACCAATTTAGGTGCCGTGTGCTGCCTACAGACTTAATGACATGGTCTCCTCTCTCTTCTCTGTCTTCGTATCCCTCTTCCTTCTCTGTATTTCACCACTAAGTGTTGGCGAAGGACAACTTGTTACTGCCCGGTGCCCCTGATGCACAGATCAGCCTCACTTTGATTTGTTGATGAAGTAGGATCATATTCTTTGGCATAATCACTTTGAGATATTTTTTTTCCTAAACCTTTGAATCTCTGTGTGAAGAGATAGAGATTGACAGCATGATGGTTCAAGGAGCCTCAGTGTGTCATCCATCAAAACAGACTTATCTCTGAGTTATTCTAGACAGATCAAATACAAAGACAACAGATTGATGACTAAACCATCAAGAATATAGAACACAGAAAATAAAGCACCACACCTGAGACAGTTTTATGAGCGTGATCTCATTATCCCAGTAGAAGTAAACACTGTATTTGTTCATCTCTTTCACATAGGATGGACACCAATATTGACCTAGCTAAAATGTGCTGGGGTTCTTTTTTTTTTTTTTAACCAATGATGCACACATCTGGCTAGTTGCCTATATACATCTATGTTGACTTAAGAAAATTAATATTTTATTCCCATATATCTCATACTTCACAAGTTTCTATATTTTTCTGCTTTTCTAATTTGGATGGATTCCAACCTTCTTACCCTGGTAAAAACAGCAGATTTTTTTTTTCAAACTTGTAATAACTATCTAATTGTATTTTACTGATATGTACACTAGTGTTGGATTTATTTTCTTTTCTGAAGCATGATTGAAAGCCCTGCAATCACTTATCTTGAATTAGAATGCAATTGGTGAGTTGTGAATTACAGAGGTCCATATACGTACACACACAGACACACACATACAGGCACACGCATGCACACACCACCTGAGAATCTCATTCACTTCATAGCCTGAAGCATCATCCCTGGTGCAGAAATGAAAGAGCTAAGATAAGAAATCAGCACATTCACAGGCATTTGAGTTTTTTGCTGCTGTTTTGTTGGTAGTGATTAGCTTCAGTTGAACTCCAGGTGCAGAGTTTAATTAATCATGCTCAGTCCATCTTGGCTAAGTTTCCCCCACTTAAGTATTTATTCCCATTTACCTCTACCTCCCCTCTCTCACTTAGGTGGCTGCTATAAGGCGTTTGAAGGTAGTTTCCTTTCATATGTGCATTTTTAAGGCACTTTGTTATCAACATTATCATCCTTTAATTTTAAAAGAACCAAAACATCTATTCCTTTAGCTTTTAAATCTGTCAGATTGTATCTTTAAGATTAAAAATGAAAGATTAAAAATCTTTAAGACTGTATACTTTAAGATTAAAAATGAAAATAATTTTTCCTTAAATTTTTATTGATGTAAGAAATAAATTAACCCCATGGTAGTTAGGGACTCTCTCTTGAGTGTTCCTCTCTCTCTCTCTCTCTCTCTCTCTCTCTCTCTCTCTCTCTTTCAATCCCAATTTCCCTCCATCCTTCCATTCTTCTCATTTCTCTTACAGTTCTTTAGTCTTCCAGGGTGTCACCAAAACCCAACGAAAACTGTACAGACTATTTACAGGAGTGCTAACACATTGATGGAGCCAGGAAATTCCAAAATAATCTTTTCTTAATAAGATATATTCATCACGACCTTTTATCTGCATATTCTTTCACCACCATCCTCCTAGTGTTGCTTATAGAAAACACATAATGATTTATTTGAATCTGTGCTAAATTTTCGGGGAAACAAATAAAATGCATGTTTCTCAAGGCCTTCATTAAGGTTAAACCATTAAGATTTGGGGGGGGGGAGGCATAATTGTTAAAATTATTTCCTAGGACTCATGTGTTCTTAGCTTTAGCAAAACCATAAGGGTTGATAAGATCAAGTTCACCATAAACTCGTTCCATTTCCTCCACTAATACATTAATATGCCTAATCTGTGATAAGGAAAATAAAGCTTTAAAAGTGGTGACTTACCCATGATTATATGATTGTCTTCATTTTACAAACAATATGGTGTGGAGATGAATATGTAAGAATATGCAATTAATGTATTAGCATTCCTCTGATTTGGTATGAACCCAAAATTGAGACCTGTGATGGCTATTCTTCTTTTTAAAATTTATTTATTTTCATTTTATGGGCATTGGTGCTTTGCCATGGGTGTCTAGTCCTTTGGAACTGGAGTTACAGACACCTGTGAGCTGCCATGTGGGTTCTGGGAATTGAACTCAGGACCTCTGGGAGAGCAGTCAGTGCTGTTAACCACTGAGTGTGATTTCTCCAGCCTGTCATGGCTATTCTTGACTGTTAACTACATCTGGAATTAACAACTAAAAACAAAATGGCTAGGAATTCCTTATGAGGGATATATTTTATTTTTCTTAATTTAAATGATTTAATCTGGCTCTCTGAGGTGGAAATACCTTTACTCTGGGCCACACCTTCTGGTGGCAGCCTATATAGGACATTGGAGAAGGGAGCTTTCTCTTTGTGTGCTCCTTCTCATGCTTGCTGTCAAGTCCATCCCTCATTGGCATTAGAGCCTACTTCTTCAGGATTCTGGCATGTATTGAAGATCAGCTGAGACATCCAGCCTTGTGGATTGAAATATTGGATTATTGGACCTTTCATTGGTATACAGCCATTGTTGGACTGGCAAGACCACAGCCTGTAAACCATTCTAATGAATCCCATGTACGTTATATATGTGTGTGTGTGTGTGTGTTCATATATATTCATTCTGTAAGTTTCATTCACCTAGAGAATAAGACCCTTTTGTTTTTACTACAGCTACAACTGTTTCTCCCACAAGTTGTGCATCCTATTCCCAACTACAGGGACCACAAGCTGGACTCAATATGACAACCTTTAGATCAAATGCAAAATGTCAGTACGTATTTGTTGCCATGATTTTCCACAATGGCTAAATTTTAGAATCCATTTCCTACTATTATGGGAATAAAATATGGTGCAGAATTTGCCTTTGAAGGCAGATTCCCGGAGATACACACAGTCTGTTTGATCCACACTGGGAACAACCTGTTCACTGATGTCTACAGAATCAAGGGAGTACCATTTGGAAGATACTTCCTAGAAGTTTAAATGGGCATACTAGAATATGAACATAAACCTAATTTAGCCATAATCTAGATACTTATACTGTCTAATGCCATGAGTCAAAATTCACAAGGTTATAAAAACATCACAACAAAATAGACACAATATGGAAACAAATACTGGTCCGGAGGCTCACAAAGGTCATCTTTGGGTCACCTATGTCCTGCAGTATATCATGGTTTGCTTCCCTGTTGCCCTGAGGTGCATATTAACTTCAACTAAAACAAATTTCTGAGATCCTTCAGGAATGAATCTGAACAATTTCCCTTCTTTCTTCGCTTGCAGTGTGTTGACATCAATTAAGACCTAATTCCTGAAGTGTGTTCAGGTTGCAATAACAAACAAACAAACAAACAAACAAAGACTTGATTTTGGTGCAGACTGGGCACACAGTCTCCTGGCACGATTCCAGAGGACTGGGCACCTGCCACCTTCTGCTCTGAGGATCCGGTCTTCTTCAGGCCAGTTCAGAATCCTCATCTGGCTCAAAGATCTTAACAGAGAGCAGGAAATGCCTTGGCTTGGTAATGTAATAAGCACTTGGTTTAATACCAAAGCAACCCTGAGTTAACTCACCAAAATCTATGTAGAAGAAACTGGTTTGATGAGCATACATGATGACTGACCAAGTGCCTAAATTTCACAGTCTGACATTGTTATTTTACTTTTAGATATTTCTTCATACAACCATGTTTTAACATCTCACCAGCAGCATCTATATTTAAGTGAAAGTTAGCTTCATGAAGACAACATCATATTAATTAGGTAACGTTTAGAAGGAAGGCGTGGGGGGGGACAAAAAAAAAGTGTGATTTGTGTGTTATGCTTCCATCCAATGTGGGAATTATCTCCTTGGTCAGGGCTGTGAGTTCCTCTGTTTCAGAACTCCACTAAAAACGTGGAGTTTGGTTTGCTTTAAACCACATATATTACAGAACCTTCTTATACAAAATGTTCAATTTTAGAAAAATTGAGATAGGCAGTAAAAGAAAGATTAACAGTAAATACAGAGGGAAGATAATAAAACTTGAGCTTTTAAAAAGTAAACAGTGTATGTTCCTCACTTGGAACCCCCACACTCTTGAGAGTTTTCAAATAAACCTATTTCTCCTCTCCACTCAAAGAGATAAACATAAGCAGTGAGAAACTTGAAATAGTAAAAACAAACTCAGGAACCTAAACAACAACACCCAGGCAGAACAAAACAAGAAGCATGGGTTTATAGACTGCCCCATTTATGAAAAATTAAAGATATAATTGCAGAAAGTAAGAGTAGACATTTCTTAGAAATATGCACAAATAGAAATATGCATAATAAACACATCTGGGTTATTGGGTGTGTGTGTGATTTATTTATGGTGTGTGTGTGTGTGTGTGTGTGTGTGTGTGTGTGTGTGGCTGGCTGGGGGTTACTCATACTCAAGGGAACATCTGTAGAACATCTGTAGAGGTCAGAACCTGGCTGGGAGAGTCAGGTTTTTTTTTTTTTTTTTTTTTTTTTTGTTTGTTTGTTTCCTTCCACTTTAGGGGATCTAGAGATCAAACTAAGGTTGCCAAGTTTGGTGGCAAGTTCATTTACCTATTGACCCATCTCATCAGTCCTTAATGTTTTTAAATTGATTGTATAATTGGGTTTTATAAAGATTTAAGAGAAGAAGTCTATAGTGCAGACAAAATAATTTGTGGACACTGAATTGCACTGTAAAGAGAAACCTCAGCATTTTATCCATTTACCTGGAGGTGACTTCTATTTTCTGAGCTGTCATAATGCTGGGACTCTCTTACACTTTGTGTATTTCACCAAATGGCTCTGTACAGCATCCTGACTATCATACAACTCTTGCTCAAGAGGAAGACACAAGTCTAAAGATACTTTTTAAATTTTTTTTAAAAGAACCTAGATGAACACTTTGAAGCTTTTCATTTGAAATTGACTACAGAGAAGGCAATTCCATGTAATTTCATGTAATTAGAAGTTATTTTAATTGTATGGACTACAGCCCACATTTCTTTGACAATGACAAATAATGTCCTTCTCTTTATGTTGTGTTGGAAACTATAGCGGCAAATGATTTTAAACCCAATGAGCTGTGACTCTGCAGATCCTTTCACACTCTCATCACAGAATAGCAATGCCAGGGGAAAGATCATAATGGTGGCATAAGCATAGGCTCATAAATGTATGCTTTCAATGAAGTTAATGCTCCATCATGATGAATCCATCCCCTTGAGAAGCCCAATTGTTTACATACCATATCTGCTTAACTGTCAATATCTAGGCTTTCCTCTGAGAAGGAGTTTAGGGTTGGGGATCTCCATAGGTATGTATTCATAAGCACTGTTTTGGTTCATAAAAGCCCCCACCCCCCAGACAGGGAAGCAGGTAGGTATTCAGGACTTCACCTGCTCTCCTCTCGTCCAAATTCAATACTATAATCTCATCTCAGCTCTGATGTAGACTTGCTGTAGCCTCCTCTTCCTCTCTGCTCCCATCTTCTTAACAGCACAAAGACTGAAAATAAACTTTGGGGAGAATAAAAATTCAAAAGCTCCCATTTTCGTGCCTCTCATCTTTAGCATTGCCCAGTGTCAGGGATGCCACACCCAGGCTGGACTAAAGAAGCCATCCGTGCAGAAAATGCACAGCCCATATTCGATAAAATAAACTAACACTCAAAGATTGGAAGGTTTAGAGAATTAACATTTCAATAGTAGTTTGACACCTCCCATCTTTAAGGAGATCTTGTACAAAATTCACACAAGATTATGTGACTAAGGCATTCTATAAAACTTTACACACACACACACACACACACACACACACACACACGAACATACTTATGCACAAATACTCAGAATAAAAAATAAAAAATTGTTCCTTTTTTCTTAATTATCTACAATGGCTTTGTAATATTTTCATGGAAAAAGCTATTTAAAGATTTTTTTTTTTTAAATCATACTAAGAGCAAATATTTAAGTAGGCATTAAACTGTGATTTTTTAACCCTCTCCAGCTTTCTTCCTAATGAGCCAGGCCTATTGGTACCGGCTCTTAAGAAATATATATTTCAATAGATACACTTTTCCAGCACCAGGGTGAAGGCTGGCAGGAACTAAGGCACTCCAAGAGACTCAAAATTCAAACACTCAAATTTCCTTGCTCCAAACTTTCAGTGTTACCCAGCCCCAGGGAGGATACCACACCCAGGTATAGCTGACAGACTGGAGAAGCCATCTGTGCAATAAATTCATTGCCTGTGTCTGGTGAGATGAAAATAGTTGGCGGAATCCGTGCTTAAGTAAATCAGGAGATGGTAACCGAAGGGCAGATGTTTACAATCTTCCAGCACAGTTGTATAAACATCATCTGTCAGGAAAACAATGCCTGCTGGACTGTCTCTCATATTCACACAATCAAATCAAAACTTGGAGAGCAGTTTGTTGAACGTCTACTGTACATCATCAGACCCCAGCTTCCCACATTCCTTTTCCCATTTAATCCTCTCTCTCACACAAAATTAACAGGAGGCTATTATTTTCATTTTATAGATTGGAAAATAGTAGCTCTGAGATGTTTAGTGACTCATGTATAGTTAGACACCAAACATACCTTCTCCCCTGTGGCTCTATTACATGCTTACATATGTATCCCCTTCTTCAAAACCACAGCTACTTCCAAACCTTCAGCTGAGAGCAGCCAGGAAAATTATAGCATTACTAGGACAAGCAGGTAGGTGAACAAATGTGTTCTAGAATGTCACACAGGTACATCTCATTGAGTTTCCTATAATTGCCTGAAAGAAGGGAAGAGATCCTAGTCTAAGCAATAAAGTGTAGTACTGTTTTTAAAAGTAGATTAGACAAAAGTTAACAAAACGATGAACACTAATGTGAAATTAAGATAATTTCATTCTTAATGAATAAGGAAAATTATTTTAATGATCCAAAAGCACTATTTTAATTATAAATCACATAAGAACACTAACAAGCTAGTTTCCTTTCAGATAATCCAGCATATCACCCCACCTCCTCAAAACAAAGAATTCTTCTATCATGGCTGATGTTTCTACTGAAGACATTACACCTAAATGTCCATAACTGTCATTCTTACTCTGAATTACTGTTTCTCACTACAGGAGTTCAAGGTCCCATTTTTTTTTTCTTTCTACTTTGGTCTACCATCTATGACCTTTCAAGTCTCCCTGAAATCAAATTGCCAAATCCTGTTTTCTTTTTACAGAGCATCTCCTAATACTTCTAATGTGATTTAGACTGACAGGGCTGAGCTACAATTTTCAATAACATATCTGCAGATAAAAAGAAGGCTCGTCAGGGGGGACACTCCAGTAGGTTTCCAGTTGGAAATCCCAGGCTGCAAAGGGTCCTTCCTCATCTCTGGGTACTCTGGTTTCTGACCAGATGGAAGCAAATTAGTAATAATTGCTAATGTTCTTAGATTGCTCACTATGGGGAAGGCTCCTTGCCAGGTGATTTTAAGACTTCATAGGGTTTACTTATTTAAGTTACATGTCTATGTATTTTTGCATTTGATGTATCCTAAATAAATGTTTGGAACTAAAATAGGACTTGATTCTAAATTCTCATTCATTACAAACTGGTTCAAAGTCTTTCCAAATGTGTTTGCATCTATGAAGTGATAGCTTTTTCCTTGGGCTGGGTCACATACAGAAAGAAAAAAAGAAAAAAGAAAAAAAAAAAAAAGAAAAAAAAAAAACCAAAAACTTCTATTTGGAAAGATAGCTGGGAAATGGAAGTAGCAACTGTAATATATGCTCTGCCTGATGAATCCATTAAGAATGGTAGATTAAACTTTGTTGGATGTTGAAAGGGGATAATTCCAGGCATATAGTTACCTCCAGAAAAATCAAATGTGGGCAAATACAGTATAATGTAAAATATAGAAATACAGTATGGATACAAATTCAAGAATTTCAACCGTCTGATTCAGTGGGTTAATAAAAGATAAAAGCTAGACAAAGAGATGCAGCCGTTAAACAGCAACATTAATTGATACAGATAAGGACCACCCAACGGTATTGAAATCAGTAGATGGGGAGACTGTTGGGAAATTAGAGTCTGGAATTATCTACACAACAGAATCCTCTCAGAGAACACTTATTAATCTACAAAGGAAAGATGGTACCTTCATGAAAGAAACGTCACACAAGCCAGCTTACCCAAGTGGTTAAGATTATTTTTTGTGTCTTCAGATATGATGAAATGAAAAGCAAATCATACCACCTAAGCAGTATTCTTGTTAATAAAATATTTGTAATTGGATCACAAGGAAATGATCAAAAATATCTGGGTAACTGAGGTGATACAGTATTTATGATTTATTAAAGCTTGACTGAGAATTCAAAAAACAAAGTCAGTCTCAAGCACTAGAGATCAGGCAGTGGTGGCACACACCTTTAATCCCAGGACTCAGGATTAAGAGGTAGACAGATCCCTGTTAGTCCAAGGCCACTATGACTACACAAAATTGATCCAATCCTAAAACAGCTCACACAAAGGTGATCTCAACACCTGGGATCACATGCCTTTAATCACAGCATGTGTGGGGGGTATGTATATAAGACAGGAGCAGGATCCCAGAGCTGGCATTCATTCTCCAGCCATACTAAGGATAGGGTGGCATTCTGAGAATTACTCTAGCCACACTGAGGAGAGCATAGCAGTCTGAGAGAATCTGAGGAGCAGTGAAGTCGGGAGCAGTCTGAGGATTACCAGGCTTTGATCTGAGCTGGCTGAGGTAGAGATAAGAGCTAGTGTCTGGCTGCTTTGCTTCTCTGATCTTCAGCTTGAAGCTTCAACCCCAGTACCTGTCTCTGGGTCTTTTATTTATCGTGCTATAGGTAGCAGATATTCTTCAAGGCAATTAGACTAAACTCTTCAAAAAGTTCTTGTCATAAAGCACATGAAAAAACAGTTCTGAACTAGAGACTGAAAATATGTAACAACCAACTGCAATACAAGAACACTGAAGATTTTTAAGCTATACTTTGGGAAACAGGTATAATTTGGGGAAGATCTGAAGGATATTTTAGCAATTAAAAAATTTAGCATGGACTGTCAGATATTATTAGCTACAATAATACTTTTTTGTATAAACTGTAGTCATATTGTTTCATTATGTTTTCCTTTCCTTTGCTTTGTGTGCTCATTGGTTGTTTTGTTTTTGTTTGGGGGTGTTTTGTTTGGAGAAAGGGTCTCAGTGTGTATCCCACAACAGTGTCCAATTGACAATCCTGCGCCTCAGTTTCCTGAGCTCTAGAATTACAGGCATTCAACACTATGCCTGGCTGCATCACACTTTAAATTCCTAGGAGTGAAAATGGCATTGTGGAACTGTAATAAAAACATCTATATCTTTCCGCAGTTAGTACTGAGTACAGAGGCATAATGGCAAGATGCACCATTTTGTTTTCTAATGGCTGAAAAAGTAAAGGGAATTGGAGGCTCTCCACTCTGGACATGGTAGTCAGATGATGATAGAAGATAGAAAAAGATGTTATAAAGTATTTGAAATTTGTACATTCAAATGAAGGCAAAGCAGGGGTTCAGTATGGTAATATGTGAACATTTTTGAAGACCTAAAGGTTTTTTTTTTTTTTTCCAGAACAAAAGATTGGGAAGAGAAAGATGCACACAAATGTGTGTTTAGTGTGTTTAGTGAAACAAAATAGTCCTAGTAGTAATCATGACTTCAGACTCAACTTCCCACATCAGAGGGATGTTCACCAAATGAAACTGACCCACAGTGTTGAAAAGCACAGATGGGGTGCCTGTAGGTTAACAAGTCAGACTTTAGCAAGCCTTATTGTGATGCATTTTATTACCTTAATTCTGTCTCTCTCTCTCTCTCCCTCTTTCCCTCCATCTCTCTCCCTCCCCCTCCCTCTGTCCCTCTGTCCCTCCCTCCCTCCATCTCCCTCTCTCTCCCCCTCTGACTCTCTCTTGCTCTCTCTCTCCCTCCGTCTCTCTCTCTCCCTCTCTCCCCCCTCCATCTCTCTCTCCCTCCGTCTCTCTCTATCTGTCTCTCTCCACTTCTCTCTTTCCGCCTCTCCATCCTTCTTCCTGTCTTTCCCTCTCATTGCCTTTCTCTCTCTCTGTCTCTCTCTCTCATTGCCTGAATGAAAATGCTAACTTCCTTATCCAAGCACAAAAGCAAATGGAGTAGGAATCTATCACCAAAGGAATCATGAACTGATATGTGCTTGGATTTGTTACGTTTATTTATGCCTTTGAGGAAAAATATTTGCCTTTTGAAACAAGATCCTTTGAATTTGCAGGGAAACAGAACTGATACTACCAGTCTAATTGTGATACTACCAGTCTAATTGTGGAGTGTGGGGCTGAAATTCAGACTCAAAAAAAAAAAAAAAAAAAAAAAAAAATGGCCTGAAAGAAACACAGGCCCTTGGTTTTATAAGCTAGAAATTAAAGTTTTCAAATGTTGCACAACCCTCAGCTTCCTGGATTTCAGCATAAAGAAAACATTTACATCTTCAATAGAAGTCATAACCTGACCTTGGGTGTTCAGCATTTATGCTGAATCAAAGGACAACAGGCCTTCACCTCAACTGTCATTCGTAAGGTTGGGATCTACAATAACTGCTCATGGTTGGAAAAGAGCAAGCTCTCCTTTCTCCCTGCAAACAAACCTTAAATATGAAGGTCAAAGACAGATAGAGATGGCCAACACCACAGTACGGAACCCTCTTAGCAGCAGGTTTGCCTTTAGAAAACCCTGTCAGGTGCTTTTAGGACAGCATAAAACATTCTGGTTCCTAAGGTGATGCTGATAACGCTGTCAATCATCCTGGTATCTGGATGACACCTTGCAGTTTAAAAACCACCTTGCAATTTTTGAAGGTTGAGTTTCTTTCTCCGTTAAACTGATTTTGGTGTCAGTTATAGCTGTGATAATTGAAGGAGATACATTCAATCTGTGGGAAACAGAGAACCCAATATTTCTTGTGTTAAACTTCTACATGTGCCCTCACAAACACCTACATGTGAATCATGATACCTGTCTTCAGAGGGAAAGAAACTAAACAATTCATTAGTCCTTGAGGCTGTGCATGCTCCGTTCACTGGAGCATTTTGTTTTCGTTTTGTTTTTCTCCACTTTAAAGGGTGGCAGTTTGTCTTTCCCTTCTTTAATTTGTTTCTTTAAAAAGATTTCCTCATAAAATGTGAGTGATTTATGCAGAAAACAAGAGCCAGGGTTATGCACACACATGATACCGGTTCTTGACTAGCAAGGAGGATCCTAGAAACAAAGATAAGATGCTCCGGTAGAAATTGGAGCTCTGTTACAAAATTTCAATTGTTTACCACATGGTTACATCTTACTGAATCCACTGTCATGTTTATTGTCAACATTTTTTTTTTCATATAGCATTTGAAACAATGGAGAGTCAAGACAAAGACCATGAGTTTGTCTCAAATTTATTCTTTCCATTTTTTCCACAGTAGCTGGTGGGTCAGAGGGTGACACCTCTAAACTCCCTCCTAGACAGCCAGAACTTCAGTTAGCATAAGCCAAATTAGAGTATTCCACAACATGAAACACTCCACGCACAAGAATAACCTGGTAACTGTCTGGCTTCATGGAGTTTCAGTGTCAGGTTGGAAGCTGACAGAAAATGCACGTCATTTACAAATCAAATCACTGAGCAGATAAATGAGAGATGATAGGTGGCCCTTCCTGTCAGCCCAGCAAAATCCTAATATAACACTAATTGAAGAAGAAAATAGAAACTTTTTTTTGTACCACAGAAAAATTCTTTACCTCCAAAGTTATTTCCCTGGGGTAGTTGAGCTCACACATGCCCCTTCCCCCATAACTCCACATGCATGAGTGTGTGCACTGCAGGAAACTGAACCTCAAACATGGCACAAGATATGAAAACATTCTATAACCAAGCTGCCTTCAGGCTTTCTTATGCTTGGAAAGTTGGAATACTGTGTCTAGAACAGGAAAAAGAAAAAGAAAAAAATGGTTCCCACAGCATTAGCCCCCTGATCTTTCCTACTTCAATCAGCAGGGCACTTTTCATTTGTGATCAATATGTGGAGTGAGGTAGATCTTAGAAAGGTTTTCTGCTTTGTTTTTATCTTATTCCCCAGGGCTTTGCTTTTGTTCTGCTTCCTGTCCACTTCCTACCCTTTCCTTAGCATTTCTCTTAATCAATAAGTATGCCACATGGGAACAGCCTACAAGTCAGTTAGGGTAAATCCAGCCACTTACCTCCCTGTTAGGATTTATTTGGTAACCACACAGCTCACATGATTTAGTGCCAACCAGACAGATATAACCACAGGATTCCAAACTTGCCCTCCCATGGGAGCATAACACCCCTTCCTACTCTCTTCTGTTGGCTCTTTTGGTTCCGATGTCTGACTTCCTGTTCTATATTCCTTTTTTGTTTTAGCCATTGATGCTAAATAAAAAAAAATTGGGTGCTATTCATTTTATATATTCTATGTGCATATATCATATCTAAAAATGGCATTTTCTGTAAAACGAAGTTTTCCAAATTCTGTTGCTACCTACCATGCATTTATCTCCTCCAAGTTACTCTTTTCTGTACAGATTAGGGGATATGTCATAGGTTCAGTCTGTACACTGTGTGCAGGTCAGAACATAGTAACACAAGTCAAGTGGAATGTAGCAGATGTAAGGAAGCCAGAAGAAAGAGGGGATACTAGTTACAAAGGAGTAGATACTGTGTAGATGCTCAAGTAGATAGAGAACTGTTGGGTACTGTTCTCACCCTATTCTTATTAATGACTGGTGACAGATGTGAACAGTTTTTCAAGAAATAAGAAGTACTGGTTTTAAATCTTAGAGAGTTTATCTTTCTAAAACAAGGAACCACATTCAGTCGTTTTCTAAAATGGTGGATACAATTTGATTAAAAAATAAAATAAAATGGCAACAGAGTATCCCCAGTGTTTCTCTTTCTCTGGTCCCCTTCCAGAGATAATTTACTTTGTTCAAAAATCCTCTTTAGGAAACATGACTATGCATTAAAAGAGAAAACCCATACAGTGTTGGAATTTGACAAACAAGGAAGGAAGATAAGCAATGGATATGAAATCTATAGGATTGTGTGGATACCGGAGACAAGGTATATTCTTAGCCCAGAGGGTAAACAACTAGATCCATATAGAAAAAAAAAAATAAGATCAAGCAGTGATTTGAAGGAGACCTGGATATGTGAACAGTCTAGCCTTGGAAATATTGATGCAATCTAGGGAGGTAGACCTCAGTCTCTTCTACATGTGCCTTAATCAATTTGCTGCTATCACTTGTTATCCTCATTGGCATTCCTTTATTGTTTCGAAAAAAAAATATTTCACAGTTGGGAATTTGTGAACTAGCAAATAGTGAGTTGGGATATAATTATGAATTTTCATCAGGTACAAGGTCAAAGAACAAGATGTGAACCACAGCACTTCAGCATTGTAGAAACAGTGAAACTCGGACAAAATGATGCTCAAGATAATATCTTGAGCCTTGAATACTAGAGTTTTAACAAAAGTCACCTTTGCATAAAAGTAATGATTAGTATT
The DNA here is from genome assembly GCF_943737965.1 of Phodopus roborovskii. Classification (NCBI taxonomy): domain Eukaryota; kingdom Metazoa; phylum Chordata; class Mammalia; order Rodentia; family Cricetidae; genus Phodopus; species Phodopus roborovskii. Next base: position 538,546 of record NW_026126611.1, on the reverse strand, counting down.
TATTGAGCAGTCACTGTGGTCTAAGCATTTGGGAAAAACAACCCTGGAGAACCTTCCCAGAATGTCAGATAATTTTTGCAAGGCTGTTTTTTTTTTTTTTTTTTTTTCCCCAAGTAATAAGAACGATATTAGGATACACTCAGCTCCTGGGATTAGAGCTAAATCACATCAGTTAGAGGGTTTTTTCTCTATTTGTTGTTTTTTCAAGTAGCAGAAAATCTAGCCAAAATAATTAAAATGATGAGGTTCCATAATTAAGATCTGAAGGGACAAGGCAAAGCTAGCTCGGGCAATGTCATCAGTAAATACATGCAGTCATATCCAAACAGCTCTGTGTTGGCTCTATCTTGTATCAGAATGTCTCCACAGGTTCCAGCCTTTTCACCCAGACTTAACCAAGCAAGTCTCATAAGAAAAGACAACCACTTTGCTCAGCAACATCAACAAAAGCCTCAGTGCATCGTTCAATTCTGAGGTGCTCTTGAGCCTGTCCCAGAAGGAATTGCTCAGTGCTATACATGAAGTAACTAAAAGTGTGTGTGTGTGTGTGTGTGTGTGTGTGTGTGTGTGTGTGCGCGTGTTTTAATGTTTAACTGGGAAATTCAGGATATGATGAAGGGGATCAGACTGTGTAGGTGTTAAGTGTCATAATCAATAAATACCTTATGAAAGAACATTTTTTTTTTTACTGAAAACCCTGAGCTTTTAATTACTATACAACTGTAGGCAAACAATGAAGAGCTGGGAAGAACAGAGGTGAAGCTTTATGTATTAATGGAAGAGGGGCATTCATTGCTCTGGTAGCATCTGCAGGGAGCGAAAATTATACAATGGAAGAAAGAAAGCATCTTCAACAAATGGTGCTGGCATAACTGGATGCTGGTATGTAGAAGACTGCAGATAGATCCATATCTATCACTATGCACAAAGCTTAAGTCCAAATGGATCAAAGACCTCAACATAAATCCAGCCACACTGAACCTCTTAGAAGAGAAAGTGGGAGGTACCCTTGAATGAATTGGTACAGGAGACCACTTCCTAAACATAACGCCAGTAGCACAGACACGGAGATCAACAATTAATAAATGGGACCTCCTGAAACTGAGAAGCTTCTGTAAGGCAAAGAACACAGTCAGCAAGACAAAATGGCAGCCCACTGACTGGGAAAAGATATTAGCCAACCCCACAACTGACAGAGGGCTGACAGTGTTGTACATAACTAAATAGAGAATTCTCAATAGAGGAATCTAAAATCGCCGAAAGACACTTAAGAAAGTGCTCAACATCCTTAGCCACCATGGAAATGCAAATCAAAACAACTCTGAGATACCATCTTACTCCTGTCAGATTGGCTAACAGCAAAAACACCAAAGACAGTTTATGCTGGAGAGGATGTGGAGAAAGGGGTACACACCTCCATTGCTGGTGGGAGTGCAAACTCTTACAGCCAATTTGGAAATCAGTATGGTGGTTCCTCAGGCCCCTCAGCTTAGACACATGGGGGAGGGCCTGGGCCCTGCTCCAAATGATATGACAGACTTTGAATACTCTCCATAGAAGGCCTCACCCTCCCTGGGGAGCAGAAAGGGGATGGGATGGGGCTGGGTGAGGGAGCAAGGGAGGATGGAAGGGTGTGGGAATTGGGATTGACATATAAAACAAGCTTTTTTCTAATTTAGATTTTAAAAAAATTATATAAAACATATTATTAAATATATAAAAAAAGAGTCTGATGGGTATGTTATGCAAAACTACCAATATCTTGACTAGGTAAAGTGGAATGTGGGAAGACAAGCTAAGCTCTTCCAAAGAGAAAACCTCTGAATGACAGGAAACAGACAAACATCGAACATTTGCCCTATAGCCTTTTTAAGGTAACTAATAAAGATACAAGTCTCAATTTCTCCCTACTAAGCCAAATGATCCCAATATCTGGACCCAAATTCCTTCAGAGATTTCTTTCCATTTCCCCTCTAAATCGGTGGATTTAGATTGAGCCAGTGAAGCTTTAGTACCCATTGCTCCAATTATCTGAAGACTTCACAGAAGAACCTATTCTATTCTGTAAGCAAGCCCTCTTGGAGCAAAGGACAAAAGAGAGAAGGACTTGGTTCTGTTTATGATTCTGTGTTTCTAAAATCTTAATCTGCTCCTTCCTCTCAGACTCACTTCAGCAGACTCATTATTGCATCACATTATTGCAAGAAGGAATCAAAGTCTGAAAGGCACCACCCTCCCTGTGGAGAGAGAGAGAGAGAGAGAGAGAGAGAGAGAGAGAGAGGGTGTGTGTGTGTGTGTGTGTGTGTGTGTGTGTGTGTGTGTGAGGAGGGAGGTGTGTGGGATGGGAGGGGACTGGGGGGACATGGGAGGGAGAGGGAACTGGGATCAATATGTAAAATAAAATTATATATATATATATATATATATATGTATATATATATATGAAACAAAGCCCCAGATGTTTGCCATTTCATGGACATGTTGATGAAATGGTTTATAACACAGTGAAATTCCAGTTCTTTGTGCTTAAGAAAAGAACAGTCTCCCGGGTTCTCCCACAGCAGAGCAGTTAACTTCCAGCTGGACCCCTGTGACTTCCTTTCTTTAAAACTCCACCTTTCCTAGCCAATATGCTCAAACAAATGAAGTAGTTCACATCTGCCATTTACATTGCAGTTAACACAGAAGAGAGTCTGTACTGCAATGGGGCAAGTTTTGAATGAGAATTGAAGTTTGTGCTCTTTTGTAGTTTCAATGCTGCATTTAAACCTCTGTTAACGTTCAAAAAAAAAAAAAAAAAAAAAAAAAAGTGAAGGAACTGTAACTGTGGACTCCGGGTTTTTCACATAAGGAATCAAACCCATTCCCACTGGAATTTGAGCAAGACAACTAAGAGCTGGATCCTGCTTGAGAATAGAGTTTTGGTTTCCTTTGCAGACTGCTGTCAGGGGTCACTGAAATCGTCCCCTCAACCATTTTCCTGTTGGGGCCGTCTCTCTCTCTCTCTCTCTCTCTCTGTCTCTCAACTGGCTTCTAATATTAAAGGCTTAAATGGGAGTTTCCCAAAGAAAAGGAAAGTAGTAATGATACACATTCTTATTGTAAATTAATAAAAATGAATGCAATCTCCAAGTGTTATCTAAAACTATACTCTAACGATATAAATAAGATAATATCTTATAAACTCTTGTTCCCATGAAAATATTAGTGAAGTTTGTCTAAATGTAACTTGTAAAGTTCTTTCTACTATAAAAATAAATGGTGCATTAGATTTGATCATCTAAGTTCTTTATATAGATGATATTTGCAAATCATCTTTTTGCATGATAGAACCAGGACATTTCTGTTTAAGTACAGAAACCATGACTAAACTACCATCTGGCTTCTCTCATTATTTACCTCTTATCTCTTGATGTATCTGACATAACTCAAACTACCTGATAAACAAGGTGAATCCTATCTCCACTATTGCCCTTGGGAGAAATAGGGAGAAAACCATTTCCTTCTTAAGGGTGCTCTTTAGCCAATATTAAATGAGTTTTTTTTTTTTATTTTATTTTAATGGTATGTACACCATCCTAGGGCATCCTAGAATGAGCATCCAAACTATTTGGAAACCACTGTGCTGTATTCAAGTGATGACTGCTGGCATTCACATGCATGTACTCACATTCAGACACATGAATACACATAATTAAAATTGATCTAGAATAGTTCCTTAGTTAAAACAAAGTTTTGCCAAGCACACATACACTGCCATGTCCTCTGGGTATGTTTTTATACAGCTGTGGTTATAATAGTCTGTTTCACATAAACTCTGGGCATATTAGCACATATACTCCTGAAAATATCGCGATCATGGTACATACCTGACTCATATCTCTCCTTTCCCAGAGATTTCTCAGATATTGTAGTTAGTAAAGGAACCATGAATGAACTTTCTCTGTCCTTAGCTATGTTAAACTGTGAATTGCACAGGACTTTACAATTCTTAAGACGACTAGCTGACTGAAAGTTGGGAGGTTATAACTCATTTCATCTATTTGTAGGTAGTTGTAAGACACAGTTCAATAGGCTGCACAGAGAGCTCATGGATTGCGCACGTGTTGTCCACCTTGATAATGCACCGTGGTTTGAACATTTTCTTTTTATTTACTCTCCCATCTCTTACACTAGATGGCAAGGGCTTCTGAAGTATGTGTTGAGAACTTTAACTCTGGTCCTCTGCAAGAATAGGCGCTCTTAACTACTGAACTATTTCTCCAGCTCCTACGTGTGTTTTAATGCTTTTGTTCATAGTTTTAATTTTTGTTTCCTTTTTTGCCATTAAAAAATTGTTTTTATAAAAAAAAGCAAGCAAATTGGTGTTTTCTATGAATTGTGTCTGTGCCAGAACCCTAGACTACTAGCAGCACCACAGAGATGCCATCATGAAGAAAAACATGAACACAAGTAAATATAGAGCCCAAACATCCAGAAAACTTCTGGAATCTAAACCAAAAACAAAACCCTGGTGCATTGTGACCAATATTGTAGAGCACAAAAGGCAGGAAGTGGCGGTGGACAGCTGACCTGATCAAGGGGGAGCTCATGGACCCCCAGACTGACAGCTGGGAAACCAGCATTGGACCGACTCAGACACCCTGAACATGGGTCTCAGAAGGCCTGGGCAGTCTAAGGGACCTCTGACAGTGGAACCAGGATGTATCCCTGGTGCACCAAAGGACTTTGGGAGCCCATTCCCCATGGAGGGAAATTCCTTGGCCTAGATTTTGATGATCCCTCCTGGAAGGCATCACCTTCCCTGTGGAGTGGGGGGGGGTGAGAGGGGGGTTGAGGGGCATGGGAGGGAGGGAGGGGGAGGAAACTGGGATGGCTATGTAAAATTATATATATATATATATAATTATATATATATATATATGGAAAGGGAGTAAAAATATGAAACCAGACTATTAAGATGATGCAGCCAGCAAGGGTGCTTGCTGCCAGACCTAATGGCTGGAATTCAATCCCCAGGGCCACACAATATAAGGAGGGACTGACTTCTGCAAGTTATCCTGGCCACCAAACATGTGCACATACACACACACACACACACACACACACACACAACTTGTGTGTGCACAGTTAGTAAGTAAATCCATAAATGTCAAACCAGTAAAGTGGTGGGAAAACATGATTTTCTTTGGGATCTTTCTAAGTGGGCTAGCATTTTCCTGATATAAGATATGATACAAGCAGAATTCAGAGGTCTGAAGGAACGTTGTGTGCATAGAAAATGGAAGGTACTGACTTTGGTAAGGGTAATGGTTACTCTGGCATCTTTAATTTGGTCACCAGATTTTTTTTCTGTAAATTTCCAGATGAAGGTCTACATAATTAATCGTTCATCAATAATAATTGCCTAATGTAATTTATGAACACAGAGAAAAGGTTAATGAGAAAGTAAATGAAGATACTGGGTTTTAGTTGTCCATAAAAGGTCTGTCTGTCCAGCTTCATGATGACTCTTTCAAGAATTAAATCTCCCTGACTAAGTAATGGTAACATCTTAGAAGTAAGGTTTTCATAATGTGAAGTATTTTTATGTATTGTTCATCCACTCATTTGTTATACATTGGAGAGAGATACATTAATTTTGGCTGAAAACTCAGTTATTGATAGACCATCTTATAGCTCACTGTAGCAATATCTCCCCTGTCCTGGCCAGTGACTGTGACTGTCATAACTCCTGAGCTTTTCATTCCTAGTCTAAGAAACCATGGAGGTTATTTCTGTCATGGAATTAAATATGTAGACTATCCTCAGAGGCAAATGTATCTGTAGTGTCTCCAAAGCTGGGCTTTAGACTCCTTCAGTGCCTATAAATTTGGTTTGGTAGAATATATTTATACTACCAAAGCCTGAAATAAGGGACAATTTCACTTAACAGAGCAAAGAAGGCCTTATTGTAGGGAACACTCTATACTAGGAGAATGAAAGCAATTTGACTACTTTGAGCAAAATATTCCTGTCCTTTGTCAATATCTAAGATAATCTGAGAATTTGTTTTGTCTTAAGATCTCCAAATAGTTTCTACATTCCACTTAACTTTGCGTGGATATAACCGTCTTAATCATCCTAGTATAAGTAGATAAAAGTCCTCTTTGTATTATTGATTCTGTCCTCTTGATATCTGTTAACACTCAATTTTTTTCAAAATGAATTGCTTCAAATAATGCTGTAGAGTAAAATTGTAATCCAATTTTCTGATTTACGGCAACGCAACTGTAGGTGGAACTAAATTTTCTTGATTTCCACTGCCACATTGATCTCCATTCACACAAGGAAGCTGAAAAATAAGTTTTTAGAAAGGTAGCTCTTTCATCTTCCTGCTCCTCTGCTCTTTTATTCTGTTAAATGATTCAATCTTAAAGCCAGGAGGTGGGTGGGGTAAGTAGAGTCAGGGATCCAGGAATATCACCTGCTCCTATGCAGGTCTTGACTACTATCCACTGATAGGGAGAACATGGCACTGGAGTGATTTGCATCACAATGGGAGGAAGTGCTCATAATCCAGCTGGAAGTTGCTGCCACTGATCACATTTTGCATGGCTTGAACGTAAGTGCAAATGAAGACAGCAACGGGCTATAATTCTGATTAAAACTGGAACACTGACAGTTGTTCGTTCGGCTTCAGGATGCTCTGGGAGGTCTTTCCCAATCATGTTAAGAAGCCATGGTCTCTCCATGCTATTACAACTTTATTTTCTATTGTAGCCTTTGACTTATTTATTCCACAATAACTATTAAAACAACTTGTAGCTATATTTATTTGGTGCATACTACTTGACTCTGCCCCTCCTCTTCACCCTTTCCCTTGTTACCCCTCCCCCTCATCCCCTCCCTCCCTCCTGTTCCCCCTCCCCCCACTACTCCCTTCTCTCCTGTTCCCGGATTCTCCATTCCTCCCTTCCTCCGGTTCCCCCTCCTCATCCCATTCCTCCCTCCCTCTCTCCCTCCCTCTCTCCCCCCCCCCTCTCTCTCTCATAGGAGACTGGACTACTGGTTCCATGCACCCCTGAGCAGATCAGAAGACCATGGAGGCTATTTACCTTGTTGTGTATCCATAAGTGTATCCTAACAAATCCTTGATATGCCTTTAAACGGGTTTTCATGGATTTGCCTATAGAACAGAACTTGTTTTTCAAGCGGTGTTTGTGAAGAGGTCCCCTTTTTAATCGTAAAGGACACTAAGAGCTACTAATTTACTTTACCTACTGGCTTCCCAATCACTTCTGATTGGTATACATTGATAGTGAAATAATTTTAAATAGCCAAGATACCTTGAGCAACTTTTTCATGAGACTTTGTTAGCGTTTTAAAATACATTAAAAAATTTACTTTAAAATATATACAAATACAAAAATCCAGACAGTCCCATACATTCATTTAATTCATGAAGAAACTTTGCAATGCTCAAGGCAAAAATCAATAAGCTACAAGAAAAATTTCACAAATGCATTACTCTCTCTTTAAGCTTAAAAGAAAAAAAAACTCTTAAAATTCATACATTAGACTTACATTTTAAAGACGATAAATTTTTGTGGACAATTCTCCAAAGCCCACCCTCATCTGCTCATGAGGAAGACCGTAAATTTTCTCTAAGCAATTTAATTTTACGGACTCACCAATAAATTGGAACCAACTCCACAGCCCCACCCTCCTGGCCATAACACACCGCAGTGGAAGAAAATAGAATTAATGAGTGGTGAGAAAAGACATCAAGACCATCTGAGTCCCAGTGACATAACTGATGATAATCTACGCCATGAGGCAACCACACTTTAACATGGCTAGAAAACAACAAATCCTAATTATGTTGGCTCCTGATAACTTTAAGGTACATTTTAATGGAATAGTATTGAAAAGGTCACTTCAGAGTCTAAGGAGGTACTCCAACTGTGACAAGCCCTATAGAGATGTTGGAAGTAGACAGCCTTAGAGGAGCTATAGCACTCTGTACCAGCCTGCTTTTGGCAAGGATCGGAACAAAGCTGTTGAAGGGCTAATGAAACTCTTGACAGGTATGGGCTATTTTGAAATGAACTCCTCCCCTGAGCTTTTGAGGCATCTATCCTGGCAGATGAGACCTGCCATCAACCAGATGTGTGGCCACAGCACAAATGATACTCGATGGACTTGTCCAATTCACTCTTATGAAATTCTCATCGGCTTGAGATATAAATAATTCAAGCAAATGACTTTATACACCAGGGACTGCCAATTATTACTGTCACCAACTCACTACTATTTGTTTTGGTCAATAGAGTTTTTCCTCAAAGAAAGGAAGAAATAAAGAGAGAAGTAAATTTTTCATCAAAGCAAGTTTCTGTCCCTCCAACTTCTTTCAAACTAGGTTCATTTGTTTTCTGAAAAGAAAGAAGGGAAGTTTGTCACTTAGAAGAAGACAGCTTTTGCCCTTTTGGTTTGAACACAGAAGTTCAGATACCATAGGTGTGGGAATTAAGCAGTACATTTCATCCTATCAGAAGGATAAATCACATATGTCAGTATTTTTTAAAGAACCATAAAATTCTTATAAGACAAGCAACACACTCAAGAGTGGAGACAATTACAGCGTTTACATCAGCCCACTCACTGAAATGGATCCAGCCTTATTATTTTAAAGCCTTTAATCCAAGAATAAAAAAATAGATGGAACCAACAGACAAATATGAAAGAATTATACTTCAGACTAAGAATTGTGGGTTTACCTGGTGAACAGTCAACTCTGATACATCCAGCATGGGCAAGTGGGCTGGAAAGCCATGTCACTTTCCTGATCTGTCCCCTCCATTCTTGGCAGTGTGGTTAACTATGAATGGCTTCATGTCTGTATTATTGACTATTCTAGTAAGAATTTATTATAACATAAAACATGCATTTTTTATTTATACATTGCTCATTATGAATCATTAGCATTAGCATAATGATAGCCTTTTCTGGGATTTTTTTTTATTTGTTTGGTTAATTTTGGATTTTTGGTTTTTGGCTGTTCTGGAACTCACTCTGTACACCAGGCTGACCTCAAAGTCTCAGAGACCCACCTTCCTCTGCCTCCCAAGTTCTGGGATTAAAAGCGTGCACCACCACACCAGAGTATTTTTTTCCTTAGTTTAGATATGTGCTACAAATGCACATAAACAAATAGAAATTGTAAACAGCATTATATGTTAATCTTGGAAAAAAGCAACTAAAAAAAAACCAGACTCTGAATTGATCATTGACCTTCTTTTTCCTTCTATTACAGCTTAAATTGCCATTCTTGGTGGTTAAAGGAAACTCCATAGCAACCAATGTCAGCCAAGTCATTTTTGTCATCAATGCCATTATGACACAGCTATGACCCAAATTCTGTGATTGTTCTCATTATCAAAGTATTAGTCATCTCACACACACACACACACACACACACACACACACACACACACACACACGGGAGGGAGGGACAGAGGGAGGGAGAGAGAGAGAGAGATCTTGAAGTATCTTGCTAGACTGATGGCTCAGATATTGACAGCTAGGCTTGAAACCAGAAGGACAAGAGCTAGAGAGATGACTCCCTTGTTGACAGTACCAGGTCTAACAAATGATTAAACCACAAAAGGCCTAGTTAAACATGGACTGCAGATGAAAACTGAATAATACTTCCAATGTGAGTATATCCCATATAAAGCCTCAGGCACAGTAATATATATATATACATACACACACACACACACACACACACACACACACACACACACACACACACACATTGGTCTTAAACTTATTTCAGCTAGAAGCTCTTTATTTTATAAGGCAACTCTACATGATAGTATCTCCTAAAGTGGCCTGCATGACTATGGCTGTGAGTAACCACCGCTGAGTGGGGGTTCTAACAGGCACTCGGGCTGGGGACAGATGTGGCTGTCAATGTTAGTATAGCTAGTTCCCAAGAGAGGCCAAGCCTTGCAGGGAGCCATAGGCAACAAAGGCCCCAACAGCAGCTATGGACTGCTCAATAAGGAACAGCACCTGTTCCCAGTGGGCAGCCAACATAGGATGCTTTCAAGACTAATGATGTGTGACAAAAATAGCCAGGCAAGGCCAGCACAAGGCTTTTCTGGGAGAAATTAGCCATCCAGCCTGGTCTAACAATTAGTTCTCTTTAGCTATTATCACATGCTGTTACACCTAAGCATTCTAAGGAGTCAAAGATCAAACATTTATTATTTGGAGTAGACTTTGGTTTGGACAAAATTGATGAAAGGATTTTAATTAAATATTTATATCTTTTGCCAAAATTGTCTTAAAGTAATTGGAAACAAAATGTATTTATACCCCTGATGTACTATGTAAAATTCTGTGTAAACACAAAAGATGGTGAAAGTGGTAATAACTAATGCTAACTGATACTTGGAGGATATTTTTTTACAGTATTTTCCTTAAAAACTATATTTTTCTTGATTATCTTCAATTAGATGAGCCTTGACCTTAACTATGTGCTCTGTCTGTGAAAATTCCTAAATAAAGGTTTTGCTCCCCAAGGCAAACTACTGTGTGATCTTCTTCATACCTTTAAGATCATCATTGGGTTAGTGTGAAACTCTGGGCATATCATTCCTTCTGCTTACCATCTTTATCTCTTATTTTTCTAGCTACTTATCCCCAAACCAACTGGCAGGTGCATTTCTGACATGAACAGCCAATACCATCTTCACAGTAAATATTAAGGTATTCTTGACTCAAAAAACAGCTTCAAGGTCTTGGCAGTTCTCTCGATACTGTGTGTGGAATGCTCAAGAGTCATGAAATGTTAGCAATTGCTTTCTTGACATTTCAATTATAGATCATTTTTGCCACACAGAAAATTTCTATAGGGTAGTAATATCTACAGATAATTTTTGATCAGAACCAGAAATAGTATGTAGAGTTTAGGCACCATTCTGTACAACAGCTATCCTAGAAAATTTAGAGAAAATGTAATTGAGCTATTTAATTAGAGTAAGTCTGTTACCATTAAGCACCACAATCCAACTGTGGTAGATGTTTGGAGGAAGCAGAAAGACAACATATATAATAATGGCTATGGAAATTGTTCTTAGGAACAGCTCCATTCGGTGTACTCAAAGAGAGCTGCCATGTCAAGTTCCATTCATTTCTTCCTACTGTTTCATGATAGTCAAGGCATTCAATCTTCTGGCTCTAAAAACAAAATCTGTAAAATAGGAACACTAACTAAAATCTTCTTCCTGTTTCAGAAAAAAATGCCTAATTTAATTGATGCTCTCTGGGGTTATAGAGAACACATTCTGTAGAATGGTATAAATCACTCCATATCACTAGGACTGAGACAGTAAAAGGCAAATTTATTTCAATGACTTGAAAAGTAGTGTTTGGTCTGTATTCAATAAATGCTAGCTATAAAACTGTACTCACAAAAAGAAATTTCCCAAATAGTAAGATAGTAAAATTTTAAAAGTCATCATAACAAGGGTTTGTATCCAAACTGGGTTTCCCTCCACTGCAAAGGTCCACAGAGCACAGAAATTTCCATCTTAAAAACCAGAAAAACCCCAGACAAACCAGAATAAGTTAGTTACCCATTAAAAAAAGAAGCAATATATTTAGCCACAAGAAACTCCCAGAAGTGAAATTTACTCCCTCTCCCCAATGACTTCCAGTATTAGTAACAGCATCTCGCTGAACATTGCAAATTCTTCTAACTAAACTGCAGGCCAGTAGATGAACTGGGTGGACAGGGTAGTTCTTGGCATTAATGTGCAGATCTATCTGCATAAAACCCAAAATTGTCCAGCTGGAGCAGAAAATAGAATAGTGCCTGTGGCTTGTGGCTTTTAAATAACAGTGCTGGATAACTCAACATAGGACCAGCTGAGTTGGAATAGTCTTTCATTCATATTCATCCCCTCTTCCCCTCCCTCATTCCCTCTCCCATCCCTTTAGTCCCTAACTCCAAAGAAATGTTTCCTCCAATTTAATTGCTACAGGACTCTTCTTACACTACTTATAAACCATAAACAAAATTGTACTTTTCCCTGTGTATTTGTTGTGTAACCTATACCTTACTTAGCATGTGGAGAAAATGAGATGAGAAATCATGTTGGTAATGGTTTTAATTAAATCAAGTGTTTATGATTTCCTCTACAGCTCCCTCTTTGCATAGCCTAGAGCAAAAACACAGCAGGACAGCTGCTGTCAAATCAGCAGTGAACACAGGATTTGCATGGTGGTCCTAAAACTAGTAAGTTGCTGTATTACTCCGTAAGTTTTCTTCGCACACAGCACTAAAATGAACTTTATTGAGCAAGACCCCAACCAGTCATCAATACTTTTGTGAGTCCCACGGCCCAAGAAGTTTGATGTGCCCACATTTGTTGGGAATGCTGAGAAACAGAAACAGACTAGTGATTGCTGAACTGAATACCTCTATCTCTTTTCAATGGCATCTGACATCATAGCTGTTTCCTAAAATGGTATTTGGGTGGCCCTACCTCTTCTATATCAGAGGAGTATTTAACGTGAGTCTAAGAAGAAGAGCCTTATCTGTCAAATCAGTATCCTCAGCTTTCTCCGTATGAACTATCAAATTCTTATGGCAGATGATGTCTTTATTGGTTCATTATAAATGAATTTATTAAATGAACACAGGTGGTAGTTGGGAGGACCCATTTGAGCCCTCATTTCCCCTATATGAGAAGTTTTACTGCAAAAATTGTTGTTGCAACACACCTAAATCCTTTTCCTGACTCCAAGAAACCAGAGATGTGAGCTGGAAATCATGTGGGATATACCAGTGGTATGGACAGATAGGGACACAGCTGTTTCCTGTGACATGTATCCATTATCTTGATTGGCTACTTAAATTTTCTAAGAAATTGTAGAGAACAGCCAGTTCACTTGAAATCTACATGCCAATGAACACAGAAAATTTATACTAAAGAGAACTTTCACTTTAATTTGCTTTTCTCCATTAGTGAGAAGTGTTTTAAATTTGGAAACCAAATTGCTGTTGGCTAAAACAATAAGGATAATCTTTGCATGTCATTACTATCTGGCTAGATCTAGTAACTTCAACAGTTTTCTTAATGGCACTTGTTATAAAATTGAGGAAGGAAAAGAGGCCTCAAAAAAACAAGTATTTCAGAAATGCTAATTGTAATTAGAGATTGATATTGGGGTTCAAGCTTCAAGCTGAATATCAGAAAAGCAAAGCAGCTGGCCACTAGCTTCTTAACTCTACCTCAGGCTGTCTCCAAGAGCTCTCACCAAGCCTCAGACTGTAACCTCTCCTCAGTGACTGGAGAACAAATACCTCTCCGAGGCCTTGCTTCTGTCTTACATACTTCCCCAAGGTTGGGATTATAGGTGTGAGCTATAATTCTCTTTTAGACTGATTTTTCTCTGTAGATCTGGGTGGTCATAGACTAACAGAGATCCATCTGTCTCTTAATCCTGAGTCCAAGGATTAAAGGTGTGTACCACCATCTCCTAGCTTCTAGATGCTGAGATTAAAGGTTTATTATCACCATTGTCTGGCTCCTATAGCTTGTAGCTGACTTTGCTTTCTGAATTCTCAGGCAAGTTTTAATAAATCTTAAACAATATATCACCACAGCTAATTACTAGAGACAGAGTTCCCATGGCGATGGCTACTTTTCTGTTCTAATATATATATATTAAAAAAAAAAAAACAGGATTTTTGAAAAGATTTGTTTTTATTATTTTTAATTATGTGTATGTACATGTGTCTGTGTGAGGGTACCTGAATATGAGTACAGGTGCCCACATAGGCTAGAGACCTCAGATCTCTGGAGCTGGAATTACAGGCAGTTGTAAGCCACTTGATGTGGGTGCTAGAAACTTAACTCAAGCCCTCAGGGAAAGCAGTAGATGTTCTTAACCACTGTGCCCTATAATGCTTTTATGAAAGTTCTCACAAAACCTGACTTAAGTCTAACCATATTCTTTCACAGACAAGGAAAGAGTCTTCAGAGTTTAATTTCCAGAACACCTAGCCACCAAAACTACAATGTAAAAATTGCTTTCGGTCTTCATGAGGTCTAGTTTTCATGGTGCCAGAAAGATATCAGAAAATGGAAAGGTCTCCCATGTCCTTGGATAGGTAGGATCAACAGAGTAAAAATAGCAGTCTTGCCCAAAACAGTGTACAGATTCCATGCAATCCCCATCAAAATCCCAGCATAATTCCTCACAGACCTTGAAAGAACAATACTCAACTTTATATAGGAAAAAAAAAAAAAACCAGGATAGCCCAAAACAGCCCTGTACATAAAGAAACTTCTGGAGGCATCATCATTCCTGGCTTCAAGCTCTACTATAGAGCTAAAGTAATGAAAACAGCTTGGTACTAGCACAAAAACAGACAGGTAGACCAATGGCATTGAATTGAAAGCACTGATATTAACCCACACACCTATGAACGCCTGATTTTTGACAAAGAAGCTAAAATTATACAATGGAAAAAAGAAAGCATCTTCAACAAATGGTGTTGGCATAACTGTTCAACATCTTGAACCATCAGGGATGGGCAAATCAAAATTTCTTTGAGATTTCACCTTCCAACTCAATGACCAAGATCAATAAAATGCCCAAAGAAATATAAGAAACAAATGTCATTGAATTCCTTTTATGTTAACCATCTGCTGATGGCATATGAGGATCTATTCGAGAAAACTATTTTTTTTTCCTTTGCAAGCACATGCCAATTGCAGAAAGGTTATTGGTTAAGGATGGGAGCCTGTATCAATTTCCCTCTCTCAGCATTTGGTCTATCAATCTTGAACTTGTACAGGTCTTGTACATGCTGCCACACAGTCTCTGAGTTCATCTATGTGTCACAGTCACATTGTGTCTGGAAGACACTGTTATGCTGAACCTCTGGCTTTTACAATCTTCCTACCTCCTCTTCCATGTAAGTTCCAAAGCCCTGAGTACTTGATGAAGACATCCCATTTAAGACTGACTGAGTACTCCAAGATCTCTCACTCTCTACATATTGTCCAGTTGTGTCTCTATGTGTTAAGCCCCATCTACTGCAAGAAGCTTCTCTGATGATGTCTGGGCAAGGTCCTGATCTATGGTTATAGCAGAAAATCACTAGGAGTCGTTTTATTGCTATTTACCTTTAGCAGAACAATATTATTTGGTTGTCCCCTAGGCCCATAGCCTGTCTAATCTCAGGTTCATAACCACCCTAGCATGTCAGTCATGAGGTTCACCTCACGGACTTGGTTCAATGAGTCAATGATTTGTTACTCCCACATTTGTGCCAGTGATGCCGCAGAATATCTCACAGGCAAGTTGCTGCTATGGGCCAGAGTTTGTAGCTGTGTTAACAAGTACTAGCAGGTTCCCACATAGCCCCTCAAATGGCACCTTAGTGTTAGTTGTCCCTCCCTTATCCCCCTCCTTAACCCTCTCTTCCATCCTCTTCCCCCATTTAATCCTCCTTCTCCAGTCTCTTCTATTTCCCCTTTCTTGGGAGGTCCATCTTCCTCCACTAGTCCTTTACTAGGTACCTAACTCTTTAGTTATACAGATTTTAGCAAGCATGATGAAGTCTTAAAAGCTAAAATTCAGAAACAAGATAAAACAAACATATCTTTTGGGAGATGAGTTGTCTCACTCATGATGATTTTTTCCTAGCTCTATTCATATAACTGCCAATTTCATATTTTTTTTTACAGCATGGCCAATGATGAAACAAGAAACAAAGTTCATTTACCACATGCAGTGCAATTAAATATACTCAATTCTGTTCAAATAAATCAAAGAGAAAAGGGCTTAGTTTATTGACATTCATAGTGGAAAGGGCAAGGTTAAAACTGGATTCTCCAAAGATCAGATAAATGGGATCAAGACACAGCATCGGACTGAGTCCATCTCCTCTGATATCCACTCATGTGTCAGTATGGCTCCTCCATATGCTAAATTAAGTTGACACTTTCAGTACCCTGTCATATCAGCTTTAAAAACATACGTTAATCAAGAGATGTCAATCAACATTCAATTAGAAAACTCCAAAGGCAATGTCTGGTGGGATGGACGGATCCTGTGCTCCTTTGAGCAGCCACTATGGTCAGGAGGTAGGGCACACATCAGGCCTTGTTGCTCATTTTTGTGGTCATGAACAAACAACTCTGATAGGAAAATTGTAAGCATCTGGAAGATAGTAAACATCTATTACTATGATGGCTGTTCCTGATCACAATTTTCCCGCATCTGGACTCAACTATAACACAAGCTGCTTGGCACTCCTAAGAGGGATGGGATTAATAAGATTTGAAACAGAAAGATCCACCTTAAGTATGGGCAGCACCTTCTGGGGGCAGCCTAGATAAAGGGACATGGAAGAAAAAAACTTTAATTTTTGCCCTTTGGCCTTCTTGCTAGCAAGTTCCTTCTATGCCATTGCTGTGGCACTTCTTCAGCAGTATTAGAACCAACCTCTTTGGGCTTCCAACATAGACTGAAGGCCACCAGCTCTCCATCTCCATGAGGCCTTCCTACTGAGACAGCCAGCCTCATGGGCTGAGTTCCAGCTTCTCCAGTGCTAGGTAGCCATTATTAGACTATACCAAACACATCCTGCAAATGTGAGTCTACTCAGTCTCCTTTTAATGTAGATGATAGGCAGACAGACAGATTACACACACACACACACACACACACACACACACACACACACACACATATTCCATCATTTCTGTTCCTTTAGAGAACCTGTCTAATACAGTTATCTAGAAAAAAGGCAAGTGTATTAGCAGCAAAAGCAGGGGAGTGGAGAGGTGTACAGACAGAAACAACAAACATCCCCTCTGGCTTAGCAGCTAGATAGAAACTGACAAGCACTTGGACAAAGTTGGTGAATGGTTGATGCAGAAGAAAGAAACACAATTAAAATATACTTAGGAAGTATAATTGATAAGACTTGGACAATGATCAACAGGATTATAGCTACCCAGTTTTAAACTAGATGTCACGGCATTTGAATTTTTAGCCAGAGATTTAAAAACATAAAAACTTGGAAAGTAGCAGAAATCTTAATGAAATAAATCCATTGCCAAAATGTAGACACGTCTGGCATTTTGTTTAACAGATCCTGTTTATGACCAACTGGGGGAAAGGTGAAAAGCAGAGGAGGGATTAGAAATGTTTCATGGCTGAGTGCATCTGCTGAGTAGAAGGTAGTGCTCTAGAATAAGCTTTGACCAACTCTGGCATGTTTGTTAGAAGGATGGGAATTCCTACCAAACTGCTAGTCAAGGTGGTGTTCTGATATAGGGTAATACTTGAGTCCCCATTAAGAATGACGACCAAATGAATAGTGTAAAAGACATCAAACATGTAAAAGACATCAAAAATGCTCTCTGTCAACTAGTTCTACAAATAACACAAAATTACAACACCTACATAATATGCACAAATTGTATTGCATAAGGGAAGAATTCCATAAATCTAATTTCCTTCTGACCAGCATGCTACGGAAGAAAAATCAAGCACTAAGCCAATTCAAAATAACAAGAGAAGTGATTACTCAACTCATACCATACATCAAGCCTACCGAATATATAAGATTGCTTAAGAGAGACATTTCTAACCACAAGACATCTGAGCTCTGTTTTGGACTAGGAAAGTCAAGAGCACTCTCAAAGGAACATCCCTGGAGAACACAGCACCAATCTGCAGAAGAGCATGCTGTCTTGAAGTGACATCATCTCTGTGTCATTCTCACTTACCATACAATCTTACCCCCCCCCCAGCTGACCTCCCTGAATGACTGCTTCCCCAAACACAGTACCTGCACAGAAGCCTTCTCTCTGAGGACTTAAGCTGAGATTCCCCCCTTCAAGCCCACATGCTCCCTTTCTTATAGGTTATTTTTGCCATTTACTATCCAGAATATGTCTTGAAAGATGCTTTGAATATACAGTCAGTAGTGCTGTGCATGATCTGTAATCATGAACTTGACCCTTATACCCAACAGTAACTCAGACAACATGAGTAGCACTTTACTGTAAGTGACCAGGTTTATGAAAATTAACAAGAACTGTTCTTCCCTGAAGCTGAATAACTTAAGTAGAACTTTTCCTTTAAAGACTGTTCTTGAGTTACAGATTTTTCAATTTGTTAGGAAACACACAGTGATTAAACATTGATCTCTGATCATTCAGCTAGAAATTAAATTGTATTTTTGATCATCTATGTTAATTCACACACTGCTGAGAGACTCCTTTCAAAGTCTTTGAAGTAGAACGTGTATTACCTCCAGATTATTAACATACAAGAGAGCTCTGTTTGCCAGGCTGTGGGCTTAACCTTGAACAAATATTATTTTCAATATCTCCTAATCCTTCAAATTGAATGATTTTTTTTTTCTCTTTTCAGCAGCAAAAATAAATAAATAAATTTACTCTCGTTCCTGTGATAATGGATGACTGTTTCCTTAGACAAAACTTTGGGAAATGATGATAACGGTGGTGCCTGGATGATTATACCTTTCATGAAAAACCTTAAGGAGTGTGTGCGATATGTTGGCTTTGTATAGAGTTAGAAGCTTAAAAGGGCGGAAGGTGTGAATTGTCTGCCTTCAGTGTTATTTGCTCCCATCCTGGGCAGAATCACAGGCCTGGTAAAACTAAGCAATTGCTCACGGGAGGTTTTGTTCAGGTTTCCACATAGGAAAGCTGTAAACGAGGCACAGAAATAACAAGAATGTCAGAAGATGGTCTGGGAGAAGAGTCAAAGCAATTTCCAGGAGCATGCCACAGGAATCTGAAAAGAAAGCACTATGGCTGACTGACCCTGCATGGAAAGGACCATGGAGTTATTTCCCATTGAGCACTCTCACACAGCTCCTGGTCTGCAGATCCCTGCAGCCAACAGGTATTTGCACTCCAGGTGTAAGGTTTCCCACTTTCCTGAATGAGGTATCAGGAGAAAGGAATGCAAATTTCCCCTTTCATTTCTAGCTCTGAAAATCTTTCCACCACCCTCTCTTCCACAATGGCCCCTCAACCTTGGGGATGGATTAATATCATTGTTTATGACTGAACACTCCCATTTTAATTAGGGTTACCATTACTGTGAGGAAACACCATGACCATAAAGCAAGTGTGTGTGTGTGTGTGGGGGGGGTTATTTGACGTACACTTCCATACTGCTGTTCAGCATCAAAGGAAGTCAGGATCAGGACTCAAAAGAGGCAGCAACCTAAATCCTGGAGCTGATGCAGAGGCC
The DNA here is from genome assembly GCF_943737965.1 of Phodopus roborovskii. NCBI lineage: Eukaryota > Metazoa > Chordata > Mammalia > Rodentia > Cricetidae > Phodopus > Phodopus roborovskii. The sequence goes on along the minus strand of NW_026126611.1, from coordinate 519,238 downwards.
ATGAAGAGGAGTTGCTTACTGGCTTGTTTCCAATGGCTTGCTCAGCCTGCTTTCTTAGAGACCCCAGGACCACTGTCCTGGAAGTAAAAGTCAGGACCATCAACCTGCTCAGGGATGAACCAATCACAATGGGCTGGGCCATCCCCCATCAATCACTAATTAAGAAAATACTTTACATCTGAATCTTTGGAAGGCATTTTCTCAATTGAATTTTCATCTTTCAGATAACCCTAGTTTGTGTCAAGTTGGTATAAGACTAGCCACCAAACTGATCCCTTGTCAACTTAACACACATAAATATTACTGTTAAGCCACAAACCTTCCTTTCCTATTCTTCCCCAAGATCTCATACAAAAAAATAGATAAATTTGTAAGTTTCACAGTCTTTACAAATCAAACATTAAAAATTTCAGACTCTTTAAGATAACCAATATTTTTAAAAATCAAAAGTCTTTTTAAAATTCACAGTCTCTCAACTGTAGGCTTCAGTAAAATAAAAAATATATACAGTATATATATTTTATATATCACATATATAAAAAATATACATATATATTTACTTCAAGAGCAAAGAGCCTGGGCACATTTACAACAAACCAAAGAAAACTCAAACACCAAATGCATAAATAAATTAGTTACTTATATCTGGATTTACTCACCATGTTTTGGGCTCTTCCATGGGGCTTGAGTCATTTATCTGGTTCCATCCTGCACAGCACAAGCAGCTGTCTTCTAGACTCTGGCTGGCTGCACTGCATACCTCTGCTGCTGCTCTTGGTGATCATCCCATGGTCCTGGCATCTCCAAAATACTGAGGTCTTTTGCTGCAAATAGGTGGCAATTTCATCAAAAGTTTCTCCTAGTCTCCCTTCATCATCATACGCCTCAACTTCTCTTCCTCATGACCCCATCAATCCTGGGCCTTTAACAGCTACTGAGGGTACTCCTGGCCTTTTCCACAAATACTCCTGGCCTCTCTCAAAGCCAAGCCTCAGCTTTTCATCATTACATCATCCTTCAAAACCAGTACCACCTGGGTGACTTGGCTAACAGTAACACCTGGGTAACTCGGCTGCCAGCTCGAGGTACAGCTTTGGCTGCCTCTAGAACACAGCTTCTCTGTGCTCTCAGGAAACACTTCCCAGGAGATTTCACCTCAACAATGCTGCTCTCTTCTTAATCACCTCTAATTTATCACCTTAATAGGCCAGTTTCCCAGAAAAGCAAAGCGTTCATTTTAGTAGTTTTTATGTCTTGTTAAACACAGAAGATTCTTCGTTCTTAGATAACCAGAACAGATTTTCACTGAAAAAAAAAAAAGCCTGGTAGAATTGTTGCTTCCCTCTGAAACTTCACAAACCAGGCCTCCATCTTCTACACTGCTCTTGACATTCTTATCTTCCAAGCTGACTTTTCTAGCTCAAATTCCCAAAGTCCTTCCACAATCCTTCCCAAAGCAACATGGGTAAGTCTCTTACAGCAACACCCCGCTATTCTGGTACCAGACTGTCTTAGTTTGGGTTTCTATTCCTATGATAAAACAACCATGACCAAAAAGCAAGCTGGGGAGGAAAGGGTTTACTTGGCTTACACTTCTAGACCATAGTTCATCTTTGGAGAAAGTCAGGACAGCAACTCAAACAGAGCAGGAACCTGGAGGCAGGAGCTGATGCAGAGGCCGTGGAGGGCTGCTGCTTACTGGTTTGTTTCTCATGGCTTGCTTAGCTTGCTTTCTTGCAGAAGCAAGGGTCAAGAGCTCAGGGATGGCCCCACCCACAATGGGCTGGGCCCTCCCCATCAATCACTAATTAAGAAAACACCTTACACCTGAGTCCTATGACGGCATTTCTCCACCGAGGTTCCCACATTTCAGAGAACTCTAGCTTGTGTTAAGTTGACTTCAGACTAACCAGCACAACTCATATGACACATAATCTCTGAACTTGGACCAATTTTAAGTTTCTATGGTAACCACCATCTACAGTTCTGGGAATTGAAGACCTTTTCTGGTACCAGAACACATTTGACTGACTCTCGCTCTCTTGCTCGCTCGCTCCCTCTTTCTAGCTCGCTTGCTTTCCCTTGCTCGCTCGTTCTTTCTCGCTTGCTTGCTCTCTCGCTTGCTCACTCTCACTGGCTCTCTTGCTTGCTCGCTCTTCCTCTCTCTTGCTCGCTCTTGCGGGCTCTCTGTCTCTGGCTCTCTCCCTCTCTCTAGCTGGCTCTCGCTCTCTCTCACTCTCTTCCTCTCTCTCATTCCTCTCTCTCCTCTCTTTCTCTTTCTCTTCCTCTCTCTCTTCCTCTCTTTCTCCCTCTCTCTTTCTCTCACATGCACAAATACAAATAATGTTTTTTTTTTTAATTATCAGATCAAACACAAAAATCATGGTATACAATAAGGGTTGGAAGTAAAGGGATGCAAAAGTTTCCCGTATCTGGGGAAAATTTGATATCTGAAGACAAGAAAATTTTTATATTTTAGAACCCCAAGTAAACATGGCATCATGAAATCACTCTATGCTCCTGATAGTCAAGATGTTAAAAGTACAACACAAATAAACAATATTAAATTCATTAAGAAACATATACTACAGGTTCACAAAGGAAAATACATCAGACCTCTAAACAGAAATCCCAAAAGACTTGAAAATAATTGGCTACAAAGCAATACATCCATATCCAAAATGGTTATTGTTAAAAATTCAGGGAAGACATTGCAAAATACACACAAACTAACATAATATCCAGTAAGCCAGCATTGCAAAAGTTAAAAAAAAAATAACTAACAAATTTGCTGGGAAAGAAGAAAGGTAGTTCCAATCATGGAAGGACAAGGAAGAATACATATCATAAGAGAAATACATGAGCAAAAAGAACTAGGAAAGGATAAATCATATCCAAGTCAGTAAACAAGTAAATGGTTGTACAATTACGAAGAGGCAAAAAGAATAAAGTAAAAGGGGACCATACACACACAAGTTCACAAGAAGCTAATCCCTCTCAGAAACAGTCCTAAAGGTAAATTATCTTAACTCAGCAATTAAAAAAGCACAGACTACCTAATTGGATTAGAAAAGAAAAAAAAAAAAACACAACTATTCGTTAGCCGACAAGAAGCACACCTCAGTGGCACAGTAGGTAAAGCGTGAGAATGAAAAGATCCAAGTCAATATGTGCCAAGCTTGACTGGAAGATATGCCAAAGCACAAGTGTGCTTGCCCAAGTTTGCTCCCTCCTTCCACCATGTCTATCTGGCCACAACTGTTGTTGAGTACCAGGTAGGCTGTCAGCATCAGAGACCAAGAGAGAGTCCTGATAATGGCACCATTACTGGGAGTGACCAGCCTGCAACCAGGTATCTGTTGTCTACATGGGAAAGAACAGCAGCTATTCTTTACAAGAACAGACACTTGTTTTGATCATGGATTTGCCTTTCCTGCATATAACTATTCTGCCCAAGCTACCACCCGGGGACTTAGAGAACATCTACCCACCATCATGGTATTATACACAGCATTGCTTCTGACCAAGGAACTTACTTCAAGCCAAAGAAGGACAACAGTGGGAAATAATCAAGAAATGCATTGATCTTCCATGCTCCTACTGTCCTGAAGCAGCTGGCTTGACAGAAAAGTGCAGTGACCTCTTCTGAATAAGGAGATATAATTGTGCATCCAATTGACAGAGAGTGAACTTGTGATGGCTAATCTTAGTTTCCACGTTGACTGCATATGGAATCCATTAAAATACAGCTATGGGGCATTTCCGTGAGGAGTTTTCTTGACCCATCTATTTAAGTCAGGAAGATCCACGCCTTCCCAGTGGCAGCTCAGACAAAAGGGCACGGAAGAAGTGAATCTTGGTTTTGCTTGCTTCCTTTACTCCTTCGTCAAATTCATCTATCTTGTCACTGAGACATTCTTTGATAATATCAAAACCAGCTACTGTTCTATCTGATGTCTGCTGAAGACCAGGAGCTCTCCTGGAATGTTCTAGGTCTTCTGCACCAGATTGAGACTGCTGAGACATCCAGCTTTGTGAACTAAACAACTACAAGGTTCTTGACCTCCCCAGTGTGAGGCATAGCTGAACCATACTGCATTAGCCAATCCAATAAATCCCTTCCTATTGGTTTGAAGAGAAAACTGAACCTAAAGAAAGGTCTAGAGACCTACAAGGCTTCTGTCAACTAACAATTTGAGCAACCGTGGAAAGGCTACCATAAATGCCCTTCCTAGATAGTGAGATCAACAACTAACTTACTCACAATCATGGAGCCCTCATCTAGTACCTGTTGGAAGCAGAAGCAAACACCCATACCTAAACACTGAGTTGAACTAGAATCCAGATGCAGAGAGAAAGGACAAGACCAGGTTGCAGAAACACATAGAGACAGCTGACCTGAACAAGGAGGAGCTAACAGACCCCAGACTGATAGCTGGGAATCCAGCATGGGACTGACTCAGACCCCCTGAACATGGGTCTCTGCCAGACAGACTGAGCAGTCTAAGGGACCTCAGACAGTGGAACCAGGATGTATTCCTGGTGCACAAAAGGACCTTGCAGACACATCCCCCATGGGGGGATACTCCCTTAACCTAGAGACAGGAGAGATGTCCTAGTCCCTACTTCAAATGACTTGACAGATCTACATGACCCCACCTGGATGGCATTGCCCTACATGTGGAATTTGGGTGGGTGGGGTGGAAGGGGAAGTTGGTCAGGGTGCATGTGAGGGGGCAGAGAGGGTAAGTGGGAGGGAGGTAAAGAGAGGGAACTGGGATTCACATGTAAAATAAATAAATTAATTAATGGCAATAAGTCCCTTCCTAACACATTCATTCATTCTATCAATTATGTCCCTTTAGAGAACCCTAACTAATACAGTGACACTTTGAGAAACAGTGTCAAAGGGTGAAGAAAGAAAGACAACATAGATACAATTCTTTTTCTGCTTCATTTGGTGTGCATGCAATTCTTAGTAACTGACACTTTGTGAGTCCCAGCAACAAAAGAAAATAATAAATTTTGGATACACACATGCATGTAAATATTAAATTGTTTTGGTTTGTAAATTTTAGCAAAGGGAAAACACTAAAGTAGAATAATTTCCTCTATCTTTTCTTTGATGTGCTAATTTTAGTTATATCATTTAAATATTCAGAAAGTGGTATATTTAAGCATATCAAAATTAGCAGAAATTTAATTACTTGATATCATCTCTTTTTTTCTTTTAGTTTTTGAGTATTTTTTTTATTTAATTTTATATAACAAAGTCCAATTAAATGAAAACAAACATTTATACACAATATTTGGGAATTTGGGCGTCGTTCTTTCCAAGCTACTTCCTGCTGGTAAGGGGCGCTGTCTTGGGGGGATTCGAAGAAGATTCAGATATCCTGGCTGTAGCTTTTTTTTTTTCTTTTTTCATCTGTTGCCTTTATTCTCTCTCTCTCTCTCTCTCTCTCTCTCTCTCTCTCTCTCTCTCTCTGTGTGTGTGTGTATGTGTGTGTGTGTGTGATACTTATACACCTGTGTGGTGATGTCTGTGAGCAGGTGTCTTCTTTGATCCTGTTCCCTGGTTCTGAGACAGTGTCCTTCACTTGGAGTCTGAGTATTTATCTACACTACGGTACAGCACATTACGGTAATGCTTCATTCTCCGTCTCCACAGCACTGGATGGGTAAGGCATGGCCTTCCATACTCAGCTTTTTACATGAATGTTGGAAAATGAGGTCTGGCCCTCCATGCTTGTCCAAGTTGTGTTCTTACCCTATCTTGGTTTTATAATCTCCACAGAGTGACAGGAATCACCATCGTTCTCCGTGGCGAAGATCTTCCTGCCTGCTTCCAAAGCTCTCTCGAAAAGCCCATTCTCTGTTGTTGTTATTGTTATTATTATTATTTAAATTTGAAACATTCTTTGTAAGCAAGAAATACAAATTACTCTCTATTGGAGTACTACTTCAAAATACTACTTTGTTGGAACAACGCCCTTTAGTTTTCTTTCTGGCTTCTGTTCTGATTTCGTCGTTTAAGACTAATCACTATTAAATTTTCCTTTGCTTCAGCTTTGACTCGTTCTTAATTATGTATTCTTTGCAACTTTTTTTCATATTTTCTGTATCTTCTCCACTACCTCAGCAAATGTTTTATCTCCCTTCTTCTAAGGTAGATTAAAGATTTCACAGTGTCTTTCTGTTCAACTATTACTTTTTCACATTCATTGAATTGAATTGCATTCATTTCTCTTGGGAGAAATTTCATAAGGCATGGTGATCTTTAAAACTTTGTGATATTTCACAATCTGTTCTTGGATTTTTCAGTTAATCTTGACAGACAGAAATCCCATTCCTATCTTAATACCCAATGTGAAAGTATTATATTACTAATAATTTTGCACCCAAAAGCATACTGTGTTATCGTGGAATCACTCAACCAAATGAAATCCTATTAAAGCTTTTCCTACCTTACTTTTACAAAATAAGCAGAATTGACAGCATATTTTGCCAACATTGAGTGGTGAGGACAAGTGTGTTAAATTACACTTATTAATCTATGGCACCACGGTGAATTCCAGATATTAGGGGGAAGTAGAATGCTGTGAACACGGTGTATTGGTGAGTAGTTCATGGCTGATGACTCAGCAACAGCTGTGGCTAGGAAGTTTTTCCTCTGTCTATAGATGATGACTGAAACTCTCAGTGGCTAACTTCCCACACTCTTTTTAGCAGTCTGTGAATTTTTTCTTCTTCTTCTTTTTTATTTATTTTTTTTTGCATCATTAAAATGCAATCTAATTGGAGTCCTTCTTGAAGACCACCCAGAAGTTGCACCTGGTACAAAATGCTGCTGGTGGATTCAATTTACCTTGTTATGTGGTGGGGGACAGGGAAGGACTAGACAGTCCCACAAGCTTTGGAAGAGCTTCCTTAGAATTTTTGTTTTGTGACTTGGTGTGATTAGAAAAATAACTTCGTCCAAACTAGAACATTAGTCAGCACCAAAGAGGATGGTAAAGCTCCTACATCCAGATAGCTGGGTCCATTCAGAGTAAAAGAACAAAGCAAAGCAGAGTAAAAGAACAAAGCAAAGATTCTAGAATGCTTTGCTCGCTATGCTTTGGTATCTATCTGCTGCCATTACATGTTCACTAACATCCACCAATGTATGATGCTTGGTTCATAGATGCAGATAAATTTGCAATTATTAGACATACTTAATGCTGTGGAATGTTATTTTAAGGTGTGTTACGTTTGCTTATGCTGTGGAACATTTTCTTAATGATACAAAAGTGTGTTGCAAACTTTCATGTTCCATTTGTTTAACTCTGTAAAGCTGTGTTACTTTGCCTGTCTAAAACACCTGATTGGTCTATTAGAAAGCTGAACAGCCAATAGCAAGGCAGGAGAAAGGATAGGCTGGGCTGGCAGGCAGAAAAAACAAATAGGAGAAATCTGGGGCGGGAGGAGGAATCAAGGAGGGGCCAGTCCCCCAGCCACACATTCAGTCACAGATTAAGAATGAAAGTAAGATTACGTAAGTAAGAAAAGAAAAAAGCCCAGAGGCAAAAAGGTAGATGGCATAATTTAAATTAAGAAAGTTTACTAGGAATAAACCAAGCTTGGACCAAGCATTTATAAGTAAGAATAAGCCTCAATCAATCAATTTACCAAATAGGCTACCCCTCCAGCTCAAAGAGCCGACAGTGATTTTATAGCCCATCTCAGAAACTGGTAATAACAAGGTCACAGTGACCTTCTGATTTTGCTGTTTGCTCAAATCACCAAGGTACATTCTCAAATAGCACATCTTAAACTCTGTCAATATGCAATACAAAGATTTTCTTTCCCATCTCAATTTCCTTATTTTCCCCCTGTTGCTTAGAAGTTCGCCTACATTTAATTGATATAAGAACAAAGGATAAAACTCCTTCTTTCCCTACCTCCTTTTCTACTTGTCTGACAGTCAATAACGTGAATTAGCCAAAGGATGCTCTTAAATGGCTTCACTGTTTTCTCTGTGCCCTTTGCCCCCTTTTATAATGTACCTTCACACACCTCTCTGTTTTTCTTTTACAAATCCATGAAAATTAAATTACTAAATGAGGCAAACAGAAAGCTTTTCCTTCTTTTTCACTGACCCTGAGCTTCCTCAAACCAAGTCTAAAACGAATATTTCATTCCTATTTCCTGGAAGGAAAATGTGTGGGCTTTGGTTTTACATGAACACAGTATAATTTTAACAGTGAAATAAAGCCTGAAACTGTTGACATTGTGGAAAACTGTTTCTTTCGACAGTATGTCGCTCTGATAAAGCTCCTGACATTGTGTTATTGAGTCATGTTAATCAGTCAAATATTTATTAAGTAAATAACATGTAAGTTGACCGTGGCTACAGCCTGACCAATGTCAATATAGTATCTCAAAGTAGGGAGGCAATTTATTGCATTCGAGAGCTCTTGTGGCCTACTCAAATCTCTGCACTGTGAGGGACCAGGAGCTGCAAAGGGAGATCAGTTACATACAAGAGGAAGTGATCTAATTAGCCTAGTGGTAATAAGATCCAGGTTTCTCAGGTAGGGAAGGGAGTATGTTAAAAGAGGGAAATATAGAATAAAGCATATTTCTGAAATGCAATTAGAACTATCAGTATGATTTAAAAAAAAAACGTATAGATTCAAAAACAGATGAAAATGTGCCAAGGTAGATTTATAATGTACATTCATAAATCAAGTATATACAATACATATGTTTATGTTTGTAATCAGGCATGTAGCCTCTAACTCTGTCCACTTACAAAGGCATAAGTGGTAACATATCATAACCAGTCTTGGTTTCTAATGACTGTGGTCTACTAAAAATGAAGACAGGACAGAGAAATGACAGTCATAGTTCAGCATAGTTGGTACTGACCCCTCTAACCTCTGAATCCTCAAGCATTTCCTGCCCACTCATGGAATAACACTGGCCTGTTTGTGCTATTGTCTGACTTCCTCACAAGACATGGGCCCCGCATTTCAGATCTTTGGTTCTTAATGAGTAGGTCAGAGGTGTTCTCAATGAATGGTAAAGGGAAGAAAGAAGAAGACCAACTTTCTGTGTGTCCTTCTGTTTTAAGAAAGTATGTATTTAATAAAATGTGTCCAATACAGTCTTCATATATAGGAAATCACATTATAAATACACTATTTTTTTTAACCAAAAATATGACAAGTTTTCAATAAGTAAATCAGGCTGATCTCCAGCCAGGAGCCCTTTACCAATAGCTAGAGCAAGGCCACTATGGAACATTCTACACCTTTCTGCTTGAGAACTCTATAGCTCGCTTCCCCATCTGCCTACTTTTGATTTCCCACAGTATTTCCCTGAAAATAAATTGTAAGTCTTTGTGGAAATAAAACTGACCATTTCTCAAGATGTTTACAATTTAAAAAAAATTGGGGGTTTTTCTTTGTTTTGTTTTTTGTTTTGTTTTGTTTTTGGATTGACATTTTTGGACATTTCTCTAGCATTACCTCTCATCCGTCAAAAGCACATTCCTAGGGGGTAAGCCAATAAGGAGCCCAGCCATTTACCATGGCAATACAAGAGTTTCCAGGTTTCAGGACTAAGAGTGTGACCTGACTGGTTGGGGAGAGGGGCATTGTGCTCAGTGACAAACTTTGAGTCACAGGTCTGAAACAAACTCCCACAAGATGTGTTCTGACCACAAGCATACACACAAAGGCAGACAGGCATGCAGGTACAAACAAACAAACATTAAAATTTAATTAAAATCTCTAAAGCACAATCTGATTTAGTGGGTCTTATAGAGCCCAATGGTTTGAGTTTCTTTTGTGGCTGATTTACATACCAAACTGAACAGCAAGGAGGTTTTCCCCAAAGATTCATTGAGTTTACACAGGAATCCTCTGGAGAACTTCTAGAAATGTAAAAATGGTGGTGCACTCCTTTAATCCCAGCATTTGGGAGACAGAGGCAGGTGGATCTCTGTGAGTTCAAGGCCAGTCTGGTCTACTCAGTGAGTTTCAGGACAACCAGAGTTACACAGTGAGACCCCGTCTTTTAAAAAATAAAGTAGATTTTTAAAAATGCATGTTGCTGCCTGAATTTTAAAGACCCTGATTCAGTATGTTCTCAGGCAATGCTAGTGTGTAAGGACCACACTGAAATCCAGGAGCATATTCAGACAGGAAACGGATACAAACTACATGCAGGAGACCACCTAGACAGGATGTGTACTACATGCAGGCGAGTCAACAAAGCAATGTCTAGTAATAAGTCTTTTCTACACCTCATTCTACTTCACAAGTTGGATAACTGCAAATCTTCACCTCTCCCCTAGTCTTGCCTCCAGCCCTGCAGGAGACCACCAGCTGTGGCCTTCCATTTCTCTCTGCCCCCCATCACCAGTGGGTCATGCCGATGTTCTACAACCTTCCTCACCACTTAACCCATTGTCCAAGTCTCCAACTCCAGCAGGCATTACCTGAGATTCCCTGTCTATCGCCTATGGGAGAAACAAGTGGGGCAGAGAAACAGGTAGGCTCACTCCCACTCCTCTCCAAGTCCAGTGCCACAGGTTCATGCCAGCTCTGTAGCATGCCACCTGCTGTGGCTCTCCTCACCCTCTGCCCCCATTCCCAGGGAACTATACAGATCCTGGTGGAACACAACTTTCCTTCCTCCTGTGGGCACCCTCAGTCCAGCCCTCCTAGCCTACCCACATTCCTAAGTATCAGTTCCCAATATCTAGAAACACATTCTACAGGGGACACCCAGGAGACGCAACTAGCAGGCTCCCAGAAGTACTCCCTACCAGTCCACAAAGCTGCCATATTCCCCTAAGATTCACAATGGGCAGTAGAAACCAGGGAACAAAACACCCACCCAACAAAGGCCATACATCAGCACTTAGAATTACAATCTTACCAAACCTGGATGCCTGGACAATAGCTTAAAAGTCACAGTCAATAAAAACCAGGATAGAAAAAAAAAATAAAATAAAATAAAAACCAGGATAATATGTCCTGACAAGAACCCAGCAAGCCTACTATAGTAGGCTCTGAGAAATGCAACATACCTGAAGCTAAAGACAGAAAACTTAATATAGGCTTTATGAATATGACAGAGGTCCCTAAGGAGGAAATGGATAAATCCCTAAAAGAAATCTTTGAGATTCAATGCAATCCCCATCAAAATCCCAGCACAATTCTTCACAGACCTTGAAAGAGCAATACTCAACTTTATATGGAAAAACAAAAGACCCAGGATAGCCAAAAACAACTCTGAACAATAAAGGAACTTCCAGAGGCCTCACCATCCCTGACTTCAAGCTCTATTACAGAGCAATCGTCCTGAAAACAGCTTGGTATGGGTGCAAAAATAGACAGGAAGACCAATGGAATTGGATTTAAAACCCTGATATTAACCCACACACCTACAAACACCTGATTTTTGACAAAGAAGCTAAAATTATACAATGGAAGAAAGAAAGCATCTTCAACAAATGGTCCTGACATAACTGGATGCTGACTTTTAGAAGACTGCAGATAGATTCATATCTATCACCATGCACAAAGCTTAAATCCAAATGGATTAAAGACCTCAACATAAATCCAGCCACACTGAACCTTTTAGAAGAGAAAGTTGGAGGTACCCTTGAATGAATTGGTACAGGAGACCACTTCCTAAACATAACGCCAGTAGCACATACACTGAGATCAACAATTAATAAATGGGACCTCCTGAAACTGAGAAGCTTCTGTAAGGCAAAGGACACAGTCAACAAGACAAAATGGCAGCCCACTGACTGGGAAAAGATCTTCACCAACGCCACATCTGAAAGAGGGCTGATCTCCAAAATATACAAAGTACTCAATGAACTACTCACCAAAACACCAAATAATCCAATTAAAAAGTGGGATACAGAATTAAATAGAGAATTCTCAATAGAGGAATCTAAAATGGCTGAAAGACACTTAAAGTGCTCAACATCCTTAGCTATCAGGGAAATGCAAATCAAAACAACTCTGAGATACCATCTTACTCCTGTCAGAATGGCTAGAATTAGAAACACCAATGACAGTTTATGCTGGAGAAGATATGGAGAAAGGGGAACACTCCTCCACTGCTGGTGGGAGTGCAAACTCGTTCAGCCACTTTGGAAATCAGTATGGAGCTTCCTCAGAAAAATGAGAATCAGTCTACCTCAAGATCCAGTAATCCCACTCAGGCATATACCCAAAAGATGCACACTCATACAAGGACATCTGTTCACAGCAGCATTATTTATAATAGCCAGAACCTGGAAGCAACCTAAATGCCTCTCAACTGAAGGATGGATGGAGAAAATGTGGTTCATTTACACAATGGAATACTATTCAATGGGGAAAAACAAACAAACATAAACAAAAACAATGGAATCTTGAAATTTACAGGCAAATGGATGGAACTACAAGAAACCATCCTGAGTGAGGTAACCCAGTCTGAAAAAGAGGAACATGGATTTTAGACATAGAGCAAAGGATCACCAGCTTACATCCCACACTTCCAAAAAAGCTAGGAAACAAGGAGAACCCTAAGAAAGACAGACATGGTCCCCTGAAGAAAGGGACAAGATCTCTCTCCTGAGCAAATTGGGAGCATGGGGGGAGGGGGAGAGTGAGTTAGGAGAAAGAGAAGGGGAGAAGAGGAGGGGAGAGGAGGACATGAGGGAGCAGGAAAATTGAGTCAGAGAAAGAATAGATTGGAGCAAGAAAAGAGAACCACGGTAGAGGGAGCCATTATAGATTTTAAAGAGGAATCTGGCACTAGGGAAATGTCCAGACCCCAACTAACAATCTAGGCAACAGTGGAGAGGCTACCTTCAATGCCCTTCCCTGATAATGAGACTGATAACTAATTTATATGCCATCATCCAGTAGCTGATAGAAGCAGAAGCAGACACCCACAGCTAAACACTGAGCCAGACTCCTGGAATCCAGTTGCAGAGAGGGAGGAGTGATGAGCAAGAGGTCAAGACCAGGCTTGAGAAACCCACAGAATCAGCTGACCTGAACAAGGAGGAGCTCATGGATTCCAGTCTGATAGCTGGGAAACCAGCATAGGACCGCCCCAGACACCCCCCCTTCCCATTGTGGGTGTTAGTCAGGAGGATTGGGCAGTCTATGGGGCCTCTGATCTATAGTATACAAATAGACTTTGGGAGCCCATTTCACATAGAGGGACACCCTCTCAGCCTAGATACATGGGGGAGGCCATGTGACAGACTTTGACGATCCCCCATGGAAGGCCTCACCTTCCATGGGGAGCAGATAGGGCATGGGATAGAGATTGGGGGGGGGGCAGGAGAGGAGGGGAGGGAGAGGGAACTGGGATTGACATGTAAAACAAACTTGTTGCAAGTTTAAATAAGAAAAAATATTATCAAAAGAAAAAAAAAGAAATCTGTGAAAACACAAACACACAGCGAAAGGGAATGGAGAAAACAGGTCAAGGTCTGAAAGTGGAAATAGAAACAATCAGGAAAACCCAAACCGAGGGAAGTTTGGAAAAGAAAAATGTAGGAACTCAAGCTTGCACCACAGAGGCAGTCCTCACCAATAGAATACAAGAAATGGAAGAGAGCTTTCACTTGGCTTGTTTCTTGCCAGCTTTTTTTATATTGTCCCATCTGTCTTTGGTCTCGGGACTTTTATCTTTCTCTATTCCTGTATACCTTTTCTTTCCTTCCTACTGTGTGTCTGGCTGTGTAACTGGGTGGCTGGCCCCTGAATTACTCCTGCTTCCTTTCTCGTTCCTAGATCCTCAGGTCCTCTTCTCCCAGATTTCTCACCGTATTTATCCTCTCTGCCCACCCTATTTCTCTCTCCTCTCTCGCTATTGGCAGTTCAGAGCTTTATTAGTCCATCAGGTGTTTTAGACCGGCACCGTAACACAGCTTCACAGAATTAAACTAGTGCAACATAAACAAAAGTAACACACCTTAAAACAATATTCTCTTGTAGCCAGTGGTAACAAATACAGAGATCCACAGTTAGTGTGCAGAGAGTGAGAGACCCTAAAAAGGGTATCTCTATCAAATTCCTATCACCATGGTTCAGGAACTCTGCAGAAGAGGAGGCAGAATGTAAGAGTGGGAGGGGAAGAAGGACACCCAGGAAACAAAACCTTCTAAACTCAATAGGACGAAGGGATGTACTCAAGGGACTGAGGCCGCATTCACAGGGCTTACATGGGTCTGCACCAGATGGCGTCCTAGAGATGAAAAGATAAACGGACACGTGTATCAAGCGTTTTCTTTTGAGCCATCAACCAGCTCCCAAATCACGACACTGAGACTTCTTATTAATTATGAACGCTCAGCCTAGTTTAGGCTCATTTCTGGCTGGCTCTTTTAACTTAAATTAACCTAAAGTCTCTTTATCTACATTTTGCCTCAGGGCTTTTTTTTTTTTTTTTTTTTTTAACCTTCTTTCTATCTGTACATTGTACTTTCCTGCTGTCTCTATGTCTGGCTGGCTGGTGGCTGACTAGCTTCTGGCCCCCTGGAGTGTCTCTCTTTCTCCTCGTTCTCCCAGTTCTCTCTCCAACCTAGAGTTTTCATCCTGTTTATTCTCTCTGCCCACTAGCCTCATCTATCCCTCTCTGCTTAGCCATTGGATGTTCAGCTCTTTAGTAGAACAGCCAGGTGCCTCAGGCAGGCAAGGGGAAACAAATGCAACACACCTTTACACGATTAAACAAATGCAGCGAAAACAAATGCAGCATAAAGTAATATTCCAAAACTGAAACAAATGTAACGTGTCTTTACATAGTTAAAATAACATTTCACAACAGACATATGTCCCATCCCCAACCACAAAGCTAGCTCCAATTGATAACCACTTGCAAATGAAAATTTAGTTTTCTTCAAAGGAGTTCTTCTGGGGAAACAAACTGCTTTTAAGAGTAGCCCCTATACCCAGCTATAGATGGCCAATAGAAAATGAATTCAAGGGCATTTTTGCAAGTTCCTTGTCTCATAATGTCATGCCAGGGCCTTTTCTTTTTTAATATTACATTTTTCACTTTTTTATTTATTCATTTACTATTTTTTTTTTTTTTTACTCTACAGGTTCTTTGCATATGTATCATGGCTTCCAGTTTTCTGCTTTTATAGAATTCCTGAATGTGCAAAGAGTGTGTCTCTGAGTCTATACCTGTTTGTTGTGTTCTTTCTTGGGCTCTTTTCCTTCTGTGCATTTGTTTTTTCATATTCCAATATTGCTTTTGTTTTATCTTGTTTTCACTTTATCTTATTATTATCCCTTAGATGCCTGTTTGTTTTCTAATGAGAAACAGAAAGGGTGTGGATCCTGATAGGAGGAGAAGGGAAGAGGAAATTGGAGTAGAGAGAAGGGAAACCTTAATCAGAATACATTGTATGAAAAAAAAATCTACTTTCAATAAAGGAAAATTACCCAGCACTCTAATATGAATCAGTTAAGAATTCATACAGTGATGATAGAATCACAGCATTTTTTTTAAAAAATTCATGAAGTGAGTGTAAATTTATCCATCTGCAAATTATAGCATGGAGATGCTAGCTTTATGCTTGTCAAATCAGAGGTCAAAGGATGGATGATTGCAAAGTTCCACATATTCTGTCACTTACCTGTTATATTCAGAACAAAGAATTTCAATGAAATCTGTAACAAGAAAGGTAACAGTTTTCTTCCATTTAATTTAAAATGCATCACATCATTTTAATCCAATTGATTAGAAATGTCCTCTTATGAATAACAGAAAGAGAGGAAAGAATAAAACACTTCAAGTCACATTTTGTTAAGGTTAATTGTTGTGCCTGCATAAGTGTTGGTTTGTTTACAATGTATCCTATGTCACACAAGCTGGCTTTGAACTTTCAACCCTCTGTACTTAGGCTATGGGTATACATCATCATAGTCCCAACTTTGGCATTTTTTAAGAAAGCAAGGCATGACTTTTAAGACATAATAAGTCTGAACCCCAAACAGATCTAGAGATTATACATCAGAAGGTGAATTTGACTGACATCAGACTTCACAGCTGAAGAAAATCAGCCTCAAATGCCATGAGAAAAAGCACAAAAAACAAAACAAACAAACAAAAACAAACCAAGAGAGACACAAAGACTCAGGTAAATGGGAGAAAGGAAGTTTTTGTTGTTGTTTTTGTTTTGTTTTGTTGTTTCTTTAGGATAGGCTCTCTTTATGAGCTACTGGGATTATAAGCCTATGCCATCATACCTGGGTCCAGATGGGTGAATTTTAATCACTGAATCCAGCAACCCTTTGCCATCATGGTTTCACCTACTCAGACTCCATTATACTGACCGGCTACCAAAGCCAGGGCTAGAAATCCATTCTCATAGGTTTTCAGATTTTGTGAGCACACATACATTCCGATTAGTTGCTTTAGAGCAACTCTGGTGGAAAATTAGAATTCTGGCAGCTGGGAGAGAATATGACTGTGGTAGTTTGTGTGTATTTGCCCCCCCCCCCAAGCTCATAGACAGTGGCACTATTAGGAGGTGTAGCTTTGTTGGAGTGTGTGTGGAAATGTGCCACTGTGCGAGTGGGATTTAGGTTTTCTATGCCCAGTGTCTCAGCAGATTTCTTGTTGCCTGGAAAGATGTAGGACTCTCTGTCATCACATCTGCCTGCAAGATGCCATGCTTCCCACCATGGTGATAATGGACTGAACCTCTGAAACTGCAAGTGAAGCCATCCCAATTAAATGTTTTTATTTATAGGAGTTGCCATGGTCATGGTGTCTCATCACAGCAATAAAAACCCTAACAATGCCCAAAGTCAATTACATCCTAAATAACCTCAATTGAAAATTACTGACAGGAATTATTATTAAAGCCATTGTTACTAATAAAGTATAACTTCTTTCATGTCTCAGATGCTGGAAATAGGAGAAATCAAAATTAAATTATTGATTAGGCGTGTTCCAGCACTTCAGAGTCTAAATGGGGGTGTGTGTCACAAGTTCAAGGCCAGCCTGTCTTACTGTTAATCCCAAAGAAAGGTGAAAGACCACTGACCCAAATCATCATGGCCAAATTAATTAAAGCAAGCTTTTCTATTCATGAACACCAGCTGCCTTCTGTCTCCTAAGGTGGGGTTTTAGAGTTCAGCATTGGAGGTGAGGAAGACAAGGCTTTTTATAGCTCAGCGGTAGGGAATTTCCACTTGGGGGATTTGTTGGGCAAAATAGGCGGGGTTACAAAAGCGGAACATAAGTGGAACAAATTAGTTTTAGCAACCTCCTGAAACAAAGACATGATTGCAAGGTAGTTGTAACAAAGTAGCCATAATAATGCTTTTAAACAAAGGTGGGGTTGTAAGATGGTTATTAGCTTTTTGAAACATGTATCAGATCCTTTCTTTCACAGGGAGCAAGTAGGAAGGATGTGAAGTCCTTGCCAGTAAAGTTATGGTCTCTCCCGCCAGTCCCACTCCTTAAGGGTCCTAAATAAAGGAAAATTTCTGTTTCAAGTAGAAGCCCTCACCAATCATACATTCCTCACATTCTTCAGTGATGAACAGTTCCAGCTGTGACAGCTGAAGAGCATATTAACAACTCAATAGCAAGAGCCCAGACCTCTGACAAGCCCTGTCTGCTCCCAAGCCATATCATCTTTTGAACCAAGTTCTACTCCTAAATCCAGGCAGACTTCTTTGTAAAAATCTATTAGCACACACTATTTTCACTATGTTCATTATTGATTTGCTTCTGGCACTAAATACCACCTGAGGCTTCTATGTGGCTGAAACAGTTTGTGAGAATGAAATAGAAGAAAAGGAGAAAATTTAATATTTTTATATATGTAATAACTTGAACACTGGTTTCTCTGTATTTAATATAATTTATCAAGTTGGACTTAAAATACATTTGAAAATTTTCTAGTAATAGTCTAAGTACATTTCATCTGTATATTAAAATATACTCAATACTTTTCCTAATTTAAACTCTCTTAATACATATAATAGGTTCTTGGAATAAAAGGTATCTAATTTCCATTTCACATAGATTTCATGTACTTTAAAGACCAATTGTAGTAGAAAAAAAAATGTAGTGTGTGAATAACTTTGGGACACATTTTCCCCAAGACTTATAAGGTCTAAAAGTATTCTACATGTATGAGTCTAATTAAGTCTGCAATTGTATTCTGCAAATACAATAAAAATGGATTCTAATTTTTCTCTTCTACTATTTTCCAATGAGCTGGATGACTAAACAACACACTGAATTTTTCTAAAAGTAGAAGAATCCCAAAAATATTTTCTTCTGCCACTTCAAAGAAATTATTGTCAGTTTTTTCTTTATTCACATATTCCCTCATGAATAATGACTCCCCTTACCTATTTCACTCTGTACCTCTGTAGAAATACTCTAGTATGGCAGGATTTCCCTTGAAAATCAGAAAAGGAGAAGATTATGGTATTAATAGAATTTTATTATGTATTTGCTTATTACTTTATTTTCCTGCTGGGGAAATCAAACTTGGCGAATCATGCATTGTAGGCAAGTCCATTCCCACAGAGCTTTCCTCAACAGACCTTCCCTTTGCTCTTTATCTCTGTGACCAGAAATTTCATATTTCACATTTACAATTTTCCAGAACTTCATACTTTAACCATAATAAAAGGTGACTCAAGAAAGCCATTTCAGCTCCTTGTACAGTAAAAGGCAATGTAAATTTTTACCATCTTAAATTTAAAGGAAGGTCTACCTTGTTCATTCGGCTTGAACAGTGAGCCTAGAAGGGAGAGAGGGAGGGAGGGAGGGAGGGAGGGAGAGGGAACTGGGATTGATATGTAAAATAAAAATAAAAATAAAAAAATTATAAACTTCAATAAGATTTAGTAAGGCATTTATTAAGTCATGCTTCAAGTAGCATTCCATCCATTATTTATAAATATTATATGTCTTACTAATTATATTATTAGAGCTGCTACTATTTGGTGTAGTATAATTTTTTAGCAGTAACAATTCTCAAATATTTTGAGTAAAAAACTGGATTTCTGGGTTGGGAACTCAATCTGAAAATGGTTCAAAGAGTTTCAACAAAACATGCAAAAAAAAAAAAAAAAGAAAGAAAGAAAAGAAAAAAGAAAAATAAAGTGCTTGTTAAGAGGACCTGAATTAAATCCTCATAATACAGAGCTCTGATGGAACACTCACAGACACCCAGAACTCACTGACCAGCTAGATTATGTAGCCTAATTGTTAAGTTCCTCAACAAGTGTGAGATCCTGTCTCAAACAAAAGCAAACAAACAAACAAAAACAAAAAAAAAAAAAAAAGAAAAGAAAAGAAAAAGAAAAAAGAAAAAGAAAGTAGATGTAGAAAATTGAAGAAGAGAATCAGACAAACATGACTTCAACAGACTGAGACTTGTTTATGTAGAGCTCCACAGGATTAGGGTTGGGCCCATTTACAGGGGCTGGGGGATACATCTATATACATAGGTAGCTACCAGGAAGTTACAGCTACTTTTTTTGTGGTTTGACTAGGAGCAGAGTGTGTTGTTTTCCATACCAGGGCATATTGTTTCTGCAGGTGGAGCAGATAGATGGGTCAGGCTAGGGCCAAGCAATTCTTTATGTCAAGGGGCTATTGCCCAGGACAGCCTGACCCAATTCCTCATGACCTGAGACTATTACCCAACAGATAACACCTAAGTTTGTCCTCTGGCCTCCACACACAAGTACACACACACATACAACATATATATGGAAAGAAATGCCAGAAAAACAAAAAGGTCCATGTGTTTCTTTTTTTATATGGACACCAAACGTGTATAAGTACCCACAAAGGCCAGAAGAGGGCAGCAGATCCCGAGGAGCTAGGAAGTTGAGAGCCACTTGACAAGGGTGCTTGGAACAGAAGCTGGGTCCTCCGGAAGAGCAGGAAAAAATTTTAACTGTTGAGCCATCTCTCTAGTTCCTCATATGGTTTTTGATAATAGAAAAGAGGCCCACATTTATGAAAGGGAAATTGAAAAAAACAACCATCAAAAATAAACTATGGCATTTACAACTGGAGAACTGGATGCATTAGCTGGGCTTGTTAAAATTTCATCTTCTGTGACCTTTAAGTGGATATTCCTATCAGGAAGGGTTTCTTAACAATCACTGGCGAACCAATAAATGAATTTTACAGGAAAAAAGATGACTCTCATTCTCTCTCTCTCTCTCTCTCTTTGTCTCTCTCTCTCTCTCTCTCTCTCTCTCTCTCTCTCTCTCTCTCTCTCTCTGTGTGTGTGTGTGTGTGTGTGTGTGTGTGTGTGTGTGTGTGTGTGTTCTGAGGATCTAACTCAGGTCCATATGCTTATGAAGCAAACATCGTTGCGAAATTATCTCCTCAGCATTCTTATTCTTTTCTACTCCTATCTTCAATTTATTCGAGTTGGTTTAAGGGAGTGGGAAGAATCAGAATGAGTTGAGAGTATAAGGATCTTATAACTTTAAGAAAGATAAACAATTTTGGGGAAGGAAAACACAAGGCATATCCTTTTATTAACGGAACATCCGAGGTCTAATTAAACGTTTAAATGTTTTATTCTACATAAGTGAGACAGTGGCAGTATTGGAGTTGATACTGTTATACAATATAATTGACTATAGCTAATAACAACCCAAAGAAATCCCTGAGAATAGATGAGTGTTCTTACTCCCTCAAAAAAAAAAAAAAAAAAAAAAAAAAAAAAAAAGCCCCTAATCCCTAATCATCTCGGTATAAATTAATTTAGGCATTCTATGATGTATACCTATTTCAAAGCACTGTGTTGTCGTGGTAAATAGTTGTAATTTGTAAGAACATTTTCACATAATAGCAATGGAATTCAAAAAGTTCACACCCGTGCTCATTACAATCATGATGGGAGATGTCTTGGTTCCTCCTGCCTCTTTATGGAGCATTTCCTTTAATGTACGATTGAGTCTCTCAAATACTGCTTGTCCTGTAGGATTGTGTGGTATACCAGTTATGTACTTTTTGTTATAATACTCAAAAAACTGTTTCAATTTGCTGGAGACATTGCCAGTTTTTATTTGTGCAGGTATGCACATAATGGCCATTACCTTTAATCGGTGTGTGATAACAGAATCAGCCTTTTCAGAGCTCAGAGCAGTGGCCCATTGAAACACTGAAAATGTATATGCAGAGTGATACCTGGCATACCCGTATGGGATCTGATGTATGTTTTATATATATAGGATGAGTCATAGTATCTTGTAGCTGTATAAACAATGAAGTTAATTCTGTATCATCAGGAATAAATTCTGCAGTGTGTAAGATGCCTCTCTCTGTGTGTTGAGAGTCAGTAACTATATTGAGGGGTTCTATAAAATCCATAAGTACCATGAGAATGGCGTAAAATTCTGCCTTTTGTTCAGAATTGTAAGGGCTTTGAACCACTTGACTTATTTTTCCTGATTTGTATCCTGCCTTACCAGATTTGTTTGCATCAGTGTAGAATGTAGGAACTCCAGAGATAGATATTTTTTCTTACAATGTGTGGAAGGATCCAAATAGTTTTTCTTTATGAATTTGATTCTTTCACTTTTGGGGTAATTGTTGCTAATCATTCCCAAAAAATTACTGCATGCTCTCTGCCAATATTCATTATTTTTCCGTAAGGAGGAAATATCCTCTTTAATTAAAGGTACTATAATTTCTGCTGGGTCCCTTCCTGTTAGTTGAAGAAGTTTTAATTTATCTTTTATAATCAAGTCAGAGATCTTTTTCTACATATGTTTTTAGTTTTTTATTCTGTTTATGTGGTAGAAATATCCATTCTAATATGATATCTCCCCTCTGCATCAAAATCCCTGAAGGATATTTTCTAGATGGCAATATAACCAGAATACAGTCTAGTTTTGGATCCACATGGTCCACACGTGCTTTTGTATTCTCTTTTCTACCCATTCTATTTCCTTTTCAGCTTCAGCTGATAGTATTCATGGACTATTCAAGTCCTTGTCCCCTTTTAGGGCCATTTTCAAGTTTTTCAAATCATTCCCTTCTACTCTAATAATGGTTTGCAGTTGAGAAATCTCTCCTAGTAATTTTTGAAGTTCATAAAGAGTAGCGATCTCTCCTGATCTGTACTTTTTGTGATCTAGTTTTCTGTAGACCTATTTTATAACCTAAGTAATTAATAGTATCTCCTTTTTGTATTTTTTGGGGTGCAATTTGTAATCCCCAGCTAGGTAAAACTTCCTTTACTTTCTCAAACATTTTTTCTAATATTTCTACTTTAGAGTCAGCTAACAATATATCATCCATATAATGGTAGATTATGGACTGTGGAAGTTGTTTACAAATTATTTCCAACAGTTATTGCACAAAATATTGGCATAGGGTGGGGCTATTTAACATTCCCTGTGGCAAAACCTCCCATTGGTATCTCTTTACTGACTGAGAGTTATTGTAATTAGGTACCGTGAAGGCAAATTTCTCTTTATCTTGTTCTTGTAAAGGTATAGTGAAGAAGCAATCCTTTAAATCAATAACTATAATAGGCCATTATTTAGGTATCAAAGAAGGCAAGGGCATTCCAGGTTGTAGAGAGCCCATTGGCTGGATAATTTTATTGATGGCTCTCAGGTCTGTAAGCATTCTCCATTTCCCAGATTTTTTTTTTTTTTTTGATAAACAAATATAGGAGAGTTCCAAGGGCTGGTTGATTCCTCGATATGTGCAGCATTTAGCTGTTCCTGAACCAGGCTTTCTAAAGCTTCTAACTTCTCAGAGGTCATAGGAGATTGCCCTACCCAGACATGTAGGGCTTTTGGTTCCTCTGTTTGGCATTTGTATTCTGTTTTTGTACAGCCTGGATATTTTGTGTCTGTCTTGTATAGTACTTTATAATATTTTTTTCCACAATCATGATGTTGTTTATGGTTCCCATCTAATACTGGAGGAATGTTAATCTGTGTATTCCATTGCTGTAATAGATCACGACCCCATAAATTTATCACTATATCAGCCACATATGGTCTCAACCTTCCTCTCCTTCGGGATAAATAAATAGGCCAAATAGATGTTTATTCAGGGAGAAATAACTTACAACATAGACAGATGAACACCAGCAGGTTCCACTGGGTGCTCTCCTATCCACATCCTGCCAGCAAGAGAACGCTCCTGGGCTCCTTCTCAGACCTAGTTCCCCAGGTCACTTCTGCCCATCTCCACCCCCAATGGGCATGGTCAGTGCCACAGATGTGGACAAAGTGAATATCTCACTACAGTTATTATTGTTATTATTAGCTAAGTTTAGGAAATGCATTTTAATTTTTCCACCCAACAACCCTATAGTTGGTGATTTTTCACAATTGGTAAAGTTTGTAAAAATAAATCTGTTTAATGTGTACTAATAATACTTCATAAATAACACCATCTCTCTGGAAGGATTTTCAAATATATTCCAATGTACACGTGTAGTATTTATCATAACAGGCACTCATTCAGTCATTAAACAGAAAGTAAATTCAGTTGAAATTGAATTGTTTTTATTACTTCCCCTGCTGTACAAGCAGTTGTGTACTGTAATGTGTAAAACAGGAAACTGAAGACATAAATTGTGGTTCTAAGCCTTTGCGTACCAGCTCTGTCACTGAGATGACCTGTCAATTACTCTGAGAACTAGTTCCCTTGGATCTCTACAGTATGCAACAAATACTCTACAGAGTCATGATAATAGTTAAATTTACATGATTGTGTGTGGGACCGCTCAATTTTTTACCTTTTACCAGTTGTTACCTTTTGAGTTCCAACTTTGAGAAGCTATAGAGAACTGCTACACAATGTTCTTC
This sequence comes from Phodopus roborovskii, assembly GCF_943737965.1. Classification (NCBI taxonomy): domain Eukaryota; kingdom Metazoa; phylum Chordata; class Mammalia; order Rodentia; family Cricetidae; genus Phodopus; species Phodopus roborovskii. Next base: position 495,383 of record NW_026126611.1, on the reverse strand, counting down.
AAATATATCCGGGGCCAAATGACTCTATAGCCAAAATGCTTCTGCATGCTTGACCTATAGCTCTTTACCTCCTTGACTTAACCCTTCAGATAACTCTGCAAAGAAGACCCACAGTCTCTCAATTGTATGTTCCTTTAATATAGTTTTTTTTTTTTTTTTTTTTTTTTTTTTTTTTTTTTTGACACAGGGTTTCTCTGTATTGCTTTGGAGCCTGTCCTGAAACTCGCTCTGTAGACCAGGCTGGCTTCAAACTCACAGAGATCCACCTGCCTCTGCCTCCCGAGTGCTGGGATTAAAGGTGTGCACCACCAACGCCCGGCTATAGTCTTCTTTTTTTTAATTTATTTTTTATTTACTTTTTTCAGTTTACATACTACCCCCAGTTACCCCTCTCTTCCCTTTTTGCATCTCCCACCTCTTCCCACACCATTTCTACTCCTCAGAGTGGGTAATGCCTCCTTTGGGAAGTCAACCAAGTCTGTTGTACCAAGCTGAGGTAGAACCTAGCCCCTCCCCCTGTATCAAGGCTGAGGAAGGCATCCCACCGAGGGAATTGGTCTTCTTTGAAAACAATGCAGGTATAAAAAGAAATGTTCAATAATCGTGCCTCATTATTTTATAGAGATCTTTCTTTAATTCTATTACATTCTTTGTCCTGCTTGGGACAGACCAATCTCATTTTATCTCAACATGCATACTGCATGTAGAATGAAGGGTACATTCTAAATGGTATCTGTCTTTCCCCAATATACTGCCAGTTACAAATGCCACACAAAAGAGCAGCATCTTCCTCTGGAAAGGAAATTGTCCTCATTCTATGATGTACTTTTTAGTGGTCATTATCATTATTATTATTATTATTATTATTATTATTATTATTATTCTCACTTATAATTCAATGGGTTATTTCCTACTCTGAAAGATCAAATGTTGTGGCATACATTTTAAACATTCTAACATCTCTAGCAAATAAAAACCCAAGTGTTAGGAGTGGAGTACCTCCTTGTAAGTTTTTGGCCAATGAGATTACATAGATTCCTCCAGCATTAACTTGGTACTCACTGACCCGGTATTTACTAACCTGATAACACTAACCTGGTACTCACTAACCTGGTACTTGCAAACCTGGTACTCACTAACCTGGTAACATTAACTTGGTACTCACTAACCTTGTAACACTAACCTGGTACTCACTAACCTGGTACTCACTAACCTGATAACACTAACCTGGTAACACTAACTTGGTACTCACTAACCTGGTAACACTAACCTGATAACACTAACCTGGTAACACTAACTGGTACTCACTAACCTGATAACACTAACCTGGTAACACTAACTGGTACTCACTAACCTGGTAACACTAACATGGTATTCACTAACCAGGGTACCTGGTACTCACATGAAAGCTTCATTCCCTACTGGTTAGCATTCATGATGCTGGAAGACACTAAGCATACGGCCAGAGGAGAAAAGCGATCCTCAGTCTTACCCATTCATAAGCTGTGCAAGATACAACAGTGACTGACCTGACAAGATAGAATTACTGGTACAAAACGAGGCACAAATGTCATGTAAGTAACCAACTAGTTTCTGGAACAAAGGCCTGCTTTGTGCGATGAAACCCGTGCCTGGCACCAATAAAGGGGTCAATAGCCTGTGGTTAGATAGGTTATAGGCTCTGAGGGAGAAATAAATGTTATCATTCCACTAAATAGGCACAGTATTAAAATGACTCCCAATGAGTTGTTACTATATGCATCTCTGAACCCTTGTCAGAAAAGCCTCTCCTTATAGTAGTTGCCAGTTAACACAGAGACCTCTAACTGGCTGACATGCAGAGAATAAGACTGTGGAGTGCTCAGTTTTAAGTGGGGCATTTGTACTCCACCTCTTGTCTCAAGGTTCAGAGAAGAGGCAGAACCATTATAAGAACCAGACATGGTTGATAGTGTCACAGAAACAGTGTTTTTATTTTATTTATTTTATGTATTGATCCCAGTTCCACCTCCCTCCCCCCCCCCCGACCACCATCCCTTCCCCACTCCACAGGGAGGGTGATGCCTTCAGGGAGGGGTCAACAAAGTCTGTCAAGTCATTTGGAGTAGGGACTAGGCCCTCCCTCCTGCTTCTAGGAGAAACAGTGTTTTTCAGAAACACCAAAACAAATGCATATCTCAACTCACAGACCTTCACAGGCTCCAGTCAGACAGAAAATCCAGATGGGAAGGACATGATATCCCACCACCAGCTAAGTAAGTAGCAGTTAGCAATTGAGAGCTGATGGAGAAAGAGGGTCAGTATCCTTTAAGGATGTGAGCCCCTGGTAGGTTGTACACACACCCACACATTTGGACTTGACAAGAAAAAAAAAAAAAAAAAAAAAAGGATTCTCAAAGTTGTGTGGAGGGTGGAGAGGGTGGTAAGGGGAGGAGTTGGGGGAATATGTTCAAATGTATGAAGTTTTCAAAGAACTAATGAAAATGTCACAAAATTCTAGCACTAGCACTTAAGGAAACCACCCCCCCCCCAGAAATACTAAACTTATACATTGAAATCTGGAACAACAACAGCAAAATAATTTTGCTCTTCTTATATAGTATGATTTTTTTTTCAACACAGCTCTTTCTCATAAACTCATCCTGAAACTGATTCACTTAATTGTTGCTATCTTGACATTACCTGATAAATTTTGTGTCCACATATTTAAAAATACTGTCAGCCTGACTGCAGACAGGTCTGGAAGTCGGGAGGGCAGACAGAGGAGCTGGCCAAGAACAGTCACTTAGGCAACAGACATAATGAATTTCTAACAGCACTAGTCTTGACAAAGAATGAATGCCTACTCTTTCCTGAATAACTCAAGAGACGACTTGCAACTCCCAGACTGTTTGCAACTTCTATACTGAATTCATGGCCATCAGGAAGCTTGTGTTACAGGGCCAGTAACATTCCTGGAAGATCAGGGGAAATGTTCTTCCAAGTCTTCCTTTGATTAACAAGCAATTCAGCTAATAGCTCTCCAGTAAGACTCAGGCCAAATAGGATGGAGGGATAGAATCCTATTCTAAATATAAGCAATGTAAATGTCATATCCTGATCAATCTTTAGAAGTTAAATAATTTATTTGGCATTGTGCAAATGAAGCCATAAATTATGTTTCAATAAATTATGTTGGGGTCAACATTAAGTACATCTTTTCACTCTTAAGTTTTAAATTCATGATTTTTTAAGTTGATAAAACATTTAAATTAGAACAGTTAAGATATGGTGTGTGTGTGTGTGTGAGAGAGAGAGAGAGAGAGAGAGAGAGAGAGAGAGAGAGAGAGAGAGAGAGAGAGAGAGATACATATGCCATTCTAAGTAGGGGTCAAAGGACAGCCTCAGAATTCAGTTTTCTTCTACCGTTTGGATGTTGGGGATAGGATTCACGTCAGCAAGCTTGAAGACAAGAGCCTGTACCCATTGAGCCATCTAGCCTAACCTCAGTTGATACTTTTTTTTCTGCTTATATTTATTTGAAAGTGGCAGATGTATTTTTATACATGACATGTATTTTTATAATGTACAATATATTTTAAAGTATAGATACATCGTTGAATGATAAATTTAACTAAATAAATGCATTATTTCTCACAGCCGCACATATGACACACATTTTCAGTTTTCAAGAACACAGTATTATTCCTTAGAGGCATCTCTGTATATGAATCCTTTGAAATTTATTGCTGTTACCTAACTGTGATTACTCAACCTCTGACCAGCATTTCTCCTGTTTTCCTCCATGCTTCGGAGAACCACCTTTATATTCTATTTAAGTAGCAGGAAACCCTAACACTGAGACTGGAGAGATGACTCAGTGGTTAACAATACTTGTTATTCTTCCAGAGGACCAGAGTTCAGTTCCCAGTACCTACACTGGGCAGTTTATAACTGTGGCCAGCTCTTGGGAGAATTGATGCCTACTCCTGGCCTTTGGGGGCACCTGCACACACATGAAATGAACATTGATAGATTCTTAATGAGTTTTTAGGTTTGGCATTAGGTGAGTTCCTGTACTGTGATGGCATCTGAAGTTTCCGTGAATTTTCCCCAGATTTCACCAGTATTCACCTGAGACTCCAAGGCTTCCTCTCTGTGAGCTTGAATACTGAAATTATATTTTTAGGATGGGATATGCTCTGTAAAGAAAGCACTAGCCAATTTTATTCTTTCAAGTGATAAGTTAGAAGAAAGTATCATTGAGTAATTTCTATATTCACACATGATATTTTTATTGGCTTTTGGGAAATGGTCAGACACATTTCTTTTCACCGTAGTAATTCATTTGAGAATTTTGGTTTAGTTCCCAGGAACCTTAACTTTTCAATGACCTAGCCAAGCAAAGGGGGAACTAAATATGTCATTCAGTGATTAATAGAAAGGAGGAGACACAACTTTGGTTGTCTTTGGATTCAGCCTAACTTACTGGTTTTCTGCCTGTCAGATATCCATCAGCTGCTATTATTGTTTTTAGGCATCTAAATCAGAATTCCCCATCCCTTACCATTGCACAAGTCAAGACAGATCCTGGATATTTTCTTCTGAACTGTTACTTTTTTTTTTCAAATAAAAAACATGAACTTTAAATGGTATCTGCATAAAATGCATTGAAAAATTTTAGTGCATTATAAGACAACCTTAGATGTTCTAAAGGATGATATAATTAGGTTATGTATATAATGATTTGAAAATCATTATTCTATAGTGAACTATTGTCTTTTAACAATTCTGTTATCTGAGCTTAGCATCAGTCAGATTCTAAAGCTCCAAATGAACTAAACCAACTTCTAGCACCCAGGGGGCTGTCAATTACCTTTTAGTCATGCACTCTTGGATAATTGCAAAGTAGGTAGATCACCTGGTACCTCCATATGTTCAGGATCCCCTAGATAAGAGCTGGTGCCATTTTTTCTAATGAAGCTTGGGCTTTTTTCCCCAATTGTCTAGGAATTAATTGTCTAGAAAACCTTTTATGATACTGACGATATGGAAATCTTGAAATCTTATCTGTGGGAATTATTTCATAAAGGGACCATGACATTTATATCACACAGATTCTCCCATTATTAAAAAGAACTTTGGGAAGATGGATGTAGTAGCTTTGGCTAAATATAAATGAGCTAAGGAGACAATGATCTATTGTTGTAATTTGATAGAACTGTAGTTAATATTTAATTCCATTCACTTATGGAAGCCACCTGCCTGATCAGAAGCCCAGCAACTATTATCTTCCTGGCTCTGTCCATAGACTTGACCACAGAACACAAAGTATAGAAACTAGAATCTGTTAAAAAAAAAAGAGTATTAGCAGCAAAACTACCTGCAGTCCTAAGTAGGAATGCACTGCTACAGCATAGGCTTGCAAGCATTATGTTCTCCCTGTATTTTCTATTTGGTATATTTGTCAGTCAAGGTCTCCTTTTAAAAGTGTAGCAAAAATTCTTGACACTTCCATGTCTCTGCCAAGACTCCCAATTCTGACACCCCTTTCTATAAATCCTTTAAAATGTTTGTAACAGCTGAGTTAAAGCCCTTGTCTGCTAATAAAAACAGCTGGACCATCTACAGTTGGTTCTTTTTCCTCATTTGTTGATCAAATTTTCCAGAATCTAGCATTGTTTCATCATATTTTAGACATGATTATTGGCAAACTATACAGACTCTTATTTCTTTCCTATAGGTTTTGAGTTGTGTTTTGTTAGTTCACAGGTGGCACACAGATGACTAGTTTAAGGCTAGTTAAGCGCCACTACACTCTGTAGTAGTTGGTACATTCTTAAGGTGTGGCCTTTCTGGGATTTTCCTGGGAAGTCTGGGGTCCTTCCAAGTCCCTTTTATGTGCCCGGATAACTGGTGGGATTTCCACCATCTTACTGTTGCTTTCATTCTGTATTGTATTATGTATGCAGCCATTTAAAAGGCAGTGAATGAAAGCAAGAAAAGACAGATTTTGTTCTTCCTTTCTGTAGGCTTTTCCTTTTCAGAATTTTGCTGTGAGCTTAACCTATGTCTCTTTAGCTCATTAGGGCTTTTGCTTTCTCTCTGGTTTCTGTGGAACTGGGCTCCATGAAGAAGGAGGGAATGTGTTCAGGGGGCAGTGAATAAATATGTTGCTCATCTCTTCTGCTTCCCTTCTTCAAGCTCTGTGTCAACACCAGTGTATACTTTCCTTTTTTCAGTTTATATTACTGGTGGGACAATTAATTTGATATAAGTAGGCTATTCTTCAAGCACCAACAGAAAAATGTAAAATTTTAAAATTAAAGTGTGTTATCCATATATACATACAAGGTATCTAGATATATGTTTTCCACACCATAGACATATGTTACACACACACACAAACACACACACACACACACACACACCACCCACATAGTGCTCCATTCTTTATTTGAAACTGTATTTGCTAACATTTATTAATTATGTTGTGCTAGGTAGAGTCCTGGAACTTTATATTTTCTGAATTATGTATATTATCAAACCTTTGTGACAGAAAGTATAAATCATTCTAATGTACCAGTTAAGCAACTCCAATAACTACTAATAGTAGATCAAGTCCCCTCTTTCTCCATTCAAATTTTCTCCAGTTGCCAATAACATACATGCTTCTGTGTATAAATATACATAAATGGATTCAATAAAAATTTCTCCTCTAGGCTGACAGTGTTTTCTCCAAAAGCCAAAGACCATTCAACAATAACAACAACAAACTAATATCAAACATTTCCAAAGAGACTTCTGAAATATAAAGCCTATCTCCATTGCCCTAAGTTGAGCCCAAGTTCCTGTTGCTGAAGAAAACCATTCACTTCATACACAGGGCCCAGAGGCCTCTGAGCTAGAGCTGACTTGAGTACCACCTCTTGAAGACTTGCTTTCATAGTACCAGAAGGTGTTGGGCAAGCTTCCAACATCCTATCCAGCTGTGACACATATGAGGCACCAACCACATCAACCACCATGGCATAATAACCTAAAGTGTGTAGTAGTAGTGTGCATATGTTGGTGGTGACCTACAGCTGTCTAATTGGACACACTCACTACTCAGGGCTAGTGAAGTCATGGATCTTGGAGCATAACCTACAGCCACCAATTTACTAAACCAGCATAATCTCTAAGTACATTCCAAACATTTGTCCTTGCATCCATAGAAAAGTGTAGTCTTTACTGGTCATCAAGAAAACTTCTCAGTGCAACAGATGGAGATCTTTACAGAAAACAACAACTAATCAAAATGCAGGATTATGGAGCCTCATACCAATGGATACATCTACAAAACACTTCCACACCTAAGGCATGGGGGCGGGTAGAAACATTCTAAGAGCCACAGGGAGTTTGCCATGAGATTATGTCTCCTAGTAACATCAGATACGACATCTACAGAGTCTCACCAGCATGAATGCCTAAGCAAGGATTGAACAAAGATGACACCATTAGACATGCCAAAGTGGACCAGGAAACACCCACAAAACTGCAACCCTGCACAAAGAGCTACAGGAAATTAAGAAATGCAGAAATCTGGAAAATTAGTCTTCTATAGGTAATGTCATCTCAGCTGGCTATTCAATACCAGGTGGCCAGCCCTGAAAACTATACCTACAAGTTTAGAGACTGAATAGGTTACATTTAGGAACACATAAGTATTTACATATTTGTGTGTGACAATGAAGAGAGGCCATGCATTTGAAAGAGACAAAGAGACAATGAAGGGCTTGAAGAGAGAAATTCTATATTACAATCCCCAACATAAAAGGAAAAGAAGTGTTTCTCCTACTATTACTTTTCTTATTTCTCATATTTCTTATTTCACTCTTATTATTTCTGCTTCTTCCACATCTAAAATTTTGTAGAGCATTTTCTTTTCCTTATAAATTATTTGTTAAAATAACTTTTGGTTTATAATGTGTTTCTGTACATCTTGGATCATGCTGATGACACCTAAAGCCTCCATTTACTACATATCTCCATTCTGTTGCTTTTGTTTGTAGTCCATAAACCTAGAGAAATTAGTGTAGTCAGTGTAAACTTTTGTAGCGTATTCACCTGAATTGTGTACGATTTCATTTGCATTACACCAGGAGGCACATGGTGCCTAATTGCCATGCTCTTTGGGATGATATTAAGGTTGATATATAGGGTCAGCTGGTGTGAGCCTCATCATATGTTGTGGAATTACTCAAGAGTTCCTGATCTAATTGTTCAGAAACCATTAGCAATCTTTGCCTATGGGTTACTTAATTAATTATTGCATCACTTATTATTCATTTGTTTGTTAAACATTTGTGCATTTCAAACACAGTGCTAAGCAAGCAGTGCAACAACAACACTAATAAAAATAAAATGGTCCTTGAAGAACATTTTACATATGTCTGTTTTCCCAGACCGTCGACCATGTCCTCACATGGAACTAAATTTCTTTTATAAAAAGGTACCTCCAATCTAGAAGGCTAAGATGTAATACATATGCCTAGATCTTTGAGGTTGAGGAGATATGAGCGTAGTTTTTTGAGAATGTCATTAATGGTGTTAGATGTAGTGAATTCAAATCTTGATGAGAAGACCCTAAATCATCATGTGTAGGAGTAGAATTAGATATATTATTTTGCCTGAATCATTTTGCAATAAGATCATGCAATCTAAAAAGAAAGTATTTGTCATATCATAATATACTTTTTATAACCACAAATCTGTTTATAATTTGTCATGTTTGTTTTACAGAGAAAATTTCCTTCTTTGTTTCAATATAAATTAAATATTCATCAGATATTTAAAATTCCTTATTCTAAAGTCATTTCTAAATTCACTACACACAGATTATGAGCCTTAAGGATGAACATTTGTTTAGTTAATGAGGCTTTTAAGAAGCCTACAAATTATGTCCTCAAAGTTCATTTTAACTTTCTGAGATATTTTGTTTTGAGACGGCACTTCCCAAGCTGGTATCAAACTTACCGTGTGGCTGAGGGTGACATTGAACTCCTGATTTTCCTGCTGCTGCTACCCCTCTTCCTTTTGTTAGGGTGAGAGGCATGGTCTAGAAATTTGCTTTTGTTTGGTAGGGATAAAACCCATGGCTCCCTGCATGCTAGGCAAAAACTCCATCATACCTCAGCCACTGCCATGAGAGGATAGTATCAAGTGAGCACCGTGCCTTTAATGGTTTTATATCCCGATCATTTGCAGAGTGACTTTATCATGTCCTTCACAGTTCAGTTAAATCTCCATTTTCAGGCTGTTCTACACAAAGAGTTCAATGAATGGATTTCTGCTAGTCTTCCCTACTGCAACTTTCTTACCTCCTATTGTACAAACATGGCAATTGTATTTTTTTCTGTTGAGCTTTTAAGATTGGTTCTCCTTTGTTGTATTATAGTGCACTCCATGCCTACCGTGGTGATACTACACAACTCTCAACAGGACTGTGTTTGTTTAATACTTAAGTGTGAGATGAGCAAATTTTCAATGTTAATAAATAACCAGTGAAGCAAATAGAGATCGAGTACACTGGTCCAGAGATGCCAGGGTTTGTGATAGCTCACTTAGAAAGGACACATGAGGCGGAGGTGCCTTCCAAATCAAGGCAGAAGTCATAGTGGATTGACAGGCAATTTAGTTTCTCCCTTAAGAAATAAATAGTTCTGCAGCACACAGAACAGACTGCAGTGCAGGCCAGGCCAAAAGGGCTCTTCTTGCATTAGGATGAATAAAGACTAGAAAGAAGGGACTAGATATCAATGAGTTGGATAAATGCCTTGAACTGGAGCTAGTCTGGAATGGCTTGATAACTTAACACAAACGTCTAAAAATGGAGGAAGAAGAGGGCAGAGAGCCTGCCATGTCCCATTTCCTTTCCCATGAAACCCAGGCCCATGCTATTACAATTTTTGAAGGTTTATTATAACAACCAAGTTACTTATTGCTTGTTTTTATTTTCTGGGGTAAAGGTCACTGTTATGGCTTGCTTTACAAAGAAGGCCAGGGGAAAGATCAAGAAATTATAGTGTTTTACCGGAAAGAGGATCTTGGATGGGCAACCCATAGGCAGAGTGAGAAGCCATGTTGTCAGGCTCTGTGTAAAATTACAGGTAATGGGTACCTCCTGTGTTCTCAGGAAAGAACGCTCACAGTCCAACCCTGTGAACACATACTTATGAGAGACTCATTCACCACAATAAATTATATTTCCAGTTGATTAAATGGTAGAGAAAGCATCTGCCATATGGTGGTGTGGGTGGAGAAGAGATGCCCTCCCCTTCCCTGCCTACCTAAGGCAGGTGGGAGCACTGGCCTTGAGCTTGTAAGAGTGGGGGAGCTTTCCCTGCCCCTCACCAGCTGCAGCATCAGGAGAGTGGCCCTTGCACCTAGCCTGGGTAACACAGTAGAACTGGTCCTGATGGTGAAGGTATCGAGAGCTGACCCTGAGAGCAGGAAAGCAGGATCATGGCTACAAGGGGTGAACTAGCCAGGGCAATGCTGGAGAGCTCACCCTGGTGATGAGCACAAGGGAGAGGTGGGGTGGGGATGACCAACCCTGCAAATTCCCAGGCCCAGAACCAGGGCTATGAGTTGGCTCATCCCAATATCCATCCCATCTATGATCAGCTGAAACATGTGAAGGGGCTGGTCCTTCAGATCCAAAGCTGGAGGTAACCAAGTGGAGTCCCAGTGGGTACCCAGCATTGGTAGTGTAGCCGAAGCCAGAGGCCGCAAACCAGACCAATGACCCTTTGCAATGACAACTTGCAAGTAAAGATATTCGGATATAAGGGTTTATTGTGTGGTTCAGTGTCACACTAAAGCTTCCATGACAAGATTGACTTTTCTTGTTTTTTTTCCTCTTAAGTTTTGTTTTATTTTGGGAAGGATTTTGTAAGGGCAGGGGCCAGATACAAAAGGAGATGCATGATGTGAGAGACACAAAGCATCAATTAAAAAAAAAAGTTGAGAAAAAGAAGTACTAAAAAAAGAATATTCTGTGGCATCATTGATTGTATTTGCGATATATTTTTGTTCATTCTAAATTTATGTTGCTCAGAGTTCAATGCTGAGATAATAAAAACCAATTTCCTGATAGCTATATTAAGCTCAGTAATCGTATTTCCTTTGTCTATATGATTTATCTCCAACTCACTTTTGATAGCTTAAAACAGTCTTACAGTCGATGACAATTTTTTAGGGTTTATAGTAGAGAAGTTTTATATTTTCCCCAACACTATTTTGGCTTTTAACATATCTAACTCACCTTCTCTCAAAATTCACTCAATGCCTCCTCTTATCTTACGCTATCTGCAGAAGCCCATTGGATCCTGAAGCTCCATTCTCTCTTGACTTACCCACCCATTGCATATTAAAAGCTAAGTGTTTCTGTTCACAAGCAGGTTTCCCAACTATTGCACTCATGATCCCATTTATTTAGTTATTGATTGATTGATTGCAGGCCATGAAGGTTATATTTATTGTGATGCCACTACTGAATTATTGTCTTTTAAAACCCCCTTTTTAACATTTTTTTAAATGTCACTTTCTCTTTGCTCTTTTTCATCCCCTTTTACCCTTTTGGGTAGGGTCAAGAGTCCTCTCAGCATTTTGTTAAAAATGGGAGGAGTTCCAAGAGTACACCGATAAAGACAAATCTAGGGCAGGCAGATGACAACCCTTTCCAGCCTTCTGACTTCATATATCTTGGTACTGGCTTTGAGATTCAGTATTTGAAATCAGTTCATGACACATATTGAGACTTTAGTAGTAATTGTTCCTTGGATACACAACAGCCCTCTTGTAATTTAACGGGAAATGTTCTCCAGGGGCTCAGATTTTTGACACTTGGCTCCCAGTTGGTAGCACTTTTTGGGAAGGTTGAAGTGTGCAGCCTTACTGGAGGAATCGTGTAACCATGGGTTGGCTTTCAGACTTCATAGCCTTAACCTAGCTTTAGTTTGCTCTCTCTGCTCCATGTTTACATTTGAATCTGTTAGCTCTCAGTTTCCTGGTATGGCCACCATGCCTGACACTTACTTGCTGCCATGCCTCCCCACCATACAGAACCATAAGCCAAAAACAAACTCTTTCTTCTTTGGGTTGATTTTGGTCATGGTGTTTTATTATAGCAACAGGTAAGGTAACTAATACACCCTTTCCCTATTCTTGAGACATCAAGAAAGGAACCAAATCATTCAAGAATGATAAATATAATTTAAAATTATTTGCTAATGCACCATTTTTGGCTACTGGATATTCCAGCCAGTGTTATCTCAAAGGGAGCAAGTTACATTTTTGCTTTAATGTGAATCAGGGTCACCTTTGAGAAACTAATACCCTGGAAAGTTAGAACTACAAGTATTGTCAAATTCATCTTCAGAAAAACATAAGGGAAGAAAACAGCTCTAGGTGGGGTTGTCAGAATTTAAAGTCTTCTGTTGTGTTTTGAGACAGTCGCACGATGTAGCTTACATTGTACTAGCTGACCTCAAACTTGAGATTCCACTGCCTCAACTACTTAAGTAGCTGAGGTGATGGCCATTCACAGCCAACCCAAGGAGAGATTTAAAGTCTTGATGACTCAACCTGTATCCAGGGTTGCTGAGCAAAGGAAATCCTCCGGATTATGTTGTAATGGGGATTTTAGAGAAGCAGAGATAGAGGTGCAATAAGTAGCTCATCCTTTGTACAACAGGATCCACATTAGGTTAACATGTCTCACTTAGCTGTTACTTTAGCAAGCAACACTTGGAGAAAGTGCATTGTTTACTTCCTCTCTAACACTTGGTAGATAAAATGCTAGAATCTTGGCATGCTACAGCTAAAGAGATCTCATTCATTTAATTCAACTCTCACATTTTTTTTTTTTTAAGAGACAAGCTCTTATTCAGGATGACTAGCTCAGAGTCCCAAGCAAAGCTCTGCAAGTCATTGTCCAGTGTTGTTCATTAAAGTCAATGTTTTTATTTTTATTTTTCCAGTAGCAAAAACAGGAAGGTACACAGCAAAGCACTCCTGATTTCCCACCTGTCCACTGACTATAAGATAAAATTTGGGAAGGTTGTCTTATCATGGAAATTCTGGGAGTGTTAGTTTGAGGAAAACATTGTAGAAATGAAAGGACCAACAGCAAGAGACACAGCTAAGATGCTGGTGATAGCAGCATTTGTTTTTGTTTGTTTACTTCTTTGTAGTTTTAATTACTAAACCCATAACTTCACAAGTTATTTACCACTGAGCTCTATGGATCCTTTAATATACATTTTATCACTAGAATTATTTGGAAAAAAAAAAGCCCTGCCATACCAAGAAGAATCTTTATGGCTCATAGTCAAAGCTCTGAATATGACAAAGTTAGAGGTTCAAGTCTTCATATGTAGTAGCTTCTACATTTGAATTTGAATGATATGACTCTTACATGCAACTTGTGTTTGGATTTTGGTATTATGTTGTTGAAATATATTGGATAGATAACATTGAGTTGTCATCTTGATTCATATCTGGGAAGATATTTTGTTTATGCTATAACAAATAAAGCTTGCCTGAAGATCAGAGTGCAGAGCTAAGCCATAGAGGCCAGGCAGTGGTAGCATACACTTTTAATCCCAGCACTCAGGAGACAGAGGCAGACGGACCTTGAACTACATAAGAGTGAGTCTGTCTAAAAGAAAACAGAGATCACACAAAGGTGATACCACTACTTGGGATCACACACCTTTAACCCCAGCACCAGGGAGGGGGAGACAGGAGCGATATGGCTAGGTGTACAGAGGAATATAAAATGGGAGGAGATAGAAGCTCAGGGCAGTCTGAGGATTCAGAGAGACGGAGGCAGTCTGAGCAGTCAGTCTGAGGATGCAGTCTGGGGACAGGATCACCCGTTTGGTCTGAGCATTGGTAGAGGTAAGAACTCTCTAGTGGCTGGCTGCTCTGCTTCTAGGATCCTTCAGCTTTTACCCCCTGAAGCTGACTCTGAGTTTTTATTATTAAGACCTATTAGAACTTTATACTCAGAGATCAGCACAGCTCATATCTCCCATAGGGGAGCCTTTTCATTGTAACAGATGCCAGATAACATAGATACTCTAGTTAGAGTAAAAAGAATAAGTCACTGTAGAGTAGTCAACCCCAAATGGGATACCTACATCACATAGCACATCCATCTTAGGGATCAGGGAGCATTGTATAGGACAGACAGAGTAGAAAGATTGCTGAGAGCCAGAGTTTCAGGAAGACTGCCGTTAAAGAGTTTCCTCTGGACATAACAGCGATATCATGCTTGTGATATCATGTCTATCCTGTAGTGCCAACGGAGGCCAGAAGAGGATACCAGATCCTCTACAACTGAAGTTACAGTCACCAGTCTCCCTGAGGGTGCTGGGAACCCAAACCATCTCTCCCAAATTGAATATCCCCTTTTAATAGAATAGTTCAATGATTTTAGGTAGCTCTCTATAGTTCTGTAAAAAATGAATTCCACCTTTATGGTGGTAGTGTGACACACCTAATTGGGGTGACCACTAAGTCAGTAAAGTACTTGCCTTGCAAACACAAGTACTTGTGTTTGACCCAGAGAACCATGCACAAAAACTCAAGTGTGGTAGCATTAGCCTTTAATACAGATGCTAGCAAGATGGAGGCAGGTGGATCCCTAGGGCTCACTCAGCAGCCAGTCTGTTCTACTAGGTGAGTTCTAGGTCGGTGAGTGAGAGATTCCACTTCAAACAAAATATTACAACAACACAAACAAAGGTGTGTAGACCTGAGGAATGGCATATGAGGTTGTCGTTTGGCCTCTACATTCACACATACAGTGCATCCACACACATATTTGCACACATGTGCAAATGTACTGGTCATGCTAATATGTAATATATTACTGTAAGATAATAAGATGAGGAAATGCAAATCAGGCTGCACTGAAAATACTTGGTATCTTTGCAACAGCTATATAAATATGAAACTATTCTAAATGTTAACATAAAAGATAAGGTGCTAAAATTTTTACTTTCTTATTATAATTACCTATAAAGGACAGGGAAAGTATGAAGTGGTAGAGATAGATTAAAAATAAAGTGCTTTCCAGAAATGATTATGAGAATAATGGCAGCAATGAGTTGGAGCAAATTTTTTATCTATTTTCTTTTCACTTGGCTGTCTATCCACATAAGCTAAGGGTTTGATGCTTGATAGGTTAAGTGATGTTGCCTACAGTTTATAACTATAACAGAATATAATTTTATTTACATTTTTAAACTTCACTTTTTAATTTTATGTGTGAGTGATTTGTGTGCATGTATGTTAACCACTGTACCATCTCCCCAGTTCCAAGGAGGCAGGATTTTAGAGAAAAGGTTGCTGTTTTATTTTAGACTCTTCCAGACTCTTGGAATCTAAGCAATCTGGCTTGCTTGATTAGTTTTACATTAGAAACTCAACATAAGGACAATGATCTCACCCAAGATATTTGCATCTCAATCACCACAAAAACCCAACCAAAGGAAATTTTTATATTCATAAATTTTAGCTGGGTTACAACTCCTATTTTTGCGAATTATATTAACTTTCTCAGAAGCATGCAAAATTCTCAAATTCCTTTACTGAACTTTTCTTAAAACACATGTCCTTTTTCTTAGAGGAGAGATTGGAATTTGACAGGGGACAGTAACATTTCCTTTCCTTTTATGGAAGATATTTTTTTCTTCTAGTGCCAGGACTTGAACCTGGGACCTCACACATGCTAGACGAACACGTGACCATTCAGCAACAGTCCCAACCCAGAGAAAAATCCTTATGAGTTCCAATCTTCTTTGGAGATTTCCAGTAATGAGTGTTCTAAGGGGAGGGAGGGTAAAATAAAGGTCCATTGTCCCCAGTTTCCCTAAAGTAACATAACAGTTCTTGCCAGTCTCAGATCATGAAACATTAATTGTTTACGGCAAACATCCTAGAAGTGAATCTTTAATACGTCTTCTGGGACTTTTAAGACCTCAACTAAAATTGAAGTCTTTTGGGGGAGTAGTGATTCATGATATTGTTCTTTGGGAATCCTGGGAACAGATGTTCTCAATACCACCCACAATGGTTGTGTCAACTCCAAAATAAAGTGGTGAGCTGAGGCGGCTTTCCAGACAGAGCTGATCACATAGAAATCTGGGACTCAATTACTTTGGTTTCACATGGGGCCTGCAACCATCTAAATACTTCCCTGGCTAAATAAAACACCCACTTTTAGGGAATTTTCATAGAGAAAAGGCTGGAACACAAACAGATATATGGCATAGACTCAACTGAGATATTTAATGCAGGTGGGTCTGTGTGATATAAGTACATTATATATGTACATGAAATATAATGAAGCCAATTATTTTGTAAAATTAATTATATGCTACTAGAAGAGTTAATTAAGATCTGTTAATAGAGTTTCTCATTTATGTTAGGCAACAGTGTTAGAATTTCATCAGGAACAAAGGAAGAAAAAGACAAAGTCTTGAGGAATCATACATTTTCAGTCTCATTTAATAAGTGCAATATAGTAGTGCCTCTTTCCTGGAATATCCCTGGGTCCTATTTGTCATAGCTTCATTACTAACTTTTCCAATTTCCCAGTATAACTCCAAATGTTTTCTGGTTCAAATTACGTGGCCAATCCACTTAAGGGTCACTAAGTCTAATACCAGTTCAAGTGGTTCTTCCAGGATCTGAATTCCGGAGAAGCATAGCAGATCTTGAGGGTCAGTATATGTGAGAGCTTGTTTGGAGGTTCTAGCAGGGGAGCGCAGCTACTTGTATACCCTTGACCAAAGACCAGTCTTCCTCTATTCGGGGAAGATCATTCTCTTCGACCTTGAGCATGCAGCTTTGGGAGGGACCATACATGGAGGGGTGAGGGAGGAGGGGGATACCAGCCTAGCCAGATCAGCTAAATCAACCCTGGTGATGAATGGGGTGACAGATGTCACAGCCAGATCACACTCACATCC
The DNA here is from genome assembly GCF_943737965.1 of Phodopus roborovskii. Taxonomy (NCBI): domain Eukaryota; kingdom Metazoa; phylum Chordata; class Mammalia; order Rodentia; family Cricetidae; genus Phodopus; species Phodopus roborovskii. Next base: position 478,377 of record NW_026126611.1, on the reverse strand, counting down.
AATGTATGTGAATAAACATAAAAGACATAACTAACAAAAACCTCAAATTTCATGTTCCCTGTGTGTGTGTTACATGTAGTTTTGGAATTTTACAAATGTACAACATGAAATTTCTGAGTCTTAATGAAAGTAGTTTTGACAGGTCAATTAATTAGGTAATAAGACTAGAAAGAGGGTATAAATATTACTTATATTATCTATAATGTTAAGTTGTATGAGGTAGCTTAGTGTGATAACCAAAAGAACTCCTTTCTTTGAAAGCATTTCATTCTTCGAATGTTCCACACATTTATGCAATGTGTATATTGCCCATACCCATTTATTAACACCTTCCTCCAACTTCTATTAGTACTCCCATTCCTAGCCCCCCAGCTCCATGTCCTCTTTTTATTTTATTTATTTTTGTTAACAGCCCCCTGAATCTATTTAGTTCTGCCCATATGAACATTGATATATGGCCATCCATTGAGGCGTAAGCAACTTACCATTACCCACATCTTCAAAGAAAGTGACATTTCCTCCCATCAGCAGCCTTTGGCTGCCAATAACCCCTCTGATGGGTTCTAAGTCTTGGATGTTCCTACCTCATCAGTGTAGGAATTTTGAATGACTTGCATTCATGCAGGTCATGGGCAAGTGACCACAGCTGCTGTGAGCTGATGTCATATCCTCTCCCATGACCTCCTTTCCATCTGCCAGCTCTTACATTCTTCCCATCTTTCCCCCCCCCCCCTGGGAACTGTGAAGTTCCTAAGCCATGGATGATGGCAGGCTAATAAAAATGACCCCTTCACAGCTAAACACTCAGTTATTTATACTCAGCATTCCAACCAGTAATGAGTCCCTGCATTACTACCTACGACGAAAAAACTCTCCCCCTGATCAAAGTTAAGAGCAGCACAAATCTATGGGTATTGACACAATTTTTAGAATGCATTTTGGCATGACATAGACTGCAGAGAATTCCCCCTGCATGAGGGTGAGATAGTGAAGAGGCGAGTATAGCATACGTGCACATAAAGATACATGCAGAGATGACAGAGGCACACAGGGAGAGAGAAATATTCATGCAATGATATATTAACTTCTTCTGTCTAGGTGTACCTGAACATCAGGGTCAGATAAGAACCCCATAAGAGTAAAAAAAAAAAAAAGTGAGCTTTCTATAAGTTGTTCATTCCTAGGAGGATGGCTGAGCTGAGCCTTCAATTATACTGATCAGTGAGTCCTGAATAGGTAGAAGAGCCACACTAATGGTAGCATTGCAGTTCTACGGAAGGGAGCATCAAGGCTGGGAAATAGTTTTCTAACTCTTCAAAGAAAATGTTAATTATTATGGAAAGGAGAGAAAATATAGAAGAGTTTTAAAAAGCTTAATTCTCATAGCATGGTGGTAAAGCAACAGTTTAGATATGAAGTCTCTCGAAAACATATATTTTCTCGTATTATTATAATAGAGCAAGTTCTCATTAACAGTTGTTTGAAATGCAAATCCCCCTCCCCCGACTTATTCACCCTTAAAATATGTCCTTTTCCTTGACCTAGGGTCACTATGATGTTATCAACAGGCAGTCGTTAGAGCTGGTTGGTACCTGTGGTAAGAGTGTCCTATGCTTGAACTATGCCTTGTGTGTCTGATGGGCAGCCCTGTACCTGAAGAGATTTTATTTTACAGATTGATTGCTCACATCACCTATGATCTCACATCTCCCTGTTGGAGTCAACTGTATTATCTGCCACAAATCATTGTGTCTGCAGGGTGTTTGTTCTTAGACAAAAATTACAGGAGAAAGGTAAGAAGATGACATGGTTTCCATCAGTGGACTGAACTCTGGAAGGACAAGAGTACTTTCTGTTTTACATTTAGATTAAATGCTTTTTCTCCCAGCAGCTTCCCGGTGATTACCACAGAGGGGGTTTTATATGGCGGAGGGGTGATTACATTTCCCTCACAAGTACTTGGACTTGCTTTTCCCTTCTGAGCTATGTAGGAGGACAGAAAGGCTAGTGCTGTTAGGTTTCCTGATTCAGCCCTCCAAGTGTCACTCTGCCGTGGACGGAAATAGGCTTTCAGAGTGAAATGCTTCACACTGGGGATTTCAGAATCGCCCATCATCTCAAGAGCAAGGTTACCTATAACAGCGTTGACAAACGTCTACAGAAAATGCAAACAGTGCTATGGGTCAGAGCTGCTCATTTTCCACTTTACCTCAAAATTCAAATGTATCTATGGTTCTGCTTCCAATGCTGGTCCACTTCCTCTTAAATACAGTGGGTGTGTGTGTGTGTGTGTGTGTGTGTGTGAGAGAGAGAGAGAGAGAGAGAGAGAGAGAGAGAGAGAGAGAGAGAGACGTGGATGGTCTCTTAAGTTCTTATTTATTATAGATTGTTCATACTTATACTGTTTATTTACTTCCAGAACTGAGAGAGATCTTTGAGTTTCCCTGTCACAGTAGCAAATTGCGTGTGTGGTCACCTAGCGACTTGGGTATAATACATTCTGAATTGCATGGAGTTGTTTTACTTATGTACTGTATTGTATAATGCAGTGTGTTTGAGAAAACAAGGGGCAGGGGAAATCAATAGAAAAAGCAGGGAAGCATTCCATTGTTTCTTCCCCACAACTCCTGGGAACATCTGGTCTCATTAATCTCCAGTGCCTTACCCTATGTGATAGACACATCCTGCATTTCCATTCATCTGAAGCATGGTCTATTGAGAACTGCTGTTGCATAGCAATATGAGCAGATGCTTTTTAAAATGTGTGTTTCTCAACAGATTCCAACGGTACAGCACTGTCCAGCAGAGTGAGATCAGAACACAGTATGTTTTACCTTATGGGTATTGCTGTGTGTTTCAGGTCAGAAAACAACTTTAGTTTAACAAATTGGGTGGTCTTAACTTAATTTCTTGCAGAGTACCAGTATGGGGTTAATGTTGACAAATGCATAGTGAATTATGTTTGAGCTTCCCTAATGTGGTCTGTGAAAGACTATAGCTCAGTACCAACATATGGTACTGAAACATTAGGAAATTCTGCATTAGGAAAAATTAGCTACTTTAAAATTCAAAATGAAGATCACCTGATAAAAATTCTGGAATAAAATTGTGATCATGTGTGGCCTGACTTTGTCAGAAGTTTAAAAACAGTTAAAAAGTGTTAAGTTTTAGAGTCAGACACATATAGATTTGAAATACAACTAATATAAGAATTTAGCCAATTTTACCTTGAAAAAAGTAGTTTAATCTCACTAAACCTAAATAATTACCACACATAAAGTTAGGATGAAGCTGTCTACCCTGCCTGATAGTGGTGGTGCATGTATTTAATCCCAGCAGGTGGCTCTCTGAGTTTGAGGCCAGCCTGGTCTACTGGGCGAGTTCTAGGCAAGCCAAGGACTATACAGGGAAACCATGTATTGAAAAAAAAAAAACAAAAAACAAAAAACAAAAATCCCAAGCCCCCCAAAAAAACCTATCTACCCTAAGGGATGGCAAGGGCCAAGCAGGAGTGAATTTTCATACTTCATAATAGAAGAAGGTAAAACTGTGCTGTATATTCCAAGTTCATTCTATTAAAAAGCCATGGATCAAGTTGCCCATTTGGGAGGGTAGGGAGGAGATATGAGGGAGTAGGAAAGATCACAGTAATGCCAGGAATTATGAAGATAGTGAAATCAAACAGCACAGGTAGGAGTTCTGCACACTGTCAAAGGTATGCAATTTAGTTGAGCTCTTAGAATAGAAGGCATGTGATCCCCACAGGTAATTTCATCACAGTATATTTTCTATGTCATAGTTTTAACTCAATGGCTCTGCTATGCAACAAATTGTTCTTCAGTTTATGACAGCATGTTTTTTTTATCATGTATGAAGGCAAACCTGTGCCCTTTTAAATCAGAAAATTACTCCTACCATAGCCAATGCACTCCTATAATAGTGGAATTCATCCATCCTTGGAGGTGAAACTCTTATCTTATGACCTCTTTACCTTTGAAAATGCTGCTTCTTAGGACCATTGCAGTTTAACTTTAGCAGAGTTTTGGGGCAGAGATTTAAAACATAGCAGATCACGAAACAAATCTCTTTTCTCTTCCATTTCTATCCTTTCTTCCATAAAACTTTTTTTTTTTTTTTTTTTTTTTTTTTTTTTTTTGTGGCACTGTTAATTGATCCCAGGGCCTTGTGAAGACAGATCTTATTCTAGTTTTGAAGACAAATTTCCCTTTAAATGTCTTTAAGTTTCCATAAATCACTTCAGCTGGAGTTGTTTCTTTTTTTTCTCCCCTCTTAGACATTTACTTTAGCATAAATGATCACAATTTAATGTTCAATTACTTAGCTCACTGAATAACCTTTTAAAAAATTTGTATACAGTGTTTCTACCAGCAAGATCTTTTTATGTTTATGTGTGTATCTGTGTATCTATGTGTGTGTGTTTTTTGTGTGTATCTGTGTGTGTTTGGGTATCTGCATGGTGTGTGTGTGTGTGTGTGTGTGTGTGTGTGTGCACGTGCACATGTGAGTGTATAATACCACCCAATCTAGGTATTTCAATATTCTTCTGTTCTTTATTCTACCTATCAAAACCTTTAATGTGGCGCTATTATATAAAATGTGACTAGTACTTACTGATTGACTGGAGAGTTTATGTTTTAGTGTAGTTTATCCTAGTAGCCCAAGAGATGACATAGTAGATATACTTCTGATACCCTTGTCTGGTTCTCCTTTCCAAACACATGGGAACATACTTTCCAATTTTCTTGCGGAGTCCCGTGGTTAATTCAGGCCAATAACTGGTGAGTAAGTTATATGTCATCTTCAGACCCAATTAGTAAAAAGCTCTTGAGAGAAGATGGAGATAGGAGATGTAGCAGCATGGATAACTAAGTCGCCCTCTGGAGGACAACTCTTTGTGTGAGAAGTCAGATTTCATTGTATATGTTCTGTGAACAAGAAATAACCCCCTGTTGTGCATTCACTGGCATTTTGACTTTAACCTGTTATTATAGTATTGTCTACCTTCTCTGACTTGTTTTTATCAGAAACTTTGATATACCATTTAGACTTCTACAGCTAGAGGGTTCACAATCAGAACTAATGGCTTCTGATTGTGTACCACTGATTACATTAGCTAATGGAAATTTACTGGCCCAACACTGTCACCACAGAGCACCCAGCATTCAAGGATTGACAGTTGGGTGGCATAAAGACAATGTCTGTGCCTGAACAGGGAATGCATATGACGAGTTTGAAGTCACTTGTGGCAACTACATTTAAGTCACTTCACCACAAATGTTGTTCCTAAGAACTCTCCCCACAAAACTTGTACTTGTATATATCTCCACTGGAGACTTACCCCAGAAAACCAGAAGACAGATAAATATAGAGGTGTTTCAAATTCCAAAGATTAAAACTCAATGAGAAAATGTGAAAAGGGTGCTCTTGCCTCTGAGCTGAGTACCACAGACTAATGGTTTGTTTTTAGGTGGAAGTAAAGAGTATTGAATAATGAGGGGCAGTGATCCAAATGCCATGAAAATCATCTTAATGTAAGTGCAGCTCAGTTTATAAATGTTTAATTGGAACCTTCATTTAATAGCAATTTTCCTATTACTCAGTCCTTTCAAATAGATTCTAGGTGTGGTGCAAGGATTTCCTGGGGACAGTTTTGTGCAGAATTTCACAACACAAACAAAGTGATGTTGCATCTTAAAGGGACATTGCTAAGTGTCTTGGAGGAAGTTTAGTTGTAAAGGCAAAGTGGTAATGCATCTAGTAGGTAGAATAAAGAAATGCTTCATACATTTCAAATGCACAGGATAGTATCCGATGCCATAGACTTTTCTTGCTCAAACGATGAATAGTGCTGTTGATGGAACACTGGTTTCCAGGGAGCTGGTAAGATTTAGAATAATCTCTAACATCTATGCTAGCACTGAGTAGAATTTTTAAAAATACAATTCCATTGAAGTTACGTAAATAATTAAATGCATGTAGAGATTATAATTGAAAGTTTCCAGAGTTCCCTTTGAAGTCTATGTTGATATTTTAATGTGTGATTGATTGCCAAGAAAACATATTTTTTTTTTCTTTCTGTAGTTCTGATTCAGCTTTCTTTGTTTTGTGCTCTCTGATAGGATAGCTGAGACTCGGTAATCTGCAACAAACAGAAGTTTATTGGCTCCCAGTTGGCTAGGATATCTATTAACATGTTAGGATGTGGCAAAGACCTTCTTGTGTGGAAAGCAGAAGGAAAATATTACAATAGAGGAGCTGGCCCGAGAGTCATTATTACCCACAATATTAATCTGTTCACCAAGCATTCTGCTTCCACAGTGTAAACATCACTAGATCCCACCTCCCAACACCGTGATGTTGGAGATCACGTTGCTGCTCTTGAATTCTGAGGGTTACACATCCAAACCATAGCACTATTTTCACAGTGATTCCAAAATGCCACTCAAGTGGAGATTTCCCAGGTCAATAAGCAGAAGGTTAGGCATGATCGCTGTTGTAACCAGGAAGGTATCTGCTCATCTTGACTGCTGGGCATGTGGACAGCCCCATTGCTATCAAATATCTGAGGCACGTGTCCAGTTGCTGCCGTGGCATAATACTAATGTATTTCTTACTCTCATCAGCATTTGCTAATCTTATTGTGGTTTTCCTTGATAATTAAAAATGATATCTTCCCCCTATCTTGTTCACACCAGCTGGGAAACTGGTAAAAACAAAACAAAACAAAAAAAACAAAAAACAAAACAAAAAAAACAGCCTTTGAAATATTGAACATTACCTTATAGAAAGGATAAATTGGAAGATGTGTTTCTAAGTTTCCTTTATAGTTCCTCTATTTATAGGAAACTATGAGAAAGGTATCCTGACAGCTTATAGCAGGGAACATTTTCCCGAATATACTCTTAGCACTGGATTGACCCAACCTCTGGCTCGACAGCTCATTTAAATTGAAATGTAACCACTATCTTTCTTCTGGCTCTCATCTCCTCTGATGTTTATTTATGTAACAGTGTAGGTAAGGATCTGTCTGTGTCTTCCTGACACCAGCTTAGGCATGCCTGGGCTGGTTATTACCATGCTGGTTTCAACACTCACCCTTGAGCACAAAGACATTAACAGCATACAGTCTGCCTGGTGTGTGTGTGTGTGTGTGTGTGTGTGTGTGTGTGTTTTATTTCCTTCCTTTCTGTTCCTTATAACTATCAGACTTTAAACTGGACATCCTGGCTTAATGTCTGTGTAGTAAGCAGGCCAGGGTGATGCCAAGTTCTGAAGACTTGGAATGAGAAATCATCCTGACTTGAGTTATCTCTGTTTAGGCAGAGTTAGTACTTGTTCTTCCTCCATTGCATTCCAAACTTTGATAGTTTGTGGATTTGTTTATGCCATTGTCTTCTACTCTATCTTTTAAAAAGATAACCCTAATGGGAATTATTTAATGGACTATTGTTGTGGGACTGAGATGTAGCACACGTTTAACATGCATGAAACTTTTCATTCACTCCCTAGTCCACTCTCAATAAATTAATATAGAATTAATATGTTTACTTCATATTAACATATTAATAGGTTTACTTCATAGTAACATATTAATAGTTTACCTAATGAGCCAAATGCTGGCAAAATTCAGCATTTCATCTTGTAGTTTATTTCCTTCTTTTAAAATTAATATGCTTTCTTTTCCAGAAAGACAGAAACACAAAGGTAAGACATGTGACACAGGCCAGTAATTTCTGGTCCTAAGAGACTCAGGCAGACAGATGGGGGTGTTTAAGTCCATCCTGGGCTACAGAGTATTTTGAAGGTCAGTGTTGATAACATAGTGAGGCCCTGTCTCGAAATTTAACAAAAGGGTGTGTAGTTCTTGTCTAGAATGTACAAAATCTTGAGTTCAATACTCAGCTACATACAGACAGGCAGTCACAGGGAGAGGCAGAGAAGAAGAAAGAAGAGGCAAGTTAGTAAAGAAAACCACAGATCCTATGTTAATTATGTCAGATCTTTCATATCATCATCACCTCTCACTATTTGTGTGGTAACAGTTAAACTAAAAACCAATATACCAGGTTTTTCTGAACCGGAACACACCTAAGGAGGTTTTGGCAAATGCACAATGTCCCAAATCTGCCATCAAAGCATCACACAGAATTATTTCATCACTTCTAAAATTCCCTGTGTTATTGCACTTAACCTACCCTTCCCCTGCTCTTCTGAACTTTTGCTAGCCAGGTTATTTTTTAAATGCCTCTATATTTTAGCCAGTTGCAGAATGACATTTGGTTGGGATCATATAGTCCATGGCCTTTTTAAGCTATCTTTTTTTGTTGTTGTTGTTGTTCAGCAATTTGCACCTGCTTGTCTTGCCAACATGTGTTTTTATTTTTGTCTCTGAGTAGTATTCAATTGTATGACAGATTAGTTTACTTGTGTACTTTTGAAAAACTAAGGAAAATCAATGTAAGATTGTTTTAAACACATGATTTTTTCCCCTAAGGTTTTGAGGAAAAAAAATGTGAGGTGCCCTTGAATACAGCAATCTGATAAGGGGCCTTTCAATTGTCTGAAAAGGTTTGGCAAACATGGTACATAAGCCAGGTGTAATTCTGATTTATGCATAATCTTTACCAAACCTTTAGGAGACTGCTTCCTGAATATAACACCAGTAGCACAGACACTGAGATCAACAATAAATGGGACCTCCTGAAATTGAAAAGCCTCTGTAAGGCAAAGGACACAGTCAACAAGACAAAACAGCAGCCCACAGAATGGGAAAAGATATTCACCAACCCCACATCTGACAGAGGGCTGATCTCCAAAATATACAAAGTACTCAAGAAGCTAGTCACCAAAACACCAAATAATCCAAGTAAAAAGTGAGGTATAGAACTAAATAGCGAACTCTCAATTGAGGAATCTAAAATGGTTGAAAGACACTTAAGTGCTCAACATCCTTAGCCATCAGGGAAATGCAAATCAAAACAACTCTGAGATATCATCTTACTCCTGTCAGAATGGCTAAAATCAAACACCACAGACAGTTTATGCTGGAGAGGATGTGGAGAAAGGGGAACACTCCTCCACTGCTGGTGGGAGTGCAAACTTGTACAGCCACCTTGGAAATCCTTATGGTGGTTCCTCAGGAAAATGGGAACCAGTCTACCTCAAGATCCAGTAATTCCAATTTTAGGCATATACCCAAAATATGCACATTCAACAACAAGGACATCTATTCAACTATGTTCATAGCAGCATTATTTGTTTAAAAGCCAGAACATGGAAGCAACCTAAACGCCTCTCAACTGAAGAATTGATGAAGAAAATGTAGTACATTTACACAATGAAGTACTACTCAGTTGGGGGGGGGGGAATGGAATCTTGAAATTCGCAGGAAAATGGATGAAGCTAGAAGAAACCAGCCTGAGTGAGGTAACCCAGTCACAAAAAGACGATCATGGTATGTACTCACTCATATATGGCTTTTAGACATAGAGCAAAGGATCAGCAACCTACAATCCACACTGCCAGAAAAGCTAGGAAACAACGGTCCCCTGGAGAAGGGGAAAGGGACAAGGTCTTCCAAGCAAATTGGGAGCATGGGGAGAGGGGAGAGGGAGTTAGGAGGAAGACAAGGGGAGAGGTGGGCATGAGGGAGCAGGAAGATCAAGTCAGGAAAAGGATAGAGGAGAGCAAGAAAAGATACCATAATAGAGGGAGCCATTATAGGTTTTTAAGAGAAATCTAGCACTAGGGAAATGTTCGGAGTCCTACAAGGATGATCACAATTAACAATCTAAGCAATAGTGGAGTGGCTACCTTAAATGCCCTTCCCTGATAATGAGATTGATGACTACATTATATGCCATCCTAGAGCCTTCATCTAGTAGCTGATGGAAGCAGAAACAGACACCCACAGCTAAACATTGAGCCGAACTCTTGGAATCCAGTTTCAGAGAGGGAGGAATCATGAGCAAAGGGGTCAAAACCAGGCTGGGGAAACCCATAGGAACTGCTGACCTGAACAAGGGGGAGCTCATGGATCCCAGTCTGATAGCTGGGAAACCAGCATAGGACCAACCCAGACTCCCTGAATGTGGTGTTAGCTGAGAGGACTGGACAGTCTATGTGGCCTCTGGTACTGGATCAGTATTTATCCCTAGTATAAGAATGGACTTTGGGAGCCCATTCCACGTAGGGGATACTCTCTCAGCCTAGACACATGGGGGAGGGCTTGCACCCTGCTCCAAATGGTATGACAGACTTTGAAGACGCCCCATGGAAGGCCTCACCCTCCTTGGGGAGCAGGAAGGGGATGGGATAGGGGTTGAGGGGGGAACAGGGGAGGATGGGAGGGTGGAGAAACTGAGATCGGCACGGAATTAAATAAAAAATTATAAAATAGATGACGCATAAGAAGATATGTGTTTCTTCATAGAATACTGTCTAAGCATACTATCTATGAGAACATTTGTTTACATTGTCCTACGTGCAAAAGCCTATTCTGCATGGGGAAGGATTAAGAAAGGAGCTTTTTCTATGAACCCTGCTGGTAATGCCAACCAGCAAGGCCCTTAAGGCATAACTGTGTTCTGCTTGCCTCTTGACTGCATTGCCTTTGTGTTTATTGTCAAACCTCTTATTTTCTCAAATTCCAGAAATAGAAAACTAAGTGTCCAGAACCCTGTAGGAATTCAAATCTTGTTGAACATTGTTGTTTAAGAATAGTTTAAAACGCATATCTTATCAGGGTGTTTATTAAATCTTATAAAATAACATTTTGTAAAGTATGTATTGCTGTATTTGATGTGTTTATACATGCATATATGCAAGCAAATATTATATAGACAACATCATTCATCATAGAAGGAAAGTCAAGAATCAAAGACTAGCAATGAAGCTGGGTAGTGGTTGTTCACATCTTTAATCCCAGAACTTGGGAGGCAGAGGCAGGCATATCTCTGTGAGTCTGAGGACAGCCTGGTTTCCAGAGCAGCCAGGCTGCAAAAAGAAACTCTGTCTTAAAAATGAAAATAAAGGAGGGTGCGGGAACTGGAATTGACATGTAAAACAAGCTTGTTTCAAATTTAAATTTTAAAAATTGATCAAAAAAAAAAAGAAAATGAAAATAAAAGGATTAGCAATGAATTGTAACCCTTCAGATTGTATGTATGCAGAGGAAGGCTTTCCTTTCTATGGTGTATTTGTGTGTGTGTGAGTGTGTATGTGAGTGCATGTATGCATGTGTATACGGTACATTATATAGATCCCAAGCTGGTTTTGCACTTTAGATCTTCCTGCCTTAGCTTCTCAAGTGCTCACTTATAGGTGTGTGATTTATTGTATTATTATTATTATTTTTAGAGATGGGTTATGTAAAATATTCTTTCATTTTTTTTCTGTATCATCAAAATGCTAAAATACTTATCTAAAGCATACTAACTAAAATAGAGCATAGCCCAATAGTATAATTTTGGAAACATCCTGATATTCACATTTGAAGTTGGAAGAAAATGCAGGTGTACAGTACTACTTAATCTTAGTGTTCAAGTTTCATTCCCAGACATAAATAGCTTTCCTTAAAATGTTCCTTCTGGGGAATTTGTTGATTACATGTGAGAATATAAAACAGTTGAGGAATCAGTGAGCGTAAACAGATACTGTTTTCAAGGGAATGATCCAGATGCTTGTCTTGACAGTTCTTCTTCTTTTCTGAACAGCACAAAATGTTTCCTGCTTACCCTAGAAACAGGACTCATAAATAATAAAGTATAAAATTATCTTTATGCTTGGTCATTTATAGAGAGCAGGGTGAATACAGAGAGCTGCTGGGAATGTGTAGAACTGGCCTTGGCCTGACCACTTGTGAAAGTCTGGTCTTCATTCTGTCTGATACAAAGAAGGTCTGTGGAAGTGCTCAGTCGAGCAAACAGGAATGTGTTGTGTCTCTGAGATTTCCTGTCCACCCCCCTCCTTTTCTTTTCTCCACAGAGATGGACCCTTTGGTGAAAAGACATCTGTGCTTTCTGCTTTCTCTTCTAGACTGAATGTCATGATTTAGGACACACAAATGTAATTTCAAGTTTGACTGCCTGCTGGTTTATTTCATGCACCTGCTTTTAGAGGAAGGAGAGATATGATTTTTTAAGAGGCCATTCTGAAGCCAGAGATGACATTTGACCTGAGATATCCCACAGGAACATGGGAAACAGAAGTACTTATTCATACTGGGTGACTTAAAAAGGGACCAACACATTCACAATTATATTTACATAATTGACACATAGACTTTCCCCTACCTCATTATTTTGTAAAATTTATCTGGGTCACAAAAACCAATTTCTATTTACATCTATATTTCTTAACCCCTATATTGATTTGTAAGTTAAACTTTTTAAAAATATTTCATTTTAAAAATTAGGTATAAGCTGTCAATGAAAATCTATAAATGTGATATTTTAGTATTTGTTATTTGTTTCTAACCAAAATATAATCTAATTAAAAATTTTTTCATAGACCAATATCAAGTAATTCCTGAAACAGAATTATTACCATATTTTGCTAAAATTCTAAGACATAATGAATGGAGGATCTAACAAGCAGTCCTTTAAATCACTTCCTGATATGAATGGGCATTCATTCTAAGATAGTTACCATGGGCATGTCTTATTTGTTTTAGGAAAATAAATATCAGAGAACAGACAAAACAATAAATAAAAACAAGCTCAGTACAGATGTTAATAAGATAGCCTTTGGTTGCTTCTCTTTCTTACTAAGAGCATGGATTTTTCCATCATTGGTGTTATGAATCAGAGGAGTTCACTTCTATTGTAGAGCCAATTTGGTGGAGTAATTACTTTCTTGTACATTGTAAGTTGTTCAATCGGGCTGTAAACACAAGAGCGTGTGTTGGCTTTATGGTGATGCCTACACTTGTTAAGACAGATGTACAACAGATGTCCCCAAAACCTTGAAAACATCTGCATCAGTCTAAGGTGGGAAAAGAATTCAATTAATTTTTTTTTTTTTTTGGTGCTTCCCTTTTAAGTTAATTTTCATCCAAACCTGCCTCTCTTTTTCCTTCTCTCTCCCTCCCTCTTTCTTTCTTTCTTTCTTTCTTTCTTTCTTTCTTTCTTTCTTCCTTCCTTCCTTCCTTTCTTTCTTTCTTGATTGCTTTGTCTTCCCTGTATGTATGGTATGTGGAAAAAAATAAGAAATATTATTATATTGTTGGTAGATGATAAATTTTTATTTATTTTTAAACCAGCAGTGTTCTTTGCTACCATTACAGTGAACTTACCTTTTTAATTCAAATAGTGTGTGTGTGTGTGTGTGTTGTATATAAATGTTTGTATAGCTGCATATACCATTCATATATGTAGCGAGGTGGTATCGGGTGTTTTGCTTTGGTATTCTTTGCCTAATTCTAAATGTACCTAGAGTTAGTCTGGTTGTCATCAAGTCTCATTAATCCTGCATCTGTCTTCTAAAGTGCTGGGGTATTAGGTCTACATGTTAGAATTCCTGGCATTTTGTTCCCTGGGATTTGAACTCATGCCCTTGACCAGCAGATGCTCTTTCTCATTGTACTATCTCCCAGTCCCCCAAGTCTATCTTTTTGTCTGTAACTATTCTTATGCTTGCTTCATGAATTAGTGAGACTTGAGGAAATGAAAGCAAAGGTAATTATTGACAAAATAATGTTTTGTAATTCCTACCTTACTGGAATGTGATCATGTTTGGTAGTGAGTAGGTCAAGAAGGAAAGGGACAAGCCTGTTCCTAGAAAATTCCTCAATTGATTTTACTGTCAAGCAACCAACTTTAGTCTTTGGAGAGTGAATCCTAAGTAAACCTAGAAGGTTATAGTTGCTTTTCTGTTTTGTAAAGCTCAGGGATCTCTGCCTTTTCGGGAAAGGTAGTATGATATTGAGCTTCCATTCCCTGGAATCTATAACATTTAAATGTTATATTATATGTTGTATCCTTAGGACAAACAACTTCTTGGGGGAGGGGTAGGCAGCTTTATTTATGTCTACGCTAGCTCAGTGAAATATCCTGAGGCTAAGCCCAGAGTGCAGAATAATCTCTTTGTTCTTCAAATATAGTAACATATTACTTTTGAAAAAAATCTTATTTTATTTTTAATTAAAATACAATGACATCATATCCCCTTCCAGACTACTGGAACGTCTGTATTTTAAGGAGCATTCTGACACCTTTGTTTAATTCTTTTCATGTTCAAGCCATAAAGGCATATGTGATAGCTAGGGAGAAACTGGCTAGCAATGACACTTATGCTTTTTTTGTTTGTTTGTTTGTTTGTTCTTAACGTTTTATTCCCAACTTCTCTTTCCATGATTTAGCCTCACAATTTTTCAATGTCAATGATTACACTTGGCATAAAGGGAAAATTATAGGAACCAATTCTGTAAAATGTAAACAACTGGATAAAACCAACCACCTGCTCAGTGATTGCTCCTTTGAGGGTATCCTTCTGATGTCCTCGGAGGCTTAGTTAGCTGGAACCACCAGATCTATGCCACCTTGAAACAGATGGAGTTGTGTTATGCATCTCTTGAAGGTATGTCTGAGTGACAGCTGGTTTATCTATTGAACTGAAATCTGATCATTTAATTCCTCACAAGAAGAGGAATAAAAGAGAAAGACTCCTACCGAATCAAAAGGGAAGGCTCAGAGCAGACTCCTTTAGGAGGGTCAAGCTTGCCTAGACCTCCCTATAAAAGTTTACAGTGTATATAAATGCAATAGTAAGTAATTTGTGGACAAAATCCCACTTGTATTCAAAGAAGAGGACTCTTTCAAAAAAGTTGAAAGACAGTCTAAGGCTTCTTCAGAGACAGACTGACTGAAATCTTCCACCAACTCAAGATGATACTAAATCTCTGATTCATTCAATGCCAACAATTGCCCCATCCACTCAAAGTCTGGGAGGAAATTTCTTTTTCTTTTGTTTTGTTGTTTTGTTTTTCATTTTTTATTTAATATTTTTTCTTATTTTGCAATCCCAGTTCCTTCTCCCTCTCATCCTCCCAGGTCTCCCACAGATGCCCCCATCCCATCCCCATCCACTCCCCAGGGAGGGACTATCAAAATCTATCAAGTCATTGGGGATAGGGCCTAGGCCCTCCCCCATGTCTCTAGGCTAAGGGATTAATCCTCCATGAGGAATAGGCTTCATGACCAGAGGTAGTTGAACGATACAAACTGAACTCCATGACTTTATGTGTGTGTGTGTGTGTTGTTATAGTTTGGCATTTTTTATATTTTTTATATGTTTGTTTGTTTTTTAGAGAGACAATAAACATGAAGTTGAGTATACAGGGAGGTAGGAGGGATCTGGGAGAACTTGGGGGGAGGAAAATAATGTGATAGAATATATTGTATAAAAATTTTAAAAAGAATAAAATTGTAATAAATAACAAAAAGCAAAAAGATTTGTAGAATATTTAAAGCTACAGTAAGTGATTGTACTATTATGTGTGGAAATGGTGGGTATAAATCGGAAAATACTGCAAGATAAATTGTTCAGACAATAGAAGAAACATGGAAAAATAACAGGTGTGTTAGATAACCAAACATAGGGGAAAAAGGACAAAACACCACCAATACATGGGAAATTAACTGGAAAATTATGCCTGAGATAAATTATAAGTAGATTATTTAAACTTTAGGGTTAACTGCCTGAGAATTATGACTATTAAAATTTTTTACTGGCATGTATTGTAAGAAAACTGTAGTTACTAAAACTGAATAGTAGTTGTAGAAACATAAAGAGTGAAGAAAATTCATCTTGTAATAGGAGATAAATAGCTATGCTGGTGTTTTTGCTTTGACCTAGAAAGACAACAAACACATTCACTCTGATGTGGTTCTGCAGTATATTACTTCCTAATCTCAATACACATTTGCAGTCAAGCAGGACTGAATAATTGATTTGCTATCTAAACTTTCTCTGTTTACATTTGCTAATTTTATTCAAGATTTGGGATAATTTATACTATCATATAATGTTTCTGAATTACATACAATAGAATATTTTTCTTGATTTACATTTCCTTCTTAACATTTAATAGAACATTGCCATTCTAACTTGTGGCATTTTGAATGATTTTTATAGAATGGAAATTATAATCTGCCTGGCATAGTTCAAAAAAGGGAAAGATAGATATGAAGGGCCTTTACAAAAAATAAAGCAAGAAACAAGATCCTTTCCTTTAGATTCTTGAAGATTTTTTTTTAAAGGATGTACTGGACAATATTGGGTATAATCAAAATTTTAGCTTCCATGGATCTGTGACTCATATATAAGAAAAATTGTCTTATCTTCAGACTTTAAAAAAAAACATTGGCTTCCTTGCTACCAAAATCCAAAAGATTCCTCTAAATATAAAAATATTTTGAGCAGACTATTTTGCTTTCTACAATATTAGTGATAAATGCTACCCCAACGCTGCAGCTTGAGAAAGTACATCATTCACAGTTAAATTTACATAACTCTAGAGCTATATTTTGTCCAGTATCCAACCATTTTATTTACAAATCCTGAAGTCTGTGACATTCTATTAGAAGCACCATTCAAAACATTTCTAAAAAGTATTGAGCCATTCCTTTGAGCAAATCCTAATAGGTTCAAGTTCTAGTGATTATGAATTATGTTATATTTATTAATAGTGCTCTTAGCTACCAGTAATTAATTATCTGGGTATTGTGTGAAGGGAGTGATCAGTCCAGCAATACATGATTCTCAATATAACTGACCAGATTCGAAGGGAATTAGTTAGGGTTTCTACTGCTATTATATAAACCAATGACATAAATAGTTGGTGAGGAACGGACTTTTTTTTTTTTTTTTTTTTTTTTTTTACTTCTGTGTCACAGTCCATAATTGAGGGAAGACAGGGTAGGAACTCAAATGAGGCGGAAGCCTGTAGGCAAGAACTGATGGAGGAAGGCTGTTTCCCAGCTTTCTGCTTATGGATTGCTCAGTCTGCTTTCTTAAAGCACCAGGGACCACCAGCCCAGGGGCGGCAATGCCCCTAGTGAGTCGTGCCCTCCCACATCAATCATCAATCAAGAATTCACTGTCAGCTTGCCTACAGGCAAATGTAGTAGTGGCATTTTCTCAGCTGAGACTCTCTTTTCCAAAATGACTCTATCTTGTGTTGGGTTGACATAAAAATAACCAAAGCTAATTAAATCTTTTATAAAGTGTGTGTGTGTGTGTGTGTGTGTGTGTGTGTGTGTACAGTGAATAAAGAAGTTCCTATGTAGCTGAAACTACATGATCCAAAAGGACATAAGTATGATTATCTGAAGTTGTGTAATACTTCAAATTTAGGTCTTGAATCCATAACATGGAGTAGAGGTTAGCGAAAGTGAGACTTTAAGACAACTTGCCAACAAGAGGTGGAAGTTGACCCAGCACACTAACAACACACAGGCACCAGAAGAAATAAGTACAGAGTCTTGTCAAGAAAAAAATGCCCTCAATTTTGGTCATCACATAAATCATATAGTAAAATTTATCAAATATAATCTCAAAATTGTAGATAATTAGACACACAATGAACCAAATAACCATGGAAGACAGTCATCCAACATCAGATAACAGATGTAGCTTTTCTAGAATTTGAAAATCACATGTAAGATTTAAACTTTCAATTTATTTTATTATAAAGGTTTATTTAAGAAAAATTCTAAAATAACCACACTAATAAGTAAGTTAGGATTTTTCAGAGAAAGAAATAATAACACCTCTCCCTCCTCTCTCTTTCCTTCTCCTTTGCTCTCTCTCTCTCTCTCAGCTCTTTTCCCTATATAGTTTTATTTTAGGGTTTTTGATCACACGACAAGAAGCTTTCTCATTTGAAAACTCTAGGTCAGCCTAAAAACTCAGGCAAAAGATGTGACATGGCCAGGCCATGTCAGATCCTTAGAACATGATGACTGACTGAAATTCAGGCAGGATTTTCATGTTGCATGACATTTTTCTGGGGGAAGTAAATAAACACATATTCACTTCAAGTAGAGCACCTATGATAGAGTGAAGAAATGAAGAAGCGGTTTCACTGTAGTCTGGATTAGTGAACCTGTGAGATTCTGAGAGCTACTTGAATTACTCAAATGACGCTAACAGCACCAAAAAAGTTCATGAGAGTACTATTGATGAATCAGACCTAGGGAAGTTGCAGAAGCTCCCCGAATGACATGCGGACAGGGAAGCTGGCCAGTCTTTCCTCAGAAATCATTACTGTTTACAGAACCTTAGGGAGGACCCTGGTGAATCTTATGTTTCATAAACCTCTTGAGAGGTATGATTTGTTTACTTCCAGGGTTTAAAAGAACCTCTTTCCAAGATAAACTGTTTCAACTCCTAGGACAAGGCTACGCAGCAGTTGAGCAGAAAACTCTTCACATAAACAATTTTCACTCTTAAAATGTTTATCAAACTGTAAGCTTCTCAGCCACATCACCAAGGGAGAATAATTTCCTCTATATACAGTCAACTGGCTGTAAACCTCAATCATGTCTACAAACAAACTCAGCACAATTAGCTAGTGTTTAACCAAATAAGTGAGTACCATAGTACATCAGTTTAACACTAAGTTATCTACCACAATGGATACAATAAATTGTTTAAAATGAAATATAGGTATTGGTAATTATTACTTATAAATAAAATAAAGAGTGAATGATTTGTAAGCACAGTCTTACTGTAGCTATACAACAAAATTCCTGTGCCACTCATACACATAGAATATACTTATTATGAATCAGAATCTGACAAATAGCTTGCTTCCTTGTGGTGTCTTCTTGATAATTTCATTTTTAAGCTTTTCTTTATATGTCATTTGTAACATGAAACCTATTTAATTTCTTTGACTACAACAAAATGTTACATGGGATATATAGAATCATTCTCTATATAAACTGATAATTTAATTATTTGTTTACTAATATCTTTGTGATAATTTTCTCATTGCCATAGTTGTTGACATCTACTAACAAGGCATTACATGTCATATATATTCTTTCATTATTGTAATCCTTAGCACCTCAGCACATGACTGTTAGAAAAATAACTACATTATAAGAATAATTAGTACCTCTTTCCCCGTGGTCCCCCAGGCATTCCTTTCTATTTCATCTCCATTCCATTGTGACACACACTCTCACAGGAACACTTTAAACCAGGAGTCCTAAAGAATAACAAGCAGACTTGATAATGACATAATGACAAATTATATTGTGAGATTAATGCTGTGATTATTCAATTTAGTTGATGATAGACCTCGCTCAGTTCAATTTTTTATTTTAAGCTTCCATATCTATATTATATACATATTTTTTAATCAAATCACTGTCTTATCTATATTATATACATACTTTTTAATCAAATCACTGTCTTTTGTTTATATATATATACACACACACATATATATACATACTTAAGAGCAGCTATATAATAACTTCTGTTTTCACAAGATCTTGAGTGAGAATCTGTGAAATATAGTTGTAATGTTTTTGTGCTTGAAAGCTATGATAAACACTTGGCATGTATTTCTACTTTGTTTTGTAAACATGCCCTTTCTTAAATATGTCATTTAACCAGGAAGAATGTCTACAGTTAGTCAAATGTGTCATGACAATTTTTTCCCCCAACCTGGAAAATGCCAAACTCTGTAGACCTTTCCCAAGCAGACTGTAAGAATGTTTACTGTTTTCAAGAAGAAAGGTTTAATTTATGTAGTCTCAGGACTTGGTTCCGAATCCAGTTGACCTGTGGACTTTCTTAGTTTTCACACAACTATTCTCTCAGTTCTTTTGTCTTGGATCTATGAATTTTAATATTTCATCAGGTTAAATGCTCTTTCTAATTTTCAGGATGATTTAATCTTCAATGTTTTAATTCTCCTTAATATTTCTTAAGTCAGAGTTGTCGGTTTCCTGGTTGTCAGTGAATCACAGCTTATTATGAAAGTTCTGGTAAGGAAAAGCACACTATTAAAGTGTTGCAGTTCTTAGTGACCTTTCCATCTTTCTAGGGTCCATGTTGCTTCCAAAATCTTGAGATTCTCAGCCTTTGTAATGCTCATAAAAATTAATTGTTTTCTTTATGTCTTTTAAATGGTCGTTTGCCCAGACAGTTGACTATAGAAAGTTTGTAAATTTAGATAAAACTAGTATTGAACAGATGACCCACAGACTTACAAGTAATAATAATGAGTAATTACTGTTTCGGTTAGGGAATTGGGTCATAGTCATAGCTATTTACACCAACTTGGTTATAGAGGACAGGATGATAACTCTGAAACAGCATCCAGGTCATGTAAATGTTATCAATTAAATACCACAGTATTTTCTGCTTCTGTTTACTTTCTTTGAAGTTTCTTTCACTAAAATTCAAAGTATATGAGAGAACAGATAGCTATATCTAAAATATTAGTGTGACATCTCTGAAGAAAATATAAATTAGTCAGGGAAAATAATAAATACTCAATGCGTCAGAGTATTTTGAAGCCTATTGTTTGGGGGGGGAGGTGGATAAAGTGAATGAGTGCATTTCTTATTGAAAATAAGATGCATCTCAATCAATAGGCTAAAGTTTAAATTAAATAATAAAAGTCTTATAATATTAGGAAATTAAAAGAAACACATAATAATAAAAGCACTCAAAGGCTACTCATAAAGAAAAATAGCATGAAACATCTATAGATGTTTAAATATCTGAGTACATGTATGGAGAAATGCATTTTAACACTTCATAGTGACATTTTTAATTAACACAACTTTTTTGGTTAACTTATTAATAACAGCAAAATATATATGCAGCCATTGAAATGAGAATTCTATTTTGATTATTCTCTAGCAATTTACTCTTACAGAGAGTTGAAACACTGTGTATGAATGTTCACTTTCTCGTCATTCAGTAAGACAGCCACCCCTCCCCCCAAGACTCAGTTGTTCATTTGTAGGGGTCTTCCACAGCTGAATAGATTGTGATTCCTCCATATTTTATATAGGAGAATGCTGGACATTACACAAGTCAATAACTTGCCCCATGTATTAAGTGGCTAAATTTAAGTTAAAATTCATTTAGTTTGTCTCCAGAGTCTACCTATTAACTACTATTTTATCTTTCAGCAAGCGATAACTGCTAAACCGTACTGATAATAAACTTTTGGGATAGACTCTCTTCTTAACAAATCAGTGATTGGCAAAATCCTCACAAAGTCCCTCTGTAGCTGCTGCTGTGCCACCTTCCAGATGGAGACAAGGAGCAACAGCAAAACCCAAGTCAGGTTAGAAAGTTTCGGAAATGCTTTCTTCAGATGTGGTATGGGGAACATTGTGAGGTACAATTTGGGCATCGTTTGTCAAATGTACATGGGAGGCAGTCATATGGCACACAGGGAGTCGTGTGGTGCAGGAGAGCTACCAGGAAAAGGAATCAAATACCTTTAAGCATTACAGGATATGGAGACAGGACTGTGAAATGTCAACCATGATTATGACAGTTTGGAGTATAGATGTAGGAGGCAAATTGTATAGGTAATGCATTCCTGCGATTTGAAAGAATGGTTCTTAAGGAGGTGCACTTGCATACACTCTGGTGAATAGTACACATCCATTTGCAGATCCCTCCCTCTACACACCCACAGGCACACTTCTCCTGGGTCTCAATCTCCTTCCCCATTTGAATCACTAAAAGAAATGGAACCATCTTCAGCTACTCTGTTGCTTAGCCCAGAAAGCGGCCTTCTTTCCCAGCTCCTGTTTTTGTTCATTCTCCAAATGCTGTCCACATCACATTTTCTTTCTGAATTTCACAATTTCAGCATCTCACATCTTTCTTAGTGCTGTTATTATTCGTTTGTTTTATATAGGATTTCTTTCTTTCTTTCTTTTTTTTTTTTTTTTTTTTTTTTTTTTGGAGTGTGCCTGTCTCTCTACTCCATTACTCAGAAAGACAATCATGCATTATTCATCTTTCCTGTAGCATAGCCATAAGTGTTTGGCACCTGGAGACAAGACAATGGTGAGTGAATAAATGAATGATGAAGTGAACGAGAACTGTATTAGCTGGATGTATAGTTGTGGAGCTCTGGAAATCTCCCTTCTGATCCACCTTCAAATCCTGCTGATGCTGTATTAAAAATGTGTATAGAATTTAAACATTTATAAGTATCTACATCCCCTCTGGTTGTGATCCTTTGTTGACCGGTTCATGTCTTAGAAAGGACTTTAAATAAACTTACATCAGTTTATTTGGGACAGAATTCTACCACTGATAGAGAAAGAAATTACAATTTAGTATGAAACAAGTATACAACTAAAATAATTTTAGTTTTCCAAACAAAGCGGTAAGAGCATGCCACTCCAGTCTTCATCCAATTCATCCAAGTGCCAGCATCTTATATATAAGTGTGGCACAATTACCAAAAGTAGGAAAGTAACATTGCTTCACACTGCTGAAAATTGTCTTAGTAATATGTTGTTTGTCTAGGACCCCCCAGAAAGGCCAATTATTCAGAAAGCCCTCCCATTTCAGTGTATATGAAAACTCCTCTTAGGCAAATTCGGGAAAATGTACCCTTGACAAGATTTCCACAGATTACCATGTCAGAAGGTAAGCAACGCTGCCTTACCAGCTTGGTGATGTTAGCATTGATCACTAGACTTGAATGGTGTCCACAGACATTTTAATATGTTAATGTTGCCTTCCTCCCTGTCTGCAATTCTCATCTTTTGGGTAGGTAATTGAGACTGTGCAAATAAGTTTCTTATCGTAGTTGCCCACCAGTTCAGCATCTGTTGATGATTGTTGCTTACAACTGTTATTATGGTATCTGCCAGATGGTAAACTATTTCTATCATTATTTTTACATTTGTAAATTGGAATCCACTGAAAGCAAAGATTTTCCTTATGTTTCATTTGTTTGCTGTCTTTGTTATTCATATCAGCATGGACTCATGAATATTTACTCTATAGATCATAATCCTTTGTTTCCCATGATTACCAACTTTTATTGTTCCAAATTTGGTTACCCAGTCTCTTCAAATTGGATCTTTTGTCTGTTTTGTTTTTGTTTTTTGTTTTATTCTTTTTTTCTTATTTTACATATTAATCTTCAGCTTGAAGCTTGAACCCCTATATCTGTCTCTGGGCCTTTTATTTATCATGTTACAGGATGGCAATTTACAGTCACATATTTTTACAAATTTGCAGACAAAACATGGTCTTTCTTCCTCTAAATTTAGATTTTTTTTTAAGATTTAAAATATTTGGAAAGTCTTATTAATTTTAAAACTGAGAGGGAAATACTCATGTACATAGTCTTCTATATTATTGATATACTCTATGCTATAGTGGCATTTTCTTTTACAAGTGATAAACCTACACTTACATGTCATTACTACACAATATTCGTTAGGGTCACGATCAGTGTGACATAGTAGATGGCTTTGGAAAAATGTGCTCTTTTTTAAAAAAAAATAATATATGCAGGTTTGTTACTACCCTGAAAACCCCAGTGCTGTGCTTATTTATTCCATCTTTGCGTAACTTGAAACGCCCTTCACACTTGCACGTTGTCCTACCAGATTTTTCCTTTACGCGGGAATTGGTTAGGGGCACTCATTTTAGTCACACGGTATAACGTAAAATTTAGGGTTTGCTTTCCTAACCCCTGTTCCTACAAATAGATTTCATTTTGCAAAAACAGTAAAAGTGGACGGATAGAGGAGAGAGGAGGGAGGAAAGGAGAAGGGAGACGGGTGGAGAAGGAAGCAAGGGAGGGCTGGGCCGTGTTCAGTTCATCTGCAACAAAGACTCGTGTATAAAAATGTACTGCATAATATTTATCCACAGATGCCCACACAGATTATATATTTTAAGGCAGAAGTGCAGTTTTAAGCACCCTTCCAGTCCAAAGTGTGCACATGCATATATAAACATGAAACGCACGGGGCTTTCTGTGGGCACTGGTTAAGGTGTTGCAACTTTGGAATGTATGCTCACCAGAACTAAAGCTGAGCTAGACCACCCACTAAACGGGGCCACCCAAGGGAAAATTTGAGACCTGGGCAAGCAGTGCAGCCAGATTAGCTTCATAAGAACAGCTGGCCACTCCAGCACCTGCTGCCTAGTCCCAGACAGCTGGGGATAAGGCTGTGTGGGCCCAGCTGCTTTTAGGAAGGGCACTGACAGAGACTATCGCCTTTTTGGCATCTGTCAACTCTTGCTATATTTGGTTGAGAAAGTTTGGCAGGGAGTTATGTGGTGTACCAAACTAAAATTTAGGCTGATTAGTCATAAGCCAGATTCATAAAATCATAGCACTGGGAGGGACCTCCAGTACAGTGGGTTTCAAGCTTTGGTTTGAATTAGAATAACATTGGGAATTCTAAACAAGGGTTGCCTCCAGACCTAACACCTTACAGAATCTAATTCAGTGGGTCTTGAGTGAAGTTATTTATAATTTAATTTTTTTTTTTAGTCAGCACACAAGGTAAATTGAATCTACATGAACAATGAGTTCTAAAAAAAAAACTTCAGTTTGGGATATTTGTTAAAAACAGATATCACATTGACTTCTTAATTCAAAAGTAAGGTTGTATATAAATCTACCTGAAGTTAGGAATTTGCCCTTTCCTAAACACAAATGGGTAAGAATCATCCAAGTGACTATTTTTATTGTCTTAAAGGTTCAGTGTAGGATCCACCCTCCAGAGTTTCCACAACCTTTTCCCAAGTTTTCAAATACGGAGCCTCTGAGGGGCATTTCACATTCAAGGCATAGTAGTTAGGCAGGAAATGGAAAAAGTCAGCAGGATGAAGTCAGAGTTCTGTGGCAAGATGACTGCCTAGAAATAAAACCAAAAGGACCTTGGGGCTCTGTGAAATTAGAGAACGGCTTTGTGCAATCAATAATTAGCTTAAGGAACTCTACAGAATTTATCAGAAGGGCTGGGTGATGTTATAAGATGTCTGTTTTGGGGGGAAATAAACTTAATAGCTGTTTTTTTTTTTTTTACATGTCATAGGAAGTTAGACATTGTATTTGTTTAAGCCAGTGGAAGTTCACTCTGACCAAGAAAATAGTTTACCTTTTATTCTGGGGCAGCGGAGAGAGATATAGATAGATAGATAGATAGATAGATAGATAGATAGATAGACAGACAGACAGACAGATAGCCAGAACCGTGGAAGAATATTGGTGAAAAAAAAAACATTAAAAAAATGTTTTTTCTAAAGAAAGAAGACAACAGAGTTGGTCAGTGGTGGCACATGTCTTTAATCCCAGTACCTGGGAGGCAGAGGCAGGGATCTCTGTGAATTTGAGACAAAAGCCACAAAGAAACCCTGTCTCAAAAAACCAAACCAAACCAAACCAAACCAAAAAAAAAAAAAAAAAAAAAAAAAAAAGACAACACAATAAGAAGTAAGCAGAACGCAATCTCAGCTTAGATTAGCAGTTTTCCCTGGGAGAGAGGAAATAGAAGCCACTTTTCAAAGATAAACCAGAAAAAGCTGGGCAGTCCTTACTTTCAAGAAATATTTATAACCCTCACAAGCCCAGACCCAGTCTCAGAGTTTGGTGGAGACAGTGACCTCTCAGGTGTACGAGTTAGCATCGGAATGAAATCCCATTTTGTCAGTATCTATGATCCGAGGACAGCAGATAAGCATCCCATGAAAGAGAATCTATTGTTTTTTTGTTTGTTTGTTTGTTTGTTTTTCCCTATGGCTTAGGATACTTTATTCTTATTTTTAATTTTTTTAATAGAAATAGAATCACATCACTTTTCCTCTTCTTTTCCTCCTCCCAGTCCCCCATGCCCCTTCACTCTCAAATCAATTGCCTCTTTCACTATAATCATTATATTGTGACATATACATATATGTATGTGTATGTTCATGCATGCATACATGTGTGTGCACGCATACATACATGTAAATACTACCTGGTTTGTCTATTTTTGTTGTTTGTGTTTATATAGATGTGAGACTGAGCCCTCTGCACCTGACAACTGGAATCATCCCTAGGAGAGGCTAATTTTCCTTCTCAAGGGAGTTTTACGTTGTCCACAGTCCTTGTCAAGAGTTGGACCCATACAAAAATACCAGCCCACCCCCACGCAATGTTAGCACATCCATTGGTATTGCCATTGCTCCAGTCTTGAAAGAACACTTTTTTTCCTGTTCTAATTTCAGAAAATTGAAACAGGAATGTTTAATATAAAGCTAATGGCTTTAAAATTTTGGGTTAATGACTACCAAAGACAAAACCTTTTTTTCTCATTTGCAAAACATAAAGCTTAAAGTTAAAATTAGCTAAAGATAGATTATTCCAGGTTCTTCTATCATTTATCTTTTGTTCTATTTGGTTCACCCTTACTGGTTCTAGTTTATTTCAAGTCTTCTATGATACATAGTCAAGTACTTCAGGCTGCTGCATATTTCTTATGAAAGTGACCTAATAGAGAAGGAGATGGAGGCAGAAAAGTGAACACTTTCG
Source organism: Phodopus roborovskii (assembly GCF_943737965.1). Taxonomy (NCBI): domain Eukaryota; kingdom Metazoa; phylum Chordata; class Mammalia; order Rodentia; family Cricetidae; genus Phodopus; species Phodopus roborovskii. Next base: position 451,817 of record NW_026126611.1, on the reverse strand, counting down.
AAAACAGGTCTCCCTCTCCCTCTCCCATGGTACGTGTGGTATGGACATCTATTGTTAAGAACTGAATACATTAGGGATCCAAGGGGAGGGAAGAAGGCTTTATTTGCCTGCTAAATCTCCTGGGTGAGGGAAGGGCACAGGAAGACAGACACTGACAGATGGAAAAAGGTTGGGATCTGGCTGGCAAGTTCAGAGGGAAGGATTGTGCAATCAGTTGAGAATAACTCTGGCATGTGGCAGATTTGGGCGTTAAGGGCAGTGAGTGGTGAAATTCTGTAGCTACTACTGTAGGGCTATAGATGATACGTATCGTTACATCTTATTTAGAAATGTTAAGTCTAAATCAGAAACATGCTTAAAACAAAACAAAAACCCTGAGATCCATACAGCAACGCTTGTTGCTCGAGAAGTGTGTAGGTAGGCTAGGAAAGTCTGTCCTGTTGTGACTGTAGAGGGGATGTGATTCATTTAGCGTAACACTGATGCACTTGAATCCAACGGCTAGATGCTTCATTTCTCACTTTTTTTTTTCTTTTTCTTTTTTTGTGGTGGTGAGAGACAGCTAATTAGTCTCTCTCTTTCTCTTAGAGTAGAAAACAGAGTTTTATTGATAATAGAAGTTAAATTGGAGCTGGCTCCTTTCTTCTTTAGACTTCACTATCCTAACTGCCTCCAATTGTTCAAACGATAAAATGACTAGCACTTGACAGATACTATTTTTAAAAGGTATCAGGTTATATAATTTGTATCTAACACTAATAATAATTCTTAAGATTAGTACTATTGTTAGTTTCATTCCCATTAGTAGGAAACCAGAAAATACAGAGTTCAAATGTGTTTTCAAAGAATCACACAGCTAAAAATGATGGAGCTGGAATTCAGTCTCAGGTTTGAGTGCCAGGAAAATTAAATCAAGGCAAGAATGACATAATGGGTCAAGGGAAGCCACTAATAACTAAAATAGCAAACAAAAAGAGACTTATGGACTGACTATTCTGGAAAACAAATATATATATATATATGTATTTATATATATACATATATATGTATGTATATATACACACACATATATGTGTATATATGAATTTTACTATTCAACATGGTGCAGGAATTTCATAAAGTCTCATTTTCTACAACAGAAATATAATTGAACAATGAAAGGTTATTAGGGAAACACAGTTGAATTAATTTTGTATTTGGAAATAGATTGAAACATAGAACCTACATAGATGCACTGTAGGATATCTATCTGTGAAGAGTTTTAAAGGGATAGAAGACAATACTAGGGGTATGTTTGTGTTCATATGTGTGGTGTATGTGTATATTTACGTGCATATGTGTGTGAGTGTGTGTGTGCTCAGGGTCAGATCTAAGGTATGTGCTCCGTCTCTGAGCTACATCTCCATTTCCAATACCCTGGTTCTGAAATTGAGGATGTTCACATAAACACAAGGTCTCTTGCTGTTTTGTGGTACCCTCATAGAAACGCAATCACCGCCAAGGACAAATAAGCCTTACAAAAGGAGTCACATAAACTACAATAGTTTACATTCAATATAAAGCTGTGTGTGTGGACATATTTGCCAAGAAGACATAGCAATAGCCAAAAGTATAGCACACAGGGACAAAAGGAAGCACCAGCTTAGAGACTTACCATGGAGTCCACACAATGAGAACTTGAGAACCCTCCAAAACACAACCAAGAATAGCACCACACAAGACTGTTCCACAGGAGAGACCCGGGATTCCTAACTTGCCCTGTGTGTGGAAACTGGGTCCCAACGTTTCCCTTGCCTCCCACTAGCTAGATAGAATGTTGGAACCCTCACACCAAATCAGGGAAAACCTAGGAAATATCATATGAGTGAACATTAATAAATCCAATCAACCACAAAGGAATGTGTTCTATTAGTGAAAGTATTTCTAGAGAAATTTAAAGCTGGCTGTTGAACGATGTGAATGCGAACCATTTTCTTTTAGTGGTTAACTCCAATTGATCCAGGTTTCATCTTTATCTTTTTCTGGCCATGGGTCTTTTATCTGGTAAACAACAACACTGCTAAAATGAAAGCTACAGTTGTTTCAGCCTCGATCTATCCAAGATGGCGGCAGGTACTTTTACCGCCAGAACCGAGAGCTATGCTCATTGCCTTGGTCTGCGCTGGCATGTTGCCTGCTTGGAGATGTGGTCACTGCCATTGGCAGCTCTTTGTACACACCATTTAGTTGTTAGCAGAGCTCTTTAAAGCCTTGCAGTTTTTTGCTCCCTTAAAGGAGCCAAGCAAATCTGTCTCTAGCAGAACAGAGTCCAACTGAGAAAAATACTGCTACCATTATTCCATTTGTCAACTAGAAAATATGTTTTATTATTTTTGATGCTTAAATTTTACAGTTTGTTTTTTTATACTCTAAATATTAATTCATGTTTGAAACATGTTTGGCAAGTATTTTCTCCCATTATGTAGGTTGTAGGTTCACTCTAATAATAATAGTTTCTTGTGCTCTTGTGGGAGATTTTTTTAATGTCATCTAATCTCATTGTTAATTCCTAGGGATATTCCCTATGCTATTAAACTTCAGTTCAGAAAGTTCTTGCCTATACATGTATCTCAAAGTGCTTCCCCTTTGTAGTTTCACAGTTTCTGTTCTTACCTTAAGGTCTTCGATACTTTTGAATTGATTTTGTGCAAGTTGATATGTATGATTCTATATTCACTCTTTTTCAGATAGCCATCCATTTGACCTGCACCATTTGGTGACTAGTTTTTTTTTTCCCAATGTATGCTTTTGACCACTGTATCAAAAATTATGTGGCTGCCATACTTATCTGGGTTTATTTCCAAATCCTCTATTCTGTTCCATTGGTATTCATGTCTGTTTTTGTGTCTGTAGTTCTCTTTGTCACAATAATTGTATAGTAAAATTTGAGTTCAAGTATGTGATGCCATCATTAATGTTTTTTCTGTTTAGGCTTGCTTTGGTTATTCATAAATCTTTGTTGTTCCCATATAATTTTTTCCATTGTTTCTATTTTTGTGATGAATGTAGCTGGACTATTGATAGGGATTGTATTGGACAGGTAGATGACATTTAGTATGACAGCCATTTTTACAATACTAATTCTGTTAAACCAGAATCATTGAAAGTCTTTCTATCATCTAGTATCTTCTTTAATTTGTGTTCCAACCTCTGGCGAGAGGCATCCTCCCACTCGGGGCCTCTCCTGCCCAGTCTGCCCATGCGTGGAGCCCTGATCTCTGGGAACTCACCTCCCCACTCAGGGAGGACTGGGTTAGGGTCACAGGAGGCCCCAGTCTTAGACCTTCCCAGGGGCCAGGAGTGATGGGCACTCAGCATGTGGTTCGGCTGATGAGCTTCCTCTGCCCTTGTCTTCTTTAATTTGTATACATAGAGATTAAAGATCAAATCCCACGTGATTATCATGTTTTGAATTTTAAAAAAACATTAAAATGTAGACTGTATGCCCAGAAATCCATCTTTAATTTGTACAGAATGCAGGCTTGAACAATGGAAAATTCGGTGTTTCCTATGTGCCCTCTGTCAATCACTCCATGAATTCAGAATGCCCACTAAGACTTTGACCCTACTGCTGGTGAGATCAGGGTGATCAAAGAGACCTTGCCCCCATTAACAAGACAAAGTGATCACCACACACCTGCCCTGAGACTTTGGCTTTGACCCTTACTTCAAGAGCACAGAACGACCAATTTGCAAAGACGTTTGAGGGAAAAAGTATTTTATATAATTGAATTAGGTTTTTATTTTAAGATTTCAAAATGGACTTGCTTTAAGAAAAGGAAAGTTCATTAGAATAGAATAGATGACCTGTAAATAAGACCTTGCAGCTGTAGTCAGTTTATTCTCCAGAAAGGCACCAAAGAATACACTGGGAAGAGAAAGTCTTTTCAACCAATTATGCTAGGGAAACTGAATATCTGTATGTAGACTCAAAATAGATAGTAGAGACTTTATTGTAAGATGCGAAATGTTAAATCTACTTGAAGAAAGTAAATGAAATACCTTTTTATATAGACTTAGGAAATGACTGATTGTAATACCAGAGGCCTAAGAAGCAATAGCAAAAGCTGACAAATGAGATCACAAGAAATTGAAAATCTTCTCCACAGCAAAGGAAGCAATCAGCAGAGACCACCAACAGACTAGGGGAAAATCCTTGCCAACTATACATATGATTGGATTATGGCTAAGGTATTTAAAGGTCACAAAAATTAAACACTTAAACCCAGTAATTTAAACCTGTAAAGATTCTTCAAAAAAACATCAAAAATAAAAATCAGAATACTGTAAAGATTTCTTCACATTCATGTTTATAGCAGCAATATTCCTAATGTACAAATAATGGTATTACTCTAGGCATCCATCAGTAGAAGTAGGTAAAGAATAGGTAAAGGATGTACACAGACCCACACAATGGAGATTTATTCAGCATGAAGAATGAATTATGTCATCTGTAAGAAAGGTAGATACAATTGGAGCCTATATTGTAGGTGAAATAAACCAAACTCAGAAAGTCAAACATTACCCATATTTACTTCTGGTTCCTGGAGTCGAGATTAAAAGAAAAAAGAAGGATGGTTAGGTATAATGGGCCTATTTGGATAGGCAGATGTTAGGGTGGAAAAACAGGAGATAAAGTGGTAGAGTTATGACGGAAGGATATGGAATGCCATGATAAAATACACTACTCTGTTAAATCAATTTTTAAAAGTAAAAGAAAGACAGAAAACATGACATAGATTTTTCTTTGAGAATCGTTTCATTGATGACTTTTTCTAATGAAGTCAGAATGGAAATACTGGATTACACACCACTGTGGGAAAATATCAGGTTTCTTGAGTCATAACATTTTTTTTATAGAATTTAATGAAAACAGTCCTAAGTTACCAATTAAAATATTTTCTCTAATAGACTTAGAGAACATTCATAGTTGAAGCAAGGTGACTCTCCCCTTAAAAATATGCTTCTTATAGTACTTTAACTATTCTTTTTCAGAGACAGCCAAAGCTGAAAAGTGCAAATTTGTGTGTAGAAATTCTGGGCTTGCCTTCCCTTTGCCTTGTTCACTGTGCAGTATTGCCTCGGGTAAGTAAGAACAGGAGGGAATTATCTTCCCTCCCTTACATTGCTCCATTTGTAATTTCATACACATAGAACCCAGAGTGGAAAATTATATCATTACATAGACTCGAGAGCTCTTGGTGTTCAGATTTTTCATAGTAGATAGCCAGAATTTTGTAAAATCCTAGAATTATCATTGTTATGAGAAATATTGTTGATTTCCAGCCTTTTACACGGCTTTCAAATAAATTATCTTCTTTGGTTCATATGTTACTCTCTTGAGATATGTCAAGTTTTATGTCCATTTTATAGATGTGAATGTGGTGCTTAGGAAGCTGAAGAAAACTATTCCAAAGTTCTAAACCAATCATGGCAAAGTGGACCTCATTCTAGTTTTGTGTCTTGTATTCTTTTACTATGTGACATGTTCTGTGTTTGCCCCCAGAATAGCCAGTAGGAATTAAGATTAAATTATGTCTTAATCAGTTTCTACACAGATTGTAAAACTATGGTAATTAAAAGCACGTTTCCACCCTCTGATTATGGAATTCTGTGAAGCAAGGACTAGAAAAATCAAATTATGTTCTGAGGAGCAAATCTTCCTGTGGTAGCACTGCATTGCAAATGTGTGCAAAAAAAAAAAAAAAAAAAAAAAAGACAAGGGAAAACATGAATTGCAATAAATTATGGCTAAAGTGAGTTCACTTATTAACTTTCTTTCTGTTTTCTGGAGACTGGCAGACAGCAACTCTCAGAAACTTTCAAAATATAAGAATGATTGGCATCTTGAAGTTCAAAGACTTCATTGATCATTTTGGACAGCTAGAAGTTCTGTGGAAACAGGCTTCCCTGTGTAACTTCCAACACATTTGTATACACTGCACTTGTAGAGCTTTCTCTCTCAGGGTTGCTTATCACTGGTGCTCTGGTCATTACTCGATTTGTAAGAAAAGAGATTGTCTGTGAGACTTGCTTGGGATCTGTCTGTCTGTCTATCTATCTACCTACCTACCTACCTATCTATCTATCTATCTATCATCTATCTATCTATCTATCTATCATCTATTATCTATCTATCTATATATCATATGATACAGATATAGATATATAGCTATATTAAATCTGACCTCTTTAACCTGGAGCACTTAACCCTGGGCCCTCAGACAGCAAGCAGAGTGCCTCCCCTCAGTCACAGGAGTCAGGTAACGCCTAGAGTAGTGTTTTCACAGACAATTTAAGGGAGATCCCCCCCCCTTAATCTGGAAGTCCTTGCTATATTTCTTAAAAAATAAAATAAGAAAGGACTTTAAGTAAACTTACATCAGTTTCTTTGGGACAGAATTCTACCACTGATATTATCATGCATATTGAAGTTCCCTATATTCACCGTATCTGGTTAAGTAGCTTCATTTTTAGGAAAAAATGAGAACATAGCTCAGAAATAAGAGGTCATATTTATTTCTTGATTTGTCCCGCTGAGTGCAATGGGGAGAGGCAGCACCACTCCTACGGACACTATTCCTCTTGAGTTTAGGGAAGGTGGTCTATCTATATTCCAGACAAGAAAGAGCATGTCAGAAATATGATACACATAAGAACCACTGGGCTCAGGTTCATAAAAGAAAAGAAATTATTCTATAAGCAAGTTAGTGACAAAATTGTTGACTTAATGACTTTCTGTCAAAACTTGTACAGACCCAGTCAACCCATGTTTAGAAGCCAGCTGTTAAACAGTTCATTACAAATTAAACACAGATCACCCCTTGCCGAAGGTATTAATAGTTAAGACCAGAATCTGAAAAGAGTTATAACACCAACTCCTGCAATTAGGTTCAAATGTAGAATTCTTCTTCTTATGTACTTCGGGGGAACAACTCAAAAACTGCACTAAAGAAGGGACTGACTTCTCCAAAGTCTTGGTTTTTCATTCACCAGTCAGTACCCAGGCCAAAGGCTTCCCTGGCATCATTAGATAATTCTGTGTGATGGTTAACACTGTTTGCTTTTATGGCAGAGACTTTTCTATTTCATACTAAAAGAAAGCAGTTATTTTAAGAAGGGTGAAGGAAGTAGAAATTGAGTGTGGATGTAGATTTAATAGGTTCTTTTGCTATGAAAATGGTAGAAGCCCATAGGGTGTCTCAAAGCAACCAAAGCTACGTCATCTTTCTAAAAACTGGATGATCTACCGTATGATACTGATGCATGTTTAAAGATAGGAACTTCTGGTGCCTCTTCATGAGAAGCGTTCTCTATTTCTAAAATTTGGATCATTGTAATAATAGTCTTCTTTTGGTCAAAGTTATTAAAATTTTATTTTAAAACAAGTCAAGGTATTTCTTGGAACTATGGAGTGTGCAATATTATTTTAGAGTTCCTATATTAAGATGCTTAGATTTGGTTTGCCAACTAGTCTGAAAGATCTCTTGTTCTTGTGTGTTTTATAATCCAGTCTAACACATGTGGGACTTAAGTTTGGAGCCAAAATATTTTTTTCTTCCTTGCTATTCGTTCGTTTGCAATTCTGGACCTCTACCAGGAAGGAAACAATTTGGGTGTTGTTTCTCAGAATCTCCGATTTTTGTAGGAGATAAAGAAGAAGACAGATCTCACCAACCTATATTACTAGTCAATGTTATAATAAAGTTGTGTTCTTATACCGGATTCAAATGTACTTTTTGAATAGCATGTTCATTACATTTTCATAAGATTTCACTGAAAGCAAAACAACTCATTTTGATTCTTCAGTGAAGGAGTGTAAGTATTTCTGTTAGGGTGTGAACTGAGTTAGTTATATGTATTGCTAAATTATAGTAATTTTCCCCTGGCCAACAAAAATACACATACACACACACACACACACACACACACACACACACACACACACACATGCTCGCACACGCTCGCACACAAACACACACACACACCTGGTCCTATCCTTGTGTTTTCATTCCTTCTTAGAAAAGGTAATCTGTAATTTTTTTTTTTCTTTTCATTAGTGATTATGGCCAAAAAAATCCAAAGTCTTATGAAGGCAGAGATTGTGTTTTCTTCCTTTCTTCTTGAACAATATGTGAAAGGCACCTAATCTTCTGTAACTTCTCAACAAAGATGTATTTTCCCAGGCATTGACGTACAGAATTTCTTATTTTGTAAATTTACATATCTACGCTGAATAATTATAAAATGATTATTTTATTAAAAATTAAGAAACTATCTGCAACTAATACCCACTGGCAGAGGAAAATACATTTTTCCCTGTGGAGTTTCACTGGGCATATCAACGTTACTGAAGAACAGGCTCCTGAGCCAGGGGTAGTAGGCCAACATAAAATGAACTCAATGGCATTGTGTGTGTGTGTGTTTCATTTTGCTTTGTTTGGATAGTTTTATCTTGTTGGCCTTTTGCTAGTTTAATTGTTTTTTTTTTGTTTGTTTGTTTGTTTTGTGTGTGTTTTTTGAGAGAGTAAAAGAACTTAAAACAGGTTAGGTGGTTATGAAGGTAACAAGGAAATACAGGAAGGGAAAGCTTGTTTAAAATATATTGAAAATATTTTAATAGAAAAAGGAAAACCTAAGGAAGGAAGGAAGAAGAAAACAGGAAGGAAGGATGAAAGGAAGGAAAGAAGGAAGTAAAATAACTAATTTGACATTGTAGAACCTATAGTAAACCAGATACTCTAAGAAACAGGAAGGATTGTAATGAGTCTGAGATGAGCATTGTCTGCATAATGAGTTTCAGGTCAGCTAGTGCTACATAAAGATCCTGTCTCTGCGTAAACAAAATAATCAATAAACAAAGAAATCAGTGAAAAACAATGAACTATAGTGGAAAACATTTAAAGAAAAAAAAACTGGCTATATCAGATATTTATCCAGATTTAAAACAAAATATATATTATGGGCACTAACTCAGACCCCCTGAATATGAGTCTCTGCTAGAAGGACTGAGCAGTCTAAGGGACCTCAGACAGTGGAACCAGGATGTATTCCTGGTACACAAAAGGACCTGTGGACACATCCCCCATGGAGGGACACTCCCTTAACCTAGAGACAGGAGAGAAGTCCTAGTCCCTACTTCAAGTGACCTGACAGATTCTCATGACCCCATCTGGATGGCATAGCCTTACATGTGGAATGTGGGTGGGGGGATGGGAGGGGAGGGTGGTCAGGGTGCATGTGAGGGGGGAGAGAGGGAAACAGGGAGGGAGGGAGGGAGAGAGGGAGGGAGAGGAAACTAGGATCGACATATAAAATAAAAAATAATAATAATAAAATTAAATATATATGTATATATATACACATATATATAATTACAATCATTTACCCTATCCCTATCAACCCTCCTGCCCTTCTTATGTACATCCCTCCCTGATCTCTTCCTAATTCATGGTCTCCTCTTCTTTAACCTCTGTCACTACATATACCTATTAATAAATGCTGTCTGTTTATTGTGACTATATACGTGTGTGTGTGTGTGTGTGTGTGTGTGTGTGCGCGCGCGCTTTTAAGTTCAGTAACTGTTACTGGATAATGAATCTGGGGACTCACACCTTGGGAAGACTAATTTTCCCTCTCTATAATTGGTAATTGCATGTAGTTTTTTATTTAGAGATGGGCCCTCCGAGATTTCTCCCATCTATGTTAAAACATCAACTGTTGCTGGAATTGTTCAGGTATTGTTTAGGCAGCCATATTGTTGAGATCTCATGGATGCAGCTTCCATGTTATACATAGAAAGCATAATCTCCCAACAGAGTTCCTGGTCTTTTGTCTTTTACAATCTTTCTGCCCCATCTTTTTTGATATTCACTGTGTCTTGGGTTCAGAAGTTGTGTTGCAAATACATCAATTTTCCTCCCTCTGCCCTCTTCAACTATTTTATCCTTCCTGTAAAATCCTTTAATACCCTCTCTTGCACCTGCCCCTTTAGTCCACCATTTGTCAGCTCATAATACCTAGAAACACATTCTACCTTGAATGGAACCCCTAGTGGTTACACGTTGTAGAATCTTAGACGCATTCCCTACCAAGCAACACCAAACTCTCTAAGGCAACAAAAAACCAATCCTACAAAGACAACACCAGATAGCTACATCTAGTTTACAGTCGTACTAAACCCTAGGAGCCTAGATTCCAATGTAAAGACATAACAACAGCTAGGATTATATGGAGGTCAGCAACTTTATTAGAGTAGGCCTTGAGAAATGAAACATAACTGAAGCACAAGACACCTTAAAATAGCCTTTATGAATGTGTTAGCGGTCCTTGAAGAGGAAATGAATAACTCCATTAAAGAAATCTATGAAAACACAAACAAACAGGGGAAGGAAATGAATAAAACAGTTCAAGAACCTTAAAGTAGAAATAAAATCAATAAAGAAAACCCAAATTGAGGGGAATCTGAAAAAAAAAAAATTAGGAACTCTGAGCAGGAAACTCAGAGGCAAACCTCTCCAACAGAGTGCAAAAGATGGAAGGGTGAATCTCATACAATGGAGACAATAATGAAATGGATACCTCAGTCAAAGAAAATATTTAATGTTAAAAACTCCAGGCAGAAAACATCCAGGAAATCTGGGACACCATAAAAAGATAAAATTTATGAATAAAGGGTATGGAGGAAGGGGAAGAAACATAGGACAAAGGCACAAAAAAATGTTTTCAACAAAATCATTGCAGAAAATTTCCCTAACCTGGAGAAGGAGGTACCTGTCAATGTAAAAGAAGCACACAGAATACAAATAGACTAAACCAGAAGGAATTTCCCCTTACCACATTAATAATCATGCATTAAATGTAAACAACAAAGAACTAACTTTAAAAGCTGCAAAGGAAAAAAACAGGTAAAGGCAGACCCATTAGAATAACATCTGACTTCTCAATGGAGACTCTAAAAGCCATTAAGGCTCTGGATAGAGTTCTACAGATTCTATGACAGTGGTTTCCAGCTTGAGGGTCTCAGCCCCATTGGGGTGAATGGCCTTTTCACAAGGGTTTAATATTAGATATCCTGAACATCATATATTTATATTATGATTCATAACAATATCAAAATTACAATTATGAAGTAGCAATCAAAATAATTTTATGGTTGGGGGTCACTACAATGTGTGACCTGTATTGAAGGACTACAGCACTAGGAAGGTTGAGAACCACTGCTGTAAGAGAATGTAGATGCCAGCCCAGATTACTATACAGCAAAAACTTTCAATCACAATAGATGGAAAAAGAAAAGATTTCAAGATACAACTAAATTTAAGCAGTATCTATCTTCAAATCCATCTATCTCCATAGAAGGCACTAGAAGGAAAACTTCAATGTGGAGAAGCTAATCATACCCCCTAAAGTACAAGGAATAAATAACATCAGACCAGCAAATCAAAAGGGGAGGGGCACATCTTCACAACAAAAAAAGCTAGACTCAATAAACACTGCTCATTGATAACTCTCAACATCATTGTTCACAATTCCCCAATAAAAACATACAGACTGCTTAGTGGTTGTGGCGAATGCCTTAAGCCCAGGACTTGGAAGGCAGAGAGAGGTGGATTTACATATTAGGTGTTGTCTATCCATGAAGTTAAGGTGTGTCTTGCACAAGGATGTATATATTTTTTTCACATCCATTCTGTTAATCTGTGGGGGGGGGGGTTTGTTCCTTGGTTGGTTGGTTGGTCTTTTGAGACAGGTTTTCTGTGGATATATCCCTGATTGTCCTGGAACTCACTCTGTGGACCAGGCTGTCAGTCTGGTCCCATGCAACTCTCCAGTGCATGCAATTATTATTCTCAGCACAGAAACTATGTTAAACTTTTGTGTTTATAGAACTGGGAACCCTTCAGTCATACCAATCAAACAGGCTTTCTTTTTTAATGTGCCAGCAATGCATGTCTTATGTGGACTTTTTAAGATAATTGACAGGTTTTCAAATTTATTATTGTTTCTACTGGCATTAAACACTTCTAATTATAATCCTGTCTGAGCGAAAGGAAAATGGCATGGGTTTTATTCTCAAGACGGTATTTCTAAACTACAGCTCAGAGGAATAGGATGTTGTTCTCGCCTGCTATTTTTAGATCTAGACTCACACTGTATTTTGCTGCTGAGATTTGTAAGTGCTACATGGATCATCTCTATATATTATATATAATCATATATTTTACATTTTATTTATTATATTTATATTATATGGTTTATATTTTTGTATTCCTGGACACAATGATCTATTCACATATAACCTGCAAATAACAGAGGGATTTAGGAAGTAGGCTACTACAGTAAAATCAGTCTTTGTGAGACCGTCTTTCCTAATTCTCTTCCTGGTATCCTAGCATCTAGCAAAGACAATCATCAACACATCACACCTGAGAGATTTTCTGACCTCAAGTGTCCTAAAGTTCCATGTGAAAGGTAAAATTCAATAAGTAAAATTCTATGGTGTTTATTTAGAATATCTTAGCAGGGACAAAGGAATGAAATGATTAACTTTTGAGGTGAGGAAAATCTAACATTCTAATTTTTTTTTTTACATTTTTCCCCATTGGTTAGAGCTTTTAATATGCTGAGGATATTTTTCCTCTCAAATACTCTTGTAATCCATGCTTTTCTTTGTCTTTGACCAAGTATTTTGAAGTAATTATGTTGCTGCTTCAAAGGAAAGTAGCTCCAATAATATTTACCTCCTTACAATGTCCAGGGAGATAAACAATGGGGAATTCATACACCCCAATGTCAGGGGTCAGACTGGAAGACCAAATGGCAGAGACCTAGGAAGGAACTGACCCTTTGCTTCCTTATACATTATTTAAAAACCTTATTAATACTCTGAATGCCAGTACAGAGGGAGGGAGAGGGAGAGGGATAGAGTGTGTGTGTGTGGAGGGGGGTGTCAGGCTTTCTTTGAATTCTACTACATCACGACTCTATCCCTTCCTAGACTGGTCATGTGCAAATGTACAATCATGGTTTACTTCCATATGTCAACTGACATTACCCAAAGTAGCTTTATGTACAGGGCTGGGGAGGATACTTGTGAATTAGAGATGTGCTCATTATTTAGAGAGCTTGCAGGTTGTCCCAACAGCAATAGGATTTTATTTAATGCATGTTGGATTCTAATAAAAGTATTCCCAACAGGCCTAATTCTATTCTGCTTCCTGCCATAAAAGATCTGCATATGTTACAGGAAAATTCTAGGGCAGAAGCCCCTGGAGAGGGAAGAGTCAATTTAATAACACATCTGCTTCTGATTGTCAAGAAGAAATACACCTTCACATCCACAGTAGCTACAGCCAGGAATACACCAAATTATCAAGACTATGCACCCTGGATACACAGACCCCAAAGTATGATTTCCATTTCTCTGCACACAGCAGCATTTGTTTTCAATACTTAGGCAGGGCCAGTATTAAAGAAATAGAGCCATGACACATTTATGTGGTATGATTATGTTTTAATCATTTTACTTTTTGTTTTATAATTACATCATTTACCACTTCCCTTTCCTCTCTTTGTCTTCCCATACACCCTCCTTGTTCTCTTCCAAACTCATGACTTCCTTTTTTCCTTAACTGTTTGACATACATGAGTGTAAATATATATTTATATATAATATATTCCTAAATAGGTAAACATATCCCTCTCAGTCTATATAATGCTACTGTTACGAATGTTTTTAACCTGGTATTTGTCAGCTGATGTGAGAAAATGCTATTTATACTGTATTTGTATGTTTATATACAGATTTATGTGTATTATAGGGTCTTTTTAGGCAAATAGTTAAGAGTATGATTTAAGATTTTTTTTCAGACATCCTACTGCTGTATTATCCTCCTTTCTCCTTCTTCTATATCTGTTTCCTTTCTCCCCACCCTAATTGGAACTCTCTCTCTCTCAGTTTTTCCCACTTATCCCTTGTCTAAGTTAGGATCACTGTTGCTGTGATGAAACACCATGATCAAAAGCAACTTGGGGAGGGAAGGGTTTATTTGTCCTACATAATCTGAATTACAGCCCAGCAGGAACCTGGAGGCAGGAGCTGATGGAAGAGTGCTACTTACTGGCTTGTTTCTCATGTTTTCCATAGTCTGCTTTCTTGCAGAATCTGGGGGTGTCCTTATACACAGTGGGCGGAAACTTCTCCCATCAATCACTAATCCTAACTCTACAGGCTTGCTAGCTTGCAGCTCAATCCTCCGAAAGTTTTATCAGTTGAGGTTCCCTCCACTCATATGACTATACCTTGTGCCAAGTTGACATAAAACTATCGAGCACATGCCCTCAGATCACCCGTGCCCTATTACTCCTCTTGTTACCTTTACTTAATGAAGTTGTTGACTCTTCATTCCTTAATTTGTATAAATCAAATCATTTAAAATGAGATTAGTATGTTATTAGGAAGTCATCCACCTCCTCCAATGTCTGCAATATTTGTAATCATAGAGAATGACAATCAGTCATTAGTACAACAATGGATTTGGAGAAAACAGTTGTTCCAAGCCAGGAAGAATACACAGTGGCCGTTGCTGTGTTAGAGAGTTGTCTATGTGTATTAGGCTCCAGGTTTTAGAGCAGTAACTAAACAGAAAACCAGCTGGCTTAAAATACCATCAATCCATTGTCAACTATTATTAGTGTTGTGAAATGTCAATTTTCAATAGTAGTAATGGTTGTTTAGTGAGAAGAGAAAAATATAAAAAATTAGTGCATTCATGTTTGAAATAATTAAGAAGAATCCATAGTTTACAAAATCAATGTTGTCAGTAATTTTATGAATTTCAGTAAAATAAAACTTTCATGCAGTGCTACCCAACTGTTTCTTTAAATGTCATTGATAGCTTGATAATTCACATATTTGCTAAACTTTTCCCTCATCAGTTTTGAATCAGTCTCTTGACACATATTTGCTTCAAAACATACTTCCTTGAGACTACCTAGAGCTTACTGATACAAAATTGATTAAAGTGAATAAATAAGAGAACAAAATTTGGGATGAATGGATTCCTGTTTACATTTCTCAGAAAACACATTTATTTGAACACTAGTCAATGGGCCTACAAGAGAGTCTGTTTTGTTGATGCACAACTCAAAGTTAAAAGTGTGTACAATTTTTCCAGGTCCTACTTCTTCGTTTATGAACATGGAGATACTATCTTCCTTCTACAGAGAACCATGGTAAATATTATTCCAAATTTTTATATTTTCACCTTTATAAACAATGTTTCAGGGGCTTTCAATAAAGGCTAGTATTCTTTTTCAAAATGTTGGTTTTGAATTCAAAAGGGAGTGATTTATGTGATTTTGGAACATCTCCAAATCACAAATTCTTCATTGCAGATTTAAGGGTGTGAAAGGATGTATAAATATTTGGTGAGCAGACTGAATCATTCCAATGGAAATAACCCACCTCAGGTATTTTAGTATTAACTGAAAATGCCCTAGGTCTGGACTTTGGGATTAGATTCAAATACAGAAGATTGAAAAGTACATGTAACATAGGGACATCTTTGTCACCACCCTGAGCCTTATATTTTCCACAAACACTCACTGTGAAATGGGAATTTTTCTGACATGCACTGAAGGACAGTGCAGTGATGTATGAGAGAGGCTGGGCTAGGGTAAGGCAGAGGATGAAGAAGGAACCCTCTCACCACGACCACTTCCTAATTCACACAGGTAGGGAATAATAAGTGGGATTCTCCCCCACAATACCCTGATGTAGTAGCCATAAAATCCTAAAACTAGAAGATAAAACCAGGCTCTGACCTGTTCTCTTTTGCTTTTTAACCTCTTATATGTGCATGCTCCTATGAATCTGTTCTTCACAAGTCATTTGATTTTATTTTTAGTTGTTACTTCCTTAATATTTTTAATGTATAACAAAATACAGAATATTAATGCTACCATGAGGATTCATTTATAACTGTCATAGTCAATATAACCCTACCATAGGTAAACAAAATTTATTCTAATTTTATTTCTCTTAATTATTTCCCAGATCCAAACAAATATATTTTTTATCATGTGTACTTATTCTGTTTGTGTTTATTTTGCTTATACCATGTCTGCAAGATTTATTTGTGATCCTGTTTGAGATAGTAGCTTGGTCTTTTAAAATACTATGTAGTATTCTACTGTGAACATGTCACAATTTATTTTTTCATTCTACCTTTATAGGATATGGCATATTGGTTGTCCTCAGATTTTGGATGTCATCAAAAAACTTCTATGAACACTATTGTACATGTCTTCTGTATATTCATATAGGTACCTAGGAGTGAAATTAGTGTGTCACGGGACAAATAACACTAGTAAGTCATGCCAAGCATTGTTTTTTCAGTGATTAAACTATTTTGCAATCCACATTAGTCTTGTTAAAACATCCTCACAACATTGTGAGGTTTAGCTATTTTGTTGCATGAAGCTCTAGTTTTTGTTTGTTTGCTTGTTTTACTATTAGTATGTATACATTCTACTTCTGAAATGCATGTGGGTTTTGAGCCAGTATCATAGAACATAGCCATCCTTACCCCATGGTTTCTGTTTTCATTTCCCTGAGGATATAGGAAGCTGAGTATCTCTTCAAACACTTTTTGAAATGAATAATAGTTAAATAATTAAGTGTTATTGTTGAATCGTGTCTCTCCCTCTGATTTGTATGCTGAATTCTGCCTTCAAGTACCTCAGAATGTAGAAATAGAATCGTTGCAGATGCAGTTACTAGGATAAGGTCATACTGAAATAAGGTGACCTTCAATCTTCATATGGAAACTGTCTTTATAAAAGCAAAAATGAGAAAGATCAGTGAAGGAAATGTCTCAAGGCAGGAACCATGTGAAGTGACAGAGGGCAAAGATGGTCATGCAAGAATTGGGGAGATGATCCTGGAACTCACAGGTCATCTGTCATCCCTCTATGTCCTCAGTGGGAATTCACCTTAAGACTGTGACAATATTTCTGTCTCTTTTTTTTTTTTTTTTTTGGAAAATTTTTATTTATTTATTTATTTTACATACCAACCAAAGTTTGCGCTCCTTCCCCTCCTCTTATCCCCCGCCCCCCATCTCTTTTCTACCCCTGCAGATCCACTCCTCCTGGTCTCCATTCGGAAGGGGGTAAGGTCTGTCATGGGAGTCACCAAAGCATTAAGTTAAGGAAGCACCAAATTCCTCTCCCTTCCAATATGGCTGGGCTAAGCATCATCCCATAACAGGGAAAAAGTTCTAAAGAGCCAGCTCATGCATCAGGGTTAGATCCTGGTCCCACTGCCAGGCACCCCACAAACAGACCAAGCTACACAACTGCCACCCAGATTCAGAAGGCTGTATCTTGCAATGCTGGGTTATTGTCATTCTAACTACTAATTGTTAATACAACATATAATTGGCCACTCAGTTCTTACTATTCTGTCTATGCTTGCTTTTTTGATGCATTGTCAGTTTTCAGGGGTAAACATTATTTGCTACAATTTCAATTCTTTCCTCAGAAAGTATTTTAAAATCTGCCACCACAGAAGGGAATTAGTATGGGAATAAATTAGATGAAGTAAAACATGGTCAAGTTTTATATTCATGGAGCAGGAAGTCACTTAATAGTGCCAAGCCACCTTGAACAAGTGAATTTAAGTTGGGTTTCTAGCTTTGTTTGTTCTCTATTGGTTCTAAAAAATGAACATGAGTTTCCTACTTGGCTTTTATCCAGGGCTGTCTGCACTTTGGAGTCTGCTTAGAATTTTTATTTGTTCACCGTGCTAATTGAATAGAGATACAATTAAGCAGAAGAAGATTTATGATTCTGCTAAAGATATTTATAAGGCTTTGTTGATACAAATAATTTAATAGATTTTAAGCTCTCGCAGAATTCGTATTTGAAACTCATATTTCAGTGGTGTGCTACTGAGTGATTTACCTACATACCATTTGTCATTCCACCATTATCTGTCTCCATGAATTAAAGATTATCAAAAAACTAATGAAGCATTGTGGAAAAAAGAAACTATTAATTGCAAAGAATATGAACTTTATGAGGTTCTTAGTAAAACGCACTATTGCATGGCACAAATACATGGTTTTTCATATGCCTCAATAGCATATGGCTCTGAGGATTTTTTTTTTCATCTTAGAAAATAATAGCTAAGCTATAGTTCTGCAAACAGCCTGGTATTGGCACAAAAATAGACAGGTAGACCAATGGAATCGAATTGAAAATCCTGATATTAGCCCACATACTTATGAACCCCTGATTTTCGACAAAACAGCTAAAAGAATACAATGGGGCGAGGACAGCATCTTCAACAAATGGTGCTGGCACAAATGGATGAGGGTGTGTAGAAGACTGCAGATAGACCCATGTCTGCCGCCATGCACAAAACTCAAGTCCAAATGGATCAAAGACCTCAACATCAATCTAGCCACACTGAACCTCTTAGAAGAGAAAGTAGGAGGTACCCTTGAACAAATTGGTATAGGAGACTGCTTCCTGAACATAACTCCAGGGGCACAGACACTGAGAGCAACAATTAATAAATGGGACCTCTTCAAACTTAGAAGCTTCTGTAAGGCAAAGGACACAGTGGACAAGACCAAATGGTAGCCCACAGACTGGGAAAAGATTTTCACCAATCCTACATCTGACATAGGGCTGATCTCCAAAATATACAAAGAACTCAAGAAACTAGTCAACAAAACACCAAAGAACCCTATTAAAAATGGGGTACAGAACTGAAGAAAGAATTCTCAATGGAGGAAATCAAAAAGGCTGAAAGACACTTAAGAAAATGCTCCACATCCTTAGCCATCAGGGAAATGCAAATCAAAACAACTTTGAGATACCATCTTACTCCTGCCAGAATGGTTAAAATTAGAAATACCAATGACTGGAGAGGACCAGCACTCCACTGCTGGTCGGAGTGCAAACTCATACAGCCATTTTGGAGATCAGTATGGCAGGTCCTCAGGAAAATGGGAATTAGTTTACCCCAGGACCCGGCAATCTCCCTCTTAGGCATATACCCAAATGATCCACATCAATGCAACAAAGACATGTGCTCAACTATGTTCATAGCAGCACTATTTGTAATAGCAAGAACCTGGAAGCAACCTAGATGCCCCTCAACTGAAGAATGGATAAAAAATATGTGGCACATTTACAGAATGGAATATATTCTGCAGAAAAAAGCAATGGAATCTTGAAATCTGCGGGCAAGTGGATGGCACCTGAAGAAACCATCCTGAATGAGGTAACCCAGTCACAAAAAGAAGAACATGGTATGTACTCACTCATATATGGATTTTAGACCTAGAGCAAAAGATCACCAGCCTATAATTCACACCACCAGAAGAACTAGGATACAAGGTGTATTTTAAGAGATTCATATAAAATCCCTCACAGAAGGGGGAAAGGACAAGTCCCCGTGCACAGGGGAAGTGGGGGGGGGAGGTAGTGAATGGAGGGAGAAGTAGGAGAAAGAGAGGGGGAGGAGAGGAAAGCACGTGCGACTAGGAAGATTGAGTCAGGGTATGAATAGAAGACAGGAGAGAGAGAGAGAGAGAGAGAGAGAGAGAGAGAGAGAGAGAGAGAGAGAGAGAGAGAGAGAGAAACATAAAAGAGGGAGCCTTTATTGGTTTGAAGAGAAAACTGAACCTAAAGAAAGGTCTAGAGACCTACAAGACTGACCCCAACTAACAATTTGAGCAACCGTGGAAAGGCTACAATAAATGCCCTTCCTGGATAGTGAGATCAACAACTAACTTATCCACCATCATGGAGCCCTCATCTAATACCTGTTGGAAACAGAAGCAAACACCCATACCTAAACACTGAGTCGAACTAGAACCCAGATGCAGACAGAGAGGACAAGACCAGGTTGCAGAAACACATAGAGACAGCTGACCTGAACAAGGAGGAGCAACAGGCCCCAGACTGATAGCTGGGAATCCAGCATGGGACTGACTCAGCCCCCCCCCATGAATATGGGTCTCAGCTAGAAGGACTGAGCAGTCTAAGGGACCTCAGACAGTGGAACCAGGATGTATCCTTGGTGCACAAAAGGACCTTGCGAACATATCCCCTATGGAGGGATAACTGCCTTAACCTAGAGACAGGAAAGAAATCCTAGTCCCTATTTCAAATGACCTGACAGATTTTCATGACCCCACCTGGATGGCATTTCCCTACATGTGGAATTGGGGTGGGGGGATGGGAGGGGAGGGTGGTCAGGATGCATGTGAGGGGGCAGAGAGGGTAAAAGGGAGGGAGGGAGAGGGAATTGTGATTGACATGTAAAATAATAAATTAAATTTAAAAAAGAAAATAATAGCTAAAATAAGAACAGAAAAATTAACACCCATGTTTGGCTCTGTGGCACTCTGCAGAACTGAGTACCTAAGTAGGAGTAGGAGGTAATCACACACACACACACACACACACACACACACACACACACACACACACACACGGAAAGGGAGATAAAACATTTTTTTTTCAGTTTCATTTTTTTCTCTTGTGCATTATGTCTGACTAAATCAGGGAATTTTAAATTACTAATGAACAGTTTGACATCGACTAATCATAACAAAAGATTGAGAACTTTGCACTGATATTAGATGTGACAATTATTGTCTTAATTTTTTTATTTAGAACATCTAAAGAAAGGCACTATTTCTATGTATGATGCAACACACAAAAAGGAACCATATAAAATTTCAGCTACTTTTCCTATCAACTCTTTTGTCTCTTTTTCTACAAAATTGCCCTTGGTGCCTCTGACTGCTATAACAGGCAATATAATATCAAAAGTGAAAAAATTTCAAGATGTACCAGCTTATGGCCTGTAAACATTTCTGCAAACAGCCTGTTATCACTCCTCTTTTCAGAGTAATACGTGGCAATATTCTTTATCCAGTGGCCTAAAGTCATGACTAAATTTTATAAAAATGATTTACCTTAATGTACAGTGATTCCCATTTAACTTATTTCCTCTGCAACTGGATCACTATCCAAAAATACTGAACTGTGCACACATAGTTAGCATCAATGAATAGGCAGTTTTAAGGTAGCCTACAAAATAATGGATCTATCATGGCATTTTTATAAATAGTTTTTTTTCGTGTTTGTCCCTCTCATACCTTCCCCCGTCCTAGATTTTTATCAATTGCCTTTGGATCCTAGTAAACAATCAGCCAATGGCTTCTAAATAGGAATAAACATAGATCACCTGACTCTCTTCCAAGCAGGAAGAAGATGCCATCAATTAGTTTTCAGAAAACCTTCATTTGACTCCAGGCCCTCTCTCTCTCTCTCTGTGTGTGTGTGTGTGTGTGTGTAAAGATATAAATCATATCATCCAAACTGCATTAAAATATTAAGTACTTTTTATCCCCGGAATTCACGATATTTTATATTTCTAAAGAACACAAGGTGATGTCTCCATTGAAAAGAACTCACACGGTTCCTCTTTATAAGTTCTTAGCAACAATGTAGGAAGTTGAAGTGAAATACTTTGATTATTGGAAACATGCAAGTGTTTTTCATAAGCCAAATAAGTTACTTAAGTTGAAAAACAACGATATGAAGAAAATACCTTATAATTTAAAGCTCTGCAGCACACAGGAATGTGACCAGAAACCTGAGGTGCCTTTTTCAGTAGGTACATAGAACAAGAAGTCTCATGCTGTCAGAGCCTGTTGAGATGTGACAGGCTTTACTCATGGTTTATGAACTCACAACTAGGATGTGTATACTTAGAATCTACTTTTCTTAGAGTTGGAAAATTTTAAGAAGTAATGATATTTGAATATATTTTACATAGAAAAGCTAAAATAACCACAATGGAACAGACATGATGGGAGTAAAAGCGGAAGAACTTGGAATTTTATTGAAATTATTTTGAAGAGGCATTATTTGCATTAATGCAAACTTTAGGAACACACAATTTTTAACTATTATGCTATGTATTTGTGTATTCACAGATTAACAATGTAGAGACATATAAGATGTGAATATAGACCTATTCTGTAGATAGAAGTTTTTTGGCAGGACCACTAGTCAGCTCTGTCCCACCAGCCACCTCCCAAATAACCACCCAGAGACTTAGTATTAGTTATAAATGCTCAGCTGATAGCTTAGGCTTGTTACTAACTAGCTCTTACAACTTTAATTAAACCATATTTATATCTGTTTTCTACCACATGATTCTGTACCTCATCTCAGTACAGCATGTTCATCTCCTGCATCCTCTGTATCTCCTTAAGACTCCCATGACTTTGACCTTCCTCCTCCCAGTATCCCCTGTCCCCCAAAATCCTGCTTAGCTATAGGTTGTCAACTCTTTATTAGCCAATGAGAATAACACATATTCATAGTGTATAAACAGATTGTACCACAGCACTACACAAATATGTAGAGTTTGCATTCTTGAGTAACAGTTCTCAATATTTGTAGATAAACAACTGCATTCTGGGCCTTGTATGCAGAGCATTTCTGTTTCTATCTAAATTACAGATGGAAGATTTACTATCAGCCTAGAGGAGGAAATTGGAGATAGCTTTTACTGATTTATAAATAAGTGATCCTGGTAGAGAGTATTTGTGAAAAAAAAGGGGGACAAAAAGTTGTCTCAGTGTGGGGATACAACTATAATCTTGGTTTTTGTTTACATGTTGTTGGACCGACTGCAATTTTGCAATTTTACACTGAAGTCAGGACCTGAAACACAGATTAACAGTCTACATGTATAGAAAGGAAGGGGTAGAAAATCACTGTTACACATAGGACAAACACCTCTTTATTTTTAATCTTTTTTAGCTCTCTGAGAATTTTGTGCAATGTATTTTGATCATATTTACCCCTCTCCCATGCTTCCCAGATCCACTTCCCTTTCCCTACTAACCCAGTTACTCTTTTATAAATCCATCAAATACAGTTGGTGCTGCCCATATACACTTGGATTTGTAGACTTGCTCTGGCATGTGGTCAGCCCACTGGGTCTACATTCTTTACGAAAACTGATTCTCCCTCTACCAGAAGCTATCCCTGACAATAGCTCCTTAGATAGAGGTAGAGCTCTATATTGACCTCCCCTCTCCATGCAGGGATTTTGACTGGTTAAAATTGCTCAGGTTTCATGCACACTGTCACAAACACTGTGCATTCATCTGCACAGCTGCCCTGCTCTGTCCTGGAAAACACTGCTTCTTTGTAGTTATTCATAGCCTTCAGTGTTGAGTCTTTCTCTCCTGACATCCATAATGATCTCTGAGCCTTTGGAGAAGGGTTTTGTTATACATGTCCCATTTAGGGCTGAGCACTCTCTGTGCCTCGATGAAGTGTGGCCCTGCCTTGCCACTAACTACGAAAAGGAGATTCTTTGTTAGGGGTTCAGAGAGGCATTAATCTGTGGGTATAATGTAAGCCATTAGAAGTCAGTTTAATACCATGCTCACTTACCAGGGTAGTAGTAGTTGGTTCTCCCCTATCTCCTGTCTAGCCAAAGATTCTTGGGCCTTCAACAACAGAGTCTCATGGTCATGTTCTGCAGGGTAACCATGGAATTGACAATAGCCTAAAATGTTTTGATGTCCTGTGGGAACTCACTGGCTAACAACTCCAAAAGTGGCAGCCCATTCCTAGCAGTGGGACCTTAGCCTGTTGTGTGTAGACACGTTGTACTTATTTTGTCCCATTGTAGGATAACGCCGTTTAATCTCCTTATGAATACTGATGTGTATTTATTTTAGGAGGCTTCTATAGCAATAGGTTGTCATGTGACCTTTCTGAAGTGAGCTAGTGTTAGCTTTCCCTCCCCACATTCCCTCTTCTATCCTTCCCTCCCACTATTCACACCATTTAACCCTTCCTGCTCTACATTTTATGTCACTGTGTTCATCTCTCTTTCATTGAAGACACACCTTACCTTTGAACTGCATGGGTATTCAAATTGGAACACCAATCAGAAAAGCCAAAGCTAACAACACCCCCTGGCAAATTTATGGAGTTAAAACAATTCTGAATGAGATAACCCAGACCCAAAATCAACTGTACCATGTTTTATAAACACCTCTTAACATACAAGCCAATGGTTTTAGAATCTGTAGAGTTTTGTAAGTGTGTAACAGGAAAAAAAAGGTGCTTTGATTCTTTGAAGGATATAGGAATAACAGCTGAAAAATTAACTACAAGTCATTGCAAACATGAGTATAAGTGTGTGCATACATATGAACCACACATAGCATAGATATATGTAATGCACAGGACAGACATTTTATTTGAGATGGTTTTTTAATCTAAAATATTGAAGGAATGTCATGTAAACAACACTTGTAATTGAATTAGATTTTTTTTCATTGATTTTGATTCTTAAGTAGAAAAAAAGAGAGGGAAGAATTTTTTTTTCAAATTACAAAGTTGAAAACTAATCCTATGACCTAAAATCCACAGAAAATACCTCCCTCTGGTTCTGTCTTTCTCTTTCCACATGTGAGTATACGTTTTATAATGAGGCATCTCCAAGAGGATAATTTCTATTAATAACTGTGAGAATAATTAAACATGAGTGGATTAAGGATGTTCAGAAATAGAATTTGGTTACTGGTGATTTTGATAAAAGTGACAAAGTTCTGTCTTCGACTGGACATTTACTGTGCCAGATACAATTCTAAGCCAAAGTATATATTAGTGTATATTTACTAATTCATTTATTTTAAAAATTAATTTTAAAATTAATTTAAAAACAATAGCCTCTATTTATAAATAAAGTCAGAGTGCACTAGACAAAGATTGACTCACACTGTGTAACACAGCAAAGTAAATGGCAATCTGACCGCATATTTAAATAAAATGATATTAACAAAGCTTGGCAAGAGTTGATTTATGCTCAAAAATTGTAAAATATGTAAATGGTTAAATTTAGTCTGTATGAAAAGTGGTTTGGATTTTTTCAGCTCTCTTCCAAAGAACAATCATAACTGTTAGAAGCTCAGCATAAACAAAATTATCTCAATTCAATAATATATTTTTAAAATTAATTCCATGAAAATTTTATAAAATATGTTCGGGTCAAACTCATTCCCCTGACTCCTCCCAATCCACTCACAATTCTCTCTCCACACTATTTTGTATATTATTTGCTTGTTTATTTTTATACCCCCTAAGTCTTAATGTATCTTGTCCATAGATTCTCTGATTGCTGTATGCCTTCCACTAGAGTGTTGGTCAAGTTACCATGGTCTACAATCTTGGTGAAAACTGTTTCTCCTGCAGCAACATTAATTGCCATTAGTTACTTGGCCAAGACTGGGGCATAGTGCCCACCTGTCTTCTTGATCTTGGAATCTGGTCTGACTTGAACTTAGACAGATCTTGTATGCTTTGTATGTGAGTTCATTGTACAAGTCCCTTTTGTGTCCAGAAGATATTGTTTCTGTCTCTTAAACTTTCTCTACCTCTTCTTTCACATTGAGCTTTGGGAGGAGAGAGTGTGATAATAGATGTTACATTTGGCCAGAGCCTTCTATTATTTCTTATTCTCTGTACCTCGATGAGTTGTGGGTCTGTGTTAATCATAATCTACTGCAAACCAGACCGTATTTGATGGGGGTTAGATGCACTAATATATGACAATGGCAAGTCATAAGGAGTCAGTTTAAAACTATGTACATTTAGCATAGCAATAGTAGTAGCTTATCCCCTAGGACATATGACCCATCTGTAGTCACATGTTCTTCACCCATTAGTAGCACAAAGCATAGGCTTCAAATTGTGGAGAGGGCCTTGAATCCAATCAGAAAATGATTGGCTATGCCTGTGATGTCTTGGCCCTTTTGCATCAGTGGGGTCTATCTTGCCAGACCAGTTGTTATTGTAGCTTGCAGGGATAACAGCTGTGTAAGACTGATGATTATTTTTCTCTGGTAGCATGTATAGCATGCCAGTCCTTTCTTCTTTCCCTTATCATCCCAGTTAGGTGAAATCCAAAGCTATGCAGGTTGTGGTACAGGTATAAAGAAAAGTAAAAGCAACCAGATAAATTGATGGAACTTGAAAATATACAGAGTGAGGTAATGATGGGAGATGTCATTCTGTACTTCTACCTGAAAGTAGAAGGTACAAGCACTCCTTTCTCATCTGTGGAACCTAATTCCAAACCTTCAGACCTAAGTACAGTACCTGAAGTAACCATAGAAAGCAAGAAAGTAAAATGAATACCATAGGTAGTGGAAGAGCCTGAGAAAGGAAGGTAGTAGGGTAAGGTGCTATGAAAGGGGATGTAGGAAAATTAACAAAGGGGGGACTTTTGCTGGGGATGAAGGAAGAAGAAAGGATGAAAGATAAAGACACCAAGTATGTTTTTTAAAGCCTTACATACATACAATGAAACAAAATTGTATGTTTACTTAATATATATATATACATATATATATATAATGCGTGTACAAATGTGTATGTATATATATAATTTTATATTTAAATGAAGTTACACTACTTGGGGGTGATTATGTCCCACCAAGAAGCCATAGATAACCTAATAAAATCCTAGGGCTAGGCATAGGAAGCCTCCTGTTGAATCTTGGTCAAAGGAGTCCAAGAGACTCCCAAAAAAATATAGATTATCACTGTTCCTGTTGGTTGTCTCCAGAACATGACCATAAGATCCCATGACATATTAGATACAGAAGTTGGAAGAACTGCAATGGAACTTGTCTTAGGATTTCTATGACTGTAATAAAATGTTGTGACCAAAAGCAACTTGGGGAAAAGGGGTTTATTTGGCTAATATATGTGGGTCACAGTCCATTGAGGTAAGCCAAGGCAGGAAGTCAAGGCAGAAAACCGAAGGCAGTAACTAAGAAGTTTTAGAAGAATACTTGCTGGTTTGTTCCCCTTGACTTATTCAGTTTGCTTTCTTATACATCCCAGGACTATATGCCCAGAGGAGATACCACCCACAGTGCTCTAGGCCATGCCCCATCAATCTTTAGTCAAGAAAATCACCTACAGACTTGCCTACAGACCAATTTTCTCAATTACAATTCTCTCCTCGAAAAGTAGCATCATTAAGAGTTGATGTCATAGCATATTCCAAAAAATTCTCAAATATGTGTAATATCTTCTCTCCTAGTCTCAAAGAAATAATTAAAAAAATTAAAGATGAAGAAAAATAGTTGATTTCTCATTTGTTTCCATAAACTCATAATAGGTTTATCTTCAGGCTACTCTGTTGTATAGATGCAGGTATAGAATAGACAGAATGATTTCACCAGGTCTTTTGTTTTGCTATGTAAAGAATATAGGTAAGGAAGAGAGAATACATAAGGGAATGAAGATGTGCAAATAGTAATTTAGCTATGGAATGAGTGTGAAGAGTACTTGAATGTGGTCTGGGGTTGTCTGAGAGTGGGGTCTACAGAATGAAGTTTGTAAAAGACCTAGGCATAGTAATAACAATGATTGGCAGAGAAGGTCACCACAGAAGTGCAAGCAATCAAGAGTCTAAAGTGATGGATGTTACCTGCATTTCAAGTTCAAAAAGAATGATGGCAATGATGGTCCACAGAAATGTCTGCCTTAGGAGTCAATAAAGTACAGCTTTAATTGTGGTTGGGGGAAGGTTGATTTTTTTGGACATAAGGGATTTGATGAAATAAGTAAATGTTATCAAAGTGGAAATAAGGAAATATCTTGCCCTAGGGTAGTAAGGGAGAAAATAGATTTGCTGTATGATGTACAGAGGACGATTCGAAGGAGAGGCATGTCTCATATAAAGCAGACATGGAGCAGGAAGGGCACAAAACAAAACAAATAATATCATTACAATAAGAAGAGAAAAAATAAAGGACTGTTTACTTGTTACTTATAATACAATTTCATCTTCAGATGATTTCTGCTCCTCTTAACTTTTCATATCCATATATTCTAATAATACTATAGACATTGATCTGTAAGTATAGCAGAAGTGTTTTTCTTGTTGTTGTTTGTTTGTGTTTTGAATAGTAATATGTAGTTTTACCCTAGGTCCCTGGGCCATCTATTCGCTGGTTTGTAGTCATTCAAGCAGCATCAGGTATGGGTTCTATTTAAGTCAAATATTGGTTGGTTTTTGCACAACCCCAATTTGACAGTCTTTGTTTTATCTTATTATATTTTAACAGGTTATATTTTTGTTATTTCTTAGAAGTCTGTTTTTTAATGAGAGACAGAATCAGAGAGGGTCTGCAAAGGAGGAGAGATGAGGAACTGGGAAGAGCAGAGGGAGGAGAAACTGCAGTCAGGATATATTATGTGAGAAAAAGATTCTATCTTCAAAAAAAGGGAAAAATAATACTATAGGCAATAATACTATAGGCAAAACATTTTTGCAACACATTATCTTTTTACAGCTTATCCATTAGAACTAAGTTATTTGATCCTTAGATGGGCAAGAGAAGGAAGTGGACTCCTCTAATTCATAATTATTCTGACACTTTACAGAGAAAAGTCACAACATTCCTTCTCAAACTTTCTGCAGTCTGCTCTGTAATCTTCCTAATACTCAGCTTAACTAAAAGTAAACTGAAGGTGTCCTGTCTTTCCCTACAAAAGTCAGAAAAATTGATAAGGAAACTCATTGAATTAATCCACTGACGTTTTCATTGTCCAAAAACATTAGCCTAACCCTTTTCCCTACCCTGTATCTTAAGCAACAAGGAGTGGTATTAAGCACATACAGTAATTATGGGCTGGTTTTGCATCTTTAAAAAAGTATAGAGATATAAGCTTTAAATTAAATTTAGTTAGTATTTGATGTTTTCAGTGTTGGCGAGTTTTAGCCAATGGAATAACTGATTTTTTTTAAAAGCTTGATTTGTGTGTAAGATTTATTTACTGAATTAGTTATTCATTTCAGGAGTGAGAGAATCTAACAAATGTCTTTAAATAAAATCAACTTTGGTTGGATTAAAACACATTTATTAAGCCATTTGTAGTTACTCTTTTCTTAAATGACAAACTTCTGAGAAATTTACTCATAAATTTTGCTCATAAATTTTGTTTAGTGAAATTTAATCAAGCCAATAGTACTTTAAAGTTCAATGCTGTTTCTCAGACAGATAAAATGAAGGCATGATTTTTTTTGTTTGTTTTACTTTGAAGTATATTTTCTGAACATTTTTCTATCAAACAGCCTAACTTTTATGCATCTTGTCATGATCTCCATTAATTAATCTTACCTACTTTGTAGGCTTCTTAATCATTTGTAAACACAACAGAGTTGTTGAAACTTTATAACTTATTCCAATAATCATACAGAGGAACAACTGGAACATAAATCCTTCAGGGTTATTCTAGATCTGTTCTGTCTGTCAGAGAATGGAAAATAATAAGAACACACACACACACCACCACCACCACCACCACCACCATCATCATCATCATCTTGAAAATTTTACAAATACTGCCTTTTATGAACATGAGATGACTCTAAAACCTATTAAAGTAGGATATATCATTTT
The DNA here is from genome assembly GCF_943737965.1 of Phodopus roborovskii. Classification (NCBI taxonomy): domain Eukaryota; kingdom Metazoa; phylum Chordata; class Mammalia; order Rodentia; family Cricetidae; genus Phodopus; species Phodopus roborovskii. The sequence goes on along the minus strand of NW_026126611.1, from coordinate 422,232 downwards.
AAATCTTAGTGAGCAGCTGACTTAAAATTATCAACATACACAAACCCCTGTTAAGGAAAACATACAGTCTTTGAAAACTGACTAGGAATGGCATTTCATGGTTCAGTTTCCAGAATTCAGATCTTAATGGAACTGAGAGGTATCCGTGAATATTTTAACATATTTAGACACATTGCAAACTGAAGAGCTGTTGGGAGAGCCATGTGTGGTCTAAACACAAAACTGTACCTTTTTCTAAGTCAGCACTAATTTGCTGTTTTAATTGGAGACAAATGTGATGCTTGATTTTTTTGTGGGGGGGGGGCTTGAGAATTGTTTATAAATCATTGTGTTTTCTCTTTCCTGATCTTCTGAACCCAAATTCAAACGAAACCTGCTATTCAGCTTTTAAGACAGACTCAACAGAAAGAAAATAGCTATTGGGAGCGACTTGATTATAGTAAAGTTACATGTAATTCTAGTAACATTTGAGTGGGCTCTTTATGATTTTAGATCATCTGTCAAAAAAATCTATTATAATATTTTTGGGAGGCTTACTTTCAGATATCCAATTGTACATTACACAGAAAATTGTACCTCGTTAGTCATTTTTCTATCTTCTGACAGTTTTTCCATCTTCCTGACATTCTTAAAGATTGATTTAACATTAAATAACCTTCCTGTTCATTTTTCACACATCCAGGATAGGATTTACCTATATATAGAAACTTCCTTTGCTGAATTAACCCTCTCTTAAATCCCATTGCCTCAGCCTTATCCAAGTCATAAAAACAAGGTGTATAACTTCCACCTCTCCTCTATACAGTAACTCAAGCTTATGTTGATTTTAAAATGCTATCATTGTGTATCTGATCCTTCAGACAATTTTTTCTAACGGTAATAAACTAGCAAATTGTACTTACAGGCACTTTAAGAAGTGACTTATTAAAATTCACTGAGTAAGTTGAGGGTAATTTTGTTACCTGGGGGTACCCATAAAGATGGCTGCACTCCATCTTGGCACAAGGACACAGAGTTCAAAGCTGTCCTCAGCAAGCCATAAGACCTAAGGTCAAAGGTGTGGCTGTGCAGTAGGATGTTTGGCTGTCTTAGTTTAAGTAACAACTAACCTGAATCTGAGGTGTGGCTACTCCTGACCTCAAGGCTAGGGAACAAGAAGTTGGAGCTAAGGTGTGGTTACTGAACCCTTAGAATAAGTGAGGAAAAAAGTCTGTTTGTTCTGTATGCATGATATTGTATTTCCATTTTTGGTTAAGGTATGTAAGAGTGGTGAAAAATAAACTCGTGGCATTTCAGTATTGACTGATCTGCCCTCCTGACTTTATTCTGTCTCTCTGTCTTTTCTTTATCGTCTATAGCTAGCCTTTCCCTCATCCACACTCCCCTACTCAGGTACGGACTCGGGACCGCTCCACTGGCTCCGATTTCAGCCCCACAAAGACCGCTCCCTACAGTTGCCTTCATTATTCATCCAGACAATATGAAGTAAAATCTATAAGGTCTATTTCCTTTTAGGTTTTCTACAGTGTTTCTCTCTTAGAAACATTAATTTTGCTGCTACTAGATATGGGACAATTTCTGCCAACTGGAGAAAAATGCAAGAAATATTTATGGTGAGGAAATATTCAGAGCAGAACTGACAGCCTTTTATCCTTTACAATGGAAAAAGCAAGGAGTAATCATCCCTGCTGTGGTTGTTAAAGCTCATAGGGACTGCACTATATTGAAAAGGACCCTCTAAACTGTCTAAGGGAACTTCTGCTGTGCAATCTGTGCTTCTGAACCTCTGCTAGTGACCTACACAGTTGATGGTCTCTCATTCTCAGAAAACTGTGGATAGCTAAATATGGGTTTTGCAATTCAATGGAACATTATGTTGCATAAAAGCATAGATAAATGTTAAAATATATTGTTTTTAAAAACACATGGTTTTTATTTATAGATGAGTAGTTTAACTATTTAAACTCACAGAAGGGGAAGGGAATAAGATCTCCTGAGCATATTGGGAGTGGGTGGGGCAGTGAGTGGAGAGGGAGTTGGGATAAAGAGAAGGGGAGTAGAGGAGAACATGTAGGACCAGGAAGATTGAGTCGGGGGACAAATAGATGAAAGCAAAAAAGAAAAAAAAAAAACAAAGAAAGATACCATAATAGAGGGAGACATTATAGGTTTGAAGAGAAAACCGACTCTAGAGAAATGTTCAGAGACCTACAAGGTTGACCCCAACTAACAATCTGAGCAACAGTATCTTAAATGCCCTTCCGTGATAATGAGATTGATAACTAACTTATGTGGCATCCTAGAGCCCTCATCCAGTAGCTGATGGAAACAGAAGCAGACACCCACAGCTAAACACTGAGCTGAACTGGAATCCAGTTGCAGAGAGGGAGGAGTGATAAGAAAAGGGGTCAGGACCAGGCTACAGAAACCCACAGAGACAGCTGACTTGAATAAGGGGGAGCTAATGGGCCCCCCAGACTGATAGCTGGGAAACCAGCATTGTATTGACTTAGACCCCCTGAAAGTGGGTCTCAGTTAGAAGCTTGGACAGTCTAAGGGACCTCTGACAGTGGAACCAGGATGTATCCCTGGTGCACAAAAGGACTTTGGGAGCACGTTCCCCATGGAGGGATTGTACCTTAGCCTAGAGGCAAGAGGGAGGGCCTAGACTCTACCCCAAATGACTTGACAGATTTTGATGATCCCTCCTAAAAGGTATCACCCTCCCTGTGTAGTGTATGGGGGGGATGGATGGGACAGGAGGGGGGTTCAGTGGAAGTAGAACTGGGATTGATATGTAAAATAAATAAAAATAAATATACAAAAAAACAAGAAATAAACCTGTGCTCTAGCCTAGTCTGACCAACCCACTTGCACAGGACCTGCCTTACCTGTAACTACCTACTGGTCCCTTACCCACCTCTTAGCCACCTCTACCACTAATCTCCATAACAAGACTCCCCATTTTCAGATATAGTGCCACATATGCCTGTATAACATACTCCATGTCATGAGGATAATGGACTAAACTTCTAAAACTGCAAGCAAGCCACCTTAATTGTTATCTTTATAAGAGCTGCCATAGTCATGGTGTCTCTACTCAGCAATAGTAACCCTAACTACAACACCAGTCCTAAAGGAATGCTTGTCAATGAGAATTGCCTAGATGAACCTAGAGCACGGAATTTGAAAGAACAATGATTCAGGGGCGGCTCAACAAATGAAACTCAATAAATCCAGTGTACTGAAAAAGTGGACTTCAAGACAAAATTAACATGATCATTTCAATACACACAGAAGTCTTTAATAAAATTCAATATTTCTATATGATAAAAGTTTTAGAGAGTGCAGTGCTAAAGGGTACACACCTGAACACAATAAACTCTAGGGAAGACCATACTATTTGGTTATTCAGTGCCAAATGCTCAACACTGAAAAAATTCATACAAGTAACAGTATACAAAGTACTTGGGCAGCTAACGTTCCCTACAAATGCTCAAGGAAGTTTGTCAGAAGCAAAGCCTTCTTCCTGATATTCATAAAACTTCTATCCTCATTAATGTGTTCATGGAGCCTATCCTGTAATATGGTTGATATAACCACTGTCATTCCATTGGTGAAAACTGATTTTCCTTTTCCTAGCAGGGAACTTTCTCAGTGCTGGGATTTTTACTTATGGATCATTTTCATAGAATATCATGAAAGCAAGCCTGAGGAATTAGACAAAGAAGTTTCCTTGATTATCTAACATGGATTTTATCCTGTAGCTAACAGCTGTATAAGTGTTCGGCAAGATAGGAAATGAGATATGTTATTGAAAACACTTGGATGTAAATAAGCAAAACAGTGTTTTGGAGATTAATTTGGGGACTACCACAGTCCCCAATTGAATATATATATATACATATATATATATATTCAAATATTGGGTAGATGAAATTGGATTTTGAGATATTGAATGACACTATAACGTGGGATATACAAATTTAAGCTTACTTATAATTATATAGGAATCAAGGAGCCTCTAGGGCACAGACTACCAGTTTACTTATCTCAATGACTTTACACAGTAATTATTGTACTTGAGTCTAACTTCATGAAGCCCTTTGGTATGAGGATATACCCATGTAAGTACATGTGTGAGTTAGTTGTCTCTTGAGTTAAGGGGAACAGAATTGCATTGGGTGGCTCTGAGGCTTTAAATATATAGTAGTTGATGGTTTTTAACTATATCCTTATCTGAAATATGCTCATCATTACATTCAGTAATCCTCATAGGTATAAAGTGATCTCAGTTTGCTGGCCTTTCTTCCTTCCTTCCTCTCTCTCTCTCTCTCTCTCTCTCTCTCTCTCTCTCTCTCTCTCTCACTCTCTCTCTCTTCTTTCCTCCCTCCCTTCCCTTCATCCCTCTGTCCCTTCATTTCCTCCCTCCCTTCCTCCCTCTCTCTCTTTTATTCTCCCTCAAATCCCTGTCAGAGGCTCTGTGGCTCGTGCATTTCATGTCCAGCTTTATTTCCAACTAACAAAACTGAAAGATTTACTAGCAAAACTGAAAGATTTACTAGTGGTATATCACAGTTGCATCACCACCAAAAGCTGATAGCTTGGCTTAGGGAAAGCTAATATGTGCTGTGGCATGGTCTCCACATTCATTAATGCAATAGAAACTAGTGCTCCCTTCCAGGTTCACGCTATCAAAGACACTAAAGAAAGGGGATTCTTGCTTGCAACCACTATCTGCTTGGCTCTCCCTTCCTTCCCTCTGCTTACTTTCCCAGCACTCATCACTGTTATTCACCGTACACTTTCTCAGAGCTTCTTTGCTATGCCCAGTGATTATTAAACCCCAATAATCCTTCCCATTAAGTATGTTATTTAATAATAAGTTTTATAATGTACTTACTTAGGTACTTATTTTTAAAAGAAAAAAAATATTTCTTTACTCAGATTATGCTTTCTTTAAACAATGTCCCAATTTAATGCAGATTTCCTGTATTGTTATATGGAAGGTTAAAGTACATACTGTGAAAGTGCAGGTTTTTGTTCAAAAGCCAGAATTTTTATTCAACAATATAAACAAATTATTCATCTTCCCATTGGAACAGGATAATAATAACAACCTTAGGGAATTGCTTGAGTCAATGCCTTGTAAAATAATCTTCACCTTGCCTTGTGGTATGTGGTAAGTGGTCAATGGATACTATGTGGGATGTACTTAGCACATAGTACTTGACATGTTCTAACAACATAACAAATTATTAAAGAATTAAATAGGAGAAAGGTGAGCACAAAAGGAGTTAGACCCTAGCTTCAAAATTTACATTAGCAATGTAAGATTGGTTTCCTTTCTTTTCTACAAGATATCATTCAAGCCAAAAGGATTGTGTTTCTTTACAAGTCCAGAACTTCCAACTTATCATGCTACAAATATAGACACAACAATTTTTATTATTTTAAATCAAATTGTTGCAAATTAGTCTAGTCTTTGCCCTTACATGCCAAATGATTTGACATCACCTTGCTCTGCCACCAAGAGGCCAGAGAGCAATTTAAGGCCAGCTTTTATTTACTAAGAGCTGGACTTATTTTGCAAGAGTTTGGCCAGCCACGTTCCCGAGGTTGCCTGGTAGCTTACCCAAACAGGCACTTTTCACCCACAGTGAGAAATTATAAGACCTGCCTATCACATGTCGAAAGAGCTCCTTGCTGCTTCAACTGTCGTCTTGATTTTCCCTTTCCTGGTATGTAACGCTGAAAATGGATCCCATGAGGCGACTCTCACACCTGTTACCCTCCATTTCCTCAGCCTAACTGAGTGTAAGTAATGGAACTGCATTTTAATGGCTCACTGTCCCCAATGCCCTCCCAACCCTTCAGCAGATCTGCTTTGTAGCTTGACAAATATGACAAGCAAGGCTAACAGACCCTTAGGCCAGTAATATTCTCATTTTGAATCCATCATGGACATCAAAAAATAATGAGATTTCTTGAAACCATGCCAGCAGTGAGCTCATATGACACTTACATGATGGATTTACCCAAGTACTTACAAAGGAGTAGCCAGCACACCCAAACACCCAGGTAATTTCACAATGTGTGGTATCCATGCATGGAAAATAGGGATTATTTTTTTAAAAAATCACATTGTCTAGAGCCTATTCATTCTTAGAACCTACTCCATTTCCATTTTCCATACCACTTCTGTCATATGATTTATTCTTTAGTGTGTTATATGGAAATTTAATTCTGCTACTCTTCTCTTGGGATATCTGATAAGGGATAGTCAAACCATGGTGCATCTCACTACTGCTGTCATTAAATGAGCCTTTTAAAATGATAGGTCTAAACTGGACAACTTGAATAGCTTTCGACATGGTCCCAGGACTGATATGCTAATGATTAAAATGTTAGGGACATCATTGAGAAACAGGACCTGAACACGATTGGCCATTGTGTGGAAATACGTTTCTATTATAATGTTTATTTGGAGATAATTAGTGGATGTGAAAAATACTTTGCCATGTTTCTAATAGGTCTACTTTGCACCAGTCTGCAAAGAATATAACTTTCTGACACCATGGTAGTGTCAAGGCCACTTAGTGGCAGTCTCCTCCAGTAAACTGTTTCCAGATAGCCCAAGATCTGCCCTGGGTACTGTGATTAGAAAAACCTTGCTTTTGTTCTGCCTTAAATTTTAGTTTGGAAAAATATGCTATTAGGATGAATGACAGGAGCCCTGTCAGAGCTTGTGTTACACCAGCAGAGCCAGGAGGGGGCATCAGAGAAGGATGCACTTGCCTCCATTCCCCCAAGAGGCCCAGAGCAGTAACTGCGAGTCCATCTGGAAGGACTCCTTACTGACCCCTGTTTCACTGCCTGAGATAAAACTAACGTCTGGAAAAAGCACTATGCTTTTCATGTCTGTTAGGCAATATAATTAACTCTGAGGCCTACAGGGGTAACTCGGTAAGAGAGCACTTCCCCAGCATATATGAAATTCTGGTTTCAGTCTCTCTGGCCACAAAATCGTAAAATAAGTAAATAGATAGATACTCATAACTGATACTATGGTCCGATTAGTAATAGCAGATTCTCTTAACATCTTGTTTGAAATATAGAGTCTCACTTAGACCTACCCCACCTTCATGGTACAGATTTAGAATTTAACAAGATTCTTGCCGTTAGCTTTACAAAGGAGAAGAGATACAGTTAGACACAGTCCTGTCTGAGCATCAAAAGGGCAAGGAAAATAGGATGTAGAAATGTGTCTTCTGAACAGAGTAGAGAGATTGAGAGTGACAATATTGAGTCCTCTGAGGTCTAGTGAAGAAATTGAGACTATTTAAACAACTGTGGTGAGGGTATGGGCCGTGCATTCAAAGTGATGCACGTGTCTGGGTGCATCTAGAGGAAGAGAATGTGGAGAATGTGGGTCTTACACTCTTCATTACTCTTTTTGAAACCAGAGGAGGCCTTTCCTACACAGGAGATGTTCTGGTGTCTATAGGAGAAGCCTTCTAGAAATAACTCTGTAATTAAGGCCCTGTTCATAGTATCATGACAGCTCTTGATTAAATAGACAATATCCTGATGATTCCTTCAGTACTTTTAACTAAGGGGAAATTGTTGGGTAATTATTATTTACAGTGAAATGTAGACAAAATCTAGGCTAGAAACCAAAACAGTTATCTATTAGCGTGTGTGAAAGTTTCTAAATCAGTTATGTAGTACTGAATTTAATGGATTGTTAATTCGGGTGAAATTGTATAAACACCAGTCTTTGAAATTACATTAAAACAAATTGATTAGTGATGTAATGGGGTAGGAACTGGGTGGACAGCAATCTTGGAGGACCTTGAAAATTCTAAATCAACTCGAAAGGGGAAAAAATAGACAGGGAATTAATTCTGAAAAAAATGGAACTCATATTTATATGCGAAAGATAGTGTTGGAGAGAGATAGTTTCCTAGAGCTGCATGGCTCTGGAAGAAAATACTAGAGGTAATAATACATTGTTCCACTTGCAATTCAGAGAGTAGTTTTATTTGGTAGTTTAAAATTCACTTTAGGTAAACATCATCAGTTGTTCTCAATCTTGTGTGTTACCACTACAGATTTAACACATCTGATGAAAATACCACCTTGCAAATTGGAAGCATAGCCCAACCCCCCCCCCTTGGCATCAGCATTTTGTTAGTCTAGGCAGGCAATAATAGTTTTATTCTTTCCATATCAGTGGGGACTGGTTAGTGGTAAGGCATCAAGGAGGAAAGTTATTAGGTTGCTTCTAATGCTCACAGGGAGGTCTCAACTCAGAAGCCCTGTTCCAGCCAGCTATGCATGTAGGACTTCCCCAGTGCCTTACTGGATTACGTCCTACAGGGTTAACTCCTTTCCCTTTATGTCCTGGAGGTAGAGCCAAAATTCCATAGTGTAACAGGTCAGATACTTCCCCTGACACAATCCTCCCATTTCTTGGGTGGAGTGTATCCAGTAATGAGTTTGTAAGAACTATTGCTTAGCAATGCTTGGAGATAAGATATCTACAACCACGTTCATAGCCAAAGGAGAGTGCGGTTCAGTTGTCTGACTTATGTGAAAATCAGGAAACATGGATCAACATGGACCTAAATTTGTACTTTAGAATCACTTGTACTTTTAGCTTTGATATTCACATTGTCTAAAACTATGATCATAGCATAGCATAGGATCATGTACTCTTCAGTGTGTCCCAGACACAGTCTCATCAGCTATTTTTGTTTGTTAGAACTGTGAGTGAACACACAATGAGTCAACTTTTATAACAAAGGAGTTGAAAATTAAGTAGAAGGGTAGAATAATTGGGTGTTCAGGGGGGAAACAGTCAGGGCACTTATTTCTTTTACTTGTTTTTGACCTGCCTCTCTGTCCTTGCCATACTCTGCTCTGAATTGTTCTCCTCTAGAACAGAGATCTGTTCAGTTTATATAAAAATCATTTTATTTTCACTGTTGTTTAGTTGGCTTCCGCAGAAAACCATTTCTAGCCTTAAGAACTCATTCCTCTGTGACTTCATAGGCAGTGGCAGCTGTTACATGTTCTCAACATTGAAGAAAGCAATCTCTATATTTGGATTTGTTGGAAGAAATTAAAGTCTGTTCCTCTGGACAGAATGAACAAGCTCTTCACTACCCATCACTCTAGAGGCCTCCCCTGGGTGCCTCATTTCTATCAGTCTGGTCAGGCCAACATCTGTTGCCTTTTCTCTCAAGACTTCTCTGGGAACTGTGTTAAATTGGATTAAAAATATTCCAATTACTTTTTCTGTATCTGAATTGCTTCCACTGTGGTGAATTAATTTTGAAGTGAATTCATGAAACTGTACTACCTTGACCCAAGTTCTTTGCTAATTATTATATATCTTAATTACCTTCAGTGAAGTCTGTGTTTGTAAGAGAGAGAAGAGCACATGGGGCTGGTGTATTAGGGAACCTAAGCTCAGAGAAGCCTTTTGCTGTTATGTTTCCTGCTCTGTCTGAGACCTTCAGGGTCGTTAAATCCTGGCTCACTTCGGTTGATTTCAATTCCACAGTAGGGACATAAGCCCTGTTATGGGTTGGATTCCATCTCTCTGACATTCAGAGTTTGAAGTTCTCACCCTAAGTACTTTAGAATGTCCCCTTATTTGGAGCTGAGCCTGTGGCAAATTAAAATGAGATCATTACAGTTGGCCCTGTGCCAATATAACAGTTATCATTAAAAAAAAAAAAAAAGGAAAAGTCCGGAGGCAGATACACACAGAATGAAACTGCTATGTGAATATGAATTCCCATTGTAGTCTTATTACAAAAACTGCCAGCGGTTAGGAAAGTGGCACAGAACAAATTCTCCAGGGGCTTCCAAAGGTCCCACCTGCTGTCACTGTAATCTCACATTCTAGACTGATAAAATGTGAAGCAATATTTCTGGTTGTTTAAGGACTTGATTGGTAACACTCAATAATGCCAGTGCTACATAACTGACAACAGACCACCATTTAATTATTTTTTCATAGTAAGGTAAGTCTATTTTTTGAGAAGACATTTGATAAATAGTTACGAGATTCTGGACTTTGCAAAACAAGAAATCCTGAAAAGTGAAAAGCAAATGAGGAAAGGTTGAAAGAAGGAAAGTGAGGGAAGTAAGGAGGGAAGAAAGGAAAAGGGGGATAAGGGAAGACAAAAAGAAGGGAAGGAGACAGGGTGTAAAGGGGAGTGGGGTTACACAAATGTCACAGTACAGACTCTACTAGTTTGTAATACAGGAGGAACATATGGCTCAAATCTATACATTAAGACTAAGTCTCATTACTCAGTTATTAAGAACCTATTTATTTACTCAGCATATATTTATTGAGTGCTTACTATATAGTAAGCATTAGCACACACATTTCCAGCAAGTCAGAAGGGATTAAGATCTCCTGGAATTGATTATGGAGGACTATACTGCCATGTGGGTGCTGGGAACTAAACACAGGTCCTCTGTAGTTGGACCAAGTTCTCTTTGCTGCAGAGACATCTGTCTAGCTCCAGCGTATGGCACATATTTTAGTCAGTGAATGCAAGACCTCAGAAGTAGAGATGCAATTTTAGTAACTGTCTAATAGAAGACGGGAAGGCACCAAAGGCAAAACAATCTGGGTAGACATACCTCAAGGCCAGAGGCTCTGAAGCAGTATGATGGACAGACTTAAAGAACTGTATGAGCCAGGGAGATTAAGGTCATCACAAGGGAACACACAGAAACAACTAACTTGCTCTCATAGGAGCTCACAGGCTCTGCACTGACAGCTAGGGAGCCTGCACGGGATTGAAGCAGGGCATCTACATATGAGTGACAGTTGTGTAGCTTGGTCTGTTTGTGGGACTCCTAGCAGTGGGATCAGAGCCTGTCCCTAATGCTTGCGCTGGCTCTTGGGAACCTATTCCCCTTACTAGGTTATGTTGCCTTGCCCAGCCTTAATGCAAAGGGAGAAGCTTAGTCCCACCTCAACTTGATATGGCATGCTCTGTTGATACCCATGGGAGCCCTGCCCCATTCTAGAACATTTGGAACAACCAATGTAAGGAACATGAGAATGCAGCATGTGGTGGGAAACTATCATTAATGAGAAAGTCTAAGAAATAAGAGACCCCAGTGTTGGGGTGGCTCTGCAGACATGAGAAGTACTAAGAACAAAATCAGCAGTCTTGAAAGCTGTGGCATTAAGTTTTTAAAAGGGGTAGAGGTAAATGAAAGATTGGGAATTGATGGCAACAGGGACATTATGGAGTTCACTGAAAGATCAAATAAGACACAAATCTGGAACTGGGGTATGTACTGATTAGAGTTGAAAAGGTCTGGACATAGAATGACTAGAAAAGATGACCAATTACTGAGCCATCTCAAAGCCAATAATGGGTGTCTGAGGAAGAGAATAATCCCCCACTTGATCTGGGTTGGAAGTATGTTTTTTAAAGCAGACTCAGTTCTTATTACAGCCAATTAGTGAAGACAGGATTTGAGGCTATTGAGAACTTTGCTAATGAGGAATTGTGAAAGATTAATGGAAATTAGTCTCTAGAAACTGAAGGATAACATTAAGCATGCTGTAACTGACAGAAATATTAATAAAGAATGTGATTAAATGCAACTTGTACATCACATGAAAGTGAATGTCAGTTTTGTAGGAGGAAGGTTGGGAACCTTTGGCAGGATTGCTAGGCTGCATCGTTGGCACATACTGCTGAACACACATGGAATGGGAGGGGCACTGTCTCCAAGAGCAAGCAATTGCTTGATATTTCTTTGGTAGAGCACATACTTCTTTTTAATATTTGTGTATTGATGGAAACTTATAGATCAGCACCTACAAATATGTGAGATTCCCATTTGCCTTTTTATATGGAGGCCATTATGCCAAGGCAAAGTGATCCCAGGTAATAATGTGTCCCCCCTCAGGAAGAAGCTGGAGGAAAGACACCTTAGAAATTTTCAGCTCTCTATGACTTCTCATTCCCCTTAGGCTGAATATATTTCTGGGGGCACAGAAGTAATTGAGATTATTTTACAAGGATCTTTTCTTATACCCTTTTGTATGCCCCAAGACAATTTTTAGAAGAACTTTATGTAGTTTTGGGGGCTTCAGGGATTTTTTTTCCAACTATCCAATTCAGTCCAGATAATCTTGAACTAAGTCCCAGGATTCTATGTGGTTATGATTTTGTCTTTTATTTATAATGTATGGAACTCTGCTATGACAGAGATGTACACACAATCATTCTACAGTTTCCTCTGGTTGTTTTTAATATAAACTAAAATAGCAATCTTGAAAGTAGTGACATTAAGTTCTTAAAAGGGGGGAAAAGTGAAATGAAAGATTGGGAAGTGATGACAGCAGGGATATTTGGGGTTCCTTGAAAGATCAAATAAGACCTAAAGCTGTAATGGGGTGTTCTGATGAGAGTTGAAAAGCTCTGGGAAAAGATTGACTGGGAAAGATGATCCATTACTAACCTATCTCAAAGCCAAGAATGGAGGGGTCTGATGGAGAGAATGACCCTCCACTACTTTATATAACTTATGTTAGATCCAGAATTCATTACCCACAGACTTCCTTGATTTATCACTCTGATCAGATGAAACTAGGAGCTATGAACCCCATGAATATTCAAGAATGATACTGATATTTTGAATGATGAAAGCATTGGGGATTTTATTTTTATATCTTCAATTAATGGGCTGACAACACTTGTGGATTATTTGAAAATGGTTTTCTTGTTTGATTAATTTTACTAATGATATTTTCACATTAGTTTTTTAAACTCAGTTTTACTCCTTAATTTTCATTTGGGAAGTGGTGGCTATCTGGAAATAGTTGGTTAGGTGTCTCATGTTTATTTGACAAGTAAATACAAGCCATAGCCTGTCTTTCTAATAACCCTAATGACCCCTGTTTCCTATGAAGCTCAGCCCAAGCTTTATGGGTATTTGGATGATGAAGCCAAAAGTAATCTTATCAGCTTTAATTTGTCACTCTACAGCATCCTCAGTATTCATCTCTCACATCCAGAAAGACCCATAACGTTGAGATTAGCTAAGCCTATGAGATAATGCATCTGATTTCTTTAGTCATCTGTTTTGTGTTGCCAGGGACTTATAAATGTTGGCCTGTGCTGTGCTCACTTCAGAACACTTTAATAAGTCTTTAGAGATTTGAGTGAAGGATCTTGCAGCTTTGAGGAAAGATGGCTTACTTACTCAGATAAATAAAGATATAGAAAAGCTAGGATGACCAAATAAAACAAATGGGGTACTAAGCCTGAAACAGAGAAGGTGGATTTCCAGCAAAAGCCATATAGTTATAAGAACTTTCAAATTATCTGGTTCAACTTCCTTACTTTAATGATTAAAGAAGAAAAATAAGGAGGCGGGAGAAGATTCAAATGAGACTTTTCCAAGGTCACTGTTGAGTTGAAATCAATTCTGAATGACACCAATATTTACTAGGAAACCTTCCTATGCAGAGTTACTCACTGAAAGTGCTGCAAACACCCAGTACTGATATTCTACATTATTTGAAAACAAAATAAGGCAGAGGACACACATCCACACTCCAAATTGAAGGATTGTTTTTAGCTACCAGAGGTTGTTGGTTATTTTTTATTTATTTGTTTACAATTGAGAGACTTGTGATGATTTGAAGACCACCTTTGGAGTACATACACATACCCTTACACACACACACACACACACACACACACACACACACACACACATGGGGGGGCAGGGGAAAACCAGATGAGGGAGAAGTTGATGGTGGCCAAAATCATAGACTCCTATGTGATAAGAGTTGGACAGAGCCTCTCTAGTTAAGGCTCAGGCCTCAGAGGGCATACCACACTAAGTGTAGGCTCTGGTTGCCTGGACCAGGCTCGAATGGGTGGGAGAGGCAGGCTAGCTGGGAATCAGAGGAATCTGGAGGTACTAACACTATAGGTAGGAAGTCATGGTTTGAAGAAATTCTAGAAAGAGATCATTCTTGAGATTTCAGAATGACTGACTCATTGTATCTTCTCACCATAATAGAAATCTGAAATGTAGAGCCTACACTCCAGACAGCTTGAATATGAGAACCACAGTAAGGAGAAACAGCTCCAAAGTCATGTGTCAGGACAGTTATCTCAAAGGACAATTGCCTAAATATCTGGGCAAAAAGAAGTTATGTAGAGATCCCCAGATTAGCACATAACACTCTGGAGACGTTTCAATTATGTCTGCATCCATGGTGTCTAGTCCAAAATTTTGTTTTGAATGATTGGTTCATAAATGAAGGTATCATATTGTTGGTAATAGTGGACATGTTATAAAAGATAAGCAACTGGAAGAAGACCTGTTGGCCAATAGGAAAGGAGATAGGAGGGACTAAGAGACAAGGAGGAAAGAGGAAGTAGTAAGGAGGAGTCAAGATGGAGAGTCTGGAGAAGGAAGAACTGCCAGCCGCCTCTCCCTGGTAAGACCACATGGAAATATATAGAAATGGGCTAATAATTAAGACAGAGCTAGCAGATAAGAAACAAGTAACCGGGCCAACAGCATTATATCAAATACAGAGTCTTTGTGTATTATTTGGGGCTGGCGTGGCGGCGGGACAAGACCAGGCTGCTGGAGGAAAAACCTTACTCCTTACATATGGCGCCCACGTGGCTAATAAGAACTTCCACTTAAAATTTAACAAAAGCTTAAAAAAGGGTTTTAGAAACAAAAGAACAGAGACAAGCAAGGTTTCTTGGTAGCAGCATTTTTCTCGGTTGGACTCTGCTTTTCGAGAAACAAGCAGATATTCGCGCGGCTCCTTTAAGGGAAGGTTCCTGACTCAGCATAAGCGGCAAAAAACTGCAAGGCTTTAAAAAAGCATTGCTAACAATTTATTGGTGTCTATGAGAGCTTGAAATTGCAGTGACCACATCTCCAAGCCAGCAGCATGCAGACCAAAGCAGTGAGCACAGCTTTCAGTGTGGCGGTAAAAGTACCCGCCAACATCTTTGGTAATCCGCAGCAGAAACAACTATGACTTTCATTTTAGCAATGTTGTTGTTTACCAGATAAAAGACTCGTGGCCAGAAAAAGGTAAAGATTTACAGTAAAGACAGATTCACATTAAGAAAACCTCTAAAGGTTTACAGTGTGTTCTAAAATATATGTAGGCTTGGGAGAGAAAAGGAATAAAATGGTTTTAAATAGACAGAGAGGAGCTGGGTGTGGTAGCACACACCTTTAATCCCTGCACTGAGAAGACAGAGGCAAGCAGATCTCTGTGATTTCCAAGTAAACCTGGTATGCAGAATGAATTCCAGGACAGATAAAAGTTACAGAGAGAAACCCTGTCTCAAAAAAAAAAAGTAAAAAAATACAGAGTAATAATAAAGCCACATAAAGATGAAAAGCTCAGAAAGAATCTGGTTACTGTATGGTGTTATATTGTCTTTGTATCTTTTGAGTGCTGAGGAAATAACAACTGTTAAAACAAATGCTGCTGAATCAATTCAATTTATATATTTTAAAAATGCTTTGACTCAAAAATTTAAGTCTAAGGACAAGTTGCTGGGGAAAAGGATTTCTATTTTTGTTTCCACAGAAAATGAAAAGCTGTGGATTCCTTCCAGAGTAATATGGTTTGAGTAAGACAGACCCCCTGAAACAGCATTCCTGGTGATCCAACATTCAAAACAGCTTGGACAAAGCAGCCTTACAGACTACAGCCTGGATTTCTGCATCTTCTTAGGCTCCCCATGACAGCACCCCCTATCAGCAGGAAGTAGTTTGGAAAGAACGACGCCCAAATTCCCAAATATTGTTTATAAATGTTTGTTTTCATTTAAATGGGGTTGGTTATAAATGGTTAGTGATCACAACCAATATTTTTTAACAATAAAAAGGGAATATGGTATAGATATGAATACTTTGTTTTGGAATGGATTTTCATTTATTGATACAATTTAAGGTCAATAAGATGATATTTATATTTCTCCTCTTGTTTAGGTATTGTGTTTATTTAGCTCAGTTAGAAATGTAATGTATAATGTAGTACAGATTATAGATAATTACCTATGATAGTCAAAGCTTAGAGTTTAGTTAGGTTTTTCAAGATACACAGAGATGTATTTAAGATAGATAGGAATTCTTCAAACCTTTCAAAGACCTACAGAATATAGCATTTAAAATGGTTTAGGGTTTTTCTTGACAGTGAGACATAAATGCTCCTGGCAACACCACCTGCACCAGAAAGGAAGATGGACATTAAAGAAACACGTTATGGAGCTTGCCTCCAATATGGCAAGACTAGCCATTTGGACAAGATACTGCTCTTGTCTGGACTTTTTGACTTTGTGCTATATAAACTGGACATGCAGGACCCACAGAAAAGTGATTGCTGATTCAAGATGGACATTGCTATAGAGTTCCTGCTTCATGAAAGAGTCTGCCAGAGAATATGCAGGACATAGAGGAAAGTGACAAACTGCCAATACAAGAAGACAGTTTAAAGTTTCCTACTTTGCTGAAGAGTCTGCCAGACACACTATGGCCTATGGGTTGAAGATGGAAGATTACAAAAGAACTTTGGGTGACCAGGCAGTGAGTTGTCTCAGTCATTTCTAGAGTTTATATACTATCCTTTTGTGGTCTTTGAAGGAGTTGAAGACAGATAGTTATGGTTATATTTTTCCTTAGTTACGCTTAAAAGATAAGTTACATATAGGACTGTAGACTCACAAATTTAGGATAGATGATAGAATAGTTTTTTAATCTTGCTAAATGTTAATGGATTACATATTGTTAAGTGTGATTCTTATTTGATAACTGTTGTGTGATATATTTTACTATGTTAAGGTTAAAACCCTTCTTTTTATTTAGACAGAAAAGAGGAGATGATGGGAGATGCCATTATGTATATATGTTTCTCATACTGGTTAATGAATAAAGCACTGTTGGCCAATAGGAAAGGAGATAGGAGGGACTAGGAGACAAGGAGGAAAGAGGAAGTAGTAAGGAGGAGCCAAGATGGAGAGTCTGGAGAAAGCAGAATGCCGGCCGGCTCCCCGGTAAGAGAAATACATAGATCAGCAGAAATGGGTTAATAATTAAGGCAGAGCTAGCCGATAAGAAACTAGTACCTGGCCAATAGCATCATATCAAATACAGAGTCTCTGTGTGTTAATTGGGGCTGGCACAGCGGCGGGACAAGACCAGTGGCAGGAGGAAAAACATTACTCCCTACAATACCTAAAGAAAACAAAGTAAAGTATTAGCACTTGATATTTATTATTTACTTTCTTACTGACTGGAATTTCAACTAACATGTAAAAGGTCAAGTAAAAGAGAAATTAAGAAGCTGTGTGCTTTTGTATTTGAACATATTATAAACAAGTATGCTTTTTCTTGGAGTTCTCTGGACTCTTTTATTTTATTTTATTTTATTTTATATAACAAAGTCCAATTAAATGAAAACAAACATTTATACACAATATTTGGGAATTTGGGCGTCGTTCTTTCCAAACTACTTCCTGCTGGTAAGGGGCGCTGTCATGGGGGATTCGAAGAAGATTCAGATATCCTGGCTGTAGTCTGTAGGGCTGTTTTGTCTGGACTCTTTTTTTAAAGCCAAGAAATCCTACACACTTAAAGACATAATACACATGGATAATGGACGTTTTTTTGCTCTGAAATCAATGAGAGATGAATGCTAATATCAAAGGATTCACAGGAGAGGATGGTGAGCTAAGCGGAACCTAGCAGTTAGTCAGTCCACCTTGTCTGGTGACCATCCTGCTGAAGAAGGAGTGTCAGATCAGGGCAGAATAAAGGAGAGCAAGAAAAGAGATACCACAATAGAGGGACCCATTATAGTTTTAAAGAGAAATCTGGCACTAGGGAAATATCCAGAGATCTAAAAAGATGACCCCAACTAACAATCTAAGTAATAGTGGAGAAACTATATTAAATGCCCTTCCCCAATAATGAGATTGATGCCATCCTAGAGCCTTCACCCAGTACGTGATGGAAACAGAAGCAGACATCCACAGCTCAACACTGAACTGAACTTCTGCAATGCAGTTGCAGACAAGGAGGAGTGATGAGCAAAGGGGTCAAGACCACAGAAACAGCTCATGGACCACAGACTGATAGCTGAGAAACCAGCATAGGACTGACCCAGACCCCCCTGAACATGGTGCCAGTTAAGAGGACTGGGCAGTCTATGGCACCTCTGGTAGTGGATCAGTATTTAACCCTACGATATGAACGGACTTCAGAGCCCATTCCACATAGAGAAATACTCTCTCAGCCTAAACACATGGAGGAGGGCCTAGGCCCTGCTCCAAATGAAGATCCCCCATGGAAGGCCTTACCTTCCCTGGGGAGCAAAAAAGGGATGGGACAGGGGGTTGAGGGGGCAGAGGAGGAGGGGAGGGAGAGGGAACTGGGATTGACATGTAAAACAAGCATGTTTCAAATTAAAAAAAAAATTAAAGAAAAAAAAAGAGAGAGACAACAGGTTGACTTACATATTTGAGCCACCACCTTAAGGGTCTTAAGTCTAGGAAATTCAAGTAGAGGATAGGGGATTATGAGAAGAAAGTTACCTAAGACAACAACTTACAGTTTTTTAACCATAAGTTGACATTCACTGGAACCTATATACGCTCAAAGGCCATCTTATAGAAATTTTCCTGTTCATATACCCATGACTGTAGAATAATGATATAGGGTTTTATGTGGTTTTTGAAAAGTACTTTTCAGTATATTATAGTTTGTTCCTGCCATTTTCTCTATTCTCAGCAATAAATTCTCTTCGGTTTTAATGTTCTATACCCCTTTATTCCTTTCTTTCTTTTTTTCCTCTTTCTTTCTTACTTTTTTTTGATAATTTTTTAATTTAAGTTTGAAACAAGCTTGTTTTACATGTCAATCCCAGTTCCCTCACCCTCCCATCCTCCTCCTCTATCACCACCCCCATCAACCCCCATCCTCTTTCTGCTCAGGGAGGGTAAGGCCTTCCATGGGGGAAATCTTTAAAGTCTGTCATACAATTTGAAGCAGCCCCCCCCATGTGTCTAGGCTGAGGGAGTATCCCTCTATGTGGAATGGGCTCCCAAAGTCCATTTGTATACCAGGGATACATCCTGATCCACAACTAGAGGCCCCATAGACTGCCCAGTCCTTCTAACTGACACCCACATTCAGGATCTGGTTTCCCAGCTATCAGACTGGGGTCCATGAGCTCCCCCTTGTTCAGGTCAGATGATTCTGTGGGTTTCTGTAGCCTGGTCCTGACCCCTTTGCTCATTACTTCTCTCTCTCTGCAATGGATTCCATTGCTGTGCCTTACCTTTCTAATCTCTTTGGGGTTAACAAAGTTCCAATGGCCAATGAAGCCTAGTTAAAATTTCTCATTGTGTTTAATCCTCCTGAATTTACCACTCAGATAAAGAATCTTTCTTTAGAGATTAAAATTCATTTTTTGATATTTTTACTGTAAAGGCAAGAAAGTTAAATCTTAAAGAAACTGAGATGATTGTTCTAAATCACTAACTACTTTATGTTGAAGGCTGGAAAAAGAAACTGACTTGTGCTCAAAGTATGTTAAGAAATACATTTTTATATTTTTGCCAACAGATTCTTCAGTTGAGTACCTACAGAAACTGTTGGGTTCTGAGACCATAAAGATACAATAATCTATTATAGTATTTAGGAATAAGAAGATCTGTTTGTGGGGACGAAGTATAAGTGTGTAATCAGAGTCATCACATAATCAACCCACGTGTGTGTGTGTGTGTGTGTGTGTGTGTGTTATGTACACTTTTATTTATTTAGATGTTAATGTGACGGTTTGTGGTATTTCTCTTCAGATTGAGAGTTTGAATAACATCAAAAGAAATGTTTTCTGATTTCCCACAATCCTCAGGGGGCTCATGTTCCCTCAGTCTTGCTCACATTCCAGACTCTGTTGCATTATCTGCCTTCTCTCCTGAGAGCAGGTGATACTTCATCCCTTGGAAAACTAGCTGTCACATGGGTAATGAAACCTTTTGAGGAATGCAGGAAAATTTCGAAAACACCAAAGGCTACTTAAATAATACAGCCACTGCTGGATCTCAGTGATGTCAGATCTCAGAGAAGCATGTGCGATTTCCCCAAGAAATCTTAGCTGAAGCTCCTGTCACACTACTGTCTGATAATTCTTTTCCACATTGTTTCAAAAAAAAAGGCACACCGTCTGCAGCTAAGTCATCCTGTAAGAACATATGACATTTACAGAAAAAGTCTCAAGCTGAACATTTGTTTGGAGACAAAGAGGAAATGACCATTGTGAAATTTCTGAGAAAAAAAGAATGGTTTGGGTGGAGGCAACTTGGAAAGCCTGAAGACAGTCTTTTCTGTTACAGCTGCTTAAACATCCGCTTTGAATTAAGACATTGGGAGGTTTTCTTTGCTTTATGGCCATGATTCAACCCAGGGGTTTCAAACTTGTACTGAGGACAAACCAGTTTTGAAAACAAGTCTGCTTTCCACTAGTTCTTTAGAAAAGAAAATGTTTATCTTTTTCCAGTCTGTCAATCTTGTGGTAAGAAAATGCCACCAAGGTACCATTTATGAGGATCTGGGCTCAGAAACAGCTGTGTAAATCATACAATAAGATTTTCCCTCTTTAATTCAACTAGCATTTGAATTCTATAGCATTTTTAGACACGTTATAAAGCAGACTCATACTGAATCCCAGTCTGGAAGGGATCTGTGTACAACCATGAGACCCTGTTCAGGTTGTACGAAATCACCTGTGATCATATAAGCAAACTTGTCTGGGAGCTTTCTGCTTCTTCATAAACAAAATGGGAAACAGCATTGTTACAATTAGGGTTTTCCGGCCGGTCTGTACCCACTGCGGCACCAGCCCCAAATAATACACGGAGACTGCCGTATTTGATATAATGCTGTTTCTTATCGGCTAGCTCTGTCTTAAGTATTAACCTATTTCTATTAATCTAACTATTTCCATGTGATTTGAAGAATGTATCTCTGTGTATCTTGAAAACCTAACTAACTTAACTCTAAGCTTTGACTATCATAGATAATTATCTATAATCTGCACTACATTATATATTAAATTTGTAAATGAACTATATAAACATAATACCTAAAAAAGAGGAGACATATACTTATTACAAGATTGACCTTAAATTTGTATCAATAAATGAAAATCCATTCCAAAACAAAGTATCCATATCTAATCGTAATCCCCTTTTACCTTTAAAAAGATATTGGTTGTGATTAACCATTTATATTATATTATATTAATCATTTATAACCAACCAACCACATTTAAATGAAAACAAACATTTATAAACAATATTTGGGAATTTGGGCATCGTGTTTTCCAAACTGCTTCCTGCTGGTTTTTCTGTGTAACTTTTATCTGTCCTGGAATTTATTCTACATACCAGGTTTACTTTGCAATCACAGAGATCTGCTTGCCTCTGTCTCCCAAGTGCTGGGATTAAAGGCTTGTGCCACCACACTGAGCTCCTCACTGTATTTTTAAAACCATTTTATTTCTTTTCTCTCCCAAGTCTACATATATTTTAGAATACATTGTAAACCTTTAGCGCTTTTTCTTAATGTGAATCTGTCTTTACTGTAAATCTTTATCTTTTTTGTGGCCACGAGTCTTTTATCTGGTAAACAACAACATTGCTGAAATGAAAGTCACAGCTGTGTTAGCTGCGGTCTTATCCAAAATGGCGGCGGGTACTTTTACTGCCAGCATTGAGAGCTATGCTCACTGCCTTGGTCTATGCTGCCATCCAGCAGTATGTTGCTGGCTTGGAGATGTGGTCACTGCCATTGCCAGCTCTCATACACACCAATAAATTGTTAGCAGTGCTTTTTTTTAAAGCCGTGCGGTTTTTTTGCCGCTTATGCTGAGTCAGGAAACCTCCCTTAAAGGAGCCGCGGAAATCTTTGCTTGAATCTAGCAAAACAGAGTCCAACCGAGAAAAATGCTGTTACCAAGAAGCCTGGCTTTTGTCTGTTTTTTGGTTTGTAAAACCCTTTTTTAAGCTTTTGTTAAGTTTTAAGTGGAAGTTTTTATTAGCCACATTGCGGCGCCATATTGTTACGCGTAAGGTTTTCCAGCCGGTCTGTACCCACCATGGCACCAGCCCCAAAGAACACACGGAGACTGCCGTATTTGATATAATGCTGTTGGCCAGGTACTAGTTTTTTATCAGCTAGCTCTGTCTTAAGTATTAACCCATTTCTATTAATCTAAGCATTTCCATGTGGTCTCATCTTACCGGAGAGTGGGCCCAGACCACTGTTCTCTGTAGTCTCCACATGCTGACTCCTCCTTACTACTTCCTCTTCCTCCTTGTCTCCTAGTCCCGCCTATCTTGCTTTCCTATTGGCCAACAGTGCTTTATTCATTAACCAGGATGAGAAACATATTTACAGAATGACATCTCCCATCACAGCACACCAGCCCAGTTTCTGGAACACACAGGGAAAAAAAAATGTCCTTGATGATATAGAAGATATTATTCTTTCATGAACTAATATACTTTCCTTGTTAGTTTTAAATCCCCTAATGGGAAGGTAAATAAAGGCTTCGACATACAGAGCAATAACAAGTGAATTGCTAAAACCAATTCAGCCCCAGAGTGACAGATAACACTAAATCATTTCCTACCCCTGTAAAGTGTCCCCTCCCTGATAAAAATAAAATCTCTGTTCTTAGACATTACCCATTAATATATGATTTTTATCTATTTTTATGTCAGCTTTGTTACTGAGGCTCTTCCTTCCCATCTTTTGTACCAGTCAGAATTAAGATGTTAATTTTGTTTTTTTTTTTTCCTTTAAAAAACATATACATTTTATTTTAAAATTTTCATTTTATTATGTAGGAACCTGTAACAAAATCTACCCTGTTAAATTGTATTCTTAAATATAATTTTATTTTTAATTCATACAGCAATACTAGGTGCTTATACAGTGCTTAATAGATAAATGAGAATAATTGGAATATCCACATAACTAAATATTTATCACTTTTTTTCTGTTTATTTCAAATCCTCTGTTGTTGGAAATGGTCTAAGAATGGAGTTGTGTGAGGAAAATTTTGAGTGCTTATGAGGAAACTCCAAGAAAACAAGCGTTTTGTGACCTCAGTTTCTTCAAAATCACAAAATTGTTCTTGAGTTATGCTTTTGTGTCCTTCCCAGGTGTAGCGGATAGGGGTGAATATATTCAGATTATTCATTACAACTGGCTACTGTTATTAGTTTATGCCTCTGTAGAAAACGTCTTTTTCAACTTGTCTTATTCAACTTGTCCTTGTGATTGCACACTCAGTAGACTTGTCTTAACTCTCAGCATAAATTTCATGATCCCTGAATAAAATTGGCTATTGCATGATACCTTAGCCCACTTCATTTATTGGCTCCGTTCTACCAGCTCCCACTGTCTTTAGAGCAGCAAACACTCCATTAGTTGCTTAAAATACTCCTTTTCCATTGTCCACTTTAGTTATCCTTTGCAGGAGAATACTGGGAGTGTTTCCTTCAATTCAGCTACAGCCTGTGCCACTAAGCATCTTTCCCATTCCCCTACCCTCTCCCAGACGGTTAACCATTATTCTCTAGTATATTTTGGCTTCCATATAAATGAAAATGTGTGGAATCTGTCATTTTGTGTGTGTGTGTGTGTGTGTGTGTGTGTGTGTGTGTGTGTGTGTGTGTGTGAATGATTTGTTTTAATTAACAGAATATCCTCAGTTTCTTTCATGTTGCTACAGGTTACAGAATTCTCTTATTCCATTGTGCATTTATAATGAACTTTCTCCATTCATTCATCTGCCAGTAGAATTTAAGTTGATTCTGTATTTTGGTTATTGTGTAACAAATATGAACATGCAAATGTCTCTTTAGCACACTGATTTTTAGTTCCTCTGGATATATATACCTAGTAGTTAACACAGGATCATATGGCATTTCAACCTGTAGTAACCGAGGAGCCAGCAAAATAACTGTAAGGATGGACATTCCTTCTAATAAATAGTAGATCACAGTTTTTCTCTCTCTTCATCTGCATCCTCATTAGCTTTTTGTTACATTTTTAATTTTAATAACAGCTACCATTGGGACCAGATGATTTGTCATTACATTGTTGCCTTTTCTGACCATTTGTGCTGTTGAAAAAAAATTTCAGATGTATGTTAGCCATTTATATATTATTTTTTCTGTTCAAATTCTTTTTATTGTGAAAATTGCATCCTTGTTTGATTACCAGTTTACAAATGCTTTCTCTCCTTCTCTAGGCAACATATACTTGCGTATTTTAAAATTCCATTTGCCCAGTCTGTACCTTTTAACTAAGAAATTTAATCTGTTTCCTTTCAAGGAAATGTAAACATCTAAACAGACTCCTTTACTCATGGAGTCCGGTTCCCTTCTGTTTTTATTTTGTGTATCTGTCCTACATTTTTATTCTTGTATGCTTTAAGATGGTAGTTATCAAATTTGTTTCTGGTATGGGATTCCTTCTGTTTCTCAGGAGTCTTCAGTTTTAACAACATTTTTGAAGGACAACCTATTTGAATTTAGAACTTTGGGTTAGCAAATCTGTGTTCCAGGAAAGTGAATATGTTATCAGTCTTTCATTACCTCTAAAACCTCTTCCATTAAATCTACTAATAATCCAACGGGTGTTTAGTTTGTCCAACTCTGCAAAAGTAACAAATATAAGCTGTTCCTGTGACTCCTCTTTTCCATTGGAAACAGCAACAATCACCTTTGAATGGTGCACCATTAGTCTCAAATGCATTCTCCATTCTTAGTGATTTCTCTCCTCTCCTCTTCCCTCCACTCCCATCTCCCCTCCCTTCCCTTCAATGTGTTTACAGTATCTCATCTTCTACCTCAGTAGATTTTACAAAGAAATTAAACTGTTTTCTTCTCGTGTGGTTCATAGAGAAACATATCTACAGAACCGTTTCATAAATAAATTATTATGAAGCTATTTCCCTTCTTGCTTCAAGGTTTGAAGGGCTCTCTTGGGGTTTTTGGAACATTAAGACCTCAAGGAAATAGGCACTACTACAATATCCCAAGATAGCCCAGGACACTGGGGAGAAAAAACAGTTTGACCAGGAGAAGACAAACCAGGAGTGGTGAGGTTCATATTTTTGAAGTCAGAATTGTTGAGAATGCAGGAATGCTTGATTGGAAAACATACAAACCACCAGGATGTAAAGACGTGGAGTTGGTTGAGTGAGGCAGTGTGGAGGATCTAAGAGGCACCGGGGGAAGGGAAACCATGATCAGAATATATTGTATGCCAAAAGTATTTTCAATAACAAATGCTACATACTAAGCATACATAACACCCCTGGAACATACAACCATGAAAAGCGGCTCAAATAATTAAAATAAATATAAAAAGCTAAAGAAAAGAAACAATAAACTCTCTGATACAAAGGGAAAAGGAAATGGCCCACCCACTTTTTCTTCCCCCCCCCCCCACCATGATATTCATTTTGGACAACTAAGTAGTACTCAACAGTAATCAGCAACTAATGAGCACAGTTAAAAGCGAGGCATGGGACTTGAACCAATCACACACATTCAATAAAGGCTTGGTTTCTAAGGAAACTGAACATACATAAAATTGCCTCCATGGAGTACTGCCCATCTGGCTTGGAATTTGTCATTACATGCACAGCAGGTGGCGTGATCTTTCCTAGTCTAGAGTTTTTAATTCTTCAATATGTGCCAATGACTCTATCAGGAACTTTAAACTTGTTTCCCATTGGTAATCCTCCCAATTAGTACTGTGTAGGTTAAATATTATCTGCCACTACTGTCAGCCAGACGAACCAGAAATTTAACAATACATAAATGTGTTCCAAATCTCTTATAAACAGCAAAACTGACACTGGAGTGTTTTCTGGCAGAAAGACAACATTGCATCTATACGAAGGTGTTGGTTTTTCATTCAGGAAAAATATATAACTAAAATGCTTAGTCCTTTCTTTTCAACTTCCTCCTATTCCTTTTAGTATCCAGTCTAGTTATTCATATGAAAAGGAAACATGAGAAATGATTATGAACTGTGTGTCATTCTCATTAAGGAAAATGTTCAAATTGGATGCACACCTAGTGGGAAGATACAAGTATTTTCTCCATCTCACAGATATGTATGCATATCTGGAAAGGATAGACCAAGAGAAGAAGGGAAGAAATGAGAGGTAGGGGGAAGGAGAGATTGGGAAACCGGCTGGAAACATCACACAACACTGTGGGAATCTGAAGTGTATCGTTGGTATTATACTTTCTGATCACAGTATATATTAAGATCATGGTGTCTTCAATGTCACTGCTCCAGAGGCGGTGGGACCTGGGAGAATGGGACCAATAAAGGAGGTGTACTAAAGTCTCATGCAAGAGCTGACTTTATTCAGAGCTTCAGGCAATTTATACTCTGAGATTTAAGAAAAGATCACATGAGTAAAGTTCTCTTACGTTCAAGCTGTACATAATACAAGAACACGCCACAGATCACACTTGGACATTACAATGGGGACACTGAGCCCGTTGCTGCAAACAGGTATCATTTCCTTCAAAACTGATTATTTGAAGAGTCACTCTGAAAGATTTTCCAAAAATTGAAGTATTTCTGAATTTTATCTTTTAGGACCATTAAGAAAACATGCTGTGCAGTTTTATATCATCCATTTGTTCTTTTGGGTTGGTTTCGCTGGTGGCTAGATTGTGTTGCCAGGCCTGAGATTAGGTTTGGTAATCATATTTGTGAAGTGTGTTTAATGCAAATGACACTATGAATAAACAGGTAAATGCTGGATTTAAAGTTCATATATAAGCAAAAATTTACACATGAAGACCACTTCAAATCATTAATATATATTCAGAACAACTCTTTCACATATATTTAAAACAATTCAACACCTTTATTATATAATTAACATGCTGTGCCACTTGACAAAGATATGGTTTTCTATAAGGTAAATTGTTTTCCTTCATCAATTTTAAAATATCATGGCTAAAATATTTGAAAGATTTTGGATTCCTCAATTAATTACTTCTAGCTCTTTAAAAGGAATTCAATGAAATTGATTAAAGTGACTTATGCTTTACACATTCTAATATTCAAACAAAGGTTAAAAATTGAGTGTTTTTGTTCTTAGTAATTTGTAACATTATTTAACTCTTGAGCAAAAAATTATCTGTAAAGAGATTGGCTGCAATTTTCTAAGATGAAATTATAGAGAATATCCTCTACAATAAATGCTTCCTTCATCTTTAGTGTCTGAATGACAAGAATTTTCTACATAATCTTTTCTGGAGAAATAAGGAATTTTACTTCCCTGACACTGCCTTTGGTTAGTTTCTCTGTGGAAATACAATAACTCACCCAACATCCTTCATCTCTTTCCTTCTTTCAAGTTTGGAGACAATGGAAAAAAAAAACCTGAAAGTTTTAAAATTGTTATCAATAGCTACAAAAATAAAATACCCATTGACAGCCATGTTACAGTTACTAATTCCCAGAACATTCTAAAAGATAAAGAGATACTGTGTAAGAAGGTAGGAATAACCAGAGTAGTCAGAGGCAGGCTCATATTTGAACTCAGATTCCCTGGAATCAGGAGTAGGGTAGGAGCAAGGAAGAATAAGAATAAGGCTTAAGTTTGGCTGTAATGGTGGGAATAAGTTGCCATAAAATAAAGATTATCAGATGTCATTTTGGAGGTTTCACATGAGCCAAACAATTACAATGCCAAGGTGAGGACACTCAATCATCAACAGGAATAGGAAACAACAGCCGAATAAATAAATCCTAACGCCTTTATACACTGACCCCAGAATCTCGGGGGGGGGGGGTAGATTTTTCACTATTTCTTTTCCAAGTCTTCTGTTCTAAAGGGAGTTTACATTCAAGAAGCCAAGATGGTCTTAATTTATTTGGGGGAATATATTACATTAGTTTTCTCAGAATAGTAAAGACCATGGAAACCAAAATCTTGCAGAATGAAAAACAACAGATGTCACACAGCTGCTCTTCACACCATAGTGATGCAAAGAGGGTGCCATGACCTTACGTTGGCTTTGCCATTAGTTCTATTCAGCTGGCCTTTGTGGATTTTTACAGACTTTCTTTTCCTCTTTACTAGTTGGAAAGTTTTCTTTTTAAAAAAAAAAATACTATGATTTTGTGTAGCTCAGATGGTTATGGACCTGAACAGATAATTCTCAAAAGAAAAAATAAAAATGGCCAAGAAATCGCTCAAAAAAAAGGGGGGTCATTATTCTTAGCAATTAGGAGAATGCCCTTCAGCTGATGAATGGATAATAATACAAATGAGGTACATATACCTAATGGAATACTATTCAGCTGTAAGGAAAACTGAAACCACAAAATTTGTAGGTAAACTGATAGAAGTAGAAAATACTACACTGAATGAGGTAACCAAAACCCCTTCTCTCTTATTTATGGCTCCTTGCTCTAAATCTTCATATAGAGTATGTACCCTGGTGAAACCACATAAATCAGGAAAGCAAAGTAGGACAATGGGAAGATGGGCCAGAGGGAGCTCTAGAGAGGGTGTGGTTGCATAGAGGTGCCATAAAGGGGAAGATGGGCAAAACATCGGAGGAGGCTTTCTTGCTGAAGGCAGTATAGGAATGGAAGGAGGAATAAATAACAATAAGCATATTTGAAAAGCCTCTAGGGAATCATTTTAAGTTTACTTAAAATTACATACACACATACAGTTTAAACAAATTAAGTTTGCGTAAGATTACACACACACATACACACATATTATTAAATGAAATTATGCCATTATCACCCCCAAGTGGCATAGCTGTACATTGGTTATAGGTATACAAGCAGCTCTATAAACAGCCTATAGGCTTTTGATATTACCCTTGTCTGATTTCAGAATTTCAAAAGGAAGACCCCCATTGCTAACGATAC
This sequence comes from Phodopus roborovskii, assembly GCF_943737965.1. Taxonomy (NCBI): domain Eukaryota; kingdom Metazoa; phylum Chordata; class Mammalia; order Rodentia; family Cricetidae; genus Phodopus; species Phodopus roborovskii. The sequence goes on along the minus strand of NW_026126611.1, from coordinate 393,183 downwards.
CATGTACTTCAGACACAGAATTAGGACGGATATATCTGAATCTGACCAAGCTCAGAAGACTAGCTTTCCATAATATCAGAAGGTACAAATAAAAACTGCCGAGAACTCAGATAAAAATCATGTAAGAGACAGAAGAAAGATTGTAAGAACCAGGGTACCCAGACTTATGCTGTGAGATTGTGTCTTCTATATATAACAACAACATTTTACTGGTGAAATCTCAACAAAACAGCTGTTCAAACTGGACCTGAACAATGATAACACCAGTTTACATGCCAATGTGGGTGGGGGAAATCTCACTGGCCCTAATTCTAGAAGAGCAATAGGCAGTTATTGAATGCTAAAACAGGAAGAGTCAGTCTTCCTCATGGAGGAGCCTACTAGCTGGTTATGCAATACCATGTGGCCAGCCTTGAAAAACATACATATAAGCAATTGCTAATGGACTCAGCAGGATGTATTTACATATTTACATAATAAACAGTTAAACACATACACACACACACACATACACTCTCACTCACTCTTAGAGGAAAAGAACCACAAATCACTGGGAGTGGATGGGGGAAAAAGATGGGTTAGAGTGAGGTAAGGAAGAAATGATATAAATAAAGTAAAAATAAATGAAATGTAAGAAATGAGTTGTTCTAAGAGATTTTCTTGGAAAGCCTCAAGTAACAGCCAGATAGCTCTTTTATTCCTAGAGCATACTGGTAAGCTCACAAATTACAAAAATGGATGCATTCTGGTTAAGTATCATCTTGGTTCCAGCTTGCCTGGGTCATCTTCCTACTTTGAGACTTCAACAAACTGTAGCTTCTCTATTCGTTTCATTTATCAAATTCAGGATTCCTAGATAATGATTTAGCTCTCAGCTATTGTTCTATATCATGGCATTTCATAGATGCCACCCATCATTTTTGTCCTTGGTTAGGTGTTCACTGCTGCTTTGGAGGGTATGAAGTGGTAGATGGGTACAGGGTAGCCAATGGTGAAGCAGATCCACCCAAATGGCCTTTGTTTAAGGTGTCTGTGGGAAATAATCATGAGGAGTATTTTGATTGCTGTGTCTAGATCCAGCTCTTCATTCACCTTTCAGTTCCATTCCCATCAAGGCTTTCCTGGACGTCTCTAGTCTTTATCTCTTGCTTCTATCATATATTAATTTTTGTTAAGTCAGTTTAAAAAAACTGTAATAGTTTTACTATAAAAAGCTTTATTGTTGTATCAATAATACCTTACTGAGAGAACATTCAAATTTTCCCTGAGTGAACTATACCCAGTCACTAATTTTGGTAAATCATACTAGATTTTATAATCTCACTTCAATGTGTACATTAAAGAAATGTACTTGCTTCTCAATAATTATTTTTATATTTACAAATAGTGAATTTTGGTTTAAAAGAACTAAATTATGGATACATTTTAATTGCTAAAAGAAAACATTGTATCATGAACTTTAATCAGAATAAAATCAACCTTAATTTTGTCCTTTAGGTATCCTTCCTATTGTAGTTCTGATTTTTCTCTCTAAATATTTAACCATTTTTTAATCAACATCCTTTCCTGGTTCTCACATACTTTTACCATTTTGCCATCAAGTTTTGTTGGTTTGAAGTTCAAAATATAATTGACTCTGGCCAATTCTCAGACACACTGTTCACTTTAAACTTTTAATATCTCTTTGACGACTGCTATTGCTCTCATTGTAGATTATTCTAAGCTTTCTACTATATCTTTCTGCCTTATTTTTGGTTTCCTTTCCATTTAGCCACAAAATTACATTTCAGTTATGTCTGATCATTCCCTTGTTTAAAATCATCTCACAACATTTAATTATTACTGTAGACCCTAACTCTGTCACCATCTCTAATGGTATCAGGCGACTCTTCTCCGTGGGTTCATTCAAATCCATCTGGCTTGTTTGTCACTGTCAAACATTAGGTATGGTATTCTCTCAGAGGTTTTGCAACTATGTAGTATATGCAGTATATACATTTTGACATATTAACAAATTTTGGTGTTTGCATTTCTATTCTGAGTAACCTTGATTTGGCTTTTCTTTTGTGTAAATGTGAGGACACATCACCAAAATCCTTCTGTGAGGAAGAAATGCAACATTGTCTCATCTTCCAGCTCTTTCAGAGTTGTCTCTTTGTAGAGAAGGTCCACTAAGGACTTCTTGATTCTATGGTGGTCTATATTCATTGACTAAAGTAAAGATGAAGAGGATAACTCATAGGCATACTCTAATGAGCAATTAATACCTTCTTCGGAGCTCTCATTTAGGTTAACTGAGACTTTGTGTGAACTGAGTCACAGCTTACTATTTTTCTTTTACTTCAGTAATTAAAACTAATGAAAACCTTTAACCTCACATTTTGCCATATCTGTTCAGAATCGCAGAGAATCTAGGCCTGGATGCCTGTCTTCCTTCTGTGATTTTTTTTTTTTTGTTTGTTTGTTTGTTTCCTTCATATCATCTAAAGCAATGTTATACACGTATTGTTTGTTAGTTCTGTTGTTGCCCCATGTTGGTCAAAATTCACTCCTGCTGTGCAATCTGTATCTAAGCAACACAAAATATTATCTGGCACACAAAAGCTTTTCAATAATATATGAGCAAAATGAATAAGTTTCTCTGGGTTGGAGTAAGCAACAACCACCACTTTAACATTCTCCTGTTTAAAAAAAAAAAAAAAAAATGTGCTCCGAGTTGGTAAATACTACAGGAATTCAAACCATTTGTAAAGTAAGAGATCGAGTGTATGCTGATTATAACAACCATCTTAAGAATTAAACACATTTATAGCTATTACAGACTTATATGCTATAAAAATGAGGTTCTTTTCTTCATTTTGTAAATGATAACTGTGTCAGACCTTTGGCCATCCAGTCCATCTTTGCATCATTAGTCATGATGAATAGTTTATAAAAAAAAAAAGCAATTATATTATGTGCAACTTGGATCTTGATGGAAAAAGATAAATAACTATATGCTCATGCAACACAGCAGCTAGAATTTTATTTAGAGAAAGGTTCCACCTTGAACAGCATCCAGATCAGCCAAATCACCATCAGCATCATTTCTTTTGTAACACTCTGAGTAGTTAAAACTGTTGTTATGTTTCCAGACTTTAGGAGCCCTAGGTCACTGAGTCCTGGCCTTTAAGTCAGCATAGACTCCTTCTTATATTATTTGCATAACAAATCATCTTGGAAATGCTTAGATCACTCTGAGGCATGGCATCCATTACTTATGCACTATGGTGCATAATCCTGAGGGTTCTCAAGGGATGTTATTAGAACTTTTCTTAATGTTAAAACCTGACAGATAAAAGAAACTCATTAAATGAATTCTTCCCAATATTTAAATCAACTGTAGTACTATATAATCAGAGAACAAAATTCACACTTATGTGTAATTATTGTAATATAAAGGAAATGGATAGTATTCATGGTAGTATCCAACTCATTACTAGTAATACATAATCTGAAAGATATAATCCAAGTAATGAATATTTAACCTTGAAAAGCAAAACTGTTTTTAGCATTTTAAAAATAATAACTTTTAAAAGCAAACATGGAATAGCTTTGCATATTTGTACGAAATAGTTGATAGACAAAACTTCCATTACTAATAAAAGAGAACATAGTGCTTTATTAAACAGAAATGTGTTATAATTTGTACAAAAATTATTTGAAAGATCATAGCAATGACTGTATTTCTAAATCATGAAACACAGGAAAAGTAAGAGAAATAAAAAGCTAGGGTTTTGTGAAGAGATTATAATGATGATTTCCAAATGTTTGAGCAAGTGTCATGTAAAATATAGTATACAAATATACTTTTTGGAATCTTAACAATCTTAACAATCACAGGTCATCATGGATATAATTTAGAGAAACAGCTGTTTTTCCTGACTGTCAAAATGTAAAACCGTTGTCCTTTCTGAGACTCTACCATAAGGGTCACTGAAGTTTATTTAGTGTGGAGTTGGGAAGGTTGTAGACAGTTGTCAGTAAGTACAGTTATTTGAAAACTCTGAGTTGTGAACCCACCAGTGTGAAAGACTTCAACATATGAAACTAATTTTCAAGCCCCATGAGGTTCTTCACAGAACTCAGTCACCAACTGTCTTCCATCTGTGCAATACAAAGAACATGAAAAATTGCACCTAAAGTGAAACTAAAGTGATTTACGGTAGACAGGAAAGATTCTGACAGTGATGTTTATCAGGGCATAGAACATGCAACTGATGAAAAGTGTGGTCTCTGTATTGGAGCTCTTCATTTCTGTTCATTTTCTTCTTCCTCTGAAGTGGTTTTAATATTCACAAAAGTATGAGATGGTTATGATGAGTTACTCAAAATCTGAAATGTAGGCTATTTGTTTCCTTGATTTCTAGGGTTTTTTGTTTGTTTGTTTTATTTTGCTTTTTGTTAGTTCCTTTATTTTACTTTATTTTATTATTTTACATATTGATCCCAGTTCCCTCTCTCTCTCTCTCACTTCCTCCCTCTTATGTTTGAGTCTTTAATTTGATTCCATTGATTGGGTCTGTTCTTACGTCAATACTGGGCTGTTTCTATTGCTGTAGTTTGGTGATACAATTTGAAATGGGGGGGGGGTGAAGATACCTCCAACAGTTCTTTACTTTTATAGGAGATGAGCTATCGCAAACTATGCATTTTCACTGTGTCAAATGTTTGTTTCAGCACACAATGGTGAAAATTAAATCTTATGACACTAACAAGGTCAGTAACCCACACAATTCTAAATCAAGAGTGTTTTGCTTATATTGATGGGCCCAAATCTGGAACCTAAGTTGTAAACATATCTTTGATTTAGAAAACAATGAATGTTGGAAAAATGATTGCCTACTGAAGCATAACAAGTTGAAGATCTTTATATGTGCACTAGTAAGTTGGTACAAATAGTAGTTTAATGATTGAGGAGAGATATGGTCTCTCTTTTTTCCTCTGGTGTGATTACTGATATTTGTTACCCATCTCACCCAACCTAAGAAGTTCTAGCAGAAATAAATCCTATTACTTTTATTATAAAAGCTCCAAGAAGTGTAAGACATTTTTGTTATGTAAAAGTTATCATTCAATAATGGTGTTGTGATTTAGTATAAACCAATGAAACATGAAAAGAAGGTATTTTCTCTGGTGGCCAAACTGATCGTTATCCATTAGATTGACTGATGTCAGATGGATAGGCTTTAGTCAGCATGTGGAAAACTACTACTTACAGACCTGTAGAAAATCCTGCCTTATAGTGTGTTGGGAGCATAATGTAGAGTGTTCACTGCTTTATGCAAAAGGTACTAACCCTTTCTGGTTACCCAAATTTAGATTTCACTTGCTTGGAAATAAAACAAACTGTAATTGAAGGGGCCTCTTCCAGTGCTTGATGGGCCATGTGCTGTACAGTGCTGCAACAGAACATTTTCCTACTGCAAATGTTGCACTGGACAATGTGGTCAGAGAGGGTCTCTAGGAAACCACATTGAAAACAATGGGATTAAATCAACCCTGATGATTGATCAGCCTCTGGACTTCCAGGCATGCGAACGAATAATTATCATTGTTGGTTAAGCTAGTTTGAGTTCAGCTTTCACTTTTCCCCATCTAGAAGCATCCTAGCTAATTAGATATTTTACTTGTTTAAACATTCAAATTTAAGATGTTCTGTGCACTCAGTAAGAACGGCGATTCCTGATAGTGATTACACCTGGCATGGCATCAGGACCTTACTATGCATTAAATACTTTTGCTCAGCTTATAAGGAAATGACGGAATAAATTACTAGGCCCCTTGCATTTAGTAGTTTACATTTTTCTAACAAAATAGCCTTTTATTTTATTTCTTGAAACCACGTTAATTTGTTTTGAGTCTTTTGAAATAAAGTACAACATTCTTTGAGTTCTGGGTTGGATAAAAATTCTACTGAAGCAACCATCTGAAAGGGCTCTTTGAGTTAGACACACAAATGACAGCTTCTTTTCAAAGCCTTGTGCTTTTCCATAGTTCAGCATCAGATGTAGCTGTCAACCTTCTTGCATACTATCCCTTCCCACTTGTCATATTTAGGTGCTGGATGAGACTCATTAAATGGCAACAATAGGGGACAATCATATTTTTATCATGAATCAATCACTCTCTCTCAGAAAAGCCAAGGTACCCATCTGTGGCCTCTGCCTTAGTGGGGGGCAGTTTCCTTTAGATAATCTCACCTATTGAACTGTCATGTCCCATTGCTCAATTAATTTAGCCTAGGGTATGGTTCAATAAAATGTCCCCTCTACTCGGGCATTTTGATAACCCTCTGTGCTCTTTCAGAACAAACACAATGATGTCAAGGCATGAGTTCCTGCAGCTGCACACAAAAGCTTCCAGACCTGGATGCTGGGAGGTATCCTCCTGTGGCCCCTGCATTGGGTCAGATGCAGAGAGTGTCACTGATCTTTCTCCATGCCTCTAAGAAGCAACCCAGCTGCTTTTCTATGGCCCAGAATAGTCAGGTTAAACAAATAAGTAAAATTCCCAATAGAGATCTGTGCCTCGCATATGACCTTTCAACTCAAAAATAAACCTTTGTCATCTGGGAAAGAGTGATTTTATCTGGCTTGTGCAATGTCCAAAACATCTGTTTAGTCTTCTATTCAATGATATATTTGAATACTGATAAGAGTAAGCAGCCATCACTGTCTAAATGTCCTTTAGTAGTATAATTAAGTGTGCTAATTTCTGTTTTAAAAGAAGCATAGGATAGAATAAAAAAGAAAAATCATTGTCACTATCACTCTAACCTCACTTTTCTATTTATAGATTTATTATCAAATAGGGTGAATTTCCTTCCAAAGATGCTTTTGTATACTCAGGAGCACACGCTGATACCTACATGTGTATATCATGAGTTGAAGCTACATATATGAAATCTTTTTCTGTGCAACAATGATGTGTCTAGATATATTACTTAACTAGATAATATGTTTTGATGCAGATAACTACCATTCTGCAATGGATCTAGATGCTCACTTTCTAACATTTTAATGACTCTTCATGTTAACAAACTTTAAGATGTTTCTTTGCAAATCTGAAGATCCACAAATATAGTTATGTGCTCTTCGTAACCAGTGAGAATAAGCATACACTTAATTTTTCGTTATTTTTAAAACAGTCTTGGGAAACTGTTATGTTCACCTTTCTTTTAGGCTGATTTTTTTTTGTAATTATACAAATCTGTAATGGTTGTATGATAGATAGTATAGTAGATAACAAGTTTTGGCTTTACCTCTTCTGGTTACTTGTTTTTTTCCCTCTTACATGCCAATTTTTCTCTGTAATCACTACGTCCATTTTTGTAAGAATATATTTCCATATACATATAATGTGAACAAATTTGAATATATTTATTATATGTAATGGTTTATTTTGAAGAATATATGAATTCATCACGGAATTACTAAATGCATGTATCAACATTTAAATTCATTAGCATTGTTTTCCAATAAAAATAATGCTATTGATTGCAGTCACTATATTTTAAAATTGATCTCTTAAACATATTTTTCCTATGTGACAGAAATTTGCATCTTTGATGAACATCTATCTCCTCTGTCCCTGCTAGCAATCATCCTGTTCTTCATGATATCAGCTCTTCTAGCTTCATATGCAAGTGACATTTCTCAGCATTTTTCTTTCTATCATTAATTTTAATTAGCATATTATATCCTCTGCATATATCTATGTTGATCCAAATGGTTATGGCTTAATTGTATTCTATTGAATACATTTACCATATCTTATTTTTTTTGTTTTTTGTTTTGATGGATTCCTAGATTGACTCCATATTTTGACTACTGTAGGTAAAGCTGCAATAAACACAGGAGAGCAGATGTCTATGACATATGGATTTGTTTCCTTTGGATGTGTGATTGCTAATGGGATTGCTAATCATCTGTTAGTTCTACTTATAGTGCACCGAGGTTTTTCCATACTGTTTTACATGATGGATATACAAATGAATGTCTCCATCAACATTGCAAATAAGTTGCTCTTACCAAGGCTCTTCCTATTTGTCTTTATTTTTTATTTATTTATTTATTGTGAAATAGTGCTTATAACCTACTATCATAGTGGCTATTATAACTAGTCTTTCTCTATCCCATCAGCCAGCTCCCAAATAATGACACAGAAACCTAGTATTATTTGTGAGAGTTTGGCCTTAGCTTAGGCTTGTATTTGACTAGCTCTTATAACTTTCTATTTTTATGTGCTCTGTAGTCACGTACCATCATACTGCTTCCTCTGTGTTCTCTTGTATGTCTCTGTCACACCTAGAGTCCTCCTACTTCTCTCTGCCCAGAAGTCCCACCTATACATTTTGACTAACTATTGACCACTCAGCTTCCTATTATACAAATTACAGAAATACAACTTCACACAGTGAACAAATATCCCACAACATTTCCTGCTTTGGTCTAAATGAAAAATAAAGGTTTTAACCCTAACACAGTAAAACTATATACAATAAGAACAATTACCAGGTAAGAATTACATTTACAAATGTAAGTGTTCATTTGCATTTGGCATATTTGGAGAGAACACTATTATCTACCTTATCTTGAGGAAAGTTTTATGTCTTAACCATTTTTTATCATAACTTCTATTACCATCCCAAAACTATTTTTTTTTAGACCTGAAAAGATATTTTTTTAGATAAACAATTTAAGCTGGTATGTCTCTCAGCCTTATACACTATATACCTTTTACGAGTTTTTTTTTTTCTGAATTTGGTAGCAAGGAAAATTATAACTATAATTATCTCATCTTTAAGTACGTCAGAGACATAAGAAAAATATAATATTACCTGAGTAAACAAGAAGTGCAAAGCAAGCAAATTCCAAAACTATAGAAATGACTAAGACAGCTTGCTGGCGGGACAGTCACCCAAGTTTCCTCTGCAACGTTGGAACATCCATCTTTGGCCTACAGACCTGTAATGTCTGACAGACTCTGTGAAGCAAGAATTTTGAAGCACTGTCTATCTTATCTTGGCAAAGTTTGGCAATTGTCTTTTTTGTGCCCTTTTCCAATTTGGACAAATAGCAGTCGAGGCAAGTGCAATTTCTTGCCGTTGGCAAGCAAATAGACTCCAGAAGGAAATAGGTATAGCTACTGTAATATCTGTCAAAATAGAATTCAACCCAAGATAGCAGAAAAGAGTATAAGCAACACTACATACTCATTAAAAGAAAAATCAACCAAGAGGACACTGCAGTTCTGAACATGTATGAACAAAGTACAAGTGTACCCAAGTTCATAGAAGAAAAACCCTTACAGCTAAAATCTCATATTGATCCTCACACAGTGAGAGTAGATGACTCAAACCAGAAAATTACTTTGGAAAAATCAGTTATTATAAAGTTATCTTTGAGCTTCCTTCTATAAAAAGAAAATGAAGAGCTGTATTGGGAGATATGTTGGCTAGGTTATCAAAGGAAAATAATCTGGCAATCAAATTCTCAATATTAAATTGATCTTGAGCAGAAAGCTTTTAAAAGGAAAATGCTAACAGAAAACTCTGAAGAAGAATCAACAGGGAGCATGGTATGGTGGCTCACACCTGTGAACCCAGAAAGTGAGAAGCTGAGACCACTACCTATCAGAGGCCAGCCTGGGCCATACAGTGTGACCCTGTCTTAGGAAACAAAAGGAAAAATGGACAAAAACTAATAGGAGACTTGGTGCAATTTAGTTACATTGAATTGAAAGTCACCTTTGGATGTCAGCAACTGTTTCATGGTACCCATGTTTTCCACAAAGAGAAAAATACTACCTTTAGCTCAACAATTCCCATAGTTCTACATGTGAAACATACATTATAATATACTGTTCGTAACTGAAGGAACATTTGTCCAGGATATTATAAAGTATGCCCACCTCTTCAAACTCGAGGTTTATATTTACCAAAAAGGATAGCCAAGACCAGGATCCTAATTCTCACTTTGAATGTAAATTGACAAGTATAGTGATGTTCTTTAGAAATTTACTGAGATGAGATTCCCCATCATAATCTAAATAAGAGAAGACTTACAAAAAAAATTAAGGTGTTCAGTAGCATTCATGGTGAAAAAAGCAAACAATCAGTCTAGAAAAGCCTTGCACGGGTTTTGAAGATAAAAACAAACCTCCCTATTCATTTATGTAAACTTATGGTTTTTCAAGAGGAAAATTTTTCGGACTGTAAATATGAAAACTGTCCAAATACCTCAACTTTACAACTCTGCCTCTAATGTATGTTAGTTTCATTTATATGGAGAACCATCAAAGCATAGTTTATAACATCAAAAGCTTGGAACCAAATATCTGTCATATGGCAAGACACTGGTTGGACAAGCAATATAGCATTTATATTATAAAAAATTACATAGTCATTAAAATAAATGAAGATAGATATTGGTTGTGACAATCTGTGTGTATAGTATTATATTATTCTAAACAATTTACATTCCTCGTTTTGTACAAAGGAATGAGTGCTCATAAATTCCTAAATAAACAGAACAACTGACATGATACAGAAGCTAACAAGACATATTTGCCATTGGAAAACAGAATGATAGATTTAGAAAGGAGGCTATTTTTACAGTTTCTGTGGTATTTACACTTTAGTTTTATGCACTTACTTTTTTTCCATTGTAAAAGTAATTGATTTCTGCCCCATGTACTTGGTCTACTCTTAGTTTACCATGAAAGCCTCAGGTGAACTGCATCCACCTAATTCCCACCACACTTTAGAGAAGTTTCCTTTTTCTACAGCATCTCCAAACCCAAATTTTTAACAAAATAAATTATGAATAAACTTCTTGTACTATTGCCTACTACATAATAAGCATCCAATAAACAGTACTACTACTACTACTATGTCTTTATTAATGGCATGATTAGTTTTATAACTTTATGATTTTTAACTATCATACTGCTACACAGATCAAGTTTAAAAATATCAAGATAAAAGTTTGAGTAGTATTTTTAGAATTATAACAACACCTTAGAAAATATGTAAATGTTTTCAAATTTTTGTCATCCTTTTTCTTCACATTCCAGCAAAATCTACTGGCACACAAGGAAGCATGGGGGATTATGAATCAATGAGAGTGATATGATACAAACTTGTGTTGACAATTTAAGTACGTAGAGACAGCTGCAATTTAAAAAAAAAAATTACACCAATATTTACTTCTCTGAAATACCAGGAACAGCCCTGCTGCAGAACTGATTTTCTAAACAGTGTTGCTTTAGGTAGTGTGATAAACTGTATCCCAAAACTCTATGGAGCTTATCCCTGTATGAGAACTCTTCAAGCACAGAGACAGATTTTGGTGAATTCTCAACACTATTGATGACAAATGTTCACAAAGGCTAATACTTTAAATATTCCAAATATTTAATTTGAGCTACCGCTCTTCATAGGTATAATATTTTTATAATCTTTTATTCACTCAATTTGGGGAACTTATAATTTGAGGTACTGAATGCTTACTTACTAAGAGAACAAATTTGAGAAAGAACATGAAACCATCCTGCTACTTTTGAAGAATTTATATTTTTTTTGTCAGAATTTAGCATTAGATCTGAGGGGAGGGAAATAATTATGTAAAATTAGTTTTATAAGTTACAAGCAATATAATATTTACATAAAGATTTTAGTATTTAAAAGGAAAGTTCAATGAGTCACTTTTAACAGAAAAAAAGTTATCAATAGCACTTTATATTTTACTTTACAATATAGAAGACGTAGAGATCCTTCAAGAGGACATTAGAAATATCATTTAATAGATGTGCAGAGATGTATGTGATTTTTGTCTTGCAAACATTTTGATACTCCAATAGTATGGTCTCCTCAAAGCTGACAATGCCCTGTATTTGCTCAATATTGAAATATTAAGAAGGGAGCAGCAACAGTTTAATGTGATATTTCATTATAATACATATCAAGCATCATGGCTTTGCATATATACAGAAGATAATGTAGATTCTGACAATACAAAAAAATAATTATTAAACATTTAATGTGTTACTCAATGATGAAACACAAAAAAGACAAGGCAATCTTGTTACCTTCAATTTGTCCATAGCACATAAAGGTAGTGATACACACTTAACTAACTATAGTTGAGTGAGGTATGGTTTCTTCTGAGACCCCTTTGCTAACACGGAGGACAGTGTTGTGAATTGTGCCTCTGGCTGCTGTTCTTGCTAGTAATAGTAAACATTCACTATGAGCTTGGAAAATCATTGCAAATGAAAAGTAATGGATAGAACAAAGGAAAGGCTTGAGAGAAGGTTGAGGGAAGATAAAAGTACACATACTTCCTCCTGGGTATAGCAAGGCTGAATAGAACACAGGAACAGCGATTAGTCTATCTATTTGGGTAGATGTAGTTGGAAAGACGGGCTGGGCCCTGATTCTGTGGTAGGTGTGGAATAATTATTGCAGTCATGTGAAAAATTAAAGACAGAAATCAAGAGGACTTAGGAAGACTTTTTCACCTATTGACAAAGACCATTTGAGAGACACAGAACTTCTGGATGCCTACAAAAGCAAGAAGACATAGCACCATCAGCCCGAATTCCTACTATAACTATGAGGTGGTCGAGTCATTTCAGGACAGTTTAGGTAAGAAGGTGAAACAGATGTGGAAGCTTCTGATGGATGGAGGCTGAGGTTTCTAAGAGCAATATAATTGGTGCAGGCAGTCAGAAGCCTGGAATTTAGGGAGGTGGCTTTCACTTATGAGGCATTGATATAAATATAAATATATATATATATATATATATATATATATATATATATATATATTCCCCATTTAAGTCACCGCAAATCCTGTTCATCAGTTTAATTCTCACTATTTTTAATTCTTCATTCATTTTGGCAGTTCCTGATGATTCTATCTTATAAACTACACATGAGCAAGCCATATTCATTTATCACTTGGATAAGGCAAGGGCTTTAAGAAATATTATAGATATTTCTCTGACATACACAAGTGCTTAAGCAGTTATACCAGTCAATTATTATCTGAATTATTCTTTTTGTTTGTGTCTTTTCATTTCTTGGAAAAAAATCATTCTACACAATACACTACCATTGTGTAGTTGAGTATGTCTCTTCATGCTTACAAGCGGTTTCATAGGTAACCATTATCACATGTAAATGAACACACATTATTATCATTTTATAAAGTATCCATAATTGATTACATTTATTTTTAATTGTTCATCTATAAAATCAATTATTTAAAGAGACATATCTAGACTCTAGACTCTTGAAGAGTGGTTGCCTCAAAAGTTCTGCTATTGGAAGGAGACTGGAGGATTGGAAGGAGAGATGAAGATCTACATACAGCTGGTCTACCTGCTTTCCTATGTGATATAGAATCCAATACAGTGTTGAATCCAATCTAGTGCTACTTTGAAAGTAAGTTACGACGATTTTGTTTTTTCAGTATTTTAAAATTATCTTTTAGCAAAATTATGAAAATCAGTCATGCTCGCTAGATTCAAGCATTTCTGCATTTTAAATGAATTACTTTGTTTAAAAATTATCTCAAGTTAAGAAAAAGAGAGCAGTAAACAGAAAAGTATTATGAGAAAAGATGGATACGAAGTTTTAAATACTTTATTGAAATACTTAAAAACAATTACACAATGAAATTTAATGAATTATGTGCAATTTTAATACCATGTTTTCCTCAGTTGGTCTCATCACTTCTTGTTTCCATACTCTCAAAAACATACTACCAGCAATATCTTGCTCTGTTCCTTATGTGTGCCCTTCTTAGTAGAGCAAATTGATTTTTATACCAGCGATAGACAGATCTGTAGATCTCTGCTGTAATCTAAGGTTTGTAACAGGGATATTGGAAAGGAAGAGAATAAGAAGGGACAGTAGGAAACGAAGGAAAAGAGAAAGTGAGAATGGGAGATAGGAAGGGAGGGAGAGTTGAGGGGCTGGAAATTGCTGTCAAATTGAAAACTTTCCGGTTCTCTCATCAAATGAATTGCAGTACCTTTGTCATTCATGCTTACAATGTTTTGCAAATCCAACTGACCCAAAGATCCCATGTGTTCTTTAACTAACTAAGCAGACATGGAGTCTCTGTTTTGTACAAAGAGCAATATAACATAGGGAATGGGAGTGTTCTGGCAGAAGAGCAGTTTCCTTAGCGGACTAAAACTATAGAGCAGAGATACGTCATCCATAAAATCACCCACACCTTATTGTCTGCATCAGTCAGTATCTCCAGTGGATGTCACCAACATAAACACAATGACCACACCTTGGACTCACACACAGCATAACTGTAAAAACCTACGATCTGTGCACCGCTTCTACTGATTCTATCGGCAAAGAATCATGTAGCAGTTGATTTTCATTACAATGGAAAAGAATATATAAATTTGAAGTGCTTGATTTTCAAGATGCCCCAAGGATCAACCTATCATTTTTGTGTTACGGTTAGGTCACTAAATCTGAAAATGTGTGCATATGTACATATATACAAGTATGGTGTCATAGTAAACTGACAGAAGAATACCCTTGACTCCAATTGCAAAGTAATTTATATCAACAAATACAACGTGGCAAATTGTATTTTCTTCAGCAAATACAGTGATGATTCAAAAGATACTGTTTATGGCCCAACATTCACCGCATCATTATAGCCATCAATCATTTTTACATTCCAATTAGCCTCTCTTGTCCATCAGTTCAGGTCTCCCATTAAGTTGTAAAATGCAGAATTATGTTATTATAAGACAGAAAAAAATGGCAATGTGTGGCTAAAAATAAACACTACAAAGACTTGCGAGCTGCTCTGTTTACCATTTCTCTTTCTGTTGCAGTCTCTTTGCAAAAAAAAAAAAAAAAAGTGCTGTTAGTAGTCAGAATTTTTTTTTCAAATAATTAAGTAGCTATAGGAATAAATAAAGTCAGCATCCTAAGAATATGGATAATTGCATTATGATTATGGAAAGAAATGAGTCTCATTTCTGAGTTCTCATTGGAAATTCATCAGTCTCCCTCAAGAAAAGAATAATTCTTTTCATTCTTTTTAAGCAGAGGATAAAAATTAGGAACGGAGAATGAGAAGAATCTCTATTAGGTAAGCAGAAAGCATGTTCTTTTATGTCGATGCTCTTACATTTCATCTAGCAAAATTACATAATTCCAAAGAAAGATGTATCTGAAATAATCAAACCTGACCATCTCTAAAATTGCAAATGGTGTTACGTCCACATAAAGCACATAATCAATGGTATTCTTGTCACAATTTTTCAAAAGTCTTATTTTACAAAGTGTACTTTCAAACTGATGTCAAAGAGTTTTCAAAAGGTATGTTGCTTTTAACTAATAAGTAATAATGAGAGTAGTTCTACTTAGGAAGCCACAAAGAATTATCTATGCTATCTGGAATGAAAATTGTGTTAATTGAATAGTACGTTTAAAATTTTATACCCTTGTAAAATAAGTATTACTGGTATTTTATGGGCCTGAAAAGTAAGCTTTAGCAATGTTATGAATTGAAGTCATATTGTGAATTATTTAGCTTGTTTAAATTCATTAATTCATTTCAATTTTCAGTGAAAATGTACCCTAAGCCAAGCAGCATAGTTCACATAGGAAACATGTTCATTAATTATTGTTCCTATGACACTTATACTGTAATGGTAAAGAAAATAAACATGCTAGAAAATAATTTTGCTAAGGAAAGGATAAATACTAATTTTAGCTCATTAAGGTAATTATGAAGAGAATATGACATAAAAGCCTTAGGAAAATACCAAAACTGTTTTAGAGACAGAAATAAGCTGTTTATGTGTTTGAAGTGACAGTTCAATCGGAGGGTACAGGGAACTACATGAAAACATATCGTGAAGAGCCATTGTGTTTCTACACAATCCACCAAATTAAAAATTGTAAGATTGTCATTAAAACAAACAAAATTCTAGCAGTGTTTTATACAGGTGTCCATATAGACACCTGACATATAGAGATATTATCAATTTCTTCTGCAGGAAGATAAGCTAGCTGTTTGCCACATAAGCACACTGGCTGAATAGGGCACATTCTGAGATTTAAGTCACAAATTGTCTTTCTGAAACTTAGGTAAGAAATAGTGTCAACAAATGAACACGGGTATGATGATGCAAAAGTGGTACCCACCACTCTTTTGCTTTTGGCATTTATGATCTTTCACCTAGATTATAAAATATGCCACCTCAATTGCCTCCATCTTCTCAGGTCTATCTGCCATTTATTACTAAACAAAAATGTATTTCCTAAACAAAATTTGCTCCTGGAGTTCCTGGATTTGACATGCTTCAAATTTCTCTCCTCATCTGAACATGAATTCCAAATATAATTGATGGGCTCTGTAAAGACTTCATCCTTGACAATTTGCTACCTTCCTTCCTGACTCTTCACATACACAACCACCATATTCCTTCCATCTTCCTATCTACTAGCACAATATCCAATGCCTGAAACGTACAAAATTGAATTGGATAGAGAATGAGTATACTATTCAAATAAAAAGCATTAAGAAATAAAGGTGTCAATTCCTTAAAAGTGAAATCCTTGAGCCCTGAGTTCTCTACTTCCAATGAGATTCATGTAAGATGCCATAGATGTTGCTCTGCCTAGCAATTCTAAAGGATCCTTAGAGAAAGAATTTCCATCCCCAGGGAGTTCTCAGCAAAAGTTACCATAAGCTGCCATGTCTGGCTTTCCAGAAACTCCACAAACCTCTTACTTTGGGTTTTATGAAGATGTATTGTTAAAAGACTGGACAAGGAGACCCAGGAAAGCCTTCTGTCTTTTCTGCTTTAGTAGATATGTAGCAAGATCCATTTTGACCTGCTCCTGGAAGAGGCTTGCCTTTGTGAGAGAGTTATGGTCTTCAATGAATGCCATTTCATCTAGTATACAACAATGTTTTAGTATGTAACAAATAGTAAACATTCGGTGAAAAAAATTAGTGAACTCACAAAGAAGCATAGCATGGAAAATAAAGTCTTGAGATATTGGGGAAGAATTATTGAGCAGAAAATTGATCAGAAATAAAAGTATTTTTGTTAGAAAATTAATAGGCTTTATATCAACAATTCCTATTACTTCATAATAAATTCATTAACTTGTTTTGCATGGAAAATCCAAACTTGACATGGAATAAGGTATCTATATTGGAGTAGAGGAGGTTGGTACAGGAGAAGTAGCTCAGTAACATAGTACTTGTCTAGCAAGTGCTGAGTTTAAGCTTTAACTGGAAAAAAAATAAAACATTAGCAAGTGATAAATTCTATTTCTGGTAACGCTGTAACCCTGGCCCTTGTATTTTGTCTCCGAGTTCTCATTGTTTTTCAATTTCTAAAACTTAGGTCTCTAGGTATTAACAAATATCATGCTAAACAAAGCCCACTAAAATAGCAGGTGTTTTTCACAAAACCAAAAAGCATGGTTATAGTATTTCAAAGGAAACAGAGCCTGTCTGGGTGTTTGGCTTACAGAGAACTCACACCCACTGTAGATACTATGAGAAAATGAAATTCTGCCTTAGGAAATTATGAATGATTACCATCATTTCTCCTTTGTAGAAGCACCATATAATTTTTGTTGATTTTTCATTTAAAGTTATTTAAAGTAATTTTACAAGTACAGATCTGGGAATTTGCCATTTTCAAACTGATGGAATTCCTAGGAAAACAAAATTAACTCAGTAGGAAATAATGGTTTCTCAGTTTAAGTGATTTATCTTTTTCTCTGAGTAAGAATGATAAAAAAAAAAATTAAGGCAAAAAAAAAAAATCATGGAACATACACTGGTACACTAGTTACTGTTTCTCTCCAGGAAATATATGTTGACAGAAGCAACAATTATTGTATAGAGAAAACCCTTTCTTCAACTCCTACTACATCTAAACCTACTACACAGCTACATAGTATCTATGGATTCCCATGGTTTTTTTTTTTTTGTTTTTTTTTGTTTTTTGTTTTTTTTTTTTTTTTGCACAGGGTAAAGGGAAAGATCCTGAGAATGTTTCAAGGAAAGGAAAGAAAGAGTAGGGTGAATTCCAAAGGGTTGTGACTAAAGTAACAGGGGATTAAAGACCCAGACCAAGGCTTTGGAGTTATCATGTTATTATCAAAAGGCATTCTAGACCTGTGGTATTTAACACTACAGTCAATAGGGTGAGATCATCCTTCTGTGTTTCTGTGTGTGTGAGGGATGTGTGGTGCTAAGGTTATAATTGAGAGGGGAGAGAGAGAGAGAGAGAGAGAGAGAGAGAGAGAGAGAGAGAGAGAGAGAGAGAGAGAGAGAGAGAGTCTAAGAGGCAGTATCTTTTTATAGAATGGAAAGACCACAAAGGGATTGCAACTGTAGTTAGAAAATCAGCCAAGTAATAACACATCACCAGAAATCTTGAATGTTTAATTTGAAACTTGTCCAGAAACTAAATCAATAGCCATCGGACTCCAGGAAGAACAAAGCAAATTCTCCTCAGAGAGCAACACAGGAAGAGAAACTCACATTGAAACTTAAGTTTCTCAAACTACTGGCTCTCAGAATTAGTGAGGAGAGGGTCTCAAGGTAAGTGGTTTCCAAGGAGAAGACTAAAGCAAGAAAATGGGAGTGTGACTGGCAAGTTGTTGACATGCTTTGGACAAGGAGTGCTGGGTACTGCTTTCACGAGAGCTTTGATAACGCAAATTGCCACATGATGTACATAAACAATGTGAATGCTTTAGGATTTGACTATAGAGGTTACACATTTAACTACATTTTTTATTTTCTTTAATTTAAATTAGAAACAAGCTTGCTTTACATATCAGTTCCTGAATACTTAAAAATAATTGAGCCAGCAGTGGACTGGTACTGGTACACTGGGTACCCTGGAGACAGACCGGAAACCCATTCTGCTTAGCCGTTTTAATCCTGGCCTTTCCAAAGCATCATTTTCCGTTGTAGCTTGGGGCTCGTTCATCCACAAACTAAAACACCCTATCTTAAAGTCAGTGATAATTTTGTTTTGTGTTATAGTAAAACTTTATTGTCATAAATACACTGTTAAAAGAAAGATAACCAACAAAATAGAGAAAAGCACTACCCACATAAGAAGCCATTTTCTTGGTGGAGAACACATTGATTTGCATATAGACATGATGCTCTCACAATCCATCCAATTTATGTTAGGTTTGTTTGTTTGTTTGTTTTGTATACCAGGAAGCTAATTTTATACAAAGTGAAAATATAAGGGCTTTCCCTATCATCTGAACACATAGGTTGGCACCTGTGCTGTTTTTTGGTTTTTTGGTTTTTTTTTTTTTTTTTTTTTTTTCTCAGTTTAAATAAATTTTGTGTTGGGATACTTCTACAAAAGGTGAACAGTAATATGCAAGAAAGTGGTGTTTTCAAGTCACTGTGCTGTCGTCCAGGCAGTATCACCTGATAAGGACCCTGAGACATAGAATAATCAAACAATAAGGTCTTTATGTATTAATTTGTATTTGAAGCTTTAACATAGAGCATGTAAAGAAAACTGTGCTCCAGGTAACAGCAACTCTGTGTTATTATTAAGGAAATGCTTAGGAATTTACTTTATTGCTTTAGATAAAAAAAAAACTAGATGATTTACTTTTAAAGAAACAGTCTGATGGACAAGTATATTTCTCTAATAATATCCAAGATACCACATAATATTAATCCAATCATACCTCAGATGTTTCGACCATGACCTACATATTTGTCAAGTTGAGTTATGAGACCTTCCAGTTTGATTAAAATTATACTAGCAAATTTTAATCAGAAATTTGGAATGTGGAAATAGAAATAAGATGTGTCCATATCTTTTAAAGTCTTTATGCAGGCTTTTCCAGATGAAGAAACAAGTGAGGGTTTATGATGTATTTTAGAGGCAATTCAATCTAGGAAGACAAGATTTCACTGAGCAGCCTATTGGTGGAGTCAGAACACTTTTGATATCCATACTGGGTTAGGAAGCAGACAGTTTTTCTGAAAACAGTGTTAGTTAGCCTGTGTATTATTAGTCAGGTTCTCTAGAAGGACAGAATTTATGGAATAAACACACACACACACACCACTATATATGTAAATATATTCTATATATACACATACATATATATGTGTATACACACACACACACACACATACACACACACACACACACACACATTAGAATTGTCTACAGATTATGATCCCGTTTATCCAACAATGGATAGTTCAAGAATCCAGCAGTTGCTCTTTCACAATTGAATGTCATCTGGTCTTTACACTAGAATCCCAAAGCGGTAGGGTCTAATGCCAGTGAACTTGTGTTGTGTGATGTTTTACTCTTTATTGTTTTGGTTTTCTGGAGGGCCCCACCACCCAGCTCCTAAGTAAATCACACATGGAGGTTTATTCTTAGTTAGGAATGCCCAGCCTTAGCTTGGCTTGTTTCTTGCCAGCTTTTCTTAAAGTATCCTGGCTACCTTTTGCCTCTGAGCTTTTTACTTTTGTATATCTTACTTTTCTTACTCTGTGGCTGGCTGGCTAGGTGGCTGGCCCCGGAAGACCTCTCCTTGCTCTCTCCCTGCGATCTTCTCCTTGGTTCTTCTATTTATACTCTCTCCCTACCAGCTTCCTACTATCCTTGCTCCTGCCTCATTATCGGCCGTTCGGCTCTTTATTAGACCATCCAGTGTTTTAGACAGGCAAAGAACGACAGCGTTACAGAGTTAAACAAAACGTAACAGACCTTAAAGTAGTAATATTCTCCAACAGGCTTGCCAGCAAAATGGGAGGGCAAGCAGATAAAGAGAGAAAGTTCCCTTCTCCCCTGACCTTTGCATAGGCTGCCACAGAAGGCTCAGGTTGAAAACAGGTCTTCCCACCATAAAATAACTTGGAAAAAATTAATAAATAAAATGACTCCAAATGATACCCTGCTATACTCATAGATCAGTGCATTATCCAGTCATCATCAGGGAGGTTTCCCCTACAGCAGATGGGAACAGATTCAGAGATCCATAGCCAGATATTAAGTGAACAGAGGGCCTACATGGGTCTACACTAGCTCCTCTCCATATATATTATAGTTATTAGCTTAGATCTTTAAAAGACTTCTGACAATGAGAACAAATGGGTCTCTGACTCTTTTGCCTGTTTTTTTCTCCAGTTGGGATCATCAAAATCTATCAAGTCATTGGGTTAGGGCCTAGGCCCTCCCTCCTGGTTCCTCTATCAGAGGTCCTTTAGATTGACCAGGCCTCCTAAAGGAGATCCACGTTCAGGGGATCTGAGTTGTTCCTATGCTGGTTTTCCCAGCTATCAGTCTGGGGTCGGTGAGCTCCACCTTGTTAGGGATATTTTTTCTTAAATTTTTTTCTCATACAGTATATCCTGATTTTAGCTTCCCCTCCTCCCCTTAGTGTTTCTCACTAAGAAACAACAGGCTTCTAAGAGATAACAACCAAACAATTCAATACAAAATAAAATTTAACAAGATGAAGCAAAAGCTCTCATATCAAAGTAGGATACAGCCATCCCAACTGGGTCTTAGTTAATTCCAAATGTATTCAAGTTGACAACCAAGCCATCACTGCCTGGGAATGAGCCTTTTCCTGGGCTCTGTATTACTTAGTGTTCAAACTCAGCTTGGTAAATGTGCTAAAAAAATATTTTTTTAATCTCTGAGCTGAATCTGACATACAGATTTTAGGAGAGCAAAGATTATTCCTTTATCTCTTCATTATCTTTCTCGTTGAAAATCACCAAAAGTTTTCAAAATAAGTTACATTTCTTGTTAGACTAGTTTGTCAAGTCCGGCTTGTTTCACATGAGAAGTAAATGGGGAGGCAAAGTCAGTACTGCTGGAGGTAAATCACAAAGGCTCCCTAGGAGCCACCAATCCAACAGCTGCTTGGAGCAGTTGTAGGTACTGCTCTGCAGTAAGAACAATCTTTTCTTGGCACAGTAACTCTAGGAAATTACAAAGTGAAAAGTTGGCTTCTTAACACTATTAGGGGAAAATATAAATCCTTTAATTTTAGAAACAAGTCAAACAGACTAAAATTTCTCCTGAAATCAGGCACAGCTGCTTTTAGATTACAATGTAAAACACCAATTAAAAAAAAAAAAATGAATCACTCTAACTGATATTGAAAAATACAGTATGGCTATTCTTTTGAATAAGGATAATGAAAATATAGCCGTTAATGTTTATTTCTAAATTTTGATATATAGAACAGCTGCTAGCTTTAGATTATAATAATGAACCTTTTGTTGTATTAAATACATTAAATTTCGGTAGGGCTTACACAGATACTTTGTTTTCATGCTTTTTAGCAGATATATCGATGTCTTATCTTTTCAAGATTCATCAACTGGCTTGTGGAAGAGCATTCTGAAAGAGGAGTGGTTTGTGTACAATTATCTACTTATTTCTATAGAGGTAACTTGCTACTATGACACGCAAAATGCGCGTGTGAGACAAGAACACATGCTAAGTATCTGTCAGAAGCAGCAGCAATGTAAAGGCGTATTTATGCCCTATCAATTGTATTTACTCTTAGTGGAATTAGATCCACCTGGTTTTATCAGTAAAAGTACGACTATTCTTTAAATTTTACTTCTTTCCATGTAGACAGGTGTTTGTCTGCATGTATTCATAATACAGTGTGTGTCCTTTGTGTTTGTAGGGCCAGGAGAGGACGTTAGATCTCCCTAAGCTGAAGCCACAGAGAGTTGTGAGCTACCACATAGGTCCTGTGAAACCAGTACAGGCCCTCTCCAAGAGAAGCAAGTGATCTTAACCACCGAGCCTTCGCTCCAGCCCTAACAGTATTTCTTCTGAAAAATAAAATATTTAACAATTATAAAAAAATAATACAAAATAGAACTGCCATGAGTATATTGTAAAGCCTTTATATGTTACAGTATTTTTTTCTGACATAAAATAACTCTAATCTGAGAAAAATCCTATAAATGGAGTAAATTCTTTATATATAATAATTTTCTTCAGGTACATATAAGTGCTCACACTCATTAAAACCAAAACAATATTTAAAAGTTTGGTAAATCCACTAAAGTAAAAAGAAAAATATCTCATACACATATAGAAAGAGGGTGATCCGTATATAGGAAAGAAATAGAAGAGAAACTGATAAGCATATGTCCATTTAAAATAATGAGCTATTTTTTTCTCTGAATAACTTTATATATGATATGGTTTAATATACATACATACTTAAATACTCTTTAATACTGAGGTCAAATCAAGTTATCTTGGGTTCTACACACATTTATTCAGTAAACCTTTATTGACAGCTATCTTAACCAGGCACTGTAGAATATAGTAAAATCATCATTATGTTATAAAAAAAAACTAACCTAGTCTTCACTCCTTATCAAGGAAACTTCCTTTGAAGCAGAAGGAGACCACTGGAGAAAACCACAACCAATCAAAATGCAGAGTTGTAGCGCCCTGTCCAATAGATAAATCTGAAAGATACTCCCACTCTTAAGGCTCAGAGAACACTGGGGAAGGTGGGGTGGTAAGACTATAAAAGTCAACGGATTATTGTATCTTCTAGTAATATCAGAAGCTACACCCGTTAAATTCTCACCTGCAAACATGACCCAAACAAGGACAACAATGGATGTGCCAAAGTAGATGAGGTAAATCCCACAAGGCCTCAACCCTACACAAGGAATTATAGGCAGCTGAGCAAAGCTGGGAATGGGAAAGGGGGCCTCCTTCAGGGAAGAACAAATCAGTTGGTTGTCATATGCCAAATAGCCCTAAAAACAAGCATATAGGTATCACTGTATGGACTGAAAGGTTATATTTAGGAATACATCCAATAACAATTAATGGAATAAAAAAAAAAAAGCCATGAATTTGAGGGAGAGCATGGGAGGGGATATGAGAGGGCTTAGAGGAGGTAAAGAGAAGTGGAAAATGTTGTAATTAAACTATAATCTCAAAGTAAGAAAGAGAAATTGATGGACACGACAATATTATTAGGCTTTTGTGGGGGTTATTTTCACTGTCATATAATTTTTGAAGTGTTTAGCTGAAAATTACTTTTCTGTAAATAAATCCTGTGAGAAATGTCAAAAGGAATGAAGAAAGGAACGAAGAGAGAAAGGAAGGAAGGATGGAAGGAAGAAAAGAAGGAAGGAAAAAAGGAAAGAAGGAAGGAAGGAAGGGCAGTTTGCTCAGATATGACTAAGGAGATGGAGATTTTTCCATGTTCAACAGTCTCACTAAGACACCCGGCCTCTCTAAGCCACCCTTCAGCATTCAGGCACATTTTGATCAGGTTATCTGTTAGGAAGTGCTGACTACAAGGCTCTAGCTTAGGGAAATCTGTTTTGACATAATCAGTTCTGGTGGATGTGTTGTTAGAAACCACGCAATAAGCCAGCTGCACACAATACTGTTAATTCCAGCTGACTTGTCTTTGCCAGCTTGTCACAACCCCAAATGCTTGCTTTTGAAGAAGACCAGACCCAGTGCAATGACTGCTGCTAGGCTTCACCCTTATAAAGCTGTTGTCCCAGGCTTTAGAAAGGCCAATGAAGTCAGACTTTATTAGCCTGGCATAGTGGTCCAAGCACCACAGAGAAGCCTGCTTGGGAAAGGGATTAGGACTATCCTCCTAGTAAAATAGTGAATGCATTAATTATGGAATTTACCCTCTATTCATATCTCTTCTATAAAAGCAATTATTGCCTTCTTTAGTATTTTTTCTAATTAATTCTAATACTTCAATTAAATACCAGACCACCATTAAAGGCTCTACTATAAATGTGCAGATAAATCAGATTATGTAATTAATGATTAAGATTTATATGTAAGACACTGCAATTACCAGTAGATTGTATCCAAGTATGAGTGAATGAAAGTGTTTGACCTTAAGAACTTTACTCAAGTAAGACAAATTGAAGACCATACCTGCCTGTATAACGAGACAGGAGAAGATTAATATGTGCTTCAAACAAACTATAATATTAAAAACAACTTCAAGAATAAATGACTTTTAGTCTTGACTGTAGACAAATCTTATACATGAATTCTTCTCCCCCCCACGCACACACAAGCTTGCCAATGAACACACACACACCTATATAGAAGGCCAGTAAATAGAATAAAGTTAAAATATACAATTAAGTTTGAAAGTAAGAGTGAGAAAATCCAAGTCAATGGAAGTTTGAGAGTCCACTGAGTTTGGAAAAGTACTGGAAATGAAACCCAGCACATGGTAGACATGCTCATACCCCTCAGCTGTAAATGCAGTCATGACTTTGAGTCTTTGTAATGTATCCAAGGAAGGTTATAAGCAGATCATATGGCAGTTTCATTATTAGATTTCTGAGGAGCGTCTATATATAATTTGTTCACATATTTTTAAGAACTTATTTGATGAAAACATGGATTAGCAACAACAACAACAAAAAAAAATGTAGCAAATAAGCATGGAAAGGAAACTTTAGGCCACAGTTGGTAAAAGTATTGAGGTTATTTGTCCCCATCCATAGCCATTAATAAGCTAGAGATTACCACAAAAATCCATCCTAGGTAGAATAAGTATAGTAAGTGCATCACAGGTAGGCATCTAATCTTTGCATCTCCATGATGTTAGAGAGTTGCAGGGGTACAGAGGTCCTAACGAACATGAAATTTAGTCAAGAAATTTAGACTTGTGGAAGCCTACTCTACCAGAGTGTTCAAAGCACTTTAGCAGGCTTCCTTGGACTGCCAGTTCCTGACAATGGAGACTTATTAGTTATGAATGCCCAACCTTATCTCATTCTGTTCCCACTAGTTCTTATAATTTAATTTAACTTAACCCTGAAGAGTTTTGCCTCAGGGCTTTTTTTTTTTAATATGTTGTTTATTTTGTTTTCATTTTTTGAGACAGGCTTTCTCTCTGTAGCTTTGTAGCCTGTCCTGGGACTCACTCTGGCTGGCCTTGAATTCATAAAGATCCACCTGCCTCTGCATCCCGAGTGCTGGGATTAAAGGTGTGAGCCACCACTGCTGGGGCGGGCACCTCACTGCTTCCACCATGTCTGTCTGTCTGACAGCTGCCTGGCTGTCTAGCCTCTGGCTGCTCCCTCTTTTTCTCCCTTGTTCTTACACTTCTTGAGCCTAGATTCCTCCTTCTATTTTGTTTCTCTGCTCGCCAGCCATGCCTATTCTTCTACTGCCTAGCTATTGGCCATTCGGCTTTTTATTGGACCAATCAAATGCCTTAGACAGGCAAAGGAACACATCTTTACATAGTTAAACAAATGCAGCATGAACAATGTAACAAATCTTTGTCTAGTCAAAGTAATGTTGCACAACAAAGCACTATCCATCATGTGAGGACAGATGATATTATATATGAAGTTGAAAAACTAACGGTTTGTTCTATTCTTAGGAATATATGGATACATGAGAACACAGTCATAAAATCTTAATCAGTCTCTAAGCTACATTATTTGCAATGGAAACTAAGTCAAATATTCCTTAACAACTAAATCGGCAAGTAAATTTTCTACGGTCAAACAATGGAGTGTTATTCGGCAATAAATAAGAATATAGTACTGCATTAGTTATTTTTGTGTTGCTGTGAGTAGAGGTCTGAAAGAAGCAAGCAAAGGGAGAAAATGGTTTTGACTTACAGTTTCAGTCTATCATGTCAGAAAATGCAGGGTGGGAGAAATTCAGTTCATGGTGGTAGGACTGTATGATGGAACATGTTCATAGCTGGTCAGATCAGGAAGGAAAGCTAAGTTAAAACCAGCAGTCAGTCTACAATGTTCATAGTCCTTCTAATAACCTACTCCCACTAGCTAGACCCGACCCCCTAAGCATTTCAGAGTCTCCAAACTAGCACTACCAGATGGGAACTAAGCATAGAGATTGTGACTCTATGAAAACACTTCACATTCAAGCCTTTACAAGTAATGAAGAATCTGTAAGATGGACAAGCCTTGCAAAACTTAGGATACATGAGAGAACTTAGGGACAAATGAACACATTACAATTACTTGGTTACATGAACCACCTCAGACCAAAGAAACCATTAAACAGAAATTATATTAGTAGTTTATAAAAGGAGCTGGTGTGGCTACAAGAGTGAGGAAAGATTGTTGATTGAAATGTAACTTATTCTGTAGATGGTGTAAGTGTGCTCAATTTAATTGTAATGATTGTATAACTCTATGGATGAACCTGACTCTACCTAATTGCCTATCTTAAAAGTGTCAGTTTGATGATATGTGAGCTACCACAGCATAGCTGTACTACAAAAGAAAAATTATGCACATAGTGAAATATCTGTTTGCAATGGGAATATATAAATCAGTTATTATTTGTGGGAACACAATGAAAGCATTGACACAAACTTCATGACGTCAGTATTTTTTGTTGTGTGTATGTACATGTATGTCTGTACCTCTCTCATATATAAATATATGTACATATATGTGTGTCTATATACATATATGTATTTTATATATATATAATATTTTATTTAAGATGCTAAATGATTTACTACTGTATTGAAGGAAATTTTAGTAGATACTGTTCAAACAGATATTTAATATAAAATATACCATTTATGTATATGCAAAATATAACAAGAAATTATTTAAGAAGGTGAGTATATTCATTGCTAGAATTATGAGCTGAAGGACATTTTGTTGAGCAATTCTGGCCCTTCTGAGTCATCTTCTTTACACCTTCAGTCTGTAAACTATAAAAGCCCCTACTGGAAATCCTTTGAGAGAGGAACCATTTAGGTTCTGTAATAAAGAACTAAGTCAGGAAGTGACAGTCGACAATTCATAGGCAAGACTGATCTATCAATGGTTGGAAGACAAAGTATGAAAATTCCAGCTCTAACATATATAAGTTCAAGCAAATTACATATTAGAAAGCTTCCCACTAACACAAGAAGAAATAGCTTCATCCATGTTATCTACCTGATACACAAAGAGAACATGAGAGCAGGAGTCTGAGGATCTGAATGTAGAAACTCAAGTCTCTATTACCCATGAGTTCCTGATGGAGTAATAACTTCCACAGTCGATTAGTTAATTTTGAAGATGCTTAAACTCCCATGTGAGTTACTACAAATGACTTTGGCCACTTAGAACAAACATTACATACAGTTTTATTTAATATATAAACACGTTTTGCATTGTTTCAGCATTGAAGAGGAAATGGTCTTTCATTCTCAGAGAATCAACGGTGCAGACATGTGCTGTTTTTTGTCACTGTCAGGGAATGGCAATGCAGAGGTGAACTGTGTCCATGTGGAGAATCATATGGATTATTTGTTATCATGATGCTGTTGAGGAAATGCCAAAAATCATCTTATTTTCTTTAATTCAAAATTTCCTCCGTGGTTTGGTATTGAAGTAGCAGCTAAAAGCACACCCTCAGAAGTATGAAGGTTGCTATTGTGTGTCCTAATAATTTATTTTCAATGAAAATACAACTATATTTGTAGGCTGTGGTCCTTATTCCTGAATAGCAATATAAATCTATCTTTTAAATATAGTACACAGCTCCGTGGTAACACTAACCTCTCTTGTCCTTAACATGTGCCTGATTTGAACTTCAAGGATTAGTCAATGCTGGAATGTTTGTGGAAGGGATAGAATGAGGTTATAACCAAGAGTTGAGACAGAGAAAGAGAGAGACACACACACACACACACACACAGAGAGAGAGAGAGAGAGAGAGAGAGAGAGAGAGAGAGAGAGAGAGAGAGAGAACCACAGAGAGAAGTATAAGGAGTAAGGTTTTTCCGCCAGCCCGCTGGTCTTGTCCCAGCCCCAATTAATACACTGAGACTCTGTTTGATATAATGCTGTTGGCCAGGTACTAGTTTCTTATCATCTATCTCTGTCTTAATTATTAACCCATTTCTATGTATTTCCACGTGGTCTTACCGGAGAGCGGGGGCCAGCGGTTCTGTTCTCTTCCTTCTCTCCATGCTGGCTCCTCCTTACTCCTTCCTCTTTCCTCCTTGTCTCCTAGTCCCTCCTATCTTCCTTTCCTATTGGCCAACAGTGCTCTATTCATTAGCCAGTATGAGAAACATATTTGCAGAATGACATCTCCCATCGCAGAAGTATTCAAAAATAAAAGGACTTGGAAATTAGCCAAGACTCCTAAATCAGGAGCTCATATGTGATACAGCTGTCCTTCTCAGCGCAGCTGCTAGGGGATTTTACACATCCAAACTGACCAGTAATTCCACTCAGATGAATTTTGTGGACCATATGTCTTTGAGTAAATACAAGTGTTTAAAGTACAGCATACAAAAATAGAAATTCCTAAGCCTCCTCTTCCCTACTCTGAGATGAAAGAAGGGAGACAGAAGGCTGGGGGAGTGGCTAGAAGAGCAATGGGAAAGAGGGAACACAACAAACCCACAACAGAGCTCCAAGGGACTTCTAAGCAGGATAGCTGTTAAAAGGTCGCAGAACTTGTCCAGCGCTGCACAGGTGGTAAATACACAGAGACACTTCAGCCTGAGTAGTGCATGCCAGAATGTGTGTGTTCGCACCACATACAATTACAATGCTGTTTTGAGAACTATTAGGACTACACATTTGCAACATCATACAAACTTAGCAGTTGTACACACATATTGAAGAATATACATGTACACTCAAAACTAAATGCTTTAAATGCTAATACGAGTATTCAGTAAATAGTAGTATTGAGTGTTTTAAAAACATGTACAATGTGCGTTTCCATTTCATTGTCACATCCAAGTGTGACATGGGCAAACACAGAAAACACGGTTTCTCATTAGTTACTCTGATTTGACATTCACACATATATTAAAATACCACATTGTACCTGATGAATATGAGCAATTATTATGTTAATCGTGTACTTTTCTCAGTGTTCACAGAGGCACAAATGTTGAATATACTGAATTGATTATTTCACTTTATATACAAGTATCAAATATTTCCAGAAAATGATGATTAACCTATGCCTAGACTGACAAAAATCAATTTCTGTGTTTCCGAAGAGGATTAATCAAAGGGAGGAAACTCACTCTGAGTATAGACTCAACTTTCAGTAGGCAGGAGACTTGAATGAGAAGTCTGGGTGGAGTAGATGTTTCTCTCTCTTCCTCCTGGATGGTATAACGTGAGCTTTGCTGTTCTTCCATGATTTTCCACTGTGATTGACTGACACCTTTAAAACTGGAAGCCAAAGTAAATCTTTCTGTTCCTAGGTTTCTTGGCTATAGTGACAAATAACTAACACAACACAGCATCTCATCAGTTTTTACAACCAAAATAATAATTTAAAGATAAAATAGACATTTAGTAAAAGGAACAATACTGTTTCTTACAAGCATTGGGCACAGTTTTATCCTTCATAACTTGGTCACAGTTTACAGTTTACAGCTAAACCGTTTATTTTAGCATGCTCAAGAAAAGAAAAAAAACAAAAAACCCCACAATTTCTTACAATTAGACAATTTTAAGCTAGTCTATTTTCTTTTGTTGGCATGGCCAAAGCTTATAATTAAAACAATTTATTTCATTACTTCAGTCTTGTAACCATACACACACACACACACACACACACACACACACACACACTTGTGTATAAGGTTGATTAACCTTACTATGGATTCTTCATCTGTAAGCTAATCCTAGGTAAAACAATATTTAAAATTTTTCATCTGTACTAGATATTCTTATATTAATTTTTTCTTGTCCTTTTTTCCCAAGCAATAAAGTGGAGAAATTATTTAATAACTTGCATATCATCTTAATTATAAGTAATCTAGGAATGATTTGAAGTATAGAAATAGATATACAGAAGCATTTTATCTTAGTGACTTGAGAGTATATGACTATTTATATCCTGTTTTGGGCTCTAAGCAGTAATGGATGTCAGAGAAGGATGACTATATACTCAAAAATACATAGATATTTAAGTATATGTGATACATTCTTTTAATTAAATACATAAGGCATATTGATTACAGATTTTAGGATATAGTTGCTGTATTTTTCTTTCTACCATTATTTAGTAAATATAAAACTGAATTCAAACATAGAATCAAAGTTGCCACATTTCATCAAAAATCTACTGCAGACTTGAGAAACAAAGCAACATAACTTTGATTTTTGCATCTACCACAAGACAGTTGTTTGGTATTAATTTTACTTTTTGTTTTTAGGAGAGAGAGGTGTCATTGCCTTTGGAGCAGTATCACCCCACATCAAGAGGCAATCAGATGCTGTAGGGTGAATTTCTTTCAGGGGCAGAAAAGGAGTGATAATTGACTGTTATCTTTACAAACGCTGCAACATTAGCTGTGGATAAAATAAATTTCCCAATGCACTGACAAAGATGTCCAGGTAGCCCCTGGCTGAGACCCAGTGCTTCTGTCTGTGACCTTTTCAACAATTCTTGTGTAATTTTCATTTCACACAGGAAATCGTTATCCAAACAAGGGAGGAATAAATAAAATAATCAGCTGGAATTATGTGGCAATTAGATAGTTAATTAATGCCTTGTCCTAGCTCTTAATCATTCATCTGTTATTCAGTATAATCAAGGTTATTTGGTCTTGCTGATGCAATTAGTCAGACATCAGGTCTTAGAAAGGATAGAGAATTGGATGTTCTCATCAACATTCAGTTCAGGGTTTATAAAAGGAAACTCTAAAAGCTAAACAAATGCTCTTTGGTAGGTATTATGAGAAGGAAAAATGAAGCTTCCTTTTTTTTGTTGTAAATGCATTAATCGCTAGTGTAAGTATCGATAAAAGAATGCTTTATCATAAATAGTATGGTGGGTGTGGAAACAGGAAAAGGTGCTAAACAGAACATTCAAGGAGAAAGTATTTTGGAACTCAATTTCGCATAGGCTAGTGGATTTTTTATACTATCGAAATACACAAAACTCAAATTAAAAGTTCTAGTTTATAATAGGAATAGTTTAAATATGGATGCAGTTACTAAGATTATTTGTTTTAATTGTATTTTTTACATGTATTGATAAACTTGTTTTACAGTAAAGAGTGTATAAACCCATACCCATGCATATCCTGGCAACATTAACTCAATTCAGTAGGTTACTGAAAATAAAGAGATAAAATCTGAAGTTGGAAGGGGGAATATAAGGTAATGTAGGGGAGTGGACAAGAGCAGTAGTGTAGATAAGATCAAAATACATGGCATATATTTATTAAATTCTCTAAGAATAAATAAATAGTATATAGTAACTTTGTGAATAAAAATAAACAATGTCAGATAGCTGGGAAACCAGCATAGGTCCAACCCAGACCTGAATGTGGGTGTTAGTTAGGAGGACTGGGTAGTCTATGGGGCCTCTGGTAGTGGAGCAGTATTCATCCCTAGTATATGAATGGACTTTGGGGGCCCATTCCATATAGAGGGATACTCCCTCAGCCTAGACACATGGGGGAAGGGTCTAGGCCCTGCTCCAAATCATATGACAGACTTTGAACATCCCCCATGGAAGGCCTCACCCTCTCTTGGAGCAGGAAGGGGATGAGATGGGGATTGGGAGGGGGATGAGGAGGAGGGGAGGGAGAGGGAACTGGGTTGACATGTAAAACAAGCTTGTTCAAATTTAAATAAAAAATATTATCCCCCCCCAAAAAAATACATGTTATAAAGTGCTGGGAAGAATTCTAATAAAAATCAAGGTTCTATTTTATTTTTTTCTGACAGTAAGGTGCATATCATAGTATCAATTGATTTCAGTACAATAATGTGTGCCATGCATAAATGCATAAAAAAAACATTGACTGGAACTCAAGCAACCAGATTCCTGATTGTAATTCTGGACACACTACTGTCTTATGTCCCTGCAATAATAATTCAGAATAGCAAACATTATTGTAGAGTAGTTCCAAAGAAAAAGTTTAAATGGTCTAAAAAGTATATTTCTTATTATTTTTGCATCTGGTTCATTAGTGAACCAGATATTTGTCTATAAGATGATTAAGGAAATAAAATATTGAAATTAATGAGCAAGTGACCAGCCCTACATAAATATCCTTTGCAGATTACAGTTGAAATAACACCCTCCGGTCACTCTTTCTCATTCAATACACAGATATTGGACATAGAGTTTATTTGTTTTTTTCTAAACACACACTTAAAGTTTATTCTTAAATGAAAAGATACCTACAGTTATGGCAAAAAATGGCATAATATAGTCTATTAAGTTCTATGACAACTTTAATATTTCCTTGTAACACTTCAAAGCTGTGACTTCTTGCCCTTCCCTACAATTCATTTACAAAACAATAATCTTTCCCCAGGTAAGAGTACACCAAATGGTCAACGCAAAAAATACACAGTTGAAAAACATTGCACAAAGTGAGCAAGCTATAATTAGGAATATGTATGTACACACACATACATGAATGCATGCGAAAATTAATGTTAAAAGATGGTATGAATTTGAAAGAGATAAAGGAATCAAAAATAAAAGGAAAAATAATTAAAGTGTATCTCATGAATAAATAATCACAAAGGCAAACCATAAATATATCATTTAAGATGGCTAGAAAACCACCAAAGCATTACTTTAGAATCTTGTTTTATATTTTATAGATCACAAAATCAGTTCTTTTTCTCCTGAGGGAAAGTTAAAAATAAAATATGCATCATAAAGAACATAGCTGTCCTGAGTTTTATCTGTAGATGAAACTGTTATGAAACTTATGTTATTTTAGAACAATATAAAAATGAAACATCACTGTGGTTCAATCTCAAAATGCATTTGGTGCTTCATATTAATGAGCTACTACATGTGAAATACTGAACTCAGAGAGCTGCTTATGCCAAGCAAAACAGCCAGTTAAAATTAGTGTAATCGCGTGCCTCATTCAGGGTAAAGAAGCAACTCCTAAGGTTATGTATTTAGGAATGACAATATAAAATCAGTGTTTCTTTGTCTTAGAAGCCCTTTCAAAATCCACAAGGTAGAGAACTAAGTCTCTGGGTAGGGTGTGTCTCTAGCCTTCACAATGTTATGCATGTCTGGTCCATTTGCTTTTTTCTTCTTTCTTTCTTTCTCCCCATGCAGACCAGAAGACATGAAGATTTAAGTATAAACATATTTAAGATAGTATTTTAAGTGCAAGTGATACCTTTAAATTTTATGTAAAAAATATCTGTGTTGGGAATTTGGTTCATCACCCTTCCACTAAATTAATCTATTATGAAGGAAAAACACTTGAACAAGCTAATGTATATCTCCAATTAACATTTAAGAAAGACATTTAATATGTTCATACTTTTCGACTATAGAAGACCTTAGGTGCACAAAAGAAGATATAAATATGTAAAGGAAAATACTTATATATCACAAGAAAGGCATTTAGTGAAAAAAAATGAAGAATGATATCCTTAACAAAGAGTCCTGGGAATACTGACTGACTAAAGTAAACTCTAACCCATGCATCATATCGGGTTACATTATACATGGCATTTTCCCTAGTCCTAGGTGGAAATAGAGCACGGGATTAAGAATTATTAAAAAAGAAACTGTTATACTGAATTTAGTAAAAACTTAAAGCTCCTCTACTCATTAAAAACAGACCTAAATTGAGACATTACCACAAAATAGAGGAGCATATATATACATATATACATCATATATACATACATACATACATATCCAGAATTTGTGCAAAAAGCTGAATTGTAGTCACATATATAGTAATATATGTGTGTTATATGTAATATGTGTTAATAAATACTTTTCAGTATAGACCACAATCTATATAAACAGGAAAAGTATTGAACAGATGACAATGAGATGCCATTCATACAGAATCCAAAGTGTCCTAAAATTAAGAGACAAAATGAAATCCAATGGCGATGTGGAGCATTGGTAAAAATGTAAATAATACAAACACTGGATAGGCAAAGTGTCATAGACTACTAGTTCCCTAGGCTTTTCCATAATAAAAATATCAGAAGAGAAATAAGTCAGGTTTTGGGGAGGTAATAATATTGGCTCACAATAGGGAAATATGTGAAAAAGGAAAAATGGCAAATATGTCATGTAGAAGTCATTCCTATATCAGACAGACGTGTGCAAGAGGCCATCATTTATGCCTCTCAACTGCTTTGTGTGGTTACAGATGCTAAGTGTTTGAGTCAGGATGTCAACTCATTTCTTTCTGACCTCAGGCCATCATTATTCTTACTGTAAGTTTTCCAGTTACAAAATTGAATGTTCAACTTTCAATTTAAAGTGGCTGATATGTGGTGAGGCAATATTACAAAGCTTCTAATAATTAAAATACTATATAGTTGGAGGGTGTACTTGTCAGGGTTCTCTAGAGTAACAGAACTTACAGAATGAGTTCCTTTCTCCCCCTTCCTTCTGGAATTTATTGGAATGATACAGGCTGCAGTCTAGCTAACCCCAAAAATTGGCTGGTTGTGAATGAAAAGTTTAGGAATCCAGTAATTTCTCAGTCTATAAGGCTGGCTATCTTAGCTAGTCTTAAATTTATACTGGAATCCCAAAGAGGTAGGTTTCAATGGCAGCGAATGAATGGATGTGCTAGAAGGCAAAGGCAAGCAGGCAAAGAGCAAAAGCCTCCTTCCTACTTGTCCTTATATAGGTTCCCAGGAGAAGGTGTGGCTCACATTTAAGTTTTATCTTCCTGCCTCAAAGGTTCAGACTGGAAGTGATTCCAGATGTAGTCAAGTTGACTATCAAGAGTACTCATCCCAGAGGGGTACAAAAGGAATAAGAAATTCTAATACCAAAGTCACTATTTGAAAATTTTATACTATTTATTTATATTATAAAGGGTGATAAGTGAAATGAAACTATAGTTTGCCACTTACCATTTTGTTAGGTGAATAGACAGCACTTAGCATGAGTTTACCTTCTGATTCATATAGCTGGTATCTGTACCAGGCAGAATACTGAACAGCAGTCTTATTTGGCTATCTTTGCACATAGCAAATTACTTCTGTGTTGATCTGTATCTTTACTTATTCAAAACTTCACTTCCAGGGGAGCAGAAAAAAAATAAAAGAAAATAAAAACTATACAGAAAGAAGAAAGAGACTGATAAATATAGACCAAATTAAACATCTTAACCAGAACTAGACACCAGAGTGTTGCTAGAATGCATAATGGAGACTTGGTTTTCAGATCATTTTTCAAATGAGAAAGGAAATTTATGTGCATATAAAAAAGAATGTTATTCATGCATTTCATGTGCTCTCAATATCAGAGATCCATGACTTCACTGAAGTACTGTTGGGTTGCTGTCTTAGGTCAGGTGAGCCATGGAGAATAAAAAGTATCCAGAACTGAAAAATTCTTGCCTCTTCTGGATGCCATAGGCTATCAAATAAAAGGCCCAATGCCAGGTGTGTGGGGTTCTTCTTTTTTAATTGTTGATCAGCATGACCCCAAGGCACACCAAACAATACAAGTTATTGCTATTATTCTTGGATACCTGTCAGAAATTGATGGTAAGACCTGATTCCTGAGATGTCTGCATAATTGGATCACAGAACATGAAGAAATCAAGCTGTGACCAACCAGGGAGCTTCAGTCCTACTGGCTAGCTTTTATAGTGCTACAAAGTGCTGTGCTTACTACTAGAGAAGAAAAATAACCACCAGTCTTTCCTAGCTGTGCATGTTGTGAACCACATCAATGATCTGTCTGGAAAAAAATAAGCCCATTGCTACAATACTGACACGAATAACCACTTTATGGTTGGAGTTAAGGCCACTCCAGGTGCAGGCACTTGTGCCTGAGATCATTGACTGGGCCGAAAACATGTAGCTGGTTAGTTTCAGGCTCTATTCTTCTGCTGACTGGACATAGTATCAAACTGCCTCATAAATGTGGTGATACATTGTTTATGATCTAATAAAGCAACTGGAGATCAAAATGCAAAGCTTGCCACAGGCCATAGAGTCTGGTGGCAGTGATATGCACCTTTAATCTCATCAGCCATACTAGCTAGCCATAGAGGTAGTTGTGATACTTGCCTTAATCCCAGAACTTGGGAGACAGAGACAGAGGAATCGCTGTTACTTCAAGGCCACACTTAGCTACACAAAAGTGATCGATTCTAAAAGTAAAACAGCTCACACAAGGGTGATCTCAATACTTGGGATCACATGCCTTTAATCCCAGCAGTAGGAAGGTGGAGACAGGAATGATATGGCTAGATGGAGAGAGGAATATAAGGCGGGAAGAGACAGAAACTGAGAGGATTGTGGTCTGAGGCTTGGTGGAGGGCGGTGCAACCTGCATTGTACTCTGAGGATTCATGGAGACAGGATCACCCACTTTCAGTCTGAGATAGGTGTAAGAGCTACTGCCTGGCTGCTTTGCTTTGCTTTTTCTGATCTTCAGCTTGAACCGCAATATCTGTCTCTGGGGTTTTTTTCTATTATTATTTATACTACACTTAAGTTCTTACCTTTTAACCCAAAGTTTTGTGCAACTCTCAACCTTTACCAGAGAAGCTTCTTTGTACAGGAGATGGTGATTAATACAGACTCATAACTGATTCACATGCAAAGAATAAGAAACTGGAGTTCTTTTCTTAGCTCTCACACATCCCTCCCCACAAAGGCTCAGTAATTATCTCATGTGGGAAAGAACGCCTATAAAGCCAGAGATAGTGGAGGACTGCTGTGAAACATTGTTTTCCAGACATGACAATGCACGTGACTCACATGAACTCAAAAGGCTGTGAAAGCATTCCCAAAACTTCCACAATATCAAGCTAGCCAAATTTCCTACATGGATAGTAGAGGAATTCATAATGTACCTCCAACTCATAACTGAAGAGCTAGTGGTGACTGATGGCTGCTCAGAAGGTAGAATCAGTTTTCCTCAGATAAGGTTTCTAAAAGGCTTCCCATGTTCCAGCGGGTGGCGCTACACTCATGAACTTACTTGTAGCAATATGTAGCCAAACAGTTTAAACAGAGTGCACGAGGTTGGGAGAGGAATGTAGCAAGAGGGATATAAGGAGTGAGGGTGGGTTTTATCAAAACCCATATACGTGTATGGAATTTTCAAATAATATATTATAAAAAGTGTTCTGATTCAAATACTTTGACTGTAGATGAAGAACTGACATCTCACTAAAGACAAGCTGGACCAAGAGAGTAAAAGGCAAAGATGAAAATTAAGACATCAGGAAGAATTTCTGCATCTAAAAAAGGGCAAATTTTACATTTAAAGTTATGAAAACAACAAATCTGATCTCCAGGAATTGAAGGACATGGTATCTGGCTCATTGTTCAGTAAGAGCCTAGCGTGTCCGAGATCTGAGGCTGAGTCGAACCAAGAAGGGAAAACGTATGGAATGTATGAAATAACTTCACTAGAACACTGGAAGTACAGAACTTTAGATGAAGGTTTGTGTCTGGTCTTATCATAACTTGTTATGCCGTGTTCAGTGGATGTTCCTGGGATGCCCGCTCTTTTCTGAAGAGAAATGGAGGAGCAGTGGAGCTCGGGGAGAGGTGGTGTTGTGTGGGGATGGAATGGGAGGGGGGACTTCAGTCAGGATGTATGGAAGGTGTCACTCCTAGAGGATTTACTGCACTGCAGAAAAGGTAGCTCAGTGATTTTCTACAGACAAATCAATCGCCCATCTGTCTTGGGCTTTATGAACGACAGCTAAATGCATTTGTTATAGCTTTGTCATCTGAACAGAACTTCCAGCAAACTCTTCAAATAAAACTTGTGGTAGCAAACAGTCAATTGTTGATCACTGTTAAGTCTTCTGAATAATTAAATAATATTCTTTGGATAAAGTCGTGGTTAATTCTTCCGAGGATTTGAAATGCTGCCACTTTCAAATCTTGTTAAAATGACTTCCATGTTTCTCAACACTCTTCCTTGCATACTGAATCCTAGCCACCTTGGAAGCATCTGCTGTTTGTTTCATCGTTCTGGAATGACTGGTATTATTTGGCCTCCAGCTGGAAGGATACCAGTCATGTAAATAGCTTTCAACATCCAACAAAGCCAAGACTAATCTAACACTGTGGCCAAAAAGTAGGCATATCAGGTTAGCATTAAATCATGACTACTTTCTCCATCCCTGCCATGCAGGAGATTGTTTTAGCCTAGAAAACGTCTTAATTGTGAAAAATTAAAATTATGAATGACTTTATGTAAACATCTATTAATAACTAAATGTTAACAATTCATGAGGACTAAATGCTGCATGAAAATGTGTGAAATATTTTCTTTATTTTGGTTTTATTTAGGGTTTTCTAATTTTATTTGAGTCTCAATTCTTTCCATTGTCAGAAACGGTTTGACAATACTGCCTAGACTTTCTTCAAATTTGTAATTCTGTGAATGCTAGGATTACATGACTATGGCCACATATTGAATATTTATTTACATATATCTTTATGCTTTTTTTCAGCTACATACTAGAATGACATTTCTTGAAGGCTAGGAACCAAATAAAATGTGTAACATTTTTATATTCCACAATCTAGTAATAAAGACAGCAAACTCACTTTCTTAAATCCTTGGTATTGTGGGGGATTA
Organism: Phodopus roborovskii; assembly: GCF_943737965.1. Lineage (NCBI taxonomy): Eukaryota > Metazoa > Chordata > Mammalia > Rodentia > Cricetidae > Phodopus > Phodopus roborovskii. The sequence goes on along the minus strand of NW_026126611.1, from coordinate 353,511 downwards.
TGATTTATCAACAATAATATGGCCATATATTTTTATATGAAATTATCATTTTAGATTATTTTAGAATGCATGCAATTAGGTAATTCTTTCCTTTTGTTCACTTATGTGGGAATCCTGATCTTGGATATGAAGGCAATTGACCATCACTAACATGCCAAGTGCAGGTTGTCTTCTGCATGTTTGTATATCAATCCTGGGGTGAGGGATCTTATTGCTAATGCATATTGGCATAGCCTATCTTGTCTGCATCTACATTAGTGATAATTGGCAATGGTTATAAATGTGATCCTTGTATGAATTTCCTATCACTAAGCACGTATTAAAATTAGAGAAAAGAAAAGCAGAAAAAAATACACAGAAACTCTAGAATATAGGATAAATCTAAGACTGGGTGAAGGTATCATTTCCAGAAGAAAACAAAATCACAGAGAAGAAAAACGTTTTTAGCACAACAATAATGACAGGAGTAAAGGACCATCAAAAAGACAGACGTCACCTCAATGTCTGTGCCAGAAAATTCTATTGTTTGCTCCTACTTTAATTCCCAAGGTAGCAAGTCTGTGCCAAAGTTCAGCCTCTACAATCTTTACACCTTTTATGGATTACTTTGCTAGTAAATAGAGATTTTTATTTTTTTCTAGAGACTAAAGATCACTGTCCACAATATAATCACTTTAATTCTGCATAGTTTAGGATGGGAGGTCAATTTTCAAGGTGGAAAACACTTTTGTTTTGCTGGAAGAAGTTACTGCCTCAACACAAACATGAGCCTGGCTTATTCCGCTTTTCAGTTTAGAAAGTTTACAGAAAAGCATTAGTATACCACTCAAGGAGGAAAATAAGAGAAATGTTGAGCTTGTTCAAATATCCCAGTCATAACATACAGCTACTTAGTTCTACACTAATGTAGCTCTTGTTGTCCTTACATTCTATCCCCCAAATATGATATAGAGTGAAATGTCAAAATTGAGATTAGTTTTAAGCCTGTGTATAATAATTTCTAAGCAATAGTCTTGCTATGTAGCTTTTCTTCAGTGCTTTAAGACTGTAAGATAAACTGGTGAAAACTAACTTCCAGTGTTGGCAATCCTCGGGGCTTACGTGAAGCAGCTGAATGGCAGCTTAGGTCTTAATTTTTCTTAATTATAAATTTTATCTCAATAAGAAAAAAGCGATATGTTGAGCTGACTTCTCTCTCTTTTCTCAAACTAAACAAAAAGGCTAAAGGCAATCTTCAACAAGAACGTGTCTCACTCAAACCTGGTTAATTCTGTGCATGTGTGTTGAATGCTTTCATGTTTCCTACTCTTTATCATGAGTTGATAACTTACCCTCCAGACTTTGAAAGAAGACCTGAAGTTGGAAAAAAACTTGCAAACTAAAAGAAAAATCTATGCACAAAAATAGACAAAGCTGTGATAAGCATATAATGCAAAGATCATGGTAACTTTCTATCAAAAAGTGTGTAACTAATAGGCTCAGAAAATCTGTTATACAGTCTTTGTACCTAAAACAAGCACAGGAAGGCTATCATACTAAAAAAAGTATTCTGCAGTGAGAAAAAGAAATCAATTCTTTTAAATTGAATATGTGATTTAATTTACAATAAAATAAATAAAATAAATCTTACAGAGAATATTTGTCAAGGAAATAGAGTGCACTGCAGAAGGTTAGTGAAAATAAATGGCTTTAAAATGGCCTTGAAATATTTGAATATGTAACCAATAAATATTACAGTTTCCATTTGCAAAATAACAACCTTAGATGTCCATGCTGTTATTCAATTATACCAACAGCCATACAGGAAGCATACGGGACTACACATGCATAAATCGCTTAGCAAGTAATATGAAGTGTCTTAGAAAAGATACATATTCAGCTGCATCAATCTCTATGCATGGGTCTGCTACACTCAACCTCTTTCCTACACTCTACATTAGATGTGATGCTGTCATCTACTCTGTGAAACCCGGAGCTCTTCTAAGCAGGGCAAGGAACGCCTCAGGAGAAGTTAAATGATTAGATTGAGGAGGAGGAATCTTATCTGATGCAGTTTAGCTCCGTCAATGACTTTACTTGAGAATTTATAAACTGCCGAGACAGCACATGATATGCTTGCACATGGAAATATTAGCTTTATAACTTCTTTTCTCTACCAATGAAATTCTCTCAATTTTCCAATCTTTTTCAAGTTGAAGCATCTCCTCCTGTACGCGGCTTTCTTCATCTCACCAAAGGTAAATAATCTTCCCAATTTCCATGAGCATAGACATTTCAGACTTCTCACTGCTCTCGGAACTTTGCTACGATGAGATTTTTCAGTACATTTTGAATATTCATATCCCTTATGAATATGTATGTAAGAAACATTAAGTGTGGTGATATCTTGCTTGTACAAATAAATAAATTTTGTCTGAAGATCAGAGGATGGAGCTTGCCACTAGCTAACCATAGATGTCTGAAGGTCTGCACAGACAGACGGGAAGTGAGATGGTAGCATAGAAAGGGGATATAGAAACGGAAGCTCGCTTTGACTCGCTCCTTCTTCTCTCTGATCTCTCAGCATTTTCCTCTACGTCTGTCTCTGGGTTTTTATTATTTAGGCCAATTAAGAACTCCATTTACACATAAGCAATCTTTAATTCTATCATCTAAAAATTCTAATAATATTTAAGAATTCTGACTGTTCATCAGTCAGTAGTGCCCTCATGCTCTGACACCTCCCAAATGCTTGGGGGATGAAATGCAGGGGATTTTTCTAGCCACATTGATTTAACAATCATCTTTATCTTTTGTAAAAGCCAACACAGACTTTGAGTATAATTGTTCAGGGACTGCATTGTACTGGGTCAATCATCTGCTTGAAATATAAACTGATGACCTTCAAATAACGATGATTTCAGTTCCTTGGGAGTTCCACTTGGACATAAAGCTAACAATAATTTGTGGTATGTGTGGTAATTTACCATTGACCTATGTAATTTACACAAATCTCTTAATTTAGATGAAAAAAAAACATTATTGTCACTCAAAGATTTATAAACTCTAACCTATTCAATATATGGTGGAATGACAGAGAGTTGATGATCATGAGAGCGAGAATACCCAGAAGTTCTACATTTTATTTCGTCTAACAGAGTACATAACTCTTTAGGAAATGTTTGCCATCTTGCCTAATGTTCAGAGGGTTATAACTGAATTCTTTCAATATAATTCCTATGTTCCTGAAGTAAAACACTTTAAGATTAATTTATACTATGTCAACATATGATTTTTTTTATGAAAGCAACAATACAGCAACCAAACAAACTTAAACACAGCTTAGAATGCAAAAATAAATAAATAACACACTGGTAAAACACTGCTTATAAGAGACCTCACAAACTATCACTAACATAATATGAATTTTTGAATGGTTGTGGTTTTCTGCTGTGGTCTCTGTCTATTGCAAAGGGGAGAGTCCTTGATTAATGGTGACTAATACACTTATCTGTGGGTGTACAGACAAATATTTAGATTCTTGTTAAGGATTAACTGGTTTTCATAAGGAAGAGGTATCAGTTTTCCTCAAAGAGCCATGGCTCGTCTGTCACTGAATCCTTAGCTAGGCTTCCAGTATCTGTTTGTATCTCTGTTGTTGAGTGGGTCTTATGGTTCATTTGTTTACTTGTTTGTTTTTAATCCTTTTTGATTATTTGTTTGTTTGTTTTTGAGACAGGGTTTCTTTGAGTAGCTTTGGAGCCTGTCCTGGTACTCACTCTGTAGATAAGTCTGGTCTGGAACTCACGTAGATTTGGCTGCCTCTGCCTCCCAAGTTCAGGGATCAAAGGTGTGCACCACTGCTCAGCTTAAATCTTTTTTTGAGTTCTTTATATACTTTTGAAATTAATCCTCTGTCAGATGTATAGCTGACAAAGATTCTTTCCCAGTCTGTGGAGTTTTTTTGTTGTTGTTATTGTTGTTGATTTGCCTAGTTGATTGTTTCTTTTGGTGTGCGGAAGCATTTTAGATTTATGAAGTCCCACTTGTGATTGTTGGCCTTAATTCTTTGGCAAAACATTTAGAAAGTTCTTTCCTACACCTTTATCATGTAGAATGCCACCTATTTGGGGATTGGGCTCCAAAACTCTGCATTTTGTTTTTGCTTTTGTTTTTGTTTGGGGTTTGAGTAAAGACGGGATCTCTCTATGTAGCCCCGGCTGCCCTGAACTTATTATGTAGACCAGGCTGGCCTGTAACCTTCAGAGGTTCACCTACTTCTGCCTCTGTTTGCATAAGCAAGTTTCCTTCCCTTTCTAATGTTAAAATAGAGTCATATTTTACTTTACACCATCAGAGTCAAAGATAAATGTTACATGAGATTTTTCATATTTTAAATAAGTTAGACCATGCATAATTCTTACACTAGTGACAAGTAGGATAATATAATTCCTGATAAAGGATATTTTCAAGCAAGAGATCAGTTATATGATAGAGAGATTGGAGAAAGGGGTAGTCAAGGTAAGCAGTAGTTGACAGCTTCTAAGAAAATATAAGATTATTCTAAACAGCTTCACAGTGTAGGTCCCAAGATAAAGGATGCATATATAACCAATTAGAAAGAGACAAGTCATTAGGTCATATATAATAGTGATGTGGGAAATGTGCTGTTGGTCAGTTAGCTAGTGCCTTCAGTAAGTAAATAACAAGCATTGGTCCTGCATTGCAAGACAATGTAGGTAGAAGGGATAGATAAAACAGAGAACACCAAGAGTGTCATAATACTGTACTTAGTCCTCAGGGCATGTTTAGCAGGATACCTACACTATAGGTAATGTCCAGATAAAAGCTTGTTGAATAAATGATGGAAACCACAGACTTCTATTCTATACACCCCGCATTATTCACAGCCTTCAAAACTGAGCTTGTATTTACTGAAGGCATGACAGTCCTCAAATATGATCATGAAAGATAAATTCCACAAGGTTTTATTTGCCACCTACATTAACAGAGTAGTCACCTTTTGAAAATTACTTGTGTCAGTATCGGATTTGGGAGGCTGGAAATCCAAAGGTAGTCAAACAAAAAGTTTACTACATGGAAGACCTCATCTAGACATCTAATTGGAAGATATGAATTGTTTGTCTAATTTGACTTAAGATACAGAGTACAGATAGTAAATGCCCATTTCATTAAAGAAAATAGATGGGACATTCTATGAAGTATTTGCTCATGGAATGTTAAAATACACTGCATTTATAATAAAGTCATCAATTTATTTATGGACCTTAGTCCATTACGAATCACAAGATGAACAAAAAGAATTAAAATATTTTCTTCCGAATATATAAATAATGCTATGTTTGCAATAAGAAGCATACTGTTTTTACTTTTGGAAGCTGATTAACCTTAGAAAATATTTAACAGAATTTTGTCCAATTGTTTTTGTTGTCCTTGCTGTTATACACTCTTTAAAACAAAACCCCTTTTCTACCTAAAGCACCAACATATTACCAGCAATCATTCTAATATTTTGCTATTCAACCTATATGTATGGTTATATCTTGCCAAAGGTATTTGAATAAGATGCTCAATATCATTCCATTTTCATTCTCTTTTGATACATAGATCATTCTGACTTATTCCCTCTATTAGTAGATAATCAGACAGTGAAGGGAAAAAGTAAGCTGGCTACATGGAAAGTCAGCTTGTCTATTCTGTGAGCTCCCTTTGCCAACCTGCATGAGCATTGCTTGGTGAGTCATGGACAATTGCTTGTCAAGTATTATCTTCAGTGTGCAATGAGGCACAGCTGAACTATTTTGTAATACAAAAACAAATGATTAACTGGCAAATATGCCCAGAAAATCAAATAAAAACCAAGCCTGACAGTACATTAGAAATGTCTGGATAGAAACAGCAGCACCACATGCCATGTTATTGATTTTCATTAGAGGCAGAAGAGACTGAAATGAAGCAAGAAGGGGCTTTGCTCAAACTTCCTAACGAATAACAGTTTCATGCTGTGATTATAGAAAGCTTGTCTAGTTTTGTAAGTCCTGTTTCTAGCACACAAATTATTTCCCTTGCACTCTGTTTCCCTCATACATGTTTCCCTCATACATGTTTTCTTCATACTTTCCTGATGGGAGATGCTATTCTGTAAATATGTTTCTCTTATTAATTAATGAATAAAGCACTGTTGGCAAATAGGAAGGCAAGATAGGTGGGACTTAGAGAGGTGGCGGATTCTGGGAAATGTAGCGGAGTTACGATGTGATCTCAGGAGGAGAGGTAGCGAGTCTGGCATTCTCAGTAAGATAAGACCCTGTGGAAATACATATATTCGTAATTATGAGTTAGTATTTAAGATAGAGCTAGCCAATATGAAATGCTAGTAACAGGCCAACAGTTTTATATCTAATACAGCTTCTCTGTGTGTTATTTGGGGCTGATGCAACTGTGGGACCAGGCTGGCGGGAAAGTGCTCTTAACACTTTCCCTTTTCTCGTCCCCCATTTATTTCTTCTCTTAATAAAGTATTGCTAACTTGAGGATGAAAGGGAGCCTGCAATGAATGTTATATGGTGTATCTTGGGATTAAAGGTTGATTTCTGTGCCCAACTTAATTCATGGCAATCATGATTCTAAATAAAATTGTATAAATGATGTTAATTCAATATAACTAATGTGCTTATACAAGAAGAAGTTTGAAACCATGCAGTTACATAGGGAGGATAATGAAAAGACAAAAATATGACCACTAATAAGCCAAAGGAAAATCTTAAAATGAAGCTTCTCATCATGGTCTCAATATGAATAAAGCCTATTAACACCTTAATCATGGACTTTTAATCTCCATAAGAAGGAAAAATACATTTCTGCTGCTTCAGCCACCATGTCTGTGATATCTTTATAGAGTAACTCTGGCACATTAATACATAGATGGTCCTTTGATTTACAGTGTGATTATTTCATTATTAACTCATTATTGTTGAATGTACTAAAAAAAACATGCATTTAACATGCTTAACCTAAAGAACACCCCAGTTTAGCCTGAAGGTCTTCTATAGATGGAGCATTTGTTGATCATACTCATAATCACCTGACCAAACAGCTCCATGCTACTGTTAAAGGATCTGCCAGAACCAGGAAAAAAGAAAAATTGAATACTGAAAGTATTATTTCTACTGAATCCATTTTGTTTTCGCACCATTATAAAGTAAAAACTTATGAGTTCAAACATCCTAATTCATGCACAATCTTTACTGGAATTCTCTGGAATTAAATCTAACTACTGGCAGGAGGTTCTTTGTGTTTGTTTTCCAACAACGTATATGTGTATGACTTTAGCTTCCAGTGGCTATATTAAAGTTTTAGAGACATTTTGAGAATAAGGCATGTAAACAGCTTTCTAAATATCAGTTGCACATTTATCTTGTATTATATTCATTTGAAAAAATAATTGAAATAGCTCAAACTTGATGAGAATAAAAAAAATCAATCAAATAACAAAAATTCGAATCATTAGTGGATGAGCCAAATCAAAAGTAATTATATGGAGAATTCAAAGTAAGTGTGAATTTTTGACACCTGTCTCCAAAAAAATTACTTTTTTATTTATACCAGTTGTACTTATATACTCGGCTGGGCCAACAGCATTTAATGGAGTAACACTGTAACAGCTGCATCTTAAATTCAACAAGATCCATAGCTTCTTCTTCTCCTACTTCTTCTTCTTCTTCTTCTTCTTCTTCTTCTTCTTCTTCTTCTTCTTCTTCTTCTTCTCCTTCTTCTTCTTCTTTCTCTTCTTTTTCTTTCCTTCTTTTACTCTTCTTCTTCCTTTTTTTTTTTTTGGAAGACAGTTACTACATAGGAAATCCAACTATCCTTCAATTTCTGCATTGAGAAACCCACACCTTGCTACAATGAGTGACAGAATTGTTCTGTGAAGTTTCAAGTCACTACACATGTGAGAAAAGCCTGGTTGAATCTTGACGTAGTCATGATTTAATGTGAGATGTCTTAGTTACTTTTTCTATTGCTGTGAAAAGACACTATGACTAAGGCAACACGTAGAAAGCACTTACTGGGGCCTTGCTTACAGTTTCAGAGGATTAGGCCATGCTCACCATGGTGGGACATGGTGGTGTAATATCCTGATCTATAGGCAGCAGCAAGAGAGGGAGACTCTAGTGTGGTGATACATTAGTTAATTTGTTAAAGCCTGCCTGAGGCTACAGAAAGCAAAGCTATCCCCCAAGCCATAGAGCCAGGCAATAATGGCACACACCTTTAATCTCAGGACTCAAGAGACAAGCAATTGGATCTCTGTTAGTTCAAGGCTACACTGTGCTATAAGAAATTGAACCAGTCCCAAAGAGAAACAGCTCACACTAAGGTGATCTCAGCACTTGGAATCATACGCCTCCAATCCTAGCACTAGGGGGTGATATAAAAAGAAGAGTCAAAGTGTCTCATTAGGAGATTTATTCTCCAGCCACACTGAGGACAGGGCAGCCCTTTCAGCCTGAGGTAGAGTTAAGAGCTAGTGGCTGGCTGCTTTGCTTCTATGATCTTCAGCTTGAATTTTGAACTCCAATATTTGTCTCTGGGTTTTTTACTTTTCATGTTACACACTGGACCTTTTGAAACTTCAAAGCAGTCATCAATAGCCTCCCAACCAAAAAAAGTTCAGGGCCAGATGGCTTCAGTGCAGAATTCTGCCAGAAATTCAAATTGTTCCACACAATAGAAGCAGAAGGTTCATTACCAAACTCTTTTTACGAGGCCACAATTACCTTGGTACCCAAGCCACACAAAGGCACAAAATAAGAAAGAGAACTACAGACCAACATCCCTCATGAACGTTGTTGCAAAAATATTCAATAAAATATTGGCAAATCAAATCCAAGAACACATCAAGAAATCATCCACCATGACCAAGTAGGCTTCATCCCGGGGATGCAGGGATGGTTCAACATATGAAAATCAATCAATTGTAATCCACCATATATAGAAACTGAAAAAGAAAAACCACATGATCATCTCACTAGATGCTGAAAAAGCCTTTGACAAAATCCAACACCCCTTCATGATAAAGGTCTTGGAGAGATCAGGGATAACAGGAACATACCTAAACATAATAAAGGCAATGCACAGCAAACCAACAGCCAGCGTCAAACTAAATGGAAAGAAACTCAATGTGATACCTCTAAAATCAGGAACAAGACACTCTCTTCATATATGTTAAATATTGTACTTGAAGTACTAACTAGAGCAATAAGACAACAAAAGGAGATTCAGGGGATACAAATTGGAAAGGAAGAAGTCAAACTTTCACTGTTTGCAGATGATATGATAGTTTACATAAGTGACCTAAAAACTCTACCAGGGAACTCCTACAGCTGATATGCACAGAGCACATAGATTCAGATATGACTCATAATCTCTCTGCAAGATTACAGCTAATTCACCCATCCTATTGAAAACTAATTTCACATCTAAAACACAAATCCTAGAATTCATTGATGCTACATGAAAAAAAGTGTTATAAATAAAATTTGCTTTAGTCTAAAAATGTAGTTTTAAAAAACTGTTTCAGATGTATGGCCTTTTAAACAATTACTAACTGTAATCAACAACTGCTATAATAAAATTAAATTCCATCAAATATCTGTATTATTAAATATTTGCCTAATGCAACCTAGTTCATAAACATTTTCCCAGTGCTTTGAACAAAGAGTATACAAATTCATTTACTTAGAAAAAATAAGCCCAAAAGCTTATTGCTAGCATGATGATTATTATCAAAGACAGTGTATTGTATTCTTGCAATATGAAAACAGATATTCTGATGTTGAAACTGTAAGAGGGAAAGAGAGAGTGGCTAGGAAGTGTGTGTGCGTGCATGCGTGTGTGTGTGTGTGTGTGTGTGTGTGTGTGTGTGTGTGTGTGCATTTCTGTGTTTCATGGTTTCCCAAAAACTTGGGTTGTAAAGGTCCAATATTCTTTTTAAAAACTTGTTGAACACATACACCCTGGGTAAAAATATCAGCAATTGCCTTGTGGTAAATTAGCTTATGGATGATGATATGGAATGCAGAGCAGGCTGCTCAAGGTGACTTTGCAGTCCATAAACAGTTATTTTGTTTCTTGTTTAAAGATCCAGGACAACCAGATATCCATTTATTGTTTATTCTTAATTTTAAATCTGGTTTCTATCTCTTATTGAAAAGACAACAACTAAATCCTGTATGCTGGTCAGATAGATGGCCAGCGGTGGGAATCCTGAAAGAGCTTTCATGAATCCAATAGGATAACTTTGTAGAGAATTTCAGTCTTTTTAGGAATAAAATCTTAAATTATCTGTAAGCCTTATATACTTCATTTGCAATATCACTTAACATTTGTGTTTGTGTTTTCTTTCTTGGGATTGAGGCTAGACAAATGTCATTACACATTTAATAGAATATATTTCTTCTGGTACTCTTTTTTAAATCGATGGCTACATATGATATAATCTATTCTTATCACAAAAAATAATCAATGGGTAAATTACACGATAATGGGTTTGTGATTTCCACTAAGAGCCATTTACGAAGATGTCATGTTAGCACTCAGGTTCTATTTTTAGATTGTTGTTCAGTGAATCAGACTAAGTGCCAGCTCAGTTTCACCATCTAGGTCATGTGATCACGGTGGTACAGGAAGGGAATGGGCTTCCACATCCCAGAAAGATCTTGTGGCACAAGTTCCATGTTGATTGTACTAAGCATGTTTTGACATACTCAAATGCAACGCTCTTAGTCACACTTCTGTAAAGTTTCTTAGTTTGTTCCTATTGCTTTCTTTGAAAATCAGGACCCACCTTGAAAATTCAAAAATTCAAAAATTCAAAAATTCTCCTTTGACTTCCTTGTCCTCATGTTTCACACTCTAGCAAATGACACATTGACATTCACTTTATTTACTTCTTATACTTTGCTACTAGCGTGTTTAAGAAACCTCACAGACCTCCCAGAGATAACCCCAAAGAAGTATTCTCATGTATACACACTTCCAAATGATGATATTTTTATCATAAAATTTGCATACTTTGAGAACAATGGCTGTGTTTGTACCATGAGCTAAATCCAATAGGTGTTTTCAACAATTGGCATAGGATAAGCAAAATGTTCTAGAACTAGAGAATTGGAACCGTTTCATTTTTATTTATAGGTATTTATTTGCATGTATGGTGAGGGCATATGTACTTTATGTATTTTAGGGGTACATTCACTTGTATGAAGGTACACATGCATATGCACACATGTGCAGTAGAGACTAGATAAAAGTCAGGTATCTGAAACTTCAATTGTACTCCTCATTTATTTATTTTTGAGACATTTTTCTCATTGAACCAGAAGCTTGACTTTTGACAAGTCTACCTGGTCTTTGTGCTCCAATCTTCCTATCTCTGTCTCTTCAGTACTGTTTATAGATGCACAGTGCTATATCAATCTTTTCCTGCTTGGTGCTACTAACAGTAGATATAATGAGGTATGTTTTTCCTATATTTCAAATTATAATCCATTCACTAGATGAAGGATACTTCCACAAATACCTTGAAGCTAAGTTATGCTTTATTTCAAGTTATGACTGAGGCTTCCAAGGGCCAAATCTTTACAATACTTAGATGTGCTTTCATCAAAACTATATAAAAGAAATGTCACTTCAATTGTTCTAAGGTCTTAACAAAAGGTCTTTCAGGAAGATCTTGACTTAATTTTGACCCAAAAGGCACATCTTGAAGACTGTACATAACATTTCACCTCAACTCTGTATCTATATCCTAATTTGGAGCCTGTTCAGCAGGAGAATCTAGGAATGATAATGACTTATTTTATAATACATCATGCCCTCGATTAAAATTAATTTCTCTAAACTTTTCTTGAATATGAAAATATCAATTCATTTTAGTTGATTTCTCTCACTTTATTTATTACCATGCAATTAAGTTAGGTTAGTTAACCTTGTTAATATCTGTCTTAGTCAGATCCACAAATTGTCTTCCTTTCTACTTTACAAGGTGCTCAAGGGAACAAACTATGTTGCCAACCATTCCACCCACAATTGAGATAAACTATCTTTCCTCCAGGTTCCAGTAACAGTCACCTCCATGCCTTTTACTATCCTTGATGAATATTCTCAATTCTCAGGCTCCGTCCTTTTTGTGATCCTGACTCTAGGTGTCTACAAGGGACTCCACAGTAGTGTAACTAGAAGATTCTTCTGCAAATTTCACTCCCATTCCTCTGTTTAGGAACATAAAATGGCTCTAGTTGGACTCACTCATTTTATTTTAGCTTTAAATTTCAAAGCTTTACTCAGATTTATGGACAGCTATTAAGTGAAGTTTATGCAAACCAGTGTATGAACAGAGCTTCCACAGTCACATTCAACTAGCTGTATTTTCTACAACAGCATCTATTCAATGTTAAGGACAGAAAGGGCACATAAGAAGCAAACTAGTGGAGTGGAAAAAGCATTTCATATTCTTAAAGATCAATTTATTGTCCTAATTAGCATATATACATAAACATAATTCAGTCTCAATTTGAAACATCTAATGTATGGGTAAGCACATCATATGAAAGCTCCAAATAATTCATCTTTAAGTACAATGTTTAACATACTGATACAGTTTATTATTTCTCAATTGCTCATTTACAATATTGAATGGATAAATATTTGGAAAACATCCAGCATCGTAATGGAAGTGCATACCAGAGTTCTGCCTACAAACATGAATTCGTATTGCCAGAGAACGAACCCAATATGGAGATTGGAGAAGTTGGGAGGCGAGGAGAGGAGAAATGGGAAGAGGAAGGACACATTATAGAGGACAGACTTTGAAGTATATGGGAAGATTTGTCATTGTCTTTATCCCACATAATTTTGAAAAGCCCTAATAATTGTGATGTGTGGTTCAATTAAATTAATTCTTTGTAATGCATTTTCATTTAATTTTTAATTTTTTGTTTATTTGTTTGATTTTGAGAAAGTGCCCCACTGTGCAACTCAGGCTAGTCTAAATAAAACTCACCCTGTAGACTTCAGGGTTATGATTCTCTTCTCTTACCATCACAACTGCTAGGATTATAGGCATGAGCTATCATACCCAGCAGCAACTATGTTTTCATGAAATTAAGAGAAACATGGCTGACCTTGATGGTTTGTTTTTAATATATTTAATATGTTTGAATAAGAAATGGAAATTCACAAGAAATCTGTTTGGGCACCTAAATCTGTGTGCATGAAAACATATGTGGAAAAAAATAGGTTGTGATTCCAATTTGTGGTTGAACATTCAGGATTTCATAGGGTTATTAAGCATACCACAGTATCTATTAAGCGCTGACCTTTGCCACAGAAACTTGGCATTAACTCTTCTCCTCAGGAAACAGAGACAGAAAGAAAGCCTCTGGTTTCTGTTAGATACACACAGTATATTGAGCTGATCAAGTCATGTTTGTGATAGCTATCCAAATATAGACTGTGGGAAATACATGATAGATTATGGTTAAGAAAGGATGGCTAATTGATATTAATTAAGTGGTCTAAAATTTAATTTCAATTAAATCATTCTTAATGAGCTTCCTGGTGATTTAGCAACTCTTCCTTTTGTTTATCATATTACTGTAAGAAAATCATAATGATACAGGAAAAAATATACCATAAAGAAAGTCACATACTCTGATGAAACTGAGTATACACCCATTTTTCTGCTTTAAAAATCTTTAACAATAAACTTGGAATCTGCCCATTTTCTATTATAATCATTCTTCTGTGTTTTAAGGTGAGTGTAGATATAAAGTGATTCTATTATTATACATACCAAGTGACATATCCCAGCATTATTATCTCCATTTTACATACAAAAACACTGATACATGGAGAAATTTATAAAAAGCCACTATTGAGACTCCCAAGAATTTTAGCTAGAAAAAAAAATGTCTTCACAAATAAGGTTCAACTTTATCACTATTTTTTCCTCTATCTTGGCATCAATTTCCTTGAAAATATATGAAAAATTGTCCTTTATTGTAGGAACTATGTTCATTGATTCCTACTTTTTGTAACTCCTTCTTCGTCCTCTCATGGCTACAATTTTCTTCAAAATTTACATTTTACATTTGCTCAATTGTACAACATCTTTGATTACTAAGCTTGTGTTAAGGCTAACATTAATTTTGAGTATTCAAAAGACATACTACACAATATGTACATGTCAGCTATAATACATTTTTTTCAGAAATTTAAATATGTATTAAACCTCTCTACCATCTACATACACACAGATACACACACAAAGTAGATCATATAAACTCATAGTGCCTGTTTAGGAATGTTTATTGAGTAAATAAATGAAGGGAAAACACTATTTCTGCCTTTACATTTCAATTATTATAATAATTTTGAATAAGTAATTTTAAAGTGAAATGACATCAAATGAATTTTCATTTACATATTAGCAGCTTTCAATTCTAGTGTGAGTGCTAATTATACGATTTCCCTTCCTTTTTTGAGACAGAGTTTCTACATTATGTAGTGTTCGCTGTTCTACAACAGCTAACCAGGCTAGCTTTGGACTAACAGTGTTCACCTGCCTCTGCCTCCTGAATTCTGGGATTAATGATGTGTACCACAGTGGCTGGCATTATACAGTTCCATCTTACATTCAAATACATTAGAATGAGGTAAACAGTAGAACACTCAAAAGGATTTGCAAAATATTTGTTGTGAGATATTTTATGTTCTGACAAATAAAGCTGGTCTGAAAATCAGGCGCAGAGCTAGCCATTAGTTAACCATGGAGGCCAGGCAGTGATGGCTCACACTTTTAATTCCATCAATAAGAGGTTCACACCTTTAATCCTAGCATTTGGGTGGTGGAGAGAAGAAATGATAAGGCAGGGCAGAGACAGGATCTCAGCCCTTTTTAATGGAGGAATGAGACAGGTAGGAAGCAAGTGGTGGCTGCTTCTGGTTCTCTGATCTTCCAGGTGTTACCCCAATATTTAACTCCCAATTTTTATTAAAATTATTTGGACTAATGCTTCAAATATTTAGAAAAAAATAAAAACAAGATAGCATTGCTACTTTCATGGATGATTGTGAGAGGTAAATAATTTTGTCAATTCCTAAATGCGAACAAAAGCTTTAATTGCCATCTATCAAACATAAGTGTAAAGAAAGGTAAGAGGAATGTGTGTTAAAGCCTATAACTAGAATTCTGGGAGCAATGTGAAGCTTAATAGTTCCTAGGATAGTCTGCAATGCAGAATATGTGTGGCTTGGGGAAATGCTAGTACAGGAAACTACTTCCTTGATTGCTCTAGCAGGCATACTTATACAATCAGAAATCAGACATCTTTAAATGCGTCAATGCCTATCTTGAATATCTATGACCTTTTGAGACAAGAAATAATAGCCAATGAATAACTGGTCTTTCAAGAACGACCTCCATATTCTAGGGAAACATACAAAAAAGAAGAGACGGCCCTCAGCAAAAGACAGCATTCAATAAGGAATGCACACAGCAAGTCCTTCCCAGTGTGCTGCATCCATTATGGTGACTTAACTGAGTCATCTTCCTCTAACTTCTCAAAATGAAGAGATATTGGCAGTAGCTCAGATGACTCATAACCACAATAGAAAATTTCACAAACATCCTCCGGAGCATGAGCCACAATCTATGAGATAACAGCTATTATCCTGTAAGCCAAGAGCCCTTCAAAACAAAGATGCTGAAACAAAAAAAAAAAAAAAAAAAAAAAGAAACTACATTATACATAGCTCTCCAGGTTAATTCAGAATTTCTTACAAATATCAGCTGCATAATTAACCAGTGCTTTATCCTTTACTTTTAGCATCAAGAAATATTTCCATTTCCTTTTATTATTATTATTATTATTATTATTTATATTTACTTTTTTTGGGTTTTTTTGAGACAGTGTTTCTCTTTTTGTACTTTTCTGAAATATCTCCTTACATATCTTTCCACTGGTTTTAAATTATAGCATTTTCGTATATTTTGGGTCCTGTATGTCTTAAGCACTTTCAAAGGTATATTTATTTATTATACATACAATGTTCTGCCTGCATTCCAGAAGAGGGCACCAGATCTCATTGTAGATGCTTGTGAGTCACCAAGTGTTTGCTGGAAATTGAACTCAGGAGCTCTGGAAGGGAAGCTAGTGCTTTTAACCTCTGAGCCATCTCTCTAGCCCCTGTCTTAAACATTTAAAGATGCTTTACACCTGGTTTTGAAATTTTCACTTCGATATTTAATTTAAAATAGTCAGAATTAAGCCAGGCATTAGTGGCACACACCTTTAACTCCAGCACTCAGGAGGCAGAGGCAGACGTATCTCTGTGAGTTCAAGGCCAGGCTTTCCTGTAAATAATATCAGCCAGGTATATGTTAGACTTTGTCTTGACTTATTTTGTGGAAGTCTCTCTAGGAGAGAGAGAGAGGAGAGAGAAAGGAAGGAAGAGAAAGAGAAGGAAAGGATGCTTGAAGAACATGAAACATTTCCAAAATATATTTATCCAGCAAACCAATCAATTAAGTAACCATGTTTTTTAAAGTAATTTGCAACAATCCAAGACAGTCCTATTAATGGATTTGATGTTTATGCCACTCCAACTCCTATACTGAAACTATAGCCCTAATAAAAGAAAACTGAGATGTGGAGTTTATGAAAACAGCCACTGATTTATGAAAGTGGAGCCCTTGTTAAAGGAATAACATAGAGCACTCATATTCTTTTCAACAGACGAGGGCACAGTGGTTTATAATATAGAAGAGGTCACTCACCATGCCAAGCCCAAGCCCATGCTTGTGTCCTGATCTCAGACTTCCAGTCTCTGGAATTACAAGAAATAAATTTCTGTTACTAATACACTGACCTGGCTAAATCAGCAACACGGAAGTACTGTTGTAATGGGGAGAAAGCATGGCTGTCATCAGTCCAGAGTTTAGAAATAATTATGTTGCAGCGAAGACAGAATGCCTTTATGGGTCTTATGTCCATGCTTTAGAATCCCTCTAAACTCCTACTAATTAAATAAGGCCCTACACTGCAGTGTTAATGTTTTAATTACATTTCTAAATACTCAACCTAAATTACCCCATCTATTTCATAAGTTATTATAGTAAAAAATCTATAATCCAGGCCTATTAACACAATTCATATACATAATTTAAAGAATCCCAAAAATCAATGAGGAAGAGGGAATTTCTATTTCAAGAGAGTACAAACAATGGAAAGAAATCAGTCACACAATCATCCTACAATTCAGTCAAATATATAATTTTTAAAATAAAAATCAGGGGGAATGTATGTATAAGAATCCTGTCACACATGTCTCTGGCCAATTTCTTGATGTTTCCACAAGGTCTTTTGAAACCTACTTTGTTGTTTTAATTTACTTGGTTGCCCGTAATACTGAATCAGATTTACCCAGGTCGTCTCTACTATTTATATAAAGGAAGACTGAACTAATCCTTATAAACATTCTGCCACTAGCCAGGCAAAGTTACCCTAAGGGCTGAGAAACACGAGAGTCTTTGTGTCCATATGGAGAAATGAACAGTCTCCACCAGGGGTGATTCCATCAGAATAAAAGTCGAATTGGCTGGAATTATCCCTTCTACTACTGGGGCCCGCAGTAAACCAGACCTGTACCTTTTAAGCCCACACATTCAGACTGGAATGGAGAAAACTTGAAGCTGGCCCTTTTCTCTGTCAAGAGAAAGCTTTTTAGTTGATTTTTTTTAAAGCGAAGATTAATAACTCTTTCATTAAAACACAACTTTAGGACTTGTGTTTTGAACTGCATAGTAAGATACCCAGATACAAACTTCTTTGTAGGCTGAAAAGAGTCTCTTGTTTCATTCCCAGTCTACAAAAAGCAGGAGATGGCAGGTAACACAGCAAAGACAAGAGTATGCTATTTAATTAATTTTTTATTTTTGCTTTGTTTTGTCAAGACATGGTTTCTCTGTACAACCTCTACCACTATGGCCTCTGATTCAGAGATACACCAGTCTCTGCCTCCTGAGTGTTGGGATTGAAGGCATATGCCACCACACCTGGCTTTGTTTAATTAATTCTTGTTTGATTTTTTTTTTTTTTTTTGACACACTCTGGTTGTGTCTGGCTTCAAAATCACTGGAAATCCTTTCTTCAGCCCGTGCCTCCCAAGTGCTGAAATTATAACCATGCAAGAGCATGTCAGATTTATTATTTCTGAGGCAAGAAATTGGGAAAACAAACTAAGAAAATGGGACTTTTATCTCCACCTTCAAAACATGGCTCTCACCTCAAATGGAATTAGCAGTGGTTTAATCTGGAACCAAATTAGAGTGGCCATGGTCTGAGAACACAGATTTATGTTATTCAAAATTTCATATTCCAAAATGAAAGCAGCTTCATGAAGTTTTCATATTAACAGAACAAAGTCATAAATCAAAGAATTAAAAAAAAAGTATTAGTGAACATATAAAAGAGGTAGATTATGAGAAGATTGGGGAGTCTTTCCTAGGGCTTTGGGTGCTATCTGATAGTATTCTCGGCAATTGTAAAGAGGGTATAGAGTCATAGAGATGTCTCAGAGTCCCAACTAAAATTCTGTCCCAAGAATATTCAAAGTATCAGGCATTGTCTTTGCCTCAACAGCAACAGTGTAGAAAATACTTGCAGGTCCCTTTACAGAAAGATGGAATAAAACACTACATGATTCAAAGTCAGTCTTCCTTGTAGTCGGTGTGCTTTGGATTTCAGAATTGAGCCAATTCTTCAATTTTCATAACAAATTATAATTTTTCTACTATGATGAGTGACTTTAACTCTTCAATTGATCTTCCTATCTTTTCCAGGCACTCATGTCAATTAACACACTAAGTTAGTGTTCATGTTGATCTGTCCCAAGCTTAAGATAGCATAATCTATTATCAGAAGATATACATTTCTCTCAGTAAAGAGGTAAAACCATTTGTTAGCCATTGTGTCCAGAATGTTCCAAATTGTGTTCACTTTGGCTGTGAGAGTTAAGTACCACCACTTGACTTCTTCTATTTATGTTTCCTATCATCTCTACTAGCAACAGGAGCCCAGGAACACAGCACTGTACTGCTAGTTTCTCAATAATGTATGTTCCTTTACATATTGTTATTGCTTGTTTTCTAAGAGCCAACTTTGATGTGCAATTTAAAAACTCTCAACAGTTTTGTTAGAGAGGCACACAATTTTATCTTATTTCCTACCTGGTTTTCAAACCCCAAATCCTACTTTAATTTTGTGCCTGGACTCAGAATAGACTCAATAAATTTTAGCCTATTTTCAATTCTTATTCTTCATCTATCCTGACATGTCCTTCTGTTTCTTGCCAGCATACATTAGCCAGATTTGTAGTTCTTTTTAATAAATAGTCCTTTTGCTCTATCACAAGGAAATATGTTTTGTTGTTGTTGTTTATTACAGATATCTCTGACCAAACAATATTTTCCAAATAAAAGATTATGGTTATTGGATTGAAAGCAATAATTCAAAAACTATTGAGAAGAAATATGTCATCTTGTAAAATATTTACCTCAGGTGTAATTTTATGGAATATAGATATTGAGAATCCTCTTCTCTAATAAAGAGGAGCAAAGCATTTATGCTTTCCCAAAAAGTTTGGAAGTTTGAATTTTCTAAAATTACCCTTAGCATAAGACTTAATGCTCCACTATTTCCCTAAGAATGTGATTTCAATATAAAAAACTCAGTACCACTGCAAATACAGTCTTCTTCTTACTTATTATTCTTAATATTAATCTAGAAAAAATGATTTTCATCACAACCTGCACTCTTTATTTCAATGCTACACGGAGAGTATGGCTTCAGCTAATTGTTAAAATGACTGAGTCGCTTATCTTCCCTGGATATTTTAAAAGCAATTAGAAACTAACAAAACACTTCAGGCGCCATTGTCTCTTCATTATTCAATCACTGCAGGCATTACAGAGTTACTTGCTCTGCTTCTTCTACATTTATGCATTATCATTACCTTATAAAAGAAATAAAAGAAGTATTTACTGGCTTCAACGTGACAGTAATCTAAAAATTACCATCTGGCCAAAATCTTATCCTAGGCGCCTCTCTTGTAAAACTACTCTGTTACCACCTGTCATACATTGGATTTGCCAGCCTGTAGACATTAAAACAAGGATTTTATAAGATTGGACTTTTGGATATGATTCTATGAAGTACTGAAGAAAAGATGGGCATGTGCAAAAGGGAATAAGTAAGCCAACAAAAGGTGCCAGATGGAATGGATGATTGACTACAGATGTTATGTGGAACTCAACCCTAGCTGGAAACACTGGGTGGCAATGAAGCATTTATGTTGAATGTATCCCATCTGAGTAACTAGTGACCAAGAATATTTTCTTGTCATTTCCTATCAGAAATTCATTGATTGATAGTGATTTGTGGAGTTAAGATGGCTATGTGTCTACTACCAGGGTTATGGACAACAGAAATAGCCTTTTGGGAAAAAGGCTATTGTGCCTACACTTGGAAGCATAATGTCCAGCACCTGTTTCTGAATTTAAATGCACGGTTGCATTTAACCTTCAATATTTCTGATGTAAACCCAACTCCAGAGATTCTACTTTCCCCTAGGAAGGTGATCACCATGTCTCCCTTTTTATTCCAACTCTTTCCCCTATATTTTTTTAATTTAATTTTTTAATTTAATTTATTATTTCACATGTCGATCCCAGTTCCCTCTCCCTCCCTCCCTCTTACCTTCTCTGCCCCCTCACATGCACCCTGACCACCCTCCCCTCCCATCCCCTAAGTTCTTGTTGGTAACTCCATGTTATGACCCCGATAGATTTGGAAAATGGAAAGGAAGTCAAACTACAGAGACTGAAAATTTCTGACTTACCTGGCATTGTCACACACTAATAACAAGCATTCCCTGGAGCCAGCACTGCTGTAAAGCCTGTTGTCTCCTGGAAACTCTCTTGAGCTTCTCTGGGCTCCTTTCATATGAGGTTTTTAATTAAGTCTTTTCTGATCCATAGATTTATGACCTTGCAGCCCTAAGAAACTCTAGGTTAACAATTCTCTACCTCAAGGCTTATGTGCCTGTGTAGGAAACCCTATTAAGCAGAATTAATGTTCACTCCATGCTGCTCTTCTCTGGTATATGTGAGCTCATCTGTCCTCAGAAAACTTCCCTAACCCACTGATCCTGCCATGTTCTGAAATTACAGGGGACCTTGCAGCCATCTGGCTTTTCTTCCAGGAGCGAGATAATGAAATGGATCATCTCAAACATTTTAGGTGTTTGTATGAGTCCAATACCAGCCCTGAATAAGTCTAACTACAAAAAATTCTTTTGAAATTCTGTGACTTGTCTAAATGAAACTTCTTCTACAGTTGTAAGTATGTGTGCATAGAAATTTCTGACTTCCTTTTCAAGGTAGAAAACTTTTCTAGGCAAAATCCCTATAAACTTCTGAGGTCTACTATAAACAAACCTGAGAGAAGACTGATACAAGATGATTCAATTTTAGAAGATTTATACAATTTTTTTAAAGTAACAATTTTTGAAATCTCAAAATAGATTTTCAGAAATAGTTTTAGAACATTTTCTTATTACAGAAAACAGTCGGGGGTGGGGGGGGGACAGGTAGCACAATATAAATAGGAGAGAAAACCATGACACATAACTCTAAAAAACAAAGATAAACAATAATACATCATTTTGATTAATTTCTACCCAGTAACACATTATTACATATGTATGGCTCTTGCATGTTATAGTAATGCTCTATATACAAATTCTCTTTGGTGGTATGCCTTTTGATTTAATTCTGACATTTTCCATATGATTCTTAATTATTCACAAAAAAGAAATAACAGAGGCAAATTAATCCATGGAGAAAGGCATACTACAATTTATTTTTCTTCTTCTATTTCTAAACATTGTGATTGGCTCCAAATTTTAGCAATTAATACTATAAACATTTCCCAGCCACCAATACTTTGCCTCGGGTTTAAGATCTAGCCACAGAGGCAAACATATGACCTAAAGGAAAACAAATCCTCAAGATTTAAAGATCTAACATAAGTCTAAACCTAGAACTAAATGCTTTTATGCCTGCGTAGATAAACTCTGAAAAGACGGAAAACATGACCTGAACAGAAACAACACCAATGGACATGCCAACGTGGATGGAGATCCCATGGCCTCATCCCAACACAAAGAACGAACTATAGGCAAATTCCATAAGCTTGAGCAGGACAGGTGGTATTCTTTCCCAGGGAAGATCACACTTATTGATTGTCCAGAGCCAGTCATCCTGAAAAACATACATACAAATAACATTATATGGACGGAACTGGTCATATTTAGGAATACATATGTACATACATATACTCATGTCATAACAATTAGTGGGAGGCTATAACTTTGAAGAATGGAGGGGAGAAAATGACAGGGTTTGGAGGAAAGGGAAAAGAAAAATGATATACTCATATTATAATCTCAAAAAAATGCATTTATAGTGAAAATGAGTCAGAATATGTCAAGGGTCAAGACTCCAGACCAGGAGACTTTAAACAAAAGATGGAGGAGCCTAAAGCACAAAGATGCTCACATCTGAGAGATAATTTTGAGGAATTATCTTGTCTAAAATAACTATACTTAGTTTACAACACAGATAATAAAACTCATTAGAAAATCGCATTTCTGTTTTTTTTTTATTTAAATTAGAAACAATCTTGTTTTACATGTCAATCCCAGTTCTCTCTCCTTCCCCTCTTCCCCTGCCCCCCACTGACCTCCTATCCCATCCCCTTTCTGCTCCCCAAGGAGGGTGAGGCCTTCCATGGAGGATCCTCAAAGTCTGTCACATGCCCTCCCCAATGCATCTAGGCTGAGAAAGTATCCCTCTATGTGGAATGAGCTCCCAAAGTCCATTTGTACACTAGGAATAAATACTGATCCACTACCAGAGGCCCGATAGACTGTTCAGGCCATCCAACTGAGACCCCCGTTCAGGGGGTCTGGGTCGGTCCTATGCTGGTTTCTCTGCTATCAGACTAGAGCCCATGAGCTCCCCCTTGTTCAGGTCAGCTGATTCTGTGGGTTTCTCCAGTCTGGTGTTGACCCCTTTGCTCATCACTCCTCCCTCTCTGCAACTGGATTTGAGGAGTTCAGCTCAGTGTTTAGCTCTGGGTGTCTGCTTCTGCTTCCATCGGCTACTGGATGAAGGCTCTAAATCAGTTTTTTTAGTTAAATGCAATGGTAAAATTTCCAAGGATTACAGGTCATGAAGAATATCTAGAAAAGTTGAGTTACTTGGATTTAAAACAAACAAGAGACCCTGTGCCCATTTAATATTTAACCACTGCTGTTCCTCAGACAACTTTGTTGAACTTACCGAATAGAATTAGAGGGTATTTACTTCCATCTGAATTTCAGATAAACACAATGCAGTTTTTCATACAAGTTTGTTTCAAACATTACATGGGGTATAGTAATGTTGAAACTTTTGAAATTCAAATTACCTTGTGTTTCAGTATTTTTATATTAATATAGATTCACTTAACTGTTTTCAGCCACATTTCTCATGAAGTCTCCTGTCTTAAAGTGCTAAAGTGTTCTAAAAATCCATCTGAGGACCAGGAAATGACGACATTATACCTTCAATTAGGAACCTCTGACAGAATAGTATCCAGAAACAAATTAAATGTGTCTACCATTGGGAGGAACAATTAGCACACATATTAATCCTGTCTTCTTTCTCTAAGTGATTGCTTTTAGGGAAGTTAATGATATGGTGAAGAGTAGATAAAAGAGCTATGAGGTCACAATGCCTTTGGAGAAAGTAGGAGAAAGAAAACAATGTTAGGATAATGTTAGAGAAAGCAGACCCCTGATACCACATACAAACTTAGATAGTTGAGAGAAATCTACACTTGTAGGCAAGAAAAGTCAGGATATATTCTCAAATCCCAAATGTGTTTTAGCAAACACCATCACGTCAGAATTTTTAAAAAAGCAATATCAAAGAAAAACCACATAAATTTCTCTTTTATGTTTACCCTATTGGGAAAAACTCCTTCCTCTCCTCCCTACGTCCCCCCCAAAAAAAAACAAAACCTGTGAATTTGTGTTTACTGATAAATCTCACTAATATGGCTTCATTTTAAATCTATTTATAAATTAAGCATTTCCATGTTTCTTTGGTATGAAAACTGAGATGATTTTCACTGAAAAATAAAACTTCTCTGCATGTAACTTGGCAAGACTAATTTCCTCTGGAGCAGTGCAAGTCTCAGCCTCCTAATTAAAATGAAATAATGGCTTTCCAGTCAGCTGTTGGGAGGTGACATTTAAAGAATTATGAGAACTTCACAAGAAACACCTACGTTGAAGGATAAATCTAGGTAGCTGAACACTTCGCTGCTGAGTTCTGTTCCGTGAATGGGTGAAAGTGGTGGCATTTACTTAGTGCCAAGCCTGGATATAGCAGTATAAATTTTTTGGCATGTACAGTATTATGAGTCAAACAGGTTTGTGCCTGTGAAATAATTACTGATGCAGAGTTCCCTGGAGATAGTTCCCAGAATACAATATTCAGCCCATAGAGCTCAATTCTTAACTTCTGCTGGAATAAGCTTATTGGTATATATTCCCTAACAAAACCAACATTTACCTATTACATTTACCTAGGATCTGAACATTTTGTGTGACAACTGAATTCCAGGATTCTTGGTCAGTTTTATTTATTTATTTTTTTGAGACAGGGTTCTCTGTATTACTTTGGAAATGGTCAGTTTTTTTTTAAATTTATTAATAACTAATTGTAAAATACTCTATAGGAGAGATAGAAAATTTATAACCCTTTCATAAGAAAAAATGCTGACCAAATCAATTGAATAAATATAGAAGTCTATGGCTGAGGAGATAGTCCAGTTGGTAAGCATTTGCATAGCATGTAAAATTGGGCATCCCTAGCACCCATTCAAAAACCGACCTGTCAGTACATGTCTATAACACCAGAACTTAGGGAAACAGACTCAAGTGGACCTCTGGTTCTTGCTGGCCAACCATTTTAACTGAATAAGCGAGAACCGGGCCTCAAACAAACAAAAAGTGGAGAGCTATTAGAAAAGACGTAAAACAGGGCATTTTTGGCTTCTACGCACATTCATGTATGTGCACCTGGACACGCATCCACATTCACAAGTACACACACTCTCTCCGCAGAAAATTGGGATTCATTCCTGATTCCTTATGGCACCATTTGTTACTAAATCATCTCACTTTTTCCTGACAAATATCCACTCTCTTCATCCCCACTGTTATTGTCTTAAATATATAATTTTAATATATAGTGCCATATATAAGTTATATAGTGCTATATATAATTTTGATAGCAGGTTATTATTTTCACTGGCTGTTATCACCAAAGAGAACTGCCTGAAACAACATCTGATCACTCAGCAAGATAAATATTAAAGATTCTCCCATCAATCACATTTCCGGCTTTTATGCTCAATCATAAACTATTCCTTAGAGATAAGAATATATATTTTAAAGACATCGAGAGGAAAAGAATTGCCCAGTCTAATACTTACCTGTATCCTAAATGTTATTTTTCCCTATTGGAAGTGTACCTTTGGGAATATCATTTAAAGATTTCCATACTGTATTTACTCATATGTGTTATAATTTTCATGAATTGTGAAATATGCATGCCATTAATTTGTTAATTTTCCTAATGTATACTCCAGCTATTAACTGCCTTCCCATTTCAAAGGCTACTTACAATTAAGGAAGGGACTAAATTTGTTGAGAAAGAAGGGACCCTTTGTTCTCATTGTCAGCAGTGACTACTATCCTTAAAAGCATTGACTCACTGAGGAGCATTGCAATTCCTCTGCATGTAAGCAAGTGTTGCCATTGTCTGTCCAAGGGTATTGACAGAAGTCTGTATGTATGTTAGACTTATAGGGTAATACTCACAGCTGTTGTATTTAAAAAGGCAAAGGCAATGTTCTTAGTAACTCTGGCTTTTCAGAACCCCAAGACAAAAATGTTAAAAGAATTAGCTAGCATTTCTCATGAAGGTTTACCCTAGATTCTAAATTCTCTATCTGAGCATTCCTTAACTAAGAGTCCACGTGCCCACATTTTCCTTTTCTTTCTTGTAAAAATCTCAATTCCAACCAAAACTTAGGATCTTATTCATTATACCCCACATATTCCAGTTGATAGCATTATTTTGGAATAGCAAACAGGGACTTTGAAAGCCAGTGATGGAAACCTTTAGAAAACACGGAAGGCAGGGGGCTTAAGCACCCTAATATAGTAGTATCTCACCTTCCCAGTGAAGTTGTGTTCCTGGCCAAATCCATTTGGGCGTGGCTTCAGATGCGGACCTGACCAGAAGGTAGAGAAGGGGGGCCAGGGGCTGGTGGGCATTCTCTCAGGTCTCTTCTGGAGGGCAGAGACTGTATCTTCTGGAACAGGAACACCCATTTATCATTTATCTTGGGTCTAGTGAACTCATTAACAGCCCGCCTTCACCCTAGGTTCTGTGGTTTAATCTGAGATCGGATGCTCCAGCTTGGATTTTGCTTTTGATATCTCAGTAACGGGAAAGTGAAAACTCATCTCGAGTTCTTCAGCTAATGAATCATTAGATTAAACACAAGACTTGCCCCTCGTGAAGGTATAATTGGAGGTTAGTGTAATTGATATCAAAGCACATCCAGCTTTATTTGACATTAATTAGCTGGCTCCCTGCTGCGCACTTGCACTTTGGGCTTCATTTCTACTCTTCCTTGTGCTCTTGCAAAGTAAAATGCAAATGTTACCTGCGGTGAGGTCTCTATTTAAAAGTCCTCAAAATTGATCATTCTGGGAGGGCTTCAATTGTAACTTTAATCTTTATTTTGAAGAACTGGGGGTGATAGAAACCAAAAGGGTATAGCTATTCTTCCTAATAATTTTTTACGTGTTTTTTCCCTGTGTCTAGAATGTTGTGCCTAACTTCCAAACAATGATTTTCACTTAATCCATAAAGCCAAAGATGTCAATGTCTAACTTAATGGCCTGGTGTATATATTTTTAAATACACAACTAATACATGAATGTGTTACCTAATAAACATGATTTAAATTTATCATACAAGAATACTGTAGATAGAGTCAGCTGAACCAAACTCTAGACCAACAGCCATGGAGACTCCATGGGACTGAACTATGTCCTCTGCATGTGGGAGACAATTGTGTAGCTGGGTCTATCTGAGAGGCCCCTGACCTCAGGACCAGTATTCTTGGTGCATTATTATTGGGGTCCATTCCCAATGGTGCGATGCCATGCTCAGCCTTAACGCAGGGGAGAGGTCTTGGTCCTGCCTCAACTTAATGGGCCAGGCTTTGTCCATCCACAATGGGAGCACATACCCTGTGGGAGGATTGGATGAGGGGTAGGCTGGGGAGAAGTGAGGGGAGCAGGAGGAGAGGTGGGAGGGAGAACTGTGGTTGAAGTGCAAATTGAAATTTAAAAAATAAAAAGAAATGCTAATTAAAAATGTAGAAAGAAAAAAGAATACTGTAGATAAGATATAGTATTTAAAAATTTCAAGAAAAAATAGATGCCGAATATATTCAGCCCCAAAAATAAGTATGTGAGGAAATGTGCATGGGTGTGTTCTAACTTGTATTTTATGCATATTTCAAAATAACATGTTTTATATAAGTGTTGTGCAGTTATTTCTTCTAAAATAAGGGAAAGTAATACTCAAAAGAATTGAGAAACAAAAGAAACTTCTTTGGCTCAGGAACTATTACAAGGGTCAGAAATCTTGCAAAGCTACAAAATTTGTCAGCTTCCATTACAAGTTTCTAAAAGCAGTAAATACAGTTGCAGAGAGGAGACTCCCAAACCAGCCAAGTTGCCTGCAGTTCAGAATGTTTGCTACAGGAAGGCAGATTTTTTTAAGCCATTCAGGTTTCAGTGTATTACTGTGTGATGCACCTGCCTTTAAATCACTGGGGTTCTTGTAAGAAAGCCACATGACTCACTACACTAGACCTATATGGGATCATACTTTGGTCTATTGTTAGCTCCCTTTCCGAGGTGAATAAAATGTTTGCATTTATCTCCAGGAAAAGTAACACAACAGTAAGTATACACTTTTATACTTGTCGATTAAAATAATTTTAAAAGAAATACTGTCACAGCATATCCATAGAAAATAATTCTTGATTCGTTAGTCATTATTTTCCCACCACATCTTCTGCCAAGAAAAATGGGTTGTTTGCTACTTGGTGAATACAGAATATCTGCAAGTATAATTTTGAATATCACAACAAAACCAAACATAGGCACTTGTGTAAAGTGACATAAAAACAAGACACTGATGACTACATGTCATGTAGATTTGTGCAGAGACTCATTAGTCTCTGAATATTGGATCATGAAGAGCTGTACTCACCAGGATAGAGAAGCCACCAACCACTCAGGTGTGATATTTTTTCCTTTGTTAATGAATTTTCAACTCAAATACTGAAAATAGTAGTCAAGAATTTAACAGTTAAATTTTAATTGAAATTATGGTGTCTTTCTACCTATAAAGATACTTTTACTCATACTCATATTTAATCTTTCCTTAGAATAGAAAAATCATTGTTAGATAGCATTATCCTGGGCATTGTAAAGATTTCAAACCTTTATGAGCTGGGTGCCAAGTATGAGGAATACATAAAAAAAATGATCTAATGCAAGGATAAGAAGTCGCCATTAAGAATTAAGAAAAGCTACATATAACGGAAGTGAGTTAAATGCCCCTGGATACAAACACAGTGAGTAGAGATAGGAGGTGCAATGGCTAACAACATTCTTTGCCACCAAAATTTCATATTCAGCTTACTTACTGAATATTGACGTAAAGCATATGACAATTGCTTTGGGTTACAAAAATAAATCAATAAGAAAATGCCACAGAATGGAGGCTGAAGAGATGACTCAACAAACAAAGGCATTTGTTCCAAGTCTGAAATCCTGAGTTTGATCCCTACTGTAAGGAAAGAACTATTCCAGAAAGTTGTCCTCTTATCTCCGTGTGTGCATGAGACATGAGTGTGTACTCTACCCCTCACACTAAATACATGAATACTTGTATTTTTAAGTTACATTAAAAAGTTGGAAGTACAAAAACCATTAAAATTATTGAGTTTATTGTTTTTATTTTTAAAAGGTATGTACTTTACATTCTGTTCCTACACTGAGATTCATAATCTTTAATATACTGTATGAAATGCATTCTGGTAATATGATGATTTTACAGAGAATGTAGCAATATTTTTTCATCATAGATGAAGACAAATTGGGAAATCATGAATTTAAAAAAAAATGTCCAAATAGTCCAGAGAGTTCTTCTTGTTACCACCCCCAGTATTGCTGACGGTTGTGGAATGTGTGAGAACCAAGATATTTTAAAGTTCATATAAAACAAAAGGGAAAACAGCTGTAAAATATGGGATCCAAAAGATGAATGTGTCTAAGGTGGAAAACAGATGTTCCTGTTTCTTCCTGTCAATGATGCAACACTGAATTCAGACATTAAGCTCAGATGGTTTAGGCAAAAGGAAGGCTGTGGCCACAGGCCTCACATCAGCAAATTTGGTAAAAATTAAATAACTTTTTAAATTATATTGCAGTTCTTAATTTCATGGTGTTTAATTTCTAAATTTAAATTGTAGTGTGTTTTAAAATGTGCCTAAGAAGTATTTATACTTAGATGTATTCAACCAAGAAATTATTTGAAAAGATTATGACAAGTCCAAGTGCTGTAAACTATTCTTGGCAGCACAGGATAAGCCACGTGACTGAGGCTGCAATGTGAATCACACTTAACCTTGTTAAGGTAACACTTAACCCAGCATTATATAGAATTAAAGCTAAGTTGGCTTGTCAGACCAAAGAATGGTTGCAAGTATAAATGATCATAATCTCTCATTGCATGAAGTTTAAAAAATAAAATTAATAAAGATTAAGCACAATTAAATAAAAGTAGCACAATTATAGAAAATTAACATCAAAAGTGAGATTTAGAAAGACTAGGAAGATAGATATCTTGTATGATCAAATAGATAGCTGGATTCCAAGAGCCATTGGAAACAGGGGTGGATCAAAGCTGTATAGTATAAATATTAAACCCAGATAATTTCAACCTGTCTGTACTTTACGTGTATGAACTCTAGCAAAAAAGTATGTAAAATAAATAAGACTAGCATCTTATTTAAAAACCAAAAATGTATTTAAGCAGCTTTATTAAACATTAAATCTATAATAAAAATAAATGCATATTTTACTTCTTATTAATTCAATGTCTATAAGAACCTGATATAAGCTATGCCACTCTTGGGCATATACCCAAATGATGTTTCATCCTACTACAGAGACACTTGCTTAACCACGTTCATTGCTGCTGTATTCATAAAAACCAGAAATTGAAAACAACCGAGATGTCCCTCAACAGATTGGACAAAGAAAATGTGGTGCATTTATACCATTATTTATATAATGGAGTATTACTCAGCTATTAAAAACTGACATCGTGAAAATATGGATGGAACTATAAGATCATCCTGAATGAGGTATCCCAGACGCAGAAAGACAAATATGGAATGCATCCTATTATATGCTTATTAGCTGTTAAGTCAGTGATAATCAAACTACAAATCCATAGACCCATAGAGGATAGGTATAGAGTGAGGAACTAGAGATAACAGATAGATCTTGTTAGGAAATAGAAATGAATAGATAGCTGTGGATAGATGAGGGAGGGCTGGAATGGGAAGATCAGGTGGGGAGGGGTAGTTGGACTTTTCCTTTGGGCAGCAAGATCACAAATAATGACATAGAGACTTATTAATTATGAAATCTTGGCTTAGCTTAAGCTTTTTTTTTTTTTTTTGGACTAGCTCACATCTTAAATTGACCTATTTCTGTTAATCTATGTTCTGCCACATGCCTCAGTTAACTCTCTTCTGTATATGTCCAATTTATTCAGTGACTCGTTGGTGTCTACTGCATGCCTAGATTCATCCTGAGTTCTCTCTTTCTGGAAGTCCTGCCTATTTTCTCCTGCCTACCTATTGGCCCTTTAGCTCTTTGTTAAACAAGTCACAGTGCAGATGTAAGTTTGGGTACTTAATGTGTTGTGGCCTCTAACCTTTTGGAGATCTGCTATAGATGGCATTTAAAATGTTTAAGTTTTCTTCAGTGAACTTCGACCATTTCTAACACAGACCTTTGAGGTCTCTAAAAAGATGATGAGGCCCTACAGTGACAAGTTCACCTGGACTGTGGTAATACCATTAAGCTGACAAACACCACCCAAAGATCAGTTTCAGACTACAAACTGCTCAGGACAACTTCAAAGATGCTAGCTGAGAGAGTCCAGCCTATCAGACTAATCCAGCCAGGACTTCAGATAAACCCTGTACTTTCCCATCACCCAGAGACTAGACAACAAATGATGCAGTTAGCTCTCCCAGGACTTGACCATTATTTTAATTTTCTCAGAGTACCATCACTCCAGACAACAGGAAGCAATGTTAAGAATTACATTTTAAATGCCATATCTGGGGCATATAAACTTACCTCACAATTACCTGCTTTAGACTCAAACCTGAAAATTTGTACAGGAAGCTAGATGAAGCTTATTCCTAGAATTAGTTAGTTAATATCCCAACAGAAGTTATAAAGGGGGAATGATGCAGAATATTTGTTTATACTGTGTGAAGATCTGTCTAACAAAGATCTGTTTAACAAAGAGCAAAATTCAGCATAAACTGAGGACTGAACTTGACCTACAGGAAACTTCATTACAGAAAAGAGAAATGATGGGAGTTTCTGAAACTAGAAAATAGGAAACTGGACAGGAAGCTTCTATGGCACCATGAAACTCTTCACACTTGCATGGTAAATAAGAGGAGGGCTTGTCTCCAACACTGAATCAATAGTTCACTTTAGATTTACACGCCTTACCGTAAACTGAGCAGAAGGCTCAAGGCTCTTTCCCATGGTCTTTTAGAAACATGGATGCAGTCTTATCAGTTTCCTAGTCAAAAAGCAAAGGGAACTTATTTTATACAAGCCAGGGATGTACTGCCTTTTCTTGACTATGACATAATTCTAAATTATCTGAATAACCTTCTGAATGAAGACCAGTCACTCATTATAACTAGCCAACAGACAAAAAAAAAAAAAAAAAAAAAAAAAAAAAAAAAACTAACCCTGGAAGGAAATAATAGCACCTAGAGCAGCTGATGTTTATTTGCACTCTATGCTACATGAACAGGAAAGAGTTATTATAACTCCAGTATGAGGAGAAAAGAGAGTCTGTGCTCAAGAAAAAAGCTGGGTATGGGGGCTGGAGAGATGGCTCAGAGGTTAAGAGCACTGGTTACTCTTCCAAAGGTCCTGAGTTCAATTCCCACCAACCACATGGTGGCTCACAGCCATCTGTAATTGGGTCTGGTGCCCTCTTCTGGTGTTGAAGCAGACATGTAAACAGAGCATTGTAAACACAATAAATAAAACTTAAAAAAAAAAAAAAAAAAAAAGCTGGGTATGGTTCAGCTACTGCACTTCTGTGGAGTCAGAAAGTAAACACACACACACATACACACATGCATGCATATATACATATATACACACACACATATATATATGCATTATACAAGTGCACATACTATAGAAAGAAACACAAATCAATGAAAAGATGGAGAATATCAACAGAGAAATGTATTGATTTTAAAAATTAAGAAAATAATTAAAACTAAAGTATCTAAAATGTCTTTATGTATTTGTAATCACGAATGCATTTAGTTCAGATAAATTCCACAGGAGAAAGACTTGGAGAATTCAAAATAGATCAAGATAAAAGTATTTAAATAATTTCAAAGAAAGATTAAAAAATGGAAAGTAACAAAGAGGCAAAATGAAAAGCTAACTCGTAGAAGTTGAATTCTAGTGAGAAGGGAGAAATAATCATTCTCATATGTAGAAGCAATAGCTGATCATTCTCAAAACTGATAAAAAATGATCAGGCTGTACATGAAAGATGCTAATAAATAAAACCAAGCAGAATGCCCAAGACAAAGAATCATACTGAAAAATAAAGAGTTTAATATCAAAGAAGACAATGAACTGCTTCAAAGTATTAAGATAAATTTTATAAAAAACGGGTATTTTTAAAATAAAATTAATGTGGGAGTGGAGCATGCAAAAATATCTGAAAATCTCAGGAAAGACCTAAACCCTAAGGAAATGAATGAATATGAACAGAAAGTAAGACACTAAAATCAAATAATATTAAAAAATTATTGAAAAGAATGTATATTGGTTAAGTATAAATTATGTCTAAATATATTAGCAAAAAGGTTTATGACCAATAATGTTAAATTTTGGTCATATGTGTGTAAGCATATTAAATGTACTTCGCAGCTAGAGTGGGCCTACACAGGTGAAAGAATTTTGAAAATTGCCTGGAAAAATTTAATTAACACTAGCTCCAAATCTTTTCAATCTTCCTACTAGCTATGTACAACAGACTTCTCACAAAGCTCCATAAGGAATTTATGCAAAGACATCCATCACTGTATCATTAGCTTAGCTGGGAATTGGAACAAAAACCCTGATTTCCATTTCTGTCTATTTATAATGAAACGTGTGAGTCAATCTCCGAAATGCTAAATGTAATTTAAAAACAACATAACCATATACCATGCTGGTTGTGTAGAGTATGTCTATATTCATAGCTTCTCAAGTATCTGAAACAGAGGAATTGTTTGGGCCCACAAATTTATGATAAGCCTAGGCAGCAAAGAAAGACCCTATATTAGATTTTGTAAATGAAAAATGTCTGGCTACACATAGTATTGTTCAGAAAAATACAAATAAAGCATTTATCTCCATGACTCCTACAAATCTACGATACAGTGGGAGGGTCATAAACCATATAGGAGACAAGGGTATTCATATTTGATTACTGATGGTAGAAACAATTAGATAAAAAATATTTAAACACTGAACATACGTGTGACCACAACTTAAGGGGAAAAAAATGTTTGCAGAGAAAGGAAGAGTGAAATAAAATAGTAAAGCAACAAAGGAGGACTGGGGGAAAGAAGTTGTATTGACTCAGACCCCCTGAACATGGGTCTTAGAAGGCCTGGGCAGTCTAAGGGACCTTTGACAGTGGAACCAGGATGTATCCCTGGTGCACAAAAGGACTTTGGGAGCACATTTTCCATGGAGGGATATTCCCTTAGCCTAGAGGCAGTGGGGAGGGCCTAGACCCTACTCCAAATGACAGACAGATTTTGATGATCCCTCCTGGAAGGCATCAATACCTTCTTCTCATTCATTTGAAATGGGAGTTTCTATTATTGGCCCCTCTTTCTGTTATACATATGGAAGAATAGAGTGCTTGGGTTTTAGTTCATGATTATTTGGATCAAGAGTAGCTACACCCCGAACATCTCACCCACAACCAGACCTGATCTGGTTTATGAGATCATAGAGGTCTTAATTGATGCTATGACAGCATGAAGTAATAAATTCTTAGGAGAGGTTGAGTGTGTTTTGTATACTGCTAAAAAATGAATCACTAGAGCTAGAGTGTAAGAGGCGGTAGGATGTGACCAACGTGGAATCCAGTGACTCACAACTTCCTGTAACCATAATCTCACAAGATTCATGGGATTTGTGCTTATCCATGGGACATCAGCAAATTCATTACATGCTGAGATTCTGTAATTACTTGCACATTGGTGTTTGTGTTCTTTTAAAAATATTTATTTTTATTTGTTTATCTACTTATTGTGTGTATGTATGTATGCCTGAATGTGTGTGTGTGTGTGTGTGTGTGTGTGTGTGTGTGTGTGTGTGTGTGTACCTTAAGTCCATGGAGATCAGAAGTGTCATCAGATCCCCCTGAAGCTGGAGTTACAGAGTCTCTATGTTACAAATCCATGTCCTCTACAAGTGCTCTTAACTGCTGAGGCCTGGAGCTTGCAGTTTTAAAACATTGCTACCACTAGGGGAAGAAATATCAAACACCACACATAAAGAGCCACTGAAATGCCTCTTGTTTGTTTGTTTGTTTGTTTTTTGCTAAAGCCTCCATCTAGCCAGTTTTCTAACGGGGTACATTGGTATGATGAGATAAATGCAGCAAAAGAATCACCCAACTATTCTCTGCTACTATGTTGCACAGCATTATCCTCTAGATAAACTGTAGCCATCTGCACAAAGGCTCTTACAACTGGCTGGCTGATTGCAGACTTACCCACATAAAAGAAGAGGGTGGTGGTCATTAGCCACTTACCTGGATATTCAGCCACTCCTTCTTCTAGCCAGTTATATGCAATTCTTCTCTAATTGCAAATGACCTCAGTAGCTGAAGGCTCTGGCTAAAACAGGCTGGGAAAACTAGGGGATGGGGTTCCATTTATGCAGCTACCAGGAAGCCAACATCCACACTGGGTGAATATTCTACAGTGTGACTGCTTTAATACACTTTATAAGCAATCCCAATAAACCCACTAATTCCCCAGGGGTATTTGAAGGACTGAAACTTGGATTTGTTATTGGGACCTTAGAACAAGATGTTTTGTTCCCACCCTCAACCCTTCCTGTGATTAAGGCTCAGAAATAAGAAACATTTAATTAATAACACCCACTTGACCCTGCAATATCAACTTGTTATTTTCTCCAAAAATGCTTGAGTTGCTAAAGTTGTATACCCACAAATATATACTACCTTTAAAAAGTCTTTACAGAATATGAGTTTTGTTAGCTGTCCTAAGCAATCTGGTTCCACCAGGATAAATTCACTTAAATTTGAATATCTTTTTCTGCCCTCTATGCTTTTAGCATATGATGATGTAGAAATTGAGATCTTAAAAGGGCTTTACAGCTTGGATCAAGTCTAAATTCATTTACTCATGCATATTCAGGTTTGACATTTAGAATTCAAACTTAGAAATCTGGATTTTTTTTTTCTTGAATAGTCTTTGTTGAAGCTGGAAGGCAGGACTTTGAATGCAGGATGAGAACAGACACATATCAAAAGCCACAGATTCCTAGAATAGTTACCAAGATTCAGTAGTTTTTCTTGAACAAATTCTTTCTAATTTGCTGAATCAATTAGTCAATTTCCAGAGTCCAGAAAATGCTGGTGTTGGTAATTTTGCAATTTTATTACTGTTTTTCATGGAAAGTATTTTCTGGGCTCTCTACCCAACCTTTCTTGAAGTTGTTTCCTAAAATGTTTCTGTATTTAAAGTCTTTATACAGTATCTTCTTACTAACATACAAATAACATGTCAATATTCATTTATTTAAATGTATATTATAATGTGCTGTTATCGACCATGCTTGTTTATTTTTCTTGTCCTATGGTTTAAAACACCTCATTTTCTCCATTCTGTTTATGTAATTCCTACTCAGACAAAATGTATAATTTTCATCCTCCATGTCATAAAAACCAAGAAGACTTATATCACCAGTGGGCACATTATTCCCCAGGGAACAACTCACATTGTACAAGTAACGTGGCTTAGAAACTATGGGTTCACACAGTGGGCTTTTCCTGGGTCTCCCAAAGAATTACAAACAAGGAAAATATTGCACCAATCTCCAAAAGACACAAAGGAAACTGCTTACTGATTCAGAGGCATATTATAAGATGAATAAAAAATTAGACAATCATGAAAAAAACATTAGAAAGAGAAAACTACTTGATTTCACTGAATTATGTTAGGATACAGAGTGAACATGAACAAAGAACATAGTATACATGTATGAAATTATCATGATGTAACATTATTTTCTACAATAAATGTATCTTAACATTTAAATTGTCATATTGTTCAAAGAAGATAAAGTATAATTATAAGGGCATGCTTAATTTACTCTGAATAAGAAACTAGACCCAATTTAATTTAGTTGCAAATTGCACAGGACTTAAGGGAGGTAACTGTTACAGCAATCCTAGCCACCCACAGGAGTTATTAATTCAAATGCTGGTAGGGATCAGCTTGGCAACCTTAATGTATGTACTGGATAGTGTTTAACACAACTGGAAGTATTAAAGCCTATGGTAAATGAGAAAGTACGTAGCCAGTAAAGTGAACCAAGTACATCAAAGCTACACTTCCTCATGAGTTATGACTCCTGACTCCTAGTAGAAAGTACCAAGCCAAATGACATGCAATTTCTCTGTTTCTGTTGGAGGATTGTTATTGCCTGAGATAATTTTAATGAAAGGATGCATTTAGACATTCTTTTGTAGACAGTCTCCAAATGTGCTAACATCCATGCTTCTATCCCTAGTGTTCTTACTGAACGAATTACCTAGGTACACTTGAGTATCTTTGCTATAAAAATAATTTCAGTGTTTGGTCTTAATCCTGTATTTGAATCCTTACAGGATACAGCTGTCATTTCTCTGGTATGCATACCAGGCCCTTGTAGGAGAGATTCTAGGAAAGACATAGACATCTCGTGCCATATGGCTTGCACATGCATTTTCTGCATGCATGGTTAATTCAAGGGCATGAGAAAATACATGCAAGTTCTATTGGGCATAAAAATTCAGATGTTTCTTTGAAATGTTGACCTTAAGATGTTTAACACCTGCAGTATACAGGATATGACAGCATCTCCTAAAACTGCAAATCTTCATTGCAAATACTACTGGGAATGGTCATTTATTGAAGGAGGGGGAAGCTTATTATCCACATAAAAGAAATTCCCAATGAGGTAAATTATTAGAATAAAGATAGTTATTTCTTCCAAAGTGGTATTTTTCTCAGAGTAAGCAAGACAGTTATTATAAATAAAATTTCCATCTTCTTACAACCTACACAAAAAACAAATAACAAAATTTTTAGGCTCAATCTTGTACAACAGAAATAAAAATTATGTTTTAATGACTTTGTTTTTTTCCTTGGTCATTATAGTAAAATGAACACTATACGGGGTTATTAAATGAGATGGTCTGTCATTCATTTAACTTGAAAATGCCCTGTGTAAGGAAAGCATATTCCTATAGGGATAGAAAAAATATGAGCTATATAAAACAAACTGTTTTGGTTTCTTAAACCTCTGTTTACTCATCTGTAAAAGGGTTTAAAAAGGCTGACCTAACAAGTACAAGTATCAAATACTCTAAGGCAAGCTAATATGGTTTGTAAATTATGAGATACTATCTATAAGATAAATTAGAGAGAAGCTACATCAACTAGGAAGTAATTTTTAACCCTTCCATTTGTATGCCATATTTCTGAAACAATATATTTAGTAGTTCTACTTTGGTGGAGATGTGGCTGTTAGGATAACCTATGGCAAGTCTCTGCTTCATATTCTGTGCCTTAGGTCATTGCCGAAACAAAACTAGAAAGTATGACAGGAAACGGAATGGAATCGATAACAATCAAATGTCAGTAGTAATAACTAACTATAATTGGTGTTTTCTGACAATTTTGCAAACATACAAGATAGGTTACAAAGTAAAAATAAAATAAAACAATTCAGGAGTATTGAATAAGCCAAAACAAAATAAGGACAACTAACAGAGCTGTGGATACAAGGAAGATTTTCCCCTTCAGGGTTCATACGATTTGACTATATATTGATAATAACAAGGAAAAATTTTTCATTATATGACTAAAATAATACACAGTCACTTTGTAAATATTTAAAGTGTGTGTGAGTATAATTGTGTGTCTTCATATCTGTGTCAAGAATAGTTCAAATTTTTATTGTATAATTCACCCTTCAGGAAAAGTATTAGCAAAATTACTTACAATAAAATTCTCAGCTTTATGAATTATGCATGGAGAGTCCTGTAATATAAAGATCAGAGAAATATGGAAAGAACTCGGATGCATTTAAATTGAGACGACCACATAGGACATTGGGAACCTGATATGTGAATTACTGCTCCCCCATCTGGAGATTCAGGTACATACTACAAATGTACCATAATGTTCTTTTTTTTAATTTAATTTTATATAACAAAGTCCAATTAAATGAAAACAAACATTTATACACAATATTTGGGAATTTGGGCGTCGTTCTTTCCAAGCTACTTCCTGCTGGTAAGGGGCGCTGTCTTCGGGGATTCGAAGAAGATTCAGATATCCTGGCTGTAGTCTGTAGGGCTGTTTTGTCCAGCTGTTTTGAATGTAGAATCAGCTTGTACTCTGTTTCAGGTGGTCTGGCGTGATCAAACCACATTAGTCTGGAAGGAATTCACATCTTTTCCTTTTCTGTGGAAGCAAAAATAGAAATCCTTTTCCCCAGTAACTTGTCCTTCAACTTAAATTTTGGAGTCAAAGCATTTTTTTTTAATTTAATTTATTATTTTACATGTCGATCCCAGTTCCCTCTCCCTCCCTCCCGTACCATAATGTTCTTAAACTTAGCCCATGTGTGATCTTTGGCTCATCCTCGGTGTAGTCCTCTAAGATAGCTGTCAGTTTCTTGATGCTGTTGTATGGCATGACAACATGTCTACAATTGTCCTTTCAACTGTTATTGTGCAGTAGAATCTCCTAAAATATTCCTTTAAAAATTAACTTTGCCCTGTTCCTGCCAGGAGTTCTGACTCATTTAGTATGGGTAGAAACCAAACTCCTAGATGTTTCCTAATGTCCTAGCTTGCGATCATATTCAGAAATACAGGTTAGGATTGTGAATAGGTGTGGATACAAATTCAAAGAATAAATTCACATTGGTCTTTCCTAAAAGATATAATTAAAAACAAATTAATTAATTAATAAAAATAGTAAATATTAAAAAATAGTAACTATTGAATCAGACTCTAAAAGTTAAAAGACTGGAGTGCAAAGTTTCTCCAGGTGGTTGAAATAGTTAAAATATGTAATGTGGATTAATGGAGGGTTCTAAGTGGCAACAAAGGTAACTTTCCCTTTTCATCAAATATTTCTTTATGTCTGCTTCATTCCTGCTCCTATCCATTTTTTGAGTGGCAATTACAATGATTAAGAACCAATTACATTTTTTACATTCTATAAAATTCTTTACAGTACTCATGGTAATTTTAATAAATGTAAAACAAAATAATAATTTGAAATAATATTAACTTTTTTCTTTGACTTTAAGACACAGACAACTGTGGTCTGATACTAGCAACAGTGACATTCTATTCTTATACCTAATCTGAAAAAAAAAAAGAACATTAGGAGAGAGTTTAGTGCCAGGTTGAAATGACAAGGTTATCTTCAGGACACTCAGAGGTCTTTTACTGAAACTACAGCGAAATTGCCAGTTTCCACTGGCATTCTTTAACAATTTAGCAGTCAGAGTCTTTGAGTTACAAATCAGCAGATTTCATTTCAAACATCTGTGGACATTTAACTTTACCGGAAAATTGGTAAAATTATCCTAAGGATAAAAGACACTTGAGAATGATATCAGTCATC
Organism: Phodopus roborovskii; assembly: GCF_943737965.1. Taxonomy (NCBI): domain Eukaryota; kingdom Metazoa; phylum Chordata; class Mammalia; order Rodentia; family Cricetidae; genus Phodopus; species Phodopus roborovskii. The sequence goes on along the minus strand of NW_026126611.1, from coordinate 312,940 downwards.
CATCATCTCTCACAGTCATTCCAGCAGAGAAACAGACTCAGAAAATTGGCATTGGGCTGGACTCTTGCCTTCTCTCTATTGCCAAACTGCTTTCCTTTCTTTCAAGTGCCCCATGAGGTGCTTTCATGGTGAAAATTGCTCACATAAGCACTCACAGTGACTGACGGATGGTCAATGCAAAGCATAGAAAGGGTTTCCAAGTGACCCCCTCACCAAACTCGTCACTCTGGTGACTCATATCAAAAGAAAAATGTGACAGTAAAACAAGCTGCAATGACAAATAGGAACAAAGGAATAAAAGGAAAAGGCATAGCTGCTGAAGATGAATCGTCAGCACCAAGCTTTATTTAATTTCTCTTACTGTCCACTACTGTGTCACTGTTTGGGGGTTGATGCTAGTACACCCTATACTATAAAACAGATTTTAAAAAATTAGTGAAAATCATATGTGAACAAACAGACAGTGAATAAGTCACGGCAAATGTGCTTACATGTTATTTACTTTTTGTGTTACTACTTGAAATAATATTTAAGATGTATACTTAAGATAAATAAATATATATTTAAGACTAACATTCTCCAAAGTTGTAGAAAGCTTTGGAGTACCTTAACGATTTCGGTGACTACACAAGGCATATAATATATACATACATATTATTTGCATATATATGTGTGTATATGTATATGTATATGTATACTATATATTGTGTGTACGGACCATGCTATGTGTTTCTCTCACTCTCATTTTCTTAAAAGACATAACAGATATTCCAGTGTTATAATGAAAAGGCTGTTAAAGTGTTATTCCCAACTATACATTTGTGTGAGGTTGGATACTGTCAATAGACTTCAACCAAAAGAATAACTAACTTCATTCTTTTTTATTCACCCAGGTATCAATAAAATTTATGGAAATATAAAGCAATGCATTTATTATTCATAATATTTACTTTTGAATTTTTAGATTGTTTTATAAAATTATTTTGTTATATAAGCAAACAAGTTTATTATTGTTTTAGTTAAATGGTTTATTAAATAACTATGTTTTAAATGTCCCAGCTCTAATTTTTACTTCAGTAATTAAAAAAAAAACCCACATAAACTAAAGCTTTTAGAGGTCCCTGTTATGAGAAGTTTTCCCACCAGCCTTGTCCCACAGCCAGGTCAGCCCCTAAATAACACACAGAGGTGCTGTATTAGATATAAAGCTGTTGGCCTGTTACTAGCAATTCTTATTGGCTAGCTCTGCCTTAAATATTAACCAATTTATATCAATCTAAGTGTTTCCACATGGTCTTACCTTACTGGAGAGAGGGTCTGGACATCTTCTCTCAAGTCCCTATATCTTATTTATCTTGTTTTTCATTTATTTGTATTTTGAAACTTTTTAAAATGCCAAATATTATCTGAGGATAACTTATCCACGGTGACCCCACTGGGGGGTGGGAGGGGAGTGTCTTACCTACTCAGCAAGCAAGGATTGGCTATAGTCTCTTTGGGAGGGTGATACTTCAGGGTCATTTACACCTTCTATGATGAACTGTTAAATGTCTAATCTTGTGCAAACATTCAGTAAGTTCACGAGTACAAGCTCTATGTCGTGTACAGAATATGCCTTTGACCTGTACATCTTCACAACTTCAACTGTCATATTCTTTCTTCTCCCGCCGCTGTATTTTGATACTGCAATATGTCATCTCTATTTCCTAGGTGAACACTTTTTTGTTTTGTTTTTCATCAACCGACTTTGTTCAGATTTTAGGGCAATGTGTTAGTAAGCAATTTATTCTACTGAGGATTCTAATTGGGAGGGTCAGTTGTCAGAGGAACTGTGTGGACATGGGGTCTCAGAAATTTCTCAGATAGTGTAGGCATCTAAATATCTGTCAGCACGCCAGCCAATTCCAAATAACTTTAGTCACTTTGTGGCTACATGGCATGTCTCTGAGTGGATATGAGCAGACAAGAAAAAGCAATGTTTTGTAATCAACCAGAGTATCTTTGTGGTAACTTATATGGATAATGCTAACATATTTCTGAAGAATTTATATTTTTAAGCCACAGGGACTATGCTTTGTGAACCCTAATGGCTTCCCCTTGTTATCACCACAAGGGAATACAATAGAGGTTCTCAACAGTGTCAGAAGAAAAAAAAATATTTTATAGCAAAGCATAATGGAAGATACCTCTAGCGATTTCTGAGCAAACTTTGGCTTTTTCTTGACCTTCTTTAAGCACCCACATGTGCAGACTCTGATGTGTTGGGTTCACAATACAACTCACAGTCTGTCTCCTGATGACTGAAATTCTTATAGAAGTGATGGGCACAAAAGAGTGAGAATCCAGACAAGAGAGTAATGCATGCTAACACAGGAATAACAAACACATGAGGTACCTGTTGTAGTGTGTGAGAAATAAAATAAGTAAATCTGCACTTTTATTATATTTCAAAGGAAATATACGTTTGGCAGGAATGAGGAAATGGGGGCGTATTGCAAGTAGAGATGACAAAGAGTGTGTGTGCTTTAGAAACAAGCATTTTCTCTGAAGCACGACACTTCATGGGGTATGGGGAGTAATTGAGGGGCAAGGGGGAGTGAAGACATGCCCATGGGACAGGTGAAGTATATTAAAAATTTGGAATTTGTGGCACAATCGGGAGACCATTATGGTTTGGGGCATGGGAATGAATTTATTAAAGTTGTTTGGTTGAAGCTTGCAGTATTTAGAATAGGAAAGTGTGGATACAGGGAGACCTGTTGCGCTGGTACAGGCAGTGATGCTGGTAGCTTTGCTTGAAGTAAGGTAGTGGTCTCAAGGAGAAGTGGATTTGTTCCAGGTTTTAACTCACACACATTTTTCTCACTTCTGTGGGACTTTATCATAAGGTCAAATCCCGTGTCTCTAGCCCATGCTAGCTATATGGTCTTATAGCCCTAAGTTCCCCAATCACATGGTAGCCTAGTTATAAAAAAAAAAAAAATTGAAAAGACAAAAGGAATTCTTTTAGTTTTTAGGACTGTAGAAATTGAGACGTCGAAAATTGGGTCAGCAAGCATTGGCAATTTGACATGAAAAGTCATACAATTGTTGCAAAGAGTAGAAATGAAATGGAGTGTGGAAAAGACAACTGTGGCAGAGGGTCTCCGTTTGAGAGACTCAGTGTTGTTTGACATGTCATTTCTTCATTTGCTCTTAGATCACTACAACAGAACACCTGTGCTATAACCACTCCCCTTTAGTATACTGAGAATGAGCTGTTACTAGAATATGCTTTCATTTTAGCTGTAACCCTAATGTCCCTTGTCCTCTCTCTCAGTATTATTGTGGCCCTGGACCACATGACTTAAGATTCACATTGAGATAATTAATTACATAATGAAAAGACTTGAGTTCTCTGAGCTCTTAAATGATTTCTTATTACTTAATTCATCTACTTAGAAGGAAGGACACAGGACAATCTTTTAAGATTATACACTTTTTAGTATGACAGGCATTAGTAAGTACATCAGGTTGGAGATAATTTATCTGTCAGCTCTTTAGAAATCTGTATTTCCACTAACAAAAACATTATGAGATTAACCGAAGAAGACCACCTAGCCTGGTCACAGCCTTGTGGAAAGGTGAATCTGTGCATCAATTAAAAACACATCATACTGTTACTGATCACATTGTCATATTGGAATCTATGCTAGTTGTGGAATAGACCATGGGAAGTGGCTGTTCCATTTGACAGTGAGCTTAAAAGCACGAGGGTGCTCAGATTTAATGCCCAAACTCCAGTCTTTTTGGAACAAATGGGCTTCTACAATTTGAAGAGTCTGGAGTTACTAAATGGAACTGAAAGCATCTTAGGGCTCCTTGTTGACACCACATGGTCATAAACCCTTCAGACTCTGCAAAGAGGTCGTAAAGCAAATTGCTCCTTCACAAGTAAACCGATTAAACAGAGACAGAGCTTAGACATCTTGGAGCCTAATGAGGTTGTTTCAGGGAAATGATGCCCCTATTCTAGAACAAATAATAAATTTTTGTTATGTGTGAGAAATAGAATTGCTCATAGGAATAAAATCAAGGGCCAGAGTTGGCACCGTGCTCTATTTTCAGTAACACAGGCTTAGAATCAGGAGCCTCAGGATTCTAATCTGATGTTAACTGAATGATCTTGGTTAATTAAACTCACCATTATGCCTGTCTTTCCTTCTTGAAATAAAGTCTGTTCATCCAATAGACATTTGTTGAATAAATGTTCTTCTCTACAGAAGTCTTTAGTAAAAGGTGAACTATTTATTAATAAATGTTTTTAATAAACATTTGTTTTGCTTTTCCTGTGACATGTGAACAAAACTCCACACACTCAAGATAGGGCATTGATGACAGGCCAAAGTAGATTGAGGAACAAATGTGGGGACTACTGACAGAAGCAATGGTTGATGAGTTATTTATGTGAGGATGGCTGTCTAGTGTTACTCCTGACACACCAACTTGCCTTCCATATAGACCAACTGCACTTATTAATTATGCAGTTATATTTTCTAGTGTTATCACTTGCAACAATCTTTTATTAAATTTCTCTTTTGCCTATTTATTCTTCCATCTAAATTCCATTCTCTTCAAAGTTAAAGATCCTCAAAAGCATGCATCATCGTGTCTTCATCATTGCTTTCCATAATACAGAAGGCTGATTTTCATCCCCCTGTTCATCCATCAACTCATCATTTAAGCAAGTGCGTGTAACATGCTCAGCATGTGACACACACAATGTTTTAGGTGTTTAGACTACGTTAGTGAACACAAAGATTATGTTCATACTGACCTCATTCACTTATATCCCAATAGGAAGAGAAGGAAATATAGCCAGCTGCTGCATATCATTTTGTTAGACAAAGGAAACATAGATATAGATACCAGTAGATCCGTAAGATTATATGGACAAGAAAAAATCCCATTTCTGTAATGTTAAAAAGATCATATGCAGCACATCATGGCATAAACAAAACTACTTAATTGTATAGTCAGCCATATAAAATAACAGCATATATAGTTTTGTACAGTATATAATATATGATAATGTTAACTTTTATGCTACAGGATTTGTGTTTGTGTTTGTTTTGTTTGTTTGTTGTTTTGAGAGAGGGTTTCACTTTGTAACAGTCTGGCTGTCCTGGAACTCACTCTATGGACCCTGCTGTCCTTAAACTCATCGAGATTCACCTGCCTCTGCCACCCTAGACCTGGGATTAAAGGTGTGTGCCACCACTGCCTGACTTATGCTACAGGTTTATTCACTTAGTGCACGTATTTTTAGTGCAGCATTGAAACTGAAATTTATAACTTACATGTAAAAAGTGTTTATTATGAAACAGTTAAAGATGCACCATGCAGCAGTAGCCTCTTACCTCATGTGTTTAGTGTATCTCTTTACTAATTTTTTTTCTTGAGCTTAATGTAATCTTGTGTTGTTTTGTTCATAATGACTCTTTGGACACTAGACTGGGCCGTATAGATACATATAAATACCCCATATCCTGTATGCGCAATGTATGTATTGATAGGCTATTATACTTAGGTTTAAAAGTATACCCTGTCATTTTCCAACAACCATGAAATCACCTTATAACCTATTTCGGAAAAGATATTCCTACTATCAAGTAACTGTAAATTGTAAATGGTGCAAATCAAGGGATAACTGCTAACTACAACAGCAAAAGAGTAGGATAAGGGAGATTCATAATATTTCAGATCTAATTTGAGTATAAAAGTAGGATTCATTAATGGCTTTCTCTTTTGTTCATAAATTCACTTAGGTATGTCCTCTGCCAACTTTAAAACTTGGCTTTACTCATGTATAAGAGAGAGATGGAATGAAATTTTGGCCTTCCCCCAAAATTCATGGATACACATTCATTTCCCAGAAGAGAACTTTAGATCAATGCCTTCCATATTCATCTATGCAAACACAGGCAGAAGAGAGAGAGAAGTAGCCAAGGTAGAGCCTGATTTTATGTCACTCTCAGATACGGACATGGGGCTTAAGGTAAAGCTGAGTTTAGTTTGCAAATCACGACCTCCAATGTGCAATCAATAACAAGACCGCTGGCCATAGAGGTTTTACACATCTGTCAGCTAAATCCAAACCTGAAGGGGCAAGTGGAACTCTAAAGAACATTAGCCAGATTTGTGATGCTGACTCAAGAAGTTTGGGTCCATAAACCAAAGTATGCATTCAAGGAGGCATCAGTATGGCTATTTTTCAGAAGTTTGGGTCCATAAACCAAAGTATGCATTCAAGGAGGCATCAGTATGGCTATTTTTCACTGCTGACACTCATAATCTGGTTTCAGCATGGTTGTCTAGTTGATATTCATAGACACTGCTAGATTTGCTTGGGTGCATAAAGGCTCACTGTGTTTTGATTTCATGCTTTCTTCTTATTTTTATTTCCAATAGACTATAATAGTGTACTTCTATATTTATCTTTTCTTCATTTTATACCTTACCTTTTGTTTTATCTTTCCTTCTCTTTCAAATGTTCTTAATTTTTTTCTGGTTTTCCCTTTTCTTTGGTTTTTAAAATTTATTTATTTTTCTTACTTTACATAGCGATCCCAGTTCCCCCTCCCTCTCTTTTCTTTGGTTTTAATCAACGTCTTCTTTCCTTTCTCCCACTGCCTCATTTTCTTAAATATCTGTTGTGTGTTTTCCACATACAAGGCCAGGCATTATCTGAATATTGTATCACAGTGTTAAAAACAGTAGAGGCCCTCTGCCATAGAATGCACTTTCCATTATGAGAAAGAGCATTATGCCTGAAAATCCATAGATAAATCTGTAGTGCTATGGTATATTTTATAATGAAAAGAGAATGAGCTATAGGGAAGAACAGCAGGATGCCTGTTGTACACCAGTGACAGGGGAGACATCACTAAAAAGAGGAGCTGATACTGAGATTGGATGAAGTGAAGAGATCATCAGTCAAAGGCAGGAAAAAGGTGTAAACCAGTCTAGGTAAGGCAAGTGCTTGGGACATGAAGAAATGTTTAAATGACATTGTGTCTGGAAGGCAGAGCTTGTCACAAGAGCTGGAAATTCCAGGTATTCTTAGACCATTGTGTTATCCCCTATACCTATCCTCTTATTTCTTTAAAATCAATATCCAGTCACAGAAAATATATTTTTATTACATCCTCTGATTGGATGGACTTTGGGATCCCATTCCACATAGAGGAATACTTTCTCAACCTACACACATGGGGGAGGACCTAGACCCTGCCCAAATGATATGACAGACTTTGAAGACTCCCCGTGGAAGGCCTCACCCTCCCTGGGGAACAGAAGGGGATGGACTGGGATTTGCTGGGGAGGATGGGAGGGTGAGGGAACTGGAATTGACATGTAAAACTACCTTGTTTCAAATTTAAATAAAAGGAGTCAGGGAGAAGAAAAAAACTACCAGATGCCTCTATCTCTTCAGATTTCTCAGAATAAGTTGACATGGTCCTTCATCTTCACTTCCATCCTGAACTTTTTAAAATGACAAACCTTCCTTCCTCTGCAAGCTGTGAAATAGTTTCATCTTGCCTTCATCCCCCATGCAAATGATAGAAATGACTCCAGGGAAGAAAATCATAGATTTAAAATAGATCATATGAACAGGTTAGGGCTACAAACCCTTAGTAGACAGTCCATTAGATTGAATAGAATCATTGTCCAAACAAGCACAGGAGAAATTACATTTCCCTCAGATTCTCTAGTTTGAACCAAGAAAACAGGATATGCTTTACTCAGGAATAGTGAATGCAAGACATTACCTGTATCCACTCTTCATTAAAGTCAGAGAATGTACAGGAATGTTTTCTGAAGATAAAGTGGATACACCACACACACACACACACACACACACACACACACCCTTGAGTCCATCTGAAACCATCTCAATAATGAAACAAGTCTTCTAAGGGAAGTTTGCAGCAGTGGAGGCCTATAACTTCCCCAAACATCTCACACAGTGCATGTTACCAAGCTAAAAGGCCATGCGTGAATGTGGCCATGATACTTGCCAAGTACCCTAGAAGTCAGAGACAAATGTGGGATCTCCTAGAACTGGAGTTACAGATGGTTGGGAGCTACCGAGTAAATGATGAGAATGGAATCTGGATCCTCCTCTGCAAGAGTAACAAGTGCTCTTTCTACTGATCTATCTCTCCAAACCCCATATTTGTCATTTCCCTCTTACTTGCTCTATCTTTCTGAACCCTAGAGCCTCATGACAAGTGTCTCGCCTCCACTGCAAGCCTGACTTGAACCCCACTGGGAGGATCAATTATCTTCTAGCTTCTATTCAATTGTGCCATCTTTGGACTGATCCTGGAAATAGACTCTATCCCATTGGAATTCTGTTAATGATTTTCATAAGTGTCTCCTCAAATAAACCATCAAAACAGACACTTACCTCATTTAACGGTGTACACCTGATTCAGTATGCACACAGAGAAATCACGACTTAAACAGCAATTAAATTTGGGAATGACTAAAAAGCCAGAGACAAAACCATCAGATTACCAAAGATACAAGATTTCCAATTATATTTGAAATTAATAAAAGCAAATGTCTTTGAAATTAAAGCTTTCTAAGTTTCACAATCATGATACTGACAGGGATTGCAAGTCTTCCTGACAGTTTTACAAACAAGACTGAGTGTAGGTCAGTATTGGAACACTTGACTAGCATGCACTAGGCCCCGGTCTCTGTCTCCAGCCCTCACCTACCACCAAAAGATAAACAGAGCTCATGTTTAAATAGCGATGTTTATGCTGTCTGTAACATATTCTTCAAAAATACCCCATTAAAATATAGCAGAGGTTTGTACTCGTCCATTATTCAATACCAAATTAATATTTACATTAAATTCAAAATAAATTGAACCTATAGGCCAAGTCCTTCTGACAGCTTCTCAAACCTAGAACCACGGTCAGCAGTGTGTGCTCTGGAGCCAAGCCATCTGGCCTGCCCTTTGGAGAAGCAGGAAATTATGAGAAATAGTCATGAGTTAGAAGAATTTGTGTGGGCGGTATCCTTGGAAGGATCCAGGGACAGCAGTGGCTATTATAGCATTAAGATCCAACCTTTCCATCAGGGACAGACCTGAAATCTTCCAGACAGTGGAGGGGGTAAGAAAACAGGTACAATCCACGAAGTGAACTAGAAAGCACAAAACCAGATATTAAAGAGTCGGGAAAGGCTATTTGTTTTTCAGTGCCATAAATATATATCTTCTTGACATGTGATCCAACACCTATTAGCTTTTACAAGAGACACAGAATGTCCACTAAGCAGTGAGCTGTCTCTGGACACATGCTTAAACAGTAGGACTGCTGTTGTTTTTGTGTGATTTTTCAATCCCTGGTTTACCTCGCAGGACATTTTCAGTTTTCCCTTACTAATAAAAGGCACACATCCTGTTCAACTGAAACCAGAAAAAAAAAATGGCAAGGTGACAGAATCTAAAGACTTCTCACATAGGAAATTGCATTAAAATGTTAATCTGTGTGCTGAATAAAACCTTGCTTGTTCTGAATATATTTAAGAAAAAAGAATAGCTACTGGCTGCTTCTCTGTTGATTATTGTACATCATAATAGACACACATTTTCTGCATAGCAATTGTTAGTCTCAGTCTCCAGAGAAACCCAGGATAGAACCAGCTTGGAGATTTAATAACCTATCATTTTACACACCTCCAGTATGGGATTTGAGATCTCCCTACTTAAGTAAAATGAGGTCTGTGCTTTCCCTCTCATTGGGAATTTGGAATTTATTAATCCCTTTAATGCTCTATTCACATGTAGTCTGGTTTCAATTTCACTTAAAACAACCCTTCCCTCATCTCCACCACCTCATGGATGCTTATTATTTCTAAAAGAATTAGACCATGCATACTTTTGCACCATGTATTGTTTCAGCAACATTGTGAATTCTGACTGCTAAAAAAAAAAAAAAAATGAAGGTTTCAATAATCATGGTGTGGATGAGATCCAAGCAACAGGATAATTTTATATAATCAGAGGGAAATAAATGTACAGCCACCATGGGGGGGGGTATGAAAATATAGAGGACCCAGACAACTTACCCAACAGGAGCAAGGTGGCAGAGTTAATCTGCAGAACAAAAACATGACTTGAATTCCCACACCCCGCCCCACCCCTGGCAGTCTTGGTTTTCATAAAACAAGGACTAAAAGAAAACATGAATCATGTAGGAAGAAATGCGGTTGAGACCTGGCAATACAGTAAGTAGTAGGGTCCTAGCTTTCATTCAGCTGCCAGATGAATGGACATTACCGAGTCTTGCCTAACATGAAATGCAGCTAGTCATGTAGCATAAAGAGAGTTCCCAAAACTTGTACTTTTGTGATTAGGTATTTCAACTAAATTTACTCAATATTGTTGCTCTGGTTTCTGATCAGCTGGAAGTGGATATTTCCTGATGTCCAATAAAATAAATGTAAATAAAATTTTCTAATCATTATACCATTAGCATGTAATTCTTTAAAACTAACAAACTCATCCTAACATAGATGATCCCCACTCTCTAGTCCCCACTCGCTTTTCCGGGATCACCATTAGAGTTACTGCTTCTCCCATGCTAAGGAGAATTACCCAAACTTTCTTACCTCTACCCCTCCAGATGCCTTCACCCAAGAGCACTTATTTTTTTCCTTCACTTGTCAGTGTCTTTCACATTTGTTGATTCATGTAAGTTGCAGATTTCTACTGCTCTAAGTAGGAAATAATCTTGCTCATTTTAAAAGTCTAATGGTCCCCGTTGAGCAGGGCAGTTAGTACCTTCATCTTTCTTTCATGGAAAGTATTTTTTGTCCTCTCACTTCAAATATATGTATGCATTTGTATCCCAGACATTATACCACAAAAGGAGGGCCACACTTAAAGCTCATGAAGGGAAAATCTTGTGTCATAGCCATAGTCTGTTGGATGGAAAATAGTACATAAAGGAGTCCAGTAGAGGCTGAACTATTGTTTGACTGACTGAGTCCAGCAGTGACTGGACTGTTGTATGATAGTGGCAACTCATATTTGTTCTCTGAGTCTCAATTTCTCTGCTGACATCAGGCTGTATGCTGTCCCAAGTCACCCCATACCATAAAGAAGCAGTATTTCAAGCCATGCCTTACCCTGAGAGTCTCCATTTTGTAAGGAACATATGACAATATTTTGAGCACAAATGTATAGGTGGGATGATTCTACACTTTGGTGAGTACTGTAGACATCTATCTAGCACCACCCAGAGGTATAGACTGACTAATAACTTACTCATAAAATTAGAAAACTTATAACCTTATAAATTTATCCAAGTAAATTAGGACTATAGAGCCATATTAAATCCATATCAGAAAAATCTAGACACAAAACTTATCAGACACAGTAAACTGATGAAAAGTACAATGCCCTCACCAGCACTCCAAAAGGGCACTGTAATGGCATCTGATCCACACACCTTCCTTCTGCTGTCCAACTATGTCATGGGAACAGAACCAACAGGCAGAACTTCCAAGTGTCCAGAGGCCTTAGTTGGGTTCAATCCCCACAGCCTACTTAAATTGCTGTCTGTCTGTCTGTCTGTCTGTCTGTCTGTTTGTTTGCTGAGACCAGGTATTGCTCTTTAACTTAATAACTTCCATCGACCTGTACTTAACCTCTGCAGCTAGACTCAACCCTGGGTCAGGGTTCTAATATATCACCCTCAATCTACATCTGCCACTTTCACAGACCTTCAGCAAGGTTAAGTATGTAACTACTGCTACCCTGGATTTTGGATTTTTTTTTTTTTTTTGACATCTTTGTCAGGATCCTAGCTTCTGTCTGGAAATTGGAGTCCTTGAAATTCCTTGAACCCTGCCATAGCTTACCTTGCCCTTTGTAGCCATTCTATAACCTACATATTTGGGTGTATTTACTATTTGATGTGAAATATGTGATCAGAGTTAAGATTTGTAACAAAGAACTTGCATTTTTCTTAGCCAACTATCAAGCAAAGCAAGACACCTGACAGATTGCTGCCTAAAATGACTCTGCCTTGTGACTACACTTTTATTCTGTAAAGTCTAACATTGTGGAACGACACAAATGTGTTCATCTACGTTGCTAGCATAGCATGCTTATGATATTCCCCAGTTACAAATCAATGAACATCTTTAAATTCTGAAGTTGTTTTAAGAACAAAGTAACATGTAGAAACGTACGTTGTTACTCAAAGGTGTTCTGTGGAATGACAAAAATGGAAGAGTAAAACTGCTTTTTCACGGGTTCTTCCCTCTCACATACCCTTTTTCAGTTTAAAACAAAAGTCAGATTGATTTTTCCTGTTTAGACAGGCAACCAGTTTAAAAGCACTCCTCGTGAAGCTAGAAAGATGGTTTGGGTGTTAAGAGTACTTGCTATTCTTGCAAAGGACCCAGGTTGTATCCCAGAACCCTCATGGCAGCTCACAGCCATCTGTGCCTCTAATTCCGGTGGATATGATGCCCTCTCCTGGCCTCTGTGGGCACCAGGCATGCATGCACTTTCATACACCCAGGCCTAAAAACAGAAACAAACAAAAAACTCATACACTGAGTGAAAATAAATAACTCTTTAAAAGCACTCCTCTCTTCAACGTTGACACCTAAGGTTGCTTCAGCAATGATGAATGGAACATGTGTTGCAGAGGATAAAGCAATGTTGAAATGGAAAGTACGACTCTCTGAGAACATCAGCCCAAAGCAGACACTCACAACTAAACACTTAGCTGAACTCCTGGAATCCAGTTGCAGAGAGGGAGGAGTGATAAGAAAAGGGGCCGAGACCAGGCTACAGAAACCCACAAAGACAGCTGACCTGAACAAGGGGAAGTTCATGGACCCCCAGACTGATATCTGGGAAACCAGTGAGCTAAATTATCATAGGAATAGAAGTTAACTAATTCTAATTAGCATGTCTCCTACAAGTCAATAACAGCTCAAGATTTCTAATTAGCTCTGAAATTTCATAGAGAATTATCAAGTAAAATATTATACCTATTTTATTAATACATCCAATAACAACTTGATGTTTGTGGATAATGTACACAAAGAAAAAGAAGTTACATAATTATTTGCACTATATTTTTAATACAATTTTATATTGAAAAGCATTATACACATTAAATCTATGTAAAATGTTATGCACATTGTGCCAAATAAAATTCATATGTATAAAGTCCCCCGGGTTCTAAAAGTAGAGCATGAATCTCAACCAATGATCCTTCCTGAATTGTAGTCTTGTCATCTCTCAATAGCACAATGTCTTGCTTCCAAATTCCTTTGTCTCCCTTTTAGCTTCTATTTGACATCACTGGAAATATAATCAGCAAAGTCCAGTGTTCTTAACAAACATTTATATCAAGTCCTGTCTCTGCTCCAATGTAGCCATTACAGTGAATAATTTTATGGGTAGTTTGAGCTCAAAGAAGCCTCAAAGACCCATTATAGCCTATTGTGTCAAACAAGCTTGCAAAAAGAGCCCTCAATTTGACTTTCAAATACAGAGTGAAATCACTCTCTAGAATCTATGAAATGCATGTTAAGAGTTTCTCAATACACAAAGATATGAGTCATTTTATTCTAGTTTATCAATGACTCATCTTGTCCAAAATCTGCCCTAATCAGAGCCAAGAAAAGTCCCTCATTGATTGATGTATCACTAACCCTCTAGTCTTTAAAAATGCCCAAAGAAAATTTAGACTTGGTAATTTCCCAACAACTATTTAATTTGTGGCACCCCGAAGATTATCTCTGCAGGGGATGTTATCTACTAAGCTTTAAATTGTTTTAATTTTACAGAACAAGTAAAACAGTAAATTTGCAACAGAGAACCATATATTTTCTTGTGAATGCCCCCAGTAACACAATTTAGTATATCAAGTCAACAAAATTGATGCCTCGGCATCATGATAATTCTGGGAGAGGGAAGAGGAAATTTACTGGTAAATGCAACTGTAAATAAAGCATGTGTATGGAATATACTGATCCCCAGCCCCCAACATGGACCCCATTGTCTATTATATGTCTCTACATCCAGAGATATAGAATATCAAATCCTAAGCTGACAAAAAACAAATTTCATTGGTACAGTGAATAATATAAGAATAAATATGTAACTAAATAGTCTGATTGTAGTAATATTAGCATTTTTCTTTCATGATTAGAAGAATATCCCTACATTAATAGGAAAACCCCTGACCTTAATTGAAACAACCCTCCCAGGAAAATAAAACAAAACAAACAAAAAACTAGTGACTGTGAATGCTGTCTTTTTTATTAATCCTCAGATACAAAAGGTTCATAAGAGAACAGTCTTCAAAGGCCACAGAAACTTGGTTATGCTATGTCAACAACATTGTCTAAGACATTAACAACAATGTCTAAGACATTATGAATCAAACCATCTAAAATCAATATCCCTACAAGAGTTTCCACTTATTTCATTGATTCATGTAAATCAATCTGTTATTGCTCGAGCCAGATTTTCCAGCTTTAAATTTTAATTGAGATAGTCAATGGGCTATCTTATGAAGGGGGATAGCAAATAAATAGAACCTAGGAGGGATGAATGACAGCTAAAATAACTTTAACGGCATCACATTTTTCTTGCAGTTTTGTAAGTTCATTCCTACTCCTGTGGGAGGGTGGATAAAGCATAAATATAGAAGATGCTTAGTTCTCACAATTTAACAGTTTGAGCATGAAAGTAATGTAGAGAGCCACCGGTGCCATTCCCAAAGATGGTGCCGGTTTCCTGTCCATAAGCCAGCAAGGCGTAGATGCGCGATCCACGTCATGGGGTGACCTTTACGAGCGTTGCGGGCTGCACCTGTCAGTAAGGGAAACGACTCCTCTGAGCATATATAAGCAGACCCCTTTTTCCTCCTCGGGGTCTTCCCTCAACTTGCTGTAATGAGCCGCGCAATAAACATAGCTGCAGAAGAATCCTGTTGTTGAGCGTCATACTTGCAGGCAAGGCGATAGCACTCAACAAGTAACCTTATAAAGATGATGATGATGATGATGATGATGATTATGATAATAATAATAATAATAATGTCTCCATTCTACCTAATGGCAGAAAACTTAATTACAGACTTAGTCATTTCCATTGTGCCCTGAGAGTTTATGTTTTTCTCTTCCTTCAGATATTGTTAAATCTCAGGGTTCTTTTCATAGTATCTTTGCATCAATGGAGAAACTGAAATGATCATCATTTTAAAGTTGACACCTACTGGATGGATATCACCAGTTTATTTATCTCCCAAAGTGAAACTAAAAACTAGCATACAATTAAGATATTTGGTTAAAGTACTGAACTCTCCATGAATTCACCATGAGGTACATTGAAATTAATTCAGCCTTTCTTAGCTTCCTCTACATATTTCTGTGTATTGAGAATAATGCCCAGATGTGCTTCTCTGCCACTGAGATTCTAGAGAAACAAGGTTAGAAGTGTTGTCCTTGTCTCTATTCCAAAAATTAACAATTGCATCTTTTCACTCCAATTGAGTGACACCAAGCTATTGTAGGAAATCTGATCTTCTGTAGAAAATAGCAACTTGCCTTCCTTATTTAAATCTGAAATTACTACTGATAAACCTCCCATAGTAGCCAAATGAGGCAGAACCTGGTGACTTGTGTCTATCTAACCATTAGGGGGAAAGAGGAAGATGAACCAGTTGGTACTATGCAATTACATCTTATCACACTCCATAGTAGCAAAATTCACCCTAGATAGAAGAAAGGATTAGATGTTAGGGCTGTATTATATTTGTAAACACAAACAGCTGTAGCACTGCATCTCTTACAGCTTGAATAAAACAATGTTTGTCTTCTCCTGAGAGAGATAGGGTCTAGAGAACTTTAATAGTGTGAACCCTACAATGTCTTGGGATTGAAATGACTGTGATGTCACTTTTGCATGTTTCTAGCTGTAAAAAGCATTTTACTAATAAGCTAGATTAGGTAAAATATACCCAATAATTATTATAGAACTAACTCGGGATTAGACAAAGAAAGGAAATGAAGTTATTGAACAAATTTAGTCCAGGACAGACAAAGGATAAACATCATGGTTTAATGTGGGTAAAAGACCAGCATGTTTTACATTTAACCCAGAATTTACACAATCCCTTGGACTGGCTGTGTGGTATGGTCCATCGCAGTGTAGAACTGGGACAACCAACCAGATGTTAGAGGGGAATATTTGCAACACAAAGTTTCCAGCATACAAATGAAATTTCTCTCATGGTTATAAACAAAAAAAATTAAATGGTAGCAACTTCACCTGTACTAACAGTACCAACTACAGTGGTCTCCCACAAATAACCTAAATATTTCACAGTGTACCAAGAACCAGTAAGACTGAGGAGAATCATAAGGTCTGGAGAGAAAAAAAAAACAAAACTAAAATTCCCATCATTGTATTTTATGTTTTCAGGTGTTTGCTTCCATGGATAGAATATATCCATGAATAGATGAAGTATTCTGTACTTCAAATATATTATAACCAATGACTGGTCTTAATGTGAGATCATAAAATAAAATTTAAAAATCAACAGGAGATAAATTCTATGTATTAGAGTCACCTCCAAGTTATCATTCCATTTCCATCATATAAATGTTTTTGCCTAACCTTTAAAAGTTATGTTGGATTTTTAAAATATATTTATTATTTTTTCTTATTTTACATATCGGTCCTAGTTCCCTCTCTCTCCCATGGCCCCTGGACCCCCTCCCATTCTATCCCCCCCCACTCCACAGGGAGGGTGATGCTTTCCAGGGGGATCATCAAAATCTGTCAAGTCATTTGGAGTAGGATCTAGGCCCTCCCCCCTGCCTCTAGGCTAAAGGAGTATCCCTCCATGGGGAATGTGCTCCCAAAGTGAAATTTAAAAAAAAAAAAAAAAAAAAATGTTGTTAAGGTCCAAATTTCCTCCATCAGAGTATCTTGGAGTAAATGTTTAAAAAGCACATTCCTAGGCTAGTGATGCTGCCCAGTGGTAGAATAGTTGTCTACAATGCACAGCATCCTGGGTTTAATCTTCAGCACTGCAAGAAACTAAAATTACAAACTAAAAGACATATTTCTAGTTCTTATTTAGAATCAATTGACTACATCCCTATAAATCTGTATTTTATCTAAATGAATCTTAATAGAGCCTACCATTTGAAAGCTAAAGGCACAACGTATTAGTTTATCAAATGGCAAGATAGTATTTATCTCAGATGTTGAGAAAGAGATAAATTTATATGTCTCAACCTGATACAATTTACTGACCCTAAAATCATGGGTAACTCCTTGAAAGGTTGAACTGTTCAATACATATTATTCTCTTGGGATTTTTGATGTGAGTGGCATTTTTATTGGACTAACATTACAATTATTTTGAGTCGGTATCTATAAAATTCACAACCTTTTGTGAGATGCATGCAATCTCTTTACTGTAATCTTCTGTGAAATCAAAACCAAAAGGCAGATCACATACTTCCAACATATAATGGTGCCATCTATACATTATCATCCCCAAATTTATGGGAAAAAGCATCGTGAGGAAATACTGGATCAAAACAAGACTGCAAACCCACTGGACAAACTAAGTCCTGCATCTCCATGTCCAATGTCAAAATGTTCTTCAGATCTCCAACTACTTTGAGCTTTGTTGACATATACTGGCTCCACTCCCCATTAGCAGCTCTCCTCAGCAGGTATCCCATGGCTCTGTTCTCTCCAACATGTTGAGGTTTCCAAGGTAATCCAGGCTTGACCTTCACAGCTCTCTAGGCCTCCATTCAGAGACATCCCTGAAGAGAAGTAGGAGAAAGAGAGGGGTAGGAGAGGAAAGCACGTGCAACTAGGAAGATTGAGTCAGGGTACGAATAGAAGACAGGAGAGAGACAGAAAGAGAGAGAGAGAGAGAGAATAAAAGAGGGAGCCATTATTGGTTTGAAGAGAAAACTGAACCTAAAGAAAGGTCTAGAGACCTACAAGACTGCCGCCAACTAACAATTTGAGCAACCGTGGAAAGGCTACAATAAATGCCCTTCCTGGATAGTGAGATCAACAACTAACTTATCCATGGAGCCCTCATCTAATACCTGTTGGAAACAGAAGCAAACACCCATACCTAAGCAATGAATCGAACTAGAAACCAGATGCAGACTGAGAGGACAAGACCAGGTTGCAGAAACATATAGAGATAGCTGACCTGAACAAGGAGGAGCTAACCGGCCCCCAGACTGATAGCTGTGAATCCAGCATGGGACTGACTCAGGCCCCCCTGAATATGGGTCTCTGCCAGAAGGACTGAGCAGTCTAAGGGACCTCAGACAGTGGAACCAGGATGTATCCCTGGTGCACAAAAGGACCTTGCAGACACATCCCCCATGGAGGGATACTGCCTTAACCTAGAGAAAGGGGAGAAGTCCTAGTCCCTACTTCAAATGACCTGTCAGATCTACATGACCCCACCTGGATGGCATTGCCCTACATGTGGAATTGGGGTGAGGGGAGGGTGGTCAGGGTGCATGTGAGGGGGCAGAGAGGGTAAAAGGGAGGGAGGGAGAGGGAACTGGGATCAACATGTAAAATAATAAATTAAATAAAAAATGTAAAATTAAAAAAATATTCAAATAAAAAGTTAACTGTTTAATAGTGTTTTACTTGGCTTCTAAAGTGACTCCAATGGAAATAATAATAATCAAAGAAAATGTGTGTTAATTTCCACAGTATAATTATATTATCTTAAAGTAAGCAGGATGAAGATTCATGTAATCAGTATGAACACTGTCGTAAAATCAACATAACAATGAACAATTGTTTTCTTAACATCAGCTAGCAAGCCATTACTTCATCCAGCTAATAGTGCTTTAGAAATACACTTTCAATAGACTGCCTCAAAGTGCTGCTTACAACAGACAATTCAATCCTCTTTTAAAGCAGCTGAGTTTTTTCCTAATATAGTGTGACTGTTTCAACCTTTTAATATAAGCTGAACTTTTGTTTTAATGATGGTTTATCTGGCAAGACACCAAATTTCATTTTTAGGGTGTGTTCTAGCTTCAACCAGAAGAAACAGTAGCTGTAGCAAGGAATAGCACACACATCACACACCACAGTATTTTCTCTCTATCATTTTTGATGCTTGTGCTTTCCAGAAATTCTTAAATATTCAGAATTATAATCTAATTAATTTCTAACACAGGTAGTAATTGATTCAAACCTTAAATATTGGGACTAGAGAGATTGCTCAGTGGTTAAGAGCACTTGATGCTCTTTCAGAAGACATTACAACTGTCTTTACCGCCAGTTGCAAGACATCTGATGCTCTCTGACTTCTAAAGGAACTTGCCTGTATGGTACACATAATTTATGCAGTCAAACACAAAATCATAAACAAAAATAATAAATCTTGAAAAGAAATTAGCAGCAAATACAAGTTGGAATATCTTCAAACTATATTAAAAAAAAAAAAAAACCTTGTGTTAACAGTTTACGTAGAAGGTAAGTAGCGTACAGGTCAGCAATTCTATAGTTCTGCAAGTGCTAATTAGTAAGTACATTACTTTAGTGGACTGTAAGGTCTCAGTCTTAGATATTCAGCTCTGCCACTATGGTGAGAAAGCATCCTAATTGATACATTTTCAACCAGGCACCCCCATGCCTCCATCACAATTATTTATAAAAGGGGACTGGCCAGGCTTAAGATGCAGTTTATGGGTCTTTGGCGTAGAAAAGGGATAACTTTCCAAATACAGAAATACATATATTGGTAATTATTAGTATTTAAGACAGAGCTAGCCAATAATAAATGCTAGTAATCGACCAACAGGTTAATATCTAATACAGCATCTCTGTGTGTTATTTGGGGCTGTGTTATTTGGATGCTGCTGTGGGCCCAGGCTGGCTGGAAAGTGCTCGTAATGCTACACAAAGATGTACAGGAAACTAATGACTGGAGAGAGCGAGAATTGGCAATCTCAGGCATGAACATCCTAACTGGTTATCCAATACAAAGTGGGCAGCCCCCAAACTACATGCACATTCAAACAACAAAAATGAATTCAGTAAGCTTTATTCATATGTTGGTGCATATATACAACAATAAGAAAGAAAAAGTCTTTCAATTTAAAAATGGGTGGGGCAAAGGAGAGTAGTAGGGGAACATGAGAAGGTATGGATGAACGAAAGGGAAGGAGAGAAATGATATAAGTATACTCTAATTTAAAATGTGGTTTAAAGGAGTTGGAATTAAATGGAGAGTTCAGCTGGAGATTATACAGTCTTTTGATGGTTGCCACAGATACAAAATACTTCTTTCTCTTTCTCATTAACTTCTGGACACCTTTGAATGCTCTAGCTATGACACAGTTTTGCTTATTTTTTTGTAATGACCTTAGCAGATTTTTTTATTCACTCTTCTTCTTCTTCTTCTTCTTCTTCTTCTTCTTCTTCTTCTTCTTCTTCTTCTTCTTCTTCTTCTTCTTCTTCCTTCTTCTTCTTCTTCTTCTTCTTCTTCTTCCTTCTTCTTCTTCTTCCTTCTTCTTCTTCTTCTTCTTCTTCTTCTTCTTCTTCTTCTTCTTCTTCTTCTTCTTCGTGACCCTACCACCACCAATGTAGATACACGTGTGTCTCTGATTCCGTTATTCAACAAATGCCACCGAAGCTTAGCTTTCCTTTTATTTCTTGCTTAGAAGAGATTGAAAGCTGGTGGAATTCAGACATAGGTTCTTGAAATATTACACCTCAGCACTGATGTAAACAGCAGAAAATGCAACCAAGGAAGGTCATTCTCTGACCTTTGATTACCCATTCCCCTCTATCAGTAATTATGATAAAACAAAGTACAAATCAAAATACATTTTAATTATTATATGACCACTGTTATTCATATAAGTAGCCATCAGACACCAATTACATTTTAATTAATGTATTAAATTGTTCCAGCTCCTATTGTATTCTATACAGTTCACTCATACTAAGATTTCTGCATACACCTTGCCTTATTAACTCCATCCATGTAGGACACAAATTAGTAAGTCACTTAAAAAATATTTTCAAAATGTATTTGTATGACCATGTGTCTAGCTTCTAGGAGATAGTATTTTTCTATGACATAAGGAAAGAACAACGTAAAATAAAAGACTAGACTGCTTTGTTACATAATTTCAAACATTGCTCAGACAATTTTTTGTTGCTGATATTATCTGCCTAATGATCTGTAATAAGCTGTTCCTAGTAAGAGCTGCTTCCTGTTCTTGTTAGACTTCAGGCACTGCTGGGAAATGGTTAAATGAAGGGAAGGTGTCCTTAGTCCCAGCTCTGAATTACAGCTCATGATTATCTTGTTTCATTATTTTGTGACTGAAGTGAGGGAGAGCCTGGCTGTAGGATCAGCATTACAGCATAGAAGTCTGGAGGCATAAAGAGAATGGAGCCAGGTCAAGCTGCCATTCTGAGGCACACCTCCTGTGTGCTACTGCCTCCAACTAGCCCACATATATTACACCACTTCCCAGTTAGGGCACCAAGTTATGAATCCATCGATTTTATCACAGGCTTCAGGACCCTGCCACTTAACAAAAACAAGCAACCCAGAGGAGCCTGTGGTAACATTCCAGAAACTATAGCACAAGCTCCTTCAACTTTGTTCATTGCAATGTGGAAGGGATTTGAAGCTAAGCTACCTATACTGTATACTCCAACCATGTAACATATATTATAGTGGTATCATCCCTGAAGAATCAAGATAAACTTTTAGGACCAGAGTCTTTATAAAAACTGTTAAGGTAAGCTAGGCACAGGGTAGCCTCAGCACTGGTAGGGCTAAGGCAGAAGTATCACAAGTCCAAGGCCATCTGGGATATCTAGTGGGAAAGACAAAAGTATAAACCCAGATTAATTGTGTCAATTAACCCCATTCTATAGTAGCTGTAGACAAAAAAAGTATGCTCAGATTAGATTAATATTTTATGCACTACATACATTTCTAGCAATAGTGTCTCTGAAAAGTCACCTTCCTTTCTTGTTTTTATTGTTTGGTTTTTGTTTTTTGTTTGTTTGTTTTGTTTGGTTTTTTTTTTGAGACAGTATCTTACTGAGTAGTACTGGGTGGCTTGAAATGTGGATGAGTAGTTTTGGCATGATAGCACCTCTATAATTTTGAATATGTCTACCAACATCTGAAAACCAAAACTTTCACAGCCTTAGCCCTGCAGACTTGAGTGCCCTAAAAAACCCTCCTCTTGGCTTCTAAAAGGAATGTGGTTTGTGAAAACAAACTAGTCCTCTACCCACCCCACCCCCCAAAGAATTCCTCCAAGTCATTCTCCAAGATCTACTAATTAGACTCTTTTCACTTAATTGAACTATAAATTTCTTTTTGAAACCATTCAAGTCCACACTGAATAATATATAGTTCTAGTTCCAGCTGGGAGGCAAGCCAGATAGTAACGTCATAGCCAGCTGTGCATGTGCAAACTCCAGAAAAGAGTTACCACATACTTTCATCTGTACAGTTTGAGTCTCCAGAGAAGCCATTTGTTCTAAGGGATCTGAAGAAAAGCTGTTAGTGTTCTGGGATGTGGAGGGGCTTTATGGCTATTATATATGATATACTGTCTAATCTCAGGATAAAAATATTTATTTTATGCACCTGTTTAATTTTTTAATGAATTTTTAAAGATTCTTTACACAAATACTACCTTAGACAGCTACATTTTTCTGACCAAAAAAAGTAATTATTGTGACTTCATATAGTGCCTCATGAAATCCTAATGCTCAGGAAGCTGGGGCAGGAGGATAAGGACTCTGAGGCCATCCTGTACTGCAATAAATTCAAGACCAACCTGTGCTACACTGTGAGAATATTCCAAAAGAACAAAACCAAGACAAAGCCACTGCTGCCATTCTACAAAACACAGCTTTAAGCTTCCCTCTGCTACTTTTTGTGGAAAACTATTTATTGAAGGAGTCCCAGATAGAAGGAGGTCATAGGTGTTTGTTGCCTGAGGTTGGTGAAAAGCTATGTACAAAAAAGCTCCATACAGAAAGCCGGATGAACACTCACTATTAAGTAGGAGATTGCTGCCCCATCTAGAAGGCATTACCTTGACAAAATGTTCTTTGAAATTACCATTCCCTTGGGGTTTTGTTGTTGTTGCTGTTTTCTCTCCTTACAATTGTCTGTTCCTGACAGTGATAACATAAATAAGGAGTGAAAAACTCTGTGAGGACCCAACATCACATTCAAAGATATAAACAAACGGAATGTTGGGAGCTGAAAATGTTAGCTAATGTATATTTTGGGGGGGTGCCTTGCAAACAAATATGAAATACTAAATTCAAAGTTGGGTCCTGAACTAGTCAACTCCACCTGGTATAGTACAATGCTGCAGTCAGATTGGTTGAGAAAGTTTAGGGCTGTATAAAGTCCCATGACCTGGGCACTGACTGATTCAATGAGGATTCTCTGACACATGGGAGAAAAAAACTTTCTGATCCCTCCTTACGAGGACACTGACCTCACACACCTATAAACTTCTTTCATTCTAATTGGTTCCCAAAGACCTATACCCCAATACCATCATTTCTCATGTTAAAGCTTTGACACAAATCTGGGGAATGACACAATTTAGCACAAACAGGACTCTAATCCATCCAGGGAAACTAGACCCAGCACTTGCCATCAGAATATAAACAAAATACATGACATCTGATCAACGAGTCTGTAGGTGATCTTTTTTAGCATGGAAGTAATAACAATAATGACAATAACTAATGGTGGTTTAATGTTTCCTCCTGACAGTGTGCTGAAGCTGCCTTATATAGGCTGGTCAGATCCAGTTGTACTGTGTGGTGAAAATATTCATTGTAGACACCATGAATTAGAGAATCTTTTGAAAGAGCCAACTGTTAACTTTTACCAGCACACCAGCACCATACATGTCTGCTATGGTTCTATTCTAAGTATTTTACATTAGCTTTTAAAACCATCATGAAATAAACTCTATTAATTTCTACTATTTATAATGAGATTTTTTTTCTTATTTATTTGTTTTCTTATTTTACATGTTGATCCCAGTTCCCTCTCTGTCCCTCCTTCCCACCCTCTCTTCAACCCTCCCATGCCCCCAACCACCCTCCCATCCCATCCCCCCACTCCACATGTAAGGTGATGCCTTCCTGGAGGGGTCATCTAAATCTGTCCAGTCATTTGGAGTATGGACTAGACCCTCCCTCCTACCTCTAGGTTAAGGGAGTATGCCTCCATGGGGAATATGCTCCCAAAGTCCTTTTGTGTACCAGAGATACATTCTGGTTCCACTGTCAGAGGTCCCTTAGACTGCCCAGTCATTCTAACAGAGACACATGTTCAGGGGGTCCCATTAGCTCCTCCTTGTTCAGGTCAGCTTTCTCTGTGGGTTTCTGTAGCCTGATCTTGTCCTTCCTCTCTGCATCTGGATTCCAGTTTGGCTCAGTGTTTAGCTGTGGGTGTCTGCTTCTATCATGGGAGGGATAGATGAGAGAAAAGAAAGAGAGAAGGAGAGATACCATAAAAGAAGGAGCCATCATAGGTTTCAAAAGAAAACTGACTCTAGAGAAGTGTCCAGAGACCTACAAGACTGACCCCAAATAACATTTTGAGCAACAGTGGAATGATAATGAGAATGATTACTAACTTATCCACCATCATAGAGCCCTCATCTAGTGGCTGATGGAAACAGAAGCAGGCCAAAGATATCTTAAAGAAGAAACAGTTTATTTCAACTTATAGTTTCTGAATTAGAGTACATTATGGTCTAGAGGATGTGTTAGCAGGCAGTCAGAACTAGAAGCTGAACAATCACATTCTATCTACACACAGGGATCCGAGAAAGCAAACTCAAGGTGGACAAGGCTGTGTTGTACAATTCTGATGACCTTTTCTGGGATGCATGAACAAATGCCTATTTGCCACAGTTAGAGCACCCATGAAAGACCAAAAAAATTAGTCTAGATTGATGAATCAATGAGTCTATTGTAGGTATCTACACAAGTATGGATGAAGGTTTATTATTAGGAGCATACATAGCTCAAGAGAAGTTGCATCATTGAAACAAGTCTTTCTCATATTTCAAATAATACCATTCCCTGGTGAGTCTATGGGGACCATTCTTATATAAACTACTACATGGTTTACACAACAACCTGAGGGGATGACTTTTCTCTCTTTCTCCCTCACCCCTCGCTCTTCTTCTTGATTGTTGTCTCAACATGTAAGCTATCAGCTACTGTTCCAGTACCATGCCAGAGTGCCTGCTGACTTGTTTGCCACCTTGTTCATGGACTCACCCTCTGAACTGTAAGCAAATCCCCAATTACATCTATAATTTTCTGCCCTTTCTATTTTCTGTTATCCTACTGGAACTCCAATTTCATATACACTAACTTTTAATATTACAAAAAAAAATCTATCAGCTCTCTATTAATTATTTATTTGAGCCTCTCAGCCAATTAAAAACTTTAGCATAACTGCAAAGAAAGAGGGGAATATTACAGCAACCAAAGAAAAAGAATTTCACATTTAAAAGATATTGAGCTCAATCCTACATTCAAAAGAGCTGGACAAAACAGCCCTACAGACTACAGCCAGGATATCTGAATCTTCTTCGAATCCCCCCAAGACAGCGCCCCTTACCAGCAAGAAGCAGTTTGGAAAGAACGACGCCCAAATTCCCAAATATTGTGTATAAATGTTTGTTTTCATTTAATTGGACTTTGTTATATAAAATTAAATAAAATAAATAAAAAAAGATATTGAGCTCTACTCAAGATTTTGTATTAAGGAATTGATACTTTACTGGTGTTTTAATATTTTACTTATGCACTGTGTTGCCTCTATTGCTTTGTATTCTCATTTGCTGTTCTTTTTGTCCAATCTGATAATCTGTTCCAACATTTTCTTTTATATTTTTCTGTCTTTATCTTTGGAGATTCAATTTGTTTGTTAAATTACTTCCAATTTCATCACTACTTTGATCTTTTTTTTTTTCTTCCTTCAGATCCATACTAAAACTGTTATCATAGATATTGTAATGTAATTCTCTATTAGGTCCATCATCTCTGTCATAGCAGGGCCCGCTTGTATTAAATGAGTTTCCATAGTGTCAGTCATCTTTTTCTGCTTCTATATATGTTCTACATGTTTTTTTATTAGATTAAAGGGATTTGTGTTACAGTATTTTCTACTGTGTTCCTTTGAAATTCTGTAAGGTTATGTTAGGTGGAAATAGTTGGAACTTTTTAAACCTTATAATTTTTGTAAGGTCACATAAGAACATTCTTTGTTTTTAATCTCTGCTTTATGTTTATACACTTATAATATTTCCATTTTATTTCTTCTCAGAGTTACCATTTCTTTGCTGAAATTCTGCATACCATCCTGTAAAATGTTCACCTTTTCTAATATAGGTAAACATATTCATCAAGCTTATTTAAAATATTCTGTTTAATAGTTAAACATCTGACTCACAATTAAGTCATGATGGTCTCTTTCGCATTTGTAAATGACTCTTTCCCTTCCATCCTTGAGTGAGTGTTGGCAGTCTTTATTTTTAAATTATTCGTCATACAGTCTAAAGTGCATGTATTTAGAGGTCTTCATGTCATTCCTCTTCTTCATTTGGTTGTATGCACAGTCTGTGGAGATACTCGGTTACATTTTTTTAACTGAATCTGAACATGTCATTGCCTTCTATTTTTTTGGTGGAAAACAACATGTATTTCTTCAGCACAGCCTGGAAAACACACATACTGTGGCTGGTTATATCTACTCCTAGTCCACCTCTCAGGACCAAATCATCCACTGCTCCACCATACTTCTTGTGGAATGTTGAACACCACATTTAACATTTATTAGCTTTCTTCTTGCAGTACAGACAGAAATTCACTATTTTATTTCAGTTACTCAACAGTATCCAGTTGTCAAACAAGCTCCCCTCTAAGCTGGGGACCAGTTGGCCAGTTTGAGAATGTTTTTAATTCCTGCTGCACTTTTCATCCTCTCGTTTATCAAGTGCTTTGGAAAAAATTCCAAAATTTGTGTGCTGAGTCTGCATTTTGCTTCCTGTTTGTTTCCCTTGTCAAAGAAGCTTTGTTGATTGACACTTTGAGCTTTTCCCGTAATTTGGTAGCATTGGGACAAATGGTATCTAACTCAAATAAAAGGTAACAGGTTTAGTCTCACTCAGTCACCCTGAGATTTTTGTAACACTTAGGAGATTATGTGATATATACATTCTAATTGGTGAAATACAAACTATTTCAATCCTGTGCACTCTCTGTACAATGCTTCAGCTCCTTCCTGGTAATATTATTCATTTTTCTGATAGTTCCCATTCCTTCTGGTATGGGTCAAAAGATTCCCCACAATACTAGGCTTTACCAAACTTTCAGTTGTCAAGCAAGCAAGACTGTAAGACTGTGTAGAAGCTCATTTCCTGCAACAGAACTTGGAATATGACCGGCCTCAGTTATTTTCTGTATCATGGACAGTCCCTGAATACCATTGAGGCTTGTTAAGAGAGGAAGGTTAATCCAAAGTACTTTTTATACCTTGGCCAGAAGAAGAAATAAAAGAGGTACCCCCTCACTTTTTTCATGATGTTCTTTATGTTATGTTGGGTATTGAGATGGCAAGGCATGGTAAATAGAAGTAAAAATATATATCTCAGATGCTACCAATCTAAACAGATTCTGCACAATAAAGGAAGAAATTAATAGAGTGAAGAGACAGCATACAATAGAAGGAAAAATTTGCCAAATATATACCTGACAAAGGGTTAATATGAAAATTTATGAGGAACTCATAAAACAACCGCAAAACTCAAATAAAATAGCAATATTTCTAAATTGGCATATTGTAGAAAATGCAGACAAATGCCAGCATAAAATGTTTAACATTACTAAGTATAGGAGAGGTGTAAATCAAATACACAAGGAGACATCATTAGCCCTAGTAAAAATGGCTATTACCAAAAAGACAAAGGATAAAAAGTGCTAATGAGAATACAGAGAAAGGGGGAGCATAGGTTATTGTAACTGCTAAGGAAAATAGTAAGAAACCCCTTAATTTAAAAATATAATAATCGCATTGACCTGAACAATCACAATAAAGAGTATACTTCCTTAGGAAAAGAAATTAGGTTGTTGAGGAGATTTATACTTTTCCATGTTCACTTAAACATTATTCACAATATCTAAGAAATGAAAACTACCTAAGTATAAAGACAACATGACTCATATATACAATTGGAAGATATCCACAATTAAAATGCTGCATCTGTTAAGTGAAATCCATGCACAGAAAAACCATGGGATCCATCTCCATGTGTGATTTAAGATAGTGAATCTCCCTGCAGATGAGAATGAAACAGTATTTTCCAGAGGGCAGAGAGTAAAGGGAAATCAGGCATAGGAGTAAGTCATGGCTATATAGAATCAAGAAGTTCTGTACTATAGACGGACTATAGATCACTGTAATAATTAAAATATCAAATAAAACAAGAAATTCAGAGAAAGTGTTATCTATATACTTAATGAGCCACATCTGAGAAGGGATTGATGAGAGGAAACTACTACTGATACTTGAGGGGAAACAGTTCACAAAACTCCTTCTCTTCTCTGCAAGGACTAGGGCCACCTGTACTCGGTCCTGCTAAAGATTCATTTTGGATACTGACAGCAAACTTTACCCCTGTTCAGCTCTTCACGAGACAATTAATATTCACACCATGTACCCTGGATTTGTAGAAATAATCTCCCAAACATTTAGGCAAGCTTCCAACAGAATCTCTAATGTGAGCGCTTTGCAAGCTTAGAGTCAGTGAAAGGTGATTTTATGTTACACAACTGGCTCATGTCAAGACATTTCAGCAGCACTTCACTAAAACTCGAGGGCCTTATGATTCATCTGTAAATGGCTCTGGGGCTGACATGCCCTCACTTGAACAAAGTTCCTCTCCAGATCATGGGGTCTTTCCACTAACCCCTGAAGCCACGTCCTTCTTCTTTGGTCGACATTCCCTGAGGGATCAATTGCAAGCAAAAAGGAATTCATTTTAGGAAACATTGTGACTTCCCTGAATCCACTGAGCTTTCCAGAAACTGAGGCTGTATGCCAACTCATTATTACTCTAGCCATGTGGGTCCTCTGTCGAGCAATTAGGGGATGGGATGGATACTGGAAAGCATTCTATATAGAAAGAACAAGAAAATCAGAACTTCATAGCATTGTACACTAGCCATTGAGAAGGCTATATTCACTGCTGGTATAAACAATGATATCCATAGATGACCCACAAATAAGCCTGGAAACTTTATTTTCTCCTTTACTTTTTTAACCAGATGACAACATTTAGACACTTGCTTTGTCCTTTCAGGCCATCACACTTTCTCCTTAGGAATTAGTTCAGGGTGTAATTAAGTAAACGTCACTGATTTTTTTTTTCCCTCTAATAGTACCTTTCAACACTTGGTAGAGTCTTATACAGAACAATTTAAAGTAATGGAAGCCATTGATGCAAAAAAATTATTTTAACCACATGGGACAACTGAGCAAAACAGAGCTAATAGTTAAATTATTTTAGAGATTTAAATCTATGATAGAATCATGCATGGCCATATTATGATTTCTTATAGACTTTTCAGTCATGTATATATGTCTATAAGAAATCACAATATTATTAACTACCTAAAAACTATAATACACGTATTTAATATGTAAATAAGCATATATGGTTTTGATAAACCTTTCTCATCTGGGTTGATAGGGCTCCCTCCAAGAGCCAAAAACCTCTTTTAAAAAACTCCAATACCGGACATGAAAAGTACTCTTTTGGGATGTCATCTATGACTGTCCAAGAAACTCCCAAAACATATTATTGCCCTTGATTGTCCCACAAATGTGTAAGGTGAATTCTTATTGCTAAAGACACTGCATTTCAGAAACAAGACCTAGAGGCCCCTAAGCCAAACTACCCTTAATATCCCTTATCTGACAACTAAATTTCATGGCACCAGAAGGTGGCATGCAAGATTCCAAAGAAAGGGAAAAAAACAATTCCACATGCTGTGACACCCACGAACCACACCAAAGAATAGAATGGCACAACAACCCTAAGGGTGGAGTAGTGGTATCCACACCTTGGCAGTGACCAGCAACTCTCTAGTTGGACTTAAGGCCTGCTCAACAAGAAACCATGACTCACACTAGAAACCTCAGTGGTAATGAAGCCATTGGCTATTGGAGGATAATCTACAACTTCTAATTTACTAAACCAGAAGAGTCTCTATACAGACATCTGTCTCTCTACCCACAGATAAGTTCAGTTTTCACTCCTCAATAAAGGAAACGTTTCTTTGCAACAGATAGAGATGTGGAATTGTGGAGCCCAATCCCAATGGATACATCTACAAGACATTCTCTATGCTGTGGCTTGAGAAACATTGCTGAAGAGAGGCCTGAAATATTGTAAGAGCCAGAGGATAAGGGGGTTTCCTGTGAGATTGTTTCTCCTAGTAATAGTAGAAGTACACACATACAGTCTCACCAACATGACCACTCAAACATGAGCTGAACAAGGCCTATACCAATGAATATGCCAAGGTGAACCAAGGAAAGCTTACAAGGCCTCGACCCTATACAAAGGACTATAGGCAACTGAGGAAAGCTGGGAATAGGAGAAGAGGTGGTATTCCCAGGTATTCCCAGGGAAGAGCACACCGATTGATGAGCTGGGGCCAATGGTCAGCCATGAAAACACACATGCAAGTAAAATTATAATGACTGAGTGGGATATATACACAGACACACACACACACACACACACACACACACACACAGAAATATGCAGGTAGTAACAGTGAAAGAGAAGAGGCCATGAATTTGAAGAATAATGAAGAATAATGATGTGCTGTTATTGCGCGCACGCGCGCGCGCACACACACACACACAAACACACACACACACACACACACACCCTCACACCTAGAAGTTTTCTGGGGTGCAAAGTTGAGACAACTGGAGAACACATACCCTATTTAGATGTCACGGGCATTCATTGCATTCAAATGGGTTGCTCACGGTGTTGTTGCTTTGTTCCCAATGAAATAAAAATATGAATTGTTATTGGGAACAAAAAACGTGCTACCTAAACATTAAAAAACTTAGTATTGTAAGATGGTAAGTTTTGACTTAATTGTGAAGTACTGGTTAAATAAAGCATGCTTTAGAGGTAAGCCCAGGCCCTCCTTTTAGAGATGAGGAAAGAAGGACATAATACTAGTAAGTTACCTATAAAATCCCTATAATTAGTAAATGGAAAAGTCAGCAATTATAACACCAGTTCATGTACTTAGAAAAGCAATAAAATAATAATTAAGGATACACATGCAGTACTTCTTAGTGTAAACTATTAATATTTGGACATTGTCTAGAACATGGTACAGATGGTTGTGATGGAAGTGGTAGGCTTGTGAGGCTAAGGTAGTCTTTGTCTAGACATTCGTAAGTCAGAAGCAACATAAATGAAAAAGCCATTCGACTTGAGCTTCTCCAGCCACTATTTACCAGTTAGGTGCAGTGACAGCATTGTTTTAAATATTCATTCACTTCAGAGTGAGGCTGTCAGCTTTCCCCTTTGTCTGAATCACTGGCCTTCCCCAAGCAGAGAATGAATGTCATATCACAGCTGGGCTTCTTGGTACAGAGACAATTAAAGGACTCCCAGTAGAAATGTTGCTTCCCAGATCTCATGGGAAGTAATGAGAGAGAAAGCATCCAGAATTCTGTCTCCATGTGAACCATGCAACCTTTCGCTGAGCCCAGATTGATTTAATGAGTTCGTGGGTATGTCTTAGGTTTTCAAGGGTCTGTCATTTCAGTGACAATTGTTCAGGTGTGGCAGAGGGGATGATGATATACTGTGTCCTGGATGGTGACTAAATGCTCACATTTTTACGATTTACGTGTCAGGCAAACTGACTGACAGATCATTCAGGTTGCCTTGTAGAGAAAATTTACATATGAAAGAAATATGCTGGTAACCATTTTTTTTCTCCATAGGAAAGCCCAGTGAACTAGATATGCATAACTAAACTGTGCTTATTTTGTATAAGTTTGAGGTATTTAAACATGCAGATTATAAATTAGTTAAACCAATTAATAGAATAATAATGCAATCCATCTAAAATAGTAACAACAAAGGATTTGGTTCAGGTGTATATTGTGCAACTTGTCACTTATCACTTCTGGCAATTTAAACTGCTATTGTAGTTAAGTAGTCACCAAGAAGCTAAAATGGCAGCATTGAAAAGTAGCCAAATGTCTCTTAATTTTATGGGTTAAACACCTGGTATTCATTTAAAATAGATTAGGTACTAATGACAGATCATTTGAAGAAAATGCTGTTTTATCCAAGTTTTGGGCTTATAGTACATTCTCTCCATTCTCTCTGCAACTGGATTCAGTCGATCGTTTCCAAGATTCTAATTTACCAAGGTTGAAACGATGATTAAAACAAAGCAACAACAAAACTAAAATAAAACACTATATTACACTTTTGAGATGACTACTCCCCCTAAAAATATTGAAATTTGTGAAGATATTGGAACATTTTATATAATTAATGCATTTATAAAATGGTGTTATTGCTATAGAAAGTAGTATGGTGGTTCCTCAAAAGTTAAGTATATAATTAAGCACATGATTAAACAACCTCACATCTTTCATTTATGTCTATAAATCCAAACCTTGAAAGCAGTGTCTCAAAGATACATTTCCATATCTGTGTCCACAGAAGCCTTAAGGTGAGAACAAGCAGAGTTCATAAAGATAAATGAACTAATAATATTTGGTTAGTGCATAAAATGGATACCATTCAGTTCTTGAAAGGAAAGAAATATCAATACTGTTATGCCCCAAGTGAAACCTAAAAAATTATGCTAAGTAAGTAAGACAAGCTAGAATGACAAACACTATATTCAGTAGCTAGAATACTCAGATGCATAAAGTAGGATGGCATTGTCAGGAGATACAGCAGGAAGATGGAGAGTTGATATTAATGGGTTAAAATTTCAACCTAACAAGATGACTTAGAGAAACTGGGTGAACAACAGTGTGGTTTTACAAAGCTTAACTGTACACTCAACATGATATAATGACATGTCTTATGATATATGTCTTAGCACAATGATTTAAAAACAAACAGTAACAACATCTCATAATGATGAAATGTGTCCACCAGAGGTCACCCTCACTCAGGGCCATGGCAGCATCTATTCCTGCCCAATAACCAAGACATTCTTCAAGTATTGCTTAGATCATGAGGAAAGATGGCAACCAGGTAACAAGGGAGGAAATCCAGTAACTTCAGAAAAAGCTGTTGTTCTTAGAACTGTCTCCTTAGAAAAGGAGAACCCAGTTTAGAAGCCAAAAACTTTGTTAGAAAAACAAGGAAATAAGCATGCTAAGATGCATACTTTTTATTAAAGTAATTAGAGAGGTAGACAGTGTAGATAAATGTTTCAAAAGCATTATTTCAGAACAAGTTATTTTCAGGAAGGAAAGTATGTGGTTAGCAAATTCCAAACAGAAGAGCCTGGATGATCAGTAAAGAAAGACATTTCTAATGAGTAGGAGAGTGAGTTAATAAGATGCCAGGAGACAAGAGTCCACACGATGGCTAAGGCATTGGCATCCTTGATTACTGCTTGTATTAGCTTGTAATGGGAAAGAATAACTGATGGTAGTTTCTTGGGATGTCAATGCCAGGTTTGGAGAGAACAGTGATAGGATTTGAAGTTACATTAACTAAAAGAGATCATAGAGATTATGAAATGAGAAACTGGGGAAACAGACAGTAATCACTACTGGAAGAAGAGTTTTCTGAAAGGAATGAGAAAATAGCATATTAGAGGACTAAACATATTAGAGTGATAAAACATGAAAGATGATAATGCTGTCTTTTCTTCTACAGAAGGCCAAATAAGATCATGCCTCCCTAAGATAACCAATGCTTAAACTTTAGAATGTGTGAATGTCTTACACTACATTACAAAAGTGGAAGTTAAGTTTTTTTCTGTAATTGCAAATTCATTTGATTAAAAATAACAACAGAGGGACCTGGAGGCAGAACAAAGCACACAGGATCGGCCACTATTCCTGTCTTGCCCCTCCACCCTCTGGTAGAGTGGTAAGTACCAGCAGCTCCCCAAGCCCCCCACCTCCCTCTCTGTGAATCCCCTGGCCTGCAGCCACCAGACCATACCTGCCACCCAATACCCCGGAGGGACCTGGAGGCAGGAAAAAGCATCCAGCATCGACTGCCATTCCTCTCTCGTCCCTGCCCCCTCTTAGAGAGTACAAGAAGCATGCCAAACACCAAATAGATTGGACCAAAGAAAAAAGACCCCTCGACACATAATAATCAAAAGACCTAACACATAGAATAAAGAAAGAATATTAAGAGCAGCAAAGGAAAAAGGACAGGTAACATATAAAGGCAGACCTATTAAAATTACACCTGACTTCTCCATTGAAACTCTCAAGGTCAGAAGGTCCTGGATAGATGTTCTACAAGTACTAAGAGTCCACAGATGCCAGCCAAGGCTACTATACCCAGCAAAACTCTCAATCATTATAGACGGAGAAAACAATATATTCAATGAGAAACCCAGATTTTCACAGTATGTATCTACAAATCCAGCCCTACTGAAAGTTCTGAAAGGAAACCCAAACCCAAAAAAGTTAACTACACTCACAAAGACATAGGCAATAGACAATCCCACTTCACCAGAATACAAAGGATAAAGCAGGGCAAATATATACACAATACCACCGCCAACAACAAATCTAAAACAAACAAGAATTAACAATCAATGGTCCTTAATTTCTTTCAACGTTAATGGTCTTAACTCACATATAATAAGGCACAGGCTAACAGAATAGATACGAAGACAGAATCCATCCTTCTGATGCATCTAAGTTTCAAAGACAGCCATTAACTCAGGGTAAAGAGTTGGGAAAAGATCCTCCAATCCAATGGACCCAAGAAGCAAGCAGGTGTAGCTATCCTAATATCTAACAAGTTAGACTTCAAACCAAATCAATCAAAAGAGATGAAGAAGGTCATTTCATATTCACCACAGGAGAAATCCATCAGTACAAAGTCACAATTCTGAACATCTATGTCCCAAATACAAAGGCACCCACATTCGTAAAAGAAACACTACTAAAACTCAAAGCTCACATAAAACCTCACATACTCCTACTGGGAGACTTCAACACCCCACTCTCGCCACTAGACAGGACCACCAGACAGGAACTTAACAAAGAAACAAAAGAGCTAACAGAAGTTATGTCCCAATTTGGTTTAATAGACATCTATAGAACATTCCATCCAAACACAAAAGAATATACCTTATTCTCAGGTCCACATGAAACATTCTCTAAAATCAACCACATACTAGGCAACATAACAAACCTCTGGTAGTGGATCAGTATTTATCCCTAGTATTAGAATGGACTTTGGAGCCCTTTCTACATAGAGGGATACTCTCTCAGCCTAGACACATAGGGGAGGGCCTAGGCCCTGCTGCAAATGATGTGACAGACTTTGGAGATCCCCCATGGAAGGCCTCACCCTCCCTGGGGAACAGGAAAAGGATGGGAGGTTGGGGGAGGGGAGACAGGGGAAGAATGGAGTGTGAGGGAACTGGGATTAACAAGTAAAACCAGCTTGTTTCAAATTTAAATTAAAACATATTATCTTTAAAATGATAATAATACAATTCTCTTAAACTGAATTCCAGCTATCTTTGTCAGTTTCTTTATCAATAAAATAAAGAAAATAAAAAGCACTTGGTATTTACCATGTGATTCATATCAAGATTTAAGAAGTTTTATATGATACACATTATCTCTTTGTATATGTAGGTGGGTAAGGGTGGTTGTACGTGTTTGTGCTGGTGTGCATTTGTGTATGTGCATGAAGGGGACAGAGAATAACCTTGAGTGTTACCATTCACTATATTCTTTGAGTCAAGGTTCCTCAGTGTCCTAGAGCTGGTCAGGTAGGGTAGGATGCCTGACCAGCAAGCCCCAGAGATCACCTGTCTCTTCCCTTCCAGCATTTACATGTGTGCCTGGCTTTTTGATTTGAGTTCTGATGGACTCAACTCAGTCCAGCATGCTTGCAAGGACTTTACTCATCTTTATGGCCTTACTAAATATCTTCTTGACTATTATACCCTAGGAATGTGAAGGAAACCATTTGTATAAAATAAAACGTAAAGTGTGTCTAAGCTTCCTAAGTTGGCTATTGGCAGGTAGTAGCCACTCAAAAGGCTATTTTTATTACTCTCTAAAACACAAAACTATCTCTCTACATGAGCAACTATTTGTGGGGAAATACTTTCAGTATCTGTGGAAGTCTGAGATCATGACTAATCATGTCTTTCCCGATGATCTCCTCCAAATAGTGTTAAGAAACATATGTGTTACTTCATTCAAGAGCTGCTAAACTCTACAATAAATATTCATATTTCTTTTTGTGAAACAAAATTGTAATTCAGTTTCCTGGGTGATTTGGAATATGCATGATTCCCTTCACTGTTTTGTCACTTTCTGTTCAGTCCCATTTAAGTGATATCTCATTCTCAAAAGTGCTTTTCTTCACAATCCTAGGGTATAATATTTGTTGGAACCCAGCATTATGCTGACCCCACATCCTGACAATGGGTGGGACAGTCTTACTGGCATTCAGTCAAATACTTAGATAGCTCAAAGGGCCCTATGTTGCGTGGCCACATCATGGCTGCATCACATGTTAGGGGGCTGCATAAGGACTCAGTACTCATGTGCAAGCTTCCTCTTTTAAGCAAGTATCTTTCACATGTTCCCCCTTCATCTTCCTTTTTTTCCCTTCTTCTTCCCCCTTCTTCTTCCTCCTTTCCCCCTTCCCCTTCGTCCCTTTACCCCTTTCCCCAATAAACTCCACATGGGTTCATTGAGTCTCATGTTTCATGTTCCATCAAGTATATCTAAAACAAAAGGACAACAATATTTAATATGCAAAAGTTTTTAGTCCTGGATTTGGCCAGATGGCAAGTGATACAACAAAAGAAGTGAATCAAACTTACATAGCATCACTTAGGACAAATTATCAGTAATTACTAGTGTTGTACAAAAGAACATGCTCTTTAGAGAACGGTGTGTGTGGAGGATTCACAATGAGTTTCAAGAATTGGACTTTGACCTGAATAAATTGTTGTAAGAATAATAAGCAAGGACCAGAATTTTAATTCTTCATACCACATAATTTCATGTGAAAATCATAGTTGAGAATTTTGTGTAGAGGTTTTGTTTTTGTTTTTGTTTGTAATAGGGGCTGAAGTACCCTGGGCAGTCAATTTTGGAGAGTGCGCAGTTATTTACACATACTTAGGAAACGATTCTTTCTACCAACTCCTGATAAATATTTGCTATATTTCTAGATTTAATGTATGTTCTATTTTAACTCCTGAGCAAATTCGGAGCACAGGGGGAGAGGAGAGGGGGGTAGGAAAAAGAGAAGGGGTGAAGAGGGTGGGGGGGGAGGAGAACAAGAGGGATCAGGAAGGCTGAGACAGGGGAGGAATAGAGGAGAGCAAGAAAGAGATACCTTAATAGAGGGCTTAAAGAGAAATGTGGCACTAGAGAAATGTTCAGAGATCCACAAAGATGACCCCAACTAAGAATCTAGGCGGTAGTGGAGAGGCCCCTATAATGAGATTGATGACTGCCTTATATATGCCATCCTAGAATGTACAAAGAACAGATATCCTCTACGGGGATAGGAACCCAAGCAGTATGTAAGCCAGACTGGATTCTGGGTACTTACATGTTTGAGGCATGGGGTAGATCTCCTTTCTTACTCCAGTCTGGCTGGTTGATAATAATTTGGACAAAGACAGGAGAGTTGATTGATTTCAATTGCAGGAGATTTGAAAGTCATATAAAAGTCGGTGTGTCTCTTCCACCCTACCTTGGATAAAAGCCCACCAAGAAAGGAAGAAACTATAAATCTGCCATCTAAGTGTTAAGTGAAAGCATATTTATCTACCTAGGACCTCTTTTCCCTGCCTGCCTATTGAGGAGCCGTCAGACCCCTATTGTCCCTTCCTATAATTCTGATTTCCTAGGTATTGAATCTAATGCTTCATTTTATAATTTGTTATTTTCATTATTACTGGTAGTTAAAACATTTACATGATGAATTTTAGTCATTTCCCCCTATATTAGCTCTGTCATCTCCTCCTCAGTGGAAAGCTTTCTTACTGATAAGCCCCTCCTACTTTCCTATCCTCTTTTTGAGTGTGACCCACTGAGTTAATTCAAATTACTTAGTGTGGGTGGGAGGTGATTTGCTGGAGAAAGTACTTCTTATCAGTGGCCACACCGTTGAAGAAAATGATAGCCCCTCCCACAGCAAACATTAGTTCCATGCTTTATTTTTAAAGTAGTAAAATGTAAATTTGAGTAATTCAGGCTAAAGCCTGTTTTGGGACTCAGTGTCCTGTTTTAGTTTTAATGAATTATGACATCAGCCATCTAATTGCATGTTCTTTTAATTGACTTAAGGGTCCACCCCTTTTTGGTCATTTAGCACCATGATGATTCATCATTATCAGAATCAAAGTATAAGTTCACTTCAGAAGATGTTATTATTATATTATAAAACCTAGAGTTACTTCAGTGTCATCCCCACCAACTAATCAAATACTACACTTTTTTTTTTTTTGCTATTTATCATATACCAATCTGTAAATGATAACCCTAATAGAAACTGAGAAAAAAACTGAAAAAAAACATGTTATAACTTAACAATCAATATTAAAATGAATTCTGGTTGCCTTTCAAAATAATAAATAGGAAGGAACCATCATATTTCCTAATCAACAGCTTATGTTGCAGATAATATGAACAGTGTATTTTTCTCCTGTTAACAGAAATCTGACAAAATGATTATGACTTACTTAGCACAATCATTCACCTGATCTGACTATTGTTAGGCTGCAAAATTAATATCCCTAGGTACTAGTATATGTGTGCAAAGATCACCTATGTACTAAGGTATTACACAACCAGTAAAAGCCAGACATCATCACAAACACTCCTCTAGGGATCAGGCACATTTGACCCAGGTTCTCAGTGCAGGTAATTCACACAGAAAAAAAAAAAAAATGGAGAATCTGAAAAGGGAAAGCCTTTAGTTATATTCTGACCAATTTTCTCTATTTCCTGATAATTATTTAATAGAGACGAGGTTTGCATTATAACTTACATAAAAGTAGGGAACTGATGCTCATTTTGTAACTTGAAATAATGACTAAGTAGTTTCTAAATGGCTGTCTATAATATAATGGGAGGAAATAATGAGAAGGGGGACACAGAGGAACTACGGCATTTTGCCACAAATAATTGGTATATCATGTTGCCAATCTTGATTAGAGACAAACTAGTAAAGGAAAAATATAAGACCTCCCTATTATCTTTAAAAGGAGTGAAAATTATCCTTTTCTGTTTGAAATGAAGATAAGATGGAAATTTCATAATCATGTTGCTAATTGAACATCAGCTCCACTGCCTAATGCCTTTTGGGGGAGGGGTAATAACAGAGGATGAGCATTTACCAATTTAAACCCATTGTACTTACCTTACACATGAATGTAAAATGCATGAATCTCTCAGAAATACACTAAATGTAGGAAAAGCCTCTTCCCTAAAATCCAGTTCTTTCCTCTATTTAGAATATTTTTAGGGAGAGCAAGAAAATGAATCGCCTCTCTATTGTCCGCTGACAAATGTAAAAGTGTGCAGTTACCTTATTTGCAGTAGAAAAGAAATATATGTGTAACCTATTCAAAATAAATGAATAAAGCCCACACGTGTTTTTCTCCATGATAACCAGCTTCAAGGAAGCGCAGTTAAAGCTACAACAGGGTTAGAGGTTAGCTTAATGCATGTTAATGCTATCATAACTCAAGTGCATTACCACTAGACGTACAGAAAGAGACATGTCATGATTTGTGGTACTCAAGTATAAGAAAGGTGAACAAATATGCCTACAATGCTTTATTGTATTTATGTGTGAGCAAAGGTTATATTTTATCAGACCATTTAACTTTGTCTCTTAATTAACCAATTTTAAAATAATTATTGGTATTCATTACTATTTTGTTTAAATTTTCTATATAATTTTAGAATTAAAGTTGTTAATAAAGAGTTTAACTAATAGAAATATTTTCATATTGGTCAATTTTTTTGTTGTTTTTTTCAAGGCAGGGTTTCTCTGTGGCTTTGGAAGCTGTCCTGGAACTAGCTCTTGTAGACCAGGCTAGTCTCGAACTCAGAGATCTGCCTGCCTCTGCCTCCTGAGTGCTAGAAGAAATAACCAGTGGTCAATTTTTCTTTTTTTCTTTTTCTTTTATTTTTACCAATCCCAGTTCCTTCTCCCTCCTATCCTCCCATTCCCGCCACCGTCTTCCCATCCCACCCCGTATTCACTCCTCAGGGAGGGTGAGGTCCCCCATGGGGGATCATCAAAGTCTGTCACATCAATTTGGGGCAGGACCTAGGCCCTCCCCCCATCCCCCATGCATCTAAGCTGAGAGAGTATCCCTCCATAGGGAATGGGCTCCCAAAGCCCATTCGTGCATTTGGGAAAAATACTGAATCCACTGCCAGAGGTTCCAAAGACTGCCGCCCCCAATTAACATCCACATTCAAGGGGCCTGGTTCAGTAGCATGCAGGTTCCCCAGCTGTCAGCCTGGAGTCCATGAGCTCCCACTTGCTCAGGTCAGCTGTTTCTGTGGGTTTCCCCAGCATAGTCTTGACCGCATTGCTCATCACTCCTTCCTCTCTACAACTGGATTCTAGGAGTTTGGCCTAGTGCTTAGCTGTGAATATCTGCTTCTGTTTCCATCATCTCCTGGATGAAGACTCTATGATGGCATTTAAGATAGTCATCAATCTCATTATAGGGGAAGGGCATTTAAGGTAGCCTCTCCATTGTGGCTTAAATTCTTAGTCTGGGTCATTCTTATGGATTCCTGGAAATTTCCCTAGTGCCAGGTTTCTCGGAAAGCCCATAATGGTAATGGCTTCCTCTATTAAGGTATCTCTTTCCTTGCTCTCCTCTGTTCTTCCCCAACTCTACCTTCCTGATCTCTCATGTTCTCTTACACCCTCCCTTTCTCCCCTTCTCTTTCTCCTTCCTCCCTTTCCCCACTCCCAATTTACTCAGGAGATCTTGTCCCTTTCCCCTTCTGTGGGGGAGATCCATGTATCTCTCTCAGGGTCCTCCTTGCTTCCTAGCTTCTCTGGAGTTGTGGATTGTAGGCTGGTTATCCTTTGCTCTATGTCTAATATCCACTTATGAGTAAGTTCATACCTTATTTGTCTTACTGTGTCTGGGTTACCTCACTCAGGATGGTTTCTTCTACTTCTATCCATTTGCCTATGAATTTCAAGATGTCATTTTTTTTTTTTTTTTTTTTTTTTTTTTACCACTGGGAAAAAAAATAGCAGGGTGGTTAAATGGTAAGCCTTGCTAGCTGTTGGAATGAGAGTGTGGGAGAAGAGGAAGAATGTCATGTCCTTTTGAGTTAGTGGCCGAAAAAAGAAAGACAGTTCAGCAGCCGAGTCAGCAAGCTGAAGATCTGTAAACAGCTGCACCATGGAGGGAGCTCTAGGGAGTACATTAGCCAATTAAGTGGACAATTACTCCACCCAACTCCTTAGCATATGTTCAGGTGAATCAGCTTTCCTGAAGAATAGTCTTTGACCAGGTGATTGACAGGCCCAGTTGGATTGATTAACTCTTAAGGGAGGAGACAGTAGTATGTAATGCTTCAGGCAGCTGAGAATGTTATTGATTCCTCCTTTTGATCAGAAG
This sequence comes from Phodopus roborovskii, assembly GCF_943737965.1. Lineage (NCBI taxonomy): Eukaryota > Metazoa > Chordata > Mammalia > Rodentia > Cricetidae > Phodopus > Phodopus roborovskii. The sequence continues at coordinate 270,885 of NW_026126611.1, read as the reverse complement.
AACACTTGCACTTAATGAACTCAATAAATCCCTGATATCTCCACTTTTTCAGATAGTATTTTAAATTCTTACTCCGGCAGTAGGAAAGGAAAGCTGATGATTTTCTTTCTAGTGTTACTATGGAAACAGGAAGTGTCCAAAGCTGATTATAAGAAAGAAAGCCATACTCGGTGACCTCCAAGTTTGCTGATATCTGTCTAGCTACCTAACAGAGAGTCAGGAAGACAAAGTCCAAAGTCATCCTTGGCTGCATAATACCCTTCCTGAAAAATACTGTGTGTGTGTGCATATATTCTACCTATCAATATACATACATACATATCAACTTCTTCAATTATTATTTCTAAAACACAATCTAAGGTCAAATGTCTTTTAAAAATCAACAGCAATAACAAAAGTGAATTATTTAGATTTGTGAACGCAAGGAACCTCCTATCACTGTATTCTACAAATAATTTGTTTAGATTCTATTTAAGAGTGTCTTTTGTCTCCCCTATTTATTGTTTAACTTTGTGTTTGATTCTTGACAATTACCATTTGGGAACTGACGTGTCATTGAGGATGATGGAGGCCCTCTTACCTCAGGTAGGCTGTAGCTTGGAGATCTAGGGTGGTTGAAATCAACAGCCATCAAATCCACCCAAGGGCAATGTTCTTCAGGTTCCTGTTTTTCAAAGTTGAAGAATGAAATTCATGGACCACAAAAAGGTAAGTTTCAGAAGGAAGTTTTACGTAGGGTTTTAGGTGACATCTAAGAGAACAAAGGCAGATCTGTTGTATAGCAGGAATGGCTCCCTAGATATGGAATGCCACTGAGCTGTTAGTCTAGAATCTTTTCGTGGGACTATGGCAGAACCTACAGCGAGACACAGTGAGTGCAGGATGTGTTATTCATATTCTTGGTCCACTCAGAATGGGCCTAGGTGCCTCTTGGTTAAAATCGTTTCTCACAAATAGTTTCCAGATAGGGGTGTTCATTCAGGGGGAAAAAAATAACAAACCAGACCTACTTTCTCACAAATTTGACTTCTAACAAGGGCAAAATTACCCACAGGACCAAGGACATTTCTGGCTTCTAGCTAAAGACAGGCACCAAAACCGTTTCCTTCTTTGAGTCCCCAGCCTAAAACTGCCTAGTTTCTGTTTGATGTGCCCACCATTAAGTGGGGGGGGGAAGTTGACACCAAATATCCCGACCTGAAGCATTCATCCCTAAGTGCTGGTGTTCAGAGCATGATGCTCCAAGATGAAACCCCAGAAATTGTCCTTCTATCTTTCTGTCTCCAAGTTACCATATTGTTACCTAAAATGAGTCATAGAAATTCAACCACCTCTTCCTCAAAACAAGATATACAATTTTAAAGTGAGAATTTGTTACGATTTTCTTTTGTTAATCTGTCTTTTAACCACTTTGATGGACAGGAAAGTGATTACCCATTTTTCTACCCTTATATAGAAAAGACCTGAATTGGTTTTTATCTAGATATTCATATATATGAGTAATTGCATTAGGAATTTGATAAGAATTCTTGACCTTCTTATTATGGTCCTGGGTTAATCAGCATGAAATTTTAATATAGAAAATAATATACACAACAATGATGTTAAAAGTCTGTTTTCAAACCCCAGTCTGAAGATAACGATCTTTAAGTTCAGTTGGAACTTGAAAATTAAGCATTTGGCAAGACTCCTGGGCAAACTGTTTCACACATTACAATTTTAAGAACTGACAATGTATTTAAAGTTTCCTTCCAGCCTTACAGCCCCTCCCTTACCTTCACCTCTCTCATCTTCTAACAATCATAAGACAAAAATTCAGTGCATCTTATCAGGGCAGTATCCCCAGGAGCTGGTATTTGGAGTATGGCATGAAGAGGTGATGTGAGACAGGCAACAATTATAGTGGATCCCCAAAAGGCTTGGAACCTTGCATCAAAAGAAATGGAAAGCAAGGCATTTTTGGATGCACTTCAGAGGATATTTCTCTCAACCCAAAGCAAGGCAACGTGTATTTTTCTTGCGTAAGAGATGCACTGTGCTGGAAGACTTAATATTTTCTGAGACAACAGGTCTCCTGTTAGTCATATTCATTTATTAACTGTTTCCTTAAGGTTTTTCTTTCAAAACAAACTGTTACTGTCTAGTCACATGTTTCTATATAAAATTTAATTAGGTCATAAAGATTTCTAATCATATAAAGAAAGAAACACACACACGAATAGAAAATGAGGTAGAAGAAAATTTCAAAGGTCATCTTTTTCCCTGATTAAAATTCTTAATAAAATTACAACAGCTATGTTTTTCATCAAGGAAGTATTTAAGCAGCTAATTTTGTATAAATGTATTTCATGCTTGTTCAATAAATTAGGAAAAGGAGAATAATCTTGTTAAGATACGAATCAGAGGGAACAGTGGATGAACAGCTATTAACATTCGAAAGCAATGAATGAATGTACTAAACAAGCCCTATGAATTATTCTGTTAGCCAACAGAATTTAGTAAGGATGCTCACTTGTGGCAAGGCCTGCTGTGTGCCAGAACCCGATGTTCTCCTAGGCTTGCAAGTGGCTCTTTCAGCAATTTCATGCAAAGGACTGTGGGCTCATGTCGGTATCAAAGACACATATGATAAAAGGCCACACACTCCACTCTTGAGTTTTCTTTTTAGATCACAGCTTTTCCCCTCAAATTCTACTCACTTCAATTTTTATCATAAATTACTTTATTTCTCCAATTCACTTGAAAAGTAAAAGGGTCTGCAAATTACAGCATGTTACTCCTGAAAGTTTAACTTGATTCGCCATCCATACAACCAAGGAAAAAGGGGGACAGGTTAGCCTAACAAACGCACTTGCTTACTTTAATCTCTCACATGTGTCATCAAGACTTCATTAAGTTTGGTCTACATTGATAAAACTGCAACTCAGGAGAAGCAGCACTCATTACAGAAAAAAATATCTCTACCAATGACACAGGCTTCTCCATGCTCACTTCTGTGAATTTTTTTGTCACTCTGAACAGAGAACCATGGGTTACTCTGATCCAAACATTCCAAAACTTATATCACTTAAACAACAAGGAGGAAACTCCTGCCCAGCACAACTATTTTGCTAAGTTTTATTTAGAAGTCTCTGAATACGTACTTTAATATGTAAGCCAAAAAAAATTACATTTAAAAGAAGAGAAAGTTTCTATTTGGGGAAGATTAAATGAACATATTAGATGCTGGAAGGGAAATGGTAGTATGGCACTGTCATCTTCATGCCATAGACAAAATTACTTCTAACTCTGACAAGCTGTGGCATTTTGACATTAAAGAAAGCAGAGGGTCAAGCTGATGCTTCTGTGTCCTCATCTTCTCCCATGTAGCAGGGCACAGACCCGCATTCAAGAGAACAACCTACGGGTAAAGGTAAGATACACATTTTCCCCATGACTATCCTCTCTTCAACACAACCATCATTAAACAATTCACCACTTTTCCTGATTCATTTAGATCCTCATTCCTGGCAGTTGTCCTTGTTAGTCCGTGTGCTGTTACAGGGGCTAGGTCATGAACCTAGCTAAGAATGAGGATCCTTTCCTCTCCAACAGTTTCATAATCAATTTCAAAAGGACTACCACACCCAAGGTATACAATTGCTTCAAACTTATAATAAAATTTACTATATTATAAATTTCCTAAAATGTCAGTGGACAGAAATAGAAGTTTTAAAATAAACTTTGTAAAGGTTAACACAATTTGATTATTTCAGAATGCTTTATAGTAACCTAATGAGCCAGATGCTTGATGGATTCTGGAATGATGATGTGTGGGGACTTCTGTGTGTGTGGTATTAGGGGTCAAATCCAGTACTTTGTACATGTGAGCTACAGCTACGGCCTCAAAACAGTATTTTTCAATATTTACAAGTTTAAAAATCCATGTCTAGGTCATCTTACTATTCTAGATGTTACTAATATATTACTAATTTCCATTTTTATAATTTCTTATAGAAAAAAATCACATTTATACAACCACTAAAACGAAAAATATTTGTGTAGCATGTCAGAACTTCCTGTGTCTGATTGCGGCCATTCATTTTCAACATCCCTGTCTGAAGATAGATTTAAAAAGGCAATGGAGCAAAGTTCAAGGCATCGTCCACATTCATCCAAAATCTCGACTGAGCACCTATTCTGTGCCAGGACAGCTAGACATTAAGATTAGCAATGTAGAAAGGTGGGTGTCAATTGAGTAAACATGTTAGGACGCTTCTGCTAAATGAAACCACATCTGCCAGGGCCCCTTTGGAGCCATAGAGCTACTACAAGGAGGATAAGGTAAAAGGGTCTGCAAATTATCGATTGCTACTCCTTCAGGTTTAACTTGTCTTCAGAGTAGAAGACAAGGATGCCAGAGAACTTCTAACTTTGATGCTTTCAGTACTCATTGTCCCTCGTGTGGGTGGTTGTTCTTGGTATGGATGTTAGCCAGGCTATACTTGCCTTTTCCTGAGGTCTCAGAAAAATGCTGATAGTTACTCACTAATCCTGTCTACCATAGGACACAAACCCTTCCTAGGCATTGGTTACTGACCAGGGCAGCATTTGGCCATTTGGTCCACACCCACAGCTTAATCTTCTGCACGTGTTCTTCTTAAATAGGAAATGATCTATTCTGTGAGGTGTTCAGAAACAGATATGGCACAGATGCTATTCAAGGATGTGGTGCCCTATAATAAAGGATAGCAACAGCCCTTCACTTACTTTCACTTACTTAGCTTCTGTCTATATGTTTAGCTAGACTCAGATGTCCCTACATACAGCAGGCAAACCCAGAAGCTAGGGGAAAAAAAACCACTCACATATGGGTGACCTTGAAGGAGGCCATCAATCTATTATTTCATGTTTTCCCTATGTCAGACACTGGGCCTAGTGTACCTAAAGCTGACTTTTTGTTTAGAGTTCTATAAAAAGTCAAGGCATCAGTTAGCTTGAATTTACACCATCAGATCTCAGTGGCATGCAATTCTAAGACAGAGGCCTACATCCTCTGACTATTGGAGATAGTTCCCAGCTTTCTTCTATTTTCCCTATTATGAGATAATCTCTAATTAGCAAGTACATATTATTTAATCACCTCGAAGAGGGGTATCTGAAATGTCCTATTCTGGAATCCAAACTAGTACCTGACATGATTATGAGTATACAACTACTTTTAGAAAATGAAGAAAAGTTCTCGAAGAAGATATACATAGTGTGTGTGTTTAGTTTTTATTTCTGTTATTTCCCATGTGATCCATAACAACACATTTAAGACCTCTAAAACTCCATGTTTCTTTGCATTTTTTTTTTTTACTTTTTATTTTTGAGGTTATAACTACACACTTTTCCCCTCCCCCTTTCTCTCTTCAAACCTTTCCATAAAGGTTATTAAGGATTAAACTCAGTCTGGAATTTTTTTGTAGCTTTTCCATTGAACCAATAGAGAGGTACTTAGTGTTTTCTCATGATTATTTCATTAGAAAGTTGGCAGATTTATTTCTATAAGATAAACATAGTATTTCAAGGCTATCAATCTTAGATTTATGTAGTGTAAAAATATTATATGCAATATATTTTATATTATACATTATTTATTGTAACAAAAATACTTTAGACCCACACTTAGGATGTCTTCAATGTATCCTGATATTTTTAAAAGGTAAACATGAGGTCATGTGCCACCAATATTCTCAAATTCAGCATGATATCAGGATGAAAAATGACAAATTACAAGGTGCCAATCTCTCTTTGTCTTTCTCTGTACTTTTTTGTGAACATGCTTGTCTACAAATACCAATATCCAGATATCCTTGGATTGTGTAAAAACATACTCTGGCTCATTTAATAAAATTGAAGTCAATACCATACAGAGAGAACCAACTACAACTTTCAGGTTACTATCAGCTGAGAATCTATTTCAGTCTAAGATGTTTTAGGTTTCAATTTGTTCAAAATGAAAAAGTCTCTATATTAAAGGTGAGATCTCTTCAGGTAGTAACTCTCTCTGGATACTTCAAGATAAACATTAAAGTGAATCATAAAACTCATTAATTAACTGCATATATACGCTGGTGTTATTCCAAGACTAAGCACCTCTTGATTAAATGGCCCATTTATATTTTCTCCTACTACAAGAAAATAGATGGCTTCTCACCATCTGTTCTTCTAACTCAGATGTAAGGAATCACAAGCCATCTGGGGCTAACAGCATGTGTGAAGATGGCTTTGCAGGTATTCTGGGCAATGTTCCTTTTTTGTATTGCTGGACCACAACAAGGAAGCTCCAAGATTCAGTAACTACCGATAACTATCTTGCAGGAGATGAGCAACTGCACAAAACTAGTTCACCACAATAGACAGTTGATCTCAGGGATGGCAGAGTGAAGATTCTGAAATGAAATTATTTAAGTATTAATTCCACCATGTTTGGAGCCTTCCTAGCTTCTAAACTTCTATTGTTTTTCCTAAACCCTCAATTTTAACTCTTTTAAGTTGCAGCTTTTACTTACTTTAACCCCAAGTATTATAAATGATATATAAACTGCAGAAGATATGAGTAACATTAACTACTTTCTTGTGGGCTAAGTAGAAAACCAGCACTTGTACTGTTTCCCATTGCCCATATAGCTATGGAGTAGGCATTTGGTACACTACTACTGTGAAGAAGAACAAATCCTAAATTAACCAAGACAAAATTCATGTTTTGTAAAGAAAAAAATTTCTGAATTCTAATTTTAAGCAATAAGTCCTCCAACTTAATTTTCTGTGAGAATGTGTATGGTGCTTAGAAAAAATAATATTTGATATTCAAAGAGAAGCTAAAGTTGGGTCTGAGTAGCACCAATGGACCAGAGACCCCCCAATGGGAAAGCCAGCTTCACACACTAGAGCAAAGCTGCTGGTGGATTCAATTGCTCTTAGCTAAAATATCAAAGGGTGAGGAACAAAGAGAAATCTTTAATCATATGCCTGTGTTTTATTTAGTGTCAATCAACCAAGAAGTACATTGCACAGATGGGGAAAAGGAATCAAAACTGTCTCTGACATTCAAATATTGTTCTTTCTTTACTTACATCAATGTTGGGAAGAGGATATTCAATTTGGAAACCCAGTGACCCTTTACAAGTTGCTGGAATGAACACAAGGGAAGAAATGCTGTTTCTGGCAACAAACACATTTTAAAGAGAGTTTAAAGTTCAGCTTCATAGCTAATTCCATAACTTGTTCAAAAGCAGTGCCATGAACATGCACAACAAACAAAAACTGGCAAAGGCTTATATAGACAGAACTGATTGGACTCCGTGGGTTATAAAAATAGGGTAGGAAGTTGGGGATATATGGAGGATGTCTGGAAGAACTTGGAAATGAAATAAGGAAAGGGTATGATTAAAATGCATACACACACATACACACACACACATATGTGTGGATGTATGTATGGATGTATATGAAATTCTAAAATAACGAATTTTTAAAACTCTATGAAGTAGTTTTTCTTGGTCGTTTTTTTTTTTTTTTTTTTTTTTTTTCAGAGAGAGAGAACAGAGATTCATTCTATGCATGTTGGTGTCAGTACCGACCTTTAATCCACCATTCTTAACTGGTTTACTCAAGCTTATCTTGACTGAAAAGTCATACTGGAAAATCTGGTTCATAGTCTTAGGTAGAGTTCCCTGGAGTCCAGAAAACCAACCTGTTGCCATTATAAGACTGTGTTGAGCTTTACCAAGATGGAGAAAAGGGGCATCATTGACAATATCTTTCACTTCCAATAGTTTCTCTGGGTCTTGTATTTGTTGTTTTTCCCCACTATCAATGCTTTTCAGGACTTGGCACTTCCCTCTGGCCAGGATGTCTAAAGTCTAAAGGGCTATAGCTTAATGAAGTCATAGAACATTCACTGAAGGCATAAAGCACTCTCAGCCATGAAACAAACACATTTATTTATTTAATACCCACCTTGTTTGGGAACTCATATTTTTATCTTGAATATGTTTGTTGTAGCTGTACTTATAAAGTTTGTTTGTTTATTTATTTATTTATTTATTATTTTACATATCCATCCAGTTTCCTCTCCCTCCCTCCCTCTTACCCTCTCTGCATGCACCCTGACCACCCTCCCCTCCTATCCCCCCATCCCAATTCCACATGTAGGGCAATGCCATCCAGTTGGGGTCATGTAGATCTGACAGGTCATTTGAAGTAGGGACTAGGACTTCTCCCCTTTCTCTAGGTTAAGGCAGTATCCCTCCATGGGAGATGTGTCCGCAAGGTTATTTTGTGTACCAGGAATACATCCTGGTTCCACTGTCTGAGGTCCCTTAGACTGCTCAGTCCTTCTAGCTGAGACCCATGTTCAGGGGGCCTGAGTCAGTCCCATGCTGGATTCCCAGCTACCAGTCTGGGGGCCCATTAGCTCCTCCTTGTTCAGGTCAGCTGTCTCTATGTGTTTCTGCAACCTGGTCTTGTCCTCTCCGTCTGCATCTGGATTCTAGTTCGACTCAGTGTTTAGGTATGGGTGTTTAAGTATATAAATGTTTAGATAGTGAGTTTTAATATTTTTACATTTATTTGCTTGTTTTTGTGTACATTCATGTGGATGACATCCCACAGCGTGCAGATGAATGTCAGAAGGCAACTTATGGGAGTTGGTTTTTTCCTTCTACCACATGTGTCCCAGGGATGGGACTCAGGCGTCAGGCTCAGTGAAAGAGCTATTGTCCCTGAGTCATTCCATTAGCCTCCCAATATAGTAAGTTTTTGCTGTTGTAACTTTAACATTCACTTGATTTGTATTTTTTTCAAACTCTAAATTCTTCTATTAAGTTAGTTTCATTTAGGATTTATTTCCTTTGTTGAAAATAGCTTTTTCTCACACATACTATATCCTGATTAGTTTCCCCTCCCTTTACTCCTCCATTTCCTCCCCACCTCCCCTTCCATCCAGATCCACCCCCTTTCTGTCTCTCATTAGAAAATAAACAGGCTTCTGAGAGATAATACTATAATATATAATATATTCAGGTTAGCAGTGTTGTCAGTGGGAGAAAAATAAAATGAAGTAGAATCTTGATGGTAGGTAGAAGTCGACTCTTGTAAGTGCTGTAGGTCATGGTGAAGAATTTAGGTTTTGTGTAAAGTCTTATGGAAAACCATTAGATTTTTTGAACAGAAGCCTATCCTAATAACCTGGCTGCACTGTGAAACAAATCAAGTACATGCTATTGAACAAATAGAGGTATGTCATTAGCTTAATTGAGGTAGTACAAATTGACTTCATCTTTGTGAATTTCATTTGCTGTGTTTTAAAAGATAAATGGCACAGATATCAATTATAAAGTTTGTATTTTTAAATGAACAATGCACAGAAATTCTTCTGAATTGTATGTTAAACAAATCGAATAAATGCAGGGTCTACTTGTGTTTCAGCCTTAATTCTCTAGAACAAGCTAATTGTTCTTTCTTCTGTGTGCCTATGGTATTTCTTACCTATAAAAATCACTTTGGCATTTTTAATCTCATAATTATATTTAGATCAATATGCACATATGCAATATTTAATAATTTAAAAATTCCAATGTACACATACACATATACAACTGTATGATATCCATGTATTATCAACAAGACTTTAAGTGTAAGGCATATATAAAAGATTTTAGTACAATGTCCTGGTTTTTGTCAACATTATATAAACCTAAATATACCTGAGAAGAGGGAGCTACAATTAAGAAAATGCCGCCATATGATTGGTCTATAATGAGCCTGTGGGATTTTCCTAATTAGTGGTTGATATGGTAGGGTCCAGCCTGTTGTGAGCAATACTATCCCTGGGCATATAGTCCTGGAGTGGATAAAAAGACAGGTTGAGGAAGCTTCATGGTATGAGCCAATAATAAAAATTCCTCCCATGGCTCCTGGTACTGCTCATGCCTCCAGGTTCCTGCCCTGAGTTCTGGCCCTGACTTCCATTGATTATAGACAGTAATGTAGAAGCATAAACCAAATAAGCATTTTCTCTTGCATAATCACTTCCGTGATTACTATTTGACTTTAATAAATTCTTAGCTATTGATGGAATTTTGTTCCTGGATCTATCTATCCATAGAAAATTTGAAAGTAGAACAAGGTCATGACCTACAGTAAGTTTTGAGCTTGAGAAAGATAGAACAACCCACAGAAAAGGGCCAGTAATTAAGATGATCATTTAGAAATGAAACAAAGTCTGAAGTCAAGTGTGGAAAGTGTTCACATACCAGGGAATGACTCATTTTAAATGCACACGTGCCACCTGCTACACACGTGCTAGGAGCTTGAGCATCTGACTTTCTCACTGACAGACATCAAAACCTAAACACCCCAGATTAAACACTTCAGACTCTGTATTGCTTTAATCCACATAAAGTAATAAATCTCCAGGATAAATAAGACACATAAAATGGCAGAGTTCAATGAAAAGTCATGTGTAAGCCATGTTTATGTATGATTAATTGGACAAAGGGTGAAAGCTAAAAGCCCCTTCTTTGCCTTCTTTGTTAATATTAATACAGAATTAGCAACACCACATACTTCACAGTGTGCAGAAGTAAACATGATCAATTTTTCTGACATTTAAAATGCATCCTAACGTCAATTTACAGTGATTTTCCAAAAAAAAAATGACAAAAGGAATAAAATGGGATTGGATGCAATAGAAATGTTTTATTATTTTACAAGCACAGCAAGACTGAAAGCTCACAACTACATAATTTTTAATACTGGATTGTGTTTTTCATGGTGCCTCTCGAGAAAATATCAAGAGAGCACTTTTCAATACCACATAATTAAAACAAATGTCGGCTGCTCTATTTTGTTTACTTTGTATTTATGATTTATGTATTTTGCTGGACACATAGTTAAAGCCATGTTGCCTCTGTAGGAACAGCAGCATACCCCTTCATGGCCCACAAATCATGTACAAAAGTGTTGCAAACGCCACCATTTACTGAGAGCAAATGGGTGTTTTCCATAAACATATTATTAATGGGAGCATCAAGTGCAATCTGCATAGTAATGCAGTCCAATATTACACAGAATCATCTGAGTAGTATAAGTGGTTTGCTCTAGTCAGTCACCACTTCCTTCCCCCACCAATTAGTTCTATCTTCACTTAGGTCTCCATCCTGTAAGGATCTGTCTGACTATTGCTAAAATGGCCAAGGAGGAATTATTCAGATCACAAAAATCAACCTAACATTCTAAGCTCTGGCAATACCAGATCACCTTTTGTTCAGTTACATTATTCCCACAATCAAAAATAAATAAACACTAAACTCATCACTATCCAAATAGCTGTACAGGTCTACAGAATAGCTCTACCTAAAATGAGCTGTTAAACAAACATAATAAACATAGTATATGTGGCCAGATTCATGAAGAGCAAATTCAAATTATTAACATTCACATTCTAAAGAAAAATATCCAAACCTCAAAGAAAGAATTAAAAATGCATTTCCTTGCTAGGAAAAGCAAAATACTCCATCACTTTCACCTGAGTCCAAAATAAGCATTTTTGGTACATTTCTTCACTCAAGATGTACAACCACTTGTACACAGAGGATATTAATACCTTTAGACCCATCTTAGAGAAGAGTAGACAGGTTGCACAGAGGCAGATGTTATCACAACTTAGTGACTTTATGCCAGAATTTGTTACATGGCAAACAATTTTCCCACATCACAAAGAAAACATCGATGCACTTCATGGTTTGGGGGTGGGGAGAAAAAATGACAAACTAAATGAGTTTATAAAGGGCAAATATATCCATCTGCTTAATATGCTATTGTGAGAACAAAAAATATTTTTATAAGCCAATGAAAATGCAATGCAGCATGCATTTGGTGACTTGAAAGTCCTTCCTTGTCCAATGGTTGTAGAATTTTTATACAGCCATCTCTGTATGCTGCATTCTGTCAAAACTATGATGCTCCAATATGCATATGAAACAATGACATTAAAATATACTCCAGTAGACAAATAATTTTAATGATTGATTCATCAGACTTGCAACCCTTAAGTAATTTCGTGTGTGTGTGTGTGTGTGTGTGTGTGTGTGTGTGTGTGTGTGTGTTTGTGTGTGTTTGCTATTAGAGATTGAATCCAAGGTCTTGCACACGCTAATCAAGCACTCTACCACTGAGCTATGCCTTCAACGCTGAGAATATTCCAAGGCTCTAAAGGTGATAGGTAAGATAAAATGTGATAAATTATTTACTTTAATGAATTCCAAGGTATAATCTTATCTGAAATTAACTATTCTTTAATTTGTATGAATATTTCAACATGGGTATTTATATGGAAAACATGTCCAATAGTTGTTAAGACAACAAAGGAAAACAGAAATCATGGAGGAAATTGTTGGATGATACACATCATACAGTTACAGCCTTGATCTCCTCATGTTGCTGAATAAATAAACTGATCTTTGGAATATTAATTCATTAGTTTAGAAAAGTAAAAGGGCATGGCCAAGACTATTAATATGACAAGATGAGATAGGGCATAACAATGGCATAGAAGCTTGTCATTGTATCTATTGATAATGAGTGATTTTATTATCACATCACTAATGACGTTCATTCAACATTGGCAAGACCACACAGTAGTTCATGCAATGACTGAAAAGTTTATTTTATTATAGTCTAGCTTTGGCATATAAAATATATTGTTACTTTCCCAAGATTTTACTACAATGAGTAAGATTGAATGTTCTTATAATTATTGAAGTGTATCTATTTATTTTATGTGAACAAGTAACTTTGTAGTCATGGATGTTCCTGAAAATTATGACTATGTTAGGGTTTTCTAGTCTACTAGGCCAAATTTATTTTACATTATTGTGAAATCAAAATCATCAATTAATTTTCAACATGATCTTTGTCATACAATAACTATACCAAATTATTCTCATTAATGAGTGCATTTTTATTTTAAAGATAGCACTATGGTATGTTATTTGTACAAGATTGTCTTTGGTTATTTTCTCAGCTTAGGGAGATAATTATAAGTTACCATTATGTGACTAGTACGATGGCTCATGAGAAAAGGCACCTGCCACCAAAAACTGAGTTGATCTATCAAAGCGCATATGGCAGAAAGAATTTTCACAAATTGTCCTCTGGCCTCAACACCCACACTGTGGCACGCACACCCACACCCACCAAATAAATAAATAAATAGAAAAATGTTACCATTGTAACATCTTAATGGTGGTAATTTCTAGCTTGTCGAGATTCCATATGTTTTCCTTTTTTAAATTACATTTGATTTATTGGGGGGGGCATATCAGAGGACAACCTTTGAGAGTTGGCTCCCTCCTTCCAACTTGTGGATCCCAGGGATTGAATCCAGACTAGTATAGAGTGAGATGGGCATATTCAACCTACATAACAGGTGGTATGAATCCTTCGTACTCAACCACTATAAGGAGCTCTCTTAGCTTCTTTCCCTTTGCTGTGATAAAATCCATGACAAAGGCAACTTAAAGAACAAAGGTGTTATTGTGGCTCACAGTTTAAGACACAGTCTATCATGGTGGGTGACTCAAGGCAGCAGGACTCACCTTTCATCCACAGCCAAGAAACAGAGAGCGAACAACATTTGCATGTGCTCAGTTCTTTTCTCCATTTATCTAACACGGAACCCCCTGCCCCAGGAATGGTCCCACCCACAATCAACATGAATCTTTCCACATCAATTAAGGTAATCAAGGCAATCCTCCAACAGTTGTCCAGATGCTTGCCTAAACTAGATAATCACTCACAGGTGTTCTCAGATGCTTTTCTTATGGGTAATTCAAATAAGAATAGGAGAAAAAGTTGACCAGGCTGTGTAGGGGGAAGACCCTAGAGAGGTAAACAATTTCTTTTTTAGCTAAAAATCAAAAATATCCTTTGGTCTTGGCAACCTCTTCTTTGGTAGGGGCCTAAATGCCAAAAGTGTTTAAGAACTCAAATCATACCTGGCTTGTAAAATAATTTTTGTTTACCTCTTTGGAGGTGGGGATCTAATAGTTAAAAAAGAGAAAGGAAAAAGAAAATAAAACCTTCTCATCAAGAAAATAGAATCTTTAGCTGAGCGAACTTATATTTCAGTTGGTTGGGGTCATACACTTGACCAAGGAACCATCCAAGGAAAGCCAACTCACATTAAGGCATAGTAAAGAGATGTGCAGAATAATTAGACCTTTAATAAAACACTGTATTTTTCTCCACAGAATCCTCTCCGCCCACAATGCAGTAACTTACGGGGTAGCAAATAGTTTTAAGTCAGTCCTCTGCAGTGCTATGTAACCTTGTAGCTTGTAAGTCATCTCACTTTTCTTAATTGTTCAGAAAAAAAATAATATTTCCTTCAATCTAGTTATTTTCTAAGTATGTTTTCTGTAACACTTTGGGTTTCCCCCCCCCCAAAACATTGGGGCTTTCTTTAAATCTTTCCTGACATGTAGCACTTATCTGCTGCTACACCAGTTTACATGGCATGGTCTTTTTCTTTGTCTCATCCATTTCCTCCTCTGGGAAGCTTCTAAAGTATATTCAGCTTGCTTGCCTGGTGATTCTTCTCTTTGAAGTGCTATAGAAATCATCCTTGAATGTCTCTTAAAATCCATTCTCAAAATACTTTATTAATGAGACTAAGAACCTCAAAACAGTACCCACAGAATCCTCTGCATCAGCCCTAGGTTCTGTCAAATTGAGAATACTAATAATCACAGTAGCTTGTGTTACAGAGTTATTTCACCTTTAGTGCAACATGCATGGTCATCAAATTTAATTTAATTGGGATAAATAATATATGAATTTATTTGGTCACAAGTATTTCTATCTTGCAAAATAAGGAAATCCCCAATGTTGTATTTTTTTTCTTGATTGTGTTCATATCGTTTCAACTTATTAATTCATATTGAAATAGTTAACTCTTGTCTATTTTATCAGTTTTTGTCCAATTTGTGAAATCCACACTTACTGCTCTCCTTTCCCAAATTCTTCCCACAATTACTGTGATATTCCATCACAAAGCTGTGATAGTTCACTGGTGTGAAATCCATTCCAAATCGAGGTTAGATTAAAGACACCTGATTAGCTCAGAACAGTTACAAATCCCATGTGCTAACAATGGAAACCTTTGTCCACAAGAAAACACTCTAGAAGTGTTTTTTACCCTCTTCACTTTTTACAAAATTCTAATAAGCATACATAGTATGTGAGAGGCAGCCACTAAGTGTTTGTTGAACAAGTGTTAAGGAAAGCATGCTTAGAAAAGAGAAGAAAGGGGTAAAGAGAAGGAAGGAAAATGTAAGGGAATGGGAGAGATAGAGAGAGGGAAGGGAAGGGATGATGAGGAGAGGAAGAGAAAGGTTTTAAGTTCAAAATAGCTTAATTAAAAGAAAAACAAAACCTTAAAATGATGTCAAAAACACTGAATTACACCCTGCCTTTCCTGACAAGAAATTCATAAATTTAAAGTCCCAACTCCAATTGTAACTATTTGGAGTGGGGTAAGAAATGTTAACTGACACCCTCAGAGTGCTCCTGATTCCAGTTTTATTGTCCTTAACAAAAGGGTTACAGCTTTCTCCCTCTTGTCTCTGATGTGTGGTCCCAGCTGACGGGGGGCGGGGGGGGGGGGGCTGTGCAGGCAAGAAAGACTATCATCCCATCTCCCAGTATGAAACCAGAATGGGATCTTAGAACTGCGCCAAAATAAATACCTACAGTGTGAGCTCCTGGTCCTATTGTATTTTATTGTAGCTTCCAAGATAACTAGGAGCTAGCAAGTTCCACTGAGGAAGGTAGAGAGATGGGAAAACACCCTACACTATCATTAAGTCAATAAGGACACTGCCTGTCTCTCTGTGTGTGTCTCTCTCTATCCATGTAGCAATATAATATTTAAAAGTCTGAATAAACAGGAAAAAAATGTCTCAGTAGGACCTGAGTGTATTATCCAAATAACAAAGAACAAAAAAGTTCACAGGGGTAACATATTGGCTCATTGAAGGGGTTAAGATGTGTTCAGTATATTCTGTTTACACTAAGAAATAGGGGTGTTTTACAATATTTAGAATTCAAAGTAGTTAGAACCTAAATATTTTGTTACTTCTTGTAAAATTGAAAAGCCTTGTACTCCAACATACTTTTTGCCCAAAGATTTTTAACAGCTGAATTTTATTACTAACATTTCATGGAATACAAATTTATCTCTATGGCTTAACTGTAATTTAAGGGCAGAAACAATTTTTTAAACTCATTAGCTGAGGTGTCTCAGAAATTATTTGAAAATAATATCATAAAACTATGGTCCTATTACATTAGATATGATTACATTGAATAAAATGAAAGCTACTAAATTAAGAACTTTAAAAGACAAATTGTACGGGGCATTAAGTAAGTCTTAATAAAGTTTTTAAAGAAAAAAGAAATAATTATGTTGTTAAGCTTTTCATACAATGATAAGACAAATTTTAAACATTATCCTGATAATATTCCAATCACAAAAGTCGCAAGCATATTTTCCAAAAGAAAGGTCTCTTACTCGGCATGAAATCAGTAAGGAATGTTTTGCAAGGAAAATGAGAAAATGTTAATCTAGTGGTATCAACACACCACAGGGACAGGCAGCCAGAGCTATGCCTCCAAAAGGTAATGGAAAGGGGCCACAAATTTTTGTACTTTCCAGCAGATGACAACTTCTATTACACTTATTCTATTTTACTTCAGAAATCAAATAAGAGGAAATATTAATTAACCACTGGATCATTCAAACAGCACATCAGAACATCTGATACCCTGGGCTTCTCCATCTTTATAACACATGATTCATGAAATAAGACTGTTGCACAGCACAGGGAGATAAACAGAAATGACACCTGACTACACACCTCCTGCCACTGCCAGCCATCCCATGGCTATGTATGTTTGTCTATACACTAGAACAGAAATGTGATTTGTATCAGTGTGCAAACTTTAGACACATTTAACTGCCACATATCAAACAAATGTAACAAATGATCATTGGCTGCCTACTGTCCACAAGACTCCATTTTTATTTGTTTTACTTTAATTAGTCAATAATAATTTCATGTGTCTATGGGATTCAATGTGGTATTTTGATAGACATAAAAATTATAGGGTATACATTCTATTTTTTAATGATTTGAACAGCAGGTGAATTTGTATTTCAGGCTAAATCCCAATGTTGGCCTGTAAGAGACACAGTCACTAAACATGGGGAAAGGATAATTTCTGAAGCTACATAGCTCTAGAAAATGGTGAAATGGAAAGATAACTCAGTTTACAATTTGTTTTATATTCACTCTAGAAGTTTATCAAACTAAAGTTCACAATCATCTGTTAAAATATAAGAGCCATAACAGGAAATCAGGTTGACTGTGACATTTCAAGAGTTTAATTAGAAAAGCTTACAAATATCTGGAAAGGAAAAAACAAAATTAAGAAATTCGGAATGTAGTAGGTTTGATGAACAAAAAGTTTCCATGACAAAAATGAGAAATAAAGTGAGATGCAAATGAATACAATCAAGAGAAAAACAACACAACTTCATGACTAATTATGTAACATTATGGATGTAGAAAAATGTTAAGATATATACCAGGCTGTTATCTAAAACATAGCACGCATGTGACATTATTAGAGAGATATAGGAAGAAGGAAAGACTGAATTTTATATACTTTAATAGGTTAAGAGAGAGCTATGTGGAGCTAAGTATAAGAATTCAAGAGAAATATTTATAGTCTCAAATTGTTTTTATTATCTCATTTTCTTATTTTTATTGAGTTTGTTGCTGTTTTGAAACAAGGTCTTACTAGGCAGTCTAGACTAGCCTCAAACTCAAAACTCCCTACCTTATACCCTCCAAAATCCTGAGATTTTAAAGCAGCACTGTCACACCCCGCTAGGATCAAATGATATCAACCGAGTTGCAGTATTATTATAATGGAAAAGTGTACATATGTGGAGGGATATTGTGTGTGTGTGCATGTGTGTATGATAAATAACATGACATATAAAAAGTATACACCATGAATATCTTTCATTTGCCTACAAATTATTTATTTAGATGACATTCAGTATATATCTAAATGTATAATGTACCAAGAGAGAGGCATGTCTCGGAAGACAAGATTAAAAGAGCTCTTGACTTTGAGCTTGCAGCACAGTGAGACAACCATTAGACAAAATGACATGCAAATACATATTTAATTGCTAACTGTGGCTAAATACTTGAATTCAAGTTTTAAGTTACATAAAAAAATTATGACTGTCAAATCACAAATCTGCTATGTAATAAATCCTTGTTATTAAAAAATACTCATGGAACTATATTCAAGCTCATATTTAACATTCAATTTTGACCTTAATTAAAGATTTACATTTAAATTTTTAATTGCAAACTATTTTACTACTATTGAGAAATTTATAATTCAAATGAACAGAGCAAGATCATGCAGGTGTCCCTTTCAAAAGAGGCTCATAATAATCTCCAGCCTTCCTGTCACTAAAACTTTATAGTTTTCCACTCACAAATCTGTCTCCTTCTTTGATTATAAACTAATTGAGAACACGAAGTGGGACTTATATATTAGTCTTTCTATAATGCATAACACATGTCCGGAGCATGGAAAGCATGATAAAATAATGGGTAAATTAATGAATGAATGTCTATTAGCAGAAGAAAATTATTAGGATGATTTTCATGTTTTTAAGTTTCCAATCTTTATTTTTATTTAAAAACTATTACTAAGCCTCTGCCATAGACTGAGAACTGTGAAAATTATTGGGTTACAAAGAAATATAGAATGTAGTGAATACTCTCAAAGAACTTAAAATACCAACATGAACATACAGATCACATAGCTTTTTGTGTTTTGCTGACTGTACTCACAAATAGCAGTTTTTCTTACCCACATAATAATCTGTGAGAAAAGGAGGGCAGACATTGACTCCAAAGTTTGCCTATAACAGGTGAATTAAGCCTCTCCCAGATACCACAGGCTAACAAATAAAAGCCTCAGTGTCTGGAATGAGTTGTCAGCTAGAGGAGTTCCATACACCCCCAAACATTATAGACTATTATTGGCAATGCTCTTGGTTACCCTCCGAATCTCAGCAGTAAGACCCTATTGTTGAAGAGTCATAGAGCATTGAAAAATCAAGCTGGTACTGATCTAGAAAGTTCATTGCTATTGGTTGTCTTTCATGGAGTTGGGAGGTGTTACAAAAACTACCAGAGGAAAAAAGTAGTCATCTATCTACCCAGCTGTGAACTCTATGAGCTACAATGACAGGCCTGGCAAGACATGCCCACTAATGAAATAATGGCATAAATATCATAGGAGTATCCAACAACTTCTTGATTAGATTTAAGACCCACTCTACAAGATAAAATCCATGCTTGGAACCACAAATGGGACCAAGAAGCCAAAACTAGGTAGACCAAAGGCCCTATGGAATAACCTATTACTGTTATTCTACTAAATAGACATTGTATTAAATCAACCTCTAAAGATTTGGCATTATATTCATAGTTTATCTCATCTCTCAAACTACTTCATAGAAACATCTTTTGGCAGTAGTAGATAATTAACACAGAGACCCACAACAGGCCAATGTTCAGAGAATAAAAGATGGTAGAGTTCTCATTCCATGTGCTGTATCTATGCCACACACCCACTCAATAATCACCACAGAAGAGGAGGCAGATGACTGTAAGAGCCAGAAGCAGCGAGTGACTGCAGCAAACTGTTTTTCCAGACCCAACAGTGCAGTTCCACATATGGACCCATCATAGCTGTACCTGCAAGACCTGCACAAAATCAAACTAGACAAAAATCCCACCTTCAGTGGGAAAGGAAGTCAGGAAGTTCCACTCCCAGCTGAGGAGCTGCTGACAATTATGGAGTGCTGTAAGAGGGAGAGCCTACCTTCTCAGTCACAAATAGAATGGTCCTTTACCAGAGCAGGTACATTGTGTTTTTCCAAGAAAACATGATGTGACATTAATACTGAGACACATGGGTCCATTAGGAACATTAACTAAAAGAAAGCTCACCAACTTATTTTACCAAGGACCCAGGAGTTATGCAAACGTCTAATTTCTGAATTTGTTTTTTCCTGTATCATGAGTCCTACAAAACATTTCTTTAAGATGTAAAAGCTAACTAGGCATGGTCTACATACACACAGCCCTAGGAGCTGGAAGATTGAGACAGAATGATTGTGTTTGTAATCAGTCTGGTTTATGTAACTAGTTCTAGGCTAGCTTGAGTTACACAGTAAGACCTGAATGCAGCTCAGTGGTAGACAACATTCCTGGCATGGGCGAAGCTCTAAATTCAACACCCAGTAAACATTAATTTCTTAAGTAAAGTATATAAATCCCCAAGTATAGCAAAACCTTATATTTTGCATACATAGAAACAAGGAGAAGATAATGCTGTCACTATCAAAGCTTCTCTATTTATAATAATGAAGGTTTTGGGTTTTGGATTTGGTTTTCAATATGCATAAAAAGGCTTTATTAGCAGCAGAGTTGGAATTTAATCTAACAAGTCAAATCCCATGTCATCATCTGACTCCTTGGACTCCTTCTTCCAGTCTTCGCCTCTGCCACAGCAAGGGCAGAACCAGACACGGGACCTGCAGAGCCAGAGGACAGCAGAAGCAGCCAGAGACCCACCAGGTTTTCCAACTGGCAGGTTTTCCAACACCCTAGGCGATGACATTCTCTATGATTTCCCCCCATTCATCTCACTGATAACCTTGTTGAGCTAGTCTTCATCCACCCTGGGAGAGGAGTTTCCTGCAACAGTAGCCAGTAGATAAGGGGCTACCATAAGTACATAGTGCATGTCAGCTGTGGCAGACTGGCCTCATGTGTGTGACCTTGGTAGCATTCCAAAAGGTGTTTGTTTGTTTGTTTGTTTGTTTGTTTATTGGGGAGGGTCGACCCAGGTTTCTCTGTAGCTTTGGAGCCTGTCCTACAACTCTCTGTAGACCAGGCTGGCCTTGAACTCACAAAGATCTTCCTGCCTCTTCCTCTGCCTCTACCTCCTGAGTGCTGGGATTAAGGGAGTGCACCACCAACGCCAGGCTCCAAAAGGTAAATTTTAAAAAGAAAAAAAAAAATAGTAATAGTCCTTCTAATCTTGCAAAAGTAATGTATTTGGATTTTAAAAAAGAGTAAAATAAATAAATATAAATGTGTAAAATCTTGAGTTAAAATAGGCAAGTTTCTTAAACAATCTGCAAAACCACGTAGTTAAAAATAACATTTTTGGTAAGAAAGTGTCAGCCCAATTAACAATGGATGCACGACACAATAGCACAAGTGGGACTTTTATATTAAGTTAAAATTCTTGTGACAGATTAATTAAATGGTGTCCAACAGCACCTTCTAGAGTTGCTTTTCTAAAGCCTGAAATGTGCCACTTTTAACAGAAGTTACTTGTATGGAAGAGTCATACAACAAAGAGGAAGCAGAATCTATTGAAAGATAATCATTTTTGGGACTGCTCTAATTCAGACTACTATTTGTCTCTTTTTGAAACATATTCATTGAATATGTTTCTGGATAATTTCATACATGTAATCAGTGTATTCTAATTATTCTCATCCCTGACCTCTCATCCCTTTCCCACCCCACATCAATATTCTTTCTCCTTACCAGTTACACTCATGTCTTTTTGCTTTGTGACCCACTGAGTTTAACCAGGGCCATGTATGTGACCATGTGTTTGTAACTAGACACCAAAATGTAGTGGGCTCACTAACAGGGACACACTGAAGACAACTCCAAGACTCTATCAGCCAGGTCAGCCTGTAACGGCTCCCTCTATTAAGGTACCTCTTTCCTTGCTCTCCTTCTCTGTTCTTCCTCCACCTCTACCCTCCTCATCCCTCATGTTTTCCTCCTCACTCCCCTTCTCCCCCTTCTCTCTCTCCTACCTCCCTCCTCCCTCCCCATGTGTTCCCAATTTACCCAGGACATCTTGTCCCTTTCCCTTTCTTGGGCTGTCCATGAATGTCTCCCTTATGGTTCTCCTCGCTTCCTAGCTTCTGTAGGGTTATGGATTATAGGCTGGTTATTCTTTGTTCTATGTCTAATATCCCTTATGAGTGAGTACATACTATGTTTTTCTTTCTGTGTCTGGGTTACCTCACTCAGGATGGTTTCTTTTAGTTTCATCCATTTGCCTGTGAATTTCAAGAAATCATTGTTTCTTTCCACTGAAGGGACAAGGTATCTAAGTGTTTAGTTGTGTATTGGTCATGCTGCCTTTACTTAAAGTTAAAGTAGGAAGATGGTGCAACAGTTTTCCATCATAGATAATTTGAAAAAAAAAATGGGCTCTTTAGTGGAGGTTTCTCTGAGTTTAGTGTTAGCTTAGGTGTGCACAGAAGCCTTGCAGGGCCTAGATGTATTTTTTTTAATCATCTTTCCTTTCTTTACTCTATCCAGAGTATATATATATATTCTGAGGCAACAAAGCAGCACAATTTAATGTTTTTTGACAATAATGATCATTGACACACCGTTTGATTCAAAGTGATATAACTTTCACTTGCAAAAAAATACATCACCTAAAAACAATTTTATGATATTGCAAAGGTATTTAAAAACTGACCTAGAAATATGCTTCAACAAATCATTCTGGATTTTAGAAAGGAAAGGGGTGGTTTAAAGATCATAAATATTAAAAGAATAAAATATCATTTTTTAATCAAATGGAAATTCATTGTGGCTTGAGTATGGATAGAAAACCATCTGTATTTTCAGGAGGATAATAATCCATCTCTTCAGTTTTAGCTTTAAGTATCTGAGATGGTTAACATGCTAACATAATTCAATCTAGTTATACACTACAAGTGTAACATAAAAATATGCAGGTGAATATTATTTGCATTATACATGCAAATATTTTGAACAAATACAAGGTTCACTCAATTATTTATCCTTCAGATGCCTACAGTTCTAAGAAGTAGCTCTGGTTACAGACGGTGCATCATGAATATACACGCTATGACATTTGCCATGTTTATGTGCATGCCTTTTGCATTGATTAAACAAACCATTTGTTTCTCATATTATTTTTAAACTTAAATTAAGTAAAATTATCAAGCTCTCTTGAATTTTGTAACAATTTTCTGAACTAAATATTCCAAATGCACAAGTGAATATAAGAAAATGAAAATACTTGACATCATGAACTACCAGGGAAATGCAAATCCAAACCATAGTGAGATGTAATCTCAGACCTGTTAGAATGCCTCCTTCCTAAAAGCAACGAAATAAAAAATGCTGGCAATGACATAGAGAAAATACAACTTTCTACTATTTGCTTGTGGTTGATAAACGGTAGCTTTTGGAAATCAGTTCTCTCACTGCACTTTATGAGGCAAAGATGCTCTTGTTTTTGTTGCATGGCATGCTCTGAACTAGCTGGCTCTTGAGCTTCTTGGTGATTCTCCAATCTCAGATTCCCATCTCATTGTAGGAGTACTATGATTCCAGATCAATGACCACCACATCCAGCTTTTCACATGAGTTCTTCAAGAGAACCAAACTTGTCATCAGACATACTCAACAAGTTATTTACTTGAGTCATCTCTTGGATCCTGGGGGTGGGGGGAATGCACTAATGGTGGAAATACAATCATTATAGCCATGTGAAAAGAATGATGAGTTTTTTGTAAAAAAAAAACAAAAACATATCTACCATATGATTCATGTATTCCTTTTGTAGGTATATCTCCAGAGAAATTCTTTATCCCTGGGTCTATTGCCACCATTCACAATAGTCAGATAAGAAAACCACAAAGGTGTGCACTGATGGATAAATAGACACGGAAAATGTGGCATATGCACAGAATGGAATATTATTCAACACAGGAGAGAACGATGGCCTGTCACTTGTGGAACAATAGAATGGGAAGGTATTAGATCAAATAAAATGAGACAGACATAGAAAGACAAATAATTCATTCTCCCTAATATGTGACAACTAACATGAACACACACACACACATCAAAGTAGGTCAGAATATAATAGTGATTTCTATAGGCTATTATTTGTCAAGAGGAGGAGAGAAACCATTGACAGCATGTACCAAAATACAGGGAGACAGGGAATGAGTTATGAACTAATAATAAAATGCTAATCACCCTGACTTTATCATTCTACATGAATTATTTAATAATTATAAATACTTACAATTATTATTTACTAAGGGAAGGCTTGCTTTAAAAAATAAAATAACATTGAAGTTTAAATAAACACTTCCTTAGGAATACCCAAATATACAGATTGCAGAGGGAAAAATGTGGTCTTAGAAAAGAGCTTTCAAGTCCTTCTAGTACTAGAAAATGCATTAGGAGTGAGGAATTCCCAAGGATGCAGCCTCAGATGTACATAAGTTCCAGGAAGACAGTGAGAGAGTTCCAATCCATATTGGGGGGGAGGTCAAAATAGTTTGTGAAAGGATTTATTTATACTGACAATCAGTGGTTCTAACTGAATACTGTATAGAGTAAATTGTGGCCTTTGCCTTTTTTATCATCACAAATTTAGTCTTAAATGATCGTTTTTATCTTTCATAAAATCACTTTTAAAGTACTGTGTTCTATGAAACATTAAAATAATTACTATTATCACAAAAAGAACATAAGCCCACAATGTATCTTTTTAAATTTGGCAGTTCAAACACTTCACAATCCTGAGTGTTGTGAAACATACCTTTACTCCCTTGTTGGCAAAGTAACTTGCCAGAAATAAATGACAATGTGGGTGGTAGGTCCAAGTCTCTTCCCTTGCTTTCTCTTGTTATTTTTAGACCAGGTTGGGAAGCCACCACATTCTCCTGGGAAACTGCTCTGTGATTAATACATCTTTCCATTCCATCCTTATAACAGTGTGGGTCATCAGTCTCCATATGCATACCAAATTTTGAGTTAGAGGATATATTACTTATATGAAATAACTTCAAATGCCATTATAGTTCATGAAAATATAGGTTTTGGGTGCTGTTGGTGGATGAAGCTTTTCTCTACATGTTCTCCCTAGTTTGATTCATCAGAACTTCTTGGTTTCTAGATGTAGGTTTGAAACTTACATGGCCACTAACTGGTTTAATTACTACACTTGAGAAATGCTGATGCAGCCGTGTAGAAGCTCTAGAATGTCCTTTCCCCACCAGGATGGAAAACTAAAAACAATTTCCTCTGTCTAAGAAAGCTAAATCCATTAGTGTCACCATCAAAGACTTGAAAAATTCAATGTTTTGATTTATACTGCCTGCCCATTTACACTGCCTCATTGGCTTAAACAGCTGGGTGACTGACCTCAGAGAACAAAAAAAAAAAAAAAAAAAAAAAAACTTTAACAGGTGATGAGGGTGTTTACAGCTGTTTCTTCGGTTTTAGTGTCTTACTTGCTTGGAAAATTCAATACAACTGGCACATGGTATACAGCTTAGCTTTGAGAAATATCCGTTTTCTCTACACATTATTAAAGTGTGGTTAAACAGAAATAGCTCATTATCATGCAGAATGAGCAAAAAATATACCTGGATGTTCACTTCAGTGAACTATGTCAATTTCTTCTTTCCAAATTTAGCCAGTGAAGATCATTATCCAATTGTCCCATAGAAAATTTGGTTCATCATATGGAAGAGATCATGCTGATTGAACCAAATAAGCCAAATATGGTGTATATCTTTAGAAGAGATGTCCATGTCATAAAACACAAAATGTACCTATAAAAATGAACTTTTGCGACATGGTGTATCTAGGAACCCAGTGATTTTAAGCATCTCTAAAATATCCCCCAGGGGCAAAAGACCGGTTGTCACACCTTACAGTGACTATTGATAAAAACATGGGCATGAGGATTTGTCCTCATTTAGTATTTAAATAACATATAATCAAAAAGATTGCTGCTTCGACCCATCAACTTAGTAACTGAGAAGGCTACTAAATCTTAGTGTGCTTAGAGGATAGTGTGCTTAGTGTGTCACCTATATGGCATCTAGGTTGCTTAGCAACTGGCCTGCCGCTTGGGGCATATGCCAGAGCAGATTTAGTGGCACTTCCATCAACAAATAAATACGTTCTATAGATTTCAGCATCATGCAAGGAGAAGTGTGAACACTAAGATTTTCTAGAACAAAGCCATAGCCCTTTCTTAATAAGAATCTGTTTCAAGACAGACTTTATCAGTATGTTCCAAAGAGGCATGAAGTCACTATTTAGAATATGTAACTCCTCTTACTTGCAGAAAAGATGAGACTTACATGTTCTCATTCCACTCAGAAATACTACTCTATGAACAGTATCTCCCAGACTTATTTGCTAGCAGACCTGTCATTCACTTATCTCATTATGAGAATTTATGAATATATTGTTAAAATCTAAACATCAATATTTGATATGTCACTCAGAATGGAAAATATTTTAATGCCAAGTTTGATACATAAAATTTACTCTATTGTCATTGTCTTCAAACTATACATACAAAGGAAAGTCAATATGTATTGTGTTTTAATTTTTAATATGGTAAATTTTACATTAAGCAAAATCCACCTATATTATAACCATTTTGAGTATTCAGTTAGTTTACTCTTGTGATGCCCACTAATTATAATACATCTATCTGCACAAGGCTGCCTTGGTGTCTGTGCAAGTTCTAACATTCTGTAATATAACAGCAACATGTATTTACCCTTGCTATTTGCTCAGACATCTTCTAGAACAACCCTATTACATCACATGTATGTTCAACTGCTCCTGTAACTAATAGCCTACAAAACTAAGAAGGCTCTAGTTTGTTAATATGAAATTGAACTGATTAAAAACAAATCTGTATTTCTCAAAAAGTTATACCACAAGAAACAACTAAATAAAAATTAAACACAATAATGAGTACTTCAACTCTAGATATAATGTGGCATTTGCTGAACATATATGTAGTCATGAAATTAACCTATTATTGTAGGATCTGGCTGCTTAAAACATAAATACTGTCTCCCCAATAAAAATCTTCAAATAGCTACAATGTCAGAAATTAGATTTAACCCTCTTTCCATTGAGAAGCTACTATGTACTAGAAACTACTCAAATCTGTGCCAGCAAAAAACAGAGAGGGGGAGAAAAAGAGAGAAAGAGAGAGAGAGAGCGAGAGAGAGAGAGCGAGAGAGAGAGTAGAATACACACACACAAGAAGAAAGGGAAAAGGATTCAATATGAATTTTTAAAAATAATCTTGTAAATTTTAATCACTCAAGGTATTAATATTTCTATGAATTTCAAAATTAGCAAATCACTGCAGAATTCCTCCAGAGTTTGATTACATATCATTGCATGATTGATTGTCCTGGTATGAGACACATTTAGGACATCTGCAGCATTGGCTGTAGCATAGTTGTCCTGGGGCTTAAGTGAGTTTTGGTGTTTTCCTTCTGGCATGCAGGTGTCTACTGCTTGATTTTTATCCCAAAGGCACTCTTGTGAAAAACAAAGCTTAGGAAAAGATATGGTAAACAGTAGGGTTGAAAGGCAAGCTAATTATGTCAGGTGAAAGGCCACAGAAATCTATTTTAGCACCTGCAAAAGTATATGGGTATTTATATAACAATCTTTGGGGATTTATGGGAAATGTCAATGTAAGACACACTACCTTTTCTTCAGTTGTTTCTTCCAGCCATCTGGTGGTAATATGTTCACAGAGTGGATGATCTGACAAAGTAGCAAACACAACAAATGGTAAGGTTTCGAGCCTTGAATAACAAAATACAAAACATAGATCAAAGTCCCAGGAAAAACTGGGTGATTGTTTGGTTTTCTAAAAGAACAGCCCAAAGCAAGGAAAAAAATCCCAACTTCTAAACAACCAGAATATCAGCAAAACATAAACAAAATTATGTTTATCTTATACCTACCACAGAATTTTCTTGTGTCCCTTTTCTGTTTAAGCTGTTGGGCAGCTGGACACACTACATTGGACATCCTGCTTTAATTTGCTCAGAGTGAGAAATTATTTTGAAGTTCTGGTAGTATCTCTTGGGAAACCAAATCCAAGAAAAAAATCACATGGGTAAATGTGTAAATCTATGAAAACCCAACATACTAAACTCCAGAGAAAGCAAAAACATTCCAAGCAATTTAGTTCTATGCTGATAAAGGACCTTCTGTCTTTGAAGAGAATAAGTTCACTTTGTAAAGACATTTTTGCCCTATCAGCTAGAATTTTTCTTCCATAAGCATGGATGAACCAGAAGACACTTTTTTTTTCTCACTATGAAATTAATGTACACAGCCAGACGTTAAAATGCTTAACTGTCCGATTTTTTTCATGTGATTCCTTGATGCTAAAAGAAGTTAATAAGTTTCTCCTATATTTTTTTTATCAGTGTATTATTGTAACTTGATAAAAGCTTTTTTCCATGAATTCTGTAGGAACTTTTAAAGATGATCTTGGTAGCCAGAGAATTGAACTCAAAGCAACTTTATCACATTAAACTAATATTCAATATTGTCTCTGTTTTATATATTTAATATTTGTGAATATAAAAAAGCTGAAGCAGAAAATGTGTAACTTGGCAGAAATTTGGAATTTAACATAATGTTTTAAAACTTTAGAATCTTTATTGGTAGGCAGAACACAGGATGCCTTTGAGCCAATATAATTTTTAAATTCAAACACATTTTTGAAAGTATCTTTTAACTTCTCTACCCTACTTTTCTAACCAGAATTTAGATATCACTTTTCTTTTACTACACTGAGTTATGTACCATTTTTAAAATAGTTCATTCCTTTTTGTTTTTATTCATTATCCATGCCATTTCATCTACATGGAATGCCATTCTTCCATTTTGATACACATGAACTTTTTCATTTTCTAAGCCCTGTCCAACATTTCATTATTCGTGTGTAACTTATCTTTACCTTCATTGAATTGTGTCTAACATAACAAAGCACTTATGAAATTAGCATAATTCATATTGGATTTAATTTACATTAACATTCTGTTAGTTTAGATTGCCCCCAGAGGCACACTGTGAGAAAAAGATTTGTATGGAAATGATTCATTTGGTGCAGGAATCCTAAATACAAAGTAAAAAGATGTGGTAAGGAAGGAACTCAACAAGTTTAAATCAAGCCAGATAACAGTGTGAGTAAATATGTGACATCTATCCTCTTAAACGACACAAGGCAAAAACCCTAGATTAATAGAACTATCTAGGAAAAGCTAGATGTTTTCTATTTCAATGGGGAAAAAAACAAAGCAAAATTATTTATGGTGTAGTTCAAAATAGGATTTTTTCAGTCAGAGGCCTGGTTGCATAATCATTTATCATGTTCAAAATAATTTAAAAAAAAAAAAGAGGAAAGAAAGAAAGGGGGAATATGTAGGAAGAAGGAAGAGGGTTAGGGAAACAGGAAAAGCTAATTAACAATAAATTAAGTTGCATGATAAAAACTCTCCTAATTTTGTTTTATTGAAAATAGATTCTTCTCTCATCTGGTACATCCCAACCCCCTCCCTCTCTACTCCTCCCAGCTCCCTGGAACCTTTTGTACCCCCTCGATCTTCAGTTGTCTTATTGCTCCAGATAAAACTAAGTACTATATTGAATAGCTATAGAAAGAGCAGACAACCTTGTCTTGTTCCTGTGTTTATTGGAATTGCTATGAGTTTCTCACCATTTAATTTGAAGTTGGCCATACGCCTGATGTAAATTGCCTTTCTTATGTTAATGTATGTTCCTTGCATTGCTAATCTCTTAATTTTAGCATGAAGAGGTGTTGGATTTTATCAAAAGCTGTTTCTGCATTTAATGAGATGATCGTGTGTGTGTGTGTGTGTGTGTGTGTGTGTGTGTGTGTGTGTGTGTGTTTGTGTATGTGTTTCCTTCAGTTTATTTATATGGTGGATTACATTTACTGGTTTTCTTATATTGAACGAAACCATCCCTACATCTCTGGAATGAATCCTACCTGATTATGGTGCATGGTCTTTATGATAAGTTCTGGGGTTTGTTTTGTGAGTATTTTATTGAGTATTTTTGCATCTATGTTCACAAAGAAAAATGATCTATAATTCTCTTTTTTTGTTTTTTAATTATTTATCCTTATTTCATGTGCATTGATGTTTTGTCTGCATTTATGTCTGTGAGAGGGTTATAGACAGTTGTGAGCAGACATGTAGGTGCCAGAAATTGGACCTGTGTCTTCTGAAAGAGCAAACGGTGCTCTTAACCACTAAGCTATATCTCCATCCTCTTCTCTTTTTTTGTTAAGTCTTTATGTGATTTGAGTATCAGGATAACTTTGGTTTCACAAAATGAGTTGAGCAATGTTTCTGTTTTGTGGAATAATTTGAAGAGTATTGGCATTTAGACTCTTTCTGAAATACTGGTAGAATTCTGCACTAAAACCATCTGGCCCTTGACTTTTTTTTTTTTTTTTAAGACTTTTAATGGCTGATTCTATTTCACTAGTGGTTATAGGTCCATTTAAATTACCTGATATTGATTTAATTTTGATAAGTGGTACCTTTTGAAAAAAATCGTTCATTTCTTTTATATTTTCTAAATTTGTGGAGTATAGGTTTGTTTAAGTGTTCTTAATTCTATGATTTCTTCAGTGTCTGTTTTTATGTCTCGCTTTTCATTTCTGATTTTGTCAATTTTGATATTATCTCTGTATCTTTTAGTTCGTTTGCATAAGGGTTTGTCTACCTTGATGATTTTTTTCAAAGAACCAACTCTTTGTTTCATTGATTCTTTGTATTGTCCTCTTTGCTTCTATTTTATTGATTTCAGTTGAATATATTCTTGCCATCTACTCCTATTGAGTGTGCTTATTACTTTTTGTTCTAGAACATGTTATGTCTTGTCTGGGCTTCTAGAAAAACATTCTGGTAGGCTATAAGAAAGACAGATTTGCTATTCATGAGGCAAGAAGTAGGTGAGACTCATTATGATGGTCAAAATAGGAGTGTATTAATGACAATGAGAACGTAGATCATTAGTAAGTTTAGAAAAATACCTTGTCTTATTGGTGAACCCATAAGCTCAAACATTGAAAATTAATTACATTAGGAACCAGTATTAATCAAACTGATTTGATGCTGTGGATGTTGACTATGTATTGTATATTTCAGTAACTAAATAAAAACTTGTCATCGTGTGGGCAATGGCGTAAGAGATTACTAAACTTCCTTGTTTTGTAAAGATATAGTTTAAATCAAATTAACTTGATTTTTCCTCTCAACTGAGAAAGTTGGTGATTATATGACTAGTCAGAACTGAGGCCTATGAAGCGTGATAACACACAGATGGTGTTGCAGCCAGGCTGTTGCTCCTGTAGTCTTTCATGGCAGTGAAGGAAGCTTTACAAAAAGGGTAAAGCACAAAGCATGCATAAAACTTCCTTTGGAGTACCTGTTAATTCTCACTGTCACTCACTTATTTGACCATCAGTTATTGAGACTCACTTTACACCAGATGAAATGGACCTTTAAAACTTCAGTTCTGCGCCAGTGAGATTGTTCAGCAGATAAAGATAAGGCTCTTGCTGAACAAGCTGGACGCCCTGAGTTCCATCCCACATGGTGGAAGAAGAGATCAGACTCCTGCAATTAGTCATCTGGTCCTTCAATACTACATGCATACACATAACATAAATAGTCTACTATTCTGATTAGTGTTTGCCACTGTAAAGGCCTGCAGTGTCAAATTGCTGCCTTAGAATAAGAATCCAATACTTCATGACACTACAGAAACTGGGCATGATCATGTCTCTCCCCTCCATGTTCTCAGCACTCAGGGTTCCTGAACTGGACATGCTGCTTCTTGTCTCTTTAGTTAGCTGTCCTTGGAACAGTTTTCTCCCCCTTATCACATAGCTGACTGACTCTCGCCTCTCCGTATGCCCTTGGGTAAACTTTCTCTGGAGCTCCTCCAGCACCTGAAGGAGTGAGGTGCCTCACTTCTAAGTTCCCAAAGCACCTTTGGCACAAATCAATCATGGCAGTTTTCCAACTGCAATACAAATGTAAATTTGCACTCCTATCTCTGCCACTAATCTTGAACTTTCTAGCAGTAGAAGCCCACTTTCATCTCTGCATCAATAAAGCCGCCAAGCACAACAACTAAGACGTATGGCTGAATGACTGAAGAAATGAGTAAATGAAAGAATAAATACATTTGAAGGACTTTTCTCTTTTACTAAATTTGTTGAGAACTTTGTGCATGCATATAATGTGTTCTGGTTACTGTCATCCTCATATTTTCTGATCTCTTTCCTCCCCCAATTACTTACTCCCTCATCACAAGTCCCCTTCCCACATTTGTGCCTTTTTGTTCAATAGAGTAGAATTTTATAAAACTAACGCATAAAATTATAATTAATATATGGCAAGCAACAGAGAAAAGGTCTGCTATAGACAAAGGGGCTAACAGATGAAAGAAATATGTACAACTTCATATCTATGCAATTGCTAAAGGAAAGTATGAATGAGCATTGTTTTGTTTTTTGGGTGTGTGTTACAGTGAACTTCATTTGCATTTTGGCTCCTTTTGATAGTATTGTAATCCTCAACACAAAAATGTTCCTTTTTTGGTTTTGTTTTTGTTTTGTTTTTCTAACGTGAGATCTGACTTCCATCCTTGTGATCAAATAGTGAGACTTCTGTTCAAGCCAAGTGAATAAACAATGCATGAGGTTGTCTTCCATGGCTGCTGCTGTGTGCAAGAACTATGACATTCTCATGCAGAGAGTCTGAACTAATTCTAAAAGACACTATGAGGATATGAAAGCATCGGGTAAGAGGTTCTATCGAAAGAAAAGCAAGTATCCCTTACCACTTCAATCTGTGGCTAAATGCCACAGAAAGCCTTCCTCTGATCTTTTCAGTGACCTTTTCAAATACTAATTAGTTTTTTTAATGTTCTATGAATACAAATACGTTTGTCATTGCCCTTCCTATGATGCATTATAAGGCATTAGCAAAGCAAAATAAATTTGATAGTGAAGGTTTAATTGCACAGCTTGCGCACACACTTCAATAGGCGACACAAACCCTTCTCAGCAGGTGCACTGTGAAATGAAGTGATTTTTCATGAATAATTCATTTTTATTACAAAAAAAGCACTTCTGGTAAGATACAATTTGCAATAATGTTTTCCAAGATAGATCAGTGAAAATCTGAAGCTGTCATTGTCAATTTGTTTTAGTTCAGATTCTAAAGGTCACCTACTTGGCACAATACAAACGAAAAATGCCCTTTTCCGTTTTTCCATGTCAGCATGTTACATTCCTTATTTTCCCTTTTCAGATGTTTTTAAAACCATGCCAATAAAGAATTTTGCATTACCTCGTTAAAAAAATGCATGTTGCCTCAAACAAAATAGAAATTTATAAAACTTCCCCCAATAAGTCATATTCGATACAAGCATACAAAACAGCAAGCAAACAAGAATAAAACATAACAATAACAAAGAGAAAGCACAAGGAACACACACAGCTATATATACAGAAAAGTCAATAAAAGACAAAATCATAAACCATAATATACAAGACTAGTGAGACCAAAAAATGCCCTCCAAAGACTATTTGAGACAAAAAGTCTAGAAGAGTGTAATTGAGTTCATTTTGTGTTGGCCATCTGTTGTTAGTCATGAGACCTGCCCTTAAGTGTAGTTAACACTCCCATTGAGAATCCACTATAAAAAACTCTCCTTTTCCTCTTTGAGCAGATGTCAGTTGGAGGTAGTTTCTTGGTGAGAAGTGGTAGCTACTCCCCCACTCTCTGCCTTGTGACCCAATTTAACTTGAACATTTACAGACCCTGTGGATGCTGCTACAGTATCTGTGAGTTCATATGTGTGTCAGGCCTGTTGTGTCTGAAAGACCTCAGTGTTGTTCATCACCTCTGGCTCTTAGAATCTTTCTGCCTTCTCTTCTATGTAAGTCCCTGATCCCTGAGGGGAAGAGTTGGATAAAGACATCCCATTTACTACTGACTATCCCAAAGTATGTCTAAATCTCTGTACATTATTCCATAGTAGGTCTCTGCATTAGTTCCATTTTCAAAAGGAAGCTTCTCTGTGATGTCTAAACCAGATACTAGGGTGACTATTTGGGGGCAATTTTTACACAGTACTTAAAGGAAAGCTAAAATAATTTAATAATTGGTCTTGAAATGGTTCTCCAAGAAGACAGTACTGTAACATAAAGTTTTTTTTTTAAAGAAACTTTCCATTCAGTTGACTATATGTATGTTGCCCAGGCAAAATATAGATCTTAGGTATTTGCAGTAGAATGCTATTTAGTCTTTACTAACAAAGATGCAGTAGGTAGAGGAGGGTGAAAAGAAGAGATAATTAGAACTAAGGATATTTAGAAAATGCTATATAGAAACTTACTATGTTATAGGCTTCCTAAAGATACATTTTTTTTTCGTATAAAAGAATTTATTGCTCTACATAGGGCATAGTGCCCAATGCAGAGATAGTACAGCTTTCCTTGGAGTTGTTGTTCAGGGGTTTCCAGAAGCCCCTATAACAACACAGGTTATTGGCACTACTCTTGGTTGCCCAACAGAACTTGATGTTAAGACTTTATTATAGAAGATACCACATACTTTGGTCATGGAACATGGATAAATCAAGTTGATGTTAACCAGGAAGCTCCCTCCCTGCTCTTTAGGTTTGTCATATGATCTGAATGTACTATGCATTCTGCTGTGGGAGAAAATTCCTCCATCACATGAGATGTAACTTATAATAAATATTTGCTGAGGATATTAACAAGCAATTATCAAAAGCCGTTTATTCTGCTTGCAAAATTGTACCAGTCCAACATTATAGTTTGTAACACAACTAATAGTAAGACTTTCAGAGCCTTTAGACATAAATGGAATTCCCAGACAATGAAACATCTATTTTAAGAACTATATATTGATTAAAATAATTTTAACAGCTGACCTAAAACTGCCCTTTTTTTTCAGAGACTTTCATTCTTTACATGTAAAATCCAACAAAATCAATAATAAAACATTAATGCTATAGTGCAAGTTTATCCAGTTGGTAAGATAATTGTCAGATTATTATGAAGTAGAACTAATGCATTAGGAAATGTAAAATCAGTTTATGAATATGTGGAAAGCCCCTAGACACAGCAGTTGTATTCTTCATACTATGGGTCCTGTGGTGAATAAGAGACAACTTCTGCTTTCTTGAAGCATACATTTCAATGGAAGAGGTAACAGGGTAAATGTAATTACATATATATATATATATATATATATATATATATATATATAATCTATTGCAGTAAAAAATTGGGGTATCTAGACAGATCAACAGAATATTTATGAAATTTTGTTGTTGAAAGTTACGGAATGCTTTTAGAAACCACAGCATCTAAATAAGGAACTGTGTTGTGGTAGATTGATGCTTTATAATAAAGTCAGTTCATCTTAAATAAAATCCAACTCCAACCAATATATGGTAAAAAGAGACAGCAGTAAAATTAACATGGATATTTCAAAGGGGCCAATAATAAGATTTGAAGAAAGAGTGCACCTTAATAAATCAAGACTTTATTGACAAAGTAAGGCAGACACTGCTGCTTTAATCAATGGAGTATACTACAAAGTCCAAACTATGTTTGAGCAAAGTTACCATAAGACTGAGGCCATATAAAAATCCAGAACTGAGACAGAGAGGTGACTGAGCACATATAAAATGCTTGCCACCGAGCCTGACAACTTCAGTCCCCAGAATAGAACAGAAGGAGAGAACAGACTCACACAGTTGCCTTCTGACCCCGACATGTACCATGGCATATACAGGCCCACACATGCACACATGATAATGACAGTAGTCGATTTTAAAAACTAAGGGCAGAAGAATTCCCATTATACAAATGAATCCCCAGTGAGATATTTATTTACATTGGGGTGGAGGGGATGACTGGAAGTGCCAAATGTTACTTTTTTGTTGCTGTGACCAAATACTTGTCAAGAAGCAAATTAAGAAGCAACAGTCTTTTTACGTTCTTCAAGGAGATGTAGCCCATCATGGTGGGGAAGGTATGACAGCAGAATTGTGAGGCAGCAGGTGACATATTCCTAGTAAAGAAGCAGAGAGACCCAGCCTGACCCTTTGATGGCCCTCACATTCATGGTTGCCCTTTCCACTTAGGGGAAAGCTTTCTGGAGGCATTCTCATATGGCACATCTAAAGCTACTCAAATTGATAATAAAGGTTAACCATAGATGGGTAAGAAAAGGCTTCTTACACAAAATATTAAATAAACACAAGCAACAAAGGAAAATGCATGATACATTTGACTTCATTAAAATCACAAGCCTCTGCATGACAGCAGACATTATAAAAAGATAAAATGACATGACCACATGCCAAGAGAATATTTGCAAGATAAAGAAGCTTCAGATCATTCCCATGAAGGAAACATAAGCATGCACATAAATCAACAAAATAAACAATCCTATAAGGGGGTGGGAAGCAAATGAGGTAAACTGGCAATTTTCAAATGAAGAAACATGAGTAAAGAAAATTTATTCATATTTACCAGTAAGATAAATTCAAAATAAAACAATAAAATAATTTAAATATATCCCAATAACAAGTGTAAGCAAAATCAAATTATTAAAAGCACTTGGGGATTGGAGAGATGGCTCAGCCATTAAAGGCTAGGCTCACAACCAAAAATAAAAGCACTTGGAGATAAATTTAGTATTGCCCATTAAATTTAAAAATATTTATCACTCAATACCCATGAATCTATGCTTTATTGTTAGAAAAAAAAAGCTCAGAGCACATAATTGAAAATACTTTCATAGAGCACTACAGTTTTAAAAATTACTCTTATAAAAGATAAAATCACCCTGACCACCCTCCCCTCCCATCTCTCTACCCAGTGCATGTGAGGGGACAGAGAGGATAAGAGGGAGGGAGGGAGGGAGAGGGAACTGGGATCGACATGTAAAATAATAAAATAAATTAAAAAAAAAAAAAGAAAGAAAGATGGAGAGATGGCTCAGAGGTTAAGGGCACTGGCTGCTCTTGCAGAGGTCCTGAGTTCAATTCCCAGCAACCACATGGTGGCTCACAATCGTCTATAATGAGATCTGGTGCCGTCTTCTGGCCTACAGGGATACACACAGGCAGTGCATTGTATACACAATAAATTAAAGTCATTAAAAAAAAAAGAAAAGAAAAAAAAGATAAAATCAGAAAATTCACCATGAAATTAATAAAATGGGATCTTAAAAATCTTTGAAAACAATAAATATGGATCAATGAAAGCAAACAATTTAGAGCAAGGCATGAGTCTTACTCCTGTAGTCCAAACATAGGAAGCCTGGGGCTGGAGGACTACTATGGATTCAAGGGACACATGGGACACATGAAGCCTGGACTACAGAGTCGGATCTTATCTCAGCAAATAAATCAAAGGCTATTTGGGCAGTCAATGCTAGCCATCTGAAATTTTATTTTCACCATTTCCTCCTTATGGAAAAGAAGCAAGACACCATTCTTTTATTATTATTATTATTTAATTTTCTATTTAGATAATAAAAATATAACAACATCAATTCCTTACAAATCCTCCCATGTGTTTTACTTTCTCTCTTAAGTTGTGACACAGATAATAGTATATAGATGATGATGATGATAGATGGTTATAGAGAGATGATAGAAGATAGATAATGATAGATGGATGATAGATAAGTAGGCAGGTAATAGATACATACATGAGTGTATGCTCATGTTCAGTCTATGTAATATTACTCATATGTATATGTTTTCGGGACTCACCATCTATCTGGTATGGGATAACCAATTTCTGTGGAATAGTCCTTCTGTATGCTGGGTAAAATATGCCGTCATTTGTGGTAGTATCTTGCTTGTACAAATAAAGCCTGTCTGAGGTCAGAGAATAGAGCGTGCCACTGGCTAACCATAGAGGTCTGTAGGTCTGTACAGACAGAAACTTGCTCTCATGTCCGCTGAGATGCTAATGAGGTAAAGTGTGCCATGGCTTGCTCCTTCTCTCTGATATCTCAGGCTTTTTATTATTTATACCAATTAAGAACTCCATTTACATTTTGGCGCCCAGTGTGGCCAGAACATTAAGGGCAGGTCAGGGGCAAATCACCCCACAAAGGGCCCAGTCCTGCCTGAGAAAGCTACCAGCTGCTGTGAGCTTGCTCAGACAAGCCGGCCACGCCTGACTCCCTGTTACTCCCCTCCACCCAGAGCTGGCAGTTTATGCAATCCCTAAAACTTTTTTCTTTGAATTTGGTAGTTTCACCCAGCTTTTACTTAGACTAAGGGACACACTCCCTGGCCTGGAGACTTCCCTGGCTGGCATTTCCAGTCCGACCCATTGCTTCCACGCACCCACCTCACACCCGCAGGTCACAGCCTCAGCCCGCTGCATCCTGATTGGTGATTGGCAATCAGTGCACACAGGTTGCTCCTTTTTTCCCTTTCTCTTTGGTTTGTATCCAAAAGTTGGACAACGTTGGAACAAGTCAGACCGAGCTTCCGAGTCCTTGGACTTGCTTTAGTGGTGCACCTATGACACCTGCTGGCCAAACGTCATCATTACAACTTGAAGTTAAGACCACATAAGAGGCACAGACGACTCCGTGCCTCTTATGTGTGAAGGCCAGGAACCACTTGATATTTTCCTCACTCTTGAGAGTCAGAGAAGAGGAATAGAGGCAATGTTGAACAGATATTTTTTAATCTTCCCTGAGGAGAACCACAGCTGAAAGTATTGTGATAATTTTTAACCAAACTAAGAAACTTGCAGGGGTGAATATAGTAGCATGTGCCTCACTAGAAAGGAGGAACCTAGAGCCAGGAGCTGAAGCAGTGACCGCTGCTTACTGGCTTGTCCCCAAGCTTGGTCAGCAACCTCAGACAACCAGGACACCCTGCCTAGAGGTGGTCCCACCCAGAATGCCCACATCCCTCCCTGTGGCAATCAGAAATGACCCCTCAGACGTACTGACATACCAGTCTAAGAGGGCAATCCTTCAACTGACGTTTCCCTCTTCATGAATGTCTCCTTTTTTATAAAGTTAACAAAAACTAGACAGCACAGCCTCCCAATTAAAAAGTTAGCTCTAAGTACCAGCTCTAAGTAATCAGACTAAATATGCATCAGTTTTATTTTGTTTAAAAGCATACTTAGTTTCACTTAACATCATCGTTTAAAAGCATTTCCATTTGATAAAAGGTTTGAATAGAAACACAATAAAAAACAGCCCTGGAAACTCAAATTATATACTGCAACCTGGAATATGTTTTTTAAAAAATTACCTAAACAAAAGGCTTTATTTTTTATAGCTAGACAAGCAAATGTATTTGTAAAAAGGAAACTGCAGGCAATTAAATAAATGAAAGGAATGAACTCTATTATAATTGCAAATTACTTTTCCAAAAGTATTGTGATCATGATGCTGAAATGGTGATAAGATGGTTTCAGTAAAATACTGTAATTGTTAATTTAATAAAATTATGTTTTTTATGGCCAGCTTTGCTTTGATGTCACATCTTACATTGCATTAGTTATCTTAGCACACAAAGAGGAAGTGCTGCCACCAATTATGGAAACCGTTAAAAGATAATATCATGTAATTTAAGCACTATTTTCAGGAGAATCTATTAGCAGCCAACACAGCTACTTCTCTATGTAACTGCCATTGTACTAAAGATGAAAAATTTACTCCTACTCCTAGGTACATTAAATACGGAGGAGCTAGATAATGCTGCAAAACTTTGTGTTTTTTGATGTTTTTACTTAAAGGAAACTATTCATGTTGTAAATTTTAGGTCAACAAAATTTTATTAATTCCAAATTTACTCACTGAAAGAAACTGGGAGCATTAGGCATAATTTCTTCAAAACTAAAGTTTTTGAAGAAAATGGATCATATCTACAAATCTTCTGACTCCAATGTGTTCTATAAATAAATTAAAACATAAGGACACATTCAATGAGCTTTACTTGGGTAGGTCCCTCCACCTCTCCCCTGTTCTCTTGTAGGGAAGTCTCAGTTGCCATGTCAAACAAACCTTTCTTGAATAATATCCTTTTGGAATGTTTTAAATTGAAAATGCATCATATATGCAAAGAATAACTTTGCTTCCTTTTTATTCAGACATTTGCCATGCTGGTTTACACCACTAATTAGACATTCCCACTTGTCTTAGTGAAAATTTCTATTGCTGTGATGAAACACCATGACCAAAAAGCAAGTCGGGGAGGGAAGGGTTTATTTGACTTGCATTTCCACATTGCTGCTCATCACTGGAGGAAGTCAGAAAAGGAACTCCAACAGGGCAGGATCCTGGAGGTGTTTGCAGAGCCCTTAGAGGGGTACTGCTTCCTGGCTTTCTTCCCATGGCTTGCTCAGCAAGAAAGGGGGTAGTCACATCTTTGGAGGTTGGTTTTGCCTCATTTCAACTCCCTCTACACAAGCCTACTACTTCAAATAAAAAAAATTATTAGAAAGGCTTGCAGGCTCTGGTCTGACTATTCCAACATTTGCTGTCTCCTGACGGAAAGTCTAAGACTCAAACAGTTGTTTGGTCCACAGGGATGGATGTCTCAACTGGCCTTTAGGATATGTCAGAATCCTGAAGATGAGAGGCTGTAATGCCAGGGATGCTCTTACCAGTCAGAGTGAGAAGCATATGAACAGCAAGAGCTTCCTTCTTCCATGTCCTATCAGCTGCCATCAGTGGTATGGCCAGATTTTAAGGTATATCTTCTCACTTCACAACATAGAGATTTAAAGCTAAAATCAAGCAAAGCTAAGGCCAGGTATTCATAATTAAGAATAAGCTTCCATGTATGAGCTATTTGGAAGCTTGGTGGCAGCCCACTCAAAAAGCCAAAAGAATAAAACATCATCACACTATGTTCTTTAACAAATAAAAGTAGATAAATATTAAATCAACTGTTCATTTTTCCTTCTTGACCCATTCAATGTGTTTATTAAACCATACTAGCTATTTTCCAGGATATTTATAAATAAAAATACATGTATGCTGTTTCTGAGAAGTCTAATGCTTTTAAACATTCAGGTGATGCTAACCTGCAGTCCAATATTTGTTTAGAAGCAATAAAAATTCTTGGCTTAGAAACAAAATAGTAGTTGTGTTTGTTGAGCAAGCCACATTCAGAAGTATAAACCTCAAGTAAAACAAGTTAGTAGGTCACCAATAACAGACTTCAAGTGCAAGAGCTGGGGTTCAAATTTCAAGTGAAGATTACTGTAAAACAAACATCTGATTTGAGTACATCAAGCATCACCCATACAAATGCTGTAAATTGGGAAACGTGTCTGTTCTCCAGGATTGTATCTTAATAGAAATGGCAGACTGTGAAGTTGTATATTCATCTTAACAGTCGAGACACCGAGAATCAGGCTAGTTATTCTCTCTAATGTAAATATTTGAAGCATAATGTGCACTGCAAAAATAAACTATTTCCTTTCTCTCCCTTGTAACAGGCAATACTCTCCTCTTGTAGTAGAATAGTGAAACTCTGGTTCACTGAACTTCAGGAAAAGCAAACGCACTTTATCTGCCACATCTCTTACAAGATCGTGGATAAGCTACATGTTGACACATGTTCAACAGTTCCCTGAGACTTTCCAGCAGGAAAACATGTTCAACATTGAACACAGGTTCTGATTAACCAATGTATTGAGTAAATAACCTGGTGGCTTTTAAAAAAAAAAATAAACTAATGGATGTAGGCTACATTTTTCAGGAGGAAATTACTGAATTTGAAAAACATTTGTTTATAGATAGTAAATATAAGCTTTGAAGAGTATCAACAGCTCTCAGTTCTTTGTGATTACACAAATGGTTGCAATATCTTATTTTATGTACTTTATTTGATAACAGAGTTATATATCTGAAAGATGATACTAGTATCTGATTTTGGTCAAAGAATGGTGCTAGCCCTTATTAGACTTCTTACTCAGTGTGTGCATATATGTCCCTGTGGTGTGTGTGTGTGTATGAGGAAGATGAATGTGTGAAGGCCAGGAGCCGCTTCTCTCAGCATTCCGGTCTTATAAAAGCTGTGCTAACAACATTTAATGGGTCTTCTTATCTATTCTTTGAATTTTCCACCTTAAAACCAGTTCAAAGGGTCTGGAGAAATGACTCAGTGGTTAAATAGCACTGAATGCTCTCCCAGAGGACCCAGGTTCAATTCCCAGTACCCTCATGGCAGCTCACAACTGTCTGTAACCCCAGTTCCAGGGATCTGACACCTTCACACCAATTCACATAAAATAAATTAAAAAAAAAAAAAAACCAAAATAACTTACAAGAAGCAACTTGATGTGAGAAGAGGTTTTTTTGTCTGGTTGCTTGGTTGATTTGGTTTTATTTGTTTTGTTTTGTTTTGTTTTGTCCCAATTTGAGGTATGCAGTTCAAAGAGTTGAGGAGGGCATGACACCAGCATAGAGATAAAAGAGATTGCTATTTTTTTTTAAAGAAATCTATTTGATCCGTGGAAATTTTTAAAAGAGGAGGGTGGAAGAGAAAGAAGAGGCGGCAGGGAGATGGCTATGGAACAAGAGGAATCATCTAAAATGTAAATATTGTGACGATAATTACAATTATTTCACCAGTCTCTATATCTAAATTTAAAAGTAAAGTATAAATACTGAGTTACAGGGAGAAAATATAAAATTAAAACCACACGATTCACAGGCTTCTCCGGGGTTTAATTTTAGTTGCATTTTTAAATTTTTTATTTCATAAACATGTCTAGTGACAAATATGGAACCTTAAGTGTAATAAATCTTAGGAGTAGAGAAAAGTTATTTTTTCAGGAAACAGAGCTCGGTTATAAACTAAATGTGGAGTATAGGTTAAGCACCTTCTACATGTTCTTAGGAAACACAGAAGAAAAGTCAAAGAAATTGTTCTTAAAATTCCAAATCAAATATTAGCTTATGGGAGTTGTAATCATCTTGAATATTTTCTTGTTCAAAGCCTGTCTTGTTAAATGGCTGTTTTGAAATGAGAGGTGATGAGAGGCCACAGGAACCACATCCAGCCTTCCAAGAAGGCAGCCCTACTCCCAAGGGTTTGTGATGAGAAGTGCAGCACTGCCCTCTAGAGGGACAACTTCCTAAAGCAGGTAGGTGTGTCTTAGCAACCAGTGCAGCTTTCTTCACACACATCCAAATTTCAAGTAACAGATTTCTGGAGCATTGAGAAAAAATATAAAATACATTATGTGAAAATAATTGCAATTGTTTTAATACTTTTAATAAGACTTTAAACAAAATATTTACAGTAAAAATCTTTTACGGTGGATGGCGATCTACAGAATAAGGAAGATTTCTTCCCATGCCACGAAAACTGCTCCTTCAACCCATACTCACCAACCACCTCATATTGACTTACATACTTAAGCAAGGTCCCTCTTACTCACCCAAAGCGCAATGTTTTTCAAAATACAAGACTGGGGATCTTTATTGCTCTATTAAGGAAAATTACTAACAAAAGGTTCTGGTTTGCTGTGTTATTTTCCATGTGCAAAGAATTAAATTAGTCTTTTATGAAGGGGTGATCTGAAAAGCACCAGCTCTTCTGCATCTAGGTAAGTCATTACAGTGCAAAAATCTGAGTCACTTGTTTTAAATAAAAGATGGACTGAGGCAGGGTTTTAGGACAAACTTTTAGGCTTCCTTAGTGGTGGGATCTGAAGAGCAAGGCTTAATACATAACCCTGCTTTGTCCTTCAATGAGAAAATTACCACCATTAGCTGTCCTACAACAGAAATAAATGTCAAAAGCAGAAGCCCAATACTAGATATGATTTACCTCTTTTCAAGCTGTTGGTCAGTGGTATCCCATAGGACTCCTCATAGGCATCACCATTGCTCTTAGTTAACTCCCAAAACTGGACAGTAAGACCCTATTGCCAAAGCCACCACATACTTGAATCAAAAATCAAGCTGGTACCAACCTGAAAACCTCATCCAGAAAGTCATCACAATCTTACCCAGATGTAAATTCTGCAAATGACAATAACAACTAGCCTAACAAGAAAGGCCCACTAGTGAGTGTCACAAGTGTTAGAGAACATCAAAGAATTTCTGATTAGACTCAAGGCCTGCTCCACAAGACAGAATTCACACCTAGTAGAGTTAACTGGGTCAAAAACCTGTGTCTGGATAGGTCACAGGCCTTACAGGATAACCTAACATTGTTCTACTAAATGAACATAGGGATAAACTGCCTCCTAAATTCACCTCAAGTGGGGAAGTGCAAAATAAAAGACAGTAGAGTACTCAGCTCTAAATAGAGTATCCATACCACATTCCCTCCACCTAAATCTTAGAAATCATCCTGGAAGAGAGGACAGAAGACTATAAGACCCAGAAGTAATGGGTATCTGAAGTCAAATAGCATTTGCTTGACATGACAGAACCATGAAATTCCACGTGTTTCCACCTCTAGATGAAGAGTTAGAATGACAAGTGAGCTAAGTCAGAAAGTACAGGTGAAGCCCATGTGGTCAAAATGAAGGTCACTACAACTTGAATAACCAATAACT
This sequence comes from Phodopus roborovskii, assembly GCF_943737965.1. Taxonomy (NCBI): domain Eukaryota; kingdom Metazoa; phylum Chordata; class Mammalia; order Rodentia; family Cricetidae; genus Phodopus; species Phodopus roborovskii. The sequence continues at coordinate 226,155 of NW_026126611.1, read as the reverse complement.
TCAATAACTAAAGTATAAAATCCATACCACCAGTCTTTGTGGATCGCCCTTTCATATTTCAAAAATCTTCCAGGGCGTCAAGTTTGAACTGCTAAGAACCAAAGAATAGTAGCATAAATAGCTATTAGCAAAGACTTAATTGCTAGAATTTCGGGGAAACAGAACTCCTTGTAATATACTGGAGTCCTCTGCACCAATACACATGACAAAAAAAAAAATCTTTAAAGAGTTCATAGTTGGAAGGGGAAGACAACTAATGATAAACAAAATGTGGTGCATGTATGTCATCGTCATCAAATCACAACTACTATCAAAAAGGAAGGATGCACTAGGGAAAATTGGGAGTCCCGTGTAGATGAGGCGGGGGTGCAAGCATCCTTGCAAACTCAGCAGTCAGAGGTCTCCAGAGAAGAGATCATTTAGGGACACAATCAAATAGGAGAAAGAACTTGGCCATGAGGGTATCATTCCATAAATAAATCTGCAATCAAGACTGCCAATTTGTTAATTAGTTGTCTAATTATTTTGGTTGATTCTTCATAACCATTTGCCCTATTTTCATTTCAAAATTTTATTACTTGAAAAAGAATGGGTAATTCATGAGAAACAATAATCAAAAAGAAAGCTTAAGCTGAGAAAGGGTAGTGCCAGTATCTCAGGAGGATAGTGCTGGAAGATGGCCTGAGCTAAGTAACATAATCAAAATCCATCTTAGTGAGCACTCAATAAATATTTTAAATGAATACCTTTAATGAGACAAATTAAATTAGCATGCTTGAGTTTCAGAGACCACCCTTCACCAACTTCACTGTCTTAACAGAATTCATATAACAATATTGTTTATCTAACATCAGTTTAATATATGGTCAGTATTTTTACCATGACATAAAATATGACCATGACTCTGAATAGGCTGACTAGCATATTTGTGGTCCTTATGAAGTAAGGCACATACACTGTACAGTTTCTATAGAAAAATATAATAAAAAGAACTGACAAATAAAATTATTGGGAAAATTACATGGATCTCAGTATGTGGTACAAGAAGAAATTATATAACTAGACTAATAAAATAATAATTTTTAAAAAGTCAAGAGAAATAAACAATAAAAATGATTTAAGACTAGAAATGTTCAAGAGAAAAAAAATGAATCGTGTAACAGCACTGAGCTCTCAACTAGTTCTGAAAAATGTTCATGTTGGATTATAAAATAAACATCTAAATATATATTTTAATATCCTCCCTAGGACATTTTAGTATTTCCCTGAACCAATTTTATTCATGTGTAATTTATGTTTCTATGTCAAACACCTGCATGTTATAAATATATTAGTACAAAAGCCTATTTTAAGGTTTTTATTAAATCAGAAGTATGTATGAGTGCATTTTCAGTTGAAGAAGTTAATGCAAGAGTTGCTGGCTAGTTATGGTACAAAACTGAGCCAAGAAAAACATTCATTTATTTATATACTGCAGCACCTGAAAATGTCTCATTTACACTGTGCCCAGAACCACAAAAGTTATCAAATAAATTTCCATACTTAAATAAGCAAAAGCTACATTTCCAAAGACACTGTGAAATTCCCATTTAAAATACTACACTATGCAGTTGAATCCACATACAGGTAAGAGATCACATTCTATAAATTTTGAAAACAATAACTTGCAGAAGATTTTTATTTAAAAAAGTACTTCAGAACAAGTTACTGGGGAAAAGGATTTCTATTTTTGTTTCCACAGAAAATGAAAAGATGTGGATTCCTTCCAGACTAATGTGGTTCGATCACGCCAGACCGCCTGAAACAGAGTACAAGCTGATCCTACATTCAAAACAGCTGGACAAAACAGCCCTACAGACTACAGCCAGGATATCTGAATCTACTTCAATCCCCCAAGACAGCGCCCCTTACCAGCAGGAAGTAGTTTGGAAAGAACGACGCTCAAATTCCCAAATATTGTGTATAAATGTTTGTTTTCATTTAATTGGACTATGTTATATAAAATTAAATAAAATGAAAAAAGAATAACACACACACAAAAAAACAAAACAAAAACAAAACAAAAAAAAAGTACCTCAGATAAAAAAAATAGGACTGTACCTGGAGGGCAGGGCATCACCCTACATGTGGAGTGGGGGGGATGGGAGGGGAGGTTGGTCATGGGGCATGAGAGGGTGGGAGAGAGAAAAAAAGGGAGGAAGGGAGGGAGCGAGAGGGCACTGGAATCGATATGTAAAATAAAAATTAAAAAAATTATAAAAAATAGGACTGTAATGAAACTTATGAACATTTTATGCAAAAGAAGAGAAATACCACATACAGCTTAAAAATGAGGGGTCTAGGTATTACTTAATGTTATAGTAAAAAAAACGCTGGAAATAACACTGTCTGCTTAAATTAGTTATTTATAATATTTACAATCAGTTTTTTATATTAGCATGGGAAAACTATGGTGTCTTAGCTGCTTTTATCAATTCTATTTGCATGCAGAGATAAAATCCTGTAAAACGGTCAGTACATTTCAGAACTATACATAACTTTTCCATCTTCCCCAGGAGATGTTCATCAATGTCTAGAGACATGTTGGGTTGTCATATTGTGGCGGAGAGATGGGAGGTGGTAACTATTCTCTTGTTGATAGACACCAGGACTATTATTAAACATGTTACAGTGAACAGGACACCCCTCCAAAAAAGCCAACAGCACCAATAATTATCTAGCCCCAGATATTAACAGCACCAAATTTTAGATATTCTATGGCTTGGTTACTTTTCAAGTTGACACACAAAACCAGCCAGTACACCATAGAAAATGCACTCCTAGCTACTTAATATCAGGTTACCATTGACTACATAGTTCAAATAAATACATTATGGGGATTTTTTTTTTAATGACATAGAATAATGAACCAAAGTTCAAAATTCACCAGCTTTCCCAGAAATGCTCTCTTTGCGTTCCAATATCATTTGGTTTTGGTGTCTACTCGGTCTCCTCTCATCAAAGAGATCTTGCATTAAGCAAATATCCTACACCATGCTGAACTCATTAGTTCTGATCTATTTTTTCATGTGTATGTATGCCTTGGAATTTCTGCATACAAATTATGTCAGCTGTGAATAGTGATGATTTGACTTTCTTCTTTCTGGTCTGGATGCCTTATGTTGTCTTTTTCTTGTGTGATTGCCCTGTTTTATCCTCAGTACAAGCTGAAGAGAGGTGTTTAGAACTGGCATCTTTATTTTGTTTCTATTCTTAACACCAAAGCCATCCATCTTTTACCACTAAGAAAAATACCCGATTGGATGCTCTGTTGGATTGGGGAACTTGGTTTGCTTAAGCATTTTGGGTATGAAAAAGAGTAGGATTTCCTTCGTGTGCTTTAACTGCATCTTTTAAACCATCCTAGCTGCGGTTTATATTCCCTGTCTACTCTCTTATGACCTTCAGGCATTAGTACCACATGATCAACAGTCCCCTCCACTGTTTTACAATGAGATACCAGCATAATGACCATGCCTCACAGGCTAGAATTCTTTTTCACAATAGAACTTTCAAGCCTCTAAGAGTTAGAACCAAATAACTTCTTACATATGTGACCTACGTACTTAAAGATACAACTGTTCTTTAAGCATGTATAATTTTACATAAAGTAATCTAAATTAGACTCACATTCTTTTAAAATCAAAACTATAAAACCTCTCTTCCAAGTGCTGGGATTAAAGGCATGCACCACCACCCAACTAAAAGCTGTTTCATGGATAATTCTGTATAATAAAGTTGTAACTAGTCAACACAAGTTAATAACTATCTACAGATTTATGATTATTTTTACATCAATTGACAATTCACATCACCATTCTACGTTTTTTAATTTCACTTAGATTTTGTCTGTTATCTGGCCATTTATTACTAAACATTTAATACTGCATTTGATATGAAGTCTACTTTCTTCAAAACTCCTTGGAGCTAAATTTGACTCTTAATCACATAGTCAGACCTACCTTCTGCTTTTTTCTCACAAATACTCTAATGCTCTCTCATTTCCAACTCCCCTTTCGGTGAGTCCCTTCTAGTTTTATGACAGACATAAACCATAAACACATATTCATACACACACTACCTTAAATCGAGGTTCTGCATATATGAGAAAATATGTGGTATTTGTCTGAACCTGGTTTATTTTTCACTTAATAGCAACACTTACATTTTGACCCAGTGAAAAACTATTTTGTGTTTCTGGCATTCAGAACTATGGGGAAATCAATTTCTACTGCTTTGAGTCACAAATGTAGTAATTTATTACGTCCGGTCTAGGAAATTAATATAAATTGAAATAATAAATGCTTCGTGTGGTAAATAGAACTTGAAGAATTATATTGCAATTGGGAAAAAATAAAAAGATGTGAGGAACATTGCAGGTGGCGGGGAGAGGTGGTAAGGAAAAGAACTTGGACAAGAAAAAAATTAAGACATAATTGCAAACTGATTCAAAAGCATGATGCAGATTATCCAATACACTGAATTCCTGACTAGAAATGTTAGAACATTGCCAGGCGGGGGTGGTGCACGCCTGTAATCCCACCCTTGAGAGGCAGAGGCGGGTGCCAGCCTGGACTGCCGCGTGAGTTCCAGGAATTTTAGACACTCAAGAACCTTACTTTATGAGAACGAAGCAAGTGTGTATGCATGCTCTTGACTGCAGTGGGGTTACTCTGGGAAGATGAAATTCAACATCCTAAGTCTTGGTTTTTCTGCAGCTGTCGTGAAGAAGGTACGGTCACCCTCCTTCCAGCGGCTTCACCGCCCTGAGTCTCGCTGGGTCTTTTCCCTCCCTGATTCCACAGGACACAGCTGGGGAATCGCGGCCAGACCAGACCGGAAAGGGACAGAATTTGCCCCGCCCCGGACCTGAGCGTTGTTGCTTCCGGAAGTGGAGCCTCATTCCCAGACCAGGTCCTGGCAGCTCCGAAAAGCAACGTGGCGTGTTATGAGAAAGCAGTCACGTGTAAAAAAAAAGAAAAGAAAAGAAAAAGGAAAACTACCGAGAGACAGAACAATCCCGTGTACCTGATTTTACTTCAAAGACTGGCACTGCCCATTACCAGTGAGGCGCGAGTTCTTAGCGGCAAGAACCGTAGACACGGAGCGCCTGCGTGGACCTGCAGGAAGCCCGGCGGATCGCCCAGGCGTGCGCGGTGTGAGCGTCCCCGCTGCGGCTGAGCAAGCATGGGGAAGGTGAATGTGGCCAAGCTGAGGTACATGAGCCGCGATGACTTCAGGGTCCTGACCGCGGTAAGAAGCACGCCTCTCTCGCCCATCCGTCCCGGCGGCGTCCTCTCCCTGCCCCTCCCAGGGTCGCTGGCAGCTGAGCGTCAGGGTCTTAGGCTGGGATCCGGGTAAAGGGTACCAAGGTCTGGCTTTCACTAAGCTTTTGTGGAGAAAGAGCTATCTTTTCCTAAAGACGGCACAGCCTTCCTTTTTCGCTTCTCCTTTTGCTGCAGAGGCGCTCTGCAGAGTCTCTGCTGCCCGGGAAACTTCAGTGACCCTCGGCTTCCAAACTAGGGAGAGAGAAGATGTTAAGTCCTTGAAGGAGGCCTGTTAGGTTCCCAGTAATAGACCCAGCCACGTGACGTTCCCTCTGATTCGTTCATAAGAACATAGTCAGTTTTTACTAACAATTTTAGGCTGTCCAGCAGGATGCATAACAGGCAGGGGAAGGTACCCTTTGTCGTCAAGTAATCCAGTGAATAAGTAATAAAAGTATAGAAAGTATCCATCTGGTAGAAGGTGAGGCAAGAGCACTACTATCTTTGAGTTGTATTGTGATGGAGGCTGCCCGAATCCAAAAATCTTGTCTTTACACCTATTTTAATCAAACTACAAAGTTGGTTTGGGTCATGATTCCAACCCTGAAGATTGGGGAAAGCAGAAACAGAACATTTTTAAAAAATGAGTTAAAAGTCTCAAATGTTTAGCTTTGGTAAGAAAGTAACAAATTTTTCTTCCAAATTTCTAAGCTCTCTAAGGAATTACCTTTTCATTGAACTTAACATTTCTGGCTCAGACGAATGCTGCCAGTGTTGACTGTTTGCTCACCCCCTCTTGCCGTGAACCCCTACCAGTTATCCCAGTTATGCTTAATATCTGTAGTTTTTAAGACAGTTTTTAAGTTTTCTATTATCAGCCATGTGTCATTAGCTTTTCAAGAACTAACAGTTTTTACTCTTGAGAGTATCAGTGGTTAAATGTGTTTATCAAGAAGGAATTTAACATGGTGCAGACAAAAATAACCATGTTGTAGAATTATAGTCATATGCTGACTTGACCTTTTGTTTTTCACCTGATATGTGTTCAACAATCCCCTAGCATCATTCTGTCTAGTGACACTATGATAGTGCCATTAATACTTTGTAGCCTACATTTGCTTAACAGCACATTTCTCAGGATCTGTTCCCCTGTTAGGCTACACAGCTGTGGCTAGAGATCTACTTAGATGGTAAAGTTCCAAGAGGCTAATTTCTTAGCACGGTTTTAATAGACAAAGCTTCATGTTGCTCTTGTCATCATAACGATTCCTTTAATTTCAGATTGAAATGGGCATGAAGAACCATGAAATTGTTCCCTGCAGTTTGATTGCTTCAATAGCCAGCCTGAAACACGGTGGCTGTAATAAAGTTTTGAGAGAATTAGTGAAGCATAAACTTATAGCTTGGGAACGTACTAAAAGTAAGTAGTTTATGCTATATTATTTGTCAATTTCCAGCTAATTGGCCTTCTGTAGAGGTGACCTTCAAAGAGCATGAAGTACAGTTTGCCTAACTAGACAACCAAGAACTGATATGTTCTTCTGCCATATTGAATTGGTCAAAAACAGAGTCCACTCAAATCAAAGAGGGCAGAGAAAGTAGCAAGATCACACTGCAGAACAAAGGGGTTAGTCATAAAGTTACCACTACCTTGGAAAGTCCAGCCTCTCACAGGGCTCTAGAGCATTTCTTCTCAAGCCATCCATAATGAGGGTTGAAGGTTTAAAAACTTGTCGCAGACCTTTTATAACAGAAAGTAGTTATTCAAAAAAGAAAAGAGGATAATGGCTATATGCGAAATAGGTATAAATTCATGGTCAGATCAATATAAAACATACTGGACTTAAATACTTTTGAGTTTGTGTGCATATCTTTTCATAGACCCTCAAACTTGTGTCCATACATGAGTCACGCTTTAAATAGTTCTATAATAGAGAGGAAATTGGGAACTTGCAAATCTGGGTAACTTATTTTTTCCTAGCTAAGACTTTCCATCATTTTTAATCCTTGGCTTGAGTTGATGTGTTTTGTTGCTACAGTGCAAATAAATAATATTCTTATCTAATTTTTGTCTAGCTGTCCAGGGCTATCGGTTGACAAATGCTGGTTATGATTACCTAGCTTTGAAAACACTGTCTTCTAGACAGGTAGTTGAGTCTGTTGGAAACCAGATGGGTGTTGGCAAAGAGTCAGGTATGTACTAATACGATAATATTGTTGAAAGTTTTGCTTAAGTTTTTATTTTGCTTTGAGAAAGCATTCTTTCATTTTGTTACATAGTCCAAGTCAGAAAGTTAATCGTAAGCAATACAGATTTAGGAACATAGTTTGTTATTTATTAACAGTAATGTAGTAGGTTATAATTACCTTCATAAATCCATTGCTATCATTTTAGTAGTACCAAGAATTTTCATTTTACTGGCTCATTTACTGGTAAATATTATATTTGCCCTTATTTTATATCTGATAAGGTGTGCATTTGTAGTAATTAAAAATACACACCAAAAGGAAGTAATGGGAGGTAGGAAATGTACATTGTTCTGTCTCAGCAGCACAGAACTAAAAGCAAATAGTTGTATATTCATCTACTTCTGTGAGAGACAAGAATAAAGAATAGGAGATGATTCTTTTTGAACCATAGCCTCTTCATATACAGCTTTTGTCCTGTACAGTTCTTCCTGTCTAATTTATATTGTCTAAACTGGGGAAGCAAAGTTAAACATGGAAATAAATAAATATTAAGAAAGCTACCCCAAAAAGGCCCCTATGAGATTTTATATGAGTGGTGTGCCTTTATATCTAAGCTATAGTAGATATTTAAGAAGTAGTGCTAGATAGAATACTAAGTTGGAGTAGGGAGAGCATATACACATGAAAATGAATATAAATGTATGAACACAGTGGACTATCATCTCTGGGTAGCATAACCTCCCTGTTAATTGTTTTTGCTTTCAGTCATTACTTTTGAATCTTAAATTATGAATTAGCTATTGTAAGTATTTCAATTTTATGAAAAAACAAAGTTGTCATAAACATTGGTTTTTTAATTTTTAAAAAATTAATTGAGTAGTAAAATGGTAAGCATTAACATTGCAAAAATAGAAGTACAATAAAATCTAGTCTTATTTTAAATCCACATTTTAGTTAATTTTCTGTTGATTATATCCCATAGCTAAGACTATTTTTTAATCTGAGAAATTTTCTGTACAAAAACAGCTACATTTGTGTGCATTTAGAGTTATTTTTGTGTTCACATGAGATTGTAGCCAAGAATGGAAGTAAGCATTACTCAAGATCTTATACCCTAAATTTTGTCTGCTTTTTAACTGTCGTTGACGTTATTTAGCAACAGATATCTTTTTCATAATTTTACAGTGTTACAATGGGATGGTTGCTCTTTGGTTAGTTTTTATCATTTTCTGAACAGTAGTGATTTGATTTTCATTTATTCTTAATTGTGAATAGTAATAGAAGCCCCTTTCTTTAGATAAGTACATAAAAGTTTAGTGCTTTAGTGGGGGCATTTTGAGGAACACAATTCAGTCCATAACAGGATAAAAAGTATATAAATTATGATATTACCAAGTTTCAAAAATTTTTATAATGTTTTATATTCTGTTGATTAGTTATGATAGCCTATTTTTAATAGAAATGGTTAAAATTTCTTAATGTGCTTAGAACATGTTCTAAATGTCAGCATTACAAGTGACTTACTTTGAAGTTGGCAAATTACTTATTGAGAAGATCACTGTTTTACTTACAGAATTCAATTCTAAGTTATTGGTTATCAGTTGAACATGTTGAAACGGAAGGTGTTAAACCACTTTTCTTGAACTGAGGATTAATCGTGTCATAGAGCACTGGCCTGCTGTGTGCAAGGCCTGTATTAGATCCCTAGCACTTCCCTGACTAGAAATGCCTTTTCAATGAACTGAATGATTGTTTTGACATAAAGATAAATGTAACTATTGAACATCTTGGGAAGCAGTAGTACCCTTTGTTTTAGTGAATCTCTGCTTTCTTTTACAGTTACGTATGAACACGTTTTGGGTTGTCATTTAGGATATGAATGTTTTACACATGAAGTATTAGGAAAGATAGCAGATACAATGAAGGCAGATAAAGTTAGAACTATTTCACTCATTGTAGTAAAAGTGTGCTAAAAGTGCTTTTACAATTTTTGCTCTAGATATTTACATTGTTGCTAATGAAGAAGGGCAGCAGTTTGCACTGAAGCTTCACAGACTGGGAAGAACCTCCTTTCGAAATCTGAAAAACAAGCGTGATTACCATAAGCACAGGCACAATGTTTCTTGGCTTTATTTATCTCGTCTCTCTGCCATGAAGGAATTTGCCTATATGAAGGTATTTTTTAATGATTTTACATTTCTTTATAAATAAATAACCTGTAGCTCATTATAAGCAACCATTACAAAGACCTTAATGATCCCTAACTCAGTCCCTACAGTCAACTTGAACTCTGTTAATTATGTTCTTTTTCTAGCGGCTTCCTCCTCTTATGGCTTCCTCTTAATAAAGATATTTGTTAGGCAAATTTATGTGTGTGATTATATAAATGTCCCTTTTATTGAAACAGAATCTGAAAATCTTGTTTCAGATAAGTTGACTAGTATTTTTCTTTAACATTATGAGGGAAAAAATATTAATTTATATAATAAACTTGTATCTGAAACCTTTAAAAATTAGTGGCACATAGATTTTTTTTAAAAAATATCTTCAACTTAAATATTAACAACTAAGTTTAATAGGAAATAACAGTTATTTTGTCTAGTAGGGTTTGTTAAAATTTACTCATTTTGGTTTTGTTTTTACGTGTGTGTGTGTGTGTGTGTGTGTGTGTATAGGAAGGTAGATAACTTGCAGGATTTACTTATTTCCTTCCATCATGACAGTCTCTGGAATGAAATACAGGTCTATTAGATTACTTTACCCTCTGGGCCATCTTGATGGCTCGAGTTTTAGTTTGATGCTGTATTTGATTCCCACTTAACAGCAGAAAAAGAAATTTTTTTTTTTTTTTTTTTTTTTTTAGTGCTGAGTGTTACTGTAGTGTAGAAGCAGCTGCTTCTTGGAAGCTCGGCTTGTTTTATTTGAATAGTTTATCTTTCATTGTTAATAGTGGTAGGAGAATTCTTAAAACAGTATAAATAAGCAATTCTGATACTGTATGTTACCTGTTCCCCCCGTTATAGTATAAGGAAGTATCTTGGCAGAAATCATTAAACATTTCCTCCAAACAATAGTGGATGCTTCTTTTTTTTTTTTTTTTTTTTTTTTTTGCTACTGTTATAAATAGTAATGTACATACTTGTTTTTCACCCTAACCCTATTGTCTTAGCCGGCTTCCTGTGAAAGGGTCCTGTAGCCCACAAAGGAGTCTAGACCCTCAGGTTGGGAATTGCTGTTATACACAAATGTTGGTATAATTTTTAAGATTATACTATGCTCTTATGCTGCCAAGACTTGTTAAAACTGGTCAGTATTGATGTAAAACTCTTTAAAGTAAACAAAATATTCTGGGAATCATTTCAGTTCCTATCTACAGAAGGTGGTGGTTAAGTTGAAAGCTTTTAAAATTAAGTACTGTGGTAATGCAGAATAAAGAACCAAATACCAAAGGACTAGCCAGTATAGACTGCTTTAAAGTTGTAAAGATACCAGACACAGAGAAAAGTTTGTATGTTAAAGTTAGAGTCAATGTGAAGGGAAAAATACTGTGATGTGAATGGGAGTTGAGTGAATTCATAAAGATGGATATTGTCAAGTGCAGGCCAAGGCATGAGTAGATGTGATCACGCCTTATGTGTGTAAGTGGCCCCGACGTTCTAGCTATGCTTTTGGTACTGGCTGAAGAGTTTGTACTAGAAAGTTAAAGAGAATTTTGGAAACTGGGGAACAAAAATACAAAAGTGGTTCAGACTGAAATAAAATATGTACATCTACTGTAGATACTTATGCATTGGCATAAGCGTCTGGTTTGATGTTGGCCCATTGGTAAGGTATGTTCCAAAATATTGAATACTAGTGGAATAATCGTGCATAAGTAACGAAGGCCTAGTAGAAATATTGGCATTCCAGAGGTCAGTGAGGAAGAGGTATGAATGGTCTAAAGTAGCATCTGGCTCAGACCGCCATGGTGTATATACTTGTTGCTTACATAGTGTATTCTGGAGAGCAGCATCAGTGATACAGACTAAAATGCCTGGCCTTCAGGATGACTGACTTCTTAGGCCAGAAAACCTAAGTCAAAATATATTTCTGTTGAAATATTGTGAGCACATATCAGTTGACACAGACTTTTAAAAAAAAAAAAAAAAGGAAATGTCATAAAGGACTATAAGAATTTTTTACATTCATTTTTGTCTTAATCAGTATAAAATAAAATATGTAGTAATTGTATAACTTAAGAAAGTTAATTCAAAGCAACTTAAATTTATTTTTATGTATAGCTAATTCTCCTTTTTTTATATGATTTTTTTTTTTTTTTTTTTTACACATTTGAAACAAGGTTGTTCTACATGTCAGTCCCAGTTTCCTCACTCGCCCATCCTCTTTCTGCTCCCCAGGGAGGGTGATGCCTTCCATGGAGAGTCTTCGAAGTCTGTCACATCATTTGGAGCAGGACCTAGGCCCTCCCCCATGTGTCTAGACTGAGAAAGTATCCCTCTATATGGGATGGGCTCCCAAAGTCCATTCATATACTAAGGATAAATACTGATCCTTTAAATACCCTTAAGTTGGCTAAAAGTTTGTAAAACCTTGTAGGAAAATACATTCTTTTGTTTTTTTTTTTTAAACATGATTTTATTAGTTTTACATATTTTTCTGTTTTAGGCATTATATGAGAGGAAATTTCCAGTTCCAAAGCCAATTGATTACAATCGTCATGCAGTGATCATGGAGCTTATCAGTGGTTATCCCCTGTAAGTATTCATTAAGTTTGAAAGCGCAGGTCCTAATAAATGAATTTAAGGTTCATGTTTTTAAGTAAAATGTTGGAACGTTTTTGAGAAGGTAGAAATTTCTAAAGATGTATGCAAAAATAAGTTGAAAAAAGTTTCATTCAGTTTGTCATCTCTGCCATTTGTGAATTGATTTGTTCAGTATTTGTTAAGAATCTGTTACATACCAATATTTTCAAATTCAGCAGTGAACAAAAAAGTTCCTGCCCTCAAACTGAACAAGGAAATACAGAATTTATCTAGTATATCAGTAAATTCTATTGATAAAAGTCAATGAAGAGGGTAGAGGTAGAAGATTCCTAATTAATAAAGATAGGAAAAGTGTAATTCACAGGGTGAAATCTTAGGAAAGTCACTAAGGCAATATTCCAGGTAAAGGAAGAGCATTGGTCCTTGGGTATTCACAGCCATGGTTGGAGAGAGGACAAACCAGTATACAGAACAGAGTGGCTAATGTGGGGTGGGCAGGAGGAGGGGGAAGTTAAGTTAGGAAGCTTACAGAAGTCCAGGCAACAGGTGGTAATATCTGTTCACAGACATAAAGGTGATAAAAAGTGCTCAGATTCGCAGGATGTTCTACAGCTAGCAGCATGACTTACTGAGATTGAATTTGAATGTGAAAGATGTGGTAAATGGATGATAGTGAGGACTTTGGCCTCGGTAATGAACAGTAAAGAAAGAAGATCTGAAAGGCACGGTACCTGATACTTAAGTGAAGAAAGTATTTCATATATATTTTTTTGATAATTTTTTATTTAAGTTTTAAACAAGCTTGTTTTACATGTCAATCCCAGTTCCCCCACCCTTCTTTCCTACCCTGTCCCCCCCACCAACCCCCATCCCATCCCTTTTCTGCTCCCCAGGGATGGTGACACGTTCCATGGGGAGTCTTCAAAGTCTGTCAATCATTTGGAGCAGGACCTACGCCCTCCCCCATGTGTCTAGGCTGAGGGAGTATCCCTCTATGTGGAATGGGCTCCCAAAGTCCATTCGTATACTAGGGATAAATACTGATCCACTACCAGAGGCCCCATAGACTGCCCAGTCCTCCTAGCTGACACCTATATTCAGGGGGTCTGAGTCAGTCCCATGCTGGATTTCCAGCTATCAGTCTGGGTGCCCATTAGCTCCCCCTTGTTCAGGTCAGCTGATTCTGTGGGTTTCTCCAGCCTGGTCTTGACCCCTTTGCTCATCACTCCTCCCTCTCTGCAACTAGATTCCAGGAGTTGGGCTCAGTGTTTAGCTGTGGGTGTCTTCTTCTGCTTCCATCAGCTACTAGATGAAGGCTCTAGGATGGCATATAAGGAAGTCTTCAATCTCATTATCATGGAAGGGGGCATTTAAGGTAGCTTCTCTAGAATTGTTTAGATTGTTAGCTGGGGTCTGGACATTTCCCTAGTGCCAGATTTCTTCTTAAATCTATAAGGCTTACTCTATTATGGTATCTCTTTCTTCCTCTCCTCTTCCCTCCCCTTCCTCCTAACTCCCTTTCCCCTCCCCCATGCTCCCAATTTGCTTGGGAGATCTTGTCCCTTTCCCCTTCTCTGGAGGATCATGTATGTTTCTCTTAAGGATCCTCCTTGTTTCCTAGCTTTTCTGGTGGTGTGGATTGTAGGCTGGTAATTCTTTGCTCCAAGTCTAAAATCCATATATGAGTGAGTACGTACCATGTTTGTCTTTTTGTGACTGGGTTACCTCACTCAGGATAATTTCTTCTAGTTCCATACTTTTGCCTGCGAATTTCAAGATTCCATTGTTTTTGTTGTTGTTGTTATATTGTTTTTTGTTTTTTTTTTTCCTCTGCTAAGTAGTACTCCATTGTATAAATGTACATTTTCTCTGTCCAGTCTTCAGTTGATGAACATCTAAGTTGCTTTCAGGTTCTGGCTATTACAAATAATGTTGCTATGAACATAGTTGAACAGATGTTCTTGTTGTATGAATGTGCATCTTTTGAGTATATGCCTAAGAGTAGTATGACTGGATCTTGAGGTAGACTGGTTTCCATTTTCCTGAGGAACTGCCATATTGATTTCCAAAGTGGCTATATGAGTTTGCACTCGTACACATCAGAGAAATCATCCACCATGACCAAGTAGGCTTCATCCTAGGGATTCAGGGATGGTTCAGCATATGAAAATCCATCAATGTAATTCACCATGTAAACTGAAAAAGTGAAGAAAGTATTTCAAGGAGAGGGAGGAAATCAGCTGACTATAAATGGAAATGACTAAGAATTTAGGCTTAAAAGAATAGAAGAAATTGTCTTGAGCTGTTTTTGTTTAAATGAGGTGGAAGGAAATCTGTTGAAAGCAGAATGACTGAAATTAGAAAAGGCCTATGTAAAAAGAGTTGAGCTGTGAGAAAGATGGAAAAAGGAAGTGATAGTGGGAAATAGGTTTGGAACATGGTGTGGTCTTTTAATATTTGAGGCATGTATCTGTGATAAGAATGAGTAAGAAACTGATATGATTAGGAATTGAAATGACATCTACATATACATTATTATACTCATTAAAATCTTGAACATGTACAAATAACCTGTTCATAATTCTCATACTTTGAGGTGTCAGATACATCATGTTGAAGACCCTGCATCAGTTTATGATGAAGCTATGGAACTAATAGTCAAATTGGGGAATCATGGGCTGATTCATGGAGATTTCAATGAATTCAATCTCATATTGGATAAAGATGACCACATCACCATGATTGACTTTCCACAGATGGTTTCCACTTCCCATCCAAATGCTGAATGGTATGTGCTAAAACTGATTCTAGTTGTAAATGTGTTTGTGTATCATAGAATCATTTTTTATTCATAATTTTCCAGTTTTCTATTTAGAGTAGTGAATCTTTCAATGATGATTTATTTTTTGAATAAAGGATTTCTAACTTCTATAATTTTCCCTATAAGAGAATCTTTACTACTCAGTATTTTAAAGTAGAGAAAATATACTTAGATCCAGTTTTAAAACTAATCATTACACTTATTCTGTGTATTGAGAATCTAACACATAAACTACAATGAAGAAAGTATTAAAATAATTTATACTTAACATTCAAATTAAACTTTCTTAGCCATGGAGCCAATTTGTTCTAACAGGACTAAGAATTCAAAGCAGTTGGCTGGTGGTCGTGCAAGCATTTAATCCCAGCACTCAGGAGGCAGAGGCAGGCGGATCTCTTGTGAGTTCAAGGCCAGCCTGGTCTACAGATTTTGTTCTAGGACAGCTGGAAATACATGGAGACACCTTGTCTCAAAAAACAAAAACAAAATAATCAAAGTTTTAAAACCAAAGCTTGCTCAGAAGTAGATATATCGAGAGGCTATGTGTCCTATGCAGAAGTAGATAAATGGACAGATAACAATAAAGATGAATGTTTACTTTTACAGGTATTTTGACAGAGATGTTAAATGCATTAGAGAGTTCTTCGTGAAACGTTTTGGCTATGAAAGTGAGCTCTACCCAACCTTTAGTGATATCAGGTTTGTATTTAGTATTACTTATAATGATAGAACCTCTTTGATAGATTATTCTAAAGTTAATTCTTTTGTCTGAAATAATGTCCAGACATACAGTTGCTGTTGAGTATCACCATTCTATAGTACATGAATGAAACTTGAAGAATTGAAAATACTTGTTGTCAATTAAAATACTACAATTGAACTTTTGAATGTTGGATTTATTTTCTTATGAAGTCAACACCTTTCATTGTATTTTGAGTGTTGCATCAAGTGTTCATACCCATTTTTAAGAAATCAGGTGTCAAATCTTAGTGAAATTTGTGTTGTTTTGGTTTTTAAGATTTTGTTGTTGTTTTTAATATGTGTATTTCTACGTCTTAGGTTTCACTTGTGATAAAACACTGTGAACAATAGCAGCTTGTGGAGGGAAGGGTTTATTTGGCTCACAGATTACAATCTGTCATCAGGGGAATCCAAGAACTGGAAAAAAAAAAGCCATGGGGGAGTTCTGCTTATTGGCTCTCTCCCTCGTAGCTTGCTCAGTTTACTCTCTAAAACCTTCCAGGATCACCTGCCTTAGAGTGGCACTACCCAAAGTGAGCTAGGATTTCCCACATCAGTCATGAGTCAAAAAAAAAAAAAAAAGCCAGGCTTGCTTATAGAGCAATGTGGCGGGGACATTTCTCAATTGCGTTTCCCTCTTTCCATAGGATTTTATCCTGTGTTACATTGACAACACACAAACCAGCACATAATATGTGCAAGTACCAGCAGAGAGTGTGATCCCCTGGAGCTGGTGGTTGTGAGCCAACCAAAGTTGGTGCTAGAAACCAAACCCCCTACCACTAGAAAATTAGCATATGCTGAACCATGTCTCCAGCCTTACTGTTTTTCTTTTATTCAAATTATGTATATTTCTCTTTGGCCTTTCTCTATTGGTTTTATATACTTTTTAGGATAGCTCATGGTTTGAGATTTGTTGTTACGTGGTTTAACAAGCAATGTTTTTCCTATTTTCCTTTATCCCTTTGTTTAAAATATTTTTGCACTCCCGCCTCCTTTCTCCCCTAGATCTATTCCTCCTCCATTTCTGTTCAGAAAAGAGAGAAAAGAGGAGGCCGCCCAGGGATAGCAATCAAATATGGCATAAAAGTCATGATGACACTAGGCACATGTTTTCTTGTAAGGATGGACAAGGCAGCCCAGCAGAAGAAAAGAGTCCCAGAAGCAGGCAAAAGAGTCAGAGGCGGCCCCTACTCCCACAAGAACACCAAGCTACACAACCATAACATACATGTAGAGGACATAGGACAAACTCATACAGGCTCCCTGATTAGTGCCCCGATCTCTTTGAGCCCCTATGAGCCCTCAGGACTCTTAACATCCTTCCTACTTCTTTCCCGTGGGGTTTCCCGAGCTCCACCTAATGTTTGGCTGTGAGTTTCTTTATATCAGTTGTATATGATGATAATTATGCTAGGCTTTAAAAGCAATCCTTACACATTTTTGCTGGGCGGTGGTGGTACACGCCTTTAATCCCAGCACTTGAGAGGCAGAGGCAAGCGGATCTCTGTGAGTTCAAGGCCAACCTGGTCTAAAGAGCGAGTTCCAGGACAGACACCAAAGCTACATAGAGAAATCCACCCTGTCTGGAGAAAAACAAAACAAAAAAGCAATCCTTCCATTTTTTTTGAAAGTCAGTCGGTTTCTATAATCTCCCATTATGTTGCTGTTTAGTCATTTTATTCCTCAAATATTTTTTGTATTTGTATAGTTAAGTAATTTAAATGCTGTGTTTAAGATTAAAACGTGGAAGGCCATTTGAACTCCCTTCAGATTCATTATTTATTAGATTGGTCCTATTCATCTCAGGTATCCTTTTTCTGTGTCATTGGATGCTGGTACCTTCTTTCCGTAGGAGGGAGGATTCTCTTGACGTTGAGGTCTCTGCCAGTGGTTACACAAAGGAGATGCAAGCAGATGATGAGCTGCTCCACCCAGTAGGTCCAGATGATAAAATTACTGAAACAGAAGAGGAATCTGACTTCTCATTATCTGATGAAGAGGTGTTAGAAAAACACAAAGTCTGGACTTCAGGAATGGAAAATGAACTGAACCTAGGAGATGAATCAGATGGCTACTGTTGCCTCTCATCTGGAGACCGTAAGCAAATAAAGGAAGATGGATTATCAGAGCAGAGTGCTGATGTAACCAGTTTTGAAGTGACTGAATTAAATCAAGCTTTAGAAGAAATGAAAACACAGGTTCTTACCCACAGTTCTGTTACTGGTTTTTCTGAGGAGAGCAACAACCGTGAAAGCGACAGCAGACATGATGGCCAGACTGCTCAGTGCAGAAGCCCTACTGGCTCTGAAGAGTGTGAGGATGAATGCCCCGACCTGATTGCCTTGTCATCAATGAACAAGGAGTTCAGGCCTTTCAGGTATAGATAATTGCTTGCTTTATACCTTTATTCTTGAGATCAGTATGTTCTTTGACCCTGAAAAACGAGCATATATGAAAAAGAACAAATGCTGTAACATAATTATGATATGCCATTACGTGTAAAATGAAAGTTGACTTTTTCAATTTGAAACAAATTTGTCTCTTCAGTTGATCTGATTCCAAATAGTAGTCTGTTGACGAAATTTCACAAAATTCTGCCTTTTATTAAAACTTAGGACGTCATAGAATTAATGTAGATCTGTTTTTAGACAGAGTTATACTTTATATATATTTAAACTACAAAGAGGCATGAAAGTATGGAAGATATACAGCAAATGTGATTTCTATGTGTAATACTTAATACTTACTGAGAATATTTTCTGGGTCTTTGGGCCTTCTGGGGGGTGTGTGTGTATGTGTGCACTTAAAGCCACATAATTAGCTTTAAGTTTTTTTTTTTTTTTTTTTTTTTTTTTTGTCTTGAGGGTGATAAGCTCAACTCAAATTAGCAAAAGTCCTGAAACCTAATTTTTTTAGATTTGGGATAGTTTATCTGGAAGCAAACTACAGTTTATTGCAATAGTTAGAACCGCCTTTTAAAAACTTTCACCTCAACTGGCATTTACCACAATAATGAACCCAGGTCCTCTGGATAAGCAGTCAGTGCTCTTAACTGCTGAGCCTTCTCTCCAGCCCCTATATCTGTGTATCTTAAGTTTTGTTTATGAAGTAATATATGAGAATTGTGTTCCTTTTCCACATAGCCCTGAATCTTCTGCCTTTGGCTTAACTGCCATTTAATAAACTTGGAAAATTAAAGCTGAAGCATAAGGAAAATTCAACTAGTCAAAAAGGTTAACTGTGATAACAGATTTTATTCTGATTTGGTCTGGATTCTCTTGACCAAATAGAATCAATAGGAAATTTTATTAAGGTTACCTCTGCTTACCTTGGGCTCAAATCCTAATAAGCCTTTTATAATTTGAAGGAAAATTAAACATGTTTAATACAACTGCCAAATATCATAGCTTAGAAACAACCTATGGTAAAGTATGCCATTTGCCCTTGTGATTACATAGTTAATTAGATTAACTAGTTAGTTGGATGACAGTTTCCCAGCATCTCAAGAGTATCAATACCACTTAATGACAGCCCTAGAGGAAATCAAAGTGTGGTTTTCACCAAATGTGCTAACACTTTCACATTGTTACAAAGTTGAAAATTTATAAGATCATCATTACAACGTCTAGGATCGACTTTATAAAGAATTAGCCTTTGGTCTGCAGTAAGCAAGCTGGAAATTCAGAACAGCTATAGTGCTTTGAATTGGTATACCTTCTGTGGTATACCTTGAATAATGTCTAGAAAATACCTAGCTTGAGAAAAACTATATAGGGTAGTAGTCTTATAAGCAGTAACTAGGGTTAATGGTTTGTTCTCTCTCTGAACAAATGCTGTGCAAAATTTTATTCCTGGAATAGTCATTTAAGCAGCGAGTGTACAAGCAAAAGTAGATGTGCAGCCAGGGAAATGGCTCAGAAGGTAAAATCACTTGCTACCAAGTTTGACCCAAGTTCAATTCCCAGGACTGACATGGTGGAAGGAAAAAACTGACTCCTGAACATTGTTCTCTGACCACATGCACACTATGGCATGTGCCATTCACACGGAAAGATAAATAAGTGTAATTTTAAAACAATCTGTCCATACTATGTCTGCTTTTGTCAGAAGGTAGCAAGAAGGACACTCAGTATGAGAAATAGATTTATCTAATTTAGTTGAAAACCTAAATGAATTGAGAAAATTATAAAGTTCAGTTATTGAAACATTCTGTTTAGAAAGTTTGATGGTGACTTTTGTCAGTCATTCTAGTGGTCTGAGTTGCAAGTGGTTTCACTTTTTACTTTCATAAATATGATTCTGAGGCATTACATCTTAAGCTACACTGCAAAAAAATAATACAAATTAATTTAATTTTGACATTATAAAAACAAAATAAATTGTGCTTTTCTTAAATTTTGTTTATGCTAGAGATGAAGACAGTATGAAGAGTATTACCCAGCATAGAACAAGAACCATGAGTGTTACATCTACCAGCAGTATCCTAAGCTGTTCAACAATTCCTCCAGTAAGTGTTGCACATATACCAGCTGTTGGGGCCAGTGCTGTGGGAAGTAGTAAACTTAGGGACTGAGAGTTTCAGGTCACTCAGATATTTGGGTCACATATGTTAATGCTGCTATAAAATTAACAGCATTCAGAAGTTTAGTAAGAGAGGAGAGGGTTCACTAACCTAGAATGAGCAATTTCCAGGGATGGGGCAGCATGAAAATTAGTTTGAATTTGAGAGATAAAATGTTAAGTATTTTGGATCCACATGGGATTTTGTATTTAATTGTGTGATTCAGTCTTGGTGTGCTTGCTTGTTTGTTTTTAATGATTATTTATTTTTATTTTGTTTGCATTAGTGTTTTGTCTGAACATATGACCATGAGGATGGTCAGGTCCTGGAGTTAGAGATAGTTGTTAGCTGCCATATAGGTGCTTGGAATTGAACCCAGGTCCTCTGGAAGAGCAGTCAGTACTCTCAACTGCTGAGCCATATCTCTCTCTCAATCCCCGCCCCAGTCATTGATTTTTAACAAGGGAAGTTATATGGTTTTGCAGAAAGGTACAGCCGTAGCAGTATGGCTAAAATGTGAAGGTGCTCCATTCTGGAAAATGGGTAATTTTAAATGTCTTTGGTGTCTTGGTGTCTTTTTTGGTTCCTTGGACATTTAGCAGTAGTATCCAGACAATTTACAAAAGAGACATTTTCAAGACAGGACAGTGAGCAAAATAGTCTAGCCCCAACTGAAGTTTATGACATGTAAGGCAGCCTTTGTTCTGACCTACCCAGAAGGAAGATTCAGTGTAGAGATTATTACACCCCAAAAAGCAAGCCCTTTTTATGGCCTGTGGAGGAATTGTTTCTCCATCTCCACAGTCAGGATTATAGATCTCATTCATTCCTGACATTTGGAAAGAGCAGGGATTTACAAGTCATTACTAACTGTGTTGGGTTTGCTTGATTTCCTGATTCTTTGGCAGCCACCATGCAAGTTTATAACCTACCCACTTTATTTCAGGATTAGGCAGTGTTTTTGAAGAGTGCTGTTTAATTGCAGTTTCTAAAACTATTTTCTGCCTAACATTAAGAAAGTGAAATAATAGTAATTTATCACTTTTTTCACATATTAAAGTCATGTAATTGTGTTGGATTTTTCCTTGTATTTATGTAAAATTATGTGTTATTAAAGCTAGTTTTTCAGAGATAATTTACTCATAGTGAACAAAGACAGGAACAGTTTAGAAGGGAGGAAATGAGGAAGTGGCTACATAGAAATAAATTCAAAGGATAAATAACTTCATTTTGCTGACGTTATTAAAAATTCAGGCATGTCATTAGTAAATTAAAATGTTTTGGATAGAATGAAATATTACAATATTAAATGAGAACTATCAAGTATAAAGTAAAACTTCAAGTTGGGAAGATGTTTCCATGAGTTTGTGTCTCCAGTGTCCACATAAAAAGCCAGATGTGGCAGGTATGTCTATAATCCTAGCACCAACAGGAGCATCCTGGTCAGCCAGTCAATTTGGTGAGCTCCAGGTTCAGTGAGAGACCCTGTCCCAAAAAAATAAGTTGGGGAGTGATAGAGGTAACATACATTGACTTCTGGCTTTAATACACACATGTGCATGCACACGTGTGCACACCTTCATACACACATGCACACATATAAGACTGCGAATGCATGCACACATGGAAGAATAAAGTAAAAGTAGTTAACAGTAGTTTATATAATAGTTCTGGGGCCTTTCAGAAACATTTAGAATCTGCCAGACCAATGAAGATGAAATTGTTGAAATGTAATTGCCTTATTTGTGGCTCAGATACCATTGTCTGTCTCAGATACCTACCATTTAAGTAGGTAAGTAGGTATTAAGTTGCTTTGGTCCTTTTCTCTTTACAAGGCTCTCATTGCCTAGGTGTTTCAGAGTCTTCCAAGTGTGGTGAAGTATAATATATAAGCCTGAGCAGGCCAGGCTGGCCTTGACTTTTTTTTTTTTTTTTTCATATAATATATTCTGATCACTTTTTCCTCGCCCCAGTTCCTTCCACTCTAATCCATACCCTTTCTTCCTCTCTCAATCATGCCTCTGACTCTCAACTGCTGAAATACAGGCTGTACACCTAACTTCTCTTGAAATTTTTCTCGTACTGTTTTCTTTCTATTTTGTTAAAAGGACAGGAGGAAAACTTTGTTACCTCCGTAAACTTGGTGATGGTTTTGTAACTTATACAAAGACAAAAGGGAATTATGAACATAAAATCTGTGTCCTCATTGGTCGTTCCTATTTATTGAACTTTTGCATTGCTGGGAATCAAATCCAGGCTCTTCTGAAAGCAAGACATAAACTCTTAACATAGCTACTAGTTATTTGTAAATTCCATTCTTGAATGTAACAAAATTAGTGATTAAGATATATTGCTTTTTAGTAAATATACATGTGGCTAGATCTAATAGGAAAAAATGTTTTTACTTGTAACAACAAAAAGATGATTTTTATTTTTTATGTTGTTGCAAAAAACTATATATATATATATATATATATATATATATATATATATTTGTTGTTGTTTATTTTGAGACACTTTCTCTGTGATCCCTGGCTATCCTGGGACTCCATAGACCAGACTGGCCTTGAACTCAGAGATCCACCTGCCTCCCTCTCCCAGGAGCTGGAATAAAGGCAAAAGCCACCATTGCCTGGCTAACACATAGTATTTTACTTCATGTTGTACCAAGAATTTTCTTACACACACAAAGAAAAAATTACCTTATAGGATTCATATATTGTTCTGAATTGGGGCTGTTGAGAAAGAAATGATCGTTATGAATTGAATTTTCAATTTTTCTTCTAAGTCCCCAGTCATGTGATTTATACATATGGCATTTAACTGTGAGTGATTTGAATTTTTGATAATTAAGTATGAGACAATATTCTGCATCTCTAGAAACACTATGAACACTTTCCATGAGTGACTGCTGCCTTCAGTCCATTTTCAGTTTCAGTCCCTGTCACCACAAACATAGCTATGTAATTTCAGCACCTGAAGGTGAACACAGGAAGAACTGAAGAGCAAGGTTATCTCAACTACATTCCAGTTTAAGGCCAGCCTGGGCACCCAGGCTACACGAGACTGCCTCAAAAATAGATGCTGACGACAGATAGACAGATAGACAGACAGACAGACAGATTTCCCCTATATGCTCATTATGATCATTAGGTGGCACTCTGGTGATTTGTAATTTAAACTTTACTGACCCCTTTGTTTGTATAATCTGTATTTCTGCAGAGAATGTAAAATTTTAAATTTTACAACATCTTCTCCTGGTTTATATACTGTTTGTATAATGTCATCAGGGTTTTTATAAATTCATCCCCAACATCTAAATTTGAAAGATTAGCAATGTAAATATTTGCTTTAATGAATTTCTGCTCCTTATCAAAATGGTTGTTGGTGATACTAACTACAGAGAATGGTTGTTGGTGATACTAACTATGGAGAATGGTTGTTGGTGATGCTAACTGCGGAGAATGGTTGTTGGTGATGCTAACTATAGAGAATGGTTGTTGGTGATGCTAAGTACGGAGAATGGTTGTTGGTGATGCTAACTACAGAGAATGGTCGTTGGTGATGCTAACTACGGAGAATGGTTGTTGGTGATGCTAACTACAGAGAATGGTTGTTGGTGATGCTAACTACAGAGAATTCTCTCCAGGAACTGGTGAAGCAGAAGGTGAGACGCCAGCTGACAAGGCAGCAGAAGTCAGTTGCCAGACGGCGGTTGCAGAAAGGAGAAGCCAATGTGTTTACCAAGCAGCGGAGGGAAAACATGCACAATATTAAATCTAGTTTGGAAGCAGCCAGCTTTTGGGGAGATTAATATATATAAAACATATATATATATGTTTTAAGATACTGTAATTCTGTTTTCAGCCATCTTTGATCTTTTTCAGACCAAGGCCACTTTAGACTATAAATTTGACTTATGTGGCTTATGTGTGCTAAGCATTCTGTTTTTTAAAATTCTTCAAATAACTGTGTTAAATCTAAAATAACTTGTTCAATAAAACTTCGTTAATGGTATTTACAAACTGTTAGTATTGTTTTTATTTCATTGTAATGTTTTGTTTCTATCTTAAGCAGGTAGTGGCTTGGCTTCAGGTCCTGGCTTTACATGTAATAAATAATACAACAGCTTAAACCAAGCACAGTTTTCTCTTCCCTTCTCCTTCAGTCAATCACTGATGAATTGGTTTTAGGATTACATGAGACAATACAGAATTACTTGGCTATTGGAATGAACTGACCTTCCGTTCAGTAATGGAGATAAGTCAGTAATGGGTAATTAATCAGCCTTCAATCTACTTGGTGCTGTTTTCTTTAGCTGTGTGGTCATGGGAAAGAAATTTGAGATAGTCCTACCAGGTCTCTTAGTTGTCAGCTTTTCCTCAGGTTTGAGCAGAAGTATTACTATAATGGAGGTGGGAGAATGAGGAATGAGTAGTGAAGAGTGAAGTGCTTTCTTGGTTATCTTGTATGCATGACTCCAGAATGTGTTCCTACCTCCATAGCATGTGTTTAGGACAGGAAACAAAATATAAACCATGGTTCATTCCTCGAGCAAGAAATGACCACCAGATGGCAATGTCTGCCAACAGTGACCAACAGAATATCTAGAGTAATAAACCAGAAGAAATACAATAGATGCTTTTCCACGATAAAGACATCAGAGTCCCTTTTACCTATGCAAAATTAATTCTTTTGGCCATTTGCAACCGATCATTATCTAAATTCATTTAAATATTTGGATATATGAATATATCAGATATGGTGCCTTTGAAAGTTAGACTTACTTTGGAAGTGTTGACATAGTCCTACTTTAAATTTTAGTTGTTTCTTTAAGCTGAGGTACTCAGTTTTTATACTTGGCCAAAAGTATTTTTATAACATAAACTAATGTTGAAGACAGCTTAATAAGACCACAGAATATTTATTTTGGAATACATTTTCATATATCCAGAGTGTTGAAAGCAAATTGGGAATAAAACTGTGTGACATCATCTTGGCTTTACTCCATTGGCTGAGTTGACTTGAGTACTTACTACATAAAAAGCTCATTTCTATTTTATAAAACTAGAAGACAAATTTACATGGTTCTTACCCTTAATAATTCAAGTTTTCAAGTGTCCTACCAAAAAATTCAAATAAACAGAAGCTTTAACCTAAATGGACAAAGCTTTGTAGAAACTACTAAAGCTTTAGTTCTAAGTAATAAGGGATTTGGATTTTGGGTTTTTTTTTTTTTTTTTTTTTTTAAATTTGGAAACTAAGATCTGACTACAAGAGGTTTCTTTGTTTTTAAGATTGGGGGCGGTGTGTGTGTCTGTGTGTGTCTTTCCAGACAAGTTCTAACCTACATGTTTCATAAATCCAAAGTAGTGATTAAAAAGCAAAACCTATTCCTAATGCATTAAATCTGTGTGTTGAGAGTGTAAATATCCCTGGGAGATAAGGGTGTGCAAGACCTAGTTTGATTCTCAACACAGGGGGATACTCAATGGATTCCTAGTTTTAGATCTTTGCATCAAATATCTTCTGTAGCCTTTCAGTACATTCTTTTGATTTGTAAAGTACAGACATTTGATAATGTCTATCATAGAATTATGAAGACTAGATGAAATAATGTTTGTAAATATTTATACAAAAGATTAGAGATGTGACTCGGTGGTAGAGTGTTTGTTTGTTTTCACTTTTGGGATACTCACTCTTACAAAGAACCAGGGTAGTGTGCCTTCCTTTAATTCCAAGCACTCAGGAGTCAGCCTGGTCTGCTAAGGTCCACAGCAACTAGAAAGGCCCTGTCTCAAAAAAAATAAATAAGCCAGGCATGGTGGCACACAGCAGATGGATCTTGGAGTTTGAGTCCAGCCTTTTCTACAGATTGTGTTCCAGGACAGCCAGGACTATGCAGAGAAACCCTGTATCGGGGGGAGGGGGGTGGGGGGAGCTTAGGGTTAATAAAGTTCACTAGACTATCTTTCCCTATTTCATTCGTACTTGAGCAGTGATCTTTCTATTGTTATTACCACTCAGACCAGGTTAGATATTTGAATCCCTAGGTTCAGTATCTACCCAAACCCACATCCACCAAAATGTGTCTGATAGAAGCTTTGCTTTTCAGTTTCTTAGTTGACTTTGTTCCCATTAAACAAGCTTTCTGCATACAGTATGTGGCTTATATTAACCTGGTATTGGCAATCACTGATCTGTTCCTCATGCAGATTTTTTTTTAAGGTTTATTTATTTATTTATTTATTCGTGTATTTTATGTATATCAATGCTCTGTCTTCATGCACGCCAGAAAGAATCTAACACTATTACAGATGGTTTTGGTTGCTGGGAATTGAACTCAGGGCCACTGGGAGGGCAGTCAAGCACTTTTAACCACTTAGCCACCTCTCCCACCCCAGACAGATGGTATTGATCTTGGTCCAGAACCATAAGATGCTTAGATCATAATAATCATAGGGTTAGTGTAGCTTAAAGTAACTTCTTTTTGCCAAGTACTTGGTAAATTTTCTGAAAAACAGGTTAATCTCTCTTATGCTATCTCCATGTTTGCTAACCACTTCCAGTGTGGGCAGAGGCTTACTACCCATGTCTTTTAACCCTCAGGACGCCTCTCAATACAGCATTAATTTTAATCTTAATTTGTTATTGCTATATGAAGTACTGGCTTAACACAACTGAATAATAGAGTTGAAGTTAAAAACCAGAGTAGCCGATGGACCTCACAGTTGTGTGATAACCAAGAGTGTGGGAACAGCTCCAAAGCCCAAGGAACTTAGAAAACTAGCATTCATATTTTTAAGTCTTTTGCCTTAATATTGTAAATTGTAGATAGTTATGTCATTAAAACATGTTGTTTTTAAAAATTATATAGAAGGAGGTGATTTATTGGGTAGAGTGCTTATTGTACAAGCATGAAGACCTAAATTTTATCCTTGACACCCATGTAGAAAAACACATACTGTGCTGTATGTCTGTAATTCCAGTGCTGAGATGGTGAGGATTCAGAAGTAGGTGGGTCCCTGGGACAGGCTGGCCAATCAGTTTAGCTACAAGAGCAAGCTTCATTTCACTGAGAGGAACTCTTAATGAGGTGAAGATCAATAGAGGAAGATAATGTTGACCTCCCACATGTACACACATGGGTGAGTGCACTCACATGTGCACACACCATACACAATTACATAGCAAAATCAAATGAGTGTCAGTGTAATTCCTTAAAGAATACTTCATAATATAAATTTGGTGCTTGGTATGATTATCACAATATATACCTCTCTTAAGGAAAAAAAACTGACCATTTAAACTTAACCACTGCTATAATTCTATAGTTCTATAGTTTGTCATTTTTTAAGAGGTAGCAAGAAAGGAGTATGTTTTTCTTACATCCATTTCCCAAAAGCTTGATAGTGTAAAATTACCAGGGGAAAGGTACATGGGTTTTTTTGTTTCTTTGTTTGTTTTGTTTTTGCTTTTTTAGATACAGCTTATAATTGGCTGATCACCTCACCTGACTTTGGAAAGATAAGACTAGCAAACCAACTTTATGACAGAAGGAAAATTCTAACTAAGAGCCTGGTACCAAACTGATGATAAGAATATTTCAAAGAAGTCTGAAGGGAAGGCCAGTGTTCCTAGGCGATGTAATCTGTGGAAGGGAGATTTGGTTGAATAGCTAGACTGAAAAAGACAGCAAGCAAAAGAGGAACTCATGCAGAAAATTTGGAAGACAGAAGTGTAGTGTGATTGCTGTGCTATAATCCAAATGGATCGAGTCGCAGAGGATTTCTGTGGAATAGAAAATGATGCATTGGTGAAAAACAACTAGGTTTTGAAAAGCTCAGTAACTTGATTTTAAAGAGGACTAGGTGAGGCAATGTTAAGAGTGATTTGAAAGGAATATGGACTGAAATTTAAAAAGGCAGAAACATTGTAGGAACAGGGTCTATTCTATCCTACCAGAGTTACAAAGATTCTCTATTGACCTCATTCTAATTGTAGCTGCAAGCAAACATCTTTAAACACCAAATTCCTTGCCTGAAGTCACAGAATAAGTAAGGTTGTGAGAGACTTGATGGCAAGTTGAAACTGATGAGCCATGAAAAGGTGAATTGCAGGACAGCTGCATTTGGGATGGCTTTGAGCTTGTACCTGATTGGGGTCTCTGTGGAGTTACTGGGCACCACACCTGTCTTACCTTACAGGCACTAGGAAGTTCAAGAGGACAGTCTGCACAACCAGATTTTGATGTCTATCCTGCCACGCCACACTTTCTGCAAAGCAAACCCTTTCTTCCCATTACATGTCCAAGAAAAACCCATCTCAACTGATAATTCCTCCATGCAAACAATGTCAGAATTGGGGGAAGAAGGACACAGGAGAGAGCACTTTCTCCCTAAACTCAAGGTCATTCAGGTATTTTTAGAGGAGCAGAAGAATTTATTGTTTTGTACTTTGGACTTTCTCCAGTTTACAACTTGTGGGAAAATAGGACTCCTTTGTGTGCAGTTTCTTATTCCTCCTTAAACAAATTTTGAAAAGGCATAGTTCTTTGTCAGGAAAATGATTGCAAAGTGCAGTACTCTGGTCACAACAGCATAGGAAGTACGTGGAAACCATAGTTCACAGTGTGAAATGGGAGGGCATGAGGCTTTTATCTTAATGTAAACATATCTATAAGTAGCCGGAACTAAATTAAACATCTACTGATGATGCAACCTTTACAGGAAACTTCATCTAAAATAGATGAAGCTGTGAAATTACTGGTTGCTGGGACCTGGCATCATCAACTACTCTCATACTTAACTCATTTGTAATCAATATAAACATTCCCTGTGTTTGTTTTTTAACCTAATACTTTTTCTCCTAATCTATATGTATTCATTCAAAATTACTCATTAATTTTGCAAAATCTAAGCATTCTGTGCAACCATACCTCTAAAAACAGCCCCCAGCACTCTGTGTGGAAAACCCCCGTCCTCTTCATTTGAGAAGTGACTCAAAGATTGTTGAAATTCAGTAGCCTATTTAGAGACAAAGCTTATCACTCCATAGCCACATCTTGTGTCAATTTTTTTTCAAACAACCATCTATATAAATCCCAGTCTTGGAGGGGAAGTTTGAGAGAAATGGAAGGACAGGAACTAATAATTAGATAAACTTTGAAAGAAAATATTGTAATAAAAGCCATTGGTAAAATCTACTCCATAAGCCAAAATTTTTAAACTATCCTTTTCAAAACATGAATTATTCTGGAAGTTAGCCAGGAACCATTAAAGTATCAGTTCAGTTTTCACAGACACATATTTAATGGCCAATTGGCTTGACATCATTATCTCCAATCTTATAAAATAGAACAGCCAAATTCTTCCAGCTTTAAACAATTCCAAGTTTAAAAACTGTTAACCTGTGAGGAAAACTTC
The DNA here is from genome assembly GCF_943737965.1 of Phodopus roborovskii. Lineage (NCBI taxonomy): Eukaryota > Metazoa > Chordata > Mammalia > Rodentia > Cricetidae > Phodopus > Phodopus roborovskii. The sequence continues at coordinate 196,345 of NW_026126611.1, read as the reverse complement.
CCTGATGTCATTGACTTGTAAAGTATCTCTTAAAGAATAAACTGTGCTTCTCTGGATGACCAAATTCTAAGACATGGCTGAACAATTGGTCATATAAGACTACAAGAACACCAATCAAGGAGCTCTGATAGGTGAAAATTTAATTGTGTTTTCCAGTTATGAGGGTGAACAAGAATAAAGGACAGTTTGTAACTGCTTCTTTAAAATGTTTTCCTATAAAATGAAGAAATGTCCATCCCCTTACTCTGCAGATAGTATATTCATTATTTCTCTATCATGTGGTTCAGCAATTACTTGTTACTGACAATTCCCTAATATGATCAAATTATCAATAGATGAAAAGTCTGGAGTAAGATTCCACTATGTTACTTATGTTTTTAAACTTCTGTTTGTAGAAAGTGTCAGTAATTATCTTTTTCAGCTGTCTCTCATAAATGAACATCTTGTTGGTCTCCTCCCAACAGACAACAAATAAACTCTGAGAGGTCCATTCACCTCTTTTAGTTATTAAAGCTGCTGCTCAGCAGCAACTCATCCTTACTCCCGGCCTCTTTCTGAAGTAAAGCAAAGCTGACAATAACCCTCAACAAAGTTAACCTCTGATTCTTCTTTACCCACTCACCCTTCCTGGGAAACAACGCTGATCCTGGCTTTGATCCTCTTGCTAGTTCCCCATTTCCCCCTTCCTTTTCACCCTGAACATCTTCACTGGAATATGTCCGTTTCTATAAAATGGTCATTTTCTGTCTTGACATCTTAACCATGTGCCTTTGATTCTTCTTGATTTTGTCTATTTTGTCATCATCAAGGCATAGGCAAATACGTGAAAAATTATTTCAGGGAAGAAAATCGTCCCAGCTCTCAGGGTCCTCCTTCACTCCTGTAGTCATCTGATTCATTAGAAACAACAATATAAGTCCGAGACCACTGAAAAATGCTCACTGCATAAAGGTGTTTGGCCTGGCTATCTCAGATGGATCAGCAGAATTTCTGTAAAGGAGAGATCCAACTATAGATTCGTGTTAGAATGTAAATTGAGCATTCAGAATAACTCCATGATTTTATGCATGATAAATATAAAATCAGAGATGAGTGGCTTATCACAGTTAGATGACAAAAATATAATTCTAGCCTTAATGAGCCTACATTTATTGTCCCTTCTACCACTCTATTTTGAAGATTAGAATTTGAGTCTCAAGAGATCACTGGCCACTCTTCCAGAGCACTGGTTGCTTCTTCAGATTATCCAGATTTAAGTCCCAGCATCCACAGACATCATATACACATGTGGTGCAAAGATTTATGCAGGTGGAACACATAAAATAAACAAAATGTTCTAAAGAATTATTATATTTAATTTAGATCTACAGAAAAAACCTATTTACTGATTGAAATGCAGGCATGAATCATTTCAAACTTTTCTGTTTCCTATTATCAGCGTCATTCCTTTGGGAAACTCACTTTATTTGTCCTGGTTCTATAACGAGAACATTAATTGTCTTGGTTTCCAATACTATGTTATTCTCAAAGTACTTAAATTCATTCATACCATGTGTCTATTCTCAGGATAACAGGGTTGTTTTTCAATCACTAGTCGCCTAGTTTATTTTTGAAATTAGGAACATCTTCCCTCCAAATAAAAAATAAATTTTAAACTGTTGGACAACAGTAACTAATACTTTTCTGGCCTGAAGTTGCTGTTTAATTATATATTGCGTTTGGCCTGTGCACATCTCTGGGTTTGATCTTTAGCAGCGTACACACACACATGAACACACACACACACACACGCACAGAAACTTCACACACACCTACTTACTTACAATTTAGTGCAGGCCATATAAAGTATATTTTATGACCCAAAGTAAGTCTCTTCATGATAAGTTCAAGAATACATATGAAATATACATCGATCTATGTGTCATTTTATTTAATGCTTTTGTTCATGGGACAGCCTTGAATTTCTTCTTTGGGTGGCCTGTATTTCCTGTTGTTATTTGCCAGGGAATAGTCATTATAATAACAGTTACTATTACTGATACATTTTTCCTTTTCTTCTTTTATTAAGCCCACCCTTCTATAACAAACTGAAGAAACTATCACATGAAAGACACTTTATTTGTGCACAATCTTTAAAGGACTAGTTTCATAATAATGGGATGTGAAAATTGGAAAGAACATTAGAAAACAATCTGTCGTGAGTGCTATGTAAAAGGATTTAAACAAGGGAGGGGGGAATTAAAGCAAAGAAGCCCTCCACAGCTCTTCAACAACTAATAGCTTACAGACATTAAAATCAGTTATTTTACTTCTAGTATTACATATTATTTCAATGTGATCACATGACATGTTTGTCTCTTGTCAAAATATTATTTTACACATAGTTGATGCTATAGAGATCATAGGAAAAAATCTGATTCCTTGAGTTATTTTAATATATTTTTATATTCTTTTTGCTCTTGCTCACCAGAAATTCTTGTCACTTGTTTTTGCTGTTGTTGTTTTTGGTGTTAATGGTGGTAATATTGTTACTGTTGTTGGAGTTGGTGGTGGTGGTGATGGTGGTGATGGTGCTGTTGGTGGCAGTGGTAGGTGATGTTAGTGGTGATGGTGGTGGTGGTATCTGTGGTATATGCTCAGGTGTGTATGCAGGTGCATGCCAAAGGTTGACTCTATATATCTTCTTCGGTTACATTCCATCTTGTTCTTTGGAAACATGGTGTTTTTGTGAACAGGAAACTCCCTATTTCTGCTAAATTGACTGGTGGACAGGTCCTAGGATCCACCTGTTCGGCTTCCATACACTAGTGTTACCTATACGTGCAGCCAAGCCTACCTTTTACATAGGTGCTGAGGATTTGAACTCAAGTCCTCTTGCTTTTACAAGGGTCATTACACATTGAGCCATTTTCTAGACCCTCACCTTGAGATTTTTAACAGAATGAGTTATTATGAGTGAACGATATCACAATTAATTGAAGTCAGTCTAGGAATTATTTGCCGGGGGGGGGGGGAGGGGGGAAGGAGGAACAGGCAATAGAAAAAGAAGCCACAAAATAATACACCAGGTTTTTCTTGGCACTGCTCACCAGAAGTGGCTATCACTGTGGAAAGGATTCTGAATGAATTTATAAAGCATAATCTAATTCCAATCATAATATTTATAGTACCCCTTTTTCCAAAGAAGAATTTAGATTATGTTGGTTATAGTGGTTATACAATGGTGGCAGTCTGGGGGAGGAGCCCCTCCTTTGAAATTTAGCAAACTGCTTTGAGAAGCATGCTTCCTGGGTCCATATTCCTGGGACACTGATTTTTGAAGATGGAAAGCCAAAAGCAATGTCCAAATGAGCAGGCAGCACAGCATCCAGGCAAAATGTGGTTGGTGAGGAAGTCTGTTGTTCCCATGATTACTGAGCTTCCCCAGCCATCCTGTAGGTGGGTGTGTTTAACCGGAGGAAGCAATGGGAACCAGTCTGTCAGCCAGCCTTTCAGGCTAATTAGCTCAGAATACAACAAAGATAAGTGAGCCTGAGAGGAGGGCCCTGAGGGTCTTTAGATTCTGGGAAATGTCTGATTGGCAGATGTTAAAAGGGATTCTTTGGTAATCCAGTGCATCAATGAACTGCACAAATTCAGTCCAGAGCTGCAAGAATTTAGGCATGAGGACACTGTGCAGGAGGCTTGCACAGGCAGACGGAGATGGACAGAACCTTGGAATCTCTAAGGCACATCGTTGCCCAAACCTTGCCTCACAGAGACCCAGCTTTGGTCTTCAAAGACTGTAAGTACTAAAGGAGAAAATCTTATCTTTTCCTGGCTTTTTAGAAAATAGTTCTACGTGTCTAGTCACATCCTATTTAACTATGATTTCTGCTAGATCTTTGTAGTAGTGTGCTGTGGGCTAAGCGGCATTTAAATTGTTCCCAACTTCAGTCAGGAGAATGATTTCATTTTATCTACATTCACAAGGCTCTGGGTTATTTTGCCAAGACACTACTGTGTAGAAGACGCCTTTTCTAAACTCTAAAGCCTGCCAAGTCTTAATGAACTTTTCCAGATGCTTTTTAAATAACTCAAAGCTGACTGGAACTTGATGAAAACTAAAAGTAACTTGAAAATTATAATACAAAAATGCATCTCTAGTTGTTAATATATTTAATCTTCTATAACATAACTAGTCACATTAAATCAAGTACTGTTTCTATCTAAAAATATTTGTAGCAAACAAAATTTAATAATAAATCGCCACTGAGCTCCTAAATTTTAATAACAAATTATAAAGCCAATAAAATGAGATGCTTTCTAACTTCAGCCTCACTCCTAACATCCCAACCCCCACCCCACATGGCATCGCAAAGTTATTTTTAAATCTTTTTCTAAAACGATTATGAGAAATAATTCAGTCAAGCTTTCCAATTCGAGCCATACTATTAAACCATTTGTCATATAGTTTCGCTTCTGGAACCAATTTGATTTCTTGCTGCTGCAAAACAGACTGTCTTCACAGTGTATCTTATCTACAGTGGGTGTCAGATTACAAAGGGCTTCTGAAATAGAATTGTGCTTTGGAACTGCCCAAAAGGTGAAAATGCATATGGAATGTTTTTTAGCCTGCAATACGTTACAGCTTTCCTCTTTGTGACTCTAGTAGTGTTTGTCTCGATCAAAGTATCAGTGGTTTGGATTTTGCCTTCTGATTAGTGAATAACGGTCCTTTCCAGATGGCCCTGTAGCTTGTATTTCTCATATGTGTGATGAAGAAAGAGAAATGTTGAGCCACTTTATTCTATAAAATTTCCCTCTTAGAAATTAAATGTAACCAATCTGTTCTCTAAGGCATAAAATGAAAGCTATTTTATTTCTTATTTTTTTTAATATTGCCTTCAAGCATTTGTCAAAAGCTATGTTAGAAATAATAAAAATCATTCCATCCACTAGCCTAGCCTGGAGTCTAATCTAGCTTGTTGTTATGTTTCCCTCAGTGAAAGAAAAGGAAAGAATGTCTCTCTCCTACAATGCATTCAATTCTTAGTGAAGGGTAAACGGCTTTGGCATGTCCAAAGCTTTGAATAAATTGTAAGGACTTACATCTAGAATTTGCATAAAGAACTTACATCTAGAACTTGGAGTGTAAAGGCAGTAAAAGGAAATGGAAGGAAAAGTGAGGCTGCATGGTTCAGGTTTTAAGCTGAACTAATTTCTTCCAATTGCACACTGTCTGTCACCAAAATTTTTGCAAGAATGCTATTTTTTTTCCTCTCTATTTTTTTTCTGAGGCCATTATAATCCACACAGAAATTCTTTCATATGGAAAAAATGTGTCACATTTCATTCATTAACAGTAACAACAAAAAATACTAAATTTGGCCTTTTTCATTGCCGACTTACCCTGGAATGAACTGCTGTTCTGCAGCTGCTGATCTCACTAGTGAGGATGAATGTTTGAATGCTGGTCCTCTCCCTTCTGGCTTTTCTAACCCTGGGAATAAAATAACTAAATGGCCAATGTCTCTACTAATCTTTGTGGAAGAGTAGAAATGGGTTTACTTTCTGAGTCAGGAGATTACATGTCTGTTTGGGGACTAAGCCTCATCTTGGCAACTTTGGTTGCTGTACATGTGAAAGTCTGACTCATGGACATTATTTGTTTGGCACACCTATAAGTTGCTGCCACTACACTCCTACTGGCAACTAAAAAAAGCTGCCACCAGCCCTAAGTAGCAGGTTCTGAAAAGCTGCTGTCCTCCTAACTCACGCCAGGCTCCTCCCATGCCACAACCCATCCAGTTTCTGCCAGGAGGGAGGGCTGTGCACTTAAACACATCACTGCCAATTATTTAAGAATTGCTTCCTTGCTTTCCTGGAAGATGAAAAGGGACTTTAATAAATTATAAAACCCAACTCAAGTGAACAAAGGAGTATTGAAAAAAACAAAACAAAACCAACCTGTCAGGGTGTTTCTAAACTCATCTTCTATGAATGCAAAGTCCTATTTCCTTCACTCTTTGGACACAGTACAGAGAGCAAAAATGACCTCCTGAGTTATTCACCACCCTTGGTTGGCTTTAGATTTGCTTACAAACAAGCAACAGTTGGTAAATATTCTCTTCAAGTTGATTAGGAAAAGCACTCTGAGCGTTTTCTAGTATGAGGCAGATCCATGTGGGAATAGTTACATTCGCTTAAGGAAATACATGTTGAATGCATTGCTCAGCCATGAAGGCTCTTCAGATGGCATTTTACAATATGTTAATTCTGTTGTAGTTTAGGTGTTGTTCATCTAGGATAGCTGTATGTTTTTAAAAGTATTATTTTCTTTCTCTTTTTAATTTCTATTTATTTTTCTTATTTTACATATTGATCCCAGTTCCCTCTCCATCCCTCCCTCCTCTCTTCCACCCTTCCATCCCACCCCCACCCCCCCACTCCACAGGTAGGGTGATGCTTTCCTGGAGAGGTCATCTAAATCTGTCAAGTGGTTTGGAGTAGGGACTAGGCCCACCCTCCCGCCTCTAGGTTAAGGGAGCATCCCTCCATGGGGAACATGCTCCCAAAGTCCTTTTGTGCACCAGGGATACATCCTGGTTCCACTGTCAGAGGTCCCTTAGACTGCCCAGGCTTTCTAACTGAGACCCATATTCAGAGGGTCTGAGTCAGTTCAATGCTGGATTCCCAGCTACCAATCTGGGGGCCCATTAGCTCCTCCTTGTTCAGGTCAGCTGTCTCTGTGTGTTTCTGTAGCCTGGTCTTGTTTTCTTTCTTAAAAGGAAAGGAATCCCACAACATTTTTATTTATTTCCAAGTTGACATTTAAATAAAAAAGGTTTGGAATAAGATGGGCTCCCAATCTGAAATTTGCTTTTGAAGGCTGGCATGAGACTGCTGTCCACAACAGGAATGTCTCTGCAACAGGCAACACTGGATAGCACCACACGACCAGACAGAACCTGTTTTTTTTTTTTTTTTTTTTTTTTAAAAAAGTATGGCATGTGTCCAGGCTCCCTTCAATTCTGAGCTCTGTGCCTTCCACTTTCATTCAATGGGCCATGAGTCACAAGCAAGGATGATCTAGCTTAAGAACAGTCCCTGCTCTCTCTTGTGGAACATGCATTCGTTGTTTGTTTGTTATTGCTGGACCAGTCCTTGGGCTTTTTCAAAAACAAAACAAAAACAAAAAAAAATCTATTGCATGATTTCAAGATGGCTGTGTAACAGATCCTAACATAGGTACTAATTGTTCACATTACAAAAGATAACTACCATCTCTAGGGTGTTACTTCATCCATTATATAGACATTAGGATGTTAAATCTTCATTACATAACAGATAATATGCCAGGAACATTTATTCTTCATAACAAGCCAGCAAATGCAGATACTGTTGTAGTATTATAGTATTATTGTTATAAGTTAAGGAAGAGAGGAAAATTGATCAAGACCCACCATGGTAGGAGACAGAGGCTAGATACAAATATCTTCCAACTCACTGTATAACACCTCTTCTTAGAGGTACCAGTTGCCATATTATCAGGGTTGTAATGGCAAGTCCGTTGAGAAAACAGAGCAGAAAGAGAAGTGAACTTTTCTGGGAGGCGAGGGAGCCTAATAAGTAGTCATATTTGAACAGACTATGACAGGGATGCAGACACAGGGGTGTTTTTTAAAGGAGGAGAAGCCACTTGGCCAAAGGCCACACAAGGGACATGGATTGAATGAGAATTGAATAGAAGAAACAGGTTGAGTCTTGCCATCAGGAGGTACTGGAACTAGGTATGATCTTAAGTTTATGGCTTTATGTGAATCTGTTGAAAGTGTATATACTTATACCTTAGCTAGGAAAAGCTGCAGCTTTTATCAGTAGGAAACCATTTGCCAACCCAGGTAAAATGTAAAGTTAGTGAAAATGGTAAATATGCCTCTGGTAAGATATTACTTTCAGTAACTGAAGGCCAAATGGAAACAACTTTCTCCTAGAGATTGTTTAAAAGCTATCTTGATTGTCACAAGAATTAGTAGATTACTGGGTGAGCTCTATAAAGTTATATGTTAGATTTCACTAGTATTTTCTCTACATTCTATGATGAAAAGGTCAGATGGAGTCTTTGTTAAGTGTTTCTCAGTTAGATGCAAATTTCTCACATATTTGAGGTGCATTAACTTTTTTATATGAAAAACCTCTCTCTGCATGGAAGGTTTTATATATATTGGATAGGTGAATACTTAGCTTCAAAGAGCACATTTCTACCATTTGGAAAACTCAGACCAGACTACAAGGCTATTAAAAACATCTTAGCAATCATGAATCTGGCAGTATTTGGCCTGAGAGAACAAAAATCCTCAAGCGTCAAGTATTTTTTTCCCGTCCCATTCTCTTTAGTGCAGTTACTTGAAATCTATAAATTTGATGAAACATTTATAGTTTTCACAGAGAGGGATGGGCATAAGGGATGTAAAATTCATTTGCAGCCTGCAGTACATTCCACCATATAAACTGCCCTTGAAAGAACACCATTTCATTTCAGAGCAATGATTCCATCTTAATTGCAATAGAGTAAATGTTGATACTTTTAGTATTAAACTAGAAATGCATGTTTTATAGAATACCATTCAGATGCCAGCTTTACTTTATTTGTAACAGGATACAGTGGCTTTTACTTGAATTTATACTGGGGAAAAAATTAGAACTTCAGCTCAGCTATCAGTGGTATAAAAGATGTTCTCTTTATCTTTTATCAGAAAATACTCATTTGACAGTTTAAATATTGAAAGACAGCCTGAAGAGAAAATATTTTAAAGACTTTTAACTGGGGGGGGGGGACTTCCCAGTCACTTAAAGGCTGTATCTGTCCTAACGCCTTTTTCCTCATTTACTAATATAATATTACCAATACTAGTACAAATAAAATATGATAATCATTCTATGAGAGCAGTCTGGGGCTTCTTCATAGGCCTCTGCCCCATCTCACCAGAAGTTTTTATTATTTATTTTATTTTATTTTTTAACAGTTGAGATTTGTTAGCTTGAACTCAATTCTAACAACTTCTGAAACTCATGTGCTAAGTTACAGCCCATAATAGGATACAGCTGCCCAAGGGTGAGTTTCTAAGTTATGATCTTTCTGTTTAAATGATACGGTTTTACTGATTATGTGCTACAGATTGATTTAAGAAATGTTAGACAACTTTAGAAGGCTTTCATAAAAGAATTTTTTATTTAATATATTTTATATTGAAGTTTAACCCCAAAGGCTTTTATTTCTTTTCCTCCATGTTCAAATGTCCATGCAAGTTTAGTCTGTAGAGGTATTTAAAACAATTCTATTTTAGAAGAAAAAGAATACTATTGAAAGTTTAAAGCTAACAGAGGAGACAATTATTCCATCCTATAGTTCTCTCCATTGTCTCTCTGGAGTTAATGGAATGTTACGGTTTTGAATTTTTGTTGGCTTTATTTTTTCTCCCTGATGCGATGATAATCAGTTGATCCCTAGTCCGATCTCATCTTGTTGAGCAGCTGTGAGAACCCATCACTCCCCCACAACTTTGTTGGCACTTATGACTGATGCTTTTTCATGTGCCTTTTTCTCCTATACTTCTGAACTACCTGTTGTAATCTCTCTGGGGATGGTTTGCTATAGCTTAGTTGTAAGTCCCAGAGAAGAGCTTTTGCCACAACTAGATGTCTTCTACAAGTCCAGGTACCTGGGATGTATATGACAGATGTATTTAAACTACCAAGTGATTAATTTTTCTCCCCCCACAAAAGGGGAAGAGGGCAAGAGTTTTCACACTGTCAGGTATCCTTAATGATGAAGTAAACTTCCTAGCATTCTTCTGAGCCATTCCTCAGTTGACACTATTATCAAAGAATAACTATATTTAGGAAGGACCATGAAAGACAAAACGCCAGGGAGCTGCCTCAAGTTTGTCTTATGACTAGTACAGAATCACCCCATGTTCCATATTGGCACAAGGTCTGAATTTACCATACCTACATTCACACTCAGAATGTGCCTCCAGCTATAAGTCAACAGGCACTCTTCTTATGGCCCAATTCTATTTGTGCCCTTTACACTGACCCTGTGGCAAATTATAAAAAGCATTCTTTAAATCATTACTTCCAGGGAAATACATCATATATCTAAACCATGTTTGTATAGATTCGACCAGTTTAATGAAATTGTGCTTGATTCTCAGCTGGTTATCTCCCATCATTGCTCCTATCAAATATCATAAATACAGTGCAACGTCAGTGCTCAACAGAACATGGGGGCAAAATATATAAGCCATGACTGGAAAATAGGTTGTATCAGGTTTCTATTCTGTACAGCCTTTTAAATTGGATGATATCATCTGACCCATGTTACACAGGTAAACCACACATGTGAATTCTTCCATGGTAGTGCTGCAGCATGCAATGTGACACATACAATGACTTTTCATTTAATTGGCCCTTGCATCTTCCTTTTGTTCCTTCATACTCTCTTTTCTCTCCCTCCACTATATATAAAATAAATGTTATTTAACTTTTCTCATAAAAAAAGATTTACAGTTCAGGCCTCTTTAATTCTATAGGTGAAAAGTACACCCCCCCTCAAAGAATATTACTTTTAAATGTTTTATAGACCCTCCTGAAATGTTAACTATGTAAAACAATTCAAAGGATTTCTATTCCTTCAGAGAAATGTTTGGAATAGGGGGTGGAAACGAAGAAGGAAACAAAAGCCAGACAGCCACCCAGCTTTTTAAGGAGCTGGGACATAACCCTTGAAGACTGACCCTGCTGGGAACAAAGGAGACTCCAGATGCCTGTCCCACAGTACCAATGCAGCTACCTTAGAAGAAATTTCACACTAAAGGGAAGTGGGTCAGGGCCCACCCTCTGCTGCAGGACACAGGGGGATTATCTACAAGAGTTCCTTGGTCTGGCCAAAGCCAAAGCCAAAGCTAGGGATCATTGCAAATGCCTAGACAGCTGTCATGGCTAGACAGTTCCTGGGGCTCAGATAGACAAAGAATAAGACCCAGAGGCACCCCGTTTTTCAACAATTGTGCATGCATGATAAATTAATATATGACAAGTTTGTCTTTTACATTTTCAAGGGCCCTTTTCCCGTTTTCTCTCAATAAAATTAGAAAATAACACTGATAAGAACAAGCTCTACATGATTGAGTTGCTGGAATAGTAAATATTATTTGACATTATGTAAAATGTCACCTGTTAATGGGTATTTTAAAATTAAAGGTGATATTAAAGTATTACAAGCATAAATCCATTTGTTCAAAATCAGAGAATCAATTTGAAAATATGCTAATTATGTTGAAAGCCATTTTTTTTTTTTTTTTTTTTGTAAATGGCAGGCTTTCCAATTTGTCTTAATTATTTTTGGCAAGGTATATTTTACTCAGCTAGAAATTTTCCAAACATAGAATTAAAGAAATTGGCTCTTTAAAAAAAAATAGCTTTAGTTTTTGTGTTTTGGTGTAAAGATATCAGATCCCCTGGAACTGGAGTTACAGACAGGTGTGAGCTGCAGATCCTCTGGAAGAGCTATCAGTGCTCTTAACCACTGAGCCATCTCTCCATCCCCCAAATTGGCTTTTTTTTTTGGTAGATTTGTAACAGACTTTTATATCCTTGTTGTGTATTTGAACAAATGGCCTTCTAGGACTGGCATTTTTAGTGATTGAACCAGGCTGTGAAATACATTGTTTCTACTTTCCTGGAGCACAAGAGTCACTAAGTATTAAGTTAGAATAAAAGTTAATTCCTTGGTAGTTCTTGCTAGGGGCAGATCTATTGCTTTTATTATCCATCAAAAAGTGAAAATTTGGGATATTAGTGTCTCAAGATATTGAGACATGAAATATTTTATCCACCTATGTTTTGACTAGTCTAAATCTGACTTAGCCAGTGAATGTTCTTAAAACAGTTTGTTCTTTTGTATCTCTGAAATTCTTAAGTATTTGGTCAATAAATAGCACAATGTATTTAATGAGAGAAGTTTCAGACATGCATACTATTTTTAGAACATTTAATGATAAGGTTTCCAAAACTCTATGAGCAATTACTTTCAAAGATGCAATATGCAAACATATAATCATGTCTTTCTTCAACATCTCTGATCACAACAGTTAAGGAACTAGTACTTAGCATGTGAGGAACTCTACTCCGAGCATTTTCTTTTTTAAACACACACGCACACACACTGCTTTCCTCAGATGAGGAACTTCAATTTGGATCAGGAGGGTATCTCACTGTGGCACAAACAGAATTCAAACTCAGGTTGTCTGATTCTGGAGTACAGGCTTTTAACTACTCAGCCATTGCCCACTTCTTAATGATAAATGTAGAGACAAAAAGCAGTACACATGTTAATGTATATCAACTAGTGCCCATCATTCAAAGTGCATATATATAAAGTGCATATATATAAAGTGCATATAAACCACACTTTATAATCTGTGGCATACATAAAATCTCACACTTCCTATGTGAAAACATAGATCATATATTCCTGTTGGTGTCTTCATCGAAAAGATGAAAACACAACTCTTTTGCTTCTCTCTCTTCTTCCTTCCCTCTGTCTTTCCACATATAATGTGTATGTTTCATTCATAAGTTATATGTAATATAGATTATTTTCATGCGTATGTGTGTATGTGTGTGTGCATGCATGTGAGTGTGTGTGTTTGTGTATGTGTGTGTATAAACTCTGTCTTTCTAGGAAAGGGCTGAGGTTCCTTTCAGTCTCCAGGAAAAGCATTCTTTTGCTGTTGCATTTTCTACCTGCCTCTTGTGGATTTTATTTTCTGTCTAACATCCTCTGACTTAGAGAAACATTCAGCCTTGAGATTCCTACATGCCCATTCCTACATGTATTTCTACATGAATACATACAACATACATACTACACACACACACACACACACAAATATTTGCATTCTTTCTAACTGCTTGGCTTCTTCAAAGTTTTATCTCTTCTTTTTATAAAAGATGTAATTTATTTTAATATGTATGTATGTGCGTGCCTGCTTGTCTGTTTGTACATGATGTATATGTAAACATAAACAGAAGTCAGATGAGGGCATTGAATCTCCTGGGACTTGTATTACAGATAGTTGTAAGTCACCAGTGTGGGTTCTAGGAACCAAACCTAGGTCCTCTGCAAGAGCAGTGAGTGCTCTTAACCACTGAGTCAACCCTCCAGCACTCCCCAGCTCTTCTTGGATGCAGTCCCCAACAGGCAGTTCAGTGCAGGGAGCTCCATATTCATTCCATCTTTGTCTCCTACTTGAGTCAAGCGGGGCACCAGGCTAGTGGGTCATTTCGAATTATTATATGAAGCTGAGTACCAACTTGATCCTCAGAAAATCATATACCTTCTTGAAAGCATCTTTCAAGATGGCCTCTGCCTCTGCCAAGCGCCAGGACTAAAGGGATGTGCCACCATGCCTTAGTTTGTAAGCTCATTCTTAAGGTGGCTCCCCACCATGGCCTTACAGAGTAAGCTATGGTGTGCAGAGCTCTTCATCCAGCATATGTTCACTGTGTAGATCATATATCTCCATTTTACTATATTTCTGCAGAGTATCATATTGTCTGTCCAAGGGCTTCCTTTGCTCTTGCTTAAGCCCCGTGAGAGAGCATCCTCCCCTGTCCCACTATTTTATCTACTGCCCAATGTTAAGATTCATTGTTTATTTACAAACCAAGGTTAAATCTTTCTGTATTTCATCCGGTCTTTGTCTACTGTTCATAGTTCTACCCATGTGCCTTTCTACATACACCATTCACCCCTGTGACCAAGTACTTGATGATCACTTCAGGCTTACAAAGAACCCAGAAGCTTCCAGGTATCTGTAATACTTAATCACCTTCTTGTATAATTCTTTTAAAAAATGAATAATTGTCTCTTCGTTTTTTCATTGAATGCCACTGTTACTTCTCTGAGAGTACAATTTCTCTTCTCCTCCCCCACCAATGCCTATCTATGTGATTTTCCTAAGGAGAACTCAGTTTAGGCTCTCCCCCTACAAATACATTCCTTAGAACTCTCAGCTCTCGTCCATCCTCTTTTCATCTTGCACTTATTTAATTATTATGCCATATTTTGTGCGTTAAATATTATCATTTATTCTCTCTATTGTATAACTTGGTGCCCTAATATTTTATTCACTAACTATATAATGGATATATGATTTCTTCAGGCAGACTGTAAGTCTCTGTGGGCTGAGAGGCCTGTTTTGAACTTTCTTGTACTTCAAGGTTACGGGTCACACATACACTGTGACAGCGCATAATTGATTGTTAATCAGGATGTTCTGTTTCACTTATCCCTGAAGATATTTTCAATAGAGAACGCCATGAAGGGAGCATAAATCAATTAAACACAAGAAATATGGACCCACTGTTAGGATAAAGAGTGAGGAACCGTGGCAGGGACAAACATGCCAGGCAGAAAGAGCTTAAGTGAGAAGTTGTATTAGAAAGGGAAAGGTGGGAAAGGGAAGAGAGGCAAAGAGACACAGAGCCACAGAGATGACAGAGGAGAAGAGGGAGACAGGAAAAGTCCTGTCTGGCCCAGGAGAACAGCAGAAGGGAGAGAGAGAGAAAGAGAGAGCAGAAAGAGAGCATAAGTAGGCAGAAGTCTTTCTTTTAAAGGGGTCCTTTGCATCTGTGATGACCAGGTTAATAAAGATACAGCCCAAATGAAGCCAGAGCAATGAGTCACATGCTAACTCTAACTAGGTTTTCCCTTTCTGCACTCACTCTACCATCTCTATTGGGGCAGGTTGCTAACATCACAGCCATGCTGTTTTAGTAACACTAGAGTTCATACATAAAACCTATTGCAGAACTGTCCTATTCCTCCAATTCCTGTTCCTATTCTTATTCCTATTCCTATCCTGAACTCTCCAGGAATTAGTGAAATTCGCTTACTTCCTATACATTCAGTCGATCACACCACTGTTCAGACCATGCAAAGTGCTGTTTAGATTCCAAATGAATGTGATGGCTGTTTCTAGAGGATAATTCTATCTTCTTGGTTGTAAACCAGGTTGTAAACCAAGGAGGGCACAGAGTAGAATGAACCAGAGTTCATTTCTTCCAGGATCCCATGGTCTGCTGTGAGTTAAATCACAGAAAACTATAGTTTATTAGATGAATTGTTACCACAAGACATTCCATTCTTCTAGCCAGAAGAAAGTCCAGCCAAGTCAGACTTGATAAATGTAGCCAGGAGCACCATATCCATTTTATGGGATGGTTTATAGGAGATTAAGTGCTAAGACACAGGGTCACTAATGGAATAAGAAGAGCTCAGGAAAGGACATGCATGTAGGCTACACGCAGTAAGTATGGCATGATGGGGGAGGTGGTGTTTCATCTGAAGTGTAGGAGTAAATTTGGTATGGAGTGGGGGAAATATCCAAGGTAGGAGGGAAAATCAGCTTCATGAGTTCAAAGACAAGTAAAGAGAATGTTCTTGCAGAAGCCAGGGGAGGATTTTTGCTGGTGAGGGTCAAAGATTAGATAGTCAGTGTGTTTTACACTGTTCATATCTTCTTTGTTTAGTTGTGAAAGCTTCAAATTGTAAAGTAAAAAAGGAAACTTGAGAAAGGAGAAAATGAAAACCTGCTGTGTAGAAAACCTTCTGGGCAGTCTAATTACTACTCCAAAAATGCAGTTATAAACAAATTTCATAATACATTAAAGAGAGATGATGTTAATCACAATAATACCTATAAACTGTGTAGCAAACTGTCTTGTTGATGTATAAAACATTCGAAATATTGAAGATAGTTATCATTGCATCCAAAGAAGCAATTGAAGGCAGGGACATGGATTAAGGAGTTTGACAAACAATACAAATTAGAAGTAAATTGCTCCCTCTATTTTCAGATGCTCTAAGATGATAAATGTCATGAAACAAAATTGGGTTTCATATAGTTTCTAGGACCATCCGATAGTTCTTCCCCCTACTCCTTCTTACAATGCTGCCTCAGCCATTGGACCTCATACTTCTCTATGGCAGCCCTATGACCTAGCATCAGATAAGTGCTTATCTTTTTGTTCTGACTGCAGCATCAAACAAACAGTCCCCATGTGCTTCTCCAGGTATCCAGCTGAGGATCACTAGCACCCTCCTGTTTGGTGTCCAGATTCACCAGGTGACCGATATTCTTGTCCTGGCTGTCGATAAAACCATTTTGCTCTAATGTCCATTTAAAAAAAAAAGTAGAGACTGGAAAAGGAACCTTAGTAAACTTTGAGAGAAATAATGCATACCTTTAAACAATGTGTCATAGATCACAGCTTTTCAAACTGCTATGGTAACCCTATGTGAAGTCAATTAAATGTGGAGTGATGGCAAAAAAAAAAAAAAAATCCCATTGGCAATAGCAAAGCTTTTTTGAATATACAATGACCAAAAGTAAATTCAAAATCAAATGCATACTGAATCTGAGGTGCTCAGAGTACTGCTTGTTTATATTGTATCACATGACTGCACTGCACTTGCTTCTGAACATACAACACACATAGTTCACACTGTGTGTTCTGTCCACCACTAGCCATAAGAGCAGACACAGATATAAATATGTACTATTAGCTAGGAAGTTAAATAAATGAGGCCTGAAAATCCTGAATTGGCAATATTTGTCAAAGTATTTCACTGGACTAGTTTAGAAGGAAAGTAGGCTATAGTGACTAAAAATCAAAAAGAGTATTAAGGAAGCAGAGACAGTTAACATAGGATGTTCTTATTAGCAGCATGACTATAACACAAAACTTTCAATAACCAGCCATCACAAATAGTTCCAAGGTTGAGTAATGTATTCAGTTGATTAATTATATTATTCATTCATTGTCTCCAGCACATTTATGGCTGCTGAGAAGCAATAAGCAAAGAATAAACGATTTAAAAAAAAAAATAGGTCAAGACTGGGACTAAGGAAACAAACCCACGAGAGAGAGCTTGAATTATTTCTTAGAGAGCTGGGCATACACAGAGATGAGTTCCTAGATGTAGAGATTGAATATCACACAAGTTTATTTTGTAATATGGGGAGGACAGGATTTGGGGCTGAGACATCTAGAGACTAAACTATGTAATGAATCTTCATCTTCTTCTTATATTTTCTTTGAAATAGTCTTACTGATGCTCCTTGAACAATAAAGGAGTATTTTATAAATAGAACACCCCCATATAACTGACTTTAGTTGCAGACAGCAAACCTGGCCTTCTTTGTCCTACACTGCATTCATCCTGATTCCCATGCACAGATGAGATACAGATAGAAATATGGATTGTCTGTGCTCATGCACAGATGTTACACTTTTCAGGGTGATGACATCTGTAGTACCATCAAAGGAAACTTTTATGGTTGTATTATGAAAAATTCAAAAGCTATTCTTTTTATTCATGCAGAAAGCTAAATTGATACTTTCTTTTTTCTTTAGAATATATATATATATATATATATATATATATATATGTTTTTCTTATTTTACATATCGATCCCAGGTCCCTCTCCCTCCCTCCCTCCCATCCCATCCTATCCCACCACCACCACCCCCCACTCCACAGGGAGGGTGATGTCTTCCAGGAGGGAACATCAAAATCTGTCAAGTCATTTGGAGTAGGGACTAGGCCCTCCCTCCTGCCTCTAGATTAAGGGAGTATCCCTCCATGGGGAATGTGCTCCCAAAGTCCTTTGGTGCACTAGGGATACATCCTGGTTTCATTGTCAGAGGTCCCTTAGACTGCCCAAGCCTTCTGAGACCCACATTCAGTGGGTCTGAGTCGGTCCAATGCTGTTTTCCCAGCTATCAGTCTGGGAGGTCCATGAGCTTCCCCATTGTTCAGGTCAGCTGTCTCTGTGGGTTTCTGTAGCCTGGTTCTGAGCCCATTTTCTTATCACTCCTCTCTATCAGCAACTGGATTCCAGGAGTTTGGCTCCGTGTTTAGCTGTGGATGTCTGCTTCTGTTTTCCTCAGCTACTAGATGAGGGCTCTATGATGGCATATAAGTTAGTTATCAATCTCATCATCAGGAAAAGACATTTAAGGTAGTCTCTCCACTGTTGCTCAGATTGTTAGTTGAGGTCATACTGGACATTTCTCTAGAGTCAGTTTTCTCTTCAAACCTATAATGGCTCCCTCCATTATGGTATCTCCTCTCTCTCTCTCTCTCTCTCTCTCTCTCTCTCTCTCTCTCTCTCTCTCTCTCTCTCTCATTCTCATCTATTCATCACCTGACAACTCAATCTTCCTAGTCCCACATGTTCTCCTCTCCTCTTTCTCCTAACTCACTGCCCCCCCCCATTCCCTATATGCTCAGGAGATTTTGTTCCTTTCCCCTTCTGTGAGGGACCTTCTATGAATCTCTTAGGTTCCTCCTTGTTTCCTCGGGAGAATCGGAAACTTTCCTGACATATCATGAATTTACCAGAGACCTAAGGAGGAGGTGGAAACAGCTTAAAGGTGTGGAAGTAAAGTGCATTTGCTGTTAGTTCAAACTCTGTGACACTCCTCACTTCCAGGAAAAAGGTCACTGCTCAGCATTTTGGAATATATAAAACTGTATTGTAGTGCTGGAGAGAAACTCAGGGTTTCACCTTCCACTTAGCTAAACCACAGTCACTGCATTCCTACACTTTTTAGATGCAAGTGAGCGAGCTGTTCAAAGGGGCTTAAAGGAAAAGCAGATGAATTGTTTCAGATAATTCACTATAAAGAAAGGAGCCTGGGCTGTGCAAAGCTGGTCTGAGGTGCTCAACCTAACACCAGTAGCATTTAGTCTTTACTTCTCCACCCCCTCTGTTACCCTTCACTTTCTTCTCAAGCCATCTTTCTTTATGGAACAGTCCTCCAGCCCACACATGAAAAAAGAGAATTTCCAACAAAAGTCTTGGACTGTTGCCTCTAAATGCTTAAGCCTTGGCCAATTCCCTAGTCCCAACTATAAAGACTGTGATACTTCAAGGGAACCTTTTGTCCTAGTCATACATGACAGTGAGCAAATGCCCCACAAGCAAAACTGACAGATATCTAATGTTGCCTTCAAATACACTCTAGAAATGCAGGTAGACTCCTTGCATAACTCTTAAAGGAAAGCAGATTTCGGCTCACCATTCCACAGAAACATCAGGGATTGAGACTGGCTGTGTCAAGGGTGGCAAATGCAGGTACAGGACAGACTGACAGCTGTCTGGCAGCAGCACTGGCAAGGAATTCCTGCATCAGGCAGAGCTTAGTCGACATGACTCATAAGGTCACTTTTGACTCCACAATTCTATTATCCTTGTTAATTTCCCCAATTCAATTTGCAGTACAGGATAAACAAACCAGCCTAATTTGATCTGGAACCTCTGCAGGCTATCACAGGTCATTTAATCTAAAACACATGGCCCTCGCCATTCCTGTGTTTTCCAAAATCATCTAGCAGACCTTGTCTTTACAAAGACTCCATGTTATTAGTTTCACTCATGACTTTTTCCAGGCTCTTGCTTATTTGACAATTGCCTTTGATTCTCCTTTAGATTGGGGTATAGAGAACATAAGAAAAGAGTTTACTCCTTTCTGAATGTCTCTTAAATCATATGAATAGAGAGTCCAGATTAATATTACATTGCTTACATCTTCACAATGTGGCTTTCTCTTTTCAGGTTTGGGTATGAGAAATTGGATATGGGCTATAGATAATCACAGGTCTGGAAAAGTCTACTAAAGCAAAATTTCAGAGATGAATGGTCAGATTTTAAATTTTATATTAATATAATTTATAAAATAAATTTTATATACTGCAACCTTATTAGAATTGGGGTACTAAAACCACTTATATCCTACTTATTAAGAAATGTATATAGAGTCCAGTCAGATGGCTCAGCCACTTATCTTGACAACCTGAATTTGATTTCAGGGAACCACATAATAGAGAAAGCCAACTCCTCAAAGTTGTCATATGACCTTTATACAGGTACCAACACATGTACATGCTTCCCACACACATTCTCTCTCTCTCTCTCTCTCTCTCTCTCTCTCTCTCTCTCTCTCTCTCGCTCTCTCTGACACACACACACAATAAATAAAATATAATTTACAAAGGAAATACACACGTGTTAAAGTTTTATATATTAACATCCTTTACATATGCTTAACTAAAGTGTCTTCACAGTTGAAAGCAACCCCCATAGTGTGCATGCTCCATTTAAATAGCAACTGCCACATTGCAGAATCCAGCCTTAAACATTTGGTTCCTGCCAGTATATGTCCACCCTTATAACTGACGCTATTTCTTGTCTTTTGCAGTGAATGTTGTGTCAATGTTACAGGAATTTTGGGAAAGTAAGCAGCAGCAGAGAGCCACGTTCTCCAGTGAAGGCCTGGTGGTCTATGAGTCAATGCCCTCCTCTGGGCCTCCCTTTGTGAGCTATGTGACTCTCCCTGGAGGGAGCTGCTTTGGCAACTTTCAGGTAAGAACAGCCAGCCCCTTGTTAACAAAAACAAAAAACAAAAAACTGGGCTAGAGCACAAACTAGCTATGAGTTTTCTTGGACACAGTGAATAAAGCTGAGTCATAGCCTATCAAATATACTGGAAAAATCAGTCAAATGTCCCAATTTAAAAAAAAAAAAAAAAGAAGTGGCTTATATTGGGATATGTGCTGATACTTCTACAGAAAACAATTTTTTATAGTATAGCATTTCATTTCCAGGATAGCTCTTACCTTTTCCTTTAAAACAATTCTGGAATATGATATATAGAACTAGAAAACAGTGACAAAGTCTCCATTGGGGCTTTCCTATCAGTTGAAAGGCTGCACTACCATGATTTTGTTGTATTGAAGTATTAATCAATTTGGTCATCCATGTAACATATGACCAGCACTCAGGAGGCAAGGAAAGTAGACCTCTATGATTTCAAGGTCAGCCCAATTTGCATAAAGAGTTCTAGGCCAGTAGAATGAAACCCTATCTCAAAACTAACCAAATAAACAAATATTTATATGAGGATATGTAAGTCAATGTAATCAGTGTACTCCATAACAAACATAAACCAACAGCAGAAAGTTAAGAACATGGATTAAGTAACTGTCTTTATCCCAGGCTCTGCCTCTATCTACTTGTAATACCTTGAAAAACTTATTTAACCTTTCAATTTTTCTCACCTTTGAGAAGGGAAGTATCCATAAGATTTGCCAGAAGTCATAGAAAGTACATTCTCAATGTGTTTAGCATGATATATCTGCTAAATTGCAAGCTTCCAAATATCATTATTACAATACTCATCCATTTGGTTACACTTTTTTCTCTTTGTAAGTGTAGACACATTGTGTGTCTGTGTATAGCATTGGCCTACATTACAACCAACATCTGGTTTTCCAGTGAGTCACTAGGGAATGTCAAGCAGTCTGAGGATAAGGTCCATACCCTTAGGAAATCAATGTTAAAAAAAAAAAAAAAAGTTACAGTAATTATGGAGTTATATTTAAGGGTCACTGCAAGCACAAGCAAGGGAATTTCTAAAGTTACCGGTCCTTTTTATAAGTATTCCTTTAATGCAATAAGCCATCCCTCATTGAGGAACTAACAGTGGTACTTCATTTCTAACATACAGAAAAGCATACTCAGCCAAGTTCCCTTCTGAGCTTATTAGCTAAGAAGCCCTGATTAAAAAAAAAAAACTTTCAGTGTACATATTTATCGTGTACATACATGTATGAGTACAGAACCCAATGGTTTTAAAGATATCTTCATATCTGGTGTTACTTTAATTCCCTATATTCTCCCTTTGAATTAATTATTTCACTCTATTTTATCCTATTGCCTGGTATATCTATTTTATACTGTCTCAAATCCTTTGTGTGGTGAAAGAAGATTATGTTTTTAAGCTTTTAAAACTTTTAAATGTCTATATTTGTGTGTGTGCATGCACATGTATGTGTGTTCACACTGTGCCATGGTGCTTATATGAAGGTCAGAGAACAGACTGTGGGAGGCAGTTTTCCCCTTCCATCATGCCAGTCCTGGGGCTCAAACTCAGGCCATCAGATTTGGTGGCAAGAACCTTTACCAGCTGAGCCATCTCACTGGCCCAAGAAATGTATCATTTAATAAATTATACTAGCAAACCATGCTGTGAATGATCATTGGAGAATGTAAAATGAAGCTGAGGTGTGCAGTTGAAGGTATCTTATCCATTTGGGAAAGATAAAGTGTTCTCAGTGTAAGGAACGACATGTGCAAATGTGCACCAAAAGAGAAATCTCAAGCATTTTCAGTGTTATGAAAGTTTAAGTGTGGAAAGAACTTGTGGAAGATAGCACTTAGACACTTGGACATCAAACCTTGCAAAGGAGTACATGCTCCATACCAAGTAACATCAGAACCCAAATGTGAACAGTATATTCAAACGTGTTTCTGAAAGACTGTTCTGGTGGCCACATGTAGATGCTTTAGAACTACATGAAGCTAAGACCAAGAGCTTCAGTAAGCAAGTGAGTTATGAACACCTATGGCGGAAGAGTTGCATACACAATGTGATCAACAGAGAATGTAAAAGGACTTAAAGATGGCTGGGAGTTGGGAAGTTGGGATAGAACCTCAATTTTAGCTTTAGCCATTGGCCAAGGAAGACAAGGCAGGAGTAGAGACTCCAGAAAATGTGGACAGAGTGAGCGAGTGGGGCATTCTACTTAAAAGGTAGGTGGAAGTTTTTGTTGTTACCAAATTTACCCATTAGTTTGTGTAATTTTGAATAATTTATTTATTATTTTATGTGCATTGGTGTTTTCCCTGCATGCCTGTGTGAGGGTGTCAGATCTTGAAGCAGGGGCAGGCGGATCGCTGTGAGTTTGAAGCCAGCCTGGTCTATAGAGCTAGTTCCAGGACAGGCTCTAAAACAATACAGAGAAACCCTGTCTCGAAAACCAAAAGAAAAAAGAAAAAAAGATTGTATATAGTGAATGTATAGGTGAGTGTTTAGGTATCTTGTGGGAAACCTTTAAGGTCACTGATATTGAAATGGGTCAAAACCTGGCAAATTTGGTTAACAAAACCAAAACCTATGTTTTTAAAAAGGTAAATAAATTTAGGCAGTGATAGCACACGCCTTTAATTCCAGCATTCAGGAGGCAGAGGCAGGAGGATCTCTTGTTACTTTGAGGCCAGCCTGTTGTACAGAGTTAGTTTCAGGACAGCCAGGTCTACACAAAGAAACCCTGTCTAGATAAACCAAAAAATAAAAATAAAAAGATAAAAATAAAATAAAAAAGAAAAAATAATAAGAAAGACATCTTTGGAATTTCTGATTAATAACAAACAAAATTAAAATTAAAAAAATGTATGTGCCTCAACAAGCATACTACAAAAAAAAAAACCATTATGTTAAAAAAAATACAAAGGGTATGTAGAAATGGCTAGGTGATTAGGAATGTGTACTGCTTATTGAAAAGGATGTAAATTCAATTCCCAGCACCCTTATCAAGTGGATCACAACCACCTATAACTCCATCTCCAGGGGGACCTGATGTCTCTGGCCTCTGAGGGCACCTATACTCACACGCCACACACACACACACACACACACACACACACACACACACACACACACACACACTAAATAAATAAATAAATAAATAAATAAATAAAACTAAAACATTAAAAAACCCACAGAAATATGAACCGATTTCTGGCTAGTAGGAAACTATATTATCTTTATAACTTTTCTCTAAAATCATTTCCAAAGAAAAATTTTGACTAGGGAAGAAAACTCGTTTGCCGTTATCTTACTGAAGTCTAAATCCCTCCGCAGCAACAGACTACCCAGCTAACCCCAGTTCTCCTCCAGGCTTTGTCTCCTGGGATCCCTTTTCTGACACTGGATGCTTTGGCCTAACTCCCCTACACCCTATATTTTGGTCTCCTCTAGTCATCCCCATACTCACACTGTGACCTAATAGTCAGGGCTCCTGCCCCACCTTCTAGGCTTCCACAGCAGAATATTCTCCATGTATGTGCTCCAAATGTTCTGTTGGAAACAGTCTACCTCTTCAGATTTCCCAAAGAAGGCATTTGCGTCTCTTTATGGTAAGGTAATGTGTGTGAGTGTTTTATCTCTGTGATAAAATATAGATGCCTCAGTGATGGGACCCATGTCCTTAAGAGTTCATAATCTCAAGCACTGCTGTTTTCACATAGCATCAGCCTAATATATTTTATTAAATCAATGCTCAGATGAATGAATAATAAACCACAAGAATAACTTAATGTTGTTACTCTCCTATGTAATCAATAGTCTACAAAGATAGCCACTTAAATTTTCATGTGGGTAGGGCTACAAAGGCTCAGTAACCCTGTAATAAACCAACATTACCTTGTTCACATCTATGGCTAAAGTCCTGGAAGTGAATCAGTGAGAAATAATTTATCTAGGTCTCCCTCATTCCCTCTGGATTTCATTTGTGCATAACTATCCTTTCACTTGGCTCTCGTGGCCATGAATAACCAATGATAACTGTATTTGTACCTAAGCATGTATTATGTCCACAGTCAATAAATGCACTCATTATAATCTATCTAAAATGGAATGCATTTGTCATATACAAATTTATGAATCTAAAAATTCTAGTGTTCTTGTTTTTGTTTTAGCTACCATGATAATTATGACTTTTCCTATTGTCTCATAAATTTTTACTCAAATGATAGGGTTTCCCTTAGGTGATGGATCCAACATCCTCCTTGTTGTCTTAGAAAAATGAAAATTGAAAACCACTCAGCAGGGAGGCCTCTGGGTGACTCCTCTGATCATTTCAAAGTCTCATTTTCCTTATGCTTAAATCATCATAGCTTAAGGTTCTCAGGAGGATTGTTAACGTCCTTGCTTTAAAAGACCCAGAACTTCCTGAATCAAAAGCATTTTGAAATATATTTCGGTGGTTACCAACCAAATCTAGCCCCTTAACCCATTTGTTCCTCTAAAACATGACTGGGGGAGAAGAAAAACCAGGAAAGAAAAGAAGAATAAAAATTTCTCTAGAGATGATATGTTGCACTATTTCTTCGTCTGTTCAAAAACCATCTTAACTGATGTTTTGCCATATAACATTTAACAGTGTTTTACCAGCAGCTGTCCTGTAAGAGCCTATATGTGCATTGCAAACCATCCCATGATGGATTATTAATGCCAAGGCCATGTGCTGAAGCATGGAGAAATCATTATGACACAGTAGGCTCCTTGCTTTTCCATGGACATCACTTCCAGAGGTGCCCAGCAATGGGAAATACTTAAAGTGGAGTGTGAGCTGGGTTATAGAACTAATCACTCTGATTTCAGCAGTTTCAGGAAAGCTGTAAGAAATTATGCTTATTCATTCAGAACAGTGGAATTCAGAATGGTCTTCAGTTTTCTGACTAATAAAAAGAAAGCTGTCCAAGGCTTTGATGATCACAAGCTAGCACTATTTTTTTTTTTTTTGCAAAGTACCTCTCATTTGAGTAAATGGGAAGCTTGTGTCCATGAAGACTAATTGAGACATTTTCAGTTAATCTTGACACCACAGTTCTCCTTCAACAAAATGCAAATAGATGGGGGAGACATGGGTGTGGTGGGGAGCTTAATAGTCCTTCCTTTTACCAGACCTTCATAAATTACTATAGAATTAAAAAAAAGAGAGAGAATTGAAAATATGCTATTATTTTAAATATCTAAACAATAAACAAAATAACCTATTGATACAAAAGTTTTCCCAAAAGTCATATGAGATTTGTGCATTCTGATTGTATTTTCATTATACCATTTTTTGAGGGGGGGAGTCTAAACACTTAAACCCTCTCTTACCATACATCACAACCATGAAAAACAGCAGCAGTTTCCATATTTTACCATAAAAACTACCCAGTTCGTCTTCCAGCCTCTCCTTATGAATGCAGAAGGAAAACCACTATTGCTCCATCAGATGTTTTTGTTTCTAAACCCAAAAGAAAACTTGAGTATCTTATTTTATTCTTTTATATTTAAAATTTGTGATCCAATTTTTTTTAAAGTCCATGAATGTAGTTTTCTGTATAGAATTTTCTAGGATAATTTGGAATTAAGGATTGCATTCTTATCTTTGGTAAAAGCAAATTTTCCTTAGGTTTAATACTGTTTATGCAATTATTTACATATGTGAATTATTATTAGTAAAAATGTATAGCATTGATGTGATCACTTGATATATTTGAAATATATCTAATTTGTTATATTATATCTTTCTTAACTATTTGGGTTCTATTGTTAAAAGTGTTTCATAGAAAATAAGTATAGGTGTTCAATGATATAGTGTGGTTCTAATACTAGTTGTATAACAGGCATATGAGATTGAAACCAGCAGACTCTTGTGTGGCTCCCTCAACCCATTTTTAACTCATATCTGTTTGTTCTGGGTGGTTTTGTGTGTCAACCTGACAGTAGCTATGGAGTCATCAGAGGAAGGAAACTCAGTTGAGGAAATGCCTTCTTGGATCCAGCTGTAAGGCATTTTCTCATTTAGTAATCAATGGGGGAGGACTCAGCCCATGGTGGGTGGTGCCATCCCTGGGCTGCTGGTCCTGGGTTCTGTAAGAAAATAGGCTGAGCAAGCCAGGGGAAACAAGCCAGTAAGCAGTACCCCTCCAAGCCTTCTGCATCAGCCTCTGCCTGCAGGATCCTGTCCTGTTTTGAGTTGCTGTCCTGACTTCCTTCAGTGATGAACAGCAATGCAGAAGTGTAAGCCAAATAAACCCTTTCCTCCCCAACTTGCCTTTTGTTCATGGAGTGTCATTGTGGCAATAGAAACCCCAATTCAGATACTGTTGTTATGCAATCTGCTATACAATAGGAAACCAAAGGAAGAACACTCAGAGTAGATGAGTCTTGGTGAAACTTTCTCTTCATTTAATGAATTTTAATTGTTTTGCTTATGAAAATACCTAGGAAAACTACTTTTGCAAGAATTGTACTGAGTACAAGGAAATACAAGTGTGTAATGTTGTTTTTCTTTTACTTAATGTGATAAGCATACTTTGCCTGTATGATCAGACACAAAAACACATTTTATAATAACTTTCATAAATTGCATGAGTCTTCTCAAAATCTAAGAAAGTAAAGGTGTATCTAAATCACAATAAAATCAGTTACTAAGGTTTTTCCCCATGACTGAGAGAATATTTAATCAGTTCATGTTCTGGACTAAATGTAACTTTGATGCTCTCTTTGCTAGTAATAAAATAAGCCCCCACTTTAACATTCCATTCTCCAGATAGAAGTGAAGTTCCTGCCATAAAATCAAGACAATGTTGCCTTAATCCTAAATATTTCTGTTTGAAGCAATTCTTGGCTTTTCCCCTGTCTTTGGTAGGACGCTCAGATGCATCACACACTAGGCAGTATAACAACTTCTAAAGGAGGCATTTCCTGGTAGAAATCTTCACTCACACACACACACACACATACATACACACACACACACACACACACACACACACACACACACGTCCTGTCATAATTAATAAGAACCAAAATTAGGAAGGCTAATTATAACCCCATTCCATTTGAAAGGCACATCAGCTAATCATCTGACTTTAACAACCTTCATGAAACTTGGAAGTGTGTATTGTTTTATTAAAATCCTTTATATCCCAACCTTCTTCCTTAACTGTAATCTGTTTTTCGTATTAAACAACGAGAATAGAGATGTTTGACCTCCAGAGAGAACAGTAGCATACAGAGAAAGGAAAGCTTAGAGAAAGCCCATGGTAAAACAAAGATGTCAGGATATTTTCACAGGAGTCTTACAGTCCTTGTAATACACTGTGGGAAAATGTTCATCACCTAACTAAGTTGCCGAGCAAGTAAGATTGAGTTTCTCTGTATGATCTCCTTCCGTCCCTCTCAAGCAATCCATTTACACTAAAATTACTATTTAAAAAAAGCCAAAAGAAAAAAAATTTTAAGAACTCTTTTTTATTTAAGTGCATGTCTGTGTGAGTATATGCCATGTGGGTTGTACAGTACCTTATGAGGTCAGAAGATGGAACTGGAGTTACAGGTGATTGTGGACCATCTGATGTGGGTGATGGGAACTAAGCATTGGTCCTCTAGAAGAGCAGTGAGTGCTCTTAACTGCTGAGCCATTCATCTCTCTAGTCTCTGAATAAGCCAAAAAATTGAGCTTTGATTAATTCATCTTGTCATCACCTTAACTTTAAAAAAATAAAAAGATGAAGAGAGAGAGAGAGAGAGAGAGAGAGAGAGAAGGGAAGGAAGAAAGACTGAAAGGAAGGGAAACTTAAAGGAGCACAATGCAATTTGGGGTTATAATGGTGACTGGGGACTTGGGTCTAGGTACATGTGTAGAGTAGCATTTCAAGCAGAGGTAAACGAGGAGGTGGGCAGGTGGTTTTTATTATGAAAAAAACATTCTGACCCACCATATGCCTGAAACATTCCTCTAAGTTAACAGAAACCAGTCCCCTCCCCCATCCCCAGCAGAGAGCCCTGCTCTGAGTGCGCACAGAGACTTGAATTGTCCCCACATTCTTGCCTCCAGTCTGACCTGCAGAGATTGTATTAACCTGAGTGATGGAAGCCCAGCAGTTGCCCTTTTCACATCACCATCTGCAAGGGGCAAAGCTAACACATCCACAACCAAATATATTGGAACACATGCAAATGTTCATTCTCTGACCTTGGAGGTCAAAGCCTTAAAGCACTGACAGCAGCAGGGCTGGCTTGTGGAATTCTTTCTGTGGAAGGCTTGCTTGATGTCAGAATAAAACTGAGGTGTTGGTGACACTGACCAGAGCCCACAGGCCATACACACAAACCCTGCAAGTCAATTGCAGAAACTCGGACTACAGGTCGCAAAGGAAAACTTTTCTCAGCCACTTGAATGACAGACATTACAAATTTAAGATTAGGACAAGATTCTTTCACCTCTCACAGTCAGTTTATTTGGTTTGCCACTTGCAAAATCTTATGTAGGAGAGCCTCTTGGGTACAACGTACAGCTGAGTGAGTCCAACCTAAATATCACCGATCTGTTCTTGACCCCAGCAAAGATGCTCACATCCTTAGTAACACTTGCTATTATATTACTGTTATTGAAAACCTTCCTGTTATGCCTTTGCAGCTTCTGAGCTACCATTCATAGGCACTAAGTAGATTGTACTTAATTTGGCTCTATATATTTCAGATTAATAATTGCAGGAAGTATGTTAAAATTGAGTTAGGTCCCTTAGCTTGATCTCTTTCCACATGCTTGCCAAAAAAAAAAAAAAACCTATCATATTTAAGATGTATGTTCAATAAAATCATGGGTGTGAAAATGATGACTCAACACATTCATCCTACTTATTTTTTAAAACAATTTGTGGATGAAAATTAATTCATTGACATATAACTATGAAAGTTACTCTTCATTCTGAATTGTCTCAGACTGACAAGAAGAAGTCCTATAAGGAACACACTTATAAATAGTTAAGTGTCTCGTAAATTATTAAAAATGATACTAATTTCTTGTTAGGTATTTCTACTTAAAATTTGTCTGTGATTGCCAAATTTTATTTAAGCTATCTTAAGAATGTCTTTGCATCCTAAAAACAAAACAAAACAAATACCATGACTAGCTACTATTTGATTTGTGGATAACCTACAAACTAATCTTGATTACATCTTGACAAGAAATAAAAACCCCAGAGAAGAAAAGCAGAACTTCAATGTAATTTAGAAAACTCAG
This sequence comes from Phodopus roborovskii, assembly GCF_943737965.1. Classification (NCBI taxonomy): domain Eukaryota; kingdom Metazoa; phylum Chordata; class Mammalia; order Rodentia; family Cricetidae; genus Phodopus; species Phodopus roborovskii. Next base: position 166,578 of record NW_026126611.1, on the reverse strand, counting down.
CAATGTTTAGAAGAGCTATCAAAGAACCTTTTCACCTGAAAATTGCTTTGCTTGATTCTTAGATAGAAATAGTTTCTCTATTGAGAAACTAACTTTGTTCTATGTTCACAACATAGGATTTACCATGAAGACAAGGTAGTTTCTACATAGGCTGGCTGAAAGCATAATGTCAACATATTTTACTTGGTTATTTTTCTTCTAAGATTGGGTTGGGACTTCAGAATCACCTGAAAGGCTTATTTAAATGCATATCTGGGAATTGGGGTGCTGGGTTAGTGGGTAAAGTGTCTGATGTACAAATATAAGGTTATGGGTTTGATCCCCAGTGCCCACATAAAAATAATGTAGGCATAGAGATATGTACCTATGATGCTAGTACTGGGCCCTTAAGCTTGCTAGCAAGCTAATCTAACTAATTAGTGATCTCCGAGTTAGTGAAAGATCCTGTCCCCCAAAATAAGGGGGAAGGCCAGCCAGCAAGATGGCTCAGCAGATGAAACTACTTGCCAGATGTTGAATCTCTGGGACCCATGATAGAAAGAGAGAACCAACTCTCAGAATTTGCCACTTACCTCTAAATGAATTCTCCCAAAGATTGTACCCCAGGCATGTTCCATGGTATGACTGTGCCTGAAATCATTAGCCCCCCCCCTAAATATACAACACAGAAATGCATACTATTCACAATGACTCACCCATCTGAAGATATTTTAATCAGTCAGTTTGGAGCCTGGGAATACACATATTTAACAAGTTACTAGGCAACAACAACATGAACATTAAAGGTTTTGAACTATGGGACTTGAGTTACTGGGTAGGTTCAATAGGGATCTTCATTGGGTCATCTGTGAGCTCCCACTGACCAGCTGATGACCTAAACTCCAAAATAAAAATACAAAGTCAAAAGAATTTGGGCCTGGGGAAATTTTCTTATTCAGTAGAATGTGGAAAGTGTAATGGAAATTACTTCTACTCTTGAAGTAAACCAAACCTTTTTTAAAACTGCTGATCAACTGTATCCATGAGGACACATCCAACCAGAGACAGACAAAAATGATGAAGCCGAACCTTCTATCTCTGCCTTCCCCTGCAGTCCAGAAAAGCAAATAGGAAAGAGAGCGTTAAAGTAACCATCAGCACATTGCCCTTCCCAATGAGCTGGGGTTTTTTTTTTTTCAATGTATTACATTTTCTTCACTTTATCTTTTAAGTGAATCATCTGTCATAGTGAGCCATGGAATATCAAAGTAAGAAATCTGTCTGGAGTCTGGAGTACTATATGGGTTTAAGAAATTGTATCTGACCTTAGTTAAATTTAAGTTAGCGTTCTTATCAAGTACAAAATAAATTACTGGTTAGATATACTTGAGAGAGGATCTTTATTGATTTATTTTTTTTTAAGTCCCATGACCTTGGGGTATATAACCTTTGTAAAGTCTGTATTTCCACAATTACAAAATAAGGGTAATAATAAAGCCAATCCTATAGAATTGTTGTAATAACTAGACGTGATATTAACCATAAAATGCTTAGCCCAGGGCCAAAACACTCAGGGTCAGCAGTAAAATCTCTGCTATTGAGCTTTCCCCCAAGAGTGTGCTAAGTAAATTCTTAATTACCTGTAGCAAGCAAGGCCTTTGTAATAGTAATCTTTTGTTGTATAACAAATTGTTTCAAGACTTAAAAACATGTTCAAGACTCTGGAATGTGGGCATTTCTGGCTCACCACCTGCTGGAGGTGGCAGTCAGGCTGTCAGATGAGATGCCATCATCTGAAGTTTGGATTGGGTATCCTTCCAGACCCATTGAAGTGGCTATTGACAACAGGCTTTTTTCTTGGCCATGTGTGCCTTTCCATGAGGCTGCTCATGTATATCAGCTAACTTTTCTTTATGAAAGTAATCAGAGAAAATGCAAACAGGACCAAGATGGAAGCCACGGGTGTTTTTTTTTTTTTTTTTTTTTTATAAACCAATACTAGAGAAGTATACAGTCACTTCTGCCATGTTCCTAACCAGGTACTAACACTGCTACAGAGTGACAAGGACTGGATGAAGATGTGAATGCTATGAAAAGGAATGGATCACTGAGGGCATTTTTTGACTCACCATTGCTTTTAAATGGCTTTCCCAAGCAATACAACATTCTGTGTTTTTTGTTTATTTGTTTGTTTTTGTTTGCTTGTTTTGTGGTGGGAGGGGTTATCAGGGAGGAGAGTTTTGTTTTTGCTTTAGTATTAGAAGGCATTAATGATTGTAATGGTTTACAATTTACTAGCAAATAAAAGACACCTGAGTTGCAAGGCACATCTGAGTTGGGTCTGCTGGCCCCTCACAATGCATCTAGTTTTGCATGCCTACAAAGTCCACAGCTGACTTTGCTGAAGAGCTCAACTGTTGAATATTCAAGCTCAGAAGTTCCATAGAATGCAAAGAATGAAGGCTCTCTCTGTGTATGAGCAAGTAAGAGTGGTCAGCACATAAGGCACTGTTTACAGATCTGTAGTTATGATGAGGTCTGGTGGAAAATAGCAAGAATAAACCTTACAGGGAAGTCTAATTCTAGCAGGAAGCTGCATTAAAATAACATCATACTTCACTTACCCCCATCTGATGTCCTTGATAACCAGCTTGAAAAACAATAAAATGCCCTGTAACTTGCCATATTTTATTTTCTTACAGTGTTTCCCATTGTTTGGTGGTGACTCTGAAAGTGCCTGCTCTTACAGGAGCATCTGGACTGTGGTTTTGACACTCCAAGCAGACTGCAAATGAGCTAAATTGCTTGCTCAAGTACATGTTTCTATTCCTGAAAGGTTTTCCTTAAACCTCTCAAAAGCAAAACAGGCGGCTGGTACTGGCTTGGGGTTGTAGTTTCAGAAGAAAGCAGCTGGCTGGTATTATAGACATTCTGAAGTTCTTGTCTTTCAGAATTATAAAGAACAATAGGAATAAAAGTTCTTTGATGGCTCAGAGCTGATTTTATTTTATGTACTTATTAACAGACACACTTTCTCTCCATTGGAAGGAATTGGGAAAAAAAAAAAAAAAAAAAAAAACACCAGTACCCTGAAACAATAAAATAAGTAAAGACAGGTGTCTGTTTTCACATCTTGAGATTAGCTGAGTCTCCCACCTTCCTTTCCCATGCTTCCCTGGTAAGGGCCCTGTCTGATGCCTGACTGCTTGCCTGACTTTACTTTGATGTGTGAGGCAGTGCTATTCGCCTGTAAATGTGCATGTTGCCTTTGATCTAGTACTTACAGTACTTAGCTGCTCTTATTTAAATAGATAGCTTCTTTTAACTGTGCAGTGTTTACTCTGTCTCTCCCCCCTCCACCCTTCCTGAAAGTTGGCTTAAATTGCTATTATTTATACTGAAAGATATTTCTTAAGAGTTTAAGAGGGCTCTGACCTGAATTCTATTTTTTTTTTCGGGGGGGGGGCTGTGTTTTTCGAGACAGGGTTTCTCTGTATTTACTCTAGCTGTCCTGGAACTCACTTTGTAGGCCAGGCAGGCTGGCCTTGAACTCACAGAGATCCACCTGCCTCTGCCTCCTGAGTACTGGTATTATGGGCATGAGCCACCACTGCCCAGCAAAGATTTATTTATTTATTATGTATACAATGTGCTGCCTGTATGTCTGCCTGCAGCCAGAAGAGGGTACCCAGATCTCATTATAGATGGTTGTGAGCCACAATGTGGTTGCTGGGAATTGAACTCATGACCTCTGGAAGAATAGTCCTGGCTCTTAACCTCCAAGCCATCTCTCTAGCCCCCTTTATTCCATAAATTAATTCTAAAATCCTAAAGCTCTGCTGTAGGTTTTGTAAAGCCAAACTTCTATTAAAATGACTAAATGTTATAGATGTTGTATAATATTGGCAGACCCTTTGCTTTTTAATGGGAGTTTATTCTTTTCAAAGTATAATAAATATATTTATGTATTGGCTAAAATGCTTATGCCAGAGTCTAAAGCCAGTTATTCTTTTTTTAATCTTCATTTTTGTTTCTTCATTGGAATTTTTTATTTTTTTCTTATTTTACATATCGACCCCAGTTCCCTCTCCCTCCCTCCCTTTCTCTCTCCCTCCCTTCCTCTCTCCCTCCCTTCAGTTATTCTTATGAATATTAGTCCAGGCTTAATACCTTTTCATATTGCTGAATTAAAATACTATATAAAATATATAGACTAGTACTTTTTAAGAAAAAGTATATATATATATATATATATATTCTTAGAATTTCTTACATATTTTCAGGTGTTTTATTGATTTGCTACTGAGTTTCCTGTGTTTCAGACTGTTATTCACTCAGTAAATTGTAAAAGGAAGGGATGCAAAGAAAATTACATCAAAATTATGTAATAGGTAGGACACAAAGAAAATTATGTAACAATTAGGACACACAGGTAGGAGACAGCAGGCAAAGACCAGCAAACATTTACCTTCATGTATAGTCAAAGCCTTCATCCTGGCTTGAGAGTGGTAGGCAAAGCTTCCTGGAAGACTCAACATCTAAGTGTTACTAAAGGACAATTGACTCAGACCTCATGGCCCTGTATATTTCTGTCCAAGTCTATAGCACAACACAAAACTAAGTATGCAGAAACTCTCTGGATTAATTACAAGTAGCCCAAACTTTAGAAAATGTCTACAGTTTGAAAGGTTTCCTGCCTAAAACTATACAAAAAGCCTTCTTACTTGTCATGCAGCACTAAAGAGAACCTACTACTTCCCATACAGTGTTTTTCTACACAGATTTTTTTTTTTAGAACTTCAGCTCTATTCACTTAAAGGTGTGTTGGTAATTTCCCCTCACTATAGCAAGTATCTGAGATAATCTACATTGAGAGAATAAAAGTTCATGTTGCTGTGGTCTCAAAAAGTCCGTAGTCATTGGCTCTTCTGCCTTGGGGCCTGTTGTGACTCAGAGCATTATGGCAGAGAGCATGCATGGTTGAGCAAAGCAAACAAGAGGCAAAGAGGGAGAGAAGAGGTGCTGGGGTCCCAGTATTTTCTTCTGGGGCATGTCTCTAACAATTTAACTTTGTCTTCCATAAAGGTTCCACCACCTCCCAATATCATCATAAGCTAGAGTCCAAGCCTTAAATTCCCTCTGTCTTTCCCTCTCCCTCTGTTTCTCTCTCTCTCTCTCTCTCTCTCTCTCTCTCTCACACACACACACACACACACACACACACACACACACCTGCCCTCATTGTTTTAAAAGTCCTTATGGTATTATTACCTTTTCCATACTCTGATGGTGTTAAGTTTCTGTCTTGCCTTGTCCTGCAGCCATTTAATTCCAAATAAACACACAGAGTCCTATGTTAATTATAAACTGTTAGGCTGATAGCTCAGGCTTCTTATTGGCTAGCACTCTCTTAATTAATAACCAGTTTCTATTAATTTATGCGTCTCCATGTAGTCTTGGCTTACCAGAGAATGCCCAGGCATCCCATCTTCATGATAGCTACATGGTGTCTCTCTCCTCACTCTCTGAGTTCCTCTTCCCAGACTTCTCCTAGTCTGATCATCCGCCTATATTTCCTGCCTGGCTATGTCCTTCCTGTCCATTGGTCAAATCAGCTTTATTCATCAACCAATAAGAGAAACATATGTTCACAGCATGCAGAAGGACATCTCCCATCACACAAGCATCTTAAATCAAAGCACTTTTCCTGGTTTCGACAGGGAACAAAAGAAGGGTCAAAAGAAGTGATCAATTGTCACCTATGTGATTGTTACACTAGAGCATTCCTGCTATTTGGAAGGTTTGGAGACCTAGACTGTGGTCTTGGATTCAAACTGGGATGGTGGAAGTGGGAAGGAAAAGCTGGGCTCTAAAGGATGCAAGATTGTAAGTGTCTGAGGACGAGTCAGTGAGGCCAATGCAGAGTAGAGTGATGAAAGCACATGAGAAGGATTTGGTTTTTCCGGTTGAGGGAACAGAACCTGTGAGGCTGTGAAACTGAAAAGTGAAGAGTGAGCCTCAGTACTTTACCTGTCCCTTCATACCACACATCATCATGTTTCTGGAAGCCTCACATTTTAGGTAGTAGGAGCCGTGTATAAGGAAATAGCCCCAAAGCTCAGGGGGACTAGATCTTACAAGCCTGGGCTGCCTGGCTACCTCACTGACTTGTCTGGAGCCTGAACTTCTTTTCACGAGACCAGTTTCTTATTAGGAACCTTATTGTCTAGCTCTGTGTTCATAGGAGCCTCTTAGAGAGCAATCATCATGTTTTAAATGCTCTAAAGGTATGGCTTTATTCTAGCTCTCATAAGACTTCTACCTCTCTCTGGACCCCCAAATTCTACGCCAAAGTAGAACTCAAAGAATGTGAAGTTTTAAGAATTAGGAAAAGAGACTGAGTGAACAGAACGGAAGGGAGACACTCAGGCAAGTCCATGTAAACAACAAGGGAAACAGGCTTGGAGGGTGGAAACTAACATTATATTGGGAACACTGGAAAAAATATTTCAAAGTATTAGGATTCAAACCCAGGGCCTTATGCATACTAAGCAAGTACTCTACAACTGAGCTAAAGTCCTACAGTCCCTCTCTAGCCTAAGTTAGCCTCAAAATTATCATAGCGTCAGCCTTTGAAGTACTGGGATTATAGGGTGTTGTCACCATGCCAAACTTTTAAAAATGTATTTAATAAGTTACTGAGCATAGGCTGTCTGTGGCCCCAGTTTTGGGGAAACCAAATGGTTTTGATTCCTACCCAAACTATATGAGTATAAAGGTCAGCCCTCGAGAAAATCAGTGAACTATTTCTAGAAAAAAGATGGAGAACAGATGCTAGGAAAGTTTAAAGCAGAAAGCACTGACAGTAGTATCCTTGCACTAACTTATATATTCTTATAGCTATCATAAAAGTAAAATATATATCACTGACATGCTTTCCTGGAGTATGACTATGTATCGTGTACCATGACCATTCTTGGTGCTTTCTTCGTATCAATTAATCAATTTCAACTTCACTCCTACTATTATTTTACTAAAAAGGCCATCAAGGCACAGATTAACTAGTTCAAAGGTTACATCCAGACCCGTGTGCAGGTATAAATAGAAAAGCACAGAGGTCAATTGCTGCAGTGTTGGAATGGTGAGATGCTGACTTCTTTAATAACTGTCCCCCTGCTTTCTTCCCAAGTGCTGCTTAAGTAGAGCTGAGGCCAGGCGGGATGCAGCTAAAGTGGCTCTCATCAACTCTCTCTTCAATGAGCTGCCCTCCCGAAGGATCACCAAGGAGTTCATCATGGAGAGTGTTCAGGAAGCAGTGGCCTCCACCAGTGTGAGTACCAAAGGGAGGCAAGCGGTGGCTTCTAGGTGAACATGAGGACATTTGTATCTTGGGAAATAATAAAGTAAGAAAATTTCCTATTTCAACAATATTCAAGTTAAAATTTTGCCCATCTACTCATTAAAGTTAAGCAAAATGGATCCTTTGGTTAGAAATCATGAAGGTGAAACTGGCCCCCCCATTGTTTATCTTGCTAATACCCTTGACATGCCAGAACCAAAACTGATTAAGTTTCAGATTGAGGAAGATCACATGATCACACTGATTTCAATGCTTGCTTTTGTGTTCATTGAGAGCTCTGTGTGTTAGAAAAATCATGGTTCCTAGCAGTTTATATCTTCTGGTAAGTTCAATTAAATGCATTGAGAAATGCATTGAGAAAAAAATGAAAACAACAAAATGTGTCTTAAAAATTTAAACAGGCAACTTTCTCAGCAATCCAGGACTAGATATTTATTTGTTCAATAAATGATTGGAAATTCCTCCATCTGTAAGCCACACAGGAAACACGGGCCCCATCTAATGGTTTTCTGTGTGCGCTTATGGGAAGGAATTTGAATCATAGAAGGCCAAACTCTGTCACTTTTCTTCTGCCCCCTTTTCTTTTCTTTTTGGTTTTTCAAGACAGGGTTTCTCTGTGGTTTTGAGGCTGTCCTGGAACTCACTCTGTAGACCAGGCTTGCCTCAGACTCACAGAGATCTGCCTGGCTCTGCCTCCCAAGTACTGGGATTAAAGGCATGTGCCACCAACACCCAGCTTCCCCCTTTTCTTTAGACAGGGTCTTACTATGTATTCCTGGTTGTTCTCAAACTCACTGTGTAGACCAGGCTAGTTTCAGACTCACAGGAATCTGCACGCTAATGCCTCCTGAGTGAGTGCTGGTATCAGTGGCCATTGTGCCAGCACCCCCTCCCTTTTTTTTCCCTCCTGAGCTGAATTGACAGATTCTGTCTTTCCAGGGCAACTGCTCATGAAGGAGATGATCAGATTGTTAAGGATGCTTTCTCCTTATCACTTGGAGAAGAGACAGGGCAGCAGGACAGAAGGGCTAGTAGCCTAGCTAGGAGAAAGTAGAGTTCTGCACTATATCTGGTCTGAAGATAAAAGGAAATCTTTATTTTCTGGCCCTGTAAATTTCAAGTGCCTTTGAAGAAGAAAAGTTAGGAAAATGATGCCTGTTTTATATACATGTGGAATTTACTTAGGAACAGGGAAGGGCCCTCAATGTAAATGTAATTTGTCTTTTTTTTCATGGAAATTTGTAAAGAGAGAGAATATATATGGCTTGCAAGCTTCTGGATATTTAAAAGTCCAACATAAATATTTCAGGAGCAGTGTGTTAATGTTATTGCATTCAAAGCTATACATTTCCTGCTGTCTAATGCTGACAGTTGTTTGTTCAGTCTCACAACATTGCTATTGCCCACCATCCTGGGAATCCAAGGCAATGGGATACTGAAGGAAGCCTGAATGGCATTCCAGAGCTTGCATTTGCTGCTTAGTGTCATTCCTCACAACCAGGCTGGAAAGGAATCTTATTTCTACCTTTTACCCACATTGCTTTTTAAATATTAAATAGTCTGAGAGTGAGAAATATATATAAACCAATATCCCTGGTGTCAGCAGCAGCTTATTATGAAAACCTCCCTTTAAGAGTCAGGCAGGAAAACACCTGCACAGTTCTTTCAATTTCTATTATGCAGTCTTGCCTGAAAGCTGGATAAGGTCAACCCTGTAAGATTTCAGTAAGCCACAATGACAGCCATGGAGAGCAGTCACATAAGCATTAATTCATCCCTGACAAGAAATCCTTAAAAAAAAAATATAGGAATTTGTGCTTTGAGATTATTATCCCATCAACAGTTATACAATCTGCTAGCATTTAAGCAAAAGTCACATTCAAGCTGATTATAAAGCATTCTTTACTTGAGTCATGATATCAATACCTGTAGGCAAATAATAGGATTAGGTCCTATTCATTCAAAGAAGGGAAGGAATTATTAGTGACATTGTTTTGTTTGCTTTCCTTCCCTAGGGCACTTTAGATGATGCGGATGATCCCAGCACAAGTGTCGGAGCTTATCATTACATGTTGGAGTCAAACATGGGGAAGACTATGCTGGAGTTTCAGGTACCTAACTCCATGCCAGTTATTTATTTGATGATCCAATTCAGAAGCCTGGGAAATGTGCAACTATCTTTCTTCCTTCCTTCCTTCCTTCCCTCCTTCCCTCCCTCCTTCCTTTTTGAGAGAGAGAGAGAGAGAGAGAGAGAGAGAATGTGTGTATGTGTATGTGTGCACATAAATTTAGGTGTCTGTGGAGGGCAGAACATCAGATCTCCCTGGAGCTACAGTTATACTTAGTTACTAAGGCATCTCTCCAGACTCAAAACTTGTAACTCCTATCATTAGCGCTAGAATCTTCTGGTCCAACAATCTGATTTTTTAAAGTTTACCCTTTTAGAATTTAGCATGGTGACTGCATTTTAGCAACATTCACTAACCTATATCAAATAGCAATCATGTCACACTCTGCCCTCATGAAGCTCTCTGCCCGAAATCTTGAGGGCCTCTGTCTTACAACAAAAAAGGAGAACAATAAAGAGTGTATATATATATAGATAGATAGATAGATAGATAGATATAGATAGATACATATAGATATAGATATAGATTTGTTTTTCAAACAAAACTGTCCTCAAAGAGAAGAAAACAACAGGGTAAAATGGAATGCATCCATTTAAAACCCTGCAGACCTTCATATGGCGTCTGTCACTTTACATCTCTTAGAAATAGATGAGTAATGCCTGTTTTACAACCCAGTAACACTTCACCAGCTCTTCAGGACTAAGACCCCTTTAAACAAAATCAAATGGTTGTGATTAAAAATTTTGTTTGTGACCATCTCTTCCTTTATTTCCTGAAGGCAGATAAGGATTTCCATAGTGGTACATTCAAAGCTACTATTTCATTTCTGATATTTCTTCTTCTCCTCCTTCTTTTTCGGTTCTTATACTCTATTAAACAAGATGTGCCTCTCCCTCCTATCAGGGAAACCAACATTAGCAACATGTCATCCACAGTTGACAAGCAAAGACAGTGGAGGAACTCTGTTATTTACCGCACACAGTCCTCAGTTTATAATTTCACACTTTTATGAAGCCATGCAAACAGCACAGTTCCTTGTCTCTTCAGTATATTGCTCAATAAATCACAGAAGATTTTAATACTATATTATAAAGTTTTGCTTAACTGCAAGCCAACTGTGTTTTGAATATGTTGGAGGTGTAATCTGCTTGGCTGTGTCGTTCACTGGGCTAACTGCACTATAAACATTTTTGGCTTACAGATGTTTTCTAATTAAATTGGCTTATTCTATCTGTATTTATACAGTATAAAAATAACATTAATGACAATAACCTTGGTATCTGATTCTCATTTGATACTTTCTTTGGCATAATATTGAGCATTTGACAATTATTAGTATAATTTAAACCTTACAACAGTCATATGAGGTAGTTGTTATCATTCACATGTTATCCAAGGAAGATTATCTTCACTTAGCAAATGACTGAGCTCCAGGCTTCAGACACACGCAAGACAATCTCTTTCCTTTTCTTACACATCTGATTCTTTTCACATACTTGTCTAGACAGATAAAAATTCAGTAATGACTTGGCAGTCAGTGTGTGTCCCTCTAAACAGCTAAGTTTAAATAAAGTCAAATATCCAATGACATAGAATACCAGCAAAAATTAATATGGAATAGTACAACCTCACTTTCAGTACTTCTATTTTCTTAGGTTTGGTTTCAAGAAATAATTAGACTTATAAAAATTTTATGAACAAAAATGTTTATCATGGTAAAACTTAATCTTTGTGCTGCAGCTGACTCCCAAAGCCACCAACTTTTCTCTGTACTGAATGAGGACAGAGGGATAGACTGGCTGGTTTTAGCCTTACTCCGTTCCTTGTCGCCAATTGTGTTTCTTCATTTGTGTATAAATCTGAGGAAATACCAGTGCTACCTCACAGTGCCAGTGTGATGGTGAAATAATAAGAGTCTAGAACAGCCTGGCATATGGTAAACACTCCATGAAGTTTAAGGGTGACTCTGAAGGATTGTTACTTGAAATGTTGGAGGCTGCATGATGGATGGATTTACCCTGACACTTTTAGGTAATCACAAACTTCACAAGAGGTTAGGTAGCTCCCTGCCAAAATGCTTCATGGCCCACTGCCTTACAATAAATGGGGGAAACTATAAAGGATCTGTAACCCTCTCCCACAATCTAACCCCAAGCATAGGAGAAAATAACAAGCAAAAGAATAGCAGAAGAGAAAAGGCATGCAGCCACCCATGTGTGGTGTGGGTGCCTGTCACTTTACGTCTGTGAGCTTGCCCAGTCTGAAACTTATTTTTATTTTCTGCTAAATAATAAAAAAAAAATAGTGTCATTTTATAGAGCTAAAGTTCTGGACATTTATAAATCATCCAGAACAGCTCTTCTCATAAGGGGGAAAGTCATTTAGGTTTCGTCTTTAAGGAATATTTTTTAAATCTCTTTTTTATTTATTCTTTTTGCCTTTTACATCATGCATCCCGATCCCACGCATCTCATGCATCCTTGCATCCGCCCTCTGCCCCTGCAACGCCCCCCCAAATAAAACAAAACAAAATTTAATATAAAAAAAGAAAAAAGTGGAAGAAAGGGAAAATGTACAGAAGCTGCAGTGTGACACAGTGAGTCACACAGTAAACCCCTTTATCCATGCATCTTTACATGCAGGCGTCCATCCCGTAGAATCATTAGTTCGGCTGGAGGGCCCTGGCCTCAGCTACATTATCGACACTGGGCCTGGACACTATTCCTGGACATCCTTTTGCTGCCCTGTGCTGTGGAGATATCTTGCCCTGGGTCCCAGGACCACTTCCCAATCCAGCATTTCACAGATGAGATGGATGTTGGGGATGGGCCAACACTTAACCCTGGTCCTGGGTCTGAGTAGTTGTGGGGTTGATCAGCTGGCCGTCTCTGCCCTGTCTTCACCTCCAGGGTGAGTTCTCCATCATTGCCCTTGCTATTTGACCCCCTGAAGGGATGAGCAAGGGGTCAGTTCTCCCACACCCTCAGGGTGGGTTCTCCCACACCTACAACTTCAGGGCTAGCTCTACTGTGTTACCCAGCCCAGGTGTAGGACCCACTCACTGCCACCCCCGTACCTAGAAGTTGTATGTGATTTAGTATGTATTTTAAAAAATAATGATTTTGAACATGATTGGTTTACTCTGCCAATGCAGGTGATCACTTTAACCCTTGCCTTCCTGGTCTGCTTTCCGTGTAGCCTGTAGTAAGGTATTTAAATCATAATCATTTAAATCACACCCTGCAAAAGTTTCACAAAGAAGGCTGGGGGCAGGTTGGGGACAAAGGGAACGACAGAAAGCAGGGAAACCCCAAACCCTCGGAGTCGGGATGAGGCACAGGTAGGTAAGCTTTCCCTTCTCCTTCTGCCCACCTGCCGGGGGAAGTGAATACAGACTGGGGCAGTTTCAGCAGAAACACAACTGAGTCACCGTCACTGGGGATGTCACCGAAGAGTGTTTGGATCAGGGAATGAATGACAATAGTGAAAAAAAAAAAAAAAAAAAAAAAAACAAACGACTGGAGTCTCCTTCAGCGGATTGGTCCTGCAGTGCGGCGCTGAGGGATTCTTAACAGGCTTTGGCTTATCTTCTCTTCTTGGGAGAGAAGGGGCTGCCTGTTTTAAGGTAGGCTGCCCAGAGAGAAACTGCCTGCTCTTTGGGGGAGGGGCAGAAGTGGCAACCAGCAGGCGCTGGGTCTTGTCAAGGTCAGATTCTAGGCAGAATTTGACTGAAGCTGGTTAATATATTTATTCTAAAGACTAATGCAACCCAAGGAGGAGTTGTTTATTTACATCTGTGCTAAATTCCCCAGGTCGCCTTTTAAAGCCTCATCCCATAAACAAATTTCCTCTTAAACTCATTCTCTTGGGTGGGGAGATGGTGCCCACCTGTTTTCCAAGTTCTCCATTTACAGTGTTTGTTTTTCTTATTTCTGATGAATCACAGAGCCAAGCCAGTCTCCCAGAGATCCAGGGAGAGGCAATGAGCCTTTTTCTCCCACTCAAAGTAGCTGAAAAGCCATTGTCTCTAGTAGGTGGAACCAGGCAGGCAGTTTCTAGGACAGAGCCCAGTTGTTGCAAAATTAAAGGAACTGAATGACAGTAAAAATGGAGAGCAAGCAGCAACTGCAATTTCCCCACAGAGCAAAGGGAACACAGGCTTCATTCACCATTCAGTTTACAATTTACTTTGATGACCAAGAACGGTTACCTAATTTGTGGGGCCCAGTACAAACTAAAAATACAAAGACCTTTGCTCAAAAGCTATCAAGCTGAGTATCAAACTGGGGCAGAGCCTCCAGGGCTGCCCAGACCTCACCAGTGGGAAGCCAGGCTTGATGCCAGGCAGGTCCAGAATTTCCCAGACAAAGAATTGAAAGATGCTTTTAAAAAGCTCAGTGATTAAGATATATAATATTACAAAATAAAAAAAAATAGTTTCAGTAGGTTTCAGTATGTAGTCCAGGCTTAGCTTGAACCCACAGAGATCTGCCTGTTGCTGCCTCTCAAACACTGAAGTTGAACATATGTGTTACAATGCCTGGCACAAAATGCCAGTTTTTTTTTTTTTTTAAAGATCCAGAATACTCACAAATTAGTTTAAATCTTGCCTCCCATACCTCACCCTAAAAACTGGCTTCCACTTTCCTTTCAGTCCAGCCAGTCTCCCCAGACTTTGAAATTGGTTTATTTAACAAACTCCACAACATAAGAGCAGAAAAGGCCATTGTAGAATAGGTGACTACAAGTTTCTGTACAGGACAGGGGTTGATAAAGTACAAAGCCAGGGTAAAAACCAGGCAACAAGAATCACAATGAAACTAGAAAACAGTTCCTTTCAGATGTCTTCTGAAATATTGCATGGATTTATTTCCCTCCCAGTCTGACAGAGCATAGAAGCACTGGGTTAAGCATCAACTCACAGAGACTTGGGAAGTTGTGGCCCACACCTTTAATCCCAGCATTTGGGAGGAAGAAACAGACAGCTCTCTGAGCTCGAGGACAGGCTGGTCTACATAGGGAATTCTAGGACAGCCAGAGCTGTATAGCAACAAACAACTAAAAGACTTTGGTCTCTTGAAGGGAAATAAAGAAATGGACAGGAAGTGTGTATAAATAATTGAGTATACCTTATACTATGAAGACAAGTGTTTCTACACAGCAGAGCAAAGACTAATCCAGTGTAGAATATATGAGAAGGAGGCCAGCTTTCCCAAAGAAATGTAAGAACCAGAGCCACACTGAGGAGGAAGTACTTTTTAGACAAACTAGAGCAGTGGGGAAGTAAATGACCCTCCTCCACAAGGCAGGAACAGTACAAGTCTTTTTAGGAAGCCTTTGAGGGATCAAGGTTGCCAAGGAGCATGAAAAAGCTCTCTGGTTCTGTTCACAGCGTAACCATGGATTCTAAAGTCATGGGTGATTGGCCAGGTGGAATGACAGCACTGTATCCACAAGAGGCAGCCATTGACTCACAGATGAGCAGGTGGTTCCAGAGGATCCTGGAGGAAGAAGAGAGTGTACACCAATGGGAATCAAGAGCTGTGTTAGCAATACGTTGTTTCTTAAACAGGATCACTTGAGGGCAATTCTAGGATGGGTACTAAAAGCTGCAACACAGGTCCAGCTTGTCTCTTTTGGTTGCCAAATTTACATAGGGACTGTGAATATAGCTCACTTGTAGGAAGCTTGCCAGGTTTGTGCAAAGTCTTGAGTTTGAGCTACAGAACTGGAAGAAAGTTAAATTTAAAATGAACTGCAGGGCTGGAGAGATGGCTCAGAGGTTAAGAGCACTGACTGCTCTTCTAGAGGTCCTGAATTCAATTTCCAGCAACCACATGGTGGCTCACAAACCATCTATAGTGAGATCTGGCGCCCTCTTCTGGTCTGCACCTATACATGCAGGCAGGCCACAGTATATATAATAAATAAATCTGTAAAAAATAAAAAACAATACAATAAAATAAAACCAACTGCAGATTTGGGGTCGTGAGGGATGAGATGAAGAAGCAGTGAATTTTTTCTTCATTAAAAAATAGATATAGGGCTGAAGAGATAGTTCAGGCTAAAGTGCTTGCACATAGTCAAGAGGACTCAAATTCTACCCTCAGAATCCGCATAAGAAACCAAGTGTGGTAGCTCAAAGTTGTCATCATAGCACCACGAAGATGGAGTCAGGAAAATACTTTCTCAACAGTCTAGCCAAATCAGTAAACTCCAAGTTCAGTGAGACCTACCTCTGTCAACCTCTGGCCTCTATACTCATTCATATTCATGTACACACACATCCACATGAACACGCATATATGATACATAAATAATATGATATATATATATATAATGAATGCAAAATTCAAGTAGATTTTTATATTGAATCAAAGAAACATCAAATATTGGACTTTTATTACAGGACTTTTATTATAACATAGATCCTGTTCTCTATCAAGGCATAATGAATCCATATTCATTTTTGTGTCTACAAAGTATTGCATAAGTGGGTTTAAAGGGCGCATTGGAGAAGGTAGCAGAGAGTTACCCTCCTGGGAGTATTTTGATGACTGGTTTGACAGACAGTGATGAGAGGCCTATTAGTCTATTGAAACGCTCCCAGTTTTTCATATTAGTGTAGCGAATCGCTGGAGTGAAACTGCATGGGGTCAGGGGGAAGAGGGGCTGTTGCAGGGCAAGTCTCTGGGCATTTGGCTAGGGATGCTGGACAGTGGGGTCTTTGTTTGGTGTGGAAGGAGCAACTTGTTTAATATTTGTGTTGATTTTAATTGATGGAAACAAATGGTTTTGCTTTTACTGCTAGCTCAGTGTTCCCTGGGGTACTTGTCATATGGCGGAGTACACACAATGCGCCAAGTGGATGTTGAGATGAAAAGTAGCAGCACTGACCCATAATAGAAGCTTTAGAGCTGAGACTAGAGCTGCTTGATCCTCCGATAACCCTACAGCTCTAAAATGCACCAGATAATTTTAACATGCCTACAATCTAAGACTTCACATCTCTGGAGTTTCAGAAGAAAAACATGTTCTTGAGCAAACAGAAGTAAAACCAGTCAGTAAAAGACTGTTGTTATGAATAGTCAATAAGACATCTGTCTGGATGCTAAGTTTTCATAAGCAGAAAGTTCCTTAATTATATGGGATTATTTTCCAGTGTTTATATGGTTGTGGTTTATGGTATGGATTCATAATTGACATGTAGCTTTAAAAAAAAAAAAAAGAAAGAAAGAAAGAAAAAAGCAAGAACAAAAATGGAATCCCTGAATAGGTGAAACACCACTAATTTCAGTGAAAAACTGTTAGCTGTGGCCGCATTAGGAAAATGGGGATGCTCAGCTTGCTGGTCCTAGATCAGACAGGGGATTGGGAGTAGAACTGACCAGTTGTGCTCTCGGGCTAAAGAACAGAATGTGGAACACTTCATTTGTTTAAAGGTGAACACAACCACACTGTTGGTATTTTAAGGCAGTCTTAAAGCAAAGGGACTTACCTCTCTTTTTATGCTGGCTAAAATTCTCCCTCTTTCTCTCCTTGTCTGTCTGTCTCTCTCTCTTTCTGCCTCTCTCTATATTTTTCCCTTCCCCCTCTCTCTCCCTCCCTCCTTCCATCCCCCTCTCTTTTCTGTATCCTGAAAAAGTCAGGTAAATAATCTATTTCAGCTTGTTGATATGGAACTTTAGCATGAGTAAGTCTACTTTGGTTTGGTCCATTTTGAGTCATGCATTGGAAGGAGCTTGGTCCAAAGCCAATGGATCCTATAAATTTCTCTTAATAATGTAGACATTTATTTTTCAGTTTAAATTCTTAAAATTCCCATTGTTTTCTTTAATGTCATTTAATTACATGATTTAAAGCCCAAAACCTTTTCTCCAGAATGCTGGGAATGCTGGGAAGAATTCCTCCCACTCCTTTCTCTCAAGTCAGACATGTTAACAGATCAATTTATTTTTTTCTTTTGGTGCTGGAGATCCAATGTTGGGTCTCATGCATGCTAAAGTACATTCTCTACCACCACGTAAGACCCTCAGACTCTATTACCAGGTTCTTTTGCATATTGTAAAAACTCTTCTAGGCATTTACAAGCAAATGTATATATAGGAATCTTCTGTTCTTTTAAAATAAAACACAAACTACACACCATTGCTGGCTTTTCTCTTACTTTAATAATACACCATATATTTGTTTGTATTGCAGCTTGGAGGATGTTAACAACTTTTATGTATGACGTATTAAGTAATATGGATATATCATACTTTGTTTTTTAAATATGAACATTTGAAATGTTTCCAGTCTCTGGAAATTAAAAAAAAAAAATGATACATTATAGGTGTAACTTGGTTGTAAGTTATTTCTCCTATGTTCTGACAACATAAGTTACTTTAGGGGTGCACAATTATTTTAATGTGTGCATTTTTAGTGTTGACAAACATTTGTCAACCACTTAGCAAAGTCATGTTGAAAGTAAGGTAAAGCAGGGAGTGGAGACATTTTTCGGGTGCCTTGGTGCTCTCTTCTGTGGAAAGTCCCAAGGTTTCTGACAGTTTCATATTTCTTTAGGGTCAGATTTATGTCTGCTCAGCTCTTGCTGACATGCACTTCTGCTTTCAGATCAATGACAGATGTTTGGGTTTTGTAGGAACTGATGACTGTTTTCCAACTATTGCACTGGAATGGAAGCCTGAAAGCCCTCCGTGAAACAAAGTGCTCTCGACAGGTGAGACTTTCTAGTTGAAACAGGTTAGTGTGTCAAGGACAAGGCCAGGAGCCTAACAAACCTTGAAGAGGCTTCCTTTATCAACCAAACCTCCATTGTTTATGAATCTCTTTGTTTTAAAATTATGTTTACCTATTAAGTAAGAGCAGGGACAGTGAGGAAATATTGAGTCAGGGATTGCCACACTAAGAATGTTGGCCCTGCGGAGGGTTGATCAGAACTCCCATTATACTTAATGCAGAATGAAGCAACTATAAGACAGTGTTGGATTCTAAGTGAAGTACTGAACTTACCTTGTGCATCCACCATGCCTGTTTTGAATCTGTCCCCTTTTGCACTGTCCAGTATAGAGAGAAAGAGAATCCACTGTTTCCAGAACATCCACAATAAAGACAGACAGAATTGTTACACCAAAAATTCCTCAAAAAGAACGAAAAGGATCATCAAGTTGGACACACTGTTAGTCACCTTAATTTTTTTTTTTTTAACTTAAAAGTTTCCTCTTTGTTTTCCAGAGGCAAGGTCTCAGTATTCCTTCATTACTTACTGCTACAGTCCACAGGGATCATACATACAATGAGATCTCAATTGACAAATCACTAGGCTGACCCAGAAAGATCATCATGTATTCCATTGAATGAAACCTCACTTGCAAAGTCTTGGAGATACCTGGCCTTTGAATAGCCTCTGTTGTCTCTGTAGAACACTTGTGAAGCCATAGCATTCCCCTTTTCCATAATGGGATTCATCCCAAATTATCCCAGAACTGTATTAATCAATTAATCTAATTTAAAATTATCTTCCACGGTTAAATTATTCATCCACAGTTTATGCTGCCCAAGGAGAGAGATTTACACACCTTAAAAAAAATAAACTGAAAAGGGGTGAAATGCTGGGAGCCTTTATCATTTATTACAGAAGTATCAATTAATATTCTAGGTATCAGCTCCAGAATATATGTTCCTGCAAATTTGGCTATATATAGAATAATGCTGGGTGATTCATATTCTCAAAATAGGCCCCAGAGAAAGGAATTCCTTCTCTCCAGGGCATTAGCAGTAAGAGCTGCAGCCTCTAGATCTCACACTACTTAGCCTTAGGTTTTTCCTTTGATATAGCGCTGAGAAGTCCCCTTTAATAAATTAACAGCACATGTCGCAAGTCACATCTCCCCTGACACTAAAGTTTGCCAGGACATTTTGCAAGTCACTTTCACAGGGAAGACTGAAGGCACCTGCTTTTCTCAAGATTCTACTGGCCTTCCTTGCTCTAAGAGATATGCATGCTCTATTGTTAGAGAGTTGTTAAATGTTGCTACAGATACAAAAACTAGAAGCTTGTGAGATAGAAGGCACTTTTAGAGAATTTTTAGAAGGAACTTTTTGGAGACTTTTTAGAAGGACCTCAGGAGAATTTTTACAAGGAACTTTTAGATCTTAAGAGAACTTTAAGAGAGCTTTTAAAGAAAGAACTTTTGAGGAGAGAGCTTTTAGAGAGAAATCTTAAAGAGAGCATTTGAGAGAGAGAGAGTGAGCTTTTTGGGAATAACATTTCTTGAATAAAGAGCCACAAGAGAAATGCATGTGTGGGCCTGTTTATTTCCTTTTGGCCCTCAGACCAGAACTTTTTTAGCAAACCCCAACCTGCCTGCTGTAAGCCTCCTCTCTGAAGCCCCGATAACTTACAATAGGAACCCTTCCTCTTTTTAATACCAAGTGTAAATTCTATCCTATGTGTTTAATGCTTTTTTCCTGTTGTCCTCTGAGATTTATCCTTTTTTTTTTTTTTTAACTCATCAGAATTTGAAGGACAATAGTTTATTTTTGAGAATTTCCTAATAAGAATTTGTATGAAGAACTAAAACTCTACAGTAATCAAGATGAGGGTGAAGGCACTACAAACCCTGTAATTTTTAGTTGTTCTTTGCTTGGAAAGTCTGGCTTTCAAAATGTCAAAATGGAAAAGAAATGAGTAGCTGACAATGGCTTTAGCTAT
This sequence comes from Phodopus roborovskii, assembly GCF_943737965.1. Taxonomy (NCBI): domain Eukaryota; kingdom Metazoa; phylum Chordata; class Mammalia; order Rodentia; family Cricetidae; genus Phodopus; species Phodopus roborovskii. Next base: position 146,393 of record NW_026126611.1, on the reverse strand, counting down.
TTTTTTCCTTTCCTTTGATTTTATGAAAGTCCTTTGAAATATGTTGGATTGGTTATAAACACTTTTCCATGATTGTTTTTAATTTGTTAAGGTCATAAATAAATACCATATGTTCCTGAAAATAAAAATAAGCAATGCATCCATTCCCTATGATCAAACATATATGTGACAGCATGATGGATTGATATTTTTTTCATAGAAGAAATGAAAGGAGTGGTTAATTGTTAATTGTTTGCAAAAGTAAAAAAAAAATCACAAAGGTATCACTGTAATACCAATAATGATAATGTCTCCATTCTACAATACATTTTGGAAGTTCCCTCTGCACTGATTGTGAGCTATTAGGACATTTGTCTTCCTTATGCTAACAAAGTGTTTACCACTCTAAAGGCGGTGGCACCTGGGAGAATGGAGTTTAAAATGAGGCATACTGAAGTCTCATGCAATAGTTCAGTTTATTTGGAGCATCAATCCATTTATACTCTGAGAGTTAAAAGGAGTCACATGAGTAAAAGGTATAATCACAAGAGCAATCCATACATGGAGGGCAAACTGCATGTGGCAAAAGTGTTTTTCCATAGAGGCAATAGCCAGTTGTAATGAATAATCTGAAGTACTTACTCCTAACTGGTACACCTGGGAGGAGCATGAAAACACATTCCAAGAACAGTTTTGTGCTTTTGAAGAAACTGTGGTCACAAGACTCTTGTTTCCTTGGAGTTTTCTCACAAGCATTCTGCTGTTGGCCTGTGTCCCAAAAACAAAGCACACCTTCTAGGAAGTAGAGTCTTGGGTTTCAAAATCTTCTAAAGTCCCCTTTACTGGATGCTTCCTTTTAATGTAATAGGCATGTACAAACCTCTGTCTACCTCAACTTGTCTGTGTAGCCCTTTCCTCTTTCTGTCTTGTCAAAGGCAATCGTACTGGGCAATGGATAAATGAAGTATTTCTGTGTCTTTGTGAACATTACTTGTCATTCCTAGTGGTACGTTTTGACTCGGCCTGGAGTGACAGGCTTTGCAGGACTAGATTAGTTCATCATTTCCTTTTCAGAAGTATGTCAATGGGATTTGGTTTCAGATTTTGAAAGTAAGAGTTGTTTGAAGGCCATATGACTGGAGAAGTATAGACGACATTGCCCACAGTGCTTTTGTTTCTGTTTATTGACACTCTGAACTTTTGTTTCTTGGTTCTAGGAAGTCATCTCCTATTATTCCCAATATTCTTTAGATGAAAAGATGCGAAGCCACATGGCCCTAGATTGGATCATGAAGGAGCGCGAGTCACCAGGAATTCTCTCTCAAGAGCTACGTGCTGCCCTGGGAGAGCTTGAAGAAGCCAGGAAGGCAGGACAAGAACTACGCTTTTACAAAGAAAAAAAAGAAATCCTGAGCTTGGCTCTGACTCAGATTTATAGTGACCCTGACCCTTCCTCACCCAGTGATGACCAGCTGAGCCTCACGGCTCTGTGTGGCTATCATTAGCAAGGCCAGGTCTCAGGTTTCCTGAGGACTTTCACTATCGCGGTAAATAAGGATCAGGATAAACAAATAGGCCGAATAGATGTTTATTCAGGGAGAAATAACTTACAACCTAGACAGATGAACACCAGGAAATTCAACCCGATCCTCTCCTGTCCAGAAAGAGAGCACCTTTCCTGGCCTCCTCCGACCTCCTTCCACAGGTCACTTCCGCCCATGGCTCCACCCCCCAATGGGTGTGGTCAGTGCCAGAGAAGGACTATCTCACTACACTTTCACATCAGGAATCTCATTGACAGAGGTTGTCAAAGATTTTAGTACAATAGTCATCTACCTGAAGGGTGTACCGTTCCCTACTCATTCCGTTCACAGAATGGGAGAATAGGACTGGTCCAGACCCCAACTTCCTACTTCATGTATGTGTTCCACCATGCCCTTAGAAAGAATGACAACAGACCTGCTTGGAAAGAATTATTCAGGGTTTGATCCAATCTAAAGCCTAGTTGACATGTGCCTTGTCTCACATAGGGGGCCAGTACAAGAAGCCTCCAAGAAAACAGCAGCAGGACTAGGAAATGTAGCATGCTAACAACTTTTTTTTTTTTTTTTTTTTAAGACAGGGTTTCTCTGTGTATCCCTGGCTGCCATGGAACTCATTCTATAGACCAGGCTGGCCTTGAACTCAGAGATCTGCCTGCCTCTTCTTTCTGAGTGCATTAAAGACATGTGCCACCACTTTAAAAGCACATAAAATTAAATAAATAGTACATATTATTTGAAAAAATGTACAATAGTCAATATATTCAAGTTACTCAAAATTACTATATTCTCATCAGGTATTTTGAAATTAATTTTAATAAAAAAAAAACTGCCACATGTCAGACAAGAGGAAATTAAGCTACATAACTGCCCTATTCCAATATCTTAAGAAAGTAATAGTGAGTAAAATTAGATAGATTTTATCTTAAAATGTTATTTTAACAAAAATCACATTGCTGCTGATAATGAGGCTAAATGTCATCTAGAAGAGAAGGAATCTGGATTTTTTGCTTGTTTCTTGAATAAATTTTTAAGTGAAAGAAAATTTCTATTTTTTTTTCACAAATTTAAAATCCAGCACATTTACACATGTCAGCTGTGATCTCTATGTGTAGGACATCTTCACTGTATTTGCAACCTTTGGCAATGATTACTCAAAAGGATGATATCTGATTAGGTACAAGAATAGGACATAGATGGGTCAACATCAAACTCACCTTCTTTTTGGTGATTATAACACTGTACAAATCCTATGAACTGAAAAATGATGGAAATTGCTCTTTTTCTCAAAATAGTACCAGAAGCTTCAGCAAAAGTAACAAAGGTCATAGCTATGGCTGCCCCCATCTAATAGCAACAACATTGTGCTGACAGAGCATTACACACACACACACACACACACACACACACACACACACACACACCTGTTACACTGGTACAGAGAACCATAGGTGAGGACCAAAACCAATACTGCCTGTCTTGCTCTCGACACTGCACTGTGGAAAGGGACTAAAGTAAAGGAGCCTCTAAGAACGTGGAACCCGGAAGCAGGTTGTTTTTATTATGAACTCCATGAAAATCAGATTAAAAAAAAAAAAGTCATAGACTAGTTCATAGCAAAATACAACAATTTCAAAAATATGTAGACTCCATCCTAAAATTCATGGATTGTCCAGAATACCATTGGCCCTTAGTTTGGAACTCACACTTTTAAAAGCATACAGAGTCTTAAATTTCATATCAGAGACCCAATGTATCTTTGATCTAACCCACAGAACCTGCTTCTAAGATAACTACCATCATGCTGAAATAGAATTATTTTGTTTGGGCAAAGATAGCTTCATTTTTACAAAATCAAAATGTACCACGTTGTTATGAGAGAACAAACTAAGACAAAGTAGTTACTAGATGGGGGCAATTGTATCAGAATATTACAGATTTAATAAAATCATTACTCCTCCAATATTCTGGATTTTTCTAAAGCTACAGTTCACATGTGCTTTTGCTCTTAATACCAACTATTTCTAGCAAAGAAAAAGAATCAAGTCATTAGTTCTTCATTGTGAATTCGATCATCTCAGTCTGGACACAAACAAATGGGAAAACCCTAAGTGTATAATTCTCTTATTTCTTTAGAGAAAATATTTTAAGCCAAAAGAATTGTTGTTGACTATAGTTGAGATGTTTTAGAGTTCTTTTATTTTTATTGTTCAGTGCTTTTCTTTGTAGCCAAAGCCCAAAAGTAGACAATTTCCTTATCTTTATCTATGTCCATGGGTAAACACTAATCCAAATATTGTCACCTACTGATTTTGTGGTGCTATAGAAACTCGAAGTACAGCCTTCTGTGCTGAAACTTACAGTGAATGGTCTAAGAGTGTGCCAGTGCCTTTTTCATCTAGGGTTCCAGTGTAATAGAACTCATTTTCTCTTCCCCAGTGGTTTGGTTATGCATGTAAAATACCTAAAATTCTTATTCAGACTATTCCAAACTTGATGGAATCAGACTTTGGGACACATGGTCCAGGTGCCAATGTTGTACATATCTCATCAGTTTTATTGTATAGTGAAGTTGACAGCTACTGCTTGCTTTCTCTAGTCATCATTAGCTCAAATATATTATCTAACCAGTAGAGCCAATGCCCCTCTCGACCTTAAATCCAAACCCAAATTTGGAACTCTTCTGTGCTACATAGGATTAGATACTTTTTGGTGAACACGTTTTGTTTTTGTTTTGTTTTGTTTTCTATAGTCCAGAACCAAAACATGGAAAGTGTATACATAGACACACATGGGTGGTTACTTTACATTATGACAGCCAAGAAACAGAAAAGAGGAGTACAGGAAGATGCCGTGACAAAATACAACTCTGAAAAACACACTTTCAGTGGCCCACTCTAACCAGTGTCCATGTCCTATGAACTCCAACAATATAACCAAACACCTCATCAGATCCAGATTCTGCCCCAGGGTATATGTGGACTCCTTTTCTTATATTTTGTATGCAAACCATCTACACAAGAAACCACCTGAAATCCTTGTTTAAAGAATAAGCTCTTGGACTGTTTTCCAGAACTACTGAGCAAGTTCTAGGAGTTTCTAAGTTATTTACCATGTGCTTTCATGCTTCTGACCACACTTCAGTCTTTGGTATTCTAGATTTAAATTACTTAATATATCCTTCACTGAGCAGTGTAGTCCTGCTCTATCACATAAGGACACAGAAAGAAGCAAGCTAGAATGTAGCACAAGGGGCAAAGAGATAGTTTTTTCTCTCTCTCTCAAAAGAGTAACAGGGTTCATTCAGTATCATGTTCAACTACCCTACTAAGAACAAAGCCGTTACAATCTCCATCTACTAGTTTATGGTATAATACCATTCTTTCAGTCTAAGTAAACCTTGGTCTGGGAGCAAAGTGGGTGTTAGGAAAATGAGCAGAATTTTACTCTGGTGGGGGAAGTTGGTTTCCATAGAGAAAATTTGGATACACACATGATCTATTGAAATTCCAGATTGCTAGGATAACTTAAAGGCCAACTTGAGACTACACTTAACTGAAATTAAAAAGAAAAAGATATTTTATCCTTTCAGTTAATAAAATGATATGGGCTACCTATCTGTCTGTCTATTTATCTAACATCTATCCATCTATCTATCATTTACCATCTCTATGTATCTATTGGTAAAAAAAAAATCTTGGATCACAAGACCACTAGTGCAAATTAATTAAAAAAATAAGAGGAGACTTCAAGTGTCATAAGTGCCAAGATACAGTTCCTTTTATCACAGATGATGACATTTGTTAAAGACAAGGGTCAGTAAATTTAAAAAACTTTCCTTTAACTTTGCCTTTTATTTAGCACATTCTTATTGGCAACATGTTTGGGATCTGTTTTCATTCCTCCATATTAATTCAGGAGAGGATCTCCATGCACAGTTTACCAACTGTCTGTGAAAAGCCAAGAGGACTTGGCAAGCACTCTATGGAAAAGAGGCTTCAATGGGCTGTGTCTTGACACATGTGCAACTTCATCCCAGACATTGCAAATGTCACACATGTTGACAGTAGGATTTACAGGGCCTAAAATAAATGCCCTAAAGAATAAAAAGTCAGAAACTATAGATCCAGTTAAAAAAAAGAGCATGTCAACATTGTGCCAACAGTCCCCAGTTTGTAGGCTTCTCTGGGGGTAGTTTTTATTTATCAGAGACTTTTTTCCTTCATAACCAGATAACCTTTATACTCCACACATCCCCTCACCTCTCCCTCCCAAAACGTCTCATCATTCTCCAACTTTCCAAGACCTTCCAGATTCATTTTGTCAGTTATGCTCACAATGAAAATTATTGTTCTCCTGTTAATCTCTCTTCTTCAATTTATTTCATGAATTTAATTTTCAGAATTTGAGAACAGAGCATTTCCTCTTCCTCACAATACTTGTTGCAAAATGGAAAGCTTTGATTCTAAGACTACAACCTTATTTTCCCTTCAAGCCTGAGAAGCCAGTCTTTGTTGGACTCAGTCTTCAGTTTCTCATGTTGTCTAGTTACACATTTCATTTGTTTGATTCAAATTACTTTGCCACATTTAGGATTAAAGATCTGTAAGGCTAATCAAAGTAAATTGACTTTGTAGTAATAAAGATATTCTCATTTATGTTTACTCCCAATAAAGCTACTCCCAATAAAGCTGATTTCTCTCTCTCTCTCTCTCTCTCTCTCTCTCTCTGTGTGTGTGTGTGTGTGTGTGTGTGTATGTGTGTGTGTGTGTCTGTCTGTCTGTCTGTCTGTCTCCTGCCTTCCTTCCTCTTATTCTTGTTTTGGCTTATTATTCATCATTGACAAACAATATTACATATGTGTGTCATTTTACAGTGACCTTATTTGCAAGTGTGCAAAGCTTTTCTTTGTTCAATGGGTCTTCCTTCCTTCCTTCCTTCTTTGTTTTGTTTTTTGAGACAGACTTTCTCTATAGCTTTGGAGGCTTCCTGGAACTCACTGTGTAAACCAGGTGGCCTCAAACTCACAGAGATTTGCCTGTCTGTGCTTCAAGAGTGCTGGGATCAAAGGCATGAGCCACCACCGCCCTGCTGCGTTTTTTATTTCTTTGAAACAGGAAGTCCTTTATGTCCAATATATAATTTATGGACCCAAATGCCTACCCCAAGGTCCTGCATCCCGGAGCATGGAAGAAGACACCAAGCACCTGTCCTGGGACCTCAGCACCACTGTGATGAGCAAATACGTGATGGAGAGCTGGGAAAGATGGAGTATAAATGTGTGGTGGAGAGATGGGAGAGAAAGCCAAACAGAGCGGTTTATGCACCATGGGGAGAGCCACTGGAGATGCAAAGAAGAACTGCATCTAGATATGAGGAGCCTATGCAATCATCTGGTAATCAAAAAAAGGTAATAGAAAACCAAAATTAATTGTTCTCCAGGGGGACAGCAAACAGGATTCCTGTTGCTCAGTAACTCAGTTCTTGTGATGTGTCCCTTGGCAATTGGTAACAAAGGGTAATGATTTAAAATTCTATTCTGCTTCAGCTATCCTGCTTGTAAGATGAAGCCAAAGTTGAACATTCTTTAGGCAAGAGCATCTCATGTTTTATGAAAGTACATTTAGAAGAAGTAAAAGGCCTAATAAATTTTAAACTACTTTATTTCTCTTTTTATAGCATGTTTACATATATTTATATAGCTCTGGCTTATGTTTGTATTACTTGATATTCTATCTTAGTCACTTAATGTTATTTCATATACACCTTTTCATGTGTTACTGTGTTTTCCAAACTTGTCTTGAATAGCACATTATCAACAAGTTTATTTGCTCCTCACAGGAATTTTGTTTTCAGGTTCTGCTATCTTTAGTGGCACCATCCTGCAAGCACACTGTACAAATACTGTCCCTTCCTGACTTATTTTTTCATGTAGTAATAGCCAAACTCTAATATTAAATATATTCGGTGCTCTTTTATGACACATTTTTCATCTAAATGGATTTGATCACTCTTTGAAATCACGATAAGTAAACACTCATTTAAAATGAAACTAATAACAAATGGTTTGAATATCTTAAAATCCTTAGCATGTAATAAATACTTGGTATATATTTCCAGGTTACTTTCCAAAAAAGGAGCCAGTTACACACATAACATATGTGGTGTAACTTCCACATAATTCTACCATTTAAACTCTCAAAATTACTGTGATTGCTGTTCTAATAAGCAAGTTTCTTCTTGAAAAATTTATAAATGCACTTTCATATAAAAAGCAAATGTTAAATTTCAAAGCCCCACTCTATCATCTGACAAAGAATCTGCATAGTAATTTGATTAGCTTTTTTGTTCTAGTTTTCTATTTGCAGTAATAAATTTTCATCCAACCAAAGGAGAAATAGACATACATAAAGATGGGAGGCCATTATCAACTTTATATAAAGGCCAACACTACTTACAGAAGTGACCATATAAAAATATACTATACACATTCCCCAACTACTATTTCAGTCAAATGGAGAATTTCTTTACATTTATTGTAGTTCTCTGTTAGTTTGAAGCTTTTCTCAAACAGGCAAAGCACTACTGTCTCTTTCACATCCCTTACCCATAAGTCAGAGTTTGTTGCAACCAAAAGGAGAGAGAAGATGTGTGAATTCTGTTGCTCTTCGCTGTGGAGGAAAACTGGGCCTCTATTAGAACTGTGTGAAGCAGAAAGCAAGCTCAAAGCACAAATATTAAACACCCCTTTCAAATAATACTAGCAATTTCTCCTGTCTGTGCCTTCTTTCCTAGAACCAATCAACCCGACTTTGCCATTGTATATTTTTGCTTCTTGCCTTTGATTCCCAACAAGCCATAATGCTAACTTTTGGAATAATATCACACAGATGTTCCATAGTCTATAACAGCTCTTGTGTGTTCTTGTTCCTCCCCCACAAAGGAAAGGGGTAGAGCCTGGAAGACAAATAGCAACGTGGAAAGAGAAAGGTTCACATGGGTCCCATGTGCTGGTTACATTCTTAGTTTCCTTGGTGAGGTTGGTAAATGATGTCTTGAGCCAACATGTCATTAAACAAATGAGGTTCTTCACCCTCATGATAGATTTCTTGACAAAATTCACTCGGAATGCACCAAGAAACAATGACAGCTGTGAGATATTTGCCCTCTTCTCTCATTTCCTCCTTTACAAATGAGCTCTGATAGTCTGATGTTTTAACTAAACTTGGAGTACAAAAAACAAAGCTGTTTTCTGCCAAAGTAATTAAAAAGAAAGTTTCAGCATTATGATGCCTTAGCAGAGCAAACACAGAAAAAGCTGGTACAAGAAAACATTTCTGTTGAGAAGAGTCTTTCCTGCTCCTGGCATATGAAGTTTCTTTCTTTCTTTCTTTCTTTCTTTCTTTCTTTCTTTCTTTCTATCTATCTATCTATCTTTGGTAATTTCACATGAGTACTGTACTTATATAATTTCTGACTCTCTACCCTTTAACTCTACCTGTGTCCCCTTCTCAAATTCATGACTTCTTTATTATTGTTGCAGATATATATATATCTGAGTCCACTTTGTGTTGCTAGTATTTAAATGTGTGTAGTGCTGATCATTTGGGATAAGATAACCTATCAGGGAGATTGTCCATAAAGAAAACTCTTCCACCTGCCCATCAGTGGCCATTGATTGCCTGTAGCTCTTCATCTAAGGAGGGAACTTGCTGTAGTTCCAAACCCATATTGGTATGCAAAACAGTATGTGTTGTCACTAAGCAGGAGATTCTTTAGTCTATATATCACTGAGATTTCATGGGTACAGCTTTACTGTTATGTCTAGAAGAGGCTGCTTAGCAGTAGGTGTTACCTCCTTCCTCTTTTCTGTGATTCCCCCTGAGCTTTATGTATAGCAGTTGTAGGTATATCATTAGGATGGTGCCAAAGACACTCATGGTCTGTTATTCTCTACATTTTGGTCTTTGTAACAGTCTCCATCCGCTGGGGGAAAAAAAAAAAAAGAAAGGAAGGAGGGAGGGGGGGAAGGAGGGATACTTCTTAGGCTTACTACCCAAGGCTGTAGAGGTCATAGAGCCTAGACCTCTGTACTGCTGTAGTTGCCCTCAACCAACATAATTTCAGAGGAAATTTATTTTCAGAAGGTTAAGTAATTATCTTGTGCAAATATCATCTGTTTCAGAAGGCAAATAGTAGTATGGTCCCTATTTAAAAAATTATTTAACTCTTGGGGCTGAAAAACTGAATCACCAGTTAAGAGGAATTGCTGCTTTTGCATAGGACCTGAGTTAGGTTCCCAGCATCCACATTGGTTAGGTAACAACTGCCTACATTGCCAGTACCGGGGGATTTGATGCTCTCTTCTCATCTCTAGAGTTGCTGCACTTAAATCTTCATACACATACATGAATAAAAAATAAAATCTTAAAAGAGAGTTCATGTAAAACTCATTTTATATCTAAATTATCTATATAAGGATTTGCAAATGGATTTACAGAAGAGTTCCTACACTTGGATATTTGAAGGGATTATATGTATAAAGATGGAGATGATTTGAAAGATATACATACATCAAACTGAAAACAATTTACTCCAGTTACCATAGATTAAGGAGAAATAAAGCTGTTAAAAAGTGACTATGAGAACATAATCATCTATAGCTTTACATTTCAGGTTTGTGAAATATTAACTCAATCATGTTCTAATTATGTGTTATATAAATTCTTAGCATCTTTTTTTACTTAATCTTTTAAATTAATCTTAAAATTTTACTTAATATTTCCTAATTCTATTAAGAATCTATTTTACACACCTTTTTATATTTCTGTCCTTCTGACCAAAGTAATAGTCAGGGTTAGGCTAACACTTGATAACTTTAGCAAATTTGAATTCTACAAATTGCATTTTACCAAAATGCAGTAACATGAACCATAATCCCAATTTCTTAAGAAGTGGAAACAGAGGGATGGCTTAAGTCCAGGAGATTGAGACCAGCCAGGACAATTTAATGAGACCCTATTCTTAATAAAAAAAATACAAGATACATTTTAAGGTTAATTTTCTATTACTTGTAAAAATATATTTCACATGGGCTTGAAGTACATTTTAGTGATTGACTGTATACTTAGCATGCATAAAATTTGAATTCAATTCTCAGAAATATGACACATACATATGATGTGTGTTAAAATGCCCTCATCTGGATTCTTAATTTTTAGTATATCTGCATGCTACTGGTATAGTGGTTCAGTTGTTTAGAACCGAATCAGAGATGTAACCATAGATTGTTATCAATGGTTCAGAGAGTAAAATCAAATTCTTATGGTAAAAATGGGCAATATTCTTGTACCTGTTATTATAACAAGAATTCTAACCGTATAGTTAGTAGACATCAGTCACAAAAATTATTAAAAATAGACATCTCAATTTCAGTGGGGACCACTCTGCTTTTCTTAGCAAACAGATTTGAAGAGAAACTGAAGTTTATCATTATGAAAGATGGAAGAAATAATTTAAGTACATTTGGCATGCAATTGGTATGTAAAAAATTTGCTGACCTTTTCCAAGCTATCTGAAAAGATGCCATAGCTGATCTACACAAAACCACTGAATTAACATTTCTCCTCATAGTTCTCCACCTGCAGGAACCAAAGTTAGAGGCTTCTAGTTAATGGTTTGAGGATCATAATTTTCTGTTTCTATTCTGTGTTAGATGAGTTTATAAAACACAAATACCTGTTTCCCTTACTGTACATCAAATGCTGTGCTAATGCTTTATAATTACCAGAGTTTTTGCATTCCAATAGTTCTGTGATGTTGGAAATACTGTATCTCCATTTATAGAGTGTGAATACAATCAGAGAGATTAAATGGCTTGTCCAAAAAACATAAAAAGAGAAGTTAGATGGATCTGAGTATAAATACTTCTTCATCACTGACCAATTTAGTATTTCTCAGACATTCATGAGCATAAGAATCTTTAGAAATCCAGTCTCTGATTCAGTAGTTCTGGATGAAACACAAGAATCAGCAAGCTTCCAAGTGACACTGACATAATTGATCTGAAGGTCATACTTAAAGCAAGACCATTCTCAACCACATCTGTCAATTTCATGGCTCTGGCCTGCCTGGAGGCCAATGGGTCATGCTATGAACCTTCTGATACGTATGTTAAATGGGGAGGGACATTGACATGCTGAGTCTTGCTCTGACAATTACCATTACCTTTTATTTGCCCCATTAAAATTCTTTGGAATCATAGGACTTACTGGAGTTTCTAGTCTTCTGTCAAATCCATTCACCATCAAAAGTAGAGAAAACAGTTACATAGCATTTTAAGTCTTTTTCAATTTATTTCATACAGCTTCACTCAAGAATTTTAAGGACCTAGAAGCTGGTGTAAAACTCTGATGCTTCTGTCGTGGGAGATTTTCCCAACTATTGACAGAACCTCAAATCCTCAAGACAATTATACAGCAGCTGCTCTTGGCTAGGAATTACTGTTCTGAAGTATGTTTACAAAAAAAAAAAAAAAAAAAAAAAGCAGAGAAAGAACATGATCACACCTAGGGAGACCATAATAGCCTCATAATATTCATGAAGCTGTGAATTTTGTGGATAACTTCAATTATAATCTGCATTTTAATGATCACAACTGTCATGTGGTGTAACTTTTTCATTCCTGTTCCATAGATAAAAGCCAAAACTATCCTGGAACTCACTACATGTGAGAGTAGGAACTCAGTTTATAGGTAAACCAGGCTGGCCTCAAATTCACAGACATCTGCTTGTCTTTGCCTGGACAGTGCTGGGATTAAAGGTGTGAGTCACCCATGGTTAGCCCTCAGAGGAAAAAAAAAATTAGAGGTATGTCATATGCTTCATGGTACTGTCTGTTTAGAAGTTCAGATTATTGCACTGCTCTGGTTTTCAATTATAAACACACTGCCAGTGGAGAGGACTGCAGCACTGGGTGTGAGTGATGTTCAGTTCCTGGGGCTACTGGGTAAGTTTCCTGAGCCTTCATTTACATGCAGGGACCAGAAAGTGAGTGACACAGAACAGTTGCTGTGGCTTGTAGGTTAAGAGATGGACTCGTTCCAAGGGGTAAGAAGGGCCTTTCTCACATCCAACTTTCAAATAAAGTAACTGACTCACTCTAAAAATAACAGCAATAAACAATACATCACCAAAACCCAGGTATCAACTGAAACAATAAACTTCTTTTCCCTCTCAGTGGGTGGGAGTCAAAACCAACTGTCAGATCCACATATCTGTTTCTTCTCTACTTACTTCAGTGTCCCTTCCAGTATCTTGGAATGGTCTTGGTTGCTCTGGGTGGCGGGGAAGAAAGCCACAAAAAGCAACTGACTGCTCTGTACAGATGATAGTACGTGGGCCCACCTTGGACAGTCGCCCCTTTCTCTGTCTTCCCCATCCTTAAAGCACATTCATTCCACTCTCCACAGGTTCTTCTTGCTACTAGAATCATTTCACAAAACAAAATATGGGATAAAATATATTTCAGACTAATTTAAGTCATTACTCTCATGAAAAAAAAATCACACAAAGGAGCCAGCATTTAGTAGGTATTAGGGAAGGATAGTGGTTACCTGGCAATTCTGTTTCACTTTAAAAGCTTTCTAAATTAGATTACTTAATGAGTTGAAAGGGAAAAAGGAACATCAGTTGGAAAATAGCTTGTTTGTTTTCAGTCATGAACAATTAGAGTAAATGGACCTGGTTTTTCAAGGCTATTATGTTTCATGGGCTCTACTTCAAAAATTCATTAAGAAATTCTAAGGAAATAAGAACTCTGTCCAAGACGAAGGTCCCTGAGACACAGAGGAAGGGAGAAATTAGATCATATCTGTAAGAGCCTTAGGAGCTTCATGTAGTCAGTGTAGGATAAAGACATAACAAGAGCAGCAGGGATTCTGGTTCCAAATTATACTCTAACTTGTCCATTAAAGCATCTTGAAAGAATGTTAGCCACCTAGTTTAATGAACAGTAGTAGCAAAGCTGCTGCCTGTGTGTGTGTGTGTGTGTGTGTGTGTGTGCATGAGAGAGAGGCAGAGAGACAGAGAGACAGAGAGAGACAGAGAGCAACTTAGATGAAACAATAGGCAAAATGACAAATATCTCCTCCCACTTCTTTGCTTTACCTGTCCAAGGTGTAATTTTCTGCTTTAACAGCCTCAATATATATTTCATTATGGTCACTATAATAAAGTCATCTGTCATCTCTTGATAATTAGCCAGACTTAGTAGGTGTTTTTAATCTCGAAAGTAGTGTTTTTCATTAAAGGCACATTCAGGTTAGTTCTCTAGACTGAATCAAAGGAAGAGTGTGGTATTAGACTTATTATTTAAGTTAATAAAGAGTTGTGGGACATTGTTTTAAAATATTGATCTTTGAAATTTTAGTGGCAGACTACCTAGCCTGGTTTTTCTCAAATTAAAAAAAAAATGTTTTATTTACTTTATAACATATTTATCTGCATTTTTCTGCATCTTTAAGTGAAAGATGTAAAAATGAAGTAGAAAAACAACATATTTGGTATGTTTAAATTTTTTTTTTGTTTTCTTACTTTTGGTTTTATTTAATTTTGCTTTTAAAACTCACCATAAAGTAAGACTGATTAGTTAAACATCAGGGGCAAAGTGACATGTGTCCAATTCAGGACAGGCCCAGCATCAAGGGACCTGGGGATATTGCTGAACAGAATGTTTGTCAGGCAATTGTGTCTCAAAGAGGTTTCATACACAGAGGTACCTTTTCTACTGCTTTCTGTTTGCATTCCTTGGAGTCAGATTTCAGCTAAGGGAATGGAAATTAAATAAAGGTGCATTAGAGAACACACAGTCTTCAGATCACATGACCTCAAATTCATTAATTTCATCAAACATTTAGCCAGGAGTCTTTAAAGAAATACCTTTGGGTCAATCTCTTCAAGTTTTTACTTCAAACGTAACATGAGAATAATATACAACTTATTATTACTTAGCAATGTGCCTGTGTAATTGTAACAGTCTTTTCCATCTGAAGAATAAGATAATTCACAGAAACACATTTTCTCAGACATGTTTCCTTATGCATACTGCTTCAATTTCTGTCATTGAGATTCTGATCTTTCTCTCAGTTGTTTCTTACCATTGTTCCCATTGGTAAAGATACCACTGAGTATCTCTACAACAATCTCAGAGTTCCTCTGTGTGTCTGTCCCCTTTATGTAAGAGCTACCCTATGAAGACAAAAGATACCACATCCAGAAGGAAACATAAATTAAACCAAGGGGAAGTACAGGTTTCAATTAGTAGCATGTTAAAGGTAAATTAAATTTGTGCTAATTTTATAATCGTCACCTCTCTAAACCTATAAACCAATCAAAATCAACAGACAAAACAGGAGAAAGGTAGCTTGAAGATACTTGAAATGAGACCACTATGGGTATAACTGGGAAGGAGATATTAAGACTCCAGTCCTTCATTCTTTCTTTGCTTCTTGGCTGCCATGAGATAGGCAGCTTCCTCCATCATGTGCTCCCTCCCTGATTGATGGCCATAGGCTATAAAACAGTAGGGTCAACTGGCTATAGCTATAAACCTTTAGAAATGTGATCCAAAACAAACTCTTCATCTTCTAATTTGATTTATCTTCATTATTAATTATACAGTTGCCTAACATACCATTATACACCAGAATTATTGAAGTACTCAATAATTATAATTGAGAGTTTTATCATAGTTATTATTAAATTCTGTTGTAAAAAGAAAAGTCCAAAGTCATAAATTTTGTACATGTTTGTCTTCTTTAATGCCAAAGGAAAGATCCAGGTTGCTAGTTTCCAAAGGAAGTTCTCTGTTTGCACAAGGAAATGAGTTATTATTTGGAACCCATTTATGTGCCTATAAAAGCAGAAGCCCTCTTCTGCTTTTCATAAAGTGACAACATAATAATTTTCCATAATTCTAGAAAACATTCAGAAACTCTGAAGTACTTTTTATTTTCTGGAAGTTAACTTTTTAAAGGATTCCCAACATGTCTATCAGTATTCAACACAGTATTGACATAAACAAATTGCACCATTTTAAAACCTTGAAATCTTGCTCAGCCTACCCAGGGGAGTTCTCCAGAGAAATGACAGTGCTGTAAGACAAACACTACCGGAAGTGTTTACTGTTTGTAAAAGTAGGGAAAAGAACTACCAGCTACCAATGACAACTGTGAAATTCACAGGAAAAGGACTGTGCCTATCTTCCAATGCAAATGATCATGAAAGATAAGTCTTATCAAGAGAGAGACTACAGTGAACTAAACAGGAATTACTCCCAGGTAGGAGAGAGCATTCTCCTCTTTTCATGAAGAAAGAAATCTAATTCAGGAAATCATTGGAATAGCTAAAAGAACAGACTCTAGACTGGATTTTAGAGAATGGTTTTCAGAATAACTCTGATAAACTAGTGCACTAAGGGAAGTGTTCCCTTAGTTACAGAGAACTGGCCATCTGAATGCTGCAGTAGCAACAGCTGGATCCAGGATCAGACTCCTTAAGTTGAAATCTAGCAGTGAAGAATGTACCTGAACCTTGCCAAGACAGAGTAGGACAATCTTTCAAATTTTCCTGCTTCTGAGATGGCCTGTCAGATACCCTAGGCCTTAGCCAAAGTTGTTTGCCCCAATGTTACTGTGAGACCTTGAGTGACTCTTCAGGTAGCCTGATGTTTCTTGCACCTTTAGGAAGTTGCCAGCTTGCACTTCATACTTACCTTAGTAATACTATTTTCCTTCCATGTCTTTGATGAGGTTGAAGACTCACAGCTAATATCCTTTCTTATCTTAGAACATATTAGGTGCAAGACTTAGACTTTCTAGAATAGGACAGCTATTGGAGTAATCTCTGTTATATGCCATTACTCTGGGACTGGACATATATTTAGTATGTGTTTCTTGCTTAATGTTGCTCTTTCTAGTTGTGGGTCTAAATTTGTGTATGGTTTTTGCCTTTCTTTCTCCTGAACTATACTTGATATTTGCTATCATTGTATATAGTTTTTGTATCAGGCTTAAAACCCTCTTATTGAGACAAAAAGGGGAAATGTACTGGCATCTTGCTTTGACAGTGAAGTTTCAGTGGCAGCCACACCCTGTGGGCGTGGCTTCAGGTATGCAGACATGACCCCTTGTAAGGTAGAGTAGGGGCTAGTTTCCTCTCTTGGGTTGTAGTGAAAGCATCGGAGACTGCATCTTCTGGAGCAGGAAGACTATTATTTGTGGAAGTGATTCCCTGAAAAATACCTATTTAACTTTTATCTTGGGTCTAGTGGACTTATTTAAACCCCACCTTCACCTGGGAACTATTAATGTTCTCATTTGTACCATCATTCACTAAGGGCAGGGTTTAGACATAAAAATTCCTCAACTTAATTTATTAACAATTGCCCCCCCTTTTAAAAGTTAAATTTTTTTATTTATTTGGTATGAGTGGTTCACAGTATGTGTGGAGGTCATAAGTCACTCGCTGGCCTGGGATTCTCTAAATAGGCTAGGCTGTCTGACCAGTGAGTGCCAGGGATCCACGTCCCTGCCTCCTCAGCTTCGGAATTATACACATGCAGCACCTGCATATTCCACGTGCATTATGGAAGGCAAGCGCTTTATTGAGTGGTTATTTCCCCAGTCCAAATATTAAATTTCCCTAAACAAAACGTAGATAACGTAGATAGAATGTACTGATATATTGACCTTAAACATCATGTTACCAGGGTTAATTTTAAAAGGAATAATAGTAGTAGTGTAGGAGTATAACTCAGGGGTGCAGCTTATAGTTGACATGCATGAGACCCTGAGTTCAAGATCCACCAATAATAACAAGTACAGCAGAGCAGCCACGCCGTCCTTCTTGTCTGGGTACCATCCCTGAGTACAGGCCATTTATTCTCAAGGAAATTCTCACAGAATGGCCTGCACTCTGTGGACACCGTTTCCTGGACACTGTGATGTGCTGTTGACAGAGAGCCCATCAGCACAGCAGCTAATTGCTTCCACAGGCAGGTTGCTCAAGCTTGCAGCAGAGCCCTAGGGGAAAGGCTCACCTCCTTTGCCTTAAATTCCCCTCAGCATCCCTTCACAAATATGGTCAAGTGTGGGCCAAATCCTTGGCCCTGCCTTTGTAAAGGCGCTTTCTTCCCTGGGCAAAAATTGCCAACCTTAATGTGTTCCAGCTGTTGCATGGTTGGCTGCCTGTTCAGTCAGTCTGCAGCTTGTCCTGGTATTTCAAAGGGCTCCTACCAGGCCTGTGTCGTGTCGTCGTCGTCCCCCACCCTGCCTCGCCCCCCTACAGATGGCGAAGCTACCTTTGAACATGTGGTCCTACCAAGTTGCTGAGCATTGCCTCCAAGGGAAAGGAAATGGCTTCTTTCCGCCGCCACCTGGGATGGCCAGAGAGCTGGGGAGCTCAGGTTACTGGATCACTCCAGAGGCCGGCACCGGAAAGCAGGCCTGGATCAGCTCCATTAAGGCGCCAGTTTGAACTGCTCAAGCTGAACCCAGAGGACTGGAGACAGCACGAATTTTTTCGTCTGTAAATCTCTGTAGCTGTTGGGAACTTTTACACTCCAGCATATTATGAGGTGAAATCCTATGGACATTTGGGCTGCACAGAGAAATGATCCGCATTTGATACACAGAAAATAAATGTGTACGTGGAGGGAGGAGACCGGACAAGCTTCGAATTCTGTGTTCAAATTATGTCTATTTTCTCACCAGTATTATCGTGTTGTGGTCACTGGAAGATTCATATACACCCTACTTCCAGCCCCTGGTTGTGGAGCATCACTTGAATCAGTGGACTTCACTCTTCCCAGGCTTAACTGACATTTTGACTCTTAAATACTCAGCTGAATTTCTTAGAGAGCTTAGATTATTCAAAAGATTTGTGCCAGGAAAACACACACACAATACATACACTCTGTTCTCTCTCTCTCTCTCTCTCTCTCTCTCTCTCTCTCTCTCTCTCTCTCTCTCACACACACACACACACACACACACACTTCTTTACTAAATTATTTTGTTTCAATATAAAAAAGTATGTTAACAATTGTAAATTAAGATGACTCAAGGGTAAAACTTTCTGGCCAAGCCATCTAGTGTGAGCACCCAAAACTGTCAGCCCCAGCCCTTCTCTGCCAGCAAAAGACTAGGTTTAGCCTGCTCAGGAGTTTCAAGAAGTAACTCAGTCATAATCTCAGGAAATGAAGAGAGTGCACATTGTTTTGGGAACTGGGCAGCAGGGGCAGTTGCTTCAAACCAGGAGCTGTCACAGGACTGAGAGTATAACTTTCACAGGAAGGGACCCAGCTCTTGAACTGTTGTCTTCAGAGACTCCCAGATCTTCAGGAGCCAAAGTTCCACTGCAGCCTTGATGATACTCCACAGATGAGCAGCTCCTGGCCTTCAGTGTGCCATGGAACTGTAGTTTTGTGTTATAAATGCACTGCTCCCATTTCCGGGTTATCAGTTTCTCCCAAACCAAATTACCATGAACATAATGAAGCAAAAGAGTTGGGCGTCCAGAAGACGGTGGTGGAAGGATGTGATTACAAATAGTAGAATTCTATAGAGTTATACAATACCATTTTCCAGCTAAAACATATTGCAAGGGATGGGAGGTATGAGAAAATGAACAGACTTCTTATGGGGAATCCCAGAAGCCACTGTTCTGGGCACTTTTTTTCTTGTGCCTAATTAAAAATAAAAGGTTTTCCGGAGTCTGCTTTAAAATAGTAATGAGTTAATGTACTAAGCTGTTGGGACTAATTCACAAAAGCTTTCTCGGCAGCTAAATATGTTTATATGCATCTGTAAGAAATTTCCTTAAAGTGACACTGTGGCCATCATTCTGAAGGGTTATCTGTGAAAGGGCAGGAGCCTCAGCCACTTGGCAGAAATGTTTGGAGGAGTTCTGAACCAAGGGCTGTCTGCAGAGTACCCTTCAGGCTATGGTGTTCCCTCCTCAGTCTACTGGCATTACCCTTTCCTCAGTCTATACAGCTGACTCCCAATTGAAGCCATTTTTAAAAAGTGATTTAATTACTCATATGCAAAACAATCTTCAAGATCCCCAGGCATCCTGACAAATAATTACTTATTTTGGATAAATATAGTACTTCATAATCCTCTGTAAATATTGATCTTAGCGCCCAGTTTTAATCTCATCTATTTGCTTGTTTTTGTTTTTTGTTTTTTGTTTTTTGTTTTTTTCCCCTCTGTCTTCTCACAGAATCTCAGATGTAGGTTCCTATTTCCTCCCACCAGTTTGTGGTTTGGATCTTAAATCCCCCCAAAGGCCATGAGCTTGGAAGGGAGATAACCATTCAAGAGGTAGGACCTCTTAAAGGGAAGTGAGGTCATTGGGGACAAATTCTTTAAGAGCACACTGAGAACTCAGGTCTCTGCCTCTCTCTTTCACTTTCTGGCTAGCATGATGTCACCAGCCACCTCTGTTTCAAATTCCCACCATGATGATCTGCCTCAACCATTAGCCCAAATCTACATAGTCATGAAACCATGGACTGAAACCTCTGGAAACCTGAGCTAAAACAAAATCTTTCCTTCTTTAGTTGTTTATCTTACATATTCTGTCACAGTGATGGGAATTCATTTAATAGCTTTAGCAGCTACCTTAGGCCCAAAGCAACCAGCCTCAAACATCTACTAATGGTCGGAATTCTCTTGGAAACTCAGCTGTGCTTGCATGATTTGAGGGACTCCCGAAAACCCCACGTTAGCACCCCCTTTTGGCCTAACACATGAAGGTATACCACTTACTATTTGCCCTTCAGGGACACACATGAATACATGATCTTACCTCATGTTTCTTAGCTTGGTGAGGTCATAGTTTAGCAACTGCAATACCAGGTTAATGTCTGCCATGGGACCTGTCCTTCAGTTATAGTTGGTCCTCTGCAGGCCAAGCTTAGCCTGCTATTCTGTCTTGATCCCTTTCCTTAGACCTACAGAAGCTCTGATGTGACTAATTGAGACTCCTGACTCACTTCTGAACAAACAGCCCACACTGCTGACATCCTAGTGCATCTTAGCTAGACCTCCTACAATTAGGCTTTTGGGTATATTCTTTCTTTTAACAATGCCTGCTTCTTCCCTATACTTAACTCTTTAGGATTATTCCCCACTCTTAGTTGCAAGTCTTATGCTAGCTCACCCTTCTCCTCTCTCTGCTTCCTATTCCTAGAAACAGCCTGCAATAATGTCTTGTGTTAAAGGAAAACCAGAGGATGCTGCATGAACAACCACAGAAGGGAATCAACTGGCATTTGTTTTTACCTCTTTTGTTGCCTGTGAAGTGTCGCTCTTGTATTTCATGCTTCTCCTATGTAAGGATGAAATGCTTAGAACACATCCTACATGTGTTTGATATCTTTGTAACCATCTGCTTTATATTCTTTCATCTAGGTTTTTTTCCAGTAGAGTCTGTGTATCTCTCTGACTAGCCTGTCATGCCCAGATGGAGAGTTAACAAAGAACTATAAAGGCATGCTGGACTTATTTGGTTTCCTCAAAATGCTTCCATTCATGGACATAGTAAATATTAATTCAGTTCTTGAACACAGCATTGTTTTTCTGATACATATAGAAAACTGCTGCACATTTGTTGAGAAGTGAGCTACTACAACAATGCTGAAAAGAATTAAAAATTTTTTTAGTATTTTTTAAGATTATGATTACATTTCTTCCTTCCCCTGTTTGATATACACCCACATGCTTTCTTTCAAATTCATGTCCTCATTTTTTTATTAATTGCTATTACATGCATATATGTGTATACATATGTATTCCTAAATATAGCCTTTTTCATCTGCATAATGCTGTTCACATGTATGTTTTCAGGGCTGACCATTTAGTATTGGGTAACCATCGATATACTCTTCCCTGGAGACCACTATTTTTCGTACTGTCAACATTCATTAGTTGCCTGTAGTTCTTTGTGTAGGGTTGAAGTTTCATGGACTCTCCCTCATCTACTTTAGCATGTCTACTGGTGTCATCCTTGTTTGGCTTATGCTTAGGCAGTCTTCTTGGTGAGACTTTATGGATGTAGCTTCTGATATGGGTATGCCCATAAAGATGGCTGCATACCATCTTGGCACAAGAACAGAGATTCAAAGCTGTCCTCAGCAAGTAATAAGACCTAAAGGTCAAAGGTGTGGCTACAGAAGGATGTTTTGGCTATCTTAGTCTAAATAACAACAGGCCTGAATCTGAGGTGTGGCTACTCCTGACCTCAAGATTAGAGAACAAGAAGTTGGAGCTAAGGAGTGGTTACTGAACCCTTAGAATAAGTGAGGAAGAAAAGTCTCTTTGTTCTATACACATGATACTGTGTTACCCTTTTTGGTTAAGGTATGTAAGAGTGGTGAAAAATAAACTCATGGCATTTCAGTATTGACTGATCTGCCCTCCTGACTTTTATTCTGTCTGTCTTTTCTTTATCGTCTATAGCTAGCCTTTCCCTCATTCACACTCCCCCACTCAGGTAAGAACTTGAGGTCGCTTGGCTGGCTCCGATTGCAGCCCCACAAAGACGGCTCCCGACACTGATATTACTAGGGGACACAATCTTATAGCAAAGTCACTGGTCCTCTGGCTTTTACAGTATTTATCTCTCCTCTTTTGCAGTTTTACATGAGCCTTAGGTGCAGGAGTGTTTTGTAAAGATCTTAGATGGACTGCAGAAAGATTTTTTTTTTCTTAAGCAAGTAAAATAGGATCATATTCTGAGCATTACTTTTAGCTTGGGACAAAATAGATAACCTAACCTGGTCTTTGTTTTCCTTGTAAAATGGGGAGGAGGATAGAAAGTTAAGCTTCCTCCAAAGTCATATTGAATGTAAAAAGTCAACCCTTGAACTTAGGAAAAAGGCTAAGATGTGAACAACCTAGGAGTCTGGGAATCATGTCACCACAGAGTGCACTCCGTAATAAAAGTACAATTATATCAGTTGCTCTATGTAGCAATTCAGAGGCTGCTAGGTACTCGGCATGAAAGTGGTATCTCATAGCTGAGAAAACTTCAGCTTTACCACAATGCCCCATCACTTGCCATATAACCACAGTATTTGTTTTCACTTTTAAGTTTTTCTGTTAATGAAATTTAAAAATTCAGGTAAGTGTTGTATAGAAAAATTGGGAGAAATCCCCTCAGTGTTACCTTAGCATGTTCTTTGATCTTATCCCTCAGGGATTCATGACTACTTTCTTCATATCTAATTTTCCTGAGATGCTTCCATTGAAACCGAAAGAGCAGGGATCTGTGGCTTATAAAATCTTCCTCATGCACTCACAATTACTGAGGTTCGGAGTCCTCATCTTTTCCCAATAAATTAGATTTTATTGATGTAAAAAAGTAACATTAACTCATCAAAGAAAATCTAGTCCCTCACAGTTAATTAGAAATGGTCCTCATTTCTGTCGTCATTGGTTCTCTAACACCCCACAGTCAACTTGATGCAAGCTAGAACTATCTGGGAAGGGGAACCTCAATTGAGAAAATGTTTCCATTGGATAACATGGAGACATTGTCATTGGTGTTACTTTTGGGCAGTGATTCCGGGTACTGGGGAGCAAACCAGGAAGCAGCCCTCCCATCATGGCTTCTGCTTCAGTTCCCACCTTCAGGTTCATGCCCTGACTTCCCTCACAGCAGGAGTAAGACCTGAGAGATGCCAGCTGAAATAACCCTTTCCTTTCCTACTTGCTTTTGTTCATAGTCCTTATTACAGCAATAGAAACCTAACTAAGACTAGTTCTAATGTTTATTCTTCTTGAATCTTTTATAAGAAATTTATTCATTACTAAAATAAAATAATTTAAAAATATCAGTGTAACTGGTTACAGTATGGGATTATAAACATTATAGATTCTGGAAAACCATTAAAATGCAAAATTTTGCTTTCAGGTCTATATCTGTATTTCTCCAGAAAGTCTCAAATGAATCCGACCCAAAATATGTCAACAACTGCTAATTTAGATATGATTATTAGTTAAGGGATTCTCTGAATGCCATTGTTTTTCTACTTCCTATTACCTAGTGAATTCTCATATTTGAGGAATTTGCCATGAGTGGTGATAGTTGTACAGCATTTGAGTTAGTCTTTGGAATCTTTTTCTTTCTTTCTATCTTCCTTCCTTCTTCCTTCTTTCTTACTTTCTTTTTCCTTTCTGTTCTTTTACAAAAGCAGAAAACAGTTAAAGGTGAAAAACATTAGGAATTTGTACCAAGAGACAGGTCTGCAAAAGGTTGATTATAGTCTCCAGCTGGCTGCACTTGAAACTTTTTTTTCCCTTTGTAGCCAAGCAACTCTACATGGTATTAGTAGAGATGGCTTAGAGCTCTGTTCTCGGTGTTAGGATTTGTAGTAAGCAGCTCTGTAGCAAGTGATTATATTCAACTCTTCTAAATATAGTCACAGATAAATTGTGCATATTAATATTGCATTTGCTACTGTAACAAAGTACTGTAGGTTCCAGTGGTACATTCACTTCAGAGGGTCTTTGTGATTCAAGTGGGACCAACCAGAAAATCCAAAGTAATCTTGTGTTTTTGGGTCAGCAGATTAACAGCCTTAAATCCATCTGCAAACTCAATTATGCTTTGTCCTGCAAGGTAGTAAATTAAAAGTTTCTGGGATAAAGCATGTGAATGCCTTTAGGGGACCATTTGCTTATCACACAGTAGTGCTAAATCTTAATCAGAAATAGGAATGAGGAGGCTGAGGATGCTGCTCAGTGGTCCAGTATCCAGCACCAAAAATGGAGAATGAGTTGAGTCTAAAATGTACCTATATAGAATAGCAAAGTGACAACATTTTTGTTCCTTCTCTGCAAGTTTTTCTGTGCTTAACTGATTTTGGAGTCCTTGACAAACTGATTTGAGCAGGAATAGCTGCTACCCAGGAATGTACTTTTCTTGGAGGGGTGCTATAGAAATTTCCACCTACATGTATCCTGTGACAATATGAAAATGACAAATTTATTTAGTGGGTTGTAAACACGAAATAAAATAATAAGGGGCCACTAAAATGGCTTGGCCACAGATGCCTTTGCTGGCAAAGTCATTTTAGTACATCCTTGGAACCCACAGCATGGAAGGAAGAAACTGACTCCTCGAAAACTTTCCTCTGACTTTCACACAAATAAGACTACAGAACACTGGATATAGCGAAGGCAAATTATTATGAAACAATTGTTACAGCTAAGTATGTTTATTTGCATTTTGAATTGGGAGGTAAAAATTTTGAAAAATCAGAATTATATCAATTACTCCATTTTATAGTTTCTTGTTAGCCAGCACAACTTTTTCTTACTTCATTTCTTTCCTCAGTTCTCAGTCTCTGTTGACTTCCTTTCTCCCCAGGCAACAATTACAATGTGATAAACATATTTGTTTTACTATATGGGTGTTCTGTCATCTTTCAAAAAATACATTTTATAACTCACAAAAATCATTCAAATTAAAAAAAAACAATTTGTGTATATCAGCTTAATATCCTTTCACTGGTGAAGAGCAATCCATGATAGCATGTGCCATACTTCTAGTCTGCCTTCCTCTAGGTCAGGCTGAAAAAGGTGTGAACACAAGTGGTTTAGTAGACATACCTAGGATTCCTTAGAGAACTCTTTCTCATTCAAAAGTAACTGTCTAATTACGCTATTCTCCAGCATTAGGAGGCACATATGTCACTATTCCAAAACAGGCCCCTCCTAAGAGGGCATAGGTTGACTTAAGCAACAAAGAGGAGAGTATAAACCATAGGTGAAAGTCTTTTATGCATTGATTCAAAGTTGTAAAATATTCAAGTCATACTCTCTGAGAATTCTATTACCTTAACAGAGAAGTGAGGTGTTATTGTTTTTAAGAGATAGCAGGGCTGGGGAAATGGTTCAGCAGTTAAGAACACTGGCTCTTCTTCCAGAGGTTCTGAGTTCAATTCCTAGAAACCATATGGTGGCTCACAACCATCTGCAATGAGATCTGGTGCCCTCTTCTGGCCTAAAGGCAGACATACAGGCAGAACACTGTATACATAATAAATAAATAAATCCGAGGGGCGGGGAAGATTGGTTATGAGGAAGAAAGGTCTATTCAATGAAAAATGAAGTAAATGAAGTTTATTGGAAGAGCAATAGACAATAGATATTTTGGGAAAGTCAGGCTTTAAAGATCCTTCTATAGTACCAGATTTCCTGGCATTAAGACAGGTAAAGTGGGCAAATGAGTAGGTAGATGAAGGAACAGAACAAATACGCATCAGAAATCAAAGTAGGTGATCTTGCTACCCATGTAATCTTTGATCTGCTTACATGTATCCGTTCCACTAGTCTATTTCTAATAGATGTAGATGACTGCACTATTGTGGTTCTTCTATGTGGTGCCTGGCCTATCCATTGATTTGTTATGGAGTTCCTGGAATGTGGGACTTTTAGAGCTGATGTAAGGAAAGTCTCAGGTAAAACAGCATTCTTTTTCATTGCCTCAGGGCATCTTACAAATTAACTCCGTAAATTTATACTCTGTAGTCCCCTTGAACTAATCCGTTGAATCTACCTTTATTTTGATGTATTTGATGACAATGGACATCAGCTGCCTACATTTTTTCTAATGGAGAAATGGTGTGTGTATCTTTGTGCATACTTAACAATGGTTAATCTTAATTGTCAACTTGATGAGACCTATAATCTGAAGACAATCCTCCAGACACAGCTCTGATGGATTATCTAGGGTAGGTTACTTCTGGGCATGCATGTAGGGCTATTTTCTAGCTCAAGCTGATTATAGTAGGAAAACTCACTCACTGTTCGTAGCACCATTCCTTCAACTGGGATTTTGAACTGCATAAACTGGAGAAAGTGAGCTGAGAACAAATGCTCATTTCTCTCTGCATAATGATTATGGATATAATATAATATCATCAGCTACATCATTTTATATTTATAATAAGGGTAGTGACATTAATAAGTGTTTGATGATATAATGAGACTAGTAGCCATCTGGAGGATATTCGTGATTCAGAACAAAGTCATTCTAATAACTCGTACAAGATATTTCCAAACGTTCATGAGTAGCAGGCTCAGTTAAAGTTTTAGACATGCCAATGATCTCTAAACAGATAGAAGACAAAACGTTCATGGAAATGGCTTCAAATCCCATTAATATTGTAATTTGTCTTTCAGAAATTACAACTTGTGGATCTTTGGTGATCCACAAAGGATATTACTAGTTATTCAAATCTCCCCTTATCCAATTGCATATTTACATGAGGCTTACTTTTCTTTATGTTTCAACCAAAAAATACATGTAACAACAGACCCATGGAGAAGCAGATTGGAGAATACAGCTGCCTTCTATTAGGTCAGATGTTGAAAGAGATTTACAAAAATGTAAAACAATAGCTTTTTGTTTTGGAAAATGTAGTTATTTGTCATAAAATATAATTTATGTTAGTCAGTAATCAGATTCTTCTGTTATAAGTTTCCAATTCAATTTTTTTTCAAAACCTTAGTTTTAATTTCAAATAAGGTTAGTATTAGTTCTAATGCATATAAATAAAATCTTGCTGGGGTCTTCTATAACTTGAAGAGTGTAAAGCAGTCCACAGGACAAAGCATCTGAGAACTGCTGTTTGTAATTTTATTTTTTGTTGAGATATAATTCACACACTATAAAATATGGATAAAGTATAACATTTAATAGTTTTGAGTTAATAAAATTGTAAAATCATCACTTGTGTCCAATTCCAGAAACATTTTCATAATCCTGTAAAGAAACCTCATGCTCATTAAAAATCATTCCACATACACCTCCTCTCTCCATCTGGCAGACACAAATCTGGTTTCAAATGAATAGTTCTAAGCAATATGTTGGCTTTTGTGTCTATCTTTTCATATTTAGCACAATTTTTTAAAGGTTCATTCATCTTGTAGCATTCTTTCTTATACCGGATAACTCTAACATATTAATGTACATTATTGTCTAAATCCAGGTATTAGACACAATGTTTTGATTTGTATGTTCTAGTGACTAATGATGTTCAATATTGTATGCTTAGTGCCTACTTGCATATTTTCTGTGGAAAAATGTTCAGATTCTTTGCCTATTTTATTCTTTAACATTTTTCCCTTTAAAAATTTTGTTATGTGTATTTGGTGTCAAATGATGCTGGATAGAAGTAGCTAGAAAAGGCCAGATGTTATTGGTGCACGCCTTTAATCCCAGCACTCGGGAGGCGGAGCAGGGTTGTGAGTTGGAGGCCAGCCTGGTCTACAGAGCTAGTTCCAGGACAGGCTCCAAAACAATACACAGAAACCCTGTCTTGAAACCCCTCCCCACCAAAAAAAAAAAAAAAAAAGTACCTAGAAAATACATCTTTGTTTCTTATATGTATTCCTCTAGGAATATATTTCATTTTTTCAGCACTAAAGATGATTTTAACTGTGGGTTTTTCACAGGTTCTTTTTAAAAGTTGAGGGGGCTGTCTTTTACCACTAACTTGTATTTTTAATAATGAAATTCTTAGCATCTAGTCAAATTTTGGGTTTTATGTTTAGTTCTTTAGTATAATGTATTAAGTTAATTGGTTTTTAGATGTAATCCATCCTCTTACTTCCGGTACAACTTTCTTTATAGTGATATGTAATTTTTAATTTTGTTATTGAATTCCAGTAGCCATCACTCCATTCAGTATTATTGCATGTATATCTATAAAGGATATGTATTTTACCTTTACCAAGGGCATTTATCTGGTGCATGTGTGTGTGTGTGGGTTCTTTATTTTGACTAGGTGCCAGGGTAATGATCACACCACAAAATTGGTTAGGAAGCTGAACCTTCTCTATTGCTTTTCACAATTTCTTATGGGCAACTGAGTATCATGCATCTACACCTAGATATACATAAATTAAACATATGTTATGTGAGATTTTAGTACCCTGTCTATAAAATGGTGGGGGGAGACTAGATTACTTAGAAGCTTCCTTCCAGTAATAGCAATCAGAGATCCTAGGACATTTGGCCAATCTCTCTGTATATGACATAATTTGCAAACCATGTTTTCTAGCCAGAATCTGATTCTTTTACCTATTAAAAGCAAATACGCTGAGAAGTAGCAAATTCCTTGTACCTTTGAAGTACCAGTGCCATCTTCTCACATATCTGTTTAGTTTGCAATTGCCTTATAATTGACCAAAATTCACCAACAGTCGGAGTTTTATTTCAGTTTTGAAACCAACATAACTGCATGAACTTTCTCTTTTCTTATTTGTCTTTGTGCGAGGACAGGATGCACATACCACAGCGCCTGTGGAAGTCAAAGGACTTTTGTAGAAATCAGTTCTCTTCTTTCATGATGTGGCTCAAACTCAGGTTGCCAAACCTGACAGTAAATACCTTTACTGACTGAGCCATCTTAATGGCCTGTTTCTAACATATAATACTCTTTCAAATAAAATATAAGCAAATTCAAGGATTACATTTGCAAAAGAAAGGCTTTTATCTCTATTATTTCCTAGATAATATGTTGTATAATTGTATTCAATTTACAGGTATCATTTCCATTTGTTACAGGATGTTAACACACAGACATCTCAGGAAGCTGAATTTATGCTTTCAGGGATGAGCATAATGTTTTCATAGAATGTTACAGTTGCAGATGTTTTTATGTCAAGCTAACACTCCTGCAAGGTGAGAGGTATCCTGGCTAGTGGGATTAAAATTGACTTTAAGTAAGGAATAACAGGTGTGAAGTCCTGATTCTGGCTAGTGTCCCTCTGTCCTTAAGTTTTTCAATATTATAATTTCTTCAAATCATGAAACTTTTGTTAACCATGTGTTAACAGTAATATCTCAGTAACTTCTGCTGAAATGGAAAATTAGACACCCCTGAGATAGACAGAATGATAGCAAGATAGGGCAGTTATTGTGCAAAACTGCACATGGCAGCAACATGTAAGGAGAAGAGACATTAAAAAACAAAACAAAAACAAAAGGCTTCCCATTTCCCGTATTTTGCTTGTACACCAAGAACTTGTTGCCCTAATAAGCAATACACTGGCACCCTAGACCTCTCCTGCCCTCCTTTGGCCTCTTCTAAATATCCAGACTTCTCTTTCAAACTATAGCCACCTGGTGCTCGTCAACAGTTTAATTTTGATAACTATTTTACTTGCATTATGTTCTTTTATACAAATGACTGGGAAATACTGAAAATTACTGTAAGTAAAGGTCTTGAATATAATTCAGCTCAGCCAAAACCAAAAATAATATAGTCTCAAAATTGCATTTAACCTCAACTAGACTTTTACCAGTTAACTGGATGTCATACACAAAGGAAAATAAAAGCATGTAAGCACCAGCATTGGAAACTCACCACCAATTACCAGATTGGGGTGAGTGAAATTGTAATTTAAAGGGATAGTTTTGCTCTGATAATAAAACACCACTCTATAAACTGTTCAATACACACACAAATGTAAGTAAACAGTGGAGGCTTTGTGTGTGTTGGAAGAGGGAAGACTTTATGGAAAAAATCTGCCACTGCAGAGAATCTTTGATTCTCATAAGGGCCATGGGAATGCTATGGGCAGCTGATTATCGGTAGATGCTATTGACAGTAACAGCCAGGGTAGATGTTGAAAACTCTACTGTATACTCAACAGTCTCTCAAAGCAAATAATTATGAAGCCCAAAATGTTGACAGTATGAGTTCCTTTGAGTTTTATTTGTTAAGGACAGCAGGGTGAGGCAGAAAGCAAATAAGATAAATTAATGTATATGGGAGCAGCTCTGATGGAACTTAGAATCTGGTATGAAATACAACATATATTCTGTCTAATTAGATTAATCCACACAGTGTTTTTATTTAAATACTTTATTTTCATTTCACAAAGAAAGCAAGTGTTTGCAGTTAAACATGCCTTTCAATCAGTGCTGGTCATATGCAAAACAAGTACAAATAAAAATAAGCATTTTCCCTTTACAAGTAAAACAACAATTTGCATATACAATGTTACACATACATACTATTTTCAAAATTTTCCACAAAAGACAGATTAGAATATAAATTTAGAATTCTACCCACAAACTCAGACAGAAGTAACAGAGGGTCTCTACTGGTGTTCAAATGTTTTAAAAAGTAATATCTTTGTAAGTTTCCAAGTAATTACTTTCCAAAGGATTTGCAAGAGACTCTTCCTCACAGCTACAAGGAACGCTTGGCTTTAATCAAGACAGCTGACTACAGTTAGTCTCAATGTGATTTGCTGATGAAGGCAAATGCTCCAATTATGTTGCAATTCTCATTACTGTTACACACACACACACACACACACACACACACACACACACACACTCTCTCTCTCTCTCTCACACACACACACAGTGTATTATTGTACTGATGATTTATACAGCCCAATTTCTGGAGCATTTCTTTGAGCTAAGCCATGACCTTTACTTCCTTTGAAGTATTTCAAATTAAAAACGGTTCAAAAATATCACTAATGACTACCATGACTAACTCCAAAAAGGTGGCCCTTTCTCTTTTTATTTATGATCAAAGGTAAATGTGTCATGAATAACTTTTTCCTACAGCAGCAGGTTAAGTAACAGCAATGTACCTAGGCTAATTTTCCAACACATTCCTGAGAGTTTGATTGGTAAATAACACATCTTTGAGAATTTCAAGAGGTCCTATCTATCACTCAATGTTTCTATGGCAAATCTTTCTCATGGAGTATCAGTTAAAAAACAAAACAAACAAAAAAAAAAAATTAAAAAACCCATGAAAACAAAACAAAGCTCAGATGCAGGAAGGACAGGGTAGATATGCATTTTCTTTGATGCAGACAAATGTGTAGCCATAACATTTACATGTGTTAGGTGAAGAAACAACATGAAATATAAGAATGCTGGGAGCAAACATACAGACTCTGGTGCATCAAATGCACCAAGAATGACAAAGCTAACTAGGAGGCAGCATTAGTTTAAATTAGTGAGTACAACGTAAGACAGCATCTAACAACAGTGAAGGCACTGAAGGCAAAAGAAAAAACAGAATAGAAATGGTCCAGTTAGATGTAGCCACACAAAAGAGTTCTGGGTAAGAAAGGGCCAATTTGCCCTGTCATGTGTAGACATTCTACGATAGAAGTTGCCCCTGAAGTTGTTTTTGGGACTATGTTATCTGTCAGTCACCAGAGAAGTAGCAACCACTCAAATGGTCAATTCTGATGATCACAATGACTTCTTCTGGGTACACAAGAACATGCAGCAGAACCCTGGAGATAAATCTGAATTTCAGGCCTCATAGCAACACTATTCTTAAGAGCTCTTCAAATCAGTTACAGAAAACACTAATATAGTCTCAAAAGCTTCACCAACTTGCTTCAACCAATGAGGACATTTAAATACACTTTTACTCAGCACCACCCCTCTGTTTTTCTGTTATTTAAAAAAACCAAAGACGACATCCTTTCACCATCTCAGTTTAAATCAACACTAGAATTGCAATTGCTGGGCCTGATTAGTTTCCACAGTGCAGCCATATCTGAGTGTCTTCTCCCATCTTATTTGCTGCATACTCATTGCTAGTGTTCAACATGGAGTCACAGGGCTACACTTCCTGTTGGGTGCCAAAGATGTAATGAGCTTTTGTTTTTTTTCCTTGGTGCATTTAGAAATCTTCAAGGGAATAAATGTTAAAGGGAAACAATGAAGGCAAGGGAGAAAATTGAATATTATGTGTATGTATTTGTATCTTTAAAGATATATATCCTAGAGAATAAGGGGGGGGGGGAAGAGGAGGGACCAAAAAACAATTGCACTAGTTACTAAGTGAGGAAATATGCAAGAAAAGATGTGCTCTGTCATATTTTGAAAGTAATTTTCATTATGACCTTTATAGATAGGCAAAGAACAAAACACAAAATGAAATAAAGAAACAAAAACTATTTATACTAAAAATAATCTACTATCAAAAATACAAATCCAAAACAATTAAGTAAAAAACACATAACTGCTCTACTCACTATTGCCAATACAGGCAATAAGGGGGAGGGGAGAATGGGAGGTATGTCGTATATCGATCATCAATTTTGATTAGGTACCCATTTATCCATGCAAAGGACTTGGGGCCTAAACAGTACCATGAAAAAATATATTTTAAAAGCATGCACTGTATTCCCTAACCACTACCCACCTAAACAACCCCCCTTGCCCCACCCAAAAAGAAAAAACACCCCCCCCCACAAAACCCTAAGTTATAAAATTATTGCCTCTATAGGCAATGAGGAAAAGGGAGCATGGGAGAGTTATCATACGTCTGGACCTCCAAGTTTCATTATATATCTAAGAATCCCAGCAAAAAACTGGTGCTATATGGAATAACATATAGAATGTAGCAATTATTTATATACATTAAAAATATATGTACACCCAGAACCCCCCCCAAAGCTAACAAAAGATAAGTAAACAAAACATCTAGTCTACCACTGCCCACCAGGCAATGAGGGATAGGGGAGTGTGGAGAGTTTTCATAGAATCAATCTCAGTGTTCATTAAGTACATATTTAAAAAAAAATAGTCACACTAAGGACTAGGTTCAAAATGAAGTTAACATCACAAGGCATCTGCAACCTAATATATAAATATATATATATTAGACATGGTTACCTTTTTCCTAACAAGCTGTGTTATCAGCAACAAACAGACAAACAAGAACACAAGCCCTACAGTATCACATACTACTACACTATGGCACAGGTGAAAGATGTTCTGTGCCTCTGAGTGAAATAATGAAATAACTGTTGACAAACTTTTAAATACATTTAAATAAGTAAAAACCCAGAAGCCTTTCACCTCATACCCCCATGCCAAAGCTACACAACTACTCTATAAGCCATTGCCCAGACAGGCAATGAGGGAAGGGGATGGGGAGATTTTTCATAGAATGAACCTCAATATTTCTTATGTACCTAAGTGTCCACAGACAGATTTAGGTACAAATGAAGTAACAACAAAAGATTTAAAAATTCGTATTTACATTTAAAAGTATATACATACCCGACCCCTCCGGGTGGAACATAGTTAGAAAGACTATGCTACTCTACAATTGCCCACAGAGGCAACGAGGGAAGGGGAAAAGAGGAAGTTTTCATACATCCGGACCTCCACATCTCATTAGGTACTTACATGCCTGTGTAAAGGACTCAGTACCAAATGAAATAACACAGTATAGAAACAAAATTATATACAATTGTAAGAGAATATCTTCCGCCCTTAGTCCCCCCCTAAAGCTAAGGAAAAAAAATAAATAAATAAAAAGAAAATCCTTCCCATATGTATGGAATAAGAATGGCAGGCAGCACACTAAATTCAGAGCTCCATGGGTTGTCAGGAACGGATAAACCCAAATTCAGGACAGGTACCCATTGGAAAGCAGTGGCCAAGAAGCAAAGGCACATAGCAAAAACACAGTGGAAGCATATGCCAGCCCCCCACCTCCAATAGCAGCCCCAAAGCACCGCCTGTGCTACTTGACACTCCTTGCATGTTCAACGTAAGAAAGAGACCTCTTAGAGAGATCCCCCACTTTCCTCATAAATCCATGGAAAGGTTAGGGAAAGCAAGGAAGCAAAAATGCAGCAACAACATGTTTATACACTTAAAAAGTATATACTACTGCCCCCCCCAAGTTACTTTTCCAGCCTAGCAAAAGCCAGCCAGCCAGCCAGCCAGCCAGCCACCAAAACTCAAAATCTAACTTCCAAACAACTCAAACTACTTTAAAAAGTATTACACCCAGGCAATATTGGAAAGGGAAAGAGGACAGTGTCATACACTGAACTCCACTGGTACCTTCCACTCTGAGCACCCAGTGAATTAATAGAACATGTAGTAAGAATATATATACAGACATTAAGTACTTCCCTGTACCCCCTACACTCCACTCATACAGCCATTCTATCGGACATTAGGTATTTTCACATGCATTTCAAGGGTACAGGACCAAATGACATTAGTAATAAAAAGTCACAGCAAGCACTATTCTACTCTCTTCCACACTCTCCCAAACAAAACAGTTATTGCTTTAAGAGGCAACAAGGAAAAGGGAAGAATCTGTCATATTCAATCACAATGGCAATTAAGTTATCCACATAAGGAAAAAAGAGTCTAAGTGAATATACAAAATGTAGCATTGCATTTATAAATGTGCTTGAAAGGATGAGAGGCGACCTAATGTCCTCAGATTAGAACAAAACAGTAGGTGCTATTACTATTCTGTTATTGCCAATGCATCCATGAGGAATTGCATGGTTTATGTACAGGTCCACGAGAATGTACAGAGGGCAGCATTAAGTAAGTTATGTCTACACTTTTAAAAGAAGTTACCTTGCTCCCCTCCTGAAACCCACCACATCCTTTCAAAAAGTAAAACCAAATTACTCTATAGCTGTTACCTACAGGAGGCAAAACAGGAATAGGAGAAACTATCAGAAAGCAGTATTTCACTCTTTACCAGGACAAAATC
This sequence comes from Phodopus roborovskii, assembly GCF_943737965.1. Classification (NCBI taxonomy): domain Eukaryota; kingdom Metazoa; phylum Chordata; class Mammalia; order Rodentia; family Cricetidae; genus Phodopus; species Phodopus roborovskii. The sequence continues at coordinate 111,269 of NW_026126611.1, read as the reverse complement.
TGTAAAGTAAAATACAAAAACATAAAAACACATGTGTATGTTTCAAAAGTGTATATTACCTCCCCTCAAAAAAACTCTCACAAACCCTCTAGAATCAATCACGTCTGCTAATTATTGCCCAACCAGGCAGTAAAGGATATGGAAAAGAATAGGTTTGTCATACTTTGAGACCTCCACTTTTCATTTTGTACTTCTTTGACATTTCAGAAATTAAGGAACAAAATAAAAGAACACAAAACCCAGAAAAATATATACTTGAGTCTTAAGAACTACAAATGTAAGAAGACAGAAGAACATTTTCAAAAAAAAAAAAAAAAAAAGAAAAGAAAGAAAGAAAGGAAAACCATTCTGTATAAATGAAAGTAAGACGGTGTAGGGGGGAAGAAGGGAATATACATTATACCTATTGTCCCAATTCTTAGAGGCCTATATAAAACAACCCATTCCTATCTGTGAACTCAGCCTGGGACTGCAGTCCTCGGCAACAGTGCACCTGAGATGTACTGTGCCATCCCTAACACCAATGAAACACATAGTTGTATGTAAGTGCTTTTCAATCTGGCTGAAGATTATCATTCTAGGTGCTTTACATTACATAAACACCTTCAAAAGCAATTCAACAACAGGCTATCAATCATGCAACAAACACAAGGCTTAATTTTAACTTCTTGCTTCCCAAAATCAATCAGAAAGGATTGATTTGTTTTTTATACCCAGGACTCTTCTGGAAGCTCTTGTTCTTATGGTGGCTAAAGTCTCATAAAATAATATGGCAAAGAAAACCAGTTCAGTAGAAACTGTGATAGCAACAAAGTTTGTAAACACTGACAAATACAATATCATTTTTAAAGACAACATGAGAAAAAAGAAGGCACAGTTTCTGGGGGGGGGGGGGCTGCCACTACTTTATCCTATCTAATTACATATTAGCACAGATTTATCTCCTCCATTTCCTAACTTTCAGATCTCCAAATTAATTTTTTCCACAAATGTAGATTTCCAATTCTATTTTTCCTAGTAATCAAGATGTGCATTTCACATTACATTCAAGTACACCCTCTCTCTGTAGTAAACTGAATTCTCATTCAACTGCTACCCAATAATGTCAGGTATTTGTTAGCACATACCCAAAGTACAAGCTTACTTCATAGAAGTACAGAATACAAGGTAAATTTCGGAGGAGGGTACTTTGAGCACTACCAGTATTCTTATCAAACTATAAATGCTACCGTTAGCCTTACATTCCTGACTCTGAGTTAGCTGTTAAGAAGTTACACATAAATGGGCTAACAAAACATGAAAATTTACAGAAATCTGTGGGGGAAATTAAGAGGAAGCCTATCAAAATTAGAAACAATTGAGGTGAAGATTATAAGTATGACAGAAAATATTATGGCTCCAGTATCCTGGGAATGAACAGCTTCTGACAGCAGTGAACCAAGAATTACTATTTTGTTTTAAGCACACACCCTTCATAAGGCTTTATTTACAACACTGCACATCACACACATTCACACTCATACATGGAAAAAAGTGTTATTTAAGACAAGATTTGCCATATGCAGAGTTACTAGATTTAAGATCAATCAAAGATGGGCAGGTAAATCTCAAGATTGAACTTATCTTGAGAAGTAGCAAAAGTTAAACTCTGTATCAAAGTAGAATTTAGTAATACAACATGGTAAAAAAACCAAAAGAGGCAACCAAAACCCACAAGAGTATTTTTCCATCACTCTAAAAATACAAAACCCCACTAACCTTCAATATCAACTACACTGTCATTCATTTACCAAAAGCACAAGAGAAATAAAGATCTAAAATTAACTATTTCAGGAGGATATCAAGATGATTCTGTGATTCTCAGGAATAACATTTTCTACTGAAAAACACAAAAATGTTTAGAAAAGACAAAACTGGGAGCAAACACTAGGGCCGAAGCAGGCTTTATCCAGTCTATCAGCCATTAAAGTCTTGTTATATAAAAATATTTTCATAAAATAAACTATAACTTTGTATTCAACTCCACATGTTCTAACTTTACAACAGCTGAATAAAAAAGTGGCCTTTGTATAGTCTGACTCTGTGGAGTGTTTTCAGGGTTTACAAATGAGCGACTCCCTTTTTATATACACGGGCAGTTTTCAAACAAATATAGAGTTCTTGTGAGTTATTAAGAAGAAAATTTCTCTCCTAAGAATCAAAGAAACAAAACAATCTAGGAATAAGTCTGCATAGCTCAAAAAATTCAAGTACAGTATTTCTCCTTCAGAAGGAGTGAAAACGCCCGCACACTGCTCTGGACACCTTCCCTTACTTCTCCTTTGCTTGATTCTTGGCCTCTCTGTTTAACATTAGTTTGGCCATAATTAAAAAAAAAAAAAGTTTTTTTTTTTTTTCCCCAACTAAACAAAAGCACTGTTTTTAACAGTGAAAAAGTAATTCATAACCCAACCAACACATTTTCAACTTACTCCTTTTCCACATTCTCACTGTCCCTTTAAGGTACTATGGTGAACTTCAAAATAAAAAGTTTAATTTCTTGAGAAATGCTTCTAGTATATACTGTAACAAAGTAAACACACACACGTGGTTATGATTCACAGAGAAAAGGGTATGATTTGTTAGGTCAAAATGCAACTTAAACAAATTATATTCTTGGTGGGAAAATAATGGCAAAAACACCAGTGCTTAACAGAAAGCTTGCCAAAGCATAGAAATACTCCTCTATAGCAAAAAGTATACCTAAGTAGGACTAACCAGGTGTATAAAGTTGGGAGGTACTGGGATTCATGGATAAAATAATTAACATTAACTCAATTCAGAACACCTCTCTACAGTAGTGCCATAAAGATGAAGCAGAAAGTGTTAAATATTTGGAAAACTGAAATTTTCTGCCTGTTTATCTGTTCAATTTAACAGAAACAAGAAAAATTTTTAGAACCTGGTTATTCTTCAGGATAAATTATAATATAGATATAAACCATTTTAAATGACCCCCCCCCAACCACCAATAAGGGCAGACCTGCACACCTGAGGTCAGTTTTCTACAACTTCATCTTCAATGTCTTTGTTACTGGACTCTTCCAGGCTAACTACCACATACCATATGCATCTATCAACAAGAAACAACAAAGAGCTGACCAATTAGCAACCTGCAAATATGGTGGCTCTTATAGCAGACTCTCCTTGGTTGCACTGTATCAGTAACTCTCTGGACACTAAGAAATAAAACAATTTCAAATAAGACTATTTTTCTCCATTTGTGTGTCCAAAGAAAATTACTCATTGTTTTTGTATATGGTTGGCATGTAGGTGAATATAATTTTATAATAAATAACTACTTACTGCCTAAAGATATTTCAGAAAAGACATGAAAAACATAATTGGGCCCTGAGCTTACTAGAACTCCTAACAGTGCAAACAGCTCAGTAGCAGGCCTGCCTTCACTTCAACCTTTGCAAAAGCAGCAGAGCCGTGGGCACCAACCAGATGGTCAGCTGTGAGTGCTACAGCCACAATGTCAGAGTTTTCAGATGCCTTGACATCCACTGGATATTCAGCTGAATAACTTCCAAAGCCTCCTGGACACACCGAAGCTGCAAGGTTGCCTCTGACTGATTTTCAAAGAATGCTTGGACCTGCAAGTTCCATACACAAGCATTTTACAGAAGGAAAGGCCGAAGCTCCCCTGATAACCTTTTGAAATAAGTTTTAACCTAGTGATGGTGGTCCCAAGGTCTGACACCTTGGAAATAGCAGCGCTATACTTTAACAGCCAAAGTATTTACATCAATCAAATGTAGTAACAGCTGAAGTGATTTTTCAAAACAAAATCAACTTTTCTTTACTGCTAGTGCCTCTTCTCCTGTGTCTATTACTTCTTCTTTCCTTATTATTTCTTAAAATAGAAAAAAGAACTCTGAAGAAAAATGAATCAATCTAAAATTAGGTTTGATAAATAAATGCACATTTTGAATGAAATGCCTCAAAATTATTACTTAAATTACCTGTATTGAGGAGACAGCAAGTAGTGATGAGAACAAAACCAGAATTTCACCTCTTTACAGGCAACCATTTAAAAATAATCTCAAAGCAGAATCATTAACATTGACAAAAGACAGAAGGGACAGGAATTAGCATGAAAAGCCTCCATTCCACTTAAATAGTGCAGCCTAAGGGGAGGGCCATGCAGCTTCTTGCTAGCATTTTGTACAACCAACCTCAGACAAATGTGCTTGTGTTGAAAACAAGTGAGTTGATCCAGCAACGATACTTTGCATGGTATAGGAGCCCAAATGGAACCTAAAGAAACACAAATATTAAGAGAGAAAATGAAGCAGCTGCTAACAACCAAAGCACTGTTCTAGAGCATAAAGGAAATGCTTTTCCTCTTGGATATGTAGCCCAGAAGTTGGGGCATCTTTACACACTATTGCCACTGGGCAGGAAAGGAGATAGGAGCTTGGGGTACTCAGCTAGAATCTCAATCCGGTTCTCAAAAATCATCTATAATCAAAAAAAAAAAAAAATCATTATTGCTTTTAAAGGAGGAGGAAGCACCTGCAGATGCTACCTAGCTAAGTGTGATTCCTTAATTGATCCCTTGGCAATCAAGAAATAGTTCTAATACATATAACTAAACAACTATTCTGAAGTCGTCCAGAACTATGCTAGTAGCTTGCCAGGTGTACCAGGCCTTGATAGCATTTCAATGGACATCACTGCTAAGTGCAATGCTTCTAAATATAGAAAGCTGTTGCTTAAAAAGTGCTTCCCCACTTAGGGTACATCATAACCCAGAGCGCCAGCAAAGCACTGGGAGCCTTTTGCAAATGCATAGACTGAGGATATGAAATTCAATCATTCCCCAAGAAACTTACTTATGTACAAGCTTATTCCAGTTTTCTTTAACAAAATCCCATGCCAGCAAGTGTCCAGGAAAGTGTCTGCCCACTGTTCTGATGATAAGTGACAACTTCTGTGTTCGGATGATATCACCATCAAGGCTACTTTTCATTAACCTGTGAAGAAAACAGACTTAACCTTCAAAATAACTGTTTTTGAAACGATAGCCAAACTTGTATTAGCCTCTTTATCAATTCAAGATAAATCAGGTTGAACTAGGCTAAGATTAGTACACAAGTTAAAATCAGTCAATTATTTTACTCATCATGATAAACATACTCATGTTATTACATGATTTACAATATATCAAGGAAAAAATTCTGCAACTTAACAAATTTTAAAAACTAGCATATTTTCTAGTTTTCCAGGTCAAAAGTACGTAGCATGTATACTTCTGCATGTAAACTCACAGACCTAACTGATACTACTAAAAGATAGAGAAGAGTAGGACAAAGTGAAGGGTCCTAAGAAATATTTTCACATTTTACTCTCTACGCTCAAGTGCTTTTTGCATATTTATAAGGGGAGTTTATAGTGTACTGTGCTAAGGTCAGAGGCTAGCCACTGCCTTAAAGATAATGTTTATAGGGTATCATTTGGAAGTGGGTCTGGGCAGGAGTCAGGGATGTCTCTGGGACACTGTTAGGATGTAGCTGAGTGAACATATATAAGAGAAGCAATGAAGGTAAGATGCTCCCTCTATCCCTGGTATGGCTTTCATTGTCTATGTCCTAAGGTGCACGCATCTTTGAATTCCCCTTGGACGCTTGAACTCTGCTTCTTACTGTTCTCTCTGTTGGGTCTTAGTGCCTTTCTTTCACCTGCATGAAGCTCCCATTTCTAGGCCAGGTAGTTGGACATTAGGAAGAAGTATCAGCAATAAGTTCATAGGAAGACAGAAAAATAGTTCTCTCTTCCTCAAGTGTTTACATTTTCAAAGTGACAGCATGAACAGATTAATATCTAATACCAGCAGAATTTAGCACACCATGCCAAGGGAGGACAACATATCCCAGTAGGGCATAGATGGGGTTCATGATTACTAATATCTTCGAATTTCTCAAGGTGTATTCTGCATCATTTGGTTAAGGTTCAATCCTCAGGATAAAGTCTAGTCCACGCAAACTCTTCACAACCCTGTCAAGTTAGGTCCAGGAAGAAGTCATAGTGAGAACCAAGAGAAAATTGGCTCCTGTCCTAAAGAGCAAAGTGCTTTTTATCTTTTGGTTTCTTTGTATCATGTTCTTTGAATGGTTCCATACCAGTAAAGTTTCTGTACATCATCTGAGCTAGCAAGAGCTTCAAGTATTTTGTTCTTTTCTGCTTCAGAGCCCATGGAGGAATACATGTTTAAGAGGAATGACCAGCCTTTCTCTGTTCTTGCTCCAACTTTGAACACAGTGATCATGACATCAGTAGGCAGGCTACAAAAGAGATAGTAAACCATGAGAATAACAAGGAAAATTATCTGACAACAAAGGCAAGGAGTTGACTAATAGTATTTCCGGGTTCAGGTTAAATGATAATTGTAAATAGTCACAGAACTTTTAGAAATAATTAAAAAGTTAATTCAATGATCATTTTTCTACAGCGTAAGTTGAATTTAATAAAATATTAAAATATTATTTACTGAGAAGACACATGCCTGCATACTGGAGAGGGATAGAGGAAGGAATGAGACACACCCCTTTTTCTGTAGATCACGGACTATCCCAAACCATACATAATAAGTATATTACATTATAATATAGTGTGTTAAGTCTCATGATATAAACAGAGCAGTAAATATATTTTTGGGAGGCAGGAATGGGATGAAATATAACCAACTGCCTTTATTAAGATATCAGAGATAGGAAAGATTTCAGAACCTTATTCAACTTCCTCATCTCAACTTTTCAAATGATATTTTAATCACTGCTCCAATTTTTCAACAAGGAACCTAGAAAGAATTAATCACATTCCAAAGCCTTTCTTCTAACTGCTCACTCTACCAGTCATTCCACTTCTAAATTAAAGGAGACATCTATCATACTCTGAAAATATCTGTCATCAAAACCTCAGAAAATTGGGGTTGTGGATAACAAGTGTGAGGATCTGAGTTCAGTGACTAGCACCCAAGTATATAACAACAAAACTGGGTATGGGGCATGTACTTGTGATTCCAGTGCTTTGTGTGAGACCATGAGTTGGATCCTCAGCACCATAGCGGTGTGGGGGTGTGTGTGAATGTTTTAAATACAAACAAATGAAGCAGAAAACTAGGCCAAACATGGAAGTGTTTGTTTTAATATCAGCATTCAGGAGGCAAAAGTAAGCCAACCATGGTTTCACAGTGAGACTTGTCTCAAAACCAAACCCGATGGGAGATGTCTTTCTATATGCTGTGAATATGTTTCTCTTATTGGTTGATGAATAAAGCTGTTTCTGCCAATGGACAGGCAAGATTTAGTCAGGGGGAAATCCAAACAGGGATAGAGAAAGGTAGTAGGCAGAGTCAGGGAGATGCCATGTAGCTGCCGAGGAAGAAAGAGGCCTGGGCATCACAGGAAAGCCAAGACCACGAGGAGATATACAGATTAACAGGAATGTGTTAATAATTAAGAGAGGGCTAGCCAATTAGAAGCCTGATCCATCAGCCAAACAGTTTATGATTAATATAAACTTCTGTGTGTTTATTGGGACTAAAAGGCTGCAGGGCAGGCAAGACAGAAACTTCCATCCACACAAACCCAGAAAGCATGTTGCCAATGTTGTAAAAAAAAAAAACCTGGAATGTGCTGGGCGATGGTGGCACATACCTTTAATCCCAGTGCTTGGGAGTCAGAGGCAGACAGATCTCAGTGAGTTCGAGGCCAGCCTGATCTACAAAGTAATCTCCAGGCCAGCCAGGCCTATACAGAGAAGCCCTGTCTTGAAGAACAAAAACAAACAAACAAAAAAACAAAACTGGAAGGTTATACTCTGTTGGTGGAAACATAAAATGACATAATTACTATGGGAAATATGATATCATGAAAGTCCTTAAAAATTAAAGATGGAATGCTAGGGGAACTAGTTCAATCAGTACAGTGCTTGCTGAGCAAGCATGAGTCTGATCTCCAGAACCCACATAATATGGCCAATGAAGTGGCCACTTGAAATCCCAACATTCAGGAGACAGAAACAGGCACTTTCCAGGGCTCTCTGACCAGCCAATATAGACTATCCAGGGAAATCTGCTATCTCAAAAAAAACAAGTGTTTCTGAGGATTTAACAGTAAAGATTGTTTTCTGGCCTCCCTACACATGGGCTCTCTCTTTCTCTCTCTCTCTCTCTCTCTCTCTCTCTCTCTCTCTCTCACACACACACACACACACACACATACACACATACACACACACATACACGCATATGATAAAAAAGTAATCAATTCTCTACAGTCTAGCAATAGTACTTTTAGATATATACCTAAATAATTTTTCCCCTGACCCCCACATCCCATCCCCACCTCCACTCCACAGAGTGGGTGATTGATGCCTTCCAGCAGGGATCAACAAAATCTGTCAAGTCAAGTCAAGTCAAGTCATTTGGAGTAGGGACAAGGCCCTCCCTCATGTCTCTAGGTTAAGGGAATATCCCTCCATGGGTAATGTGCTCCCAAAGTCCTTTCCTGCACCAGAGATATATCCTGGTTCCATTGTGAGATGTCCCTTAGACTGCCCACACCTTCTAACTGAGACCCATGTTCAGGGAGTCTGATTAGGTCCAATGCTGGTTTCCCAGCTATTAATCTAGGGGTTCATTAGCTCCCCCTTGTTCAGGACAGCTGTCCCTGTGAGTTTCTATAGCCTGGTCTTGCTCCCATTTTCTTATCACTCCTCTCTCTCAGCAACTGGATTCTAGGAGTTAGGCTCAGTGTTTGGCTGTGGGTGTCTAAATCAGATTTGCAAAAGCTAATTATGTGCTCAAATACGGCAGTAGTATTTAAAATACCAAGAAGTAGAAGCAATTCAAATCTTATGGAAAAAATGTATTAAATATGGAATGTGCAATATAATGGAATATCACTCCTTCCTTCTTTAGGAAATAATGAATGGGAAGAACCATTCAAGTAGATGTGCACTTCACCTCAGAGTTCCATTTGATGACATCCAATTGTCAAACAGCATTGTGGCCACAGTGGTACAGTTCTCTAGGCTGTGGGCACAGGCAAATTCCAGCAAGGCTGACCGAAGCTCTCGCACAGATGGCATGCCCTCATCAGTCCAAGTCTGCTGCTGGATTTGGTTCTGGAGCAATTTATATACTCTGGTCTATAGAGATGAAATATGATTATAATGGTATTAATAATAATTTAATCAGGAAATCAGTATAATTACATATCTTTTCTCCAAGATTTACCCAATAAGAAACAATTACAGGATATTATTTATTAAATATTAACTGACACATAAAGCCCACATTTAGCTGGTATGGAACTATCCAATAACAAAGCTACTGACAAGTAGGACTTAGAATGATACAATTTAATTCAGGAAGAGTTGATGGTGTCTGAACTGCAGAGAACTTTTATTATGTGCACCCAGTTTCTAGTTCTTCATTTTTGTGAAGACAAAAAATATTTTTTTTAAGAACTAGAAACTGATATAGTTGAGTAACATTTGAATGTACACTAAACATCTATTTTTGCATTTTTCTGTAGCTTTGACATTTTTACATTAAAAATGGGGATGTAGACTATACTATTTTGTAGAGACCTGTGCACCCAGGAAATCCTAGAGGAGAAGAATCTCTGTTATAAAATGCTTAGGTTTTTTTTTTTTTTTTTCCTTTGTAAAGAATATCTTCAACCTATACATAAGGAGGAGCAAAGTAAAAAAAAAAAAAAAAAAAATGACAGATGTCCCATCTCCTCAGTATCTCAGCATCAGCGAGTTTCTCCTTACCAGTTATTTCTTTACTATCACCCACCACCTCCTACCTGTGCTGGCTACTTTTATGTCAACTTGACATAAGCTATAGTCATCTGAAAGGAGGGAACCTCAAATGAGAAACTGTCCCCATAAGATCTGATTGTAGGCAGGCATCTTCTTAATTAGTAATGAAGAAGGGCCCATCCCATTGTAGGTAGCTGATTGGTTCTGGGTGCTATAAGAAAACAGGTTTAACAAGCCATGAGAAGCAAGCCAGTAAGCAGCACTCCATGGCCTCTGCATTAGCTCCTGCCTCCAGGTTCCTGCACTATTTGAATTTCTGATTTCCCTTAATGATGGCCTATTATCTGGAAGTGTAAGCGAAAAATGCTTTTCTCCAAGTTGCTTTTGGTTGTTGTGTTTTATCACAGCAACAGAAACCCTAACTAACATACTACCTTATCCCAATAATAAAGTATCACAGATGAGTTATGAAAAACCCCCCAAATTCAGTTTAAGTTCTTTCAAAGTATTCTGCTCTTCTTGAAGATCACTGTCCATCCCTAAAGCCAAGAATTGGTATAAGAAGTTCTAAAAGCTTATGATAACACACCAACTTGCCTTTGTTTGTTTAAAGACAAGGAAATAGACACTAGATACATTGTGGAATGTTTGAGGTGGTAGAGCTTGAGAGTTACTAGGAGAACATGGAATCGGAAAATACTTGTCATGCTATAAGTCAATGCAGAACATTCCACTGGGCTCTTATTGGTACCTGCTATCTTCAATGACCCACTCAAAAGCATAAAGAGCACTATACCCCTCATTCAACTTGCCATTTTTGTTCCAAATGGATGGAGAATCAAAGAAAAACTTAAAAGGTATTTATAATCAGAAACAAAGAAACACTGTGTGGGAAAAGTATAGCTTAGAATCCTATCTTAAATACCTCAGTGGAGAGACACAGCAACACCTATGGGAATGGCACTTTGAAGCCCGACACTTGAAGATGCTTAGAATAAGTCCTAAGCACTCACACCCAACTATCAGAGGGCTTGACTTTGCTGGTCTCCTTATACCAAATGATTAAGAGAGACTCTCAAATATTTTAAGTATATTTAAAAATATGATAAACATTTCACTAACACAATTCTACTTTAATAAAAAGCCTCCTGTTACAACACTGTATATGCAATAAAATATAGCAACAATAACAAAATTATCTTTAAAACAGGAAAAGATGCTGATACTTGCAATATATTACATTTTGATTTACTGCTTGAATTTCACATCAATACACTCAGGGAGGTTCTTTCCTAACTTAACAAAGTTTCTTAAAAGTGAACTGCCAGTTTTATTGCTAAAGTTTATCCCACCAATGCTTCATATGTAAGAGAATGACAGATTTTAAGTTGTAAAAGAGGAATACGGCTAAAACCAGGCACTAACTTCAGATGTTAACAATTTAACACAATGCTTATGCACCTACAGACCCTACCCAGTGCACCACAGCATATTCCACAGAATGCTGCACAAATTAATATGTATAGTGTTCTGGTTATAATGACATAAATATTAATCAGACACTAATATTAAATACCGATATGCTTGAATATTGGACTCAAAGGCTTGGAAATACTTGCTATGCCACTTCCTACCTACAAAGTGGTTCTACAGTTTGACAGTTTGATGCTATCAAAATCCCCTAAGAATAATAAAGAATTTTATTGTTTCCCCTCTATTATGATCTAAAGCCAACTTGGTATTTAACTACATATTTAGGGTGCTGTAGTACTAAAAATGCCCAAGTCTTAGAAACAGACATCACCCTGTACTCATCGGCCCCCTGGATCCTACACTTATAGTATGTTCCAAACAAACACCTGAAACCATAGAGGATGAAGATCCAACAGGAGACAGGTTACTTGAACACCAACAGGAAAATATTCTGAAGGCCCAATTTGCAATTTCAACAAAGAGACAGCTTGGGATAATTATCAAGTGCTTCATAAGACTAATTTTAAATAGAAAAGCACATGAAGAAGGACTTTTGCTATTGTGAAACTAACTAGCTAGGTAGCTTTAGAACAGGCAGACATTCTGCCTCCCTTTATGGTAATTAGCTCATTCTTCACAAGATATTCTACCCTGCTAACACCTTGATTTCTAGACTCCAGAGGCATAAAAAATAAATTCTTGCTTTTTCTGTACATCAAATTTGTAGTAATACATTAAGACACTCCTAGAGAACTAATATATTACCTTAATTATTGTTGAAAATTAGGTGACTGGTTTTGAGGTGAAGTCTAATACTTCTCCTTTAGAGCTTGCATAGTCACTGCTACACCTACCAGCAACATTACTCATGGGAAAGTAGTGAGTAACAACTCCTAAGCAGGTTATTTTCAGAACAAATGTACTGCATTTTATAAAGACCGCTGGACCATTACCAGGATATCTATTTTCTAAAAGACCTTATTTTAATGTTGTATAAAAACAAGAGGATTCCCAGGGACATTTTCCTTATAGATGGCTCCATTTGATAGCAGCCAAATATCTGCATTTTTATATTCAAACAGTACTACTTCATATAAAAGCTTCACCAACTTCTTCATGGTAAGCACTGACATTTTTGATCCATAGTGGTTTTTAAAACCAGAAGAATTAAAAAAAAAAAAATTGAAATTTTACTGTTTGATTTTTTTCAGTCATGTTAAGAGCTGAATAGAATTGCAAAAAAATAGTATTAAAGGTAGGACACAAGAGAAACTGAAAAAAGGAACACTTACTACCAATCTTGAGGCCAGGTCCATGTGTCCCAGTTTTTCCAGGAGGTTATAGATGAGGCCCGTCTGGAACAGAGCTTCAGTGATGGGTGCAGTGTGTGTCTCATTTCTAAGATAGTCAATCAAATCAAATGCCAGCCGAAGAGGCACTTTGCCAAGGCTAAAGAATAAATGAATAGGAAGTGTAAATTTGCTGAGACACATACAACTTTATGATGAGCCAGTGAGTTCTGCAGACAAGAAACTTAAGTTTACAGTAACATTAGGCAAAGTTAGATTCATGTAATTATATTTAAGTGGCTCACAGCTAAAAATGCATTTTAATAGAAAGATACACAACAGGTCATTTTTGGAGTCAGAAGCCATCTATTATTCTGACTCAGTAAAAGCATCACGCTGCATTAGAAAAGATGACTACTATGATATTATTTACTAATTACTCCTATTTATCACATGATTTGGTGGCATACTCCCTATATGAATCAGTATCTGATTCAGAGTATCTGAATCAGAAAACAGACAAATTTTATTTCTTTCTGTAATCAGTCTGCCGTGTTTGTTGAGACAAGATCCATTGTGAGTATATAGTGAGTACCTTCTAAAAACTAATCAGTTAGGCTGGATGGGGTGTTGTACTCCTTTGAACCTAACACTCAAGAGAAAGAGAAAAGTCAATCTCTGTGTACACCAACCTGATCTACATAGCTAGTTCCAGGGCAGCCAAGGCTACCCTTGTCTCAAACAAACAAGCGAATACAACAGGCAGTTTGTAGAAGTTATAACAGTAATGGTTTAAAGGACATACATAACAAGGTTACTTCATATTTAAAACACAAGCCAAAAATGGAAAGTAATAATGACAAGTATTCTTTGTGTGTCTAGGCCTATAATCAATCTAAATTTGTAAACTATTTAGAAGATACCTTTACAAAACACCACTGCCATTCTTGTCTTTGGGCTTCTATAATGTACATGGTAGTTGGGGAGTCAAGCCACAACATATGAGGATAATCCAATTAATAGAAATGCTATTCAATCAATAGGTTAGCACTAAGCTTTAGACAGAAGCCAACTATTTCCTGCAAATAATTCTCTCATGAGATAATGTGAAGCTTGAATTCCCACAATATTTTTACTGAACAAAATATGTACCCTGTTTGTTGGTATCTATTCTTGAACTAGTAGTTGATTCTGTTTTATGCTTTCTACCTATTCAATCTGTTTATAGCTGATGTTTCTAATACATATAAAATCTCTGAAAGCAATGAACATGCCTTACATTTTCCAAATCTTCTAAAACTATATCTAACAGTCAATTTGAACTTAATTCAAAATGCTTTCTGAATTGTTCTTTACTGCAATAACATCTTTAAAAATGACAATAATAATGTAAATCAAGCATACTCTACCCTGCAAGTTCAAAGATGTTATTGACGAGGTTGGCTCGGTCTTTGTCACTCAGAACATAAGGATTTCTTTTTAACTGATTGATTAGAGCTGCCCAGTCATCATCAGCATAGTGAACAATGTAATAGCCAGTCATGTTTGTATTGACTTTGACCCACTGCACTTGTTCTGTAAGATTGATGATATCTAAAAAGAGAGGAAGAATAAAAACAAGAGAGAAGACAAGAGGGGCTTTCATTTTTTGTTTTCTCAATATTAAGGCATGTTTTCATATCCGTAATTCTTTTAAGAAACTACATGCTGGCTGAATGGTGGTGGCTCACACCTTTAATCCTAGCACTAGGGAGGCAGAAGCAAGCTGTTCTCTGTGAGTTCTAGGCCAGCCTGTTCAACAGAGTGAGTTCCAGGACAGGTTCCAAAAATACAGAGAAATCCTGTCTCAAAGAAAAAAACAAAAAAACCAATGGTATCAATGTGAAGCATGGAGTATATTTATTGTCATGTTTTCCCTATAATTGTTTTAATTAATGTAGTATTTCCTTCAGTTGTCCTATATGTACTGATGTTCATCCTGCATTTTTACCTTTAAGACTTCTCTCCAACCCTTCACTTCCATTGCCTCCATATGCAATGTTCTAATATCCAACTTTCCATTTCAGGAAATACTTGTATAGTGAATTATTTTTATACAAAGTGCTTTATAGACACATTCTAAAATGAAAAATACATTAATATTTGAAGTTTTACTTATAGTTTGTCAAGTTCAAAAGCATGAATTACTAAGATGTAGCTGATTCATTTTATTACTCTAATTTTGTTGATGTTTTGGACATTATGAAGATGGAATAATTATGTATTAATAGAGCTATCAATCTGTTTCATTAAAAGATTGAATGTTAGTTTCTGTTTTATTCTTGACATAATAACAGATGGGAAAGATCAGTTGGGAGAAATTCTTTTCTTTTTCCAGAGCAGAATGGAGCTCTGAGGAGGATTTGTGATGGAAAAAGTCATGGTTCCAGGTTAGGGAAATTGTAACCAGGCTTATAATTGATGAGAATAATTGTATAATCAGCTAATCCAAAAAGTACCAATATTTTCCATTTGGGATTTGCAAGCACACTCTTCTATGGAGCTTTTAAAGACAAACTCTATGAAAGAAGGGTTATATAGCCCTATCGCCACTGACTTAAGAAGAATGGTAAACATGGCAACTGTTTCATTGGATAGCTTCAGGAAATGGTGAAATAATAACTATTTTCACTGATGAGCGCATGCTATGCTACAAACATGGCCAACTCCAGATGGTAGAGAAGGAATGCAGCTGGGAGTATATTTCAAATGATTTCTGTCATCAAGTTGCCAGAAGATAAGCAACAAAGCCAACAGCAGGAGAGAGGAGACTTATTTAAAGATTAGCATAGGAGTACCTTTATTGTTTTCTGAATAAACTAGGATACAGGATCTCAAAGCCATAGGTATCAAAAATAATTGTTTTATACATAAGGGACCTACCTGGTTGCCAGCTCAAATGTAGATGAGACTACTGTCATATGCTTTTAATTTATTATAACCATTAACAGATTAGCAGTTCAGTTTCCACAGTCTATTGTATAATAGTGAGCAATTTAATTTTAAATGACAAAACACAAATTAATCTAATTGTGATTTTAAAAATATTTGTCAATAAGGTATGACAATCAACTACTGTTTTATAAAGAAATATCGAAGTCCTCAGACAAAAAATACATTTTTACTATAAAATTAGAAAATATGACATCAAGTCTGTTCCAGGGGGTACCGCAGTTCACTGCATCCATGCAAAAAACCCTCTCTTATTAAGTAGATAACAGCACATGAAGGTATGTTAGTAAATCACCTCCTCTTCTTTTTCTAATTGCTTTTCTTTCCAATGATACATCCTTTAGTTTCATAGCAATATTTCAGGTATGGCAATATACTTTCTCAGAAAAAAACATTTCCAGTTAAAATTAAGTTTGGAAAAAAAGATAGATAACAGAAAGACAGGAAGGACAAGGTAGAAAATTTTAGTGTACACGAAAAATGATCTCCTTTACCCTGTTATTTATGCACACCAATTATTAAAAGAAGGGAAAGAGGGGAAAATTGAATATAACTACTTCACACGGTCAAACCAGCAAGCTAAGGTCAGAGCCCCACTATAAATCTAAGCAACCAAAGAGGATCCTATAGTGCAGCAATGTATGAAAATAAAATAAGCCTAAAGTCCTTTTCTCTGCTACATTTTGAGAATTGAAAAAAATCAAAATGCAACTAAGTTGAGAGTAATTACTATTGAGGTATCAGGAGCCAAGAAGATTCAACTCTCCTTAGGGTCACACATTTTCTTATAAAAGCAGAGTGTTTTCAATGTGTACTCTTAAATCTTAACTGTAAGAAATTAAAGCAGCCAGAGAACTACACATTTACTAACAGGAAGCACATGCTGCTTACATAAAACTGGGCCAATTCCAGCCTCAGATTCAACAATTATATTCCTTTTAACTGTGAGTCTTTTCAATGAAGGGAAACAAGGCATTTCTTTTAGCTTTAAATAGTCTTTCCTTACAAGTCTTCATAGTCAAAATTAAAATGCAGTGATTTCATTTATTCAGTAAGTTGTTTATGTAACTACTATATGCCAAGTTCATTAATGTAATTTATAAACTGCAATATTTACCCTCAATGGGAGATAAATATAATATGGAGAGACACAAGTGAATAGTACTTACAGAATTCTCTTGAGTAAAAAGTACAAAATGCTATTTGAAACTATAAACTGGAAATCTACTTTGTCTTGGCATGCAGAAGTCTCCCTGGAACAAGCCATGGCTTAGCTTAGGGCAGGGGAATGAATGGGAGGAAGTCAAGGGAGTGGGGAGTCAGGGTGTTCTCCAAGGAGAGACAGACAATAGCACCCAAAAGATAAACACAGTGTGGCCTGTTTAAGATGCTGGAAATTTTTCTATGCAGCAAAATGAGAGTAGAGCAGGTGAGGGAGACTGAGAGGGAGACAGAGGGAAAGGGAGAAAAGGGAGCCAAGGAGAATTAAATGGAGCAGAGGAGGAGGAAGAGGGAGTAGACACAGATGGAGGTGGAGGGCAAGGAGAGAGGGGGAGAGGGAGAGGAAAAGAGAAAGCACAGTAGGGAGAGAAAAGGAGGCAGGCTATGGTTCATGTATTTAATTTGTCCCTCCTATAATATTCATGTATTAAAGGCTTGGTTCTAAGCTAGAGGATCTATCATTAAGAAGTAACTAGTTAACTCACTGATAGATTGGTAGAGAATGGATACTTATGGGGTAGGGTCTGGAGAAGGAAGTAAGTTACTACTTTGTAATGTTTTCAAAAGATATAACTTGTCAGTGTTTTTCTTCTCCTCCCCATCTCCCAAGACAGAAACTAAACCCTGCAAAACTGTGAGCCCAAATAAATTTGTCCTCCCTTTAAATTATTTGTTACTCCAGCCATGCAGAGGTGGCGCACACCTTTAATCCCAGCACTAGGGAGGCAGAGGCAGGCAGATCTCTGTGAGGCCGAGCCTATCCTGGTCTACAGTGGGAGTTCCAGGGCAGGCTCCAAAGCTAGAGACATTCTGTCTCAAAAAAACCAAAAAGAAAAACAAACAAACAAAAACAAAGAAACAAAAAACTCTGTTACAGTAACAAAGAGTTGACTAGTATAAGGAATAAGTAGGGAATTTGGAGCTGTTTTATACACCACGATAGTTTATCACACTCACATATAAACAGCTTTTTAAAGGACAAAAGTAGATTTCTTATTGTCAATTTCTAATGCCAGCAAAAATTTAAATACTATTAGGAAGTCTGCAAATTTTCCTAATTGGCTCCTTCTAAATGCTCTGTTAAATGGACAGAGAGGAATCTCTTCCATGGTTTGGAGTACCCCTTTAGAAACTCTGATGTTTAGAGTTCTGTTTCACCAGGGAAGGCAGCACTTTTTTTACACATTAATCAAAGAGATGGTGGGATCACTTTCTGCTCTCAGGGCTTTAAATAGTGAGACTGTTGCATAGCTACTGCAACTCTTCATATACTGAAGCTGGCACTTTCCAGTATTATCATACAATACAGAAGAGTAACTTAGTTTTGAGTACCCAATCATAAAAGGTAATAGTCTTTAATTTTGAGAAGCTCTGATTAAAAAGAAAAAAAAAAAGACAAAATGGGAAAAAATATTAACATCTTATATTTTTATTAGGAAATGCTTTTAATAAAGATAATCGAGTAATCATAAAAAAATGAAAAGACTGTAAATTACCATATATATATGTGTGTGTGTATATATATACACATATGTTTTTAAAGGCAAGATATGGAAATCATATGTCCATAATGATTTCAAGCAAAAAAATTTTAAATGATAAATGATAAGCTCAAAAGAACTTATGACAGCATTAGAAAACTGTTTGCATAGATTATGTAATGTGGATACACTATGCTTAAAGATTCTTTAGTAAGGGCATTGGTAATGGTGTCTAAAATGGACGTAACACCTGCCAGACATGACTCTAGGTGCTCAATATAAATAAACTCTGAAAAAATCCTTATCACAACCCTATTTTAGAGTAGGCTCAGAGACAAATACCTTATCTAAAATCCATTTAAACTGGAATGGTGCGATCAAGGCAACTGGACTTTATTCACCAATCAAAAATGAAGATTAGAAAACAGATCCTAATCTAAGTAAGAACTGTGCCTTTTTCATAAATCTAAAGTATTCATGGCTGATTGTCACAGAACCCAAGAGCCTTATGTTCTTTTGGGATGTAAGTTAAAACAATATATGAGTAGGTATCACAGATGTATTTCACAAATGATTAGAAATTATACTTGTTTCTGCTAAGGCACCTCCCGACTGGTTTAATAAAAAGCTGAAGGGTCAATAGCTAGGCAGCAAAGGATAGGTGAGCATTTCAGGGAAAGAGAGGAACTTGGGAGAAGAATCTGAGAGAGGGGAAACTCGCCATGAGACACGGAGGGCCATGTGGCAGAGGATAGATTAATATAAATGGGTTAATTTAAACTTTAAGAGGTAATTGGGAAACAAGCCTAAGCTAAGGCCAAGCTTTCATAATTAATAAGAAGTTTCACTGTCATTATTTGGTGGTTCAAAGAAAGTCCACCTACATACATGACTACAGGATATGTTGTAATAAGCATTTACTGTAAATGTAGGTAATAAATTTACTTTTATTATGCATAAAGATAATTTATAAAATGCTTGTTAAAATGCACTGGCCCCAAGCTGGCCCTTGAAAGTAGATAATAACACTTTAAGCAAATGCTCTGGTTCTTTTACTTATTTTAAAACATAAAGTATTTATCCAGAACTTAAACATAAAACATTGCCAAGATATTCTTTGCAATTTCTTAACTTTATTTCTTACACCTGAAAGACAATTCTATACATATAAAGAGTCGGTCTTATTCTATTCAAATGTTGGATAATTACTTATGACACTAGATCAGAGAATGTACACACTGGGAAATACAATCTATTACCTATCCTATGGTCAAATTTTTAAAATTACATTATTGGTAATTTTTTATCAGAAAGGTATTAACTACTGTCACACCTGATTTCTTGTCCAGTAGCGAAACAGATCGATATTCTGAATAGTTTCTTCCATCAGTAACATAGGATATTGGAATATGCCACAGGTAGCTGCAGAAGTAAAACATTGGAGAGTTAGTTCTCTTCCTAATGTTTTAGTTAGTTATTCAAGAATTGGTAGTTTGGGACAGTAATGGAGAGTTTCCAAGCTCCTTCTAAAGAGGAAAGACCTCATCAGGTTTCACAAGAATGATGATTATAAAACATCTAAAATCCTTATATCTGAAGGTAGAATCAAGATAAGCTGGGAAGAAAAAAGAACAATACCTGGTATCTGAAGCCTGAATTTCTGGTTGCATGCTTAGAAAATATCTTTCTTGTTGTAGAAGGAGCTCCGTCCCCTTCCTCTGGACCGTCACTAATGGGAATCCTTTCTGTAGGGTCCAGGTTTTCATCATTTTCTTTACATCTAGTGTTTTGTTTGTGACCTATTCAATTAAGGAGAATTAATTGTGCTTAATAATAAAATCTGTCTAAAATTATAGTTCACTTTGACTGCCTTTTCATCTTTTCCTAGTGTACTCCATGAAGACCACATAGAATTGATGCTGAGTTGAGTTTACATTTTTTTTATCAAGCTAAGTAAAACAAACTAGCTTGTAATGTGAGTGTTTTCTAAGACACGAGTAGTACCATGCTGAAAAGCAGCAAGTGTGCTACCAACCTGCAGAGTTCCACATTAGAATCCATCAGAAGATGTAAGTGCACTTTCAATCCTAAGCACTAGGACTTCAAAGATTATGACTAGTGAGAAGTATTATAGGATGGAAGCATTGCAACTCAGTCCTGAGAGGCAGCAAGTCCAGACCCCTCTTCATTCACCTACTCTGCTTCTTCAGTGTCTGTTTCAAAGATCCAGTCTTGGGGAGAGCTACAAGGTGATGTCAGCATCAGAAAACTCTGTCTCTTAACTGCATCTCTTAGAGAATGACCATAAACTCTTTTTGATGATTTTATTTCCCCAAAATACATTAACTTTTCTGCAAAATCTAAAACCTGATGTCTCAGGTTCTTAGACCCTGTAAAGCTCACTATACCAAGATATCTGGTATCAATGATCAAGAAGTGCTTTACAAGTGGGACGGTGGTGGTACACACCTTTAATCCCAGCACTTAGGAGGCAATGACAGTGGATCTCCATGAGTTTGAGGACAGTTTGGTCTACAGAGCTAGTGCCAGGAGAGGCTCCAAAGCTACACAGAGAAACCCTGTCTTGCAAAACAAAAAGTAGTTTATAAAAAAAAAAAAAAAAAAAAAAAAAGTCTCTTTAAAGCAAGAAGGATAATGATTTAGCATCTTTTCTAGATTACATTTGGAACAATGTTTTCCAATTTCATTAAGGTAATAATCTTATCTTTCTCATGGTTTTGATCTATTTATTTCAAGACCAGAGGCTGGGAAGAAAAGCAGGTACTTGGAGAACTTAATAAGAGAGTACTGTAAAGGATGCTTTATAAAATGAGAATATTGTTAGGAACGAGGTTGGGATGGGGCAACACCATTATTTGCAGTAACTGATAAAGGCTGGCATATGTTCTATATGTCAAAAATATGTATGAATGGGAACCAAGTAAGTGATTGTTCTCCACTGAAATGCCAAAATATGATTGAACAAAAAAAAAAAGTAATACAGAAGAAAGTGTTAAGTAGTAAAAATTCCTTCTCTCAAAAAGAACTCAGTAGGGAAGTCCTGTCTTCTGAGCAAACAGTTAATACTAGAAAATACTATCATTCATAGTGGAAAAGCAATAGTAAATGAGACACACCCAAAGCAAGGGTTCTTGACTCAGCATCCATAAGACTCTGAAACTGTAGTGATGACTTGCACGTGTGTGGTTTTTCTTTTTTCAGATTCTCAGATACATCTGTGATCTTCAAGAGCATTAAGAACCACCAATTTAGATCAGGATAACAAACTCAGAAGCACATGATGATTGTGCAGCCAACATATGTGCACAGGTAAGCTGGGTTTACACACTGCTCTCAAGAATAGCTTCTATCCAATTACATTGCTTGTTAGAAAATGGAAGTGTAATAAAATCCAGAGACAAACAACTCAAGGGCAGTATTATCTCATGGTAGTTAACTTGTGATATATCATCTACTGGGAGGGATCTGGGTCTCCAAATAAAGAGATTCATAAAGCTTCATATAGTATCATTAACTGAAGGTAGAAAAACTAGAAAAGATATAGGAAAATAAGTTTTTGAAAACAAATCAAGTATCAAAAATATGTAATAATCATTAATATTCAGAAGAAAATTTTTCCTTACCCAACAAAAGGAATAGAGATTAAGGTACAAAATAATTATGGCTGCCCATGGCCAGATTCCCCCCTTTTTTTGTAACAATATACAGTATTTCCATTTCTTGATCTTAATAACAAATATTTATATGTTAAGCTCTATTTACTCTCTCTTAAATAACTAATCATTGGTACTATCTATATGTATGACAGAAATATAAACAAAGGTTCTCTTATAGTTCATAGACAGGACTGAATTATCCAGGCTACTTACCTCATTAAAGCTGTCCCAGAGATCATCGCTTTGAATGGATGCATAACTGTGATTGTGCAGGTAAAGAATGATAGCATGTTGAAACACATCTTCACTAAGGTAAGTCTTAAGCATCAACAAGAGAGATGCTCCCTGTCCAAAAATTAAGAAAAAGAGGAAAAAAACAATAACTATTGCAAGCCATAGAATCAAGACTCTTAAGGCTGAAAATATATTATTTCTAAAACACATAATTTCATATATACAACATAGCTACAGTACATTATTATTCTTATATATATAGATGTAGACCATTTAGAAATATAAATATTAACAAAGAGAGTTAGATTCTTATATACACTAAATCTCCATGAGTTATTTTTTGTGACCTATCAATGCACTTTGCTGTTTTTATAGCAGTGTTAAAATGATCAACATTTGTGTACTTTTAATAGAAACACAATGCAAATTTTCTATGACATCTCTTCTCCCACCTCCAATGCTTAAAGTGCTGGCTGCGTCCATGTACATACACCAAGGAAGACACAGTCAGTTAACAAAATCTCTCTACTGGTAGTAATTACATTCTAATTTTAGTCTCTCATGTTGCAGAAATATTCAGGATCTTTCTTCTGAAGAATGACTATACTAATGAATATTCAGAGGAACAAGAAAACACTAAGCTTCCATAACCAGGCTTGTAAGAATTCAGGTAATACTATACCCTCTCACACATGTTACCTTTCCAACCATGAAGCAACTACCGTTTAGTGTTGAGAGAGAAGTCACATTGCCTTATTTCCAATTGATATTTTCTATACCTGGTATATGTTCATTTCTTCTTCTATACTGAAGGCTACTTGAGTGAACAATTCAAAGATGCAACTACAGAATTACAGTGTTCAAATAAATTTGTGATAAAAAAAAAAAGTAGCACTATCAAGTCATCAAGATTCCAAGTACTCAGTTTTCACTCTATAGCTATACTTATTCTATAAATTTAAGCATTTTTATTCTCAATAGTCCCTTCTTTTTTCTACATAAACTTTCTCCTCTATATTATAATATTCCCATTAATAAAATACACATGGTTAAACATTGACTCTCTACCTTTCCTTAACTTCAAGCCTCCTCTAGTTATCACACAAGTTCTTGCTTCTCAATTGTAGGAAAACTCTATAGTCATCTACATTTGTTCTCTTTCTATGTTCTTTCATACCACAGACTAACCATTATTCTACTAGCAATATTATAACCATGGTCACTGGTGAATTTTCTGGTGCCAGATCAATCTCACTTCTCTTACCTTATCAATAATGTACCAATAGCACTTCATAGGATTGATTTACCACTTCTGCTTGAAAGTCTGTATGCATCCAACCTTGGTATAGTGTTTCTAATTTTACCTCTAAGTCAAGTCAATGCGCTACCAATGGTCTTTTTTTTACTGAATCTTATATTCCCAATGGCTGAGCTTGGTGTGTCCTGCCATTTGCTCTTTAGAACCTTGGGTGTCTCATTTTCACCACCTAAATTTGCTTTATAGTTGCTCTCAACTCTAGGGGCTTTAGCCCCCTGATTTATATATCTAATTAGGTTTTAATTCTGAATTCCAGACTCATATTCAACTGTCTACTTGGCATCTCCGCTTGTATATCTAATAATATATCTCACACTTAAAAATTCAGTTTTTTATTTGCCCCAGTTCTACGTATCCATCCTTCTTCTCCATTTCAGTAAATGAGAATATTAATTTCCAGTTGGTGAGAGAAAACTTTATTGTGGTGTGTGTGTGCAAATGTGAAAGACAGAGGATAGCTTTCAGGAGTTGATTTGCTCCTTCCTCCATGTGGATCCCAGGACAAACAAAAAAACCTAAGAAAAACTCTTAATGTGATGTTTGACTCCACTCATACATTTTAAAAATAATCTTTCAGCAAATGTACTTATGCTAAATGTCTTCTATTCTTTGAGAGCTCCGGAATTTGGGTATATGCAAATAAGCAGGTATAGCTTAGGAGGGTAAATCATTTTCGTCATGAACTGTATAAACTGGTCCCAAATCTAGACTGCCAAATGCCAGCTAAAGAACAGCCTTGTAGGTAGGCTACCAAAGGCCAGTTGTTCTAACACTGTGACATTATCTCTTTTCTGCATACAAAAATCTATACTTTAATTAGTTCTCCCTAAAATATTTGTCCCCAGGAGCCTATAGGCTTCATTCTCAAATGGGTTACAAATATTGCCTGCCTACAAGTGGCCTTCTCCAACTATGCTATGTCAAATGGCATTTTGTTATTCTCATTTCTCTTCTCTCTTTCATCTAATATAGCACACATTAATTCTTCTATCTATCTAATATCTGCCTCTACATTAGAACCATGAAATGGATACTCCAAAGAAACATTCAGTTTGTCTCTTGAAGAATCCTGAGTCTAGAACAGTGATTGGCTCATGGTAATTTCAAAA
Organism: Phodopus roborovskii; assembly: GCF_943737965.1. NCBI lineage: Eukaryota > Metazoa > Chordata > Mammalia > Rodentia > Cricetidae > Phodopus > Phodopus roborovskii. The sequence continues at coordinate 86,654 of NW_026126611.1, read as the reverse complement.
CAGGCTAATGAATGAACCCCCACAAGGCAACCTGCATCAGTGGCTTGGTGACTATGAAGAAGAAAGTTATAAAGAACTTTGACTTAGTCACTTAAAGTAACCACTTCACGTCTTTGCTTTGGTAAAAAGACAATTCTTGTATATTAGAGATCACTAATAAATAAAATAAGAGATTCTTGACCATAAACCCTAATTAAGTCAATTAATCCGATAATTGAGATGGTACTTAGTGATGAACAGTTGGTGGCATACATTGGGGAAATGGTTTATTCATAACAAGACAGGGCAGCATGAGCTTTTCCCATAACACAGAAGGGCATGCACTTTAAAATTTATGAATCGCTTATTACTGGACTTTTCCTTTTAATATTTTTCATAAGATGATTACTAATTGGCGACTGAAGCTATGGAAAGTGAAACTGCAGATAAAGGGAAATTAGTGTATGTATTTTTAGATCAAATTAAACTCATTTCTTATTAAAAGTACTATAAATTCCTTCCTTTCTGAAGAAGGCTTGAATCTGGAAAACATTTCTGCCTTTATCTGTCTTACCCTGTCACCCACCAAGTCCTTCAAGTTAAAAACCTCACCAATATTTTTAGATCTATTTTCTTCCCATTGTTATGACTGCTCATTTCAAACGTTCACCACTGCGTGTCTGATGTTCAGTACCTTGTTCCATTTTTGTTCTCTCCCTACTATTATAATCCACTTTATATACTGAATCCAACTTAAGTTTTCTAAATATCAAGTTTAATGAAATCATCTTTATATTAAAAATGCCTAGATTTCTTATGGCATTCAGGAACTGAGGCTCATGTTTCCTTTCTTCCCAACTCACCCTGGCCCTATCTCTACGTAAATGTCCCAGCCCCAACCTCCAGCACTCCTGCTTTTCTGTGCAGAGCACACTATTCCAGTTATCTGTGCTCTTAGAGGTATTTCAAACCTTATTTTTCTTCAGAGTATCTCTTCAAAATGCACAACTTCTCTGTACTATTTCAGCACATACAATTCTCTTACTATTCCACATGTATTTACCACCCAATTTTGAGCTTTTTGATAATATAGGTTCTATTCTCTTGTGTTCAATGTGTTCTCTTCTCTATCTATCAAAAGGATTTACTAGCCAAGTAATCTGACAACCAAACATGATGGACAAACAAACAAAACAAAAGGTTAACTGGTTTTTAACATCACCCTCTGACATTATACATTCAAATAACACTGGTACCACACTTTCTCTGCTCTCCAAACTGCTCAGATCCCAACAAAGCTTCTACTTTCCATCCACAAACATGGTATTTATGCTTCACATCCTGAAGGGTAATCATAATCATCAATTATTAAAATAACTTTTTTGCTTAATTATTTTGATGATCTTGATTCTGGAAAATACCTCAATTCTGAGTAACACAATAAAAGGCTTTGCTCAGGACCCTCTCTTTTTAGAACACATTCTACTTATAGATCAATAGAGAAAACTAACTCTGAGAGATGAATTCTTACAGGATCTGCTTTACTGCCTGAATACTAGTCACAGCAAATAAGAGGGAGACAAAGAAAGAAGCACTCACAAAAGTTAAAATAGATTTACATATTTAAAATTTAAAGTTTACCCAAAAGCAATGTTTATTCAATCTTTAATATGAATTAGGCTGTTTGCTGACTTACAAATGACTTTGAAGTCCATTAAATGTATATTTCTTAGCTAGGTGATAACACCTTATGCCTTTAATCCCAGCACTTGGGAGGCAGAGGCAGGAGGATCACTGAGATGACGGCCAACCTGGTCTATAGAGTGAGATCCATGACAATTAGGGATGCACAGAACCCTGTCTCAAAAAAGAAAGTACATTTCTTTGTGCAAAGTAATACCTTAAAATAGGAAAGAGAATCAAACATCTCTTCTATTTGTTCTGAAGACTGAACAGATGATGATATTGGATGGGATGAATTCAAGGAATCTTTCCTCATAGTTTTAAATCGAGCATCTAGGAAGTCTTCATACTAGTAAAAAAGAAAATAAAATGATAGGAAGTCATGACCACTATAAAGGCAATTGTAGTATTTATACAAATTATGCAAATTGCTACAGGATGAAAAAACCTGGGTTCATTAAATTTTAGCAAATAAACTACTAAAAATACAGTGTATGAATATTCCTTAAATTTAAAACTGCACACAGAATTGAGGAGTATAATAATTAGCTTTTCCAAAAAAAGAGCATAACTGTAAACTTAAGATTCTACAACTAATGAAAGCAAATTTGCAAATCTGAATATCCAAGATAAATATTCAACAAAGGTTAAAGTATATTTTTAAAATGAAAATCGAAACTTAGGACAGACACTTGCTCCTTACCTTGAGTTTCTATTAAAATATACAATTCTTAGTTAATGTTATTTTAAATAAAATACAACTCAGTCTGAAAGCATAGAGAAAGAGCTCAGCCAGGAGTCCCTAAAATGCATATTAAAATTTTAAGCATTATGGGCACCCTCTAGTGGTGAAACTGTGTATTTCATTGCTTAATTAAGTTGCATACATGACTTAAAACTACCTCCTAGTATTCCAACTGAAAATTAGTTGTAGTTTTAATCAAGCCCAATATAAAGAAATGCCAAACTAGAACTTTGGGATTCAAAACATTTCTATGTGTGAGGTTTTCCTGTAGTTTAAGTAGACCATGTTTCGTGCTGTCCAGTAACGCTTGATTTGTTTCAGCAATATCTATCAAATTATGGCCTATTAAGTCTGAACATCTGTGAGTACAGGAAATATGTCCAAACTCTAATGACACAACTTAGGTCTTTGAAACTGGATGATATGTGGTTTGTATAAAGCAAGGACACATTTATTGTATTTATTTTAGCAACGTATATGTTGTTTAAGAACTGTTGAAAGAATGCATTCAGTGACAATATAAAAAGCAATCCAGAAGTCAGTCTTCATCTCTCTTTATACATAGTTTTTAATTTTTTTTTAACAAAACAAATTTTCCAACTTTATCTAAATTCCTTCAAACAGAAAAACCATATAAAAAATAAAATGTAGTATTTAAAATATTCATCCGATGTAAAAAAAAGTAAGGCCATACACAACTATTTCAATGTTCAATGAATTACATCAATAAGCAAGAGTGTAATTTTAATTATAAAGTCTCCAGAATTATAGATTTTGCTATAGATTTCTAAAAAATTTTCATTACCTCAAATGCATAGAAAACACATGGTAAATAACTCATAACTTCACTATTTCCTCCTCATAGGATAAAGAAACACAGTACTTACACTGTAGAACTCTTTGAATATTTTTTCCACAGAGAAATACTCCATGAAAGTCGCAAAGCCTTCGTTTAGCCACAGGTCATTCCACCATTGCATTGTAACCAGATTACCAAACCACTATAGAAAAGACAATATGACATGTATATTCCCAGGAATTTCTTAATCAAATTAACTGTCAGGCTAATTAAAATCTTAAAAGAAATTATATCCAGAGTAATTAAAGACTTATCAACGTTGTATAAATTGTACCAAAAAATAAAGGATTTTAAAAGTTATATGAACTTATTTTAGAAGTAAAATAAAAACTTAAACATTTTACCTTAGCTAAATTTGAAAAGAAGCAGGAAAGACTGTGAGTATATTTATTTACTAAAATGTATATGAATTTTTAACATACAGTATATATCAGACTATGTAGATAATGACAATTTTAAGCTGTTTCACTTAAGAGAGACTTCTTAAATAATTAAATTATCTAATCTAAGTTAGTAGGATTATTTTCCATTATATACAATCTTCTATGACAAGTAAAGGTTGTCCTATTGTCAAAGAGTCTGGATTTCACGCTTCTCTTCCATTACCCGAGTTCAAGACATGATTCACACAAGATTTGAGTAACATTCCTATAGAAAGTTGTCATTCATGCACACACACAGGAAATCTGAGAAATTTTTAAATGCTTTTTTATATAAGTTAGTAAAATGAAGGAAAAAGTTTAGAGACCTTCCTACGTCTCCTTTGGGTATGGAGAGAGAGTTCAGCAGTTAGCACTTGACCTGTAATCCTGAGGACCTGAGTTTGGATCACAGCAACTTTGCAACAAACTACCATGTAATTTTTCACAAAAATCTGCAATCCTAGCTCTAGGAAGTTACAAACAGGCAAATCACTGGAGTTTGTGGGCTCCCAACCTCATTAAATGTGAGAAAAAAGACCCTGCCTCCAGACAGGTAGAGAGTAGTGGAAGAAGACAGCTGGTGTCCTCTTCTGTTCTCCACACAAATGCAGGTGCATGCACACACACACACACAACCAAACTTCTTATTAAAATACTTGTAAAAAAAAAAAAAGTGGTCATAGGGTATTCAAATTTGTCAATGTGGTCTGGGGTTTATTTCATATCACTAGCTAAAAATAAGGCTATTACTACAACAAAACAAAATTACTTTTGAGAGTTCAATCATTAATTTTTCCAAGATACTATATTAAAAAAATTATGTTTAACAGGAAGATGTGTTATAAGTCCTAAACAAAAGAAAAATATGAGAAATATTCTAAGTGGTAATGAGTGGTTCCAGAAATAACAGGATTAGGAAAAAAAATGTATCATTTATCAGCTTGCCAGCAAGTTTTTACAAGGGTCACAGAGTCATCTACAGATGATGTCTGAGACAGAGTTAACTGGCCACACCATACACTGAAAAGCATCTCATATCTGTGGCACAACAGAGATTGTATTTTGGGAATGGGGATGCACATGAACAAGTCTTTTCTTTTATTAATCGTAACAAATAATTTCTTCACTCTATACTGGGGGGAGCTCCTTCTCCCACATTAATAGAGAACCCAGTTCTAGCAGGAAACAGAAAAAGAAATTTTGTTCTGATAATTGCAATTCAATAATTGTTAGTAGGAAGCTGGGTATGAGAGCCCACATTTATGATCTGGTATTCAAGAGGTGAAGCAGGAGAAATATGAGCTACGTAACTAAGGGAAAAAGTTCTATCCTACAAGGTTACACTGAGCAGCTGGTAGTTGCTACATGTGATGCAGATATGTATTATTAAGGGAAAAAAATGACATTCCAGGGTTAGGGAATTTAGCTCAGTGGTAAAGTACTGTCTAACACAAAGTTGGTTGTGTTGGTCCCAGCACTGGGGTAATAAAAAAGATAATTTGAAGATACAGTTATTCTTCAAGGCCCAATGCTACCATTTAATACCTGTGTGAGTTTAAACAAACCATTTCTTAGAGCTGTCTCAGTTTCTATATGTATAAAGGGGATTGCCACTCACTTTAGGACACTGTGAAATAAGATAATGGATGTGAAAAATGACTTATATATTAAGTTCTAACAGATTTTGTTTAAAAAGCATCATTTTTAATATAATAGCAACACTAAAAATCACAGAATAGTAATATACTTAATAATATGCAGGCGTTGACTAAAACTCTGGGGCTTTAGATGTAATGGCAGTGGTTGGTAATACCTGATGTGCTAGCTCATGAGCAATGATTTTAGTAACCAGTTTTCTATCTGCTACTGAAGAACTGTCATTGTCATACAGAAGAGTCTCTTCTCGGAATGTAAGCAGGCCCCAATTTTCCATTGCTCCTGCTTCAAAGTCAGGAATGGCCACCAAATCTGGGCATAACAAGAAAGAGGAGATCAACTTCTTATGTAAAAGTCAAGAACCTCTACCCAGTAAAGACTGACAGAATCTTCCTTTTCCTAGATCTACATGCTCTGCCCCATGCTGTCGGCTGAGGAACACCTGAACAAACCATTTTATGATCAACAATTCCACTGTCCCCTAACAAAGAAAACAACAGCCCATTTCTCTCACAATGAATCAGACCGGAGTAAGCAAGCCAAAGTCCAAGTCGCATCCCATTAAGTTCTTCAGAACCAGCATCACACTGAATATAACTTCAGTGTTCTTGCATTCATGGGTTCCCAGAATGTACTTTCTATTACTTGAATCAGAAACTTCTTGGAAGTTAGTAAACTCCACATGAAGCCCTATGCAAATTCATATAATCCCATAAACTTAAAAGTTATATAAGTAATTTAAAGTTCAGGTTCAGGAAACTTATAGATTGTAAATAAACTTAACAAGTACAATTTTGACAACATTAACACTGTTTCTTAGTTTTTTTTTTTTTTAAACTTTGGCAAAAGCTTTTTCTAAAATATCATTTGTGAAACAAATCTTTATTATAAGTTGTACTAAAAATCAAGGCATTATTAAATTCTTACCCAATTTCTTAAGTGGATATTGAATTTCAAAGTAATTTTGATAAAATTCAAGGAGTTTTACAGTTGTGTCCAAGGCATGGTGAACTTGACCAATCTTTTCTGGTACAGCATATATAGAAACCTAAAGGAAAACATAATTCATTATATAAAAGACAGATAAAATTAAAATGCCATGGAACTCAACTGAGCACTGTTAGGACCAGCAAATTCAAGAAGTGCATACTGTATGATATCTTTTAGGGCAGAAACTCATGCTTATAATGCTTCCAGCCACACAGAACAAGTCATGTATATCCATATTTACACAAAAGAATTACCTTGAGTTTTATTTTTTTAATAGTTTTCCCAATATCTCAAATAAACTACTGCTATACATTTCAAAGTATAAGAACTATCCTATCTAATTTTACATTCCTGCACTCCTATGACCTAGAAAGGCTCTGATTTATGAACTATGAAGATGAGGAGTTATCTGTAGCACAAAACTAAGGTGTTAATCCTTTCGGTACCTATTACTGTGCCTTATTAGAGGACATGCTAAATACATATTAAAATGCTAAATAAATATTAAAAAACAAATCTTAAATTGTTGGCTTGCTTTTGTTTTTTTGGATCATGTAATAAAAAATATCATATCATTAGACAACCTCACTGTGATTCAGGTCTCACCTTGCCCATTCACTACCAGCTACACAGTCAGGAAAAAAGCATATATAAAAAGCACACAGGTTGCTTCAATACCTATGCTTTCTACCTATCATTTGGTAGATAAGTGCATAGTTTAAATACATATGTTAAGATTATAAAAGAAACTGAAATTTGACCAAGGGATGCAATTATTCTCAATCCTAGAATACAATTACTCCTTTTTCTTTTCCTAAAAAGAACATGTGCAGCCTGGTCTATAGAATGGGTTCCAGGACAGCCAATGATACACAGGAAATCCCTGTCTTAGGGGAAAAAAATGTGCTTTTAACCTCTTAATACACCCACATCATCTTTTCATTATATTTATACCAAGTTTATTCTAAAAAAAAAATAAATAAAACAATGGAAAATAAGCAAAGAGAACCATATCTCTCGATAGAAATGTTTTTTGCCATTTTTTTGGTCTGAAGGATTTAAAATATGGTCCTATGCATATCAGGCTAGCACTCCATCACTGACCTATTTCCCCAGGCCCCTTTCTACTCTTTATTTCGACACAGGGTCTCATTAAGTTCTCCAGACTCAGTCTTAAACTCATTGTGTAGCTCAGGCATATCTTGAACCTGTAATCCTCCTCCCTCGGCATCCCGGGTAGCTGGGATTACAGGTCTTCATTTCCATGCATATAAGAGAGAAAAATATTAAAATATTTTTATTTTATAAACTAATTCTCTTATAAAACAGGAAACTTGAAAACTATTGACTTTCAAGTATTAAATGAAGAGCAGTAAATAAGAGTTAAGTTTTGTGGGATATTTGACAGTATTGTGACACCCGAGACTGTGTTAATAAAGTTAAACTTGAATCAAGGGGGTAGAGCCAGTGACTACCTGACAAGAACTAGTCATAGAGTTTACGGAGGACCTAGAATACTAGAGAGGAACAGGGAAGGATTTGGCGACTTCTTTTTGGTGTAGGAAGTATGGAGATAAGGCCAGCTGGTCGCTCCTCCACCGCTTCCCTTATATTTGGGTTGTGAGCCTAGCCTTTAATGGCTAAGCCATCTTTCCAGCCCCCTCCACCGCTTCTCTAATCATCAGGTTTTCACCCCAATATCTGACTCCCAAGTCTTTACTGGTAATAGGACAACTTAGATAAACATAACAGTTAAGTAAGAATAGCATTTCTGTTACAGAATGTCAGAATCTGATCTAAAAGCATGTGTTCATAAGGAAACTATTAATAAACATTAAAGAATTCTACCAAGGTTACTATAAGTAGATTTTCAGACAATTAGTATACCAACATACCAAGGTTCCATTTACATCCTGACTCAGGTTCCTCATCTCCCCTACAATGAAAGCAACCAGGTACGTGCTCATTTTCACACTTTCAAAAAACTCATCCTTAATAAGTCCTTCTTCTGCAGGGACTGAAGACTTCTATAACCAAAGGAAAAAAGATGTCAGTTCTGTAATTAAAACAATCAATGACATATCTACTGAAAAACTAAAAAAAATCATATAGGCAGTAATTGCATTTTTTAATTTTTCAACACAAATTTCTAGAGAGAAAAGCTCCTTGTTTCAGTTTCTTATACCACCCTTGATCAAGAGGAAACATTGAGTACAATGAGAACCCTAATATGGCTCCCAATATATTTAAGTTACAAGGAACAGTGGTTTTGTCTCTCCATTTAAAAATTGGAGCAAAACTCAAACCCTTCCCCCACCCCAGAACCTTAGGATAACAGACTTCAAGAAAGAACTTTAGCTAAGACATCTTTTAACATGATCCAGTGCTCCATGGAGAACCCCCAGGAAAACTTAGTGGAATCAAATATGTTAGGTCACTAGAGAAGTCTGCAACAGACTGAAGGTGGAGAAACGACAGCAACTCTCAGGATTTCCTAACCATGAATCAGGTTATACTTAGGGGTATTAGACAAGGAGGTGCCTGCCTCTTTAAGAAAATGATTAAGGTGAAGAGTTTGGCTATGAATAGGGTTATGACAATGAAAGAACATGTTGTCTACTATCAATGGGGTAGATTGCATTACCTGTCTGTGGCTATTCCTCACCCATAGCTACACAAGTTCTAGGAAGCATCACATAGACCACACACTGCCGTTCAGGTCGACGCAAAAGGAAACCTAAGTTCTGTTTATCATAATACTGCTCTGCTTGGTGTTACCCCTACTACCTCCCACACAATGGCTCCTGCTTTTGTTGTCCATCTCTTCATGACAACAATCCAAAGTTTCATTTGCCATAACACCAAAGCTAATCACAATCCCTCACTCTCAAAAGTGCTTAGAAGAGAAAATGCGTTATGTCTCAAGTAATTTTCTGGGCTTGTACTAGTTCATAGTGTTAATATTTGTGCAACCATAGAAGAAGACACTTCACACCTCCTACCCATGTATTCTAAAACTTGCAGGGTCTTCTCCTTCCTCGAGTGTTCCTCAGACTGACAAATTTTCATTTTTATGTAACTATCTTAGAAATACAGACACATATAAATCTAAGTATTCCTACCAATAGTACAGTAAAGAGAAACACAACTGTTCTCGGAGATAAGAGATCCACCCAAAGATTTTGCCTTCATGTCACAGTACCTTAGGCATATTTGATAATGCAATGTGATGCTCATTCCTTGTGATCTTGATGATAAATGTAGCCTTAAATGCTGGTTCATCAAAACAGGGAAAAGCAGATCTTGCTGCCAGAGGTTCAAACTGAGTTGCTGCAAAGTACCTAAAAACAAATGAAAATTCAATACAATAGTTAGTGAGTGTCTCCTACACAGGGCACTATGCCAAGCACTAGGGGTGTGAAGACAAATACATTACAATTCTAAAGTTTAAGGACCCACAATTAACTAAGAGAGACAGAAGTCTAGCAGTCTTCAGATCATATCCTAGCAGTCAGTGGAAGCACATGAGTAGGATCAAATGGCACAAAACAAATTTTGCTGGAGTTGAAGACTCTGTAGAGAAAGTAGTACAAAGTCTGAATACCAAGAATACTTGATAATTGCTACTAAACATCTGGGTTTGCAACACTGCATCTCAAAACTACAACATTCAGTTTCAGGAAAATAGAAAAAGTTGTTCTTTAACAGTACTCTGCTTTCATTTTTCAGAGATAAACAGAAATGACTTTCTCCTTTCTATACCACAAAAGCAGCAGATAAGGCTATAGTACATAAAAAGAAACTGAATTACAGGTCATGGAAAAAGCACACAAAGAAGCAATTGCTAATGGAAGGTTTTTTAATCAATGAAGAAAGCTGATCTCTATGTGGGAAAACCACATAAACAGTATCAGGCAAGTGCAACTCTCTTGTACCCTCTTATATATCAGCCACAGGCACTTTAGTCATGACACCCTCTGTTCCTCAATCCTTAGACTCCACTTTTAGAAGATAAGCAGAAAAGAGAAAATTGGATTTGGAGTCTACATTAATTACCCATATGACTCTGTAAAATCTGTAACCTGTATCTCACTCAGTTTTGTATCATATATATAATAAATAAGGCAGAGCTAGCCGATAAGAAACAAGTAACCGGGCCAACAGAATTATATCTAATACAGAGTCTCTGTGTGTTATTTGGGGCTGGTGCGGCGGGACAAGACTGGCGGCGGGCGGAAAAACCGTACTCGTTACATGACTATATATCCTAACATTCAAAGAAAAACAAAACACCCCTTAAATTATTGTTAAAGCAATACAATATTTCACACATGTGTCTCTGAGAATGCTGCTTTGAAGATACAATGTCTTCTCTATTCTGAATACTTAATACATATTCTTTCTTTGTGACTATGTTTGCTTTCAGAAAAACTTGTTAACAGAATTTCCTCAAGTTTATTTGAAGACAGGAATTGGCTGGAAATTGAATACAAGAATCCTAAGCACTGGCAAAAACAACATGTAAAAGAAAAGTGTGAACTGGAGAAGCAGGTCAATACAGTGGTTAAGAAACAGGCTTGAGTTTCCTTTTTGCCATGTACCTTTTTCCTTGGCTATTATAAATATATTAGCATTTCTTAGTGAGTATGACAAGGTAGAAGACTAAAGAAACATAAAAAGCTCTAAGCAGTGTCTAGTGCTTTAGTTCCCTGTAAGTACTGGTTACTCTTATCCTTAGTTTTTGAAATGCAGAATTGAACATGCTAGGGGAGTAAGAGCTGTGAGAAAAAACAAAGGCCAGATAATGAATATCTTCAAACTATCAGAAGAACTGCAAAAGGAGTATACACCAAAGGCCAGCATGACATTTCTACTAATGGAAATAACTGCAGAGATAAGAATAGGCAGAGATTACATTTATATCAGTGTGGAAAGTAGGTAAAGTTTCCGGACCACAAGCAGTATCTATTCAAAGCATCAGGCATGATTTTCCAGGCAACAAGAGTCTTGGTGGTATACTGGTGAGAAAAGGTGCCTTCCAAGCAACAAGAAATGCATCCCCCTAATCATTTTATCAGTTTAAATATTTATAGCAGGGGGTAGTATAAAAGTATCCAGTAAAATAAAAGTAAGGCCCTGCTCCAAATGATGTGACAGACTTTGAAGGCACCCCATGGAAGGCCTCACCCTCCCTGGGGAGCAGAAAGGGGATGGGATTGGGGGGGACAAGGGAGGGCAGGAGGGTGCAGGAACTGGGATTGACATCAAGCTTGTTTCAAATTTAAATTAAAAAATACAAACAACAAAAGTAAAATTGTGAGACACACACCCACATAAAATTTCTTACTATTAGTAGTTTTCAGATATTGTGAAAGTAAGACTGATTTAAACTTTTATCAAGATATTTAAATTCTATCAAGACACACAATCATTTGGGGCCTTCACTGTTAGCAACAAGTAGGTAAATAAACTTATATTCTGTTCTAAAACTTCAGCTTAAAATACTATTTTATAGCTGATCCTACATTCCAAACAGCTGGACAAAACAGCCCTACAGACTACAGCTAGGATATCTGAATCTTCTTCGAATCCCTCAAGACAGCACCCCTTATCAGCAGGAAGTAATTTGGAAAGAACGACGCCCAAATTCCTAAATATTGTGTATAAATGTTTGTTTTCATTTAATTGGACTTTGTTATATAAAATTAAATAAAAAATTATATATAAAAAAAATACTATTTTATAGTCTCTACTTCTTAGTTTTAAGGACCCACATAGTAAATTCAGTGTCTTGAGTAGAAAAAAAAAAAAAAAAAGAACTAATATATTCTTTTTATTTTCAGTTAGTGAAATTACTCTTTTAAAAAAACATATTTTCTTTCAATGAACTGAAAATTTTAAAACGCTGAAACATTGAACAAAACAACAATATATTATATATTAGCCAACTGGCCAGTGTCAGTAATTCTTAAACTTGTGTACAGAGTATTTTGAGTGTATTATGTAAGAATGCTCTACTAACATAAAGCACATATAGTCTTTGTGCAAAGAGATGACATTATCATTATTTATTAATAATCCATTATAATATGCACTATATCTTTCATGAAACCCATCTATGCTATGGCTAAGAAGAGTAAACAACAAAGTATGATACAAATAGGCTGTGGAATACTCTTACACTGTATATCATTTTTTTTTAATTTTGAAATATGATTCTTTCCTACATTTTTAAAGATTACACAAACTAGCATTTTAAAAAGTAAACCAGTAAAGAATAAGGACATGAAGAATGATTGTGTATATATGCCACATTTCATACCCTCTTTCTCCAACTCATAAAATAACTCCTAAAACTTCTGCCTGGCATCAAGATAGTCCATACCCCTCAATCTGTTCCTATAGCTTCAGGGAAGGGTGACACTATTCATCTCATAAAACAGGAAAAGCTCAATAAAAGCTTGTTAGTCTGTAATAAATAGAGAATATAGCTGGGCGTTGGTGGCACACATCTTTAATCTCAGCACTCAGGAGACAGAGGCAGGCGGATCTCTCTGAGTTCAAGGCCAGCCTGGTCTACACAGAGAGAGTTCTAGGACAGGCTCCAAAGCAATACAGAGAATCCTGTCTCAAAACCCCCCCCACCTGCAAAAGAAAAAAAAAAAAAAAAAACAATATAATCTTCTTTCATCCCCTTCTACCACACACTTCTACTCTCTTCCACCACAATACTCACTCCGAGTTCCGCATAAGAGAACAGTATATTATTGCATATTACCAATTACCATTCTATTTTGCATGTAACTTCCTAAATTTAAAAACATTTATGGTGTGGGTGGAAGAATCTGCACTGCAGAAGTTACATGCAGAAGATCACAGAACAAGAAACATTTAGCAGGTTTACATACTTTTTCTCATTACTTTTATCTGTGTAGGTGATGCCATAAAATCCATAATAAGAGTTAGATATATTTGCTGAATACTCTATCTTCAAGGTGTAATTGTGCCCTGCTAGAAGGGCTTCAGGTGCAACAATGGCGATTTGTTCATGATAAGGATATTCTAGGATTTCAACTTGTTTTTCTTGACTTGAAACTGCTGACATAAATGTCACTCTTGAAATATTATGTCCTGTGCTATGGAGAATGATATTCCATGTGGCTTGAAGAGCCTGAAGTGAAATTGTCACAGAACCCCTGAATGTCATTGAGGTTAGGTTTGGATGTAGGCTAAGTTCATAGCGCTGAGGCATAATGGCAGTGGGAAGCCTAATTTGTGCCCATGGAAACAATTTCCCATTTGTGGCAAGTGGCTGAATTAGTTCCGTTGACTGGTTTTTTTTGTGGCAGCCTTCTTTGGTAAAAGTACATCTAGGCAGTAGATAAATCACCAGGATTACAGAGACAGCAACCACGATGACAAAAACACAGACCACTAAGGTCCTGGCAGAGGGTAGTGAACAAGAGCCGTCTGGACTCTGCCTGTAGCCCGTTGCACTGTTTCGAAGTCCTGAGCTTCTGTTCATGAAGGACATGCCCAGCAGCTTTGCAGATGACTCATAATCCTCTTCGTCCTCATCCATCTCGTGCTCACCAAGACCTCGCACCAGTAGCCTCGAACCCCGGGGCTCATATTCTACTTCATCAGGTTCCAGAGGATGTAAACAAGGTTCTTTGGCTAAATCTACCACATCCGGTTCTTCTTCAAACATGCTGTTTTCAATCATATTCCTTGGAAGCTGAAGTCGATCTACAAATATAAGACAAAAAGATAAGACAGGAGTTGGGGAGAGCTCATAATACAATGTTTCTTGGAAACACTAAATTTAGTGTTTTTTTAATCACTAAGACTTATTTCCACCTTAAAGCCATTAGAATTAAATAGAGCCTTTATGGAATTCTTGAATTGTACATTAAAAACTCAAGTATATATTTAAAAAGCATACGACAGTCATGAACCAAAAAAGAGAAACAAAAACACTAGCAAATGGGCTAATATTAAAGGAAGATGGTATAATGCTAATTATTTTTCTGTCACAGATTTTTTTCATTGTTATTGGTCACTAAGTGAATAAAAATACATCTGATAGTGAAAAAGAGTGGCTATTGTATCTGTATAGAAGCTTACTGAATTGTATATAGATTTTAGGCCTGGCTAATTTTGGTGTGCGATATTTATTAAATTCTTTTTTTTTTTTTAAAGCAGCTGTGATTTTATAGTACTTTCTTTCATACAGTCCCACCCACTACTCCGGGTTCCAGGCTTGACCTTAGGGTATGGCACTCTGGCCATCTCTGCTCATGTTAGGACTGAGTGGGTCCAAAAGGACTGTAGTCAATGCCTTTCTTCTGGAGTCTAAACACTTGAATCCTTGAATTCTTGGCCAAATACAAACCAAGTTGTAAGACCTGTGTGGGTCTTCTTCCTGAGTCCTATTCTATCCTAGGCAAATTAGAAATAGGTATACCTGCTTCTAGGCTTAAAAGACAGCTTATCAAGTATATGGGCTATGGTTTCCCTCAGGAGAAGGGTGTTTTTGTACCACAGAAAACTGAAAGAAGAAAATTATGAAATTTTGACAAGCAAGAAATAGAAACATGGACAAAAAAAAAAAAACACTTAGGAAATAGATCAAATTAGGTGACTGTAGTACAGACATGTTCAATAATTAAAGTTAAAAAAGAAACAAAACAAAACAATGAATGGACTTAACAGCAGCGGGTAATAGCAGGAAACATGAACGTGACAGGGCATTAAAAACTACCAATTTAAGGAACAAGGGGTCTTAAAGGAGGCCTAGAGATACTTCAGGGATTATGAACAGTGGCTACATTTCATCCCTACTGGACACCAACTCTTGAGATCACTGCTAAAATGGCATTTGCATCACATTAGTAGATAAATTCATTAAAAAAAAAAAACAAAACAAAACAAAGAGTTCAGAAATTCACTTTTTCCTTGGGACCAACAAACACTTAAACACTGATTTTCTTCTTCTTTTTTAAAGATGTACAGCAGTGTTAATGTAGAACCTCAGTGACTATGGATTTATATATTTTTTTATGGGTATTTCAATGTTCACATTTCATACTGACCTTCTAGGTATTTGCCAACCAGCTGCCCTGACATGAAAGATGCTACAATTGTTCCTAACACCCCTAGGGATTGGGTGTACCTAAAGCTATGCTCATTTGCCTTTATATAACAAAAAAGGTAACTTGCAGAACCCATGGGATTCACCCATAGGTACAATGGCACGTCCATGGCAAATTGGAGTCAGAGACAGAAGGATCTACCAGAAGCAGGTGGTCCAGAAAGCCTGAACTGTACAACCCAACAGAAATAGCACAATACTCTGCACAAGATGAAAAGAGATAACCGACTCCTCAAAGCTATCATCTAATTCCGCATGTAGGCTGTAGTACATGCACGGCCTCATTCACACACACATATATCATACACAATACTCACACTTTCACACAAACAGAATAGTACTAAGTAAACTTTAAAAAAAAATGTTTACGGTCTGGTGAGATGACTCAGTAGTAAAGGTCTTGCAGCCACGTCTATGACCTGAGTTTGAACCTCGTGTCTCACAGTGTGGAAGTACTGAACCAAACCAACATGCAAAGGATGTTCTCTGACCTCCATTTGCAACATCCACTCCACACACACACACAAGCATACATGTAATTAAAAATTTTTTTTCACTGAATGTTTATAGCAGTATTTTCATGAAGCAAAGAAAGAAGGAAGGAAATGGCAAAAGACTACTCATCCTTTTTATCCTTGTATCTGGGGTTGGGTACTTACAAAGGAAGAAAAAAGATTACATGGCTCTCTGAAAGCAGAAAGCAGGTAGCTCTGACTAGGCTCCTGAGAGTGTATCCCCTCATACTGGATGGCACCACAATGGCAAGAACAAAGAGGAAGACAGGAAGACAGCCAGAGCAAGGGGGTGTTAGGCTCACTTGTTCTATAACAACCCTCTCTGCAGTGCTAACTCTGGATTCCAGGAAAAGTACATTATTCCCTTCCAAGGATAGTTCCCTCAGCCACCTAAAGGCCTTCCAAAGTCCCACTTCTTAAAAGTTACATCACCTCCCAATAGCACCAAGAAACAAGTTCCCAGGAATTTGTACACCTTTGGTGGGTAAATCACTGAACAAAGCTGTTTAGCAGCAGCAGATGGGTTTTTACCTTAAATATAGAAACATTCAAAATAAAAGGAAGACAAGAAGGTTACAGAATTTTAAATAAATATTTATCCAATGTAAATTATATATATATATGTATATGTATATGTATATGTATATATGTTATTCCTGAAAGATAGAGCTTGGGAATGCGGGATATTTTTATTATGCAATTTTAATTTTATACGTAAGTGGAATAAACTTTCACACATATACAATAAACATGCTAATATAGAATGCTAGTGAATTAATGAAAAAAACAATATTGTTGGCTTAGAGAAAAATCAGGAAACTAGAACCCAGGATAGTATTTGCTATTTCTCTTTTATGGGATCTTTTATTAGGAAGCAGAATTTTATCTTTACTACTTAAATTTTTATAGTCCTTGTAACTTGGCTTAATAAATGAAATGAAGTAGAAAACCTTTGGCAGAATTTTTAATGCTAGGCCTTGGGAGGCTATGCAAACTTTGCTACTCATTACTACTTTTACAGCTCTAGAAGAGGGAATCCAAGCTAGCTAGCTTCCTTGTGGGTGGGGGAACCACATTAAAAGACATCCGGCCAACAGCCAGCAGCCATCGCCAGATTCACGAGTGAAGCTGTCTTAGAAACATCTAGTCTCAAGTCAAGGTTACAGCCAATGACTGCTTAAGAGTGACTTCAGACAAGAACAAAAGAAATACTCATCTAACCCAATCCAAATTGTTGAGCTAAAGAAATATTACCGAATAAAATGGATACCTTAAACCATAAGTTTTAGGAATTCTATGTAATAACATATGATCTCCTTATTCCTTACATAACCACCAATATTTCAGTGATCTTATTTTCTGAGGAACTCGAGGTCTACACTGAGCTACATGCCCCTGAATTAAGAACAATTTATCCCTGAAGCCAAACTTAAAACACACTGCACATACCAGTTTACAGTTCCATGGAACACCTGAGATGGCAATGCATTGCAGGGCCTCAGACTCAACTCAGAAACAGGAAAGAACAGAACATTTGTCATTAGAACAATCATTTTCTACACAAAAACTCCTGAATACAGATGTGGGCTTTTCATCCTAAGCCTAAGGGGTTTGATGTGTATAATTTATCAACAAGACTATCTTACCACCCTACAAATGATGGTGAGGCAATAAGACAGACTTTCATTCTCTCTCATTAAAATTAAGAAATTAGAACTGGACATGGTGGCATACACCTCTAACCCCAGCACTTGGAAAGCAGAGGCAGATGAATCTCTGAGTTTGAGGCTACTCTGGTCTACAGAGTTAATTCCAGAACACCTGGGGCTATGGAGAGAAATCCTGTCACAACAACAAGAAATAAACAATCATCTAGAGTCTCCTGAACTGAAACTTCAAGTTTGCTGTTAGAAAACTAAGTGCTGTTGTAAGAAAGCAAACATTGGGATCTTAAATAAGCCTTTAAAGAGAACCCTAAGAATTTTCATGCATAAAACAATTACATTTGTTGAAAGCTATTTACTAAAAATGACTGGAACATTTTTATAAATAATTATTTTTATTTTTCAGATTGTAATTACATTATTCTCCCTTTTCCACTCTTCCCTCCAAACCTTCCCATGTACCATCCCTATTCTCTTTCACACTCATAGCCATTTTCTGTCATTGTTGACTAACATATATGTATGTATGTATACACACACACACACCTACATATAAAAATACAACCTGCTCAGTCAGTAAACTTTAAATTCTTTACTGGAAGATGGAAGTGAAACAATTCACTCCACGCAGGCTTAGCAGAGTAATTGTGAAAGCAACCACTTTCTCAGAGTCACAGGAAATGGTTAAGCAACCTCAGAGCACTCATTTGTTTTTGTATCACAAATATTTTTAAAACTATTTTCAAGTAATAAGATATCTTAGAATTGTCCAAGTATTCACAAATGCAAGCAAGTCCACTATTGCATTATAAGTTACTGCTGTTTGAGATATTCTTATTCCTTTTTCAAAAAGCAATGGAAACTCATATTTTAATACTTTTATACCAAAATAGACTTAAAATCTAATCAGAAAAATAAAAATCACAGTAAGAGTCAAACTTACAGGTAAAAACTAAACAACAAAGTTCAATACCAATCTAAGACAAAACAAACCAGAAATGAGGGGTGGATTCGTATCTTTAGAGAATGCTCATCTTATCATTGCTGATATTTTTTTAGAAAACTAAACTCTGTTATTTCTTTTCCTCCTATACTACTTGTTGATTTCTGGTATAATCAAGTAAGTATCTGAGTGAGATACTATAATCTAATGTTTACTAAGGGATAGATAAAGCTCCACAAAATTCTTAAATCTCTTTAGAAAATCTTTTAATTACATATCACTATTTTCCATTTCTTTTTCTTTCATATGCCTCATTACAATTAACAACTTAAAGTTCATAGAAAACCATTCCACATTGATTTTGCTGTTTAGTTTTCTTTAGACAGGGTTTCAGTCTTGGCTCAGGCTAGCCTTGAACTATGTACTCTATGGCTGGCCTCAATCTTGTAGTGATAATTTTTGCTTTGACCTTGGCCAAGATTATTAGTGCTGAGAACATGGTATGAGCCACATGCCACGGAGAATTCAGTAGAGAAATCAATCTTCATACTATCACATATCACAATATACATTTCAACAATCTATAGGAATTACTTTTGTGGCTCTATGCAGTAACTAAGGTATTGTTTGTGCTGTGTTCTCAAGGGTTACCTGATTTTTATCATTAGATTAACATCAAGATAAAAATACCCTCCATTTGTTCATCTTGGGTAGTCAGGGGTAAATTTCATGCTTTCATGCCTGAGCTCAAACTTAACTAATGAATTTACTACTCCTTCCGTTATATTACTGATATCCTTGCCTCTTCATGGCCTTGCTACAACACACAGGTTCACCTTCTTTAATCTTTTCATAATCATCCATTATCAAAGGTTGTGTGAGACCTGCTCATGCCTTCTTAACTCTGTAGGATATTAGAAAATTTGGGTTTAAAAGCGAAGTATAATTGGTTGGGCATAATAAATCTTTCTCTGTCCTGCCAGCTAGCTCCTAAATAATGACACAGAGACTTATTAATTATGAAAGCTCAGCTTTAGCTTAGGCTTGTTTCTAATTAGCTCTTATAACTTAAATTAACCCATTTCTCTCCTCCTGCATGTCCTACTTTCTCTGTATCTGACTGGCAACTCCCACCCTTCCCAGAATACCCACCTACACCTCCTGCCTAGATATTGATCAGTTAGCTCTTTATTAAACCAATTACAATGACATATTTTTTACATAGTGTAATCAAATATCTCATAACAGTTGGGGACCGATTTTGTAACATTCTAATAAAGGGCAAAATGCCCCATTCAAGTCCCTACAAAACCCCACAGTAGCACAAGAAGAACTGATTTAACCATACAACTTAGGCCTCAAAGGGACAACAGTTCTCTAGCTATGGAATAAGTACAGAAGACAAGAAATGGAAAATTAAATATTGGGTCACTTTCCAACTTCGACTTCAAAATGTTTTCAGAAAAAGAAACAACCTACCCACCGCCATATCATATTCCACCTCTCAACCACTGAGACAGTGTTTTATTAGATACTGTCTTCTCTCTATAAAGCATAGGACCTGAAGCTCAACAAAGGCCAATAAATGCATTTCACTGAAAAGGGAAGTTAAATGAACAAATAAGAATGTTTTAAGCAGGTCATGGCAGCTCATACATGTAATCCTAGCACACAGGAAACAGGATTGCTACAAGTTTGAGGCAAATCTGATCTAGACTCCAAGTTCTAGGCCAGCCAGAGCTACACAGTGAAACCGTCTTCCGAACAACAAACAAAAACATCATTTGCTATAGAAAAACTTCTAGGAAAAGGGAGAGGAAAGACAGACAGACCTCCAAATTAAAAGAATACAAATAAAGTTTTTTGAAGTAATCTTAATTTAAAAAAAGCCACTCAATAAATATTCAACATGTTTGGAACACTGTTAGATGACAATTAGAGTAACAAAGTAGACATAATTGTGAGTCTGTTTGTTTGAGACAAGGTCTCAGTGGGTTGCCTTCAAACTAGAGATTCTCCTGCCTCAGCCACTGAAGTGCTAGGATTATAGAGATATGTTTCATGTTCAACTAAAAATTATATTTTTATGTATGCTGTAATGAATGCTTCCTGTATGAATAACTGAATCAGATTTAATGTTTTTAACTTTTGTTTTTCTAATTATCTTGCTTCTTTTGAAGCTGTGACCATATTTGTGAAAACAGTTTCACATTATAGAACCAAATGGCCTTAGGATCTGCTCTTATGGAAGGGTGGAGGATTGCATGATAACAATTTTCCAAGCTTTTGTAGCTCATCACCAAATTTTCAGAACTTATAATGTAAACTTTCTAAGATTTTTGTAATTATACTTTAATTCTATATAATTCACATTTCTTCTACTATTCCAGATACTTTAACCTCTGAAGGTCAAACGAAGTATTGGATATAGTGGTATCATTTCACAATGGATTTCATGTATTCTGAAACATGCCATCCTACATATAAGCACTCTCTTTTCTGAGATCAGAGCCCATAGAAATAGAGTTCTGGCTGAGGAACAGGAGAATACACTTACAAATATCAATAATGGGCTCTATAAGCTCTAACATTTCAATATAAACAATAAACATATCAGAAAATATTTCTAATCTCTGATTTTACCAAGTAATTATTTTGCAGATAATTTGTTGAAATACTTTTTTGTGATAAATCTCTGAAACACTTTCCAACTTAAATCACTAAATCAGTAATTTCTCACCAATTTACAACCATATAGGATAGTTTTTTGTTTAACCCATTAAAAGTACTGTAATTAAAAAGCTAAGATTGTAACCACATTTTTTAAACTAATCAATCACTGCTATTCTATTACATAAACTAGACAAGTGAATTCTTCCCCTTTGGTATTTCAATATATAATATTTTAGTATTTCTAAAACTGACAATTAATTGAAACATAAACATGTGCTCACCTGCAATGAACAACTAGGCTGGAACAAAGCTAATAGCATCATAGTAAAGTTGTGCTTATTCTACTTCAAGACTGTCTTATTTAGACTCAATGACTTTTCTTTATGCTACCACCTAGCGGAAATTTTACGAAGCCTCTCAGAAATCACTGTATAAGTAAAGCTGATGTATAAAAGAATAATACACTTCTCATCCCCACTAAGTAGCACCCAATCCTTTATGCTTATCCTAAACTGTCTTCTTAATCTAGCCACCCACTCTAGATACTGATGAGACACTATGAGTGACCCCCAAGGGCTGACACAGCATCCAGTTCAAAGACCAGAAAAATTACTGCTAAGTATATAGATAGGCCAACCCAAGATCCTATATAGCATCTTGGAAAATCTAGATAGACCAGTTCTTCCCACCAACTCTCAAGGGCCATAGCAACTTTCCCTAACCAAACTATAGACTCTTTTTGGTAACCAAAACTGGATAAGCATTATACTATGTACATATCATTGTATCAATACCCATTTAAATAATAGTCTTTTAGGCACTTAGCTCTCCCCTGTCTGTACTAATAAACTCCGTGCAAGTTTTCTCAATCCTAGGATGATGTAATGCTTTTTGATGATGAATGTTCTGACAGTTGTTTTAAAGTAAGTTTTAGCTGTAAGAAACACCATGCCCCCAGCTGGAGTGATGACTAAATGAGTAAGAACGCTTGCTGTGCAAGAATGAGGATCTGAGTTTGACTCATCAGAATCATTCCTCCTTCTGAAAAAGCTGGACCTGGCCACGTGTGCCTCTCACTCTGTAGGAAGTAAGACAGGAGGATCCCCAGGATCCTGTCAGCCTAGCCATAAAACACAGTGAGTTCTAGGTTCAGGGAGAGACCATCTCAAGAGAAATAGGGCAGAAACTAATAAAGGATAGAAACATGTGCACTTTCACATGCACGTGAGCGCGCGCGCACACGCACACGCGCACACACACACACACACACACAAACACACACACACACTTGACCATAAGACCAATGGCCTCCTCTACATCAAGAATTTCCTTTATTACACTTGAGACACTTGCCTGGGAAACACTTCCATGAGCATCACTTGCTATAGGAAAAGGAAATAAACCAACCCAAGGAGGTAACTTCTCATTGCATTTTCCTTTCTCCTACTCCCTCAATTGAAACTTTCCCCACAGAAGCATGAGGAAGATTTGTCTAACTCCCCTCATCAGTTGGCCTCCTCCAGTAGAACCCTCTACATGAGAAAAGTTTAGACACCCCCACCACCATCTGCAGAAGTACAGATAACTGAGTCAAATTTTGTTTCAGTGACTACATTCTGGAAATATGTGGAATGCCCAGGCCTTTCATTAAGCATTACATATGAGAAGAAAAAAGAACTTCAAAGGGTCTCCTATAATTAAACTTAATACTCCATTGTTTTTAGAAACTTCTTTGGAAGCCTCAATTTTAGTTGGCAAGTGGCTTGGTTCCTAGTTTAGATGCTAAGGTTGAAATTAAAATCAATTGACTATTTGTTCAACCATAAGCACCAATAACAAAGTGAAACAAACCAAACAATAAGAGCAAAAAACAAACAAACAAACAAACAAACAAAAAGATTGCTATCATGGTAGAAAAAGGGTGACTGTAGTCTTGTCTATATTTTGTTTTCTTCAAATCCAGAATATTCTGGACATTAAATAGCCCTACCTTAAAGTGACTGACTAGAAGAAAAGAAAGTAGTACAGTTAAATTCCTAGCAAATGCTTTCTATTTCCTGCCAGTACCTTCATTCCTTGATGATGACCCTGTCATGGACCTAACAACCTTTACTGTTGTGACTTTCAATGCTCCACACAAGAGCAACAAGTAACACTCTCTATAAAGGTCACTAAACATAAAAGGAGTTATGACACCATAAAGGCTCCAAAATTTCCCATCATTTATATTCCTGGTTTCCATATTAATGGAAAATGTACCCATGGGAGGGGGTGGATCGGTCCTTACCAAAAGCTCAACTTCAACCCCATACTATTTTCCAGACACCAAGTAACTAACAGAACAAAGCTGCACCACACACATCTTAACTGACAGAAACCATAGTCTTAATCTGGCATTATCCTAGAGTCCATGGTAACCTTGGTTAAGTTTTGGAGAAGATAAAAAAAAGATATTGTGAAATGCAACCTTATTAGTGACAAATGTTATATGAACAGAGTAGAAAAACAATGAGTATTTCTCTCACAAGTGAAATATTATCTTATGCCAAGTTGCATTGCCTTGCCTTTTCTATATTTATACATTTCTATACTAGCATGAAAACAAAACTAAATTATTTCAATCCATTTATTATTTGGGTTAGCATTATTTGACGATAGGTTTGTGAAATGTAGCAGAAAAACTATCTCTAAAGTGACCATTTTAAAAGAGGCTGTGTGACTAATTTACTGAGCAGGAAATCACTGGATTTTCTATATAACTCCTTTTCTTTTTGGTTCTATCTCTTTCAGATTTGAGCTCTCACAGATCACATACAGAAAAATAACAATCATTGCTATAACATTTCCTAAAATATGCTGTTTTTGATTCTGTCTTAAGACATTTGAAAATTAACACATAATAGCAAAGAATTTTGCTAACACTGCCTCCTAGTTTAAACTGGACTACTTTCTAGCTACACGTTCTGCCTAATTTTTATGCTAGCTAGCAGTTGATTTCTTTGGTGGTTGTTTTTTGAGGCAAGGTCTCACTTCTCGGCCCTGGCTAGCCTGGGACTTGCTATGTCAACCTCGATGGCCCAGAAATCATAGAGGTCAACCTTTGTCTATCTGAGTGCTGGGATTAGAGGCATGGGCCATCATTCCTGGCTAACCCTTAATTTCTATATCTGATTTCCCCAAATGAAATTTAAAAGATAAGGCAGAATGAGAAAACACGCACATACAAATTAATTCATATTCCATTAAAGAAAAACTTTAATGAGTTTTCTTTCAATGAAGTAATTCACCACAGAACAGAAGAAATGCATAGGCTATACTATAAACTTGTTTTTAGAGATATATAAATCTATAAAACAACTGTTGCCGGGTAGTTGTGGTGCATGCCTTTAGTCCCAGCACTTGGGAGGCAGGTGGATCTCTAAGTTCAAGGCCAGCCTGGGCTACAAAGTGAATTCCAGAACAGCCAGGACTGTTACACAGAGAAAGCCTGTCTTGAAAAACTGTTAAAAACAAACAAACAAACAAACAAAAAACAAAAAACCTGTTATTTATAGGATTAAAAAGATGGCATCACAATTTTATACTGATTTACAACTTATACATAATTTGTTTTCAAGACTTTCCATTTTAAAAGCTGAAACATTTACCTAAAAATAAATATGCTCAATTCTGAAAGACACGAAGTCTTCCTTGTTTGATTATGCACCAGAAAACACTAATAAAATGATTTGTATGGAGGCGATATATAATTCATATAAAAATGACAACCTCTACTGGGCTTTTTGTCATATCACCTCAATCTATCAATGATTTTCCAACCACAAGATTAACTTGTAATCACACCATCTGTTAGCAAAACACACACTACATAATAACAGGAAATTAATTATTCCCTATGTTTGTAAAATCTGTATTTGTTTATTTGACAAACCTCCCCCTAAACTGTCTTTGAGTATTTCTAGTAGCTTCAAAATACAGTCAGAGATTTACAGACCTGACCCTGGACCTCCTCAACCAGATTTTGCAATTGAACCTCAGCTTTTAGCATGTCTTAACACAAACTTATGAAATATCCCAAATAAATGAGGATAAAGGCACATGGACATCAAATAATTGGCTTTCTTAATTTAATATCTCTCTCAGAAAACCAAGTTTCCATCAACTTTCTGTGGTGCTGGGAAAGAACCAAGTCACTACTCCTACTAAAGTTTTCACCTAACCCTGCTGAACAAGATGAGGCAGCTACTATCAAACCAATCTTAAATACTAGTCAGCACATTCCTCTACCCATAAAAAGTCACCAGAGAACCAAAGCCAGACCCGTCTTCAGTGTGGTAACAGTCCCTCTCAAGGTCAAGGCCAAAAATATTTCCTGAGTCAAATAGGAATTCCTGGCACTAAAGTTCATCCTTATAGGCCTTTTCTAGAAACATGAATTTTAAATAAGTTCCAACAGTGAACTGGATAGATGAACAAAAGATATTTAACACATGAGTCCATTACATTACTTTAGGCAGCTGGATGGGCTCAAGAAAATGAGCCACACCAGCAGCACATTTCACAGAAAATAGGGACATTACAGAAAACACTACAGAAATCACTGAGTACTGGAGTCTGGAATGACAAGACTAAATTCATTTATTTTACAAACTTGTACGTTGATGAATGAACTAATGATAGTATTTGAAGGAAGCCCTGGGTAGCATACAAATGAGCAAGATTTACTAAAAGAGGGTCAATTTATAACAAAAGCCAATATTAAACTTGATAAATCATTCAATCACATTCTAAGATGATAACATAGTCTGTAAAGAGACTACCTATAGAATTACATGGACTTGTTAGGCACTCAAAACAGCTAAATACTAAAACGTAGTTTCCATTATATATTATATTTGAAGACACTAGAAAATTCTATAGCAAAAACTTTCAAAAGTTTTGAAGTAAGTACCTAGTCCACCTTAAAAACTTCAAAGCCCCTTAAGTTAGCAGTATCCCAGGTGTTGACTTTATAGGTTGTAGTTCCTATTTTCCTTATGAAAGGCGGATGAGTAAGACCACATTAACTCAAATGACATATTGCCAACTAGTCTCCAGCATCAACTGTGAAAATCTGGTAGGCAGAAAAGAATTAGAAATCCAACTTCCTCTATGAAAGTTGAGCCTTTGCTTCTTTGTTTTTGTTTGTTTGTTTGTTTTGTTCTCTAGGATTGTTCACTATCCTCCCAAATGATACAATTTGCAAATATACCTAAAGGAGGATAGTCTATGGGAGGAGAAAAGATTTTAACTTTAAGGTCTGAGAATGTACTTAAATTCTGTAGGGGGATGGTTCAGTAAATCAACTAGCTGTAAACCTAAGTGAATGACTCATTCTTGTTTTCATTTGAATGAAATTTAAAATCCTACAAACAAGGGGGCTCCAAGAATTCTGCCTAGAAGAAAGAAAACGCCTTCAAATATCAATTTGCAAGGACCTAATCCTGTTAAGCATATTTTACCTCCAAGAATTAGATGGTCTTGCTTAATTCTCTGGGAAATTTTTACCATACTATTCTTAGAGCTTTGGTAATAACAAATAGAACACAGAAGAGAAAAAAAAAGTTAAGAGTTAAAGCTGTCATCATTAAGCCTAATTAAATATTGTAGGGAGAAAGATGGCAGTAGATTAAAGCATTCTAAATTAGGGAAAAGGAGAATATGAGTAGGTCACAGCCTCAAGAATAAAGTTAAAGTACACAACTAAGTCGGGCAGGAGAGTGGATAATAGGCAATGTTTTCCCACCCCACGCCCATCCCACCCCTGAAGTGGCAACCAAGTCACCCAAACATTAATACACTGATCTCCTATTAATTTGATTTTTCTACCTGTCTGAAGTAACCACCCACACCGGAAATGCATGCCAACTATAAAATGGGCCCTCCAATTTCAGAATGTCCTATCATGTATTAGCAGTTTTCCTACTTTACATCATATAAAGTGGTGAGACATCCAACCTCTACTTGTGACTCCAGCACTTCTGGCCCAGACAAAAACAGTGGAGCGAAAGGCCTTGGCTGTTTTCTGGACATAGGTTGTTTTGACTTTTACCCCCTGTCACTTAAATGATATAAGCATTGATATTCAAAGGGTCTCCCACTGGGAGAGTAATAGTTCAGCTGCTTCAGCAGCTGAGAGAAAGGTGGCAATATGGGGCGGCACCTTCGCCGCACACAGAACCAGCCATTCTCGGGTAAGTTTCCTTCCCTGCGGTGCACTAAACCACGCTGCCAGCCCCGCGGCCCCACCCCGCCCTATTACGGAAAAGCATGCCAGCAGCTCGCTGAAGGACGGGCGGACAGCTCCGGGCACGCAGCACGAGTTGGCTTTCTCCCGGGCGCCGCTTCTCCGAGCGGTGGCCGCCTCCCCCGGAACGAACACGGTTGCCAACTTCGCGGCCGCCAGCTCCTCGGCGCGAGCATCCCAAACTTTGTCGCTGCCTCACCCGGCAGCTCGGTGCGGGTCCCCGGGAGCAGGCTGACCTTCACGCCCGCCCTAGCTGCCCCTGGCCCCTGTGCCGCCCCCGGCCCTGCTGGGAAACCCAGGGCGGGGACGCCCGGCAGCCCGACCCCCGTGCCACAACCGACCCCCCCCCGGACCCCGAGAGCCCGGTAATCCGCGTCTCGGGCTAGCCACTCACCATTGGTAAAGGGCTCCATCTTCGCCCCGCCGCGGGTCCTCACGAGCCAAGCTTCCTACTACGAGAGCTGAAGCGGCCCTGCCAACTGAGCATGCCCAGCGAGGCCTCCGAGGACTGCCGGGGAGGAGGTGCTGCGAGAGGCGGCGCCGCTCCCCCGCGCCGCAACAACACCTTCGTTCCGGGTTTTCGCAACTGCTGCAAAATTGACCCAGGGCGACGTGAACGCCGAGCACAGCTCAACCCCTGGCCGACTCCGCCGAGAAGAGGCGGGAGAGGGCGGGGCCGGGGCGGGGCTTGCAGAGGCCCCGCCCCCAGCGGCATACTTGCGCGCGCGCGCGCGCGCCCCCCCCCTCCCCGGAGCTCTCGGAGCCGCAGAGCTGTATCCCTGTTGCAACAACTGATGCACCTACTGCGTTCGGCTGTGTTCCGGGTGCAACAACCCCTGTACAGAGCCCATAATCGCGGCCTTGAGGGGCTGTCGCTAAATTCGCGGTCTGAAAGCTGGGCAGGGCCGGGGAGCGTCGGTCTCTGCCGCAGGCTAGACCCCCGGGAAGCTCTCTTCCTAACCGCCCGAGCCAGCCCTGCGGCGCTTGTCAGCAGGACTTCCTTCCAGAAGAGCGCCTTGCTGCAGCCCCTGCAAAATGCCCGCTGCAAGGGAGGGGCTCCGCCTAGTTCTGTGGGCTTTTTTTTTTTTTCCCCCTCAGGGCTGGGCTTGGAGATGAGAGCGCATGATAAAACCCGGCGCGGTATACAGGACCGGGCGCAAAGAGGTGTGGGCAGAGAGGCCCTGCCATCCTAGTCCGGTCGTGACTCGACACCTGCGACTTCCTTGCTCACAACCATCGCCCCGGTAGAGCCAGACCAGAGGGAGCTAAATTTCCCCTTTCCCCCCCAGGACTAGAGCCATTGCCTCGGCCCCGAGTCCCCATTGTTTCCCGTGCCAAATCAAGGCAGCCCCCACTAGCCCAGGAGACCCTTAGAGACCGTGTGGCCGAGAACCCCTGGGGAGGCTCTCTAGGGCGTTTGCTCGTCCCTTTCCGACTGCGGGGTGCCAGCACCCGGCGATGTGGCCTCAGTCCCTGTGGCCTCAGTCCCTCCCAGCCGCAGTCACAGCTCCCCCTGCTCAACCCCCCAACCCCAACTCCTGCCCGCGCACAGCCCAGGCCCCTGTGGCGACTTGGCTCGGCCTTGGGCCTCATTGCCCTTGCCAACTTCTCCCAGGCTGTCAACCCTGGCGTCTGGTGCAAACAAACATGGGCTTGCACAAACATCTTGGGCAAAAGACGGGTGGAAGCGATGTTCCACCGATAAGGAAATACGAATTACGTTCAAAGAAGCAAAACCGAAGTGCAACTCCACTCCTGGTTTACAAAGTCCTATGAATACCACCTGTACTTAGAGCGACCCCTTAACTTGCCGGCCCTCTGCTGGCCCATGAGGCCTTCATGAGGTTCCTAGACATTGCCAAGTAGCCATTCTTTTATGAAAGTTCCTTTCAAAACTGTTCCACAGTTAGGTGTTTTGTTTGCTTACTTCTTCCAGTCATTTTCTTAGCTCAAATGTCACCCCTGCTGAGAGTCCTCAGGCCACACACCTAAAATAGCAACAAGCACAGTAGACTAATGATTTTTCCTGTGGTTTTCTTCGGAGCACTCACAAACTGTCACAAAGCTTATTGTTTATCAACCTTCCTCTTAACAATGCAACTCCTGTGGGACAGCCTTTTGCCTTTTCTTTTTAGGGCTATGTGTCCTAATTTCTAAATATTTTAAATAACTACACCATAGTGTCTAGAATTCTAATTTACTACCCCATATTGAAATCTTTACAGTGAATGTCTTTATATTGATTGTCTCCGATGGGTTTGTTTGTGGTCAATACAGAGAAAATGTCCATCACATCACGTCTCAGCGCTGCTTCCGTCTTTGTTTTGCTCCTGTCTTTTTACCCTGTGAAAGACAGGCTGAGCCCTTAGGCTGTTCCTGGTCTCAGAGCAATTCAGAACCAAAAATAGAAAGTGAAGCACAGGAACTCTTGTTTTAGTGGATTCTATTGAAATGAGCCTGGTTCACTTTGGTATTGCTTAAATAAGAAACTCCTCTCTTATTAGGTCATTTTATTTTTGTTGCCAGAGCACTCGGTAGCAGAGATATTTAAAAATCCACAGCTTGTTAAATCACCTGTAAGCTTACAGTCTATCATGCTTTTAAGTGTGAATCACATTATCTTGGGTTTTGTTTTAAATGTTTCTGGTTCTGAAGACTTTGTGGTAAAGTGTTTCACAATTTGCATTCCTAAATTTGAGAGAACCAAGAGATGTCTTTGATAAGGAGGCTATCTCTTTACCAGCCTCTTGCATATCATCTCTACTATTCAGGAATAGAGAAACAAAGGCACTGAGGACCATTTAGCCTTAGGACTTTGTTTTGAAAGCAAATAGTAAATAAAATCAACATATTTCAGAATCCTTCCTAACCTTATAGGAGTAATAGTGAATTTTGTTCTGTCAAATACTGTTTTATATTTGACTTTGCAAAGTCTTTTTGAGGTAAAACCCTGGATAACTAACATTTGTTTACAAAGAAAAGAGTGGGAGCATAAATTATTACAGCCATTATGGTATAGGAAGCATGTGTATAATTTAAAAACTGATCTCTCCAGGATCCCTGGAGAAAAATGGTGCATTAACACAGATATGTGTGAAAGACAGAGAACAAGAAGCCATATGAGCCTCTCCCAAAAAATTCAAGTGTTTATATAGGAGGCTAGTTTGTAGATTTAGTTTAAAAATGCCAATCAAGTGCATTTTGGGTGGCTAAGGCTTCAGCCAAATCACCTGATAGTTGATCCACTGTGCTTGCAGTATTTACAGATTGGGAAAAGGCTATCATAGAAACTTGCTTCAGTGACGGAGGCGGCACTGGCAGCCGTAATCCCGAAATCTCCTTTCCTCTTTGCTGCACACCTGGGGTATGTGGCCCATGAAAGCTTTTACTTCATATGTCCAGAAGCTAACCAGTCTGCAGACCTGCTGAGAACAATTGAAACTTCCTCCAAAATTAGTAGCATTAGTTACAACAAAAAGAAGGGAACCAGAATACAAGTGCCTGAGATGAAGGTGAAATTCTTGTCCTTTGGACCAAAGTGTAAATTTATAGCCGCTTGACCCACTATAATTAGTGGTCAGGAAAAAGGGCCACATAGAGCTACTAGACCCGCAGGTATCATAATGGGTAGGTTCTTGATGAAGGTCCATCGGACCTTCTTTCTGGCTGCTACAATCACGGCCCCTTCCCCATATGGTGAATCAGACACTCAGGCACCCAAACAGGGTTATCTGCATTTTGTGGAAAGACACAAACTGACCCTTGGGCCCATACTAGAACTGGGTCAGGGCTGCACCATTGTCCATTTGTGACATTCTTCCACATAACTGAGCCATAGTCAGATGACCAAGGGTGCCAATGCCTGTCAGCAGCAGATCAAGCAGCACCATTAATAGTTAAAAAAAATTTAAATATAAACATCACCCCACCTAGGAGCCAGTGCAAATTCAGACCTCCAGGCTATAGAAAACTGATTGGTCTATAAAGCACTAGCTTGGATGGTTTAAATTGATTGGCCTGCACAGCGCAGCTCCTGAGGCTATGAGATGATTGGTTTACGATGTGCAAGCTTTGTTGTAACCCTAAAAAAAGCTGTCTCAATTCTATACTTGGGGTCCTCAGTCCTCTACCCCTGCGTGGCTTATGACTGTGGACCCCAGTGCACTTGGAATATAAAAGACCTCATGCTTTTGCATCAAGACCGCTTCTCATGAGTGATCTGGGGTATCACCTTTCCTGAGTGGGAGCTTGAAGGTCCATGTTCTATGGGTCTTTAGAACTCTGCACATAGGCGACAATTCTTAACTATATTAATAGCTTGGTCTCTAGTAATTTTAAAATAGAATTTAAGTGACTCTGCATTAAGGCGGAAGGTTGTTGTATGAGCTTTGCAGGCTGCTTCATAACCAGACACTCTCATCATCATAATGGCACTATCTGTTTTAGCATTAAAACTGGCAATGACATTTCCTTCAATCAAAGGCCCGGGCAAATAAGAATGCGCTCAGAGATGTCTTTAAAAAGTCCTAATGATCTCTGTCATTTATTTTACTTTATGGCAATGAATTCTTTAGCTGTCTTGTTTTCATTCCGGTGCCCTGTCTTGTCAATAGAGCCACTAATTGCCCACTGAGCATTTCCTTAGAGTTACTGGCACCCATCCGTCAATACACCCTCATTCACTTACTTTGCCGGCTGGCTTCCGAGGACGATCTCTTGAGGTGGTCCTTTGTTTCCATGATCTCGGTGGGACCACCACTTGTAGTGCCCCTGCCCTACCATCTGTTCCATGAATCCAGTGAAGGCCTAGAGGCTGAAATAAAGAGACAAGACAGTGGGTCATTCGTTCAATGGCAATGTCGGAACTCTAAATGCCAAATGCCGTTTATTGAGGGGATGGAACAGGCTTAAATACTTACTTACAGCATAGTGGAAAATCACAGGATGTATGAGGAATAACAGGAATAACAAGGTGTGTGTTGTCACAAGCTGTGTGTTATCAAAACAGGAAGAGTACCAACAACAGCTTTGGGGCAAGGAGTTCCAGCCAACAGCTTCAGGCTTGCTCAGGGTGCCTTGGGGGTCCATGCAGGGCCCTACACTACACAGGGAGAGTAAGTAGGAGGAGGAATTTAAATTCAGGGAAAGAAGAAAAAAAAAAGAGATGCCAGGGAGACTCCAGGGATCAGCCATACAAGGAGGGAGAAAGCAGAAAAGTAGAACATACAGAATAAAAGAAAGGTAAATAAAAGCCCCGAGACAAAACATAAGATGAATAGAAACAGGTTAAATTAAAAGAGCTAGTGGGACATGCCTAAGTGAAGGCCCATCATTCTTAATAAGAAAGAATGTCAGATGAGAGTACATAGATTATATATACATAGTCCTTGGAAAGGCAGAAACTGAAATTGACAGTCTATGTTCTAAACCAGTGTATTGGAGATTTCTAGATATTACCCACACCCATAAGAATGCTATCCATAAATGAAAATTAATTTATATTCCCTGTCAAATGTGCACACATTTGAAAGTTATTTGTTTTGCAATGTTGCATAAATAAAAGATGCTGCTTCCTGCCAAAGGAAGAATGGTCATTGTGGGATTACCCTCGACTCTAGGTTCTGGAGTCCGTACTTCACTGCTCCTGTAACCCATTGGCTGCACACAAACTGCACTGACTGGTTGCATTTGAAGTTATATAAAAATGTTTAAATATTTATAAAAGCAGAATAATCCAAAATAATTCTTGTAGAGTTCTGATATTGGCAAGAAGATTTATCCAATATTAAAAATAGTTTATCAGGAAGAAATAGCTATTTACTAGTTCAGGTGCTTTGAACAACAAAATTCAAAGCCCCTGTACCAAAATAGTTTACAAGATAAGTGTTAAGTTTCAAACCCAGGACAAACAGCTGAGGTAACTATTTCACATGTGAAAGCAGCTCTGGCTGCCAGGTTCTCCCAGCATCCCTCAGTCCCTAACTGCGACAGGGTATGGCTGGCATACCCAGACCCTTACCCTGAACTTTCCAGCTCAGGGGTTGTGTTGCCCTTCCCCCAGAGTCTCTTCCCTATATAATCCAGACATTTTAGTTACCTGCCCCTGTTTATACCTTTGGCCTCCTGGCTATTGCACCTGGTTCCTTTCTCTCCCATCTCCCTTCTCCTGTTCCTCTCTGACATGGTTCAACTCAGTCGAACCATGTCCAGACTGGACTCTCCCAGATGTCTCTGTTGTTGCCTCTACCCATGCTCTATGCTTTCCTTTTAATCTACAATAAACTTTCTTCTCCACCATAGCTAGGAGTAGTCATGTCCTTTCCTTTCCCTTTTATTCTTTATCTTTCTTTCTGCCTTCCTTCCTTTCTTTCTTTTGTTCAACAATAAAATTTGTCCTTATGCAGAGTGATTCCAGAGACATGTTGAGCCTCAATACAGCACCACAGCTTCCCCAGGATCCCAGCTCTTCGGTCTGCCCTTCCATCAGAGTAATTGATTTTTCGGTAAGTCTAAGTGTCCTGTGAAGCTTTAAGAGGGCAGGCAAAAGCAGGGACTTTCATATCTCTTTTTTGAGAACAAGAAAATGTTCCTCAGAAAACCCTCAGAATTCTTATGTCTCATTTGCTAAATCTGTATTTTGTGCATTTCTAAAGAAACCACTATAAATGAAAATGTTTCTTAGGGTAGAAGTTAGAATTTACCTTTTTTTGTTTCATGTAAGGGGAGGGTGAGGTTATTTGAATACAAATTTAAAATTGTGTCCACTATTTTGATAATTTCTATGTCCCATGATACGTATACAGGAAAAATATTAAGATAGAGATCCTCAATGCAGTGTAAATTTCACATAATAAAATATAAATAAACAATACAATTAAGATTACAAACCCAGACATACTAAATGACTAGAACTTGAATTTTGATATAATGTAACTACTGAAAGTGAAAAGTAAACCTAACTTTCATAAGAAACATCAGTATTAGTTTGCTTGAACTACCCTGAAGGCCACTGAAATCTACATGACTTTGTGGAATTTGTTGTATCATACTTCTAGAGGATATAAGTCCAAATTCCAGGTATTGTCAAGGACAATTGTCAAGGACAGGTGCTCTTGTAAGGCACTAGAGAGATGTTTTCAGAACTGTCTTCTGGGTACTGACAGTGTCTTGACTTGTGATAGGAAAACACCTGTGTGTATCAGGCTTTCTTGGCCTGCCACCCCCCAAATCACAGCACGGAGACTTATTACTAGTTATGAATGCTTGACCTTAGTTTAGGCTTGTCCCACTGGCTCTTATAAGTCATTTTAACCTGTTTCTCTTCATCTACATTTTGCCTCAGGGCTTTCTACCTTTCTTTCCTGTTTCCTCAATGTCTATGTCTGACTGGCTGGCGGCTGCCTGGCTGGCTGGCCCCAGGCATCTCCGGCTCTTTTTCCCTCATTCTCTCTTATTCTGTCCCCTCAAGCCTAGATTCCTCCTACTAATTCTGTCTGTCCACCAGCTCTGTCTGTCCCTCTTTTGTCTAACTATTGTCCATTCATCTTATTATTAGACCAATCAGGTGCCTTCAGCAGGCAAAGCAACACATGTTTACATAGTTAAACAAATGCAGCATAAACAAATGTAGCACATCTTTGACTAGTTAAATAATATTCCACAACATTGTGTTCACATGTCATTCTCCCTGAATGCACATGTGTCCACATTTCCCCCTTCTTAGGATTCCAGTCACATTAGACTCCACTCTGGCCTTAAATTTAATAATTTTAATCTTCACAAATTCTATTTCAAAGTAAGATCACATTCTGCAATATTGGTAATTATGACTGTAGTGTTAAAACAACTGAGAGGAAATTATTCATCTCCTGACATCTTTATGAGAAAAAGGGATAAAGTTAAATATAAAAATAGATTTTACTTCAAAGAATAGCATTAAATCATGAGTAAACAACCTATAGAATAGAGAAAATGTTTGCAAATCATATGCTTCACAATAAACATGTATCTAAAATATATAAAGAACTCTTATAATTTCATAAAAACAACAATCATGCATTCATTCCTAAACCACTGAGGCAACATAATGCTGCCAGTATGTGTGTAGGTATAAAGCTATCCATTAGAGAATGGCCAGCCTCTCAGAGGCCACACCCTAAGAAAACTGATTCTCTTTCCTGAAACAGCCATAAATTGCCAATAGCTCTTCAGTCAGGGTAGGGGACTACGTGAGCCCATTCCTCATACATCATGGAATTTTGGAAGGCTTGATTTTTTTTGTAGGCCTTGTGCTGGCCTTTTGCATGTAATCACCGGACCTATGAGTCCATGTGTGCAATGGCCCTGCGTAGCCGGGTAATACTGTTTTTCAGCAATCCTCCACTACTTCTGGCTCTTATACTCTTTCACTTCTTCTGATGATCATTGAGCCTGAGAAGAAAAGAGTACAATTATAGATATCATACATAGGTCTGAGCACTATGCATACAATCTCTTACTTGTACTTTTATCAGTTGTGAATCTATATATTAATTACCATCTATTGTAAAGAAAAAAAAAGATGCACTGATGAAAGTAGAAAGCTATACTAATCTAAAAGGGACGATTTCTATTATACTCACCAAACAGAATGAACAGCAATAGGTTCTCCCCTAGAGCCTGTGACTTACCCACCCAGAAATTTTTGGCCAACTAACAGATATAAGATCCATCTTTTGGAACTAGCCTTAAATGCTAGCAGAAAGTAGTTGTTTGCTCTCAAAATATTATTGCCATTATTGTACCAGGGCATATCTTACCAGGCCAGTTGTTATCTTAACTCAGAGAGTCCATAGCTAGGTAACAATGATAATTACTTTACCTCTCCATAAGTGTGTATGGCACTTTCCAACACTATGAAGTATAGCCAGTAAGGATGACACTTCCAGGACAGTACCAGTTTGATTTCCCTGTGTCCTATGACTCAAGGATAGAATGTCTTCAGTAATGGGGCTGGTCTTACTGTCAAGTTCTAGAGGCTGGACTTATTGTCAAGTTCTAGAGAATGACCAAAAGTGATGACAATAGTCTATTTTGTCTTGGAGGTCTATGGGACACCAGTGACTATAAACTCAGAAAGAGATAACCTGGAAGCTTGCTCTAGTCAGAATGGCCCCATCACGAAAACAAATAAAAACAAATGCTGATGTAGGTGTGGGAAAGGCACCCCTGGGGGGTTGTGTGAACTGGTATAGCTGTTGTGACACTGTATGAGAGGGACCTTGGGATCTTGGCAGATTGGGTCAAAGAAGCCCACAGAGGGTGGTACAGGCACAAAATGCAGACAACTCTCATGTAAAGGGTTTGTGGGGGGGGGCATGAAGAATGGGAGAGCAGAGAGGCCTCATATGAAGAGGCAGAAAGAGAGAGGGAGATTGGTTGGGGGGAAAGGAGGAGCTGAGTGAGCAAGCTAGCAGGCAGGTTTTGCCTTTTTAAAGGGAGGGGTGTATGCATGCTCCCAGAGGACACACAGCAGGCCAGAGTACTGCCTGCATACTGAGTATGGGCCCAGATCTCCAGGGACAGTCCAGAGGTGTCTGAATAACAGTAGCCACTATGGAAATCAGTTTGGGGGTTCTTCAAAAAGCATATATAGAACTGGCATATTTCTCCTGTAGAGATATCTGCTCATCCATGTTTGCTAATGTTCTATTCACAATAACCAGGGAAGAAGCTTCTTAAAATATATACATTTACACATCTAAAATGTTTCTATGGTGGTATGCTATGTAGAGAGATAATGCTTTTCTCACATTGGATAGGCCATTAAACAAAAGCTGTATTATTTATTTGTTTGTTTTATGTTTGTTTGGGGTTTCCTTTTTGTTTTGTTTTGTTTTGGTTTTTTTAATTTTTATTTATTGGTTTTTGAGACAGGTTTTTATACTCCTGGCTGTCCTGGAACTCACACTGTAGACCAGGCTAGATTCAAACTCACAGATTAAAGGTGAGTGCTACCACCACTGTACTTAAAAGTCTGCATTTTATTTGTGGTAATTAAGTTAACTATGGGCTGTTGTATTCTTGGGGGCACAGGACCAGCAGCACAAGACTGAAAAGGAAGCTGTTTTCCAGTTCACAGAGGTCAAATACTGCCTCTGCCACTTGTAAACCTGTGTAGCTGAGCAAGTTGCTCCAAACTGATTATTTAAATTGGATGTCCTGAGGAATTCAAGTTTTGGTGTTGGGTTAGTATCAATCAGATCTTCAGGTAAACTTTATCCACACTAAAAGTGGCCTAGGTAGTCTAGGAGTGACCTGTACAATGGGCTCAGCTTTGGCCATGAAAACAAATCATAAGACAAAGTTTACAAGACAGAAAAACATTTTTTAATGAATGACCACTATCCTAGCTTTGTCCCAGCCTTCCTTTATTTTTGTCATAAAAAGGTATTCTCCTTCCCAAGTTCAACTCAAAACATTAATGATAGATTAGACTTTCCAAATGCAATGTCCTACAAAACATTTATGAAAGGGAAACACAATTTTACCCTAAATTTGTATGCATGTATGTATGTATGTATGTATGTATGTATGCATGTATGTATGTATGTATGTATGTATATCTGTGTATCACCCCCACCCTGGCTGTACACACACAGGTACACATTTATTTACCAGTTTTTGCTTGCTGTGGAGTGATAGGGAAAACTCTAGGATAGTAAGCAAAGTTAAATATCAATTACAATTAGAAAAGTGGCACAGTATAAGGTGATAGACAAGGTTTCATGGAAGCACACAGTTGTAGTTATCGAAATGTACACAGATCTATTATTTTCAAAACTTATTTTGAAATGTACTATTGAACTGGTCTTTCTGCACTTACTATATATTTGTCAGATCAAAATGACAGATGGGCCCAAATAGCTAAGCAGCTTGGTTTTGGGTTTGTTTGTTTGTTTGTTTGTTTGTTTGTTTTGAGAGCCCTTTCTGGCTAGACAAAAACTTCTAGACCTCTACCATAGGCATTGCTGCCACTAATCTGTACTAATCAAATTCTGTACTAATCAAAAACAAAGACAAAAATCAAGTAAACAAAGAAACAACAACAAATCATCTCTAAGTAGTTCAGTCTTTTCAGTAGCAAAGGACTATTTGTTTTATGCTGGAGACAAAGGCTTTTCTCCAGAATCAACATTCCTGCACTGAAGTGAAGATGGATTTTTCTGTTCTGCCTCTCCACATAGCATCTCTGTGTGCCCTCCCTCTGCGTTCCTCTCCCCAGCCTTAAGAGAAACATATATACAGAAGGACACCCCCTTCATCGAACTCTAAAAAAAATGGTTTGTAAGTATTCTTAAAGTTCTCAATATTCTTAGTCTTAATTTATACTTAGAGCAATAACAGAAATAGTTCATCATAACCATACTGCTTAGTTTGAGTCCTAGATTTGTATGTGATATTGAGCAAATCATCAAACCTTTTGTGTCCTCTATTCTCTCCCCTAGACAATGGGGAACCATAGGAATCATCCCCCTAACCTTGCTGTGGAGATGAAATGAACTGAACACTGAAAGGCTGGGTGGTGGTGGGACATGCATTTAATCCCAGCACTTGAAAGTCAGAGGTAGGTGTATCTCTGAATTCGAGAGCAGCCTGCTCTACAAATTGAGTTTCAGGATAGCCTCCATAGCTACACATAGTATTTCTGTCTCAAAACACTTAATTCTATTAGAAAACAGACGGTTTCCCATAGTACTTAGATTCTAAAGTTATAATGTCTCTACATTTCCTTCTAATAAGAAGAATGCTGTGGTGTCTCTTTGTGGAGGAAATAAAGCATTGTCTCCTTATAAAGTGGCTCTCAAATGACATTTTGGATTTGTTTCTTTAAAACTATGTCAGACCACAAACTCACAGAACATATGGCTGAGCCCTCTGTCTTCAGATGAAAAATTTGGGAAGCTTTCCCTGTCTGTTGTAAAGCAGTATGTCCTTGTGATTTAGGACAGTAAGTGTAAGGATTTAGGCATTATGCTGGGCCTGCCCATGTCACCTGGCAGAATGCACTCAGGCATTATCCTGGCCAGCCCAGGTACAAAGGACCCCTTTAAAAGAAAGACCCCGCTCACTTATGCACTTTTTTTCTCCTCTCACTTTCTGCTCTCCCTTTATGCTCTTTCCAGATTTTCCTCTCCTCCACCCCCACCAGGCTGTTCCCCTGGGGCAGACAGGACTTTTCCTGTGTCCTTCTTCTCTTCTGTGCTCTCTGTGTGTCTCTGTGCTCTTTACCTCTTTTCTATTTCCTTCCCCTTCCCTCTACAAACTCACTTAAGCTCTGTCTGGCTGGCATGTTTGTCCCTCCCTCCTCGGTCATCCTTGCCTGCCATGGAATCTGCCAAGGTTCCCCTCATGCTTTATCTTAACAGTTAGGCCACAATACAACTTAGTATTTTTTTCTTTGACTTCTTTCTGGCTTCCATTCTCTCTTTTTGACAACACCTTGAGATTTTACAAGTTCAAAGCAGGAATGACATGACATTGTGTGGTCTGTGATCTATTTCTATATCAAACAGTATTTAATTGGAGTTGAATACCTACAATGAACTTTCCTATGTTGTTACCACTCTCTTCAGCACATGATGCTTCCAACACTCTGTATTAGTTAATGCATATAAGAATATCATCTGATGTTCATGGGACAGGTTAGATAAATGTTTCATTTTATCTAACGCTTTGCTGTCTTTCAAACAACTTTAGCTGCTAGTCATTATTTTTACTGGTGATTTAGAGATGTTTTAGATAAAATAGTTCAATAACTTTCCCAAGCTGAGTCACTAAGAGGATAGGTAGTGTATTCACCTCTGTTTTAATCCCAAACTTGTATTATTTTAATCTATTTGCCTCGTAAAGGAAAGATTATTTGTTCACAGAAACATTGAAAACTATAATCTTCTTCCTAATAAGTTTAGACTGTACATACATTCAAAAGAAAAAGACAGAAGGAATTTTCCTACTGTTTGAAAAATTGGATTCCATTGACAGAGTTATTAATATTCTTCACTTTTTTCCCCAAGTTTTTGAATTTAAACCTACCATGCCTATTTCCTACTCAGCCCACCAAGCCATATGATTTTATAAGGTGGTGTTTTTTCCTTGTCTCAGCCTCCATGTGACACCATATTGTTTTGAGGCCTGTGGAACTGAAGATTCACTCCTCTCTCATTTCTGGCTAAGAAATCCTATGGCACTGATAAACGTCAGTTGAAAGATGTCCTACCAGCTTCTTTCTGTTTGATCTAAATAAGCATGAATAGGAAACAAAGCAACACTCTGAATACAATGAGTACATTACAGTACTTCTCAGATGGAAATAGTTTATAGTATTCAGTGTAAAAGTACAGCTTCAATTCCCCCTATTAAGAAATCTTGAAACCTGATTTATTCTACATATTATTCTATTTCTGACAAGCCAAAATGGAAGAAAACATTTTGTTTCCCAGAAAATATGAAGAGCAATAAATATGAACAACCAGTTCTTGCTCCATTTTCTACCACTCAAACTAAAGCAACAAATGGTTTATGCTCTAGGCTAACACCTTTAAACTCAGACATGACAGTACTGTATCTTTTCATCTTAGATTAGGTGGTTATTTGATACAAAGGTTGCTAGCATGATTTTCTTTCTTTGTTTGTTTCTTTCTCTTTTCTTTCTTTTTTTTTTTTTTTTTTTTTTTTTTTTTTTTTTTTCCGATTTCTGGTCTAAGTCAAATGACTACAAGTTGAGTGAGACAGGTCATGGTGCATTGTGACTTTTGTGAATAGGATGCTGCCGGCCTGGCCTGAAGGGGAGCTAGCTGAGTACATGTTTGTCTGTGTTGGGTGGTGAGGATGAACGCCACGAGTTATCCAATTTAGTTTTTTTAGATATATTCCAGAACTTACGTTTTATATATTGTGTTACAAATTTGAAAATGTTAAGTCTATATACGCACTATGTGTGCCAAAAATATCTCATTGTTAAGTAAGTAGGATTTGGCTCTACAAGAAAGAACCAAATAGTCCTTTCCCAGGCGGCTGCCGAAGATGGCAGAGGGACAGGTTCTAGTGTTGGATGGCCGAGGCCATCTTCTGGGCCGCCTGGTGGCCATTGTGGCGAAGCAGGTACTACTGGGCCAGAAGGTAGTCCTTGTCCGCTGTGAAGGCATCAACATTTCTGGAAATTTCTACAGGAACAAGTTGAAGTACCTGGTGTTTCTCCGAAAACGGATGAACACCAACCCCTCTCGAGGACCCTACCACTTCCGAGCCCCTGGAGCGCCTCAAGGTGTTGGATGGGATCCCTCCACTCTATGACAAGAAAAAACGGATGGTGGTCCCCGCCGCCCTCAAGGTTGTATGGCTGAAGCCTACCAGAAAGTTTGCCTACCTGGGGCGTCTGGCTCATGAGGTCTGGTCGAAATACCAGGCAGTAACAGCCACGCTGGAGGAGAAAAGGAAGGAAAAGGCCAAGATCCACTATCGGAAGAAGAAGCAGCTCTTGAGGCTTCGGAAACAGTCAGAAAAGAATGTGGAGTCGAAGATCAGCAAGTTCACAGAGGTCCTCAAGACCAATGGACTCCTGGTGTGAGCCCAATAAAGACTTTGTGCTAATGTCTGCCTGGCCTGCCTTCCTCCACTGCCGACCAGGGGAGTTGGGGGACTGTAGGAGGGGGGCTTACAAAGCTGTAGCTCTGAGAATGGCAGCCACACCTGGGCTGGGATTTAGAAGTAAACACTGGGAAGTGTACTACTGCCTTGGCCCCTTCAACACTTAACCAGAAAGCAGCTTTGCTTTCTTGCTGCAGGGTACTATTAATAAATTATTTGACTTGAAAAAAAAAAAAGATCCAAATAGAAAATTTGATTTTGGAGTCTAGTATATCATGAGATAGGTGTTTCTTATGACAACACATGACATTTTGCAATGTCAGCTGGAAGGCATCATGAATCAGAGCTATTCTGTCTTAGGTATTATAAGTGGTTCTGATTTAGCTGTCCTATAGACTGGCCCCATCCTTATCCTGAGTAGTTAACAAGGTAGTAGCCATGTGATTCCATATTGAACTTCACCCAACTTGTCCCTTCAGGTAAATTCAGAGTATCAAAGAAGAGAAAAATGGATTAGGCATTATTAATATGTACATTAGAATCTTCTTCAAAATTGGTGTGATTTTTAAAAAGTATGTGTTTTATTTGTGTTTGTTGTTGTTTTGAGACAAAGTCCTTTAAAGTGCCTTTTTGTGAATAGGTAACATGATTGTAAGGTTTTGTTATGGCGAAAGACTCAGTTTGTGCATGAAATTTTGCTATAAAACCTTTCAAATTTTATTGGAACTAAGAAATGAAATTTGAATTTGATCATATGCTGGGATAGGTGGTACACAATTGTAGTTCCAAAACTTTGGAGGTGGAGGCAGAAGGATGAGGAATTCAGCTAAATAGTGAGATCAAGTCTCCTATCGCAAGGTGTTGTGATAAATAAGTGATGAATAAGTGAGAACTCTCAACACAAATCTTGTATCATTAGATCTGCTTATAGACTCTCCCCTCCAAATAGCTAAAAACATGCTTAATTTCAGGTCTTGAAAAACGGAGGGTTTCTGTACTGGTTTCCTTGTTTCAGCACTTACTGTATTGGACTACCTAGTATTCAGTACTTTGTAAAACCATGGGTTGCCTTCCATTTGTTTTATGAATTTATTTATTTTGGGTTTTTCAAATATAAAGGTAAATCTGGTTTTACATTTGCCAGATGGTACTCGCTCCCCGTGTGCAGGACCAGGGCTGGGGGTTGCAGCACCTTGTGCGCCTGTGCAGCCGCAGCCAGTGCGGGTGTGTGTGGGTTCCTGAGAGCCGCGAGGTGCCACATGCCCTTTTTCTTTTCCCGCCTGCCCAGGTCCTTGCTCGTCCTGGCCCTGTCTTCATGTCCTCCCGGTACCATAGCCACGGAGATGATGAGCAGGTGCCGAAAGTGGCTGTAGAAAACCAACAGCAAAGTCTCCCTATTATGTTTAAAAATAGCAGTTAATGGAAAGGTTAATGGAAACCCATGGTTGGTGATGCAGAAATTTAATTAGACTGAATTAATAAATCCATATTTAATCTGAGTAAAGCATTCTGGGGTGACACAATGAGAACAGGAATCAGAAATCAGAAGGTGTATCCAGAAGCAGGGATTTAGCGCCCCTGGGGGCGGAGCCTTAAGTGGCGGGCTTTTTCAGGGTGGAGTCTGAGTTGAGGTGAATCCAGGGGAGGGCCCGCCCCTTCTTTTCACCTGGTCCTGTCCCTCAGGCTTCACTAGCCAATCAGAGCCCCAATCTGACCTGCCAGTCAGATGGGAGGTTTCTTCCAGGAGCCAGGATTTCAGCTCTTCCCCTGAGGCAGTAAGTTCTGCCTTTGCTTTCCCAGAGAGCGCTGGTCAGTTCAGCACCCTCACCATGCTGAGCCAGGGGCTGTCCTTCACAGGGAGGAGCGGTGGGACAAGGTGAGCGAAGGGCCACTCTTTTCTGGAGAGCAGAGGTGGGCTGAGGTGAATTCTTCACAGAGGAGGAGAGGTGGGACAAGGAGAGTGAGTGGCCGCTGCCCTTCACAGAGGAGGAGGAGCGGTTGGCCGAGGCCGCTCTTCACAGGGTTAGTGCTAGTGTCTGCTGCCCCTTTGTGGAGAGACTGGCTGGCTATGAGAGAGGACTTCTGTCCACATGCTTGGCTGCATGTCCAGTCACAGTGACCTAGGAGCTGCTCGTCCCATGTGAGGGCGAGTGTCTGGTCACGGTGAGTAAGGGCTGTAGGTAGAGTGTCTGCCTGAGGCTCAGAAGCCAGCATGTTCGGTTCTCCCTTGGCTAGGACTTCTCTCCTGTCTCTAGGTTAAGGCAGTATCTCTCCATGGGAGATGTGTTTGCAAGGTTCTTTTGTGCACCAGGAATATATCCTGGTTCCACTGTTTGTGGTCGCTTAGACTGCTCAGTCCTTCTAGCTGAGGCCCATGATCAGGGGGTCTGAGTCAGTCCCATGCTTGATTCCCAGCTATCAGTCTGGGGGGGGGGCATTAGCTCCTCCTTGTTCAGGTCAGCTGTCTCTATGTGTTTCTGAAGCCGGGTCTTGTCCTCTCTCTGCATCTGGATTCTAGTTTGACTCAGTGTTTAGGTATGAGTGTTTGCTTCTGTTTCCAACAGGTATTAGATGAGGGCTCCATGATGGTGGATAAGTTAGTTGTTGATCTCATTATCCGGGAAGGGCATTTATGGTAGCCTTTCCATCATTGCTCAAATTGTTAGTTGAAGTCAGTCTTGTAGGTCTCTAGACATTTCTTTAGGTTCATTTTTCTCTTCAAACCAATAATGACTCCATCTTTTA
Organism: Phodopus roborovskii; assembly: GCF_943737965.1. Classification (NCBI taxonomy): domain Eukaryota; kingdom Metazoa; phylum Chordata; class Mammalia; order Rodentia; family Cricetidae; genus Phodopus; species Phodopus roborovskii. The sequence continues at coordinate 41,712 of NW_026126611.1, read as the reverse complement.
TGTTCTCACTCTCTGCCTCTCCCTCTCTCTCTCTCCCCTCTCTCTCTCCCTCCCTCCCTCCCTCCCTCCCTCTCTCTCTCTCTCTCCCTCTCTCTCTCTCCTGTCCTCTATTCCTACCCTGATTCAATCTTCCTAGTCCCACGTGCTTTCCTGTTCACCCCTTCTCTTTCTGCTAGCTCCCTCTCCATTCACTGTCCCCCACCCTCACTTCCATGTGCTCTGTGGAACTTGTCCCTTCCCACTTCTGTGAGGGAAGGGACTTTATTATGAATCTGTTAGAATAAACCTTGTATCCTAGTTCCTCTGGTGCTGTGAACTATAGGCTGGTGATCCTTTGCTCTAGGACTAAAATTCATACATGAGCGAGTACATACCATTTTCCTCTTTTTGTGACTGGGGTACCTCATTCAGGATGGTTTCTTCTAGTGCCATCCACCTGCCTGTGGATTTCAAGATTCAAGTATTTTTTTTTTTTTGTCCACCAAGTAGTATTCCACTGTGTAGATGTGCCAAATCTTCTTTATCCATTCTTCAGTTGAGGGGCATCTAGGTTGCTTCCAGGTTCTTACTATTACAAATAATGCTGCTATGAACATAGTTGAGCACATGTCTTTGTTGCATGAATGTGGATCATTTGGGTTTATGCCTAAGAGCGGGTTTGCCGGGTCCTATGGTAAACTAATTCCCATTTTCTGAGGAATCACCATACTGATCTCCAAAATGGCTGTATGAATTTGCACTCCCACCAGCATGGGAGGAGTGTTCCCCTTTCTCCACATCCTCCTGTCCAGCATAAGTTGTCATTGGTGTTTATTTTTATAGCCCTCCTATATACAAAGGATAAAGGCAATGTAAAGAAGTCAGAGAAACACCTGTTGCAACAGCCACAAATAATATGAAATGTCTTGTGGTAAATCAGTTTTTAGACACAGGGTTTCTCTGTATTCTTTTGGAACCCATCATGGAGTCTCTCTATGGACCAGACTGGCTTTGAACTCACAGAGATCCCCCTGCCTCTTCCCACCACCAACACCTGGCAATAATGACAATCTTCCCAAAAGCAATCCATAAATTCAATACAGTACCCATAAAAATACCAACACAAGTCTTCACAGACCTCCAATGAACAATAGTCAACTTCATATGGGAAAACAAAAAACCCAGGATAGCTAAAACTTTCCACTTACAATAAGGGAACTTCCAGAGTAATCACTATCCCTGACTACTTGCTCTAGTATAGAGCTAACATCCTATAAAAAAAAGGGGGGGGTGGTAGCATCATAAAAACAGATACTTGAATCAATGGAATTTAGTTGAAAATCCTGACATTAATCCATACAGCTATGAACACCTAGTTTTTGACAAAGACGCCAAAATTGTACAATTGGGAACAAGAAAGCACCTTCAACAAACAGTGTCAGCATAATGGATATTGTCATATAGATGAATACAAATAGATCCGTATCTATCATCCTGCACAAAACTAAAGTCCAGTGGATGAAAAACCTCAACATAAAGCCAGTTATGTAAAACCTGATAGAAGAAAAAGCGGGAAATAGCCTTGAACACATTAGACTACTTCCAGGAACTCAAAGGGTTTTGCAGGCAAAACACCAACACTCAATAAATGATAAAATTAGCTTATCAAGCAGGTTGGCCAGAAACTTCACTGTCCGCTCACAGCTGCTTCTGAAACTTTATAATGAGTTGCTACAGTAGTATACCCATGGGTTAGGGTTAGGGTTACATTGTCCTGGAAGTTATCTTGAGTGACTGTGTGGCATGATTGTGATATGCTCCCTGAGAGACCTGCACACCCTATTCATGAGCGTTAAGTTTTCATGAAGCTCTGGGTAGAATCAGGTGCTGCTGAACATGTCTGCCAAATGTTACTAACTGGTGGCAAACTTTGATAACATCGACTGAAAGGTAAAGTAGGTCTCACTATAATTGCTTACTGTGATCACATGAATAGAGGAGGGAGGGATTTTACTAACTTTAATGTCAGTCCCTGAAAATATCTCCTGGGATAGGTGTGGTGTCCACAAATAATCACGTTCTTAATAGCTCATTATAAAATATACCATTTGTTTGTGGGGTTCAGGATAATGTCTGCATTTTTAGCATGACATCTGACATGGCTTATAAAGTAAGAACAGCTGGGCATTTGGAGAACAGTGTCCCATTGCACTAGACAGAAAACACTGGCCTGAGTTGTCCAATGATATTCAGTGACCTGGATATCCTACTATTATCATTGGTCTGAAATACCTTTAGACTTTTGTCACGTAAAAGGGTGAGCATAACTTTCAACAGAGAGCATGTGTGCCCTTCCGTTATTACTAAGGCTGGGAAACATAGGGACTAAGGCGAATGTGGAAGACACTGATGAGGTGCAGTAAATTATTACTTCCACAAGGTGGCACCCTACACCTGGTATGCATTTCCTCATTTCTGCAGGACAAGGACATGATGAACTTTGGCCAGAAGATGGTTGGGCAACACTACACTTCTGTTTCCTTGCATATATTTTGATCATAATCTCCCACTCCCCCAACCAATAGCATAGGAAAACTCAATAATATTGGTTTAAAAGAAAAAAATAGAGAAACACATTGAAAATGACTTATAATGATTTTTTGATATTCTCATAGATCAATTCTTTAGTCTGCAAATGGGAACAAATACAGAAATTTATGTAACTGTCAATACCAGACTAGCCTTTTTATTTTACATATTGTGTTAATCCATTTTTATATGACCATTTTTATTTAAATTGTTATATGAGATAATTCTATTCCAGAAAATGTGTCTGAAGCTCATTCAGAGGTGAGGGCTTCAAGCCTCAAGCAGCAAAACTTTGCGTGACTTAATAGTAAATACTCACAGAATCATTATTCTCTTTTAAAGCCAGAGCAGGACTGGGCATTCATTGTGACATCTGTAAATGATGTAAATAAGACTTCTGTAAATCATATTGTCATTGGTCTGAAATACCTTTATACTTTTGTCATATAAAAGGGTGAGCATAAATCTCAACAGAGAGCATGTGTACCCTTCCGTTATTACTAAGGCTGGGAAACATAGGGACTAAGGTGAATGTGGAAGACACTGATGAGGTGCAGTAAATTATTACTTCCACAAGGTGGCACCCTACACATATATTTTGATCATAATCTCCCACTCCCCCAACCAATAGCATAGGAAAACTCAATAATATTGGTTTAAAAGAAAAATAGAGAAACATATTGAAAATGACTTCTAATGATATTTTGATATTCTCATAGATCAATTCTTTAGTCAGCAAATGGGAACAAATACAGAGATTTATGTTACTGTCAATACCAGACTGACCTTTTTATTTTACATATTGTGTTAATCCACTTTTATATGAGTATTTGTATTTAAATTGTTATATGAGATAATTCTATTCCTGAAAAGGTGTCTCAAGTTCAGTCAGAGGTGAGGGCTTCAAGTCTCAAACAGCAAAACTTTGCGTGACTTAATAGTAAATATTCACAGAACCATTATACACCTCTTTAAAGCCAGAGAAGGACTAGGCAGATACTTTCTGCTTTTTTATAGATGGTATAGAAAGTAAAAGCACAGGTAACATAAATGACTGTAGTTGCTAGGGAGCATCACTCAATAAAATTAAAGCAATGATGGCCCCATTTTCCAATGCTTTAACAAAACTTCTGAAGGACTACACTATAGAAAGTTTATACTAAGACACAAGTTGCTTTTTACTAAATAGTAGACACTTAGCCAGGTGGTGGTGATGCATACCTTTAATCTCAGCACTTGGGAGGCAGAGGCAGTTGGACCTCTGTGAGTTCGAGACCAGCCTGGTCTACAAGAGCTAATTCCAAGATAGTCTCCAAAGCCACAGAGAAATCCTGTCTCAAAAATCAAAATCAAAACCAAACCAAACAAAACAAAACATAAAAAGGGGTAGACACTTATAAAAGGAATCTGATGGATCCAAAGAGATATGTTATTGTTTGGTGGGGTTTTTTGGTGGGGCAGGTTTTCTCTGGAGTTTTGTGTTCTGTCCTGAAACTGACCCTTTAAAGCAGGCTGGCCTTTGCTTGTCTCTCCCTCCCAAGTGCTGGGATTAAAGGCACACAGGTGCTCTGCTGTCAGTCACTGGCTGCCCCAGGGCGAGCCCAGCCCCCAGGAGGAGGTGCCCTGCTGTCAATCACTGACTGCCCTAGGGCGAGCCCAGCCCCAGGGGGAGGAGCTCTGCTGTCAGTCATTGGCTGCCCCAGGGAGAGCCCAGCCCCAGGGGGAGGAGCTCTGCTGTCAGTCATTGGCTGCTCCAGGGCGAGCCCAGCCCCCAGGGGACGGAGCTCTGCTGTCAGTCACTGGGTGCCCCAGGGCGAGCCCAGCCCCAGGGGGAGGAGCTCTGCTGTCAATCACTGACTGCCCTAGGGCGAGCCCAGCCCCAGGGGGTGGAGCTCTGCTGTCAGTCATTGGCTGCCCCAGGGCGAGCCCAGCCCCCAGGGGGAGGAGCTCTGCTGCAGTCATTGGCTGCCCCAGGGAGAGCCCAGCCCCAGGGGGAGGAGCTCTGCTGTCAGTCATTGGCTGCCCCAGGGCGAGCCCAGCCCCAGGGGGAGGAGCTCTGCTGTCAGTCATTAGCTGCTCCAGGGCGAGCCCAGCCCCCAGGGGACGGAGCTCTGCTGTCAGTCACTGGGTGCCCCAGGGCGAGCCCAGCCCCAGGGGGTGGAGCTATGCTGTCACTGGCTGCCCCAGGGCGAGCTCATCCCCCAGGGGACGGAGCTCTGCTCTGACTGGCTGCCCCAGGGCGAGCCCAGCCCCAGGGGGAGGAGCTCTGCTGTCAGTCATTGGCTGCCCCAGGGAGAGCCCAGTCCCAGGGGGAGGAGCTCTGCTGTCAATCACTGACTGCCCTAGGGCGAGCCCAGCCCCAGGGGGTGGAGCTCTGCTGTCAGTCATTGGCTGCCCCAGGGCGAGCCCAGCCCCAGGGGGTGGAGCTCTGCTGTCAGTCATTGGCTGCCCCAGGGAGAGCCCAGCCCCAGGGGGAGGAGCTCTGCTGTCAGTCATTGGCTGCCCCAGGGCGAGCCCAGCCCCAGGGGGTGGAGCTCTGCTGTCAGTCATTGGCTGCCCCAGGACGAGTCCAGCAAGGGGGCAGTGTCTAAGGCCAATGACAAACCCTGGAAGGAAAGATTTAAAAACGTCTACCTGAGAGCCCGAAATCAAGTGTGGCTGCTCAAAAGAAAAGGGTGGATTCACACACCCTCCCTCGCCTGCCAAGACAGGGTAGTCTGTAACCAGCCTGGCATGTGGGTGACCAATCCTTTATCACAGTGCATTTTCTCTTATTTAGTTGCAATACCATTTCATTTTATTTTGTTATTTCACGCTATATCATTATTTACACTTCATTTTAAGTTTATTTTACTAATTTCATCCCATCTTCACTTTTGTCACTTCACTTAATTACTTTTTGTCCTATCGACTTATTCCAGTACATTATTTCACTTCATATCGTCTCCTCGTTTTTCATCTAATTTATATTACATTGTGTTTGACTACATGACATTATATATTATACACGCACACATCACCCCAACATTTAAAATTTTTCATTCCATGTCATTCATTACAGTATTTATTACATTTTATTTTCATTACATTATAAGCAAAATAGAATTCATTAATTTTTTTCTTTTTATCTTTCAGTTGTTTAACTACCAACATTTTGTTGCATTTTCTTGATTTCATTTTATTACAATTCAATCCAATTTGTTACATTAAATTATTCACATTTTATTTGCATTTTGTTTCAGTATTTTTTTAAAAATCGGTGTATTTCATTTACTTCATTTTGTCATTTTCTTATTTTGTCATTTTTTAGCTTCTTTTTGTTGTTTCATTTCATTATTTTTGTATTACATTGGAATAATCTGATGAAATTACATTTCACTCTATTATATAATATTTCATCTATTTGTATTGGATTCCATCTTTAATTTTATACCAGCAGTTCATTTTATTTTATCATATAATTCCATTATCACATTTTCTTCATTTATCTCAATAGATATATAATATACCTTTCATCACTTATTTTCACCATTTCATTATATCTGTTCAATTCAGAGTATTTTATAACAAGTATCATCCTTTCTTTAAAATTGGGTAGTGGGTACCTGTAACCATGATCCAGCAACTTCAGCTACCACAAAGGTTGAGACAGTAAAGCATGCTACCTTCCTTATACACAGGAGTTCCCAGACCAGCCATGGTATCATCACAAGAACTAAAAAAAATTAAAAGCTTGGGTAAGCAGTTTAGATGTCAGTCAGGCAAAGAGCCGAACCCCCACATTATTCTTTTACTCGCAATTGCCTTTTGACAGAGGCAGATAAATAAGAGAAATACGTTGCACTACAGACTTGCGAACTTCATGAATCCACTTTACAGCTTTCTTCCAATGCTTAAATTCAGTGATGTCCACTCGGTTAATTATTGGCTACTAAGCTATTGCATCTATAATAAAGATAACTAGGGATTAATCTTTCTGAAGTGTAAATAATCCCAAGTCAAAGGCTAAAGTGCATGCAAAATAGGTGACAGCAGTCACTGCTGTGGCAGAAGAGGGTGCATACACTGTGTCACTCAAGAGGCAATCAGCTGGGTCTTCTATTGCTAACTGAGAGATATGAGCACTGAAACCATCATTGGATCCAGCTGCTCACTCCAAGATCAAGGAGGACTTTGATAAAGTTCGTCAGAGGAGTGGCTGGGAGTGAGCTCCAGAAAGAACTGGTGGAAAAGAATTGGAGAGAGGAGGCACCTCCGGAGTGGTTTGCTTTTTAGTGCAGGAGAGGTTGGGTGGCTGTAGAGGGAAGTGGGAAAATCATCAGAAACCACAACACAAGGGGAATACCTTTCCCAGAGCTGAAGTGCTGGTCTCTTTTGAGTTGAATGAAATGGAGAGGTCAAGGAGTCCAGGGAGCAACAGGAATTATGTGGTGTGTGTGTGTGGGGGGATCCCCACTCATTTCATCATCTCATTCAATCCAGCAGGAAAGATGGCTCTGGGTAGGGGTGAGGGGAAATAAAGAATTGTTTGGGGGCAGGTGCAACTGGAGACATTTGGGATCTATTGCCTATGTCTACTGATCTTCAGCTGTGCATGGGAACCTTAGGTGAACTAATGTTCTCACAGCTGAATTCTCAGCACCTCCTTGCAGTGCAACCAGGCTTTACAGGGGTGAATGCTGGGACCTGTAGTTCAGAGCCTCCCTCCCTGTGGGAACGACCAGGGCTGGGGCTTGCAGCGCCTTCTGCGCCTGGGCAGCAGAGGTCAGTGTGGTAGGGGGAGGTGGGTCCTGACTGCAGTGAGGCACCACAAGCCCTTTCCCCTTTCCTGCCTGCCCAGCTCCTTGCTTTTCCTGGCCCTGCCTTCCTGTCCTCCCCATACCACAGCTGTGGAGATGATGAGCAGGCACCTAAAGTGACTGCAGAAAACCCTATTTTGTTTAAAAATCCCAGTTAGTGGAATGGTGTAGGAAACCCAAGGTTGGTGATGCAGCAATTTAATTAGAGTGAATTAATGAATCCATGTTTAATCTGAGTAAAGTATTCCTGTGTGACCCAATGAGAACAGGAAATCACGAATCAGAAGGTGTATTCAGATGGTGGGGCTTTTAGCACCTCTGTAGGTGGAACCTCAAATGGCGGGCTTTTTAAGGGTGGAGTCTGAATTGAGGTGAATCCAGGGGAGGGCCTGTAGCTTCTGCTCACCTGGTCCTGTCTCTCAGGCTTCAGTAGCCAATCAGAGCCCCTATCTGACCTGCCAGTCAAATGGGAGGGTTCTTCTGGGAGCCAACTCACCTCAGCGCTTCACCTGAGGAAGCCAGGTGGAGTTGTGTCTTTGCTTCTGCAGAGAGCCCTGGTCAGCTCAGCAGCAGAGGAGGAGCGCTGGACTTAAATGAGCGAGGGCTGCTCTTCACAGACGGGAAAGAGCGGTGGGCAGAGGTTCCTGACTGGCCGCTGCCCTTCACAGGTGAGGAGAGGCGGGCTGAGGTGAGCGTGGCCGCTGCCCCCATGTGGGGAGAGTGGCTGGCTTTGAGTGAGAACTGCTTGGCGGCGTGTCCAGTAACAGTGACATGGGCTTCTCTCCACATGTGGGGGCGAGTGGCTGCTCATGGTGAGTGTGGGCGCTGTCCCCAGAATAGGTGGAGTGTCCGGCTGAGGCTCCTAAGCCAGTGTGTTTGGTTCTCCCTGGGCTGGGTGGGAGCCGCTCACCACATTCCTGTCTGGTCCTGCCTTGTCCAGCATGGTTCTGTGTAGCTCAGTGTTGCCAGGATGGAAGCCTCTGAGTAACTTTACTCCCCGGGGCTGTGTGTATACAGAGGTTTGGCAGCGTAACTGTTTTTAGAAATATCCAAATATGGTGGCATTTTGTTTGTGCTTTAAAGGTGGCACATGTCTTTAATCACAGCACTTGAGAGGCAGAGGCAGGTGGATATCTGTGACTTTGATCCAGTTCCAGGTCAGGCTCCAAAGCTACACAGAGAAACCCTCAAAAAATCAAAATACCAAGAACAAAACAAAACAAAAATAAACAAAAAGTTGCCTGAAGGTCAGAGTGTGGAGTTAGGGAGTAGTTATCTGAAGATAAAGCTGTGGTGGTGCACACCTTTAATCCCAACTCTTGGGAGGCAAAAGCAGGTGGATATCTGTGAGTTCAAGGCCACCCTGAGCCACACCAGATTGATCCAGTCTAAAAGAGAGACTGAGACAGGTGGTGGTGTCTCGGAGTGGAGAAAGGAGTAATATTGCTGGTGGGAGAGAAAATTTAAGGTGTGAGGAGAGGGAAGCTCATTGTGTTCATTCTGAAGATTCACAGGGAAAGGATCACCTCTTTGATTTGATGGTTCAGTAGAGGATAGAACTAGGGGCTGGCTGCTCAGCTTCTCTGATCTTTTCACCATTAACCCGTATATCTTACTCCAGCTTTTTATTATTAAGGCCAATTATAATTAGCACAATATGGCAGTGTGCCATAGCTAACCTATGATGTAGATGAGTAGAATTGATGGTATAAGTAAGGATTTACCACTTCTTAGGAGACATGAAGTTAAAGTAGAATTTAGATAAGACAGGGTTGTATCTCAAATCCCCCAATGATAAGCATTGTTAGAGATTAGTGTGATAAGATGTAAATGTTTGTGCACTAGGATTAATTAGCCTTTATATTCCATAACAAGAGAAAACCCTGATTTAAAAACACCCATAAAGTCCACCTCCCCATCAAAGGCCTCTAACATGCTTCTCAATGGGAAATTGAAGGGTCACAACCAACATTAAGTCCTGGTGTGCCATAAAGTTATATTAATTCTACAACAGTGGCTTCTCTAGTCTTTTTGAAACATGGTTTTAAGAAAAGTCTCCTATATTGAGGTGGAATTGAACCCTGTCTTTAGTCCACAGTGCATTGCCCTTGTTATCCTCCTTACTAAACACCCTAAGTTCTTGCATTACAGGTCTGGAGCACCACAGAGTTCTAAAACTTCAGTTTGAGTCATATAGTGGGCTGTCTATTGCAGTAACAGCAAAATAATTTGTGTGTGGAGCTTGGCTTCTTCCTTCAGACAAGAAGAGGAGGAACAGTGTGCTTGGTACACTGCAGGGGAAACAGTAGACAATACGCTGTCCTGTGTACATACACTGCAGGGGGAAACAGTGTAGACAATGGGTAGAATACAGACTGAAGTCTAAGGCAGTGAGCTGCAGGAGGGGTCTTCATCATAAAGAAGTGCCTGATAGGGCAGGGTGAGTGACTGTAATTTTCTTCATGTATTAATTTCTTCCATGTTTATGAAGACAGACAGAATTAGTGGGTGGACAATTTAGGGAGGATAGCTTAAACTAATAAATATTCATTTTCCAATTAGCCAACTCTCCTATGCTGATATGTCCAATTTTGGTTGACACAGGTCAGCTCAGAGGTTTGAGACATAGGCATTGGCTGTAACTCCAGTCAGCTTATAGTACTCAGAAGCTAACATTGCACATGGGACAAAATCATACAATAACAGATTTTTCTATGTTGAACCATTCCTGTGTCTTTGGGATGAAGCGATGAAGCCTACTTTGTGTATGCTTTTTTTTTTTTTTTTTTTTTTTTTTTGACATGTGTTTTTGGATTTGGTTTGCCAATTTTGTTTGTTTGTTTGTTTCTTTCTTTAAATCTGGTCTTGATTTAATTTTGGTATGAGTTACGTACCAAGATAATTGTATGTTTCTTCTAGATTTTCTAATTTTGTGGAGTACAGGTTTTTGAAGTATGACCTAAAGATTGGCTGAATTTCCACAGTGTCTAATTAGGTCCCCCTTTTTATTTCTGACATTGATAAGTTGGATAGCTTGTTGATAATCACTTTTTCTTGTTACTGTTCTTTGTTTCTATTTTACTGATTTCAGCCTTTCGTTTGTTTATTTCCTGTTGTCTACTCCTGGGTGAGTTTGCTTCTTTTTTTTCCCTAGAGCTCTTAGGTATGCTGTTATGCTGTTAGGTTGCTAGTGTGAGATTTCTTCAAATTCTTTATCTAAGCACTTAGTGCTATGAACTTTCCTATTAGCACTGCTTTCATAGTTTCCTTAAGTTTGGATATGCTATGGATTCATTTCATTGAATTTTAGCAATTCTTTAATTTCTATCTTTATTTCTTCTTCAAGCCAGTGGTAATTTAGTTGATAGTTGTCCATTTTCCATGAGATTGTAGGCTTTCTGTAGTTTGTGTCGTTTTTGATCCCTAACTTTTACGCATGTTGATATTGTAAGGTTAATGGTGCAATTCTTCTAATTTTTTGGTATCTGTTGAGAATTGCTTTGTGACCTAGTATGTGATCAGTTTAAAGAAGGTTCCATGATGTAATGAGAAGAACGTATGTTCTTTCATTTTTTGGTAAAATGTTCTGTACATATTTGTTAAGTCTGAGTCATAGCATCTATTATTTCTCTTATTTCTCTGTTAATTTTCTGTCTAGCAGACCTGTCCACTGGTGAGAGTTAGATGTTGAAGTTTGCCACTATTAATGTGTGGGGTTTGATTTGTAATTTAACCTTTATTAATTTTTCTTTTAAAAAAATGTGGGTGCCCTTGTATTTGGGGCATAAATGTTAAGAATTGAGACTTCATATTGATGGATTTTTCATTTGAATATGAAATTTCCTTCTCCATCTCTTTTGCTTAGTTTTAGTTTGAAGCATATTTTGTTAGATATTAAGATACCTACACTGGCTTGCTTCTCAGGTCCATTTGTTTGGAAAATGTTTTTCTGACTCTTTATTTGGAGTTAATGTCTGTCTTTCAAGTTCATGTGAGTTTATTGAATGCTACAGAAGGATGGATCTTGCTTTTATATCCATTCTGCTCTCCTTTGTCTTTTTATTGGTGAATTGATATTAAGAGATTGATCATAAGCTACTGTTAATTCTTGTTTTTGGTTTTGGTGGTGAAGGTGACATGGTGTGTGTGGTGGTAGTGTGTGTGTTTGTTTTCTTTTTGTTTTGTTGTTGTGAGATTATATATTGCCTGTGTTTTTGTTGGTACAGCTAGCTTCCTTGGTTTGGAAGTACTTCTAGTACTTTAGGGCTGGGTATAGTATAAGAGATTTTCTGGATAAATTGGCATTAGGTTTGTTGGGAAAGATTAGAACAACAGAGATCTGGTTGGCTGGATTGAAGATGGAAGGAAGGGCAGAATAATTAAAATATCTTAATGGGGGCCATTTTGGGGTTAGGAGGAACCTGGTGCCAGGAAAATTCCCAGGAATCCACAAGGATTACCCCAGCTAAGACTTCCATCTCCTATAATCAGATTGGTGACTACCCTGGTTTTCATCAGAGAGCCTTTATTCAATAACTGATGAAAGCAGAGGCTGAAATCCACAGCCAAGCACTGGTTTGAGCTCTGTGAGTCCAGTTGAAGGCATGCAGGAATCAGAGGAATCAAGGTCCCAACTGGGGAACCCACAGAGACAGCTGCATTGAGCTCATGGGAGCTCCTGGACTCCCGACTGAGATCTAGGTAGCCTGCATGTGTGTGACAATTGTGTAGCTTGGTCTGTTTGTGGGGGGCTCCATGCAGTGGGATCAGGAACCATGCTGGTTTTGCTCCTCCAGCTTTGATGCAGGGGGAGGAGTTTCAACCTGCCTCAACTTGATGCCATGATTTGCTGACTCCCATGGGAGCCCTGCCTCTTTCTTTAAGGAGATGGAGGAAGAGTGGATGTTAGCTACATGGGAGGTGAAGGGGGGGGCGGACAGGAGGAGAAGAGGTAGGGGAAACTGGTAAGTATGTAAAATAAATGAATCGATTTAATGAAAATTAAAGAACAAACTACAAATGCACCTAAGTTATAATACTGTGAGAGAGGTACCTTGGCAAGTGGGCCCAAACCATGGTAGGTGAGGGACAAACACTCCATGCATACAGTGCTTAGGGGAAGTATTATTGTGGGAAGGTCCCCTAGTCCTTGAGTCATACATAGTGCCAATGAGGACACATATAAGAATTATTAACAATTTAGCAGCAATTTCAACAACAAGAAAAGGAGAAAGCAGGAAAATAAATTGCAGGCATTAAAACATAATTATTAATCAAAATGGTTCTAACAATATAGATTACAGGATATTTATATTTTCTCCAGGTTTTGTATGCACTGAGTTGAAAATACATTTACAAATAAAAGGAAATGTTATCACTTTCAAATAAAAATATTTAAAGAGGGTCATATTAGGTTTGTATCTGTAGTACTCTGAGCTAGGACAATCATTGTATAGCATCATCCTAACCTGGTCAGCATCAAGTAGGAGAATGTGGTTCTGTGGTTCTGGGCCATGGTAGAGGTTGTTTTTTTGTTTTTTTGTGTTTTCTTTTTTGTGTTGATTTTTTTTTTTTATTAGTGAAAAGAACTGAGAGTCCGTTAATCTTAATAATTAGCATCAGATATTTTTCTTAGTTTTTTTTAAATGTAAACATTATTAACAGATAATGAGAAATATAAAGCAACAGGGACTCTGTTGAATCTCTAGAGACATCCATGTCTGGTTTATGACGAGCATACATCCACCCTCTGTTATGGCTAAAATGGTAATCAAATGGGGCCAAACCAAGGATCAGGAATACAATATTCCTGACCTGAGGTGTCATCATGGAGATGAAACAATTCCTGAAGAAGTTTCTTCTTTCACAGTTTGCACAGATGTGTCTTTAAGATCATGCATAGTTGGTTTATTCCACGTGGTGTCACTGTAGTCTTTTGTGGATGTTGATGTTGGGGTGTGAGTTCACTTGCGTCTGTGGAAAGAAGACTCAGATACACTTTTAATAATGAATTTAGCCTTTCACAGCTGCAGGTGTCTCCAGCCTCAGTGGACTGAAATGCTTTCTCTATGCCCTTGGCATTTTGTTTTTCTCAATATTTATACTTTAGTGAGTTGATTATTACTATATGCTCAGAACAGCTTGTTCATGTAATATCTCTGATGTGCACTGAGTACTATTGATCTGTTTGTTTCTCTCTTTATGTTTGTTAATAGGCTTATCAGAAATGACAGAGGTTACCCTCCTATTCAGTTTTTTTCTTAAGTGACTTGATGCTTATTTTAGAATGTCTGTGTCATGGAATAAGTGTGTGAAGCATGATAATTAAATTTTTAAATAAGAATACATTTATATTGTTGTCAGTATCAGTTTTCATACATTTATGTTATATTTTAGAATGCAGTGACCTATCACAATGTGAATGTTGACTTCACTAGGAAAGAGTAGGTTCTGCTGGATCCTTCCCAGAAGAATCTCTATAAAGATGTGATGCTGGAGACTACAGGAACCTCACTGCTATAGGTAAGACTATGAATTTTTCTTCACAATTTAAAATAAGGGGGCAACTGTTTCTTGGCCTTTAGAGCGATCTGGCATTGGAGAGGAAGGAGTTGAAGAGGGAGAAGAAGCAGAAAAGGTAGTTGGATGTTGATGATGGAGCTATGGAGATTTGTTAGCAGGGTCTAAATTAGTGGAGGTTTCTTCAGGTTCATCTTTCTTGGCTAGAAGGACATGATATTGAGAGGAGGAAGAGGAAAGAGAGTGTTTAGCATTTAGATAGAGGAAAGCTCGGATATATGGTAATTTCATCTATCTTTTTGCTGGCAGTAATGTGAAAGATATCTTAAGATATCGGGATTATTAATGATGGGCCATTATGCAGCCAATTTGACTTATTTTCTAGGTGATGTCTAGGCTATTTCTCATTTACAAAGGTAAATGAGTCTGGGTGCCTTAACAAGTAGCATTAAGTGAAAGGGTTTTAAATTTTCTAGTAGGCATCCCAGTGGTGTGGATGGGAATATTTCCTTGGTTGGTTTATTTCCCATAGGTTAAGCAAAACTGGCCGGTCAGTCAGTCTTGTAACTTGTCAGCTCAAGCATGTGGCCAAGAGCAATGTGCCCGATAAGGGAGGATGGCAGAGTGTTATTCGATGCTTGTCAGCTGAAAAAAATTGCGGTGGCCATTTGAGGCAGTTGAGGACTCAGCAGTCCGAAGGCAGGAAGGCTTGAATCAAGTATCTGAAATAATGCCCAGAGAGGGCCATATTTTAACTCATTTGTAAATGCACCAGACCCTAACGAAAGGAGTTGTAGCCGGTGTGAGATGGTCTTTCCAGCAAACAGGTGGATGGAAGTGGACTACTGGTTCAGAATCAGGGTCCCCTTCTGACTGGCCTCCACCAGCAGACAGCCGCCGAGTCCTAGAGGAGTGCCTGACTTAGTTCTGTGGCACCAAAATGTTGTTCTCTTGCTGCAGCTGTCTCCAATGAAGTACAAACACAAGACCCAGTGCGCCCACATGGAGTTTATTGGTGGAGCAAAGACAAAGGGGTATAGCTGGCGGCCAACCGAATGCTAGAGACACAGCCAGTGGGGTTGTGCAATGCTTGCTTTAAAAGCGAAACTCACTCATGCTTAACTGAGTCCAGGGAGCAACAGGAATTATGTGCTGGGTGTGTGTGTGTGGGGATCCCCACTCATTTCATCATCTCATTTCAATCCAGCAGGAGAGATGGCTCTGGGTAGAGGTGAGGGGAAATAAAACATTGTTTGTGGGCAGGTGCACCTGGAGATGTTTGGGATCTATTGCCTATGTCTATTCATCTTCAGCTGTGCATGGAAACCTTAAGTGGGCTCATGTTCTCACAGCTGAATTCTCGGCATGGGATAAATTGTCAGATTATTGGCTATATTTGTGAGCACAGGACAGCACCAGCACCAGTAGCCATCCTAGCTGTTTTAGGTGGACTACCTTGCAGTACCACAAAGCTTTACAGGGGTGAATGCTGGGACCTGTAGTTCAGAGCCTCCCTTCCTGTGTGCATGTCCTGGGCTGGGGCTTGCAGTGCCTACAGGGGTGAATGCTGGGACCTGTAGTTCAGAGTCTCCCTCCCTGTGTGCACGTCCTGGGCTAGGATTTGCAGTGCCTTCTACATCTGTGCAGCCGCGGCCATAGCGTGTGTGTGTGTGTGTGTGTGCGCGCGCGCGCGCGCGCGCGCGCTCCTCAGAGCCTTGAGGTGCCACTTTCCCTTTTCCCTTTCCCACCTACCTAGCCCCTTGCTCATGATCTGTTTCCTTTGATTGTCCTGGCCCTGCCCTCATGTTCTCCCCTTACCACAGCTATGGAGATGATGAACAGGTACCAAAAGTGGCTGTAGAAAACCAAGAGCAAAGCCTCCATATTATATTTAAAAATCCCAGTTAGTGGAAAGGTGTAGGATACCCATGGTTGGTGATGCGGCAATTTAATTAGACTGAATTAATAAATCCATGTTTAATCTGAGCAAAGCATTCCGTGGTTACCCAATGAGAACAGGAAATCAGAAGGTGTATCCAGAAGCTGCAGCGTTTAGCGCCTCTGGGGGCGGAGCCTCAAATGGTGGGCCTTTTAAAGGGTGGAGTCTAAGTTGAGGAAAATCCAGGGGAGGGCCCACCTTTCCTGCTCACCTGGTCCTGTCTCTCAGGCTTCACTAGCCAATCAGAGCCCCTGTCTGAACCGCCAGTCAGATGGGAGGGTTCTTCCGGGAGACAGGCTTTCACCTCAGCTTCACCTGAGGAAGTCAGTTGTGCCTTTGCTTCTGTGAAGAGTGCTGGCCAGCTCTGCAGCCTCACCAAGCTGAGCGAGTGGCCGGCCTTCACAGAGGAGGAGCGCTGGACTTAAATGAGCGAGGGCTGCTCTTCACAGACGGGAAAGAGCGGTGGGCAGAGGTTCCTGACGGGTCGCTGCCCTTCACAGGTGAGGAGAAGCGGGCTGAGGTGAGCGTGGCCGCTGCCCGCATGTGGGGAGAGTGGCTGGCTATAGTGAGGACTGCTGTCTCCATGCTTGGCGGCGTGTCCAGTCACAGTGACTGCGGGGCTGCTGTCCACATGTGGGGGCGAGTGGCTGCTCATGGTGAGTGGGGGCGCTGTCCCCAGAATAGGTGGAGTGTCCGGCTGAGGCTCAGAAGCCAGTGTGTTTGCTTCTCCCTGGGCTGGGTGGGAGCCGCTCACCATATTCCTGTCTGGTCCTGCCTTGTCCAGCATAGTTCTGTATAGCCCAGGGTGACCAGGTTGGCAGCCTCTGAATAACATCACTTTCCCGGGCAGTATCTGCCGAGATGGTTTGGGAGCTGGATTGTGCTTAGGAATATCCAAGTGTGGTGGTATTTTGTGCTTTAATCATAGCACTTGAGAGGCAGAGGCAAGTGAGTATCTGTGACTTCTATCCAGTTTTAGGTCAGGCCTCAAAGCTACTCAGAGAAATCCTGTCTCAAAAAACCAAACTACCAAAAACAAAACAAAACAAAAACAAAAAGTTGCCTGAAGGTCAGAGTGTGGAACTAGGGAGTAGTTATCTGAAGATAAAGCTGTGGTGGTGCACACCTTTAATCCCAACCCTTGGTAGGCAGAAGCAGGTGGATAGCTGTGAG
The DNA here is from genome assembly GCF_943737965.1 of Phodopus roborovskii. Lineage (NCBI taxonomy): Eukaryota > Metazoa > Chordata > Mammalia > Rodentia > Cricetidae > Phodopus > Phodopus roborovskii. The sequence goes on along the minus strand of NW_026126611.1, from coordinate 24,714 downwards.
TTCAAGGCCACCTTTATGTAACAGACAGGTGGTGGTGGCTCAAACCTTTATCCCAGTACTTTGGGGGTGGAGACAGGAGTAATATTGCTGGTCGGAGAGAGAAATATAAGGCAGGATGAATGGAACATCATTGTGTTTATTTTGAAGATTCATAGTGAAAGGATCACCCCTTTGATTTGAGGATTCAGTAGAGGCAAGAAATAGGGGCTGGTTGCTCTGCTACTCTGATCTTTCACCGTTAACCATTATATATGACTCCAGGTTTTTATCATTAGGACCAATTAGAATTAGCACAACAATCTCCTGTGTATTGTTCCACAGCTAACCTGTGATGTAGATGAATAGAATTGATGGTATAAGTAAGGATTTACCACTTCTTAGGAGGCATTAAGTCACAAAAAGTAGAATTTAGGTAAGAGAGGGTTGTATCTCAAATACCCCAATTATAAGCATGGTTACCACACCTGGTAGAGATTAGTGTGATAAGATGTAAATGTTTGTTCACCAGGATTAATCAGCCTTTACATTCCCATAACAAAAGAAATAACCCTGACTTCCAAACACCCATAATGTCCACCTCCCCATCAAAGGCCTCTAACATGCTGCTCAATGGGACATTGAAGGGTCACAACCAACAGTTAAGTCTCAGTGTGCCATAAAGTTATATTACTTCTACAACAGTGGCTTCTCCAATCTTTTTGAAATGTGGTTTTAAGAAAAGTCTCCTATATTAATTGAGGTGGACTTGAACCCTGTCTGTATACCCACAGTGCATTGTCCTTGTTTTCCTCCTGAGTAAACACCCTAAGTTCTTGCATTACAGGTCTGCAGCACCACAGAGGTCTGCAACTTCCAGTTTGAGTCACATAGTGGGCTGTCTAGTGCAGTAACAGGAAAAGGATTTGTGTGTGGAGCATGGCTTCTCCCTTCAGACCATAAGAGGAGGAACAGTGTGCTTGGTACACTTCAGGGGGAAACAGACTAAACAATACAGGGTCCTGTGTACACTGCAGGGGAAAACAGTAGACAATGGGTATAGCACAGACTGAAGTCTAAGGCAGTGAGCTGCAGGAGGGGTCTTCATCATAAAGAAGTGCCTGATAGGGCAGGGTGAGTGACTGTAATTTTCCTTCATTTATTAATTCCTTCCATGTTTATGAAGACAGACAGAACTGGTGGGTGGAGAGTCTAGGGAGGATAGCTTGAACTACTAAATATTAATTTCCAATTAGCCAACTCTCCTATGCTGATATGTGCAATCCTGGTTTACACTCAGTTAAGTAAGCTCAGAGGTTTGTGACAGGCCATTGGCTGTAACTCCATGTGTCAGCTTACAGCACTCAGAAGCTAACATTTCCCATGGGACAAAGTCATACAGTGTCTTATTAATGGTATTTTTCCTACCAGGAAGTGTCTACTCTGTTTCAAAGTCAGTATAGCTAAGGGTTCTTTCAGTTCTTAACTCTTTTAAAAAATCAATTATTGATAACATCTTTTAAATATTCTTTAAATGCATCACTGCCATCATCCCTTTGTGTCTGTTTTCCATTGTTTCCTGGTTTAAGAATTTCAGTCCCTTTTCTTAATTTTATTTATTTGTTGATTTATATGTATCAGTTTAGAGCAGCAACTCTTAACCTGTGTGGTCACAGCTTCTTTTGTGGGAATCAATGACCCTATCACAGGAATGGCCTAAGACCACTGAAAAACACAGATGTTTATATTATATTATATTATATTATATTATATTATATTATATTATGAAGTAGCCTGAAAATAATTTTATGGTTGGGGATCACCAGGTCATGAGGAGCTTTATTAAAGAGCCACAGTATTCGGAAGGTTGAGAACCACCCATGCTTGCCTCACACTATGTAATTGAGAATTGCTTTTAATAAGTACTTCTGCTTCTGCTGTCCAGGCTGGGCCTTGACTTGCCTCTGGGAAGGAAAAATAACCAGTAAATGAATGTCCTCCAAGTTCTCTAAATTTCATTGTGAATTTACAAATGAAGTGGGAACTTGTGTAAGAATTTCATTCACCAAATGTAAAGCAGATGTAGTCGGCACAGAAAGTGAGTGGCAAGAAGTAAGAAAGATTTCCTTTTTCTGCTGTGACACTACTTCACATTAGCCACGTGGTGTCAGGTAATCAATTTTAGATATTCCATAAATGTCCTGACTGGCCATTTCTTAGTAGAGTATTTTACACATATTGTACACATTCTTCATTATTGTAGCCTTCATGGTAAATATAGAAATCATTGTATCAATGAGTGTACTTTTTTCTTTTGCATGCAGTTTGCAATCAGCTTTTCTCTTATAAATTACATTGTTGCGCATTGTCTTTGGATATTGATGTATCATGTTCCCTAAATGATTTATATTTATTATTTGTTTATGTGTGTATTGCCTCTGTTTATGTACTGTCTAGTGGATGTCATGCTGTTCTAGGACTGTGTTTGTGGTATTACTGAGTTCTGGTTATCAGATATAGCTTTGGGTTTCGTGGGGTTCATGACTGAGCTGTTTTTAAATGTCTGAAAGGTGTTTTTCAGTGTCTAATGAGATGATCATGTGTTTTTTCTTTCTGTTTGTTTATATGGTGGATTGCATTGACAGAGTTTCCTATGTTGAATGAATCATTCCTGTGTCTCTGGGATGAAGCCTACTTCTGGTTTGCCATTTTATTTATTTATTTATTTATTTATTTTTTGACACAGGGTTTCTCTGGTTTTGGAGGCTGTCCTTGAACTAGCTCTTATAGATCATGTTGGCTTCAAACTCATTGAGATCCACCTGCCTCTGCCTCCTGAGTTCTGGGATTAAAGGGGTATAGCTGGTGGCCAACCGAATGCTAGAGAGAGGGAGCCAGTGGGGTTGTGCAGTGCTTGCTTTAAAAGCGAAACTCACTCATGCATAACCGAGTCCCCTACTTATCCCCTTAATGAGTGACATAGCATTGACATGGCCATGGGTGTCCCTCCCATTGTTAGGGGTGCAGGGGCAGCAGAATGCTGGTTTCCAACACTCAGGGTTAGATTTAGACTCATGTTTTTTTTTTTTTTTGTTTGTTTTTAAGAGTCATGGTTAGACTCTGGGTTAAAGTTAGTGTTGGGGTTATGGGTTAGGGATTAGGGGTAGGGGTAAGTGTTTAGGGTTCAAGGTCACGATTAGATGTTATAGTTAAGAGTTCAGTATTCAGGATTAGTGTTTAGAGTTGGGTAAGGGTTAGGGTTTAGTTATTATGGTTAGAGTTTAGGATTCATGATTAGGGCTAGTATTTAGGTAAGGGGTTAGAGTTAGGGTAAGGTTCAGGGTTAGGTTAGGTTTAGGGTTGGGTTAAAGTTAGGTTCAGGGTTAGGGTCGGGGTTGGGTTCATGGTTCAGGTTCAGGTTTCAGGTTCAGTTTCGGGGTGAGGGTCAGGTTTGGGTTCAGGTTCAGGTTGGCTGGTAGAGGGAAGTGAGAAAATCATCAGAAACCACAACACAAGGGGAATACCTCTCCGGGATCTGAAGGGCTGGACTCTTTTGAATTGAGTGAAATGGAGAGGTCAAGAGCAACAGGAATCATGTGCTGGGTGTGTGTGTATCCCCACTCATTTCATCATCTCATTTCAATCCAGCAGGAGAGATGGCTCTGGGTAGAGGTGAGGGGAAATAAAACATTGTTTTGGGGCAGGTGCACCTGGAGATGTTTGGGATCTATTGCCTATGTCTATTCATCTTCAGCTGTGCACGGCAACCTTACGTGGGCTCATGTTCTCACAGCTGAATTCTCGGCATGGGATAAATTGTCAGATTTTTGGCTATATTTGTGGGCAAAGGACAGCACCAGTAGCCATCCTAGCTGCGGTTTAGGTGGACTACCTTGCAGTATCAACAAGCTTTACAGGGGTGAATGCTGGGACCTGTAGTTCAGAGCCTCCCTGTGTGCACGTCCTGGGCTGGGGCTTGCAGTGCCTTCTACATCTGTGCAGCCGCGGCCATAGCGTGTGTGTGTGTGTGTGTGTGTGTGTGCGCGTGTGTGCGTGTGTGTGCGCGCGCGCGCGTGCTCCTGAGAGCCTTGAGGTGCCACGTTCCCTTTTCCCTGTCCCACCTACCTAGCTCTTTGCTCATGATCTGTTTGCTTTGGATTGTCCTTGCCCTGCCGTCATGTCCTCCCCGTACCACAGGTATGGAGATGATGAACAGGTACCAAAAGTGGCTGTAGAAAACCAAGAGCAAATCCTCCATATTATATTTAAAAATCCCAGTTAGTGGAAAGGTTAATGGAAACCAATGGTTGATGATGCAGCAATTTAATTAGACTGAATTAATAAATCCATGTTTAATCTGAGTAAAGTATTCCTGTGTGACCCAATGAGAGTAGGAAATCAGAAGGCGTTTAGCGCCTCTGGGGGCGGAGCCTCAAATGGCGGGCCTTTTTAAAGGGTGGAGTCTAAGTTGAGGAAAATCCAGGGGAGGGCCCGCCCCTCCTGCTCACCTGGTCCTGTCTCTCAGGCTTCACTAGCCAATCAGAGCCCCTGTCTGACCTGCCAGTCAGATGGGAGGGTTCTTCCGGGAGCCAGGCTTTCACCTCAGCTTCACCTGAGGAAGTCAGTTGTGCCCTTGCTTCTGTGAAGAGTGCTGGCCAGCTCTGCAGCCTCTCCAAGCTGAGCGAGTGGCCGGCCTTCACAGAGGAGGAGCGCTGGACTTAAATGAGCGAGGGCTGCTCTTCACAGACGGGAAAGAGCGGTGGGCAGAGGTTCCTGACAGGCCGCTGCCCTTCACAGGTGAGGAGAAGCGGGCTGAGGTGAGCGTGGCCGCTGCCCCCATGTGGGGAGAGTGGCTGGCTATAGTGAGGACTGCTGTCTCCATGCTTGGCGGCGTGTCCAGTCACAGTGACGTGGGCTTCTCTCCGCATGTGGGGCGAGTGGCTGCTCATGGTGAGTGGGGGCGCTGTCCCTAGAATAGGTGGAGTGTCCGGCTGAGGCTCAGAAGCCAGTGTGTTTGCTTCTCCCTGGGCTGGGTGGGAGCCGCTCACCATATTCCTGTCTGGTCCTGCTTTGTCCAGCATGGTTCTGTATAGCCCACGGTGACCAGGTTGGCAGCCTCTGAATAACTTTACTTCCCCGGGAAGTATCTGCCCAGACGGTTGGGACCTGGACTGTGTTTAGAAATATTCAAGTGTGGTGGTATTTTGTGCTTTTAAGGTTGCACGTGTCTTTAATCACAGCACTTGAGAGGCAGAGGCAGGTGGGTATCTGTGACTTCTATACAGTTTTAGGTCAGGCTGCAAAGCTACACGGAGAAACCCTGTCTCAAAAAACCAAACTACCAAAAACAAAGTTGACTGAAGGTCAGAGTGTGGAACTAGGGAGTAGTTATCTGAAGATAAAGCTGTGGTGGTGCACACCTTTAATCCCAACCCTTGGTAGGCAGAAGCAGGTGGATATCTGTGAGTTCAAGGCCACCTTTATGTAACAGAGACTGGTGGTGGCTCAAACCTTTATCCCAGTATTTTGGGGGTGGAGACAGGAGTAATATTGCTGGTCGGAGAGAGAAATATAAGGCAGGATGAATGGAACATCATTGTGTTTATTCTGAAGATTCACAGGGAAAGGATCACCCCTTTGATTTGAGGATTCAGTAGAGGCAAGAAATAGGGGCTGGTTGCTCTGCTACTCTGATCTTTCACCGTTAACCATTATATATGACTCCAGGTTTTTATCATTAGGACCAATTAGAATTAGCACAACAATCTCCTGTGTAGAGTATTGTGCCATAGCTAATCTGTGATGTAGAGGAGTATAATTGATGGTATAAGTAAGGATTTACCACTTCTTAGGAGACATTAAGTCACACAAAGTAGAATTTAGGTGAGAGGGTTGTATCTCAAATAACCCAATGATAAGCATGGTTACCACACCTGGTAGAGATTAGTGTGATAAGATGTAAATGTTTGTTCACCAGGATTAATCAGCCTTTACATTCCCATAACAAAAGAGACAATCCTGACTTAAAAACACCCATAATGTCCACCTCCCCATCAAAGGCCTCTAACATGCTGCTCAATGGGACATTGCAGGGTCACAACCAATATTAAGTCCCAGAGTGCCATAAAGTTATATTCTATAACAGTGGCTTCTCCCTTCTTTTTGAAATGTGGTTTTAAGAAAAGTCTCCTATATTAATTGAGGTGGACTTGAACCCTGTCTGTATACCCATAGTGCATTGCCCTTGTTTTCCTCCTGAGTAAATACCCTAAATTCTTGCATTACAGGTCTGCAGCACCACAGAGGTCTGCAACTTCCAGTTTGGAGTCACATAGTGGGCTGTCTAGTGCAGTAACAGGAAAAGGATTTGTGTGTGGAGCATGGCTTCTCCCTTCAGACCATAAGAGGAGGAACAGTGTGCTTGGTACACTGCAGGGGAAACAGACTAAACAATACAGGGTCCTGTGTACACTGCAGGGGAAAACAGTAGACAATGGGTATAGCACAGACTGAAGTCTAAGGCAGTGAGCTGCAGGAGGGGTCTCCATCATAAAGAAGTGCCTGATAGGGCAGGGTGAGTGACTGTAATTTTCCTTCATTTATTAATTCCTTCCATGTTTATGAAGACAGACAGAACTGGTGGGTGGAGAGTCTAGGGAGGATAGCTTGAACTACTAAATATTAATTTCCAATTAGCCAACTCTCCTATGCTGATATGTGCAATCCTGGTTTACACAGTAAAGTCAGCGCAGAGGTTTGAGACACAGGCCATTGGCTGTAACGTAACTCCATGTGTCAGCTTATAGCACTCAGAAGCTAACATTTCCCATGGGACAAAGTCATATAGTGTTTTATTAATGGTATTTTTCCTACCAGGAAGTGTCTACTCTGTTTCAAAGTCAGTATAGCTAAGGGTTCTTTCAGTTCTTAACTCTTTTAAAAAATCAATTATTGATAACATCTTTTAAATTTCATTTTCTTTAAATGCATCACTGCCATCATCCCTTTGTGTCTGTTTTCCATTGTTTCCTGGTTTAAGAATTTCAGTCCCTTTTTTCTTAATTTTATTTATTTATTGATTTATATGTATCAGTTTAGAGCAGCAACTCTTAACCTGTGTGGTCACAGCTTCTTTTGTGGGAATCAATGACCCTATCACAGGAATGGCCTAAGACCACTGTAAAACACAGATGTTTATGTTATATTATATAATATTATGAAGTCACCTGAAAATAATTTTATGGTTGGGGATCACCAGGTCATGAGGAGCTTTATTAAAGAGCCACAGTATTCGGAAGGTTGAGAACCACCCATGCTTGCCTCACACTATGTAATTGAGAATTGCTTTTAATAAGTACTTCTGCTTCTGCTGTCCAGGCTGGGCCTTGACTTGCCTCTGGGAAGGAAAAATAACCAGTAAATGAATGTCCTCCAAGTTCTCTAGATTTCATTGTGAATTTACAAACGAAGTGGGAATTATGTAAGGATTTCATTCACCAAATGTAAAGCAGGTGTAGTCGGCACAGAAAGTGGTGGCAAGAAGAAGGTAAGAAAGATTTCCTTTTCATGCTGTGACACGACTTCACATTAGCCATGTGGTGTCAGGTAATCAATTTTAGATATTCCATAAATGTCCTGACTGGCCATTTCTTAGTAGAGCTGATCAGGCAATCAAGAATCTAGAGAAAGAACAGAACTTACCATGAAACAAAATTACTGTAGTTACACCATTTCTACATTAATATGAGAACTGGATGCAATGGTGTTGCTGTGCCTAACATGACTGTGTTTTCCAGGTTTAAGATGGTAGTCCTGAGAGAAATAGTGTGTAGTATTTGTTATGCCCTAATACAAATTCCTAGTCTCTGTAGCACATGGCCACCTGTTTCAACTTTTAAACATAATTTTTGTAATTATAATTACATTATTTCCACTGTCTCTTTCCTGCCCTAAGGCCTCCCATAGCCCCTTCCTTGTGTTCTCATCCATGGCCTCTTTTTGTTTAACAACAGAAACCGTTTGAATGTGACCTGTGTTTGGTTACAGGACCTTCCAGTTATGAAGCAAAGGGCTGGCTGTGCTGTACATTGAGTGTGTAATTCAATGTGCACACATAGGACCCTGTTTCTTGGTAGAGAAACAGGAAATCCTCTGGGAGATTGGAGGATTTTTCTGAAGTATAAATTTTCCAGATAAGGACCCTATCTGACTGTAGTGCAGAAGGACAAAGTTGGGAGGGCCTGTGTGGGCTGTGTTATTTGATCTCTGCTCACCCACCCAGTAGGGTAATTGCAAGGACATCTTAACCAATGAGGAGCTTTGTGAAGGGTTAGCCATCAGGAGCACCAATGGGAGGTAGCTTACAGGTTCTTTCCAGATTCTCCTCTTGTGCTGCATTGGGAAGCTATAAGAAAGACCATAAGCCATGTCATGTTGAGTTTGGGGCCGCAGTCCCCAGATCAGAAAGAGCATGTTGGCTTAGCTATCAGAATCTGAACTGCTTGGACTGGGATGGACCATGAGCCAGATTGAGATTCTGTTGGCTCCTGTGTTGACCAGGGTAGTGGCCCTTGGCCTCTGAGCTTTGTTGAGTGTGGATTCCCTGGGGTAGGGGAGGCTCTGCCATCCTGGCATGGGAGACTATGAGCTTGTAATAGGCATTAATATTGTTGTGCAATGGGAAGACAGATTGGAAAGCTGAAGGTCTGGTTCTAGAAGTTCTGAATATTATATCCCACTTTCAGTTTTTTCTTACACATGTTACAGTTTACATAGAAAGGATGACTTGGGCATCATGCTTCAGCAATATATTATTAGAAAGCTTTCAACTTTCTGCTTCTGACAGCCACCATCAGGTGATTCAGTGGAGATAGTTCCAGGACACAAAAGTAGTTTCTGAGCTGTAGAAGTATGTCAGGTTAGCATAGTATTTTGCAGGTGAATATGGAAGATGCCACATCTTGTGACATAATCATTGTGTCAGGAAGCAGACATTATATTATTCTTCACATTGTTTTTAGATTGGACATTGGCTGGGTTTGCCTGAAACTACAAGGGGGCATGAGGGACTTCAGAGCCGTAGTAGGCTCTGCAGGAGATGACTTACATTTGCTGGGCAGGTTCTAGAGTATGGCACCTCTCTGCAAGAAACATCTGTTGCTGGAGGGTCAGAAAATTAACCGTTTAAAGTGAGTTTTAAATATATTTTTGAGTTTTGAAATCTGTATTTCTTTAATTTCTGTACACATAGAATCATAGGTAGCTGTGTTTGGCCAAGTTTCCTTTGATCTTTTGGTTAAAAGTTTATTTTCCTGCTTTTGTTCTTGCCTTTTTTTTCCCATCCTCTATTTTACACATATTGTACACATTCATTATTGTAGCCTTCATGGTAAATATAGAAATCATTGTGTCAATGAGTGTACTTTTTTCTTTTGCATGCAGTTTGCAATCAACTTTTCTCTTATAAATTACATTGGTGGGCATTGTCTTTGGATATTGATGTATCATGTTCCCTAAATCATTTATATGTATTATTTATGTGTGCATTGTCTCTGTTTAAGTCCTGTCCAGTGGATCTCATGCTGTTCTAGGACTGTGTCTGTGGTATCACTGAGTTCTGGTTATCAGATACAGCTTTGGGTTTCATGGGGTTCATGACTGAGCTGTTTTTAAATGTCTAACAAGTGTTTTTCAGTGTCTAATGAGATGTTCATGTGTTTTTTCTTTCTGTTTGTTTATATGGTGGATTGCATTGACAGAGTTTCCTATGTTGAATGAATCATTCCTGTGTCTCTGGGATGAAGCCTACTTTTGGTTTGCCATTCTTTTTTTTTTTTTTTTTTTTTTTTTTTTTTTTTGAGACAGGGTTTTTCTGTGGTTTTGGAGGCTGTCCTTGAACTAGCTCTTGTAGATCATGTTGGCTTCAAACTCACTGAGATCCACCTACCTCTGCCACCTGCGTTCGGGCATCAAAGGTGTGTGCCACCACCACTTAGCTGGTTCGCCATTTTTTTTTTTTTTTTATTATTGAGTATTTTTTCATCAATGTTCATGAGGGAGATTGTTTTTATAATTCTCTTTCTCAATTGAGTCTTTGTGTGGTTTGGGTATCAAGGTAACTGCAGCCCCATAAAAAGAATTTGGCAATGTTTTTTCTGTTTCTATTCTGTGTAACAATTTGAGTATTATTGGTACTAGCTCTTCCTTGAAATTCTGGTAGAATCCGCACTGAATCCATTTGTTCCTAGGCTTTTCTTATTTTCGAGACTTTTAATGACCTCTATTTCCTTAGGGATTATAGGTTTATTTAAATTTTTATCTGGTCTTGATTTAATTTTGGTATGTGTTACCTACCAAGATAATTGTTCATTTCTTTTAGATTTTCCAATTTTGTGGAGTACAGGTTTTTGAAGTATGAACTAAAGATTGCCTGAATTTCCTCAGTATCTATTGTTAGGTTCCCCTGTTTATTTCTGATTTTGATGTGTTGGATATTCTCTCTGCCTTTTATTTGGTTTGGATAGCTTGTTGATATCACTGATTGTTGCTACTGTTCTTTGTTTCTTTTTAGTAATTAATTATAGCCTTGAGTTTGATTATTTCCTGCTGTCTACTTCTCCTGGGTTATTTTTCTTCTCTCTTTTCTAGAGCTGTTAGGTGTGCTGTTAAGTCGCTAGTGTGAGATTTCTTCAAGTTCTTTATCTAAGCACTTGGTGCTATGAACTTTTTTTTGGAACTGCTTTCTTAGTGTTCCTTAAGTTTGGATATGCTGTGGCTTCATTTCACTGAATTTTAGGAAGTCTTTAATTTCTATATTTCTTCTTTGACCCAGTGGTAATTTATTTGAGAGTTGTCTATTTTCCATGAGTTTGTAGACTTTCTGTAGTTTGTGTTTTTGAACTCTAACTTTTACCCATGTTGATGTGGTAAGGTTAATGGTGCAATTCTAATTTTTTGGTATCTGTTGAGAATTGCTTTGTGACCTAGTATGTGGTCAGTATAAAGGAGGTTCCATGATGTGCTGAGAAGACTGTATGCTCTTTCTTTCTTTCTTTCTTTCTTTCTTTCTTTATTTCTTTCTTTTTCTTTCTTTCTTTCTTTTTTTTTTTTTTTTTTTTTGTTGCTGATTTTGATATGTTCTGTAGATACCTGTTAAGTCTATTTGAGTCATAACATCTGTTATTTCCGTTATTTCTCTCTTAATTTTCTGTGTGGCAGACCTGTCCACTGTTGAGAGTTGGATATTGCCGATTCCAATTATTAATTTGTGGGGTTTGATTTGTCATTTAATCTTTACTAATCTTTCTTTTAAAACTGTGGGTACCCTTGTATGTGGGGCATAAATGTTAAGAATTGAGACTTTATATTGATGGATTTTTCATTTGAATATGAAATCCTCCATCTCATTTGCTTAGTTTTAGTTTGAAGCATATTTTCTTAGATATTAGGGTAGCAACTCTGGCTTTCTTCTCTGGTTCATTTGATAGGAAAATCTTTTACTGACCCTTTATTTTGAGGTCATGTCTGTTTCTTGTATACAGCAGAAGAATGGATCTTGTTTTCTTATCCAATATGTTCGCATTTGTCCTTTTATTGGTGAATTGATATTAAGAGATATTGATTACAAGTGATTGTTAATTCTTGGGTTTTGTTTTTGTTTTTGTTTTTGTTTTTTTTTTTTTTTTGATTTGGTGGTGTTGACATAGTGTGTGTGTGTTTTCCTTTGGGTTTTGCTGGTGTGAGATTTTCTATTGGCTGTGTTTTTGTGGGTGTAGCTAACTTCCTTGGTTTGGAACTGCTTCTAGGACTTTCTGTATGGCTGTATTTGTGGATAGGTATTATTTAAATCTTGTTTTGTCATGAAATATCTTGTTTTCTCTTTCTACAGTGATCAACATTTTTGCTTGGTATAGTAGAAGAGATCTCCTTGGTAAATTGGGGGAAATGATGGTTGTTGGGGAAGATTAGAACAAGGTGTATCTGGTTTGCTGGATTGGGGATGGAAGGAAGGGCAGAATAATTAAAGAGATATCTTAATGGGGATCATTTTGGGGTTAGGGAAGAACCTGGTGCTAGGGAAATTCCTAGGAATCCACAAGGATTACCCCAGCTAAGACTTTCATCATCTATAATCAGATTGGTGGCTCCCCAAGTTGTCATCAGAGAGTTTTCATTCAACAACTGATTAAAGCAGATGTTGAAATCCACAGCCCAGCACTGGATTGAGCTCTGGGAGTCCAGTTGAAGACATGGAGGAGGAGACAGGAGAATTAAGATTGCAGCAGGGGAACCCACAGAGACAGCTTACCTGAGCTCATGGGAGATCATAGACTGTGGACTGAGAGCTAGGGAGCCTGCATGGGACAGACCTATGTCCTCTGCATGTGTGTGACAGACAGTTGTGTAGCTTGGTCTGTTTGTGGGGCTTCATGCAGTAGGATAAGGAACCATGCTGGTTTGCCTCCTCCAGACTTGATGCAGGAGGAGTTTGGACCTGCCTCAGCTTGATGCCATGCTTTGTTGACTCCTGTGGGAGAGGCCTGCCTTTTTTCTTTAAGGAGATGGCAGACAGTGCTTAATGGAAGTTTTATTGGGGGAAGGCCCCCTAGTTCTTGACGCATACACAGTGCCAATGAGGCCCACATACAAGAATTATTAATAATTTCACAGCAGTTTTCAACAACAAAGAGAAATTATAGAAAATATATTCAAATTAATAATGAATAAATGCAGGAAAATAAATCTCAGGCACTAAAGCATCCAATTATTAACTAAAATGGTTATAACAATATCATTACATGATATTTATATTTTCTCCAGGTTCGTTATACACCAAGTTGAAAATACATTTAGAAATAAAAGGAAATGCTACACTTTCAAACTAAAATGTTGTAAAGGGGATCATAGTAGGTTTGGAGCTGTAGGACTCTGAGGTAAGACAATCATTGTATAGCATCATCCTAACCTGGTCAGTATCAAGTAGGAGAATGTGGTTCTTGGCCATGGGAGAGGCTTTTCTTCTTTTATTAATGAAAAGAACTGAGAGTTCAGTAATCTTTGTAATTAGCATCCAATGTTGTTTTTTAATTTTTTTTTGTATGTTAATATTATGAACATACAAACGATAAATATAACGCTTCAGGGACTCTGTTGAATCTCTAGAGCCATCATCTCTGGTTTATAACCAGCGTGTATATATATATATATATTTATATATATATATATTATATATATATATATTTACACACCCACCCCCCCCTCTATTATGGCTGAAATGGTAATCAAATTGGGCCATACCAAGAGTCAGGAATACAATATTCCTGACCTGAGGTGGTGTCATGGAGATGAAACAGTTCCTGAAGAAGTTTCTTCACAGTTTGCACAGATTTGTGTTTAAGAATCATGCGTAGTTGGTTTATTCCATGTGGCGTCATAGTATTTTTCTTTGGATATTGATGCTGGGGTGTGAGTTCACTCGCGACTATGAAAAGAAGACTCAGATACACTTTTAATAATGAATTTAGCCTTTCACAGCTGCATGTGTCTCCAGCTTCATTGGAGTGAAATACTTTCTCTCTGCCCAGGGCATTTTGTTGTTCTCAATATTTACAGTTTAATGAGTTGATTAGCATATGCTCAGAATAACATGAATGAGGCTTCCAAAAATATGATACCAACTGCAAATTCTTGATTCATCAGGTACCAGAGTTTTCGCTGTTTCCTGAACCAGTTAAAGGCATGAGCTAGTATACCCAGTTTGCCTATCTTTCTTGTAGTTAGTAGTTGTCTCTGATGTGCAAAGTACTATTGATTTGCTTGCTTCTCTCTTTATGTTTGTTAATAGGCATTTCAGAAATGAGAGTTGACCCTCCTATTCAGTTTTCTTATGTGACTTGGTGCTTAAGTGTGGGAAGCATGATAATTAAAATTTCAAGGAAGTATACATTATATCAACAGCATTATATCTCTCTGTATTATTTTGGCCGGCAGGCGCGGCAGCAGTACCTGACCGGTGGCAGTGGGAAAAATCCTTACTCCTTACATACAGTGTTGTCAGTATCACTTTTCAAACATTTATATTTTAGAATGCAGTGACCTATGACAATGTGCATGTTGACTTCACTAGGAAGTAGTAGGCTCTGCTGGATCCTTCCCAGAATAATCTCTGTAAAGATGTGATGCTGGAGACTACAGGAACCTCACTGCTATAGGTAAGACTATGATGAATTTTCTTCTAAATTTAAAATAAGGGGCAACTGTTTCTTGGTTATTGATGCTCCTCTATAATTAAACTTAAACTGAGGATGGATGATTTGAATAAATCAGTTATGGTTCTAAGGTTTACTGAAGGTAATAAATTAAATTTTGCACAATTTCCAATAATATGTCTGATATTTTCTGCTACTATATTTTAGAAGGTAATTTTGATGTGCAAGCTAATAGAAATATGCCTCAAGAAATTTAAGGTGTGTGTAAGTTTTAAAGACAGCATCAGTTTAATTAAATTGCTTAAAGTGCATTGATGATCATTAAATTTTCACAAAACCATGTATCACAGTGTCAGTTAGGTGAATTTTGTTTGCAAGGTATTATTTTAAGGGACATGAGTGTAAACAGTTATAGGACCTTAAGATCTGATTCTTCTTTACAATTAGAGAAAATTATGGATGTGTTAAAATTTTTAACTGTGCCAATTATCATTGTATGCATGAAAGAATCCATACTGGATAGAAACCCTATGAATATAATCAATGTGGTAAAGAATTTATACAGAGCAGTAGTGTCCAAATACATCCTGTAGAGAAACCCTATGAATATAATCAATGTGGTAATACCATTTCACAGTACAGTAGTCTCCTAACACATAAAATAACATATAGTGGAGAGAAGCCCTATGAATGTAATGAATGTGGTGAAGCCTTTGCATATTATAGTAATCTTCTAAGGTATAAAATAACCCACACTGGAAAGAATCCCTTTGAATATAATCAATGTGAGATAGCCATTTCACAACACACTGATCTCCAAATTCATAAAATAGCCTATACTGTAGAGAAACTCTATGAATAAAATCAATGTGGTAAAGCCTTTTCACAAGAATCCTCCAAAAAACCCATACTAGATAGAAGCCCTGTGAATATAATCAATGTAGTAAATGCTGTGTATATAATGTAAGTCTTCTAATGCATAAAATAACCCATACTAGAGAGAAACCTTATGAATGTAATCAATGCGGGAAAGCCTTTTCACAAGAATCCTCCAATTTCATAATTGAACCTATACTGGAGAGAAGCCCTGTGAATGTAATCAATGTAGTAAAACCTATGTATATAAGTCTTCTAATGTATAAAACAACCCACACTATACAGAAATCCTATGAATGTAATCAATGTGATAAAGCCTATGCATATAATGTAAGTCTTCTAGTGCATAAAATAAGCCATACTTGAGAGAAACCCTATGAATGAAATCTATGTGGGAAAACCTTTTCACAAGAGTCTTCCAATTTCATCAAAGCACCCATACTAGAGAGAAGCCCTATGAATATAATCAATGTAGTAAAACCTATGTATATAATGCAAGTCTTCTAATGCATAAACCCACACTGGAGAGAAACCCTATGAATGTAATTAATGTGGTAAAGCCTATGCATATAATGTAAGTCTTCTAGTGCATAAAATAAGCCATACTTGAGAGAAACCCTATGAATGAAATCTATGTGGGAAAACCTTTTCACAAGAGTCTTCCAAGTTCATAAAAGAACCAATACTCAAAAGAAGCCCTATGAACGTAATCAATGTGGTAAAGCCATTTCACAGGACAGTCTCCAAAACAATACATCCATGAGAGAAAGAAATGCTATGAATAAAGTTAATGTGGTAAAGCCTTTCACATCACAGTAATATTATGATGCATAAGAGAACACATATTGGAGAGAAACTATGAAAGTAACGTGGTAAAGCCTTTGGACATCATTGTAGTCTTAAATTATGAGAAAAAAACTCATATTTCAGAGAAACTAAATATAGTTGGTGTGTTATGGTTTTCCACTTTGGGGTACTCCTTATAAAAGAGTGAAACTCTAGTGTTTGACCATTCTGTTAAAGCACGCTCATATCACATAGCCTTTGAGTACCTGAAATAAAAAACCTCATACAGAAAAAAGTCTGGCTAAAAAAGGATTTTATAATATTTTTAGCGAACACATTTTAGTTGCACAATAGTATTCTAGACAAATAAATCTGACAGTGTCAACAAATGCCGGTCTTTGTTTGAACTTGCAAACTCATGCACAAAGCCCTCCAAATTTAATCATAAAGTAACCCTTTTTGTTTTGTTTCTTCAGTGACATGAAATAAATTATTTATAAGCCCTTATTGATGTTAATTTGTGTGTGTTCTGTTGTGATAATGTCTACATCAACTCATGAAAGAGTTTATACAGAGGGATAGAGGATCATCATGAAAGGGGCATGGCAACAGGTGTCAGACATGGCTGCTATAGGAGGATGCTAAGATCTCACATCCTCAACCTGCAGCATGAACCAGAGTGCGGGTACTGGAAATGGTGTGCCTATGTAAATGATGAAAGCATACTCCCAGTGACACTTTTCTTCCAGCATGGCTTCATTTCCTACATCGTCCTAGATGATACCACCAACTGTAAAGTATTGATTTCTCTGACTTCAAGTCTATACTCTTGCTTTCTGTTAAAAAGATGCAGTTCATGATTCTGGAAAAAATGTAGGTAAGCCTTTATATGCCTCAACACCTGGGTTACAGGAATGAATGCTTACAAAAGAAAAAAAGTCATGATTGAAAATGTTTAATGATTTTTTTTAATTTTTATTTTGTTGTGTCAGTCATGTGCTTAGAGAGGTAAACCCTTTAGTCTTTCTGTATTTATTTCTAACAGGAATTACAGAATGTTGTCAGAAACCTCACCTGGATTGTGGGCAGGGACTTGTCTTAACTGATCAGCCCCGTCTTTATCCCTCTCAGTAATTTAGATCATTGGATCCTTTGTAGTAAGAAGCTCAAAACTGACCTTCGTCTTGGGAATGAAGTTTTAACTGCTTGGCAATATCTCTAGCCCTATAGTATTGTAAACCTTTATATGTCATCTTGACATTAGGAAATAGAGGAGAATGAGAAAAATCCTATTCATATATACAATATGGTAAAGATTTTACATATTACAGTTTACTTCAGTTTCAGTGAAAAATATCTGTTTTATCTATTTCATTATAGCCTTGAAGCAAGTATATTGTTTACTGTATTCATTCAAATATGATGGTTGAGATCACAGTGTTGTTTGATTTTGAAAGTTTTATGGTAGGTATTGAGGTGTCCTCTATATGTGGGAAATCCACTTACTGAGGTTTATTTGCTGGTTGCTACATTCCTTCTTTGAATTCTGTTCATCTTTTGTTTGCTTTCACTTGGTGATAGGCAGTTTTTTTTTTCTGCTGAAATGTATAGAATGGGTTGCCCATTATGTAATCGGTTCATTGTTTACTTAAATATTAGGGATTGTTATCATACTTTTCACATAAAAGTATCTGGGAAACAGTGGTGGGTTCTTGTTCCTGGTTTTGTTTTTCATATTGTCACAAATTCCCTTCAGATGATGTTGTTTGTTATCCATCCTGTCTTGGATGTCAGTAATTATTCTGGGATACATTTGAACTCATAAGTCTCATGTTTCAGTCTTAATTCAAGACCAAGGATATTTGATGTACCCCCGATGTGCTGTCCTTTGTTAGCCTGTTTTAACAATGTTAATATTAAAATGCTTAATAGAGAATATACGACACATTAAATACTTCATGTGTTTATCCAAACAGCATTTATATCTGTCTGTTAGGGATATAATAAAATAGAATCATCATTAATCAACAGTCATAACATACTTTGTTGTATTATGGATATGTATATATTATTAACAATCCTGCTTTTTTTCCCCCCCTCATGTTTCAGTTTTATCCAATTGGTACTCTCCTTGAAGTATTGCCTCCCAAAGGAATTCTCTAGACATGCCAGGTAATGTAAAGACAAATTTAGTTTTTAAAAAACATGTCTGGTGTGTGTGTGTGAGTGATGTGATTATGGGTTTGCATGGGTAACAGATATGTTTGTTCTGGACAAAAACTTTGTGGGTTTTCTTTTAGCCCTATTTATATGGTTATCAAGGTCAGGTTGCCAGTCTTGCATACCATAGACATTTTTCCTTTTGAGGCAGCTCACTGGTGCTTAAATAAGCTTAGAAACATATCAGTAAAATATTTTCCATTCTAATTATATTTGTCATTGAAGAAAAGGGCAACACAGTATATATTTATACTGCCTTCTTCTTGGTATTTTTGAAGCTCCTACTTCACCTCAGAAGTCTTTTGTGAAAGAAGTTTGGTGGCACATTTCCACCTTTCCCCATTGAAATGGCTGATGGTGTGACAGAGGGTCTTCCCTGAAACCAAGGCCTCAGCAGCCAGTGAGGAGATGTACTGGTGCCTGCCATCTCTTTGGGGTGTGGTGGATGGCTTGGCTTCATTTATTTCCCGAGAGACAGCCCAGCAATGGTCCCCATGGTCAGAAGGGACAGGAGTCAGCTTTTTTTGTCCCTTGCCCTTCCTGGGATGGTGAGTACTCTGGGCTGAACCAAGGCCATGTGTACTTTTACCCCATGTGTACCCATGGTTAAAGGTTGCTGAGAGGTTTTATAGCCTCCCCCAGGCTGATCTTGTTCCTCGGATGTTCAGCATCACTTTTAGGTGTATGTTTGTAGCATTAAGTTAATTTGAAAGATGAAGTTGTCTGTGCCAGGTAATTCTTAATTGGCTGGCTGACTGGCATTTGTTGTTCGTATGTAGGACTAACATGTACGGATGCCCTGTTGTGGATAATTTGTCTTATCCCATTCTCACCTTCCTGCCCTCCCCCACCTGGCACTCTGTCTTTACTCCTCCTGCCTTCTTTACCCCAACTCCCTTCTCCTGTCTATCTGCTTTCCTCCTAGGCTTTCCCTGGCTCCTCTTCTCCCTCTGGCCCCTTGTCTGTGGCGAGCCTCCTCCCCCTCCTCATGCTCTTCCCTTCCTAGTCCTCTGCTATGGTGTATTTAATCAGGGAACATGGAGCTCAGTTTTTCACCTCTGCTGTCTTCCACAAACCTGTGCATGCTAGTGCAACAGCAGCTAGTGCACAACTTGTTCTACCTGACACGTCAAATAAAGTCATGCTCAGCATGTCAAAGAGGGGCTTGGCCTGCCGCCTGTGCATATCATTTCCGTTCAGTTTTGTAATTTCATTTCTTTGTAGAACACATGCCAAGGCACTGAAGGAGGGAAATACCTGACTTGTGAGTATTTAATCAGAAGACCACACAAGGAAGACGAGGATAGTGCCCTGAACCTTTCCTCGGCAGCACCCTCTTCGAAGATCTCAGCCTTGAAGAGAAGAAATTATGCCAAAATGGCAAGGTGAGAAACTAGGGTTAGGGTTAGACTAGGGTACAATCAGTGTTATATTCAGGGTTAGCCTTAGGGTCATGGTTAGCCTCAGGTTTAGACTCAGGTTTAGACTCAGGGTTAGCCTCAGGGTTAGACTCAGGGTCAGGGTTAGCCTCAGGGTTAGTCTCAGAGTTAGGTTTGACCCAGGTTTAGGGTTAGACTCAAATTAGAATGAGGCTTAGACTCAGTTGTTCTCTTGCTGTAGCTATCTGCAATGAAGCACGGCACTCAGCCCACCCATGTGGAGTTTATTGGTATAGAGAAGAGAAAGGGGGTTAGCTGGTGGGCACCCAAAAACATGAGACAGAGTGAGTGTGGTTGTGCGGCACTTGCTTTAAAAGGGAAACTTGCACATGTCGAGTCCCCTACCAAGCCCCATAATGATTGATGGAGAGATGACATGGCCATTCATGTTCCATCCCATCGATAGTGGTCAGCAGAATGTTGGTTTCCAATATCCACCTCTTATTATTAAAAAGGTGGGTGGTTGATCAAGGCAGGATAGGGAATAAGGATGTCGAGTTCTCAAGACTGCTTCCTGCCGACTTGGGGGTGTTGATTGTCATTGGAGGACCTGAGAAAGCTTTGGTGCTGCCACGTCCTGGTAGTTGGTTGTGTTATCGCAGTCCTGACTGCATGCAACTCTGGCCTCTTTTTGAGGCCTGTCAAGATGTTGGCGAGAGCAGAGGACAAGGTTAAGTTTAGAAAAGAAAAATTTTTTTCTTAGGTCCTTGTACTTAATGGGAGAGTATTCACGATGGGGGAGGTGCTACAGAGGGGGTCCCAAGACAAGGGAAGGAAGTTCCAAGGCCAGGAAGAAGTTGAGTAATATTTATTTGGAGTTTATCTGACCTGTTTAAGTGGTTCCAATTCAGTTCCCTTGAACTTACAGGAATCCTTTGGGTTTGTGAAAACATAAATATCAGACACATTAGCATCATGTTCACGTTAGAAATATTACCTTTATTTAGGAGGCACAAGTGTTTGGTGATTTGTGTCTCTAGATCCGTGGCTTTTGGCTGGCGTTCCTGTAACAATAGCTAATCGGTTAGATTAGAAGTTTTGAATGAGTTATTGAGTGATATATATAGAGGGTATTGATGAGTGTGGTATATTTAGAAGTAGGAGGGGTTAAGTCATTCCAAGGACAGGAGGGAAAGCATGAGGTTCCCAATCTGGCATGGTGAGGTTATAGGAGTGAATCCTTAATCTTCTAGAATAGGAGGTAGTGTAGTTGATCTCGGTGTCCTCTGAACATTTAGGAATAGGGTCCTGTTGTAGTTGCTGTATATGAGGCATGAGTTTTGGGTGGAGAAGTAAAGGGTTTTAGGTGGGATAAATGAATCCAGTAGGAGAGACTGTCAAGCTTAGCAGCTGTTGGATTGGCAAGAATTACATTGAAGGAGCACGGCCATTTATGGGAAAGGGGTGAGTGGTGTTGGTCTGGGTGACCTGGTCCCCCGATGTTAATTTTGATGTACAGTGGTTGGGGCATGGTTGAGGCAGGGAGTAGTCAGGAAAGTTCCATAGGAGGGAATGGAGATAATGGAGTGGCTGTAAGCAGGTAGTCAGTGAGAGGTGACAATTTGGTTGAGACACCAGGTGTTAGAACTGGTTAGATGAGAAGGAGTATTTTGGGGGAGGGTTCTAAGCCTGAATAGAGCCAGAGGCAAGAGCCTTACCCAGTCTAGGTAAAGTTCCTGTGACATTTTAACCAGAACATTTTTAAAGAATGGTTAGTTTGTTCTATCTTCCCAAGGACTGGGGGTGATAGGTCATGTGGAAACGCCAAGGGATGTTGAGAGCTTTAGATAAGATTTGTGCGATCTGAGGGGTGAACTCTGGACCATTGTCTGACTGAAGAGAAGCTGAAATTTCAAACCGTGGAATGATTTCCCTGAGAAGAGTATGAGAGACTGTCTGAGCTTTCTTGTTAGTAGTTGGAAAAGCTTCTACCCACCCTGAGAAGGTATCAACTAATACCAGCAGATATTTGACATATCTGATTCTAGGCATATGGTTAAAGTGAAGTTGCCAATCAGTCCCTGGGAGAGAGCGCCTGGCCTGGTGGGTAGGAAAAGGGAAGCTACGATACCTGGCGTTATGGTCTGGCATCTGACAGGTTTTACAAGAGACAGTGATATTAAGAAATGTAAGTCCTTGGCAGTGGTCTAGAGGTGAGACTTGAGAAAATGATAAAGAGCCTTGCTGTTAGGATGAAAGAGTTGGTGTAAATAGGACAGAATTTGTCAAGTGTCAGCAATTGACTGTGAGGATGTGGGTTGTAGTGTATGAACTCCCTGTGGTGGGTGTGGTGAGTGTGGGTTTCTGAGGGCTTCATCTTTAGCTGCTTCATCAGCCTGGTTCTTTCCCTCCAATATAATGGAGTTGTCAGTAGAAGGCACTGAAAGGGACTGTATTAGGTTGTTTCTAAATTAATAGCTTTGTGAATTGTGGTTAGGGTTATTCCTAAGTAGATGACCTGAGGACCTTGGAAGGTGAGACTGTAATAATCCCTGTTGGACAGGAAATTTAGAAGAGCAGAGGTGTTAGTCTAACTTCTAAGTATGGGTTGCAAAGTAAGATATTGACTACATACTATATGAGGTTAGATTTAGGGAGAGACAGAGCAGGTCAGAAGCCAAAGCTTCGCCAAATAGGTGTGGGTTGCCTAGGAATCCCTGATGTAGGACAGTCTAGATGAGCTGTTTGGAGGCATGGGTATCAGGGTTAGTTCAGGTGGAAGCAAAGATATTTTGATACTTACTGTCAAGATGAATATAGAAAAAGTAATCTTAAGATCCAAACCTGAGAAATGAGAAGTCCCTGAGTGGATAGTGGAAAGAAGTGTATAAGGATTGTGGATCACAGGATGGAAAGGAACCGATGCAGAATTAACCTGTTGGAGGTCTTGAACCAGGCGATAGGTCCCATTAGGTTTTTTAACTGCCAGCCTAGGGGTGTTAAAGGGAGAGGATGTAGGATGGAGTAACGTTTTCCGATTAGGGCAAGTTCAGGCCCGATGTCTTTCATGGCCACACTTAAAACATGGACACTGTGTTCCTCGAGCCCTGGAGGGCCAGGGGCCCTGGGCATACCCCCGAGGCTGGTCGGAAGGCCTTGGATGTCATCTATTATATATAAGGCCTTTGTCATTTTTCCCATGGTACACCTTACAGGACACTTTTAAAGCTTCTGCCTGTGAGGTTAGGGATTCCAGTTTTAAACTTTTAAGTTTATCCCTAATGTCAGAGTATTTATGATGAAAAAAAAAAATCATGAGTTGCTTCCCTTCTGACATCTCAGGGTCTAGGTTAGAATAGTGTAAGAATGCCTGTATAAGGTGTTCTAGGAACTGAGTCATTGTCTGTTTTGCTCTGAACTATCTCCAGAATTATTTTGATAGTTTATTGTCTTTATGGCAGCCTTATGGAGAACAACCATGAGGCAGTTTGTAAACTGGTCTCTATCCAGAATTCCCCCTGGGTATTGTAGTCCCAATTATGCTCCTGATCATCAACATCCTCTGACCCAGCATGGTGAGCTGCAAGAGTCTGGTGAACATCATCTGAGTAGGCTTTTGCCTGCTTCTAAACTTGAAAAGTGAAACTATAGGATTGTAAAGTGCGGTAGGGTCAGAGGTATAAGAACCTGGTCTATGTTATACTTGAGAATGTTCTGATAGGAACTGGGGGGACATGTACTTTAAACAGATCATCCACTCCGGCCACTTCTCAGAAGGGGAGAACTGTAGCTGTGTTGGCTTTGGTGGGTTGAGAACATGATGGTGTGAGAGTGGGTAACAGGGGTGTGTAAGTAGGTGGGAGAATTTGGGCCTTTAGAGCGACCTGGCATTGGAGAGGAAGGAGTTGAAGAGGAAGAAGCAGCAGAAGAGGTAGTTGGATGTTGAGGATGGAGCTATGGAGATTCGTTAGCAGGGTCTAAATTAGTGGAGGTTTCTTCAGGTTCATCTTTCATGGCTAGAAGGATGTGAGATGTAGAGGAGCAAGAGGAAAGAATGTTTAGCTTAGAGATAGAGGAAAGCTTGGATATATGGTAATTCCATCTACCCGTTTGCTGGCTATAATCTTAAAGATCTCATAAAATATTAGGATTTAGATAGCCTTACTCATCCAATTTGACTCATTCTCTATGGGATATCTAGGCCACTTCTCAGTACAAAGGTAAATGAATCTGTGTGCCTTAACAAGTGGCATTCAGTGAAAGAAAGGGTTTTATATTTTATACTAGGCATTCCAGGGGAGTGGATGGGTGTATTTCCTTGGTTGGTTTATTTCCCATAGGTTAAGCAAAACTTGGCGGTCCTTCTAGTAACTTGTGAGCTCAAGAAAATTGGCCAAGGCCAAGGTGCCCAATAGGGTAGGATGGCAGAGCATTATTCGCTGCTCGTGAGCTCTAAAACAGCCAGGACCATCTTAGGCTGATGAGGACTCAGCAGCCCGAAGGCAGGAAGGCTTGAAGCCAGAATCCGCCAACCGAGGGTGGTATTTTAACTCAACTGTGAGAAATGCATCAGATCGTAAGGAGAGGAGTTACAATGAAAAAGGGTACTTTACCAAATTGTAGCCTGTGTGGGATAGTATTTCCAGCAAATGGGTGGATGGAAGTGGACTGCTGGTTTGGAATCAGGTTCCCTCAGTGCCTCTGGCTGGCGGTTCAGTAGCAGACTGCACCGGAGTCCTCCAGGAGGCCCTCACCAAGTTCCACAGCACCAAAATATTGCAGCTATAGGTAATGAAACAAAAATGAGACTCAGTGCTCCCTTGTGGAGTTTATTTGTTTAGCTGTTGTCCAATCAAAAGCAGGAGTCAGTGGGGTTAGGGGTCATGGTCTGTGCCTGGATCAGGGGTCAGGTGTTTAGGGGTTCAGGCTTCAGGGTTCGGATTCGGGTTCGGGTTAGGGGTTAGGGTTAGGGGTTGGGGTTAAGGGTCCCGGGGTTAAGGTTTCCGGGTTCCTGAGGCAATGATCCCTGGTTCTGGGGCCAAGGTTTCCGGGGCCAAGTGTTCCGGGTTCCGGGCTTAAGGGTTCCTGGTTCCGGGGTTAAGGGTTCCGGTTTCCGGGGTTAATGGTTCCCGTTTCCGGGGTTAAGGGTTCCGGGTTAAGGGTTCCGGATTCTGGGGTTAAGGGTTCCGGGTCTAAGGTTCCGGTTTCCGGGGTTAAGGGTTCCGGTTTCCGGGGTTAAGGGTTCCGGGGTTCCGGGTTCCGGGGGTTAA